>NC_139160.1:25080281-26280281 GCF_964270905.1 Leucopleurus acutus
GACGTTAAAGCGGAACAGGCCTTGATTGTTAGAGAGCTGTTGAAGATTTTGCTAATAAGAATATGATTTGATCAATATCTATTTTAAGAAGATTCTTTTTTTCTTCTTTTATTGAAGTATAGATGATTTACAATATGGTGTTAGTTTCAGGTGTGCAGCACAGTGATTCAGTTACGTGTGTGTATGTATATATATATATTCCTTTTCAGATTCTTTTCCCTTATAGGTTATTATAGAATATTGAGCATAGTTCCCTATGCTATACAGTAAGTCCTTGTTGGTTATCTATTTTCTATATAGTAGTGTGTATATGTTAATCCCAACCTCCTAATTTATCCCTCCCCCCACTCTCCTTTCCCCTTTGGCAACCATAAGTTTGTTTTTAGAAGATTATTTTGACAGCAGTGTGAAAGATGGACTGAAGAGGCTAGATTTAAGGCAGATGGCAGAGAGGTTATTAGAGTAATCCAGGTATGACTAAGAGTTAGAACTGGGAGTAGGGACACATATGAGAGAACTTCAGATGAAGAATGAGCAAAATTTGTAACTGACAAGAGGATCTATTGCTTGCCCACTATGTCCTGCGTGCAGTATGTGTCGTTTGATCTTCACAACCCTGGGTATTGTTAATCCCATTTTACAGATGAAGATCCAGGCTCAGAGAGTAAGTAACTAATCCAAGATCACACAATAAGTGATGGCAGTCCTGGGATTAGATTTAAGTCTGTCTGATCCAGAACCACACTACATCCCATTAGTTTATTCTGATACAAAGGAGATGAGCCACAGGGATCTAATCTTCCTAGCTGGGAAGATTGTGATATTCATTCATGCCATTGAATGGAATAGAAACTGGAAGGCCGTCTCCATTTGGGCAGAACAGTGAAAGTTGTTTTTGAATTATTATGTGTGTTGTTATAGTGAGCGTTCCTTTAGAAATATCCAGTAAATGCTGAAGTCGTGTAGCCAGAGCTTTGGTGAGAGAATAGAATTGAGGAGATCGATTTGATAGCTGTTAGCACAGAGATAATACCTGATACTGAGAGAGAATAAGTGAGGGAGAGTTTATAGAGAGGGAATATTCAGGGTACCAAACGCTGGAGAATGGCCATATTTAGAAAAATAAACTAGTTGGCAAAAGAAAAAGAGGGGTCAGAGAAGCAGGAAAAGGGATGAGAACAGTATAATATTTTGGAAGCAGGAGAGGAGAGAGTTTCAAGAATGTAATGAGAAACACCAGCATATGAAAGAGAGAATGTAATCGCTGAGACGTATATTTTGAATTCAACTTTCAATAATGAAAGGGAGATGAACTTAATAACAGGAAGAGAGATTCCGTTTCAGGTGCCCAGAGCAGCCCAAACAATGGTTGGGAAATCTTTCCTTTAGATACATTAACTCAGTAGCAAAATAAAATAAAGACATTTTAGAAAGTAAAAGGACCTTTTATTTTATTTTATTTTATTTTTTATTGGAATATAGTGGATTTACAATGTTCTGTTAGTTTCAGGTGTACAGCAAAGTGAATCAGTTATACGTACACATATATCCACTCCTTTTCATATTCTTTTCCCATATAGGCCATTACAGAATATTCAGTAGAGCTCCCTGTGCTATACAGTAGGTCCTTATTAGTTAAAAAATATGGAATGCTTTGCAAATTTGTGGGTCATCCTTGCGCAGGGGCCATGCTAATCTTCTCTGTAGCGTTCCAATTTTAGTATATGTGCTGCTGAAGTGAGCACAAAGAAAGGTCTTTGATTAAAAAAGAAAAAATTTTCAGGAATTCCCTGGTGGTCCAGTGGTTAGGACTTGTTGCTTTCACTGCCAGGGCCTGGGTTTGATCCCTGGTCAGCGAAGTAAGATCCTGCATGCTGCATGGCGCAGCCAAAAAATAAATAAGCTAGAGAAAGAGGAAAAGATACCTGCCCTATAAAGTATGTATATTAAATTATATGTATGGGCTTCCCTGGTGGTGCAGTGGTTAAGAATCCACCTGCCAATGCAGGGGACACGGGTTCAAGCCCTGGTCCGGGAAGATACCACGTGCCACAGAGCAACTAAGCCTGTGTGCCACAACTACTGAGCCTGCGCTCTAGAGCCCGCAAGCTACAACTACTGAGCCCGCGTGCCACAACTACTGAAGCCCGCACGCCTAGAACCCATGTTCCACAACAGGAGAAGCCACCGCAATGAGAAGCCCGCACACTGAGAAGAGTAACCCTCACTTGCCACAACTAGAGAAAGCCCGCATGCAGCAACAAAGACCCAACGCAGCCAAAAATAAATTAAAAAATAAATTTATAAAAAATTATATGTATATATATTTAATGTTTAATTGAAATAGAATCACAGAGATACAGCACTAACAGCTAAGATTGGAAAAAAATACATTTTCATGCAAAAATTCATATATCAAATGACTTAAAGTCTTGTAGTTTTGTGACCTTGGGACAGATGGGGGAAATACTCAACCACTACATAAATAATCGAAACTAAATAATTACGAGATAGTCATTGTGGAAGCAATGGAGGGTGATGGCTCTTGATATGTAGTGTAGGTCTGACACTATTATTCTGTATTCCTGGTACCTAAGGAATTGAAATATTTTTCAAGTTAAAGGGAGTCTATGAAATACATTACATCATCTCTTCCAACAGATTAATGTTTATAAATATGTTTTGTTATTCTGTGCTCAACCATTGAATTCAGGGATAGGTCACTTAAAGTAATGTGGTGGTTAATTTTGTGTGTACAGAAGACATACATTTCACCACAACTCTGAGAAATAAATTTGTGAAGGGAGCCCTGGCATCCTTGAAGAGCTCTGTGATTGCTTTTCTCTGTAGCCCAGACCTTACAGTGGGAACTCTCTTGTTGTCTGGCCAAGGACCTCAAACTGATGATCCAATTTCTGGATCCAGCTGCCCAATTGCAGCCAGTAAAGAGGGCAGAAAAACAGGTTGAATCACGCCAAGAGTATGCAGTCAGCAAAACCAGACCATGGGGGACTTCCCTGGTGGTTCAGTGGATAAGACTCCATGCTCCTAATGCAGGGGGCCTGGGTTCAATCCCTGGTCAGGGAACTAGATCCCACATGCATGCCACAGCGAAGATCCCACGTGCTGCAACTAAGACCCAGCACAGCCAAAATAGGTAAATAATAAATAAATATATTTTTAAAAAAAGAATTGTTAAAAAATTAAAACTCTTCAGAAAGTGGGCATAGAGGGAACCTACCTCAACATAATAAAGGCCATATACGACAAACCCACAGCAAACATCATTCTCAATGGTGAAAAACTGAAAGAATTTCCTCTAAGATCAGGAACGAGACAGGGATGTCCACTCTCACCACTATTATTCAACATAGTTTTGGAAGTCCTAGCCACGGCGATCAGAGAAGAAAAAGAAATAAAAGGAATACAAATTGGAAAAGCAGAAGTAAAACTGTCACTATTTGCAGATGACATGATACTATACATAGAGAATCCTAAAGATGCCACTAGAAAACTACTAGAGCTAATCAATGAATTTGGGAAAGTTGCAGGATACAAAATTAATGCACAGAAATCTCTTGCATTCCTGTACACTAATGATGAAAAATCTGAAAGATAAATTATGGAAACACTCCCATTTACCATTGCAACAAAAAGAATAAAGTACCTAGGAATAAACCTACCTAGGGAGCCAAAAGACCTGTATGCAGAAAACTATAAGACACTGATGAAAGAAATTAAAGATGATACCAACAGATGGAGAGATACACTGTGTTCTTGGATTGGAAGAATCAATATTGTGAAGATGACTATACTACCCAAAGTTATCTACAGATTCAATGCAATCCGTATTAAATTACCAATGGCATTTTTTTACGGAGCTACAAAAAATTATCTTAAAATTTGTATGGAGACAAAAAAACCCCGAATAGCTGAAGCAGTCTTGAGGGAACAAAGCAGAGCTGGAGGAATCAGACTCCCTGACTTCACACTATACTACAAAGCTACAGTAATCACGACAATATGGTACTGGCACAAAAACAGAAACATAGATCAATGGAACAAGGTAGAAAGCCCAGAGATAAACCCACACACCTGTGGTCAACTAATCTATGACAAAGGAGGCAAGGATATACAATGGAGAAAAGACAGTCCCTTCAATAAGTGGTGCTGGGAAAACTGGACACCTACATGTAAAAGAATGAAATTAGAACACTCCCTAACACAATACACAAAAATAAACTCAAAATGGATTCAAGACCTAAATGTAAGACCGGACACTATAAAACTCTTAGAGGAAAACATAGGAAGAACACTCTTTGACATAAATCACAGCAAGATCTTTTTTGATGCACCTCCTAGAGTAATGGAAATAAAAACAAAAATAAACAAATGGGACCTAATGAAACTTCAAAGCTTTTGCACAGAAAAGGAAACCATAAAGAAGACAAAAAGCCCTCAGAATGGGAGAAAATATTTGCAAACAAATCAACGGACAAAGGATTAATCTCCAAAATATATAAACAGCTCATGCAACTCAATATTAAAGAAACAAACAACCCAATCCAAAAATGGGCAGAAGGCCTAAATAGACATTTCTCCAAAGAAGACATACAGATGGCCAAGAAGCACATGAAAAGCTGCTCAACATCACTAAATATTAGAGAAATGCAAATCAAAACTACAATGAGATATCACCTCATACCAGTTAGAATGGGCTTATCAGAAAATCTACAAACAACAAATGCTGGAGAGGGTGTGGAGAAAAGGGAACCCTCTTGCACTGTTGGTGGGAATGTAAATTGATACAGCCACTATGGAGAACAGTATGGAGGTTCCTTAAAAAAATAAAAATAGAATTGCCATATGATCCAGCAGTCCCACTACTGGGCATATACCCAGAGAAAACCATAATTCAAAAAGACACATGGACCCCAGTGTTCATTGCTGCACTATTTACAATAGCCAGGTCATGGAAGTAACCTAAATGCCCATCAACAGATGAATGGATAAAGAAGATGTGGTACATACAATGGAATATTACTCAGCCATAAAAAGGAACGAAATTGAGTCATTTGTTGAGACATGGATGGATCTCGAGACTCATACAGAGTGAAGTAAGTCAGAAAGAGAAGAACAAATATCGTATGTTAACGCATGCATGTGGAACCTAGAAAAATGATACAGATGAACCAGTTTGCAGGGCAGAAGTTGAGACACAGATGTAGAGAACAAACATATGGACACCAAGGGGGGAAAACCGCGGTGAGGTGGGGATGGTGGTGTGATGAACTGGGCGATTGGGATTGACATGTATACACTGATGTGTATAAAATTGATGACTAATAAGAACCTGCAGTATAAAAAACCAAAATAACAAAAAAAAACAACTAATACTAAACTTTCTTTGGGTTATTTGTATGGAAATATGTTAACATAAATGTTTCAGACATTGCATGAAATTTCTAAAAATCTTATATGTTCTGGTGTAATGTTATAAGTCATAATTCTAGTTATTTAAAATGTATATCTCAGAAATAACTAAATTTCCTTGTCAATTGCATTATTATGAACTTTCATCAAATCTTTAACCGTGGTCATTTTTAAGTCTTTTGTCATTTACAGACAGTTCTGGGTGTACTCTGATGCTTTTGCCAAAATGTTCCTATAAAAGGGTTTCATCTTCAAGGAATTCATGGAAAAGACTCTGACAAGTACAGGTTTCTGGTAACTGACTATACTGCTGAACTGAATGAATAAGCATTTTCAGAACTCTAATGGAAAACTGATGAATTCATAAAAGTACTAACAAAAGATCAAGATGAAAAAAAAATTAATTACATGGGACTGAGTGAACTGATAAGGATCATTATAATTTTTGTGACTTTCTGTTTGAATAAAAAAAATATATCCCACAAGGACTCAGAGGCAAAAAGTATACAAGTCAATTATCACTGCAAAGTAAAGGAGCTGTTACAGTGGAGGATTACTGGACTGAATGTCAATATTATGACATAGTGTGAGTGTGTTTGGTAATTGCAGTCATTGTTGATTTTGTTGTGGTCATCCATTTACAATGCTTGGTGTCAGTTTATCTCTTGTAAGAAGAAAATACAGTGTGTGTGTGTGAAAAAAAAAAAAGGTAAGCACTTATTAAAAAAAAACACCACATAGTCACTTTGCTATTATCAGACCCCCCCAAAAAATTCCTTAGTATAATCAAATATCCAGTGAGTGTTCACATTTCCCTGCTCATAAATTTTTTTGTATAGTTTTTGTTCAAACTGAAACCTAAGTAACTTCCTTACGTTGCAGTTGGTTGATATGTCTCTTAAATCTCTTGTAATCCACAGCTACCTCCTCAATTTTAATATTTTTCCTTGCAATTCATTTGTTAAGGGAACTAGATTATTTGTCCTATAGATCATCTGGATTTTTTTTTTTTTTTTTTTTTTTTTTGCGGTACGCGGGCCTCTTACTGTTGTGGCCTCTCCCGTTCCGGAGCACAGGCTCCGGATTCGCAGGCTCAGCGGCCATGGCTCATGGGCCTAGCTGCTCTGTGGCATGTGGGATCTTCCCGGACCGGGGCACGAACCCGTGGCCCCTGAATCGACAGGTGGACTCCCAACCACTGCGCCACCAGGGAAGCCCAGATCATCTGGATTTTGCTGATTGCATCCCTGTGGTAATATTTTGCATGTTTTTATTGCCATTCTATTTTCTGTAATTGCCCTTCTATTTTGCTAATTATAGTCAGAGACCAGAAAAAAAATTAAAAATTAAAAAAAATAATTTAAAAAAAGAACAGAATGTGGGAAATTTCTGTCGATCAATAGCCCTAGTTCCTCAACAGATAATTTGAAGTAAACAAAAGAGATGGATGACGAACTTACAGACTGAGAGGTTTGAAAGACATATCAAATTTTTTAAATGGACAAGACTAAACTGTAAGAAACTAACACACCTTTGTAAAGCAATTATACCCCAATAAAGATGTTAAAAAAAATCTTAAAAAAAAAAAGACTAAACTGTAGTAGCTAGGGCAGCACATTAGGTAATAAAATTATAATAAAGAAGGGAATAGAAGGATAATGGTTATTCATGAGAAGGGGAGGGGATTGTAACTAGGAAGGGGCATGTGAGAGGGCTTTGGGGGTGCCTGACAAAATTCTTTTTTTTTTTTTTGTGGCTGTGCTGCGCGGCATGTGGGATCTTAATTCCCTGATCAGGGATCGAACCTGTGCTCCCTGCAGTGGAAGTGCCGAGTCTTAACCTCTGGACCGCCAAAGAAGTCCAACAAAGTTCTTTTTCTTGATCTTGAACTATACATTTCATTCATGTGGTTTCCCATGTATATTATTTTGTAATAAAAACATTTTTTAAAAACATAGTCAATAAGAAACTAGCTTAGGCATTAAGATTTTTTTGTGCTTATCTTCCTACTCCACAGATAAGCAAGAGCTAAATTTCAATCGATTCTTGAGAACTTGAGAGAACCTATAGAATTATTCATCATTATCAAATTACTCTGTTACTGAACAGTCTTTTATATATGGCACCAAATCAGCCTAAGATTGCATGGTATTGTTCAATGTAGAAAACACCCCACTATTCTTTTTTTCTAATGCTATTTTTGTAAAAGTGAAATTTGTTCATTATATAAAACTTAGCAACAAAAAAAGTATAGAAAGTAAAATGAAAAACATGCTGTTATTCTATTCTCCAGAGGTAACCATAAATAATATTTTGGTATGTTTCCTTTTATATATTAATTCACTAACATTGGGAAAATATAGTTTCGTACCTACCTTATGTTCTCATGTCAGGCTCTATGCTCACATCCAGGCCTTACGTTAAGGGCATCTAAGATCCTGATCCCTTTCAAAGTAGAATTCATTAATATTGCTGGAACATTTTTTCATAGGTGGGCTACATCATGCAGCCGCCCGAATTTCCGGTGACAATGTCTATAAGCATTTGAAGTATGAAGGTGGGATTCACCGAGTTCAGCGAATTCCTGAGGTGGGCCTGTCGTCAAGGATGCAGCGTATTCACACGGGAACGATGTCGGTTATTGTCCTCCCTCAACCAGATGAGGTAACCTCCTACCTAAACTCTATACCATTATCTATGAAGATCAACCAGAATTTTATTGTCTAGGAAAAACTCCTGTGTGTTCTGTATACTCACAGAGTACTTCTGCACTCCAAATGTATGGAGTTCATTACCCCCGACGAAGTACTTCTTCAGTTCTCTGTGGACAGCATGTGGTCGTCCTACAATTCAACTCAGTTCTGACCCCATCTACCTGGAGATGGCGTCAGATCCTACAGGCTAGACTCAGTGCCACAGGAGAGCCTCCCCTTCTGCTTCAGAAGCCAATCACAAGGCCTGGTTGTCTTCTGTGTTTCTGATCAACTGGTTATCCATCTGTATGTTCCCATGACCCCCTCCTTAGGTTAAATAATACTAAAGTGGCTTACAGAACTCAGGAAAACAGCTTACTTACTAGACTACTGGCTAATTACAAAAGATACAACTCAGGAATAGACAGATGGAAGAAGTGCATAGGACAAAGTATGTGGGAAGAGGTGCAGAGCTTCTGTACCCTCTCCAGGCTCGCTACCCTTCCAGCAGCTTCCTGTGTTCATCAGCCCTGGCAGCTCTCTGAACCCTGTGCTTTGGGGATTTTTATGGAGGCTTCCATACATAGACATGTTTGGTTAAATCATCGGGCTTTGGGGATTCTGCTCCCTGGAGGTTGGGAGTGCAGTGGAGATGAAAGTTCCAACCCTCTAATCATGTGGTTGGTTCCCCTAGGATCAGCCCCTGTCCTGTGGTTATCTAGAGGCTTTCCAAATATCACCTCATTAACATAAACTCAAGTGTGGTTGAAAGGGGCTTAGGGTGAGAACTGGACAAAGACAAATATATATTATTATAAATCACAATATCACAATTTATTTTTACAGCAATTTTTTTAACCAGGATCCCGTCAAATTTCACTTATTGAAGTTGGTTGTTATATCTCTTTAAGTCTGGAACCAGTCCCCCAACCTTTCTTTTTTTTTTTTCTTTTAATGACATTGACTTTTTTGAAGAGTCTAAGCCATTTGCCTTATAGAATGTTCCACATCTGCATTCATCTGATTGTTTCCTCATAGTATTCTTTAAATTGTTCCTTTATGTCCTATGTTGTATTGAAAGTGATATTTAAATGTTCCATTCTATTCAGGTTATACATTTTGAGCAAGAATACTTTTCAGGTGTAGTTATATTCATGTTGCAACTTATCAGAAGGCATAGAATATCATATTGTCCACTCTTAGTGAGGACTGGTTTGAGCATTTAGTTAAGATGGTGACCACAAAAATATCTCCATTATGAAAGTGTATTTTTCCCTTTGTAATTACTAAGTAATCTCTAGGGTAATATGTCCTATTCCCAACAACGTTTCTTCCATGGTTTTAACATCCATTAGTGATCTTTGCCTGAATTAGTTATTTAGTTTGGGATTGCAAAATGGTGATTTTCTAATTCTACCATTCCTTCTACATGTATTACCTGGCATTCTTTTCTGTAAGGAACTTCCCTCCCCACTACCTTCTCTCCTCCTTTCTTCTTGCTCTCTTTCTATTTTTGTTGTTTTTAACATCTTTATTAGAGTATAATTGCTTTACAGTGGTGTGTCAGTTTCTGCTTTATAACAAAGTGAATCAGTTATACATATACATATGTCCCCATATTTCTTCCCTCTTGCATCTCCCTCCCTCCCACCCTCCCTATCCCACCCCTCCAGGTGGTCAGAAAGCAGTGAGCTGATCTCCCTGTGCTATGCGGCTGCTTCCCACTAGCGATCTATTTTACGTTTAGTAGTGTATATATGTCCATGCCACTCTCTCACTTTGTCCCAGCTTACCCTTCCCTCTCCCCGTATCCTCAAGTCCATTCTCTAGTAGGTCTGCATCTTTATTCCTGTTTTGCCCCTAGGTTCTTCTATTTCCTTTTTTTCTTTTATTTAGATTCCATATATATATGTTAGCATACACTATTTGTTTTTCTCTTTCTGACTTACTTCACTCTGTATGACAGACTCTAGGTCCATCCACCTCACTACAAATAACTCAGTTTCGTTCCTTTTTATGGCTGAGTAATATTCCATTCTATATATGTGCCACATATTCTTTATCTATTCATCTGTTGATGGACACTTAGGTTGCTTCCATGTTCTGGCTATTGTAAATAGAGCTGCAATGAACATTTTGGTACATGACTCTTTTTGAATTATGGTTTCCTCCAGGTATATGCCCAGTAGTGGGATTGCTGGGTCGTATGGTAGTTCTATTTTTAGTTTTTTAAGGAACCTCCATACTGTTCTCCATAGTGGCTGTATCAATTTACATTCCCACCAACAGTGCAAGAGGGTTCCCTTTTCTCCACACCCTCTCCAGCATTTATTGTTTGTATATTTTTTGATGATGACCATTTTGACCAGTGTGAGATGATATCTCATTGTAGTCTTGATTTGCATTTCTCTAATGATTAAGGATGTTGAGCATTCTTTTCATGTGTTTGTTGGCAATCCGTATATCTTCTTTGGAGAAATGTCTATTTAGGCCTTCTGCCCATTTTTGGATTGGGTTGTTTGTTTAATATTGAGCTGCATGAGCTGTTTATATATTTTGGAGATTAATCCTTTGTCCGTTGATTTGTTTGCAAATATTTTCTCCCATTCTGAGGGCTGTCTTTTTGTCTTGTTTATGGTTTCCTTTTCTGTGCAAAAGCTTTGAAGTTTCATTAGGTCCCATTTGTTTATTTTTGTTTTTATTTCCATTACTCTAGGAGGTGGATCAAAAAAGATCTTGCTGTGATTTATGTCAAAGAGTGTTCTTCCTATGCTTTCCTCTAAGAGTTTGATAATGTTGGGTCTTACATTTAGGTCTTGAATCCATTTTGAGTTTATTTTTGTGTATGGTGTTAGGAAGTGTTCTAATTTCATTCTTTTACATGTAGGTGTCCAATTTTCCCAGCACCACTTATTTAAGAGACTGTCTTTTCTCCACTGTATATCTTTGCCTCCTTTGTCATAGATTAGTTGACCATAGGTGCATGGGTTTATCTCTGGGCTTTCTATCTTGTTCCATTGATCTATGTTTCTGTTTTTGTGCCAGTACCATATTGTCTTGATTACTGTAGCTTTGTAGTATAGTGTGAAGTCAGGGAGTCAGATTCCTCCAGCTGCATTTTTTTCCCTCAAGACTGCTTTGGCTATTCGGGGTCTTTTGTGTCTCCATGCAAATTTTGAGATGATTTGTCCTAGTTCTGTAAAAAATGCCATTGGTAATTTGATAGTGATTGCATTGAATCTGTAGATTACTTTGGGTAGTATAGTCATTTTCACAGTATTGATTCTTCCAGTCGAAGAACATGGTATATCTCTCCATCTGTTGGTATCAACTTTAATTTCTTTTATCATTGTCTTATAGTTTTCTGCATATAGGTCTTTTGTTTCCCTAGGTAGGTTTATTCCTAGGTATTTTATTCTTTTTCTTGCATTAGTAAATGGGAGTGTTTCCATAATTTATCTTTCAGATTTTTCATCATTAGTGTACAGGAATGCAAGAGATTTCTGTGCATTAATTTTGTATCCTGCAACTTTCCCAAATTCATTGATTAGCTCTAGTAATTTTCTGGTGGCATCTTTAGGATTCTCTATGTATAGTATCATGTCATCTGCAAACAGGGACAGTTTTACATCTTCTTTACCAATTTGTATTCCTTTTATTTCTTTTTCTTCTCTGATTGCCATGGCTAGGACTTCCAAAACTATGTTGAATAGTAGTGGTGAGAGTGGACATCCTTGTCTCCTTCCTGATCTTAGAGGAAATTCTTTCAGTTTTTCACCATTGAGAATGATGTTTGCTGTGGGTTTGTCGTATATGGCCTTTATTATGTTGAGGTAGGTTCCCTCTATGCCCACTTTCTGGAGAGTTTTTATCATAAATGGGTGTTGAATTTTGTCAAAAGCTTTTTCTGCATCTACTGAGTTGATCATATGGGTTTTTTTTTGATCATATGGTTTTTATTCTTCAATTTGTTAGTATGGTGTATCACATTGACTGATTTGCATATATTGAAGAATCCTTGCATGCCTGGCAAAAATACCACTTGATCATGGTGTATGATCCTATGAGGGTGATGGTGGCCTCATAAAATGAGTTTGGGAGTGTTCCTTCCTCTGCAATTCTTTGGAATTGCTGGGTGGATGTTAGCTCTTCTCTAAATGTTTGATAGAATTCACCTGTGAAGCCATCTGGTCCTGGACATTTGTTTGTTGGAAGATTTTTAATCACAGTTTCAATTTCATTACGTGTGATGGTCTGTTCATATTTTCTGTTTCTTCCTGGTTCAGTCTTGGAAGGTTATACCTTTCTAAGAATTTGTCCATTTCTTCCAGGTTGTCCCTTTTATTGGCATACAGTTGCTTGTAGTAGTCTCTTAGGATGGTTTGTATTTCTGCGGTGTCTGTTTTAACTTCTCCTTTTTCATTTCTAATTTTATTGATTTGAGTCCTCTCCCTCTTTTTCTTGATGAGTCTGCCTAATGGTTTATCAATTTTGTTTATCTTCTCAAAGAACCAGCTTTTAGTTTTATTGATCTTTCTTATTGTTTTCTTTGTTTCTATTTCATTTATTTCTGCTCTGATCTTTCTGATTTCTTTACTTCTGCTAATTTTGGGTTTTGTTCTTCTTTCTCTAGTTCCTTTAGGTGTAAGTTTAGATTGTTTACTTGAGATTTTTCTTGTTTCTTGAGGTAGGCATGTATAGCTATAAACTTCCCTCTTAGAACTGCTTTTGCTGCCTCCCATAGGTTTTGGATTGTCATTTTTTCATTGTCATTTGTCTCTAGGTATTTTTTGATTTCCTCTTTGATTTCTTCAATGATCTTTTGGTTATTTAGTAACGTACTGTTTAGCCTCCATGTATTTGTGTTTTTTACATATTTTTGCCTGTAATTCATTTCTAATCTCATAGCGTTGTGGTCAGAAAAAATGCTTGATATGATTTCAATTTTCTTAAATTTACTGAGGCTTGATTTGTGACCCAAGATGTGATCTATCCTGGAGAATGTTCCGTGCACACTTGAGAAGAAAGTGTAATCTGCTGTTTTGGATGGAATGTCCTATAAATATCAATTAAATCTATCTGGTCTATTGTGTCATTTAAAGCTTCTGTTTCCTTATTTATTTTAATTTTGGATGATCTGTCCATTGGTGTAATTGAGGTGTTAAAGTCCCCTGCTATTATTGTGTTACTGTCGATTTCCTCTTTTATAGCTGTTAGCAGTTGTCTTATGTATTGAGGCGCTCCTATGTTGGGTGCATATATATTTATAATCGTTATATCTTCTTCTTGGATTGATTCCTTGATTATTAGGTAGTGCCCTTCCTTGTCTCTTGTAACATTCTTTATTTTAAAGTCTACTTTATCTGATACGAGTATAGCTGCTCCAGCTTACTTTTGATTTCCATTTGCATGGAATATCTTTTTCCATCCCCTCACTTTCAGTCTGTATGTGTCCCTAGGTCTGATGTGGGTCTCTTGTAGACAGCATATATATGGATCTTGTTTTTGTATCCATTCAGCACGCCTGTGTCTTTTGGTTGGAGCATTTAATCCATTCACATTTAAGGTAATTATTGATTTGTATGTTCCTATAATCATTTTCATAATTGTTTTGGGGTTTTTTTTGGTAGGTCCTTTTCTTCTCTTGTGTTTCCCACTTAGAGAAGTTCCTTTAGCATTTGCTGTAGAGTTGGTTTGGTGGTGCTGAATTCTCTTAGCCTTTGCTTGTCTGTAAAGCTTTTGATTTCTCCATCAAATCTCAATGAGATCCTTGCTGGGTAGAGTAATCTTGGTTGTAGGTTCTTCCCTTTCATCACTTTAAGTATATCATGCTACTTCCTTCTGGCTTGTAGAGTTTCTGCTGAGATTTCAGCTGTTAACCTTATGGGAGTTCCCCTGTATGTTATTTTTCATTTTTCCCTTGCTGCTTTCGATAACTTTTCTTTGTCTTTAATTTTTGCCAATTTGATTACTATGTGTCTTGGTGTGTTTCTCCTTGGGTTTGTCCTGTATGGGACTCGCTGCACTTCCTGGACTTGGGTGGCTATTTCCTTTCCCCTGTTCGGGAAGTTTTCGACTATAATCTCTTCAAATACTTTCTCACGTCCTCTCTCTCTCTCTGTTCTCTTTCTGGGACCCCTATAATGCGAACGTTGTTGCGTTTAATGTTGTCCCAGAGGTCTCTTAGGCTGTCTTCATTTCTTTTCATTCTTTTTTCTTTATTCTGTACCGCAGCAGTGAATTCCACCATTCTGTCTTCCAGGTCACTTATCTGTTCTTCTGCCTCAGTTATTCTGCTATTGATTCCTTCTAGTGTATTTTTCATTTCAGTGATTGTATTGTTCATCTCTGTTTGTTTGCTCTTTAATTCTTCTAGGTGTTTGTTCTTTAATTCTTCTAGGTCTTTGTTAAACATTTCTTGCATCTTCTCGATCTTTGCCTGCATTCTTTTTCCGAGGTCCTGGATCATCTTCACTATCATTATACTGAACTCTTTTTCTGGAAGGTTTCCTATCTCCACTTCATTTAGTTGTTTTTCTGGGGTTTTATCTTGTTCCTTCATCTGGTACATAGCCCTCTGCCTTTTCATCTTGTGTATATTTCTGTGAATGTGGTTTTTGTTCCACAGGCTGTAGGATTGTAGTTCTACTTGCTTCTGCTCTTTGCCCTCTGGTAAATGAGGCTATCTAAGAGGCTTGATGGGAGGGACTGTTTCTTGTTTCTTAAGGTAGGCTTGTATAGCTATAAACTTTCCTCTTAGAACTGCTTTTGCTGCATCCCATAGGTTTTGGGTCATTGTGTTTTCATTGTCATTTGTTTCAAGGTATTTTCTGATTTCCTCTTTGATTTCTTCAGTGATCTCTTAGTTATTAAGTAGTGTGTTGTTTACCCTCCATGTGTTTGTATTTCTTACAGATTTTTTTCCTGTAATTGATACCTAGTCTCATAGCGTTGTGGTCAGAAAAGATACTTGATATGATTTCAGTTTTCTTAAATTTACCGAGGCTTGATTTGTGACCCAAGATATGATCTATCCTGGAGAATGTTCCATGAGCACTTGAGAAGAATGTGTATTCTCTTGTTTTTGGATGGAATGTTCTATAAATATCAATTACGTCCATCTTGTTTAATGTATCATTTAAAGCTTGTGTTTCCTTATTTATTTTCAGTTTGGATGATCTGTCCATTGGTGAAAGTGGGGTGTTAAAGTCCCCTCCTATGATTGTGTTAGTGTTGATTTCCTCTTTTATGGCTGTTAGTATTTGCCTTATGTATTGAGGTGCTCCTATGTTGGGTGCATAAATACTTACAGTTGTTATATCTTCTTGGATTGATCCCTTGATCATTATGTAGTGTCCTTCTTTGTCTCTTGTAGTAGTTTTTGTTTTAAAGTGTGTTTTGTCTGATATGAGAATTGGTACTCCAGCTTTCTTTTGATTTCCATTTGCATGGAATATCTTTTTCCATCTCCTCACTTTCAGTCTGTATGTGTCCCTAGGTCTGAAGTGGGTCTCTTGTAGACAGCATATATATGGGTCTTGTTTTTGTATCCATTCAGCCAGTCTGTGTTTTTTGGTTGGAGCATTTAATCCATTTACATTTAAGGTAATTATCGATATGTATGTTCCTATTACCATTTTCTTAATTGTTTTAGATTTATTATTGTAGATCTTTTCCTTCTCTTCTGTTTCCTGCCTAGAGAAGTTCCTTTAGCATTTGTTGTAAAGCTGGTTTGGTGGTGCTGAATTCTCTTAGCCTTTGCTTGTCTGTAAAGCTTTTGATTTCTCTTGTCAAATCTAAATGACATCCTTGCTGGGTAGAGTAATCTTGGTTGTAGGTTTTTCTCTTTCATCACTTTAAATATGTCCTGCCACTCCCTTCTGGCTTGCAGAGTTTCTGCTGAAAGATCAGCTGTTAACCTTATGGGGATTCCCTTATGTGTTACTTGTTTTTCCCTTGCTGCTTTTAATATTTGTTCTTTGTATTTAATTTTTGATAGTTTGATTAATATGTGTCTTGGCATGTTTCTCCTTGGATTTATCCTGTACAGGACTTCCTGGATGTACCTATTTCCTTTCCCATATTAGGGAAGTTTTCAACTATAATCTCTTCAAATATTTTCTCAATCCCTTTCTTTTTCTCTTCTTCTTCTGGGACCCCTATAATTCGAATATTGGTGCGTTTAATGTTGTCCCAGAGGTCTCTGAGACTGTCAATACTTTTCATTCTTTCTTCTTTATTCTGTTCTGCTGTAGTTATTTCCACTCTTTTATCTTCCAGGTCACTTATCCGTTCTTCTGCCTCTGTTACTCTGCTATTGATCCCTTCTAGAGAATTTTTAATTTCATTTATTGTGTTGTTCATCTCTGTTTGCTCTTTAGTTCTTCTAGGTCGTTGTTAAACGTTTCTTGTATTTTCTCCATTCTATTTCCAAGATTTTGGATCATCTTTACTATCGTTATTCTGAATTCTTTTTCAGGTAGACTGCCTATTTCCTCTTCACTTGTTAGGTCTGGTGGGTTTTTGCCTTGCTCCTTCATCTGCTGTGTGTTTCTCTGTCTTCTCATTTTGTTAAACTTACTGTGTTTGGGGTCTCCTTTCTGCAGGCTGCAGGTTCGTAGTTCCCGCTGTTTTTGGTGTCTGTCCCCAGTGGCTAAGGTTGGTTCAGTGGGTTGTGTAGGCTTCCTGGTGGAGGGGACTAGTGCCTGTGTTCTGGTGGATGAGGCTGGATCTTATCTTTCTGGTAGGCAGGTCCATGTCTGGTGGTGTGTTTTGGGGTGTCTGTGGCTTTAATATAATTTTAGGCAGCATGTGTGCTAATGGATGGGGTTGTGTTCCTGTCTTGCTAGTTGTTTGTCGTAGGGTGTCTTGCAGTGTAACTTGCTGGTCATTGAGTGGAGCTGGGTCTTGGCGTTGAGATGGAGATCTCTGGGAGAATTTTGCCGTTTGATATTATGTGGAGCTGGGAGGCCTCTTGTGCACCAGTGTCCTGAACTTGGCTCTCCCAGCTCAGTGGCACAGCACTGACGCCTGGCTGGGGCACCAAGAGCCTGTCCTCCACACGGCTCAGAATAAAAGGGAGAAAAAAAAGAAAGAAAGAAGATAAAATAAGATAAAATAAAGTAAAATAAAATAAAGTTATTAAAATAAAAAATAATTTTAAAGAAAAAGTATTTTTTAAGTAATAAGAAAAACATACAGACAGAACCCTAGGACAAACGGTAAAAGCAAAGCTATACAGACAAAATCACACACAGAAGCATACACATACACACTTACAAAAAGAGAAAAAGGGGAAAAAAAAAATATATATCGTTGCTCCCAAAGTCCACCTCCTCAGTTTGGTATGATTCGTTGTCTATTCAGGTATTCCACAGATGCAGGGTACATGAAGTTGATTGTGGAGATTTAATCCGCTGCTTCTGAGGCTGCTGGGAGAGATTTCCCTTTCTCTTCTTTGTTCGCACAGCTCCCGGGATTCAGCTTTGGATTTGGACCCGCCTCTCCCTGTAGGTCGCCTGAGGGCGTCTGTTCCCCGCCCAGACAGGATGGGGTTAAAGGAGCAGCTGATTCGGAGTCTCTGGCTCACTCAGGCGAGGGGCGGGGTGGGGGCGGGAGGGGTTCGAATGTGGGGCGAACCTGAGGCAGCAGAGGCCAGCATGACGTTGCACCAGCCTGAGGTGCACCATGTGTTCTCCTGGGGAAGGTGTCCCTGGATCACGGGACCCTGGCAGTGGCGGGCTGCACAGGCTCCCGGGAGGGGAGATGTGGACAGTGACCTGTGCTTGCACACAGGCTTCTTCGTGGCGGCGGCAGCAGCCTTAGCGTACCATGCCTGTCTCTGGGGTCCACGCTGATAGCCGCGGCTCACACCCGTCTCTGGAGCTCCTTTAAGCAGTGCTCTTAATCCCCTCTCCTCGCACACCAGGAAACAAAGGAGCAAGAAAAAGTCTCTTGCCTCTGTGGCAGCTCCAGACTTTTTCCCGGACTCCCTCCCGGCTAACTGTTGCGCACTAGCCCCCTTCAGGCTCTGTTCACGCAGCCAACCCCAGTCCTCTCTGGGGGATCCGACCTCTGAAGCCCGAGCCTCAGCTCCCAGCCCCCACCCGTCCCGGCGGGTGAACAGACAAGCCTCTCCAGCTGGTGAGTGCTGGTCAGCACCGATCCTCTGTGTGGGAATCTCACCGCTTTGCCCTCCGCACCCCTGTTGCTGTGCTCTCCTCCTTGGCTCTGAAGCTTCCCCCCTCCGCCACCCACAGTCTCTGCCCGCGAAGGGGCTTCCTAGTGTGTGGAAACCTTTCCTCCTTCACAGCTCCCTCCCACTGGTGCAGGTCCCGTCCCTATTCTTTGTTTTTTCTTTTTTCTTTTACGCTACCCAGGTACATGGGAAGTTTCTTGCCTTTTGGGAGGTCTGAGGTCATCTGCCAGTGTCAGTAGGTGTTCTGTAGGAGCTGTTCCACGTGTAGATGTATTTCTGATGTATTTGTCGAGAGGAAGAAGATCTCCGTGTCTTACCCTTCTGCCATCTTGAAGCTCCCCCTCTCTTTCTCTTTTATTTTACCTCATTATAAACTCATATATTGACCTCATTATAGACCTATGGATTTTTTAAATTCAATGAGTTATAATCACTATTGTTTTTCTTTCTTATTAAATTGAGGTATAGTCGATTTACAATACCATATTAGTTTCAGGTGTACAACATAGTGATTCACAATTTTTTTAAGTTTTATAGTTTTTATAAGATATTGGCTATATTCCTTTGTGCTGTACAATATATCCTTGTGGCTCATGTATTTTATAAATGTACATTTACTGTACATCTTACTCCCCTACCTCTATTCTTCCCCTCTCCCCTTCCCTCTCCCCACTGGTAACCACTGGTTTGTTCTGAGTATCTATGGGTCTATTTCTTTTTTGCTATATTCACTAGTTTGTTTTATTTTTTAGATTCCACATAGAAGTGATATCATACAGTATTTGTCTTTGTCTGACTAATTTCACTAAGCACAGTACCCTCCACATACATCCATGTTATTGCAAATGGCAAAATTTCATTATTTTTTATGGCTGAGTAATATGCCATTGCATATATATACCACATCTTCTTTATCCATTCATCTGTTGATGGACACTTAGGTTGCTTCCATACCTTGGCAATTGTAAATAATGCTGCTGTGAACACCGTGGTGCATATATCTTTTCGAATTAATGTTTTCGTGTTTTTTTGGATATACACCCCAGGAGTGGAATTGCTGGATTGTATGGTAGTTCTGTTTTTAGTTTTTTGAGGAGCCTCCATACTGTTTTCCACAGTGGCTGCACCAATTTACATTCCTAAAGTGTATAAGGGTTCCCATTTCTTCACATCCCCACCGATACTTGTTGTTTGTGGTCTTTCTGATGATACCCATTCTGACAGGTGTGAGGTGATATCTCACTGTGGTTTTGATATGAATTTCTCTGATGATTAGTGATGTTGAGCTTCTTGTCCTGTGCTTGTTGGCCATCTGAATGTCTTCTTTGGAAAAATGTCTGTTCACGTCTTCTGCCTATTTTTTGACTGGGTTGTTTGGGTTTTTTTTAATGTTGAGTTACATGAGCTGTTTATATATTTTATATATTAACCCCTTATCATCATATCATTAGCAAGTATTTTCTCCCATTCAGTAGGTTGTCTTTTTGTTTACCTATTTTTTCCTATGCTGTGCAAAAGCATTTAAGTTTGATTAGGTCCCATTTGTTTATTTTTGGTTTTGTTTCTTTTAGGAGACATATCCAAAAAATATTGCTACAATTTATGTCAAAGAGTATTCTGCCTATATTTTCTTCTAGGAGTTTTATGGTCTTACATTTAGGTCTTAAATTCATTTTGAGTTTATTTTTGCATATGGAATGAGAAAATGTTCTAATTTCACTCCTTTACATGTAGCTGTCCAGTTTTCCCAGGACCACTTATTGAATAGGGTGTCTTGTCCCCATTGTATATTCTTGCCTCCTTTGTTGCACATTAATTGACCACAAGTGTTTGGGTTTACTTCTGGGCTCATTATTCTGTTTCATTGATCTATGTATCTGTTTTTGTGCCAGTACCATACTGTTTTGATTACTGTAGCTTTGTGGTGCAATCTGAGGTTAGGGAGTGTGATAGCTCCAGCTCTGTTCTTCTTTCTCAAGATTGTTTTGGCTATTTGGGGTTTTTTGAGTTTCCATACAAATTTTAAAATTGTTTGTTCTAGTTCTGTGAAAAATGCCATTGGTATTTTGATAGGGATTTCATTGAGTCTGTAGGTTGCCTTGGGTAGTATGGTCATTTTAACATAAAATTCTTCCAATCTATGAACACAGTATGTTTTTTCATCTGTATCATCTTCAGGTTCTTTCATCAGTGTCTTGTTGTTTTCTGAGTTACAGGTCTTTTACCTCCTTAGGTAGGTTTATTCCTAGGTATTCTATTCTTTTTGATGCTATTGTAAATGGGGTTGTTGTCTTAATTTCTCTTTCTGATCGTTTGTTGTTAGTGTATAGAAATGCAACATATTTATGTATATTAGTTTTGTATCCTACAACTTTACCAGATTCATTGATGAGCCCTAGAAGTTTTTTGGTGCTGTCTTTAGGATTTTCTATGTATATTATCATGTCATCTGCAAACAGTGACAGTTTTACTTCTTCCTTTTCAATTGGATTTCTTTTATTACTTTTTCTTGTATGATTGCTGAGGCTGGGCAGTCGCTATTGTTTTTAATGTTCAAATTGTCCCATTTTGGCCCATAGTAGCCTTTTTAGGGTAGCTCCTTTTGAAATGACCCAATCAGTCTTTGAGTGCATACTTGCTTTCTGCTATAATAGACATCCCAGGCTACCTTGTACTCTCCTGCCTCAGACTTGGAGTCAGACCTGGTTCGTTTTAGTGGGGAATGTATCCAGAAATCAACGTATGGGTACTAGGTCTGCTCTTTATTACTCAAGTGTGCTTATTACATCAAGACTCTTTAGTGGATATAATTAGGAAATACATATGATTTTAAATCAAAGGTTCCTATTATTATTACTTCCAGTTCAAATTTACAGGGAGTATCTTTCCTGCACCTTTTTGCATTTTGTTTTATATCTTTCCACTTGGAGTTAAAATCTTCTTTCTTAATCACTTTTAATATGTTTACTTTTTGCTTTATTATACTATATATAAAATAGTTTCAGAATTTTTCAGTAAACTACTTAGTAATGTTTAACATTTCTGTCCTTAGAATGTAACCCACCAAGAAAGCAGTCAGAGTAATATGTTCAAAGACCATCTGAAATAATGTTTTTGTGTGTGGTTATGTTATTATTATGGTAAATATTTTGATTCATTTGTTTCTGGTTGTATTTAATTTTTAAGATTTAATTTTTCTTTCCTCTTTTCTCTTTTATTTTTGGTGTTATCAGCATTTATGTGGTTCAGAAATCAAAACCATAGAGTTGTCTTGCTTCCATCCTTATTCCTTCCACCCTATTCTCACCTGTCCCCTTGTTGTCTTCATATTCTTGAAAATTAAACTCATTTAGTGAAGCTTCATTCTCCTAAACAGGGCCTTATTCTCTTAATTGATATTTTAAATTCTTTGTATATTAATAAGTCACTGTTTCTGTGTTCAGAATTCCCCAGAAGTTATTAGGTAGTTTCTATAACATTTGGGAGAACATGACATATAACATCGACATATTTGCTGTATAACTACTTAATATACTGTAACCACAAGAAATGGGAAATAACTCTTCATCTCTTTAGTGTTTATTGAAATTTTAAGCTAGCCAACACTGGCATATTTTAACAAAGCCTGTATAATCTTTGCACTGTGTAATCTTTTTCTTCACCATATAGTACTCATTTTAGAGGAAACAAAAGAACAACCAACTAAGTTATATATTAGATTCTAACCTCAACCCTGTTATTAGTGTACTTTTCAAAGAGAATGGTCATACTTGCTGTCTGTCATTTATTGAAATAAATGATAAATGTAGAAGAAAATGTTAGGTCTCCCCTCAAAAACAGCATATTTTGTATATATTTGTATATATATCTGTGTATTCATATATAGATCTGTATTTCTGTGCATTTGTGTGTGTGTGTATAAATATCAGAAAATTTCCTAAGGCTGTCATAACAAATTACCACAAGCTTAGTAACTTAAAACCACAGAAATGTATTCTCAGTTCTACAGGTCAGAAGTCCAAAATCAAGGTATTGGCAGGGCCATGCTCCCTCCAGAGGTTCTGGGGGAGAATCCTCCCTTGTCTTTTCCAGCTTCTGGTATCTCCATGTGTTCCTTGGCTCGTAGCTGTACAACTCCAATCTCTGGCTCCAAATTCACATGGTCTCCTCCTCTCTCTTCTCTAGGTGTCTTTCATAAAGACACTTGTCATTGGATTTAGGGCCTATCTGAATAATCGAGTATGATCTCATCTTAACTCAATTGTGTCTGCAAAGACCCTTTTACCAAATAAGGTTCCGGTGGTTAGAATAGAACATATCTTTTGGGGTGCCTCCGTTCAGTCCATTAACAAGCACACACATACACACACAGTGGATTCTCATTTGCAGTAGTTATGTTCTACAAAGTCACAGTGAATACTGATTTAGTGAATACTGAACTATTTTTTCTAGGGAAAGTATATATACATATCTCACATAGATTATAATCCTAAATCCTAGAAACAACCTATCCTGGTAGATTCTATTTTCTTTATTTTACAAGACAGAAAATGATGTTCAGAAGTGGTAAGTGACTTGCCTTGAGGCACGTCATGCACGGGTGCCAGAGTTGAAATTCAAACCCTGTCCACCTGGCCCCAGAGCCAGAGTTTCTTGCACTGCCCTGCCCTGCCCCTCCTGTCCTCCCCCTCCTGTCCTCATCCTCTGTCATCTCTATAGGAGCTGAAACAAGAAAGCAGAGTCACCTTGTTGGACCTCAGCTGAGAACATGCATGTGTAGAGCAATTTGAATTTTTTGCTGCCCTGCATATGTCTGCAAATGACTGTGAAAGTGCTGCAATAATTGACTTGGGGGAACAAATAAATTCTAGCGAGTAGGTATATTTGCAAATACAGAATCAGGGAATATTGAGGATCAACTTTATATGTATGTATATATATATTTTAAATATATTTTGTGTCTAATGTAGCTTTGTGGGATGATAGATGATGAAACTTCTGAAAGATTACATAATTCAGTGATCTCATAGCATCATAAGTCAGTGTTAAAAGTAGCATCCGTTGGGGACTTCCCTGGTGGTCCAGTGGTTCAAAATCTGCCTTCCAGTGCAGGGGACACAGGTTCAATCCCTGGTCGGGGAGCTGAGATCCCACATGCTGTGGGACAACTAAGCCCACGTGCCGCAACTACTGAGCCTGCGCGCTCTGGAGCCCACGTGCCACAACTAGAGAGCCTGCAAGCCTCAACCAAGACCCGATGCAGCCAAATAAATAAATATTTTTTTAAAAAATAGCATCTGTTGGAATAGGGAGTTTAGGTTTAAGTTATTTCACCTCTTAGTCAAATGGCTATGACTTAACACAAAATAGTACAGTTTATTTGAAAGACTTGGGATCAATTTAGTATTAAAGTATTTGTTGAGTGTGGAATTTACTCATGCTGTACTTTTTGTTCTAGGTAGATGTGAAAGTGGACCCCAAGGATTTACGAATAGATACATTTCGAGCTAAAGGAGCAGGAGGGCAGCATGTTAATACAACTGATAGTGCTGTCAGACTTGTCCACGTCCCCACAGGTAAGCTAGTCCTTCTGCTTTTGTACTTTTAACTTTTCTTCACATCTTATAAAACTATTTGGCATTTAGAAAGAGTCTTATGTTGTGTCTGGTTCCTTGCACAAACCCTTTAAAGGTGACACTGGGGTCATGGGTCCGAGGTCCCCAAGGTGTTCATATTCCCTTCTGCTTGGAAAAGGAACCTCCTTGGCTGTGTCTATTTAAGAGTGAGGTTCTAAAAGCTGAGTGCATGGGTGCCACTTATCCACTAATAAGTTTCAACTGAAGGGCAGTCAGGTGATTAATCAGCTTTTTTATTAGAGCTCTTCAAATGTCAGCATTTGTAGATCTTTTCTCTTGGGTAGTTTTTCTCCTAAGAAGGATCCTCCTCCAGGACACCTGAGAGTAAGGTCAAGGTCTCACCATTCAGTAAGCACACTTTTACTTAATCCTTTTTTATTCAGTTATATGCCTTCCTTTGCACCTATTTAGACTCAAGTCTGGAACTTTCCTTATTTAATTCTCTAAAGACTGTACCTCCTGCTTCCTGCAGATTGAGGGAGGGGACTTGACGATCTAGTTGTTACATAGACTTTCTGTATCTAGTCCCCAAACTGTCAACCCTGATTTCTGGGGTGCCTCGTTAGTGCCTCAATGCCAGAGCCTGTCTGGCCCTCAGCAGGCAGATGGGCTTGGTTCTGGTCAGCATCTCCCTCGACAGGGGGTTCGACCTCACCTTCCTCCTCTCTGCTGAGTCATTTGCCATTCTTCCAGCCTCTTTTTCTTTTTTTTTTCTTTAATTAATTAATTAAATAAATAATTTTAAATTGAAGTATAGCTGATTAACAATGTTTTAGGTGTACAGCAATCCATCCACTTTGTCTTTATATATTGTGTTCGGAGACTACACTCATCATCTCATTTTATTTCAGATGGAGTTTGTGTTCCTGTTCTTGTTGTTTCAGTGCAATTTATAAAAAAATGTTATTGAAGTGTAGTTGATTTACAATGTGTTAATTTCTGCTGTACAGCAAAGTGACTCATTTATAGATATATGCATTCTTTTTTCATATTCTTTTCCATTATGGCTTATCACAGGATATTGAATATAGTTCCCTGTACTATATAGTAGGACCTTGTTGTTTACCCATCCTGTATATACTAGTTTGCATCTGCTAATCCCACACTCGCCATCCTTCCCTCCTCCCACCCCACCACCCACTTGGCAACCACAGGTCTGTTCTCTATGTCTGTCAGTCTGTTTCTGTTTTGTAGATATGTTCATTTGTGTCTTTTTTTTTTTTTGTAAATCACCTGGGCTTTCTTTTTTTATATATAAATCTATTTATCTTATTTATTTATTTTTGGCTGCGTTGGGTCTTGGTTGCTGTGTGCGGGCTTTCTCTAGTTGCGGCAAGCGGGGGCTACTCTTCGTTGCAGTGCGTGGGCTTCTCATTGCGGTGGCTTCTGTTGTTGCGGGCACGGGCTCTAGGCATGCGGGCTTCAGTAGTTGTGGTGTGCAGGCTCTAGAGCGCAGGCTCAGTAGTTGTGGTTCACGGGCTTAGTTGCTCCATGGCATGTGGGATCTTCCCAGACCAGGACTCGAACCCGTGTCCCCTGCATTGGCAGGTGGATTCTTAACCACTGCGCCACCAGGGAAGCCCTGTGTCGTATTTTAGATTCCCCATATAAGTGATATCATATGGTATTTGTCTTTCTGTTTCTGACTTCACTTAGTATGATAATTTCTAGGTCCATCCACGTTGCTGCAAATGGCATTATTCACTCTTTTTATGGCTGAGTAATATTCCATTGTATACATGCACCACATCTTCTTTATCCATTTATCTGTCGATGGACATTTAGGTTGTTTCCATGTCTTGGCTATTGTAAATAGTGCAAATAAACATAGGGTTGCATGGATCTTTTCAAATTATAGTTTTGTCTGGGTATATGCCCAGGAATGGGATTGCTGGGTCATATGACAACTCTGTTTTTACTTTTCTGAGGAACCTCCATACTGTCTTCCATAATGGCTATACCAACTTACATTCCCACCAACAATGTAGGAGGATTCCCTTTTTTCCACACATTCTCTGACATTTATTATTTGTAGACACTTTATAATGATGGCCATTCTGACCAGTGTGAGGTCGTTTTTGTAGTTTTGATTTTCATTTCTCTAATAGTTAGCAATGATGGGCATCTTTTCATTTGCCTATTGGCCATCTGTATGTCTTCTTTAGAGAAATGTCTGTTTAGATCTTCTGCCCATTTTTCGACTGGGTTGTTTGTTTTTTTGTTACTGAATTGCATGAACTGTTTGTATATTTTGGAAATTAAGCCCTTGTCCGTCTCATCATTTACAAATGTTTTCTCCCATTCTGAGGGTTGTCTTTTTGTCTTGTTCATGGTTTTCTTTGCTGTATAGACGCTTGTAAGTTTGATTAGGTCCCATTTGTTTATTTTTGCTTTTATTTCTATTGCCTTGGGAGACTGACCTAAGAAAACATTGGTAGGATTTATGTCAGAATGTTTTGCCTATGATCTTTTCTAGGAGTTTTATGCTGTCATGTCTTACATTTAAGTCTTTAAGCCATTTTGAGTTTATTTTTGTGGATGGTGAGAGGGTGTGTTCTAAAGTTGTTGTTTTTTTTTTTATAGATTTATTTATTTATTTTTGGCTGTGTTGGGTCTTCGTTGCTACGCACAGGCTTTCTTTAGTTGTGTCGAGTTGGGGCTACTCTTTTTTGTGGTGCGTGGGCTTCTCATTACGGTGGCTTCTCTTGTTGCAGAGCATGGGCTCTAGGCATGCGGGCTTCAGTAGTTGTGTCTCACAGGCTCTAGAGAGCAGGCTCAGTAGTTGTGGCGCATGGGCTTAGTTGCTCCATGGCATGTGGGATCTTCCCGGACCAGGACTTGAACCCATGTCCCCTGCATTGGCAGGCGGATTCTCAACCACTGCGCCACCAGGGAAGCCCCTAAAGTTCTTTATTGACTTTCATTCCATAAGAAACTGTAAAAACCTAGAATTATATACATGAGCAAAATAACAGAAAACATCTAAAACAATCCCGAACAACCATTGTTGGTATATATCTTTGGTGTATATCCTTTCAGATTATTTTCTATGCATATATAAATATATCCTTTCTCACCAAAAGTGAAGTTATAATGTTTGTAGCTTACCATAATTTACTTAAGAAATCCACAAGTTGTTGAATACTTAGTGTGTTTTACCTAAACCCTGTATTCTGTATTATAAACAGTAATAATTAGCTTAAGATGAATTAAAAATTAAAAACAAAGTAAAAGGTGACCAAATTTCTGAAAAAAATGAACTAAAATACTTTAAAACATTAGAGGATTATAAAACCACCCTGGGGACATCCCTGGTGGTCCAGTGGTTAAGAATCCGCCTTCCAATGCAAGGGACTCGGGTTTGATCCCTGGTTGGGGAACTAAGATCCCACAGGCTGTGGGGGCAACTAAGCCCACGCACCACAAATAGAGCGCCCACGTGCCTCAACTAGAGAGCCCGCGTGCCACAACTAAGACCCGATGCAGCCAAAAATAAAAATAAATAAATAAGTTAATTTAAAAAGTAAAATAAAATAAAGGCTCCTTGAGAGCATAGATGGTGTCTTATTCAAAAAGAAAAAAAAAACACATTACACCCTGGTCAGCCATAAATTGCTAACTTTGCAAAAGTGACTGATGCTTATATTGCCAGACTACCTTGGGCCAATTTTTTACCCACTTAGATGTGGTTCTTGGACCTAAAGAGGACTTAAGTCTTACCCACAAACCTTTTTTTCAAAGCCTTTTTATAATTTTTTTTAACAACTCCAGCACCTTGTTTCAACATACTGTACCCCTTCCCTCAGTCCTCTATTCCTGAGGGAGTATTTAACGATTAAATACTCCTCTACAGAAAATGTATTAAAATAGATAATGAAGTGGTTCCCTCAGGAATTACTGAGCTGGTGAGTAAGAAAAGGTCTGGCTTGAGCCACTGGATGAGAACAGTGCAGGTATATAGACAAAGTCAGTATGGGTCAGCTAATAAGAGGAATTTGGAACAGATCTCATGACTGTCTGGTTATCTTGAAATGGAAACTTTCGTATTCCTTTGGGTGCTGAAAAAAAGGATTCCTGATTTAAGAGAGCTCCAGGCAAGTGCTTGGAAGACGTGAGCAAGCTGGTGCCCCAGCCCAAATGCATGGCTGCAATAGAGCAGTCAAGAAATAACATTGAACCAATAAGGGCGAAGCCTGCTTAAAGTTATTAGCAGGTGTGATTGTAGCTTATTTAGACAGGGTGAAAACATAGTTTGAAGAGTAGAATTTTATAGAACTTTTAAAAATCTCCAGCAAAATAGTTACTGCCTTATCAGTGCAACTGGCCTAAGCTAAGAGTGTTTTTGGTTTTTGTGATGCAGAAAGGAAAGTACCTTTCACCTCTAGTGTACCTGGGAGCAGGATTGGGTATAGACCTTCAGAGTGGTAGCTGCAAAGTTAAGAACACAGCCTGAAGTCTCAAGAGTCACCATTTCGGGGCTAGATTTGGGCTGGTAACTGGGCTACACAGTGAGTCAAAGCCACCCAAATCCAGAAGTCGACTAACCAAAACATGTGCAGTTAGATATGTTGATTAGCTAGATTTAGAACCAAGACAACTGAGAAACGTTCACTATAAACTCTTCCTTTTAAAGAGTTTGGGTAGTTTCTTTTTATTGGTTTCTATATATAAAGTCTTTTTTTCTTTTTCCTGTTTTCTGTTATTATTATTTTTTTTGTTTTTTGTTTTTTGTTTTTTTTTCTTTTGCAGTACGTGGGCTCTCACTGTTGTGGCCTCTCCCGTTGCGGAGCACAGGCTCCGGACGCGCAGGCCCAGCAGCCATGGCTCACGGGCCCAGCCGCTCCGCGGCATGTGGGATCTTCCCGGACCGGGGCACGAACCCGCGTCCCCTGCATCGGCAGGCGGACTCTCAACCACTGCGCCACCAGGGAAGCCCTCTGTTATTTTTTTACTTGAAGTATAGTCGGTTTTTACAATATTATATTAGTTTCAGGTGTACAACATAGTGATTCAATACCTTTACAGATTATATTCCCTTTAAAGTTATTACAAAACAATGGCTGTATTTCCCTGTACTGTACAATATACCCTTCTCATCTGAAATACCTCATTTAGACATCAGAATCTAAAGAGCTGTCTAAGCAATTACCATCATGACCCAGGAATAGTTTCTGGAGTGTGCTAAATCTAAAATGTTTTTCATCCTTTTCCTGATTAGCCTTTCCCCCTTTAAAATGTTCCTCAGTTCTATCTTTTTTATCACTTTTATTGTGATATAATCAACACGTCATCTCTATTCTAATTTGATTTGTGGAGGCTCCAGTTTATCTCTGATCCCTGTTATTTTTCAGGACTTGTAGTAGAATGCCAACAAGAACGATCACAGATAAAAAATAAAGAAATAGCTTTGCGTGTGTTGAGAGCTAGACTCTACCAGCAGATTATTGAGAAAGACAAGTGTCAACAACAGAGTGTGAGAAAACTGCAGGTAAGATTTATTGAGTGAAATAACTTAATGCCTCTGTACAGAAAGCCATCATTTTATGCAGAAAATGGAGTAAATATTCTTAATAGAATGGAAATATCTTAGAGCACAGGAAAACATGCTCATTTGTAAATAGCAATAATTTAAGACTGACTGGTTATGGCTAAAGTTGGACATGCCAGTTTGGAAATAAGTAGAGGAGATATGTGTAAACTAAAGATTGTTTCCCAGTTGTTTCCCTCCAGTTTTAGATCATAATTGTCTTTAAAGGAAATTAGTGTAAAAGACAATTCTCTGGAAATTAAGAGATTTTTCAGATTTTTAATTTAAAAACCTATGCTTTTATTATTGTATAACTATTTTTTTTCCTACATTAAAAAAAAAATTATTTATTTGGTTGCACCAGGTCTTAGTTGCGGCAGGCAGGCTCCTTAGTTGCGGCAGGCGGGCTCCTTAGTTGTGGCATGCATGTGGGATCTAGTTCCCTGACCAGGGATCAAACGCAGGCCTCCTGCATTGGGAGCGTGGAGTCTTATCCACTGTGCCACCAGGGAAGTCCCTATTATTGTATAACTTTATGTGGGATCAAAAATATGTGGCACTGCAAAAAACTGGTAATACTGACTGCTTCTGATACAGTCTGGGAACCAGGAGTAGAAGAGAGATTAATTTTTTGCTATATACCCTTTTGTACTTTTTGAATTTTGTACTATATACATTTGTATTATTATTTATACAAATATATAAATAGATACGTTTTAAGCAAAATGAATAAATGTCATTGTCTTAAGTAAACAAAGGGTTGTATGATTTTAAACTCTAAAAAGGTAAACTTTTTCTTTGAGAGAAATTGGAAGACACAGTGAAACCCAGAAATAACTGTGCTTTTGTGTTATTTGCAGGTAGTTATACTACAGTAAATTTGGAAGATTTTTGCGGCCTGTTAGGAAAATTAATTGTATAAAACTAAACATTAATTATTCTTTTCACCTAGATGTCCTAGTCCTTCACACTTTTGCCCTTCTTGTTTCCCTTACCCACGTTCTAACTTGCAAGTAGTAAAAGTGACAGGATAAATAATTTATTAAGCCTCTATCTGTGGTAATCCCAGCCTGTGGCACAGCATCAGTATACACATTTGCAGATAGGAATGCTCATTTACAAAGCATTACTTCTTGGCAGCTAAGTGATAACATAAACACTGTCAGCTCTGCCACATTTGATTTAATAAAAGACATTGGGTTTTACTTGCCGTTTGACATTTTGGCATCAGATGTTTCACACAGTAATTTTCAAAGTAAGTATTCAAGATCAGCCTTACGCCGATTGTGGGCACGTGTGTCGTCTTCAGTGGTCTGGTTTGAAAGGGCAGAAATGACCTCCGTGTCTCTCAATTAACTTGTCCATCTGTGTGAAATTTTTTAGTAGATATTTCTGACACTTAGGAGTTTTTCTTCAGCTAATATATACAGTAGCTTTTATATGGAAGGCATTATGCCAGGTTCTCAACCCTGGTTCCACTTACCACCTCGAGAGCTTTGTAGATGTCTAGGCCCCATCCCCAGAGATTCTGATATAATTGATCTGGGTGGGATCCTAGGCATAACTGTGGTGCCTTGGGATAGTAGTTTCCAAACCTGGCTGGTTGCAGAATGGATGGCCTGGGGACTGTTTTAAAAATACATAATCCGTGATTCAGTATATCTTAGGTTAGGTTTTGGAATCTTTCATTTAAAAACATTCCCCTGGTGATCAGCCATACTTAGGACTTCAGTTTCATATTGTTTGCTTTAGAAAGTAAGTTATAGCAATCTTTTTCTTTTATCTTAAAAAGTGAAAGTGAGATACCTGTAACTTATATAATATTGTAGCAACTATGCTTCGATGAAAATAAATAATAAAATAAATTTTAAAATAAAAAGTGAAATAGATAACTAATAAGAACCTGCTGTATAAAAATAAATAAATAAAATTCAAAAAAAGGTAAAAAAATAAAAAATAAAATAAAAAGTGAAAGTGAGTGAGAGAGGGTGTTGTGTGCATTGTATGTGGGGGGAGGGAGGCAGATGAGCAGACTAAGAATACAAATAACCATAGCAAAAGGCAAACTGGTGTGCGGTGAAGAAGATTCCAAGTGCATGGGGTTTTAAAGGAGGAAGATAACATATTTCACATTGGGACCAGGAAAGACAGAGGCGGTAGGAGAGTGTTAAGGAAGGGCACCCCTTGAGATGAGGTTTAAGCAGAGTTAACAGACTTGCACATAATTATGATATGGTATAATAAGTGGCATTATAGAGGGTCATATAATGTTCAGAAATAATGTTGAGAAAGTTGGCCATATTGTGAAGTACCTTGAATACTGAGTTGAGTTGTGTCTGCCTAGTAGACAGGAAGGAGCCAAAGAAGGAAATGTATCAGAAAGCTGGGCTTTAGGAAAGCTAAGCAGGGCAACACAATGTAAGCAGAGAAATGGAAGATTAATCAGGAGATTTTTACAGGAGTGTAATGAAAGTAATGAGCCCTTGAATGATAGGCAGTAGAAATGGAAAGGGCAGGATAGAATAAAAGACCCTTGAAACCACTGGAATTGGGCAGTTAGAGAACGGGATGAGCTGAAGTTCCTTTCACGGTCTGTATCACAGCCTGGCAGATAGTAAGCTACCATGAAATGTTTGTTAAAGTGTAGGATGTCAGGTTTCTTACTTAGATCAAAGGGAACATCATTGTAGGGTCATTTATAGAAACCAGCAGGAAGAACTGACTGAGGTAGAAAGATAATTTGGTTTTAAATATTTGGAGTTTGAGGTACCAAAGAGATGTTAATTCTTATAACTAAGCTTTACAGACCTGTAGTCTTAATAAGTTCTGCCCATTCTTATTCCTTGTCACTTTGTGTATATGGATTTAGAAAAGATTTAAACTGTTAAAATAGAAAAGTCATTTACAAGCACTGTTTCTGTTGTAATAAAAGTAATTATAAAGTTAAAATATGAATTGCTTTTTGTTATGACACAGGTGGGAACAAGAGCCCAGTCAGAGAGAATTCGGACATATAATTTCACCCAGGATAGAGTCACTGACCACAGGATAGCATATGAAGTTCGTAATATTAAGGTAATATGAATGAGTATGCTTTATGTGCCTTTGATTTTCAAAGAAAGTATAGTCGAATTCTAGAGAGTAATCTCTGAAATATCACCACGTAATTTAAAAACATTGAGATAGATTACATTAGTACCCCAAATTTGTGAACATTTTTATTAGTTTGCTAGTAAGAAATATGGTCTTTATGCCAGTATGAAACAGCTATCTTTTAAATTCCAAATTCTTTGTTATGTAATCACAATGTATTAATGTATTTTCAGTACATGTCTATCAGTTTTCTTTTACCGATTACCAAATTACTGCAAATTTAGTGGCTTAAAGTAATGCCTATTTATTATCTCACAGTTACTGTAGGTCAGAAAGCCAGGCACGACAGAGCTGAGTTCTCTGCTCTGGGTCTCCCAAAGCTGAAAGGGGCTGGCCAGGCTGCATGCTTTCCTAGAGCGTGGAGTCCTCTTCCAAGATCAGGTCGTTGTCGGCAATATTCCATTTCCTTGAGTTGTAGGAGTGAAGCCTCCATTTTCTTGCTGGTCATCAGCTGGGTGCTGCTCTCAGCTCCCAAAGACTGACCACAGTTGCTTGCTGTCTAGTCCCCTTCGTGTGCCCTGTCCCATTGCATCTCTTGCAGGAATGGCCTTTTTAAGGGCTCACCTGTTTAGGTGAGGCCTACCTGGATACTATTCCTTTTGATTAACTCAGAGTCAACTAATTAGCCATCTAATCACTGGAGTGATAGTCTAGCGTATTCACAGCTCTGCCTGCACTTAAGGGAGGGAATTTTGCCAGGTGTGTACACCAGGGGGCATCTTAGAATTCTGCCTACCACAATGTGTGTCATTATATTCAGGTGTTACAATGATTCTGTTGGGGGGGGAAAAGACCCTGTCAGTTTGGTTTGAACATTCACCTAACTAAATCCCATGTCGTTGGGATCACTGACAGGAATACATTAATGATGAAGCACAGAAAAATTATATTTCCTTCCATTGAAGGGGAAAGTGAACTGGTTCCCATAAAGGACTGTGTGGACAAGGCAGAAGGTAGAAGGTTTTGATCCTTGTCCTTGGTGCTGTGTGATACCTCGGGCTTCTTTCACTTGATTCTGTCTCATTCTGTACACAAAAGTAAAGTTCTAGTTTTACAGAGGAAATGTCTGTGTTTTTAACATACTTAGAAATTTCTGTGTATCTTATGCCACTTCCTCTGTCTTTGCAGCAATTTAAAGCTGTCTTGCCTAAGAACATCATAGCCTTGTTGAAAAAGAAAATATTTAGTAGCTTCCCTTTCCTCAGGAAACACACAGTAATAACCAAACATGTTTGGCCATACTGTTCTAATTACACCATAGTCTTTCAGTTGTTTTTCTCGTAGTGGTGATGGTTTTCCATGAGACAGCCACATTCTCATGACCAGTAATACTTTTCAGAAGAGCACATAGGTGCTCAGCATAGTATTCAGTCATGAAACAGAGGCAGATTAACTGGCTTTTATAGTTATAAAATATCTGACGCTGGCCTAAATACTAACACGTTATTACTAACTAAACTAGCATGCCAGACTCAGAAAGAGTAAGGACAGTCATATCGGTATGCTCTACAAATCACTGATCAACTTATTGGAAGGAAAGAAAGTGCTCCATATTAGTGAAGGGAGAAGTTTGAAAATGGTATAAAAAAATGTTGCGGTGAAACGTTAAAATCTGTATGCAGGACAGGAAAGAGACTAGTCAGACTGAATAATTTAGGAACTGAAGAGCTGCAGATGAGGCAGGAAAAGTGCTGAAGGCCTTAACTCCAGGGCCACCACAGGACAGAATGGAAGGAGTGGAGAGGAAAGAAAGTGGGTGCCTGTGGGACTCTGCTCAGCTCTCCTCCCTTATTCTAGAACCTGGCCTTCTCCCTACTCTGTCAGTTTGGTTTGAACATTCACCTAACTAAATCCCATGTCGTCGGGATCACTGACAGTAATACGTTCATGACGTATTACATATTAATAACGTAATACCTGGCCTTCTCCCTACTGCATCCACATAGTTCCTGATAGAGCTATGTTCCTACATGATCATGATTTTGACCCAAGACAATAATTGATTTGTTGTGGGGGGGAAATCCAAACCAGCGCCAGTCAATGAGTTTCTTCCCAGGATTTTTAAACTAGAGACAAAGGTGCTCATTCTCTTGGTGGATGAAGCTGAAATATGTAAAGCTTACAAGAGGTTAGAAGCCACATTTCCAGCCATGGGGAGAAAGCAGTCTTCAGTGAGAGAAGAATGAAGCTGATATATTGAAAGGAGCAAAAATGGGAGAACTGGATGCAAAGAATCCTGATGATATGAATCCCCACATTCATTTATTCCTGAGGCCCAGCTTCATTCCCAGGGTGGTGGCAGCAGCCCTGTACATTCCTGCCCTTGGGTTCTCTGAGGTCACTCAGTATGCTGATGATGAATTCCCTTGTAGCTAATTTTACTTGTATTTGTATTTATGTAGATAATAAGCACAGACTACCATGTAATATATTATTTTGTATTTTCATTCTGTTTCCCAAAGTTCTTGTGCAGATTCCTTAGCATCAGCCTATCTCCTGCCCTGTATTCCAATTACGCTGGAAATTTACCCTTGTCCTGGGCTTTCAATGTATTTTGTTTCCATGCCTTTCTTCATATTCATTCTTTTGACTGAAATGCTCTGTTTGTCTCTATTTGGAGAAATACTATTCTCTTTTTAAGACCTAATTCAAATTTTTCTTCCTTTATTTTTTAATTTCTTGCACTGTATTATGCTTATGTATTACCTAGGTCTCCCAGTAGATTGTGAGCTTCTGAAAGCTGGGAGCTACAGCTCCTTCATATATTTTTAAAAATTTTTGGCTGCATTGGGTCTTCATTGCTGTGCGTGGGCTTTCTCTAGTTGTGGCAAGCGGGGGCTACTCTTCATTGCTGTGCACGGGCTTCTCTTTGCAGTGGCTTCTTTTGTTGCAGAGCACAGGCCCTAGACACGCGGGCTTCAGTAGTTGTAGCACGCAGGCTCAGTAGTTGTGGCTCGTGGGCTCTAGAGCGCTGGCTCAGTAGTTGTGGTGCACGGGCTTAGTTGCTCTGCAGCATGTGGGATCTTCCTGGACCAGGGATAGAACCCGTGTCCCCTGCATTGGCAGGTGGATTCTTAACCACTGCACCACCAGGGAAGCCCCAGCTCCTTCATCTTTGATCTTTGTATCGCTAGCACTCTGGTTAATCCAACTGAGCTCTAAATGTGATGTGATTATCAATAAGAGTAATAATCCTTTTAACATAACTTCCAGATGGTGAAGTCACATTGGCAATATCATAATAATTTGAGCTTACAGGCACACTAATTTTAAAAGCAATTTTCATATTATGTTCAAAATGGTATAAATCTTAATTTTAAAATTTCATCATAGTGCTCTTGCTTTCTGTTTAATTTTAAAGTTTAATCGACATCTTACTATATGCTGGTGTTTTGTGGAATGCAAAGATAGTAAGGCATATCTTTTCCCCTACAGTTTAATTTGAAAGAGAAATGTGTACACTTAACCTGAAATTTAACTTCAAGACCATTCAAGAAAGACGAAATATAAGATTAGTTCATGCCTACATCTAAACTTCAAATGTTCTATGTTCCAGACGCCAACATTAAAATATTTCTGTTAAGCCAATGTCTGGATTTTTAGCATTTCCAAAATAGGAGGCTGTGCTAATTCACTAATCCCAACAACTCTATTACACAGAACCTTTATAACACAAGAAAGGTACTTGAAGTCATTATTTTACTCGTTTCTCAGAGAGAAGCCTCAGGGAAGACTGCAGGGAAGTCTTAACTGAAACAGTTTCCACCCAATGGAATTATTTGGAGGTTAACATGAGAGAGGTTTTTTCCTCAATTTTTTATTTTGAAATGTTAAGCACACATGTTTAAAGACTAGTCCATATATATATATATACCCTATACCTAGATGCAACAGTTGTGAACATTTTGTTAGGTTTGCCTTCTCTTTCTCCTCCACTTCCCCTTTCTCTCTATAGATACACCTGTGTTGCTACTGAAACATTGGAAAGCAAGTTGCAAACCTCAAGACACTTGTCCCCGAAATATTTCAGTATAAATATTTTTCAATTACACAGGACTTGTAGATATTAAAACCGCTGTATTTCTAATTTAAGAAAAAACAGAACTATTATAAACCACTTACGGATTAAATAATTTGAATTTGGATGGTTGGCTAATTTTAAAATGCTAATTTAAACAATTTAAGTAAGAGTTTAATTCCATTTACTCTTTTGGATTCACGTTTTACATAAAAAGGCAAAATTAACTAGGGATCCTCCCAAGTTAGCAATTGTGTTCATTATGTTGTAGATTAGTAATCTTTTGTTGCTATTAAATAATGACTTTAAAGAAATGAAATAAATATATGCTTAATTCTTTGTTTTGTTTCTCCTTTATTTCTAGTAATCAGGTTTTCATAGTAACTCTCTTTCACCAGGAATTTTTATGTGGGGAGAAGTGCCTGGATCAGCTAATTCAGAGATTGCTTCAATCAGCGGATGAAGAAACCATTAATGAATTTTTGGATGAAAATCTTAAACCAGCAAAATAAATAGTGATTTATAATTTATTATTATATAAATGAAATGGACCTATGTCAAGAAGCAGACCGAGGTAGGGAAATCTTTATGAAAGTTGATAAAGAGCAGCTAAAAATACATGGTACTCACAAAAATATTTTTTAATGAATCCAGTCACATTTCTTGACCTAAGTTTATTTTAGGTTTCCTGTAAAGTCCAATCCAGCTCTTCAAGTAGAAACAAAGCATGCATTGTTGAAAAGAGAAATAAAGTATTGAGAATTGACTATGTGATGTAGGACAGATCACTTGTTCTCTTTATATGCCTTTTCTTTTAACCATCTGTAAATTAATTTAGACACATTTCACATCTGTTACTTCAGGACTTTGCCCGTGGTAAAATTTAGTGATATAAATTTATAAACTTGTTTGTAAACTCCTATTTAAAGACAAAGTACTATTAATCATGTTAAAGTTAGGACTTAAACTGCTACTTTTATTTTTGATTTTTTTTTTTTTTCCTGCGGTACGCAGGCCTCTCACTGTTGCGGCCTCTCCCGTTGCGGAGCACAGGCTCCGGAAACGCAGGCTCAGCGGCCATGGCTCGCGGGCCCAGCCGCTCCGCGGCATGTGGGATCTTCCCAGACCGGGGCATGAACCCATGTCCCCTGCATCGGCAGGCGGACTCTCAACCACTGCGCCACCAGGGAAGCCCTAAACTGCTACTTTTAAATAAAAAAGTAAATAAAAGTTGTGAAGAATATGAGTTGCTAACTGTGAGCATCTCTAGGATATAGATGGTAGAGCTCTTGGAGAGCTGAGTGAACTCTGTAGTGAACAAACTACAAGTCAATATTTAAAGCAGACTCCCTGCTTGGCTTCTATTTCTAATTGTTCTTTGACTTAACAAGCATCAACAGATGTGGTGTAATATGAGTAATTCACTGAGGTCGGTTTTGTGCCGTGATATATAAAACCTAGTCCTTACCTTACAGAACTTCCAGCTGAGCAGGGAGCCAAAATATAAGTCCCCAACTCTAATTCAAAGTGGCGTGTTGTATTTAGTAATTTTTCTCGGGAAGTTTCTTGAGTGAAAAAGAGAGCGGTTGTTATTTTAGATAGTTCCTCAGAGAGGAACTGTATGCCAGGAAAGGCTAATTAAAATAGAGTTTTAAGACCAATTGAATGATTTGGAGGTAAAGATGAGAGAAATTTTTTCCCAAATTTTTATTTTGAAAATTTTCAAGCACACAGAAAAGTTTTAAAAATAATTTTTAAGAAACAGTTCAATGAATATTTTATCATCTAGATTCAACCATTGTTAATATTTTGCCACATTAGCTTTTTTTGTTTCTCTGTACACACACACACACACACACACACACACACACACACACAGTGGTTGCTGGACTATTTAAAAGTTAGTTGCAGATCTTATAACACTACTGAATGTTTCATCACATCCTAGGAAAAAGGACATTCTCATACAAAATTATAACTCCATTATCACACCGATTGTATATCAATAATAATAATAATTATATAATATGATCTAATAGCTATTACATATCAGAATTTCTTCAGTTATCCCCAAAATATCTTTTTTCTAGCTGTTTTTGTTTGTTTTGTCCAATCCAGGATCCAAGACTTACACATTACATTACATTTACATTACATTACACATTACATTACACATTACATTACATTTGCCAGTATCTCTTTAGTTTTTGGATTAATCCCCCAAGTTTTTTTCCATATGACATTGACCTTTTGAAGAGTCCCACAGGTTGTTTTGTAGAATAGTCTACATTCTAAATTTGCCTGGCTTGCCCTTAATGTACTATAAAGTAAAATTGTGTCTAAAGATTAATTAAATTCAGATTAAACACATTTGGTAAGACTACTTCACAGGTGATGTTGTGATACTGTATCATATCAGGAAGTTCCACTATTAGTGATACTAAGTTTGAAAACTGTCAAATCTCTCCATTGTAATGGTACATGCTCTCCTTAATAATCAGTATGTAATCTGTGGGGTAGTACTTTAGCATCATATAAACATTTGATTTCTCATTGTGCAAGACAGCTTCTGAAATGACCCCAGTGACCCTGTTCCTGGCGTTTCATGCACTTGTATAATCTCCCCTTGAATGTGGACCAGATTTATTGACTCTTTACTAACAAGTAGAATACAATAGAAGTGGTGGGATTGTCACTTTTGATATTAGGTTGTAAAAAGACTTGCTTCTGGCTCTGTCTCTTTTTTTTTTAATATAAATTTATTTATTTATTTATTTTTGGCTGCGTTGGGTCTTTGTTGCTGTGTGCGGGCTTTCTCTAGTTGCGGCGAGCAGGGGCTACTCTTCTTTGCAGTGTGTGGGCTTCTCATTGTGGTGGCTTCTCTTGTTGCCGAGGCTTCAGTAGTTGTGGCACGTGGGCTCAGTAGTTGTGCCTCGTGGGCTCTAGAGCGCAGGCTCAGTAGTTGTGGCGCACGGGCTTAGTTGCTCTGCGGCATGTGGGATCTTCCTGGGCCAGGGCTCGAACCCATGTCCCCTCCATTGGCAGGCAGATTCTCAACCACTGCGCCACCAGGGAAGTCCCTTAGCTGGAATTCTTTTTTTTTTTTTTTTTCAATTTTTATTGCAGTACAGTTGATTCACACTGTTGTGTTAGTTTCAGGTGTACAGCAAAGTGAATCAGTTATACATATCCATATATCCACTCTTTTTTTTTTTTTTTTTTTTTTTTTTTGCGGTACGCGGGCCTCTCACCGTTGCGGCCTCTCCCGTTGCGGAGCACAGGCTCCAGACGCGCAGGCTCAGCGGCCATGGCTCACGGGCCCGGCCGCTCCGCGAGATGTGGCATATTCCCGGACCGGGGCACGAACCCGCGTCCCCTGCATCGGCAGGCGGACTCTCAACCACTGCGCCACCAGGGAAACCTCCACTCTTTTTTTTTTTTTTTAGATTCCTTTCCCGTATAGGCCATTACAGAGTATTGAGTAGAGTTCAGCTGGCATTCTTTAAAGAAAGCTTTCCTTTGTCTTTTCTCTCACTTTCTCTGAGTTGAGAGATAATTTAATCCTATTTGAATCAATATCATGATTCATGATTTCCCTAGGGGTAGGCATTCCCCCCCGGCCCCCCCAATAATTGATGTCTTTGGAGAATCTGCTTTAATTTGAAAGAATGTTGAATAGGGAGTTTGAGTGTTAACGTTAGAAACACAGAAACTGATTTTTGTTTTCAGGCATTTTATGTAACAGAGAAACGTTTATCCAAGGAAATGTAAATATTAAAACATCGTGTGAAACAAGGCAAAATGAAGATAGTCTAACTTAACGTATTTCCCAAACCTCTGTATTTATACAGATCATTTGGGAAACTTGCCGTAATACAGATTCTGATTTAGTAGGTCTGGAGCCTGTGATTCTGCATTTCCAGCAAGCTCCCAGGTGACGATGGTTGATGATGAGCCACAAACACCACTTGGAGTAGCAAGGATCTAGGACATCTGTTATTTAATTAATGAGTACTTTCAGTTGTTATACACTTTATTTTTGTACAGTGAGATTCAGTTAAACTCATAATCTTGCTTTATTCAGATAGACCTTTAGTCTCCTAAACTACAAAGATAAACTTGACATTTTTAACTTTAGTAGAAAAATATTAGGAATGAATATATAAGCCAAAGATAAATCAGGGTGCTTGTAAAAAATCTGGAAAGCCAAAGTTTTTTGCTTTATATGCACAACACCTTTGGAATATTAAGGAGTAACAAACTTTATTTAAAAAATAAACCTTAGAGAGATTTTAAAATTGAATTTGAAATTGAGTCAAGGGACCTCGGATCACAAACTACTACAGTCAACTAAAAATTAAAAGAAAATATTTTTAAAATCATAGACTCTAGTATTGGGGGCAACAGTGATTAGGAAGACATGTGTTGGCAGGGGTGGAGCTTTTGGGATGCTGGTAATGTTCTATATCTGGACCTGAGTGGAAGTTACAAGGGTGTATTCATTTTGTGATAATTGCATTTACAATTGAGTTAACTGAGTTTTGTATGCAACTGACAATTGCATACACCCTTGTAACTGCCAGCCCATTCAAGAAGAGAACATTTCCACTGCCTCTGGAAGTTTCCTTGTGCTCCTTTCCAGTCAATCCAGTAATCTGCCAACTCCCCCTCCCCCAACAGTGGCAACCTCTATTACGATTTTTATTCACCATAGCTTATTTTACTGTTCTGGAACTTCACATCAATGGTCATACGGTATGTACTCCTGTATATCTGGCTTCTTTGTTCAAAAGTTTTGATACTCATTTACAATATTGCAGGTATCAAGGGTTGTTTCGCTTTTATTTCTAAGTAGTATCACACTGTATGAATATACCACAATTCATTTTATTCATTCTTCTATTGATGCACATTTGGATTATTCCCAGTTTCGGCTATTATGGGTAAAGCTACTATGAACATCCTTGCACAGGTCTTTTTGTAGACATGTTTTAATTTCCCTTGGGCAAATGCCTAGGAGTGAAATTGTTGGGCATTTAACATTCAAAGAAACTACCAAACAGTTTTTCAAAGTGTATATATCCATTTATAGTCATAGTATTAACATATGAGGTTTCCAATGGCTCCCTATCATCACCAACATCTAGTATTCTTGATCTTTTTAAGTTTTGCCATTTTCATGGGTATGCAGTGTTTTCTCATTGTGACTTAAATTTGCATTCATCTGATGATGAACAACATGGAGCAGCTTTTCATATGTTTATGGGGTGTATGTATTACGAATATTTTTTCCTAGTCTCTGGCTTGCCTTTTTTTTTTTTTTTTGCAGTACACGGGCCTCTGACTGTTGTGGCCTCTCCCGTTGCGGAGCACAGGCTCCGGACGTGCAGGCTCAGCAGCCATGGCTCACGGGCCCAGCCGCTCCGCAGCATGTGGGATCTTCCCGGACCAGGGCACGAACTCGTTTCCCCTGCATCGGCAGGCGGACCCCCAACCACTGCACCACCAGGGAAGCCCTGGCTTGCCTTTTTATTTTGTTTTCACTGCTTTTTTGATGGGCAAAAGCTTGTAATCTTGTTGAAGTTCATTTTATCAATTTTTTAAAAAAGATTACTGGTTTTTTTTGTGGCCCAAGAAATCTGCCTACCTCAAAGTTACAGAGATAGGGTTTATGTTTTCTTTTAGCAGGTTTATCATTTTCCCTTTTCTATTTAAGTTTTCAATTTAATATTAAGACCCATCTCAATTTAATTTTAGTTTATGGTATAAGGCAGGGGTCAAGATTGTTTTCTGTTTCACATTGTGATCCAGTTGTTCCAACACCATTTGTTGAGAAGACTTTCCTTTCGCCACTGAATTTCACTGATAACAATGCGGTGTTTCTAAATTTAAAAATTCAGTTCCTTGGGCCACTGGCCACATTTCAAGTACTCAAGAGCTACGGGCGGCTCTGGATACTGGATGAGTCAGGGCAGACATAAAATAGTTACAACATTGCACAAAGATTTGTGATAGCACTATTCTAGAGCTTAGAGTACAGTACCACTAAATATTTTGGGTTCTGTGAACGGTAAACTAAACCAAATAACAAAGTATGGGCAGATATAAGGAAGGTAAAAATTAATCACTGAACTTATATTAAGTACCTAGAGTAGTCAAATTCAAAGAGACAGGAAGTAAAATGGTAGTTACCAGGGATTTGGGGGAGGAAGAAAGGAGAGTTATTATGAATGGGTACAAAGTTTCAGTTTTGCAAGATATAAAGAGTTCTAGAGATGGGTGGTAGAGTGATGGTGGCAAACCAGTGTGAATATACTTAATGCCAAAGCAATGAACAATTTAAAAATTGTTAAAATGGTAACCTTTATGTTAAGTATATTTTATCAACTTAAAAATTGTTTTTATTGCTTTTCCCCCAGCTGGTGTTAGTGCAGGAGAGAAAGCAATCGGTGTTACTAATGACTTAATTGTCTCTGGTGTACCTGAAGGATACCCAATGAAGGTACAGAAGAGATTTTGGAGCCCAGAGCCCCACTTAGCTTTATGTCTCTATCTCGGAGTATTTCCATTAGACCCTCATCAGCTAATAAGAAAAGAGAGAAAAACAATTTGAGAGTTATTCTGCTATATGTTATATACCTACTCATGTAATAATACTAAAGATTTCATTCATTAGGTTATGGTAACACATGGCAAACTAGCAGCAGGAGCAGTCTGGGTTTTTTTTTGTTTTTTGGCTGCGTTGGGTCTTTGTTGCTGTGTGCAGTCTTTCTCTAGTTGCAGCGAGTGGGGACTACTCTTCATTGCAGTGTGCAGGCTTCTCATTGTGGTGGCTTCTCTTGTTGTGGAGCACAGGCTCTAGGTGCATGGGCTTCAGTAGTTGTGGCTCACGGGCTCTAGAGCACAGGCTCAGTAGTTGTGGCGTACGGGCTTAGTTGCTCTGTGGCACGTGCTTTGCCACCAGGGAAGTCCCAGGAGCAGTCTGGTTTTTAAATAAAAGATCTCTAACTTAAAAAAACTCTAAGCCCTTGATTTTGAATATTTAAATGTTGATCAGTATATATGTATATATATAAAACTTCTGTAAGGCATAAACTACTATATTATTTCGAGGAATGTTAGAGCATGTATGAATACCAAGTCTTGAGGATCTTGGGCTTTTGTACAATACAAGGTACGTTTGTTTAAATATTTAAATTTTGGGACTTCCCTGGTGGTCCAGTGGTTAAGACTCTGCCTTCCAATGCAGGGGACATGGGTTCGATCCCTGGTTGGGGAACTAAGATCCCACATGCTGCAGGGCAACTAAGCCTGCACACTGCAACTACTGAGCCTATGCATTCTGGAGCCCGAGCACCACAACTAGAGAGAAAAGCCTGTGTGCTGCAACAAAAGATCCCGCGTGCCACATCTCAGACCTGATGCAGCCAAAAATAAAAATAAATAAATATTTGAAACAAAAAAACAAATATTTTAATTTAAAACTCTCATTAAAACGCCTTAATAAAGACAATTCCAGAATCTTCAACTGATTTGTGGAAATAAATGAAAGTAGTGTAATATTCCTATTAAGAAGTTATGAAAATAAGCTTGCTTCCCAGAAGATGCAGTGTTGATTTGGTGAGATGCCACCGTCTATGAATATGCCTGATTTGCATATTTAAGGCCATCTATAAATGCTGTTCTCTAAGACCTCATCTTTGTCTAAGACATCCTAATGAACCTACATATTGTTTAGTAATGAAAATACTGTAATACACTTCAGGACTTCCCTGGTGGTGCAGTGGTTAAGGAAACGCCTGCGAATGCAGGGGACACAGGTTTGAGCCCTGATCCGGGAAGATCCCACATACCGCGGAGCAACTAAGCCCGTGCGCCAGAACTACTTAGCCTGCGCTCTAGAGCCCGTGTGCCACAACTACTGAAGCCCACGTGCAGCAACAAAAACCCAACACAGTCAATAAATAAATTAATTTATTTATTTATTTAAAAAAATTATCAACCTGCCAATTCAGGGGACCCCGGTTTGAGCCCTGGTCCAGGAAGATCCTACATGCCACAGGAGCAACTAAGCCTGTGCGCCACAACTACTGAGCCTGTGCTCTACAGCCTGTGAGCCACAACTATTGAGCCTGCATGCCTAGAGCCCGTGCTCTGCAACAGAAGCCACCACAACGAGAAGCCCACGCACTATAACAAAGAGTAGCCCCTGCTCGCGGCAACTAGAGAAAGCCCAGCTGCAGCAGTGAAGACCCAATGCAGCCAAAAATAAATAAATAATATTGTAATACACTTCAGAACCTTTGAAAAGAAGCAACATTAAACACTGGAAGTTTTCTTTGCAGAAATTGTTCATGGTTTCAACTAAGTGGGTGCCTCATTTTTCATAAATTCTAGAAGAAAAACCAACACTTATTGAATCTTTACATTTTAGGCACAGTGTAAGCACTTAATTATTCTAATCAACAAATATTTATTGAAGCGTTCTAGGTCCTTCGCAGTTTATCTCATTTCATCCTCACACAGTCCTATGAAATACTATTACCCCCATTTTGCAAAGAGGGAAAAGTTCTCAGAGAAAAGTTACACAACTAATGAATACTAAAATGGGGCTTCTACTGTGGAGTTCAAACCCACAGCTCTAAACCGTCAAATCCGGGAGAATAAACGCTTCCCAATTCTGTTAGTCAAAACAGTCATGCCCCAGAAGCCTCGCGATATTACTCGAACTACTACTCCCAACGTGCAAAGCGGCTTCTGTGAAGCCGCCTAAGCGGCAGAGGCCGGAGGGCCTCGGCGTTCCTCGAGGCGCGGAAGGCAACCTGGGAGCCGTAGTTCTCCTGGACGCCTACCGGTATTGCCAGCGCGGCGGTGGCGGATCGCTCGGTTTCAGCCAGTAGGTACTGTGAGGGCGAGCTGAAGCGGAGAAAGGGCGCGGAACTGGAAACGGGTGAGTCAGGCACTGTCTGCGCGTTAAACAGAGGCGGCACCGCGGCGTAGGGTTGAGTTAAGTTAGCGCGGCCCCCGCGCAGTCTCTTTAGGGACACCGCGGTCTTAGCGTCAGCGAGCAGAGGGTGAGGAGGCGCCAGAGCCCGGTCCTTAAACCCGTACTCGTCCTCAGCTCTCCGCCAGCATCTCCACCATGCAGTCCCGGGAAGAAGCTCCGCGCTCTCGCCGCCTCGCTAGTCCCCGCGGCGGAAGGCGGCCCAAGAGGCTTTCCAAGCCCTCGGTTTCGGCTTTTTTCACGGGCCCGGAGGAGCTGAAGGACACGGCCCATTCCGCAGCCCTGCTGGCCCAGCTCAAGTCCTTCTACGACGCGCGGCTGCTCTGTGATGTGACCATCGAGGTGGTCACGCCTGGCAGCGGGCCTGGCACGGGCCGCCTTTTTTCCTGCAACCGTAACGTGCTGGCTGCCGCGTGTCCCTACTTCAAGAGCATGTTCACCGGCGGCATGTATGAAAGTCACCAGACGAACGTGACCATGCACGATGTGGATGCCGAGTCCTTCGAGGTGCTGGTCGATTACTGCTACACGGGTCGTGTGTCATTAAGTGAGGCCAACGTGCAGCGCCTGTACGCCGCCTCCGACATGCTGCAGCTCGAGTATGTGCGTGAAGCCTGTGCCTCCTTCCTAGCCCGCCGTCTTGACCTGGCCAACTGCACGGCCATCCTCAAGTTCGCCGATGCCTTCGACCATCACAAGCTGCGATCACAGGCCCAGTCGTTTATAGCCCACAACTTCAAGCAGCTCAGCCGCATGGGTTCGGTTCGGGAGGAGTCTCTGGCAGATCTGACCCTGGCCCAACTGCTGGCCGTCCTGCGCCTGGACAGTCTAGACGTCGAGAGTGAGCGGACAGTGTGCCACGTGGCGGTGCAGTGGTTGGAGGCGGCTCCCAAGGAGCGGGGTCCCAGCGCTGCAGAAGTCTTCAAGTGTGTCCGCTGGACACACTTCACCGATGAAGATCAGGATTACCTGGAAGGGCTGCTGACCAAGCCCATTGTGAGGAAATACTGTCTGGACCTTATCGAAGGAGCCCTGCAGATGCGGTATGGTGACATGTTGTACAAGTCTCTGGTGCCAAAGCCAGAGAGCAACAGTGGCTGCAGCTCTCTTGTGTCCATGGCAGAAAATCCACCCCAGAGGCTGGGTATGTGTGCCAAGGAGATGGTGATCTTCTTTGGACATCCCAGAGATCCCTTTCTGTGCTATGACCCATACTCAGGGGACATTTACACAATGCCATCACCTTTGACCAGCTTGGCTCACACTAAGACTGTCACCTCCTCAGCTGTCTGTGTCTCTCCAGACCATGACATCTATCTGGCCGCCCAGCCCAGGAAAGACCTCTGGGTGTATAAACCAGCCCAGAATAGTTGGCAGCAACTTGCTGACCGCCTGCTCTGCCGTGAGGGCATGGATGTGGCATACCTTAATGGCTACATTTACATTTTGGGTGGGCGAGACCCTATTACTGGAGTTAAATTAAAGGAAGTGGAATGCTACAGTGTTCAGAGGAACCAGTGGGCCTTAGTGGCTCCTGTACCACATTCCTTCTATTCCTTTGAACTAATAGTGGTTCAGAACTATCTTTATGCTGTGAACAGTAAGCGCATGCTCTGCTACGATCCTAGCCATAATATGTGGCTGAACTGTGCTTCTCTTAAACGCAGTGACTTTCAGGAAGCCTGTGTCTTCAATGATGAGATCTATTGTATCTGTGACATCCCAGTCATGAAGGTGTATAACCCAGCCAGGGGAGAATGGAGGCGCATTAGTAATATTCCCCTGGACTCTGAGACCCACAACTATCAGATTGTTAATCATGGCCAAAAGTTGCTCCTCATCACTTCTACAACCCCACAATGGAAAAAAAACCGGGTGACTGTGTATGAATATGATACTAGGGAAGACCAGTGGATTAATATAGGTACCATGTTAGGTCTTTTGCAGTTTGACTCTGGGTTTATTTGCCTCTGTGCTCGTGTTTATCCTTCCTGCCTTGAACCTGGTCAGAGTTTCATCACTGAGGAAGATGATGCACGGAGTGAGTCTAGTACTGAATGGGACTTAGATGGATTCAGTGAACTGGACTCTGAGTCAGGAAGTTCAAGTTCTTTTTCTGATGATGAAGTCTGGGTACAGGTAGCACCGCAGCGAAATGCACAGGATCAGCAGGGTTCTTTGTAAATATTTTGAAGTACTAAGATGTTTCTACTGCTATGGAATATATCTTAAAAAGATGTCCTTTTCTTTTCTGGAAAAAAAAATTGATTAGGGCTGCACATTTGGCTTAGAAAGGGTAATGTGTGAATTGCTAATGTCATGTTACAAAGTTTAAACAGTCCGTGAAATCAACTATATAATGATATACTGTGCAGAAAGCCCAGATTAAAGTATGCAAAACAATGAACCATATAATTGATTAGAATGCTTGGTGGTTTTCTTCTTTGTTCAAGTATTTGTTGTACCAGTGAATCGTTTTGATTAGTTACACTGTTTATATTTTGATTATCTAATTTAGTCTTGTTAGTTTTTAAATTCTATTTAGTGTTGTGAGGAAATTAGCTTTTTAATTTTTATATAGAAAATTGGACTAGAAATTGTTGGTAGGGTTTTGAAGGTTTATATCTTCCTTCAGAATAATGAAAGTAGTAGATTTCCCAAATTTTCAAATAGTCAGTTTTTAGGATTCTAAGTTAATACAGTTTGTTAAAATTTGGTTTGGTGTTCTTCTCTTCTGCAAAGAAAAAAATTGGACATATATATTAAGGTTATTAAAGAGTGATTTCATTTTGATAATGTGCAGAATGGTCTTAAGCACTCACAGAAAGTAAGAAAAAAATCAGGATTCCACTGTTTTAAAAGAAATTTTATTTTTGGAATATAAAATGTGTATTTGCTAAATATGACCATTTTTCTATCTTAAAAAAGACCCATTCTGGTAGCATCACCAACTATTTAGACCCTTCTAAACCAAAAGCAATAGGTAAGTTGCCATATTTTTTCATCTATATCTGATACATGCTTCGTTGAATCAGGGGAACAATCGTTTTTTTCACTGGACATGTGATTGGGTAATGTAAATTTTTATCCGTTGGTCATGCCTTGTCTTAAAACGTTTATATGCTCTCCTACAATATTTTGGCTGTATAGTTTTGCTGTTTGTCTTAGAGGATTCTTTAGCAGGAAGTGACTTTTGTGAGTCGATACTGGTTTTGAAAATATGTATAAGCTAAAAACAGTGTTTTATTGAGATCAGTAGTAGTTATTGTGTCTATCAACTCTAAAATCCAGTGCCAGAAGAGAACTTTAAAACTTTAAGCTGTGTATAGAATTGTTTTATGTAGCGTTGAAATTTTCTGTCAGTTTTGTAAGTCACTGTAAATGATTATCAGCTTGAAGCTATTTTTGTATTAAAAGTTGACAGTTAAAGAACATAAGTGGATGATAGCATTTGGGGCCAATAGTGAAAGTATGTTTCCTCTAAAATACTTCCCTAAGCAGTGGTGTACATGGTTATTTTATTAGGTTATTTGTATCTGTCCTATATTTCTCTGTGAACCATGCTCCAGTCTGTTTTTTGTTTGTTTTGTATCACCATAATAAGAGAAGGTCTAGAAATAGAGACTAAATTGCACAAAATTGACATTGTTAAATACGAGAACATATAGGTGCTTACTTTTGAGGGTCTGTTAATACATATGGTTGTCACAATACATATACACGATAAATGGTGTATATATACAGATGCTTATGTTCTATAAATTTTTCTATACCCACTTAGTTTATCTTCTTGAATCTTTGTTCAGTAACATGCTAATTCCTCTTCTATGTTTATTCTCTAGTGACCAAATGCTAACATTTTTTCACACTGGCAGAGTACTGAGGTGTGAATTTTGAATAAGAAAAGGGAGGGAGAGAGAAAAGGGTTTAAAAAAGCCAAACACACAAATAATGTTTTCTTAGCCATTTTGATTGGCCACCTGAAGAGTCCACAGGACATTTCTGTTCAGCATTATTTAGTGAAATAAGACTCTCACCCTAGCAGCATGTGTTCCTTCAAAACAGCAAACATGCTTTAGTTTTGTTTGTCCCACATCAGGGGTGTCAACAAGCGCTGCTCTTAACATGGAAAGCTGTATCTTAATAGTATTTTTCGACCGACTTTTCTTCACCAATAACTTCTTGTTGATAGCTTTTTGTTTTGTAAGGTCAAAATAGGACAATGCTGGTCTCAACCACATTATCTGTCTACGGAATTAGGGTATGCAACCAGCTGATAAGAGACAGATTCTCTAATGTGTCATTCTCAACCTCTGAGTTAGGTATAAGCTAATTAGTAGGAAAATATTGGTTTACAAAGAGCTTTTCTTAGAAAGGATTTTGGTTTCATGATATGTTTGTGAATTAGGGAATAGATGTTAATTAACCTTGATTTTATAGATAAGTGATTTGTACATGGTTAGTTACAAATAAAACTGGCACTAGAACCCCAGGCCTTCTGACCTCTTAATTTAGTTTCTGCTAAATGTACAAAACCCTTGCTTACATAGTGAGTGACACAAGTAGCAGTGTTGAAATCCCTTCATCACAGGAAAGCGCCTTTGTCTCAGTTTTACAATTAATTGACACAAATTTTAGCAAATTCTCAATATAATGTCATTTGCAGGATTACTATTTATAAGACTTCGAATGATCTTATTTTTTGTCTCTGTCTGCCTGAAGTCTGAAAAGCTCAGAGAACCCAAATTATTTCAAATAATTTAAATATTCAAACAGTTAGCATTGGTATTTTCAAAAGTATAAAATATAAGACTAATTTAGCAAATAACTTAATTTGGGTTTAGGATTAAATTTAATGTCCTTCTATCTCCTCTAGTTGAGCAGTGTTGTTTTGTTTTGTTTTGTTTTTCTGTTTTGTACCTGGATCTTATTGAGAATCTGATGAAAGCTTTTTGACCCATTCCCCAGAAAAATGTACATGTTTATGATTTCATAATTTCAAAGAAGTTATGACACTTCTGCAGCTCATCCACACACCCAGGGTAAGAACACTGTGACAGTCCCAAGAACACTTCAACAAAAAGGAATTAGCATTTTGCACAAGATATATTGCTCAAATGTTTGTAAGGGGGGAAGGGCATTATTAAAATAGACCTAAAGCAATCATATACATTTACCATCTGAAAGGGATGTGAATATTAATGGGTACCTCAGAACAAAGGCAAAGTTGACACTTGTGAATTTCAAATTTCCTCATGATGATTAACATAAGGACAGTTAAGTAAATGTAAGCGATTTAAAGTAATGGGTCAGGGCTTTCCTGGTGGCGCAGTGGTTAAGAATCCGCCTGCCAATGAGACATGGATTCGATCCCTGGTCCTGGAAGGTCCCACATGCCGCGGAGCAACTAAGCCCGTGCGCCACAACTACTGAGCCTGCGCTCTAGAGCCCGCGAGCCACAACTACTGAGCCCACGTGCCACAACTACCGAAGCCCGCGCACCTAGAGCCCGTGCTTCGCAACAAGAGAAGCCACTGCAATGAGAAGCCCGCACACTGCAAGGAAGAGTAGCCCCTGCTTGCCACAACTAGAGAAAGCCTGCGACCAGGAACAAAGACCCAACGCAGCCAAAAATAAATAAATTTTTTTAAAGTGTATAAAATATGTTACATTAAAAAAAAATAATGGGTCAGATGAGCTAGTGTATATGAAAGCTTTGAAACTTGAGGTGTTATACATACATGTGATATGAATATTGTCTAGGAAGGCTGTGTATATATTAGGATTTAAAGTATATTATAGGTTCCAGGTGTTTCAAACTGTGGCCATCACAGATGTTCATTAGATATCTAAATTGCAAGATATCTAAATTGCAAGAGTTCTTTATCTCATAATGAGCAGGTGAACAGGTGCTTGGAAAAGGGCATCTACCCATAAGGAATCTATTTAAAATATAATTTAAAAATATAAATTTGCTACTCACTGCTCATTAAACTAGAAACCAGTGTTTTGCCTGATGTCATTTTCACCAATTTGTGCTGAAATGAGGAAAAAATATAAAACATAATGAATGAGTTGTAAACTAAAATTATTTAATTGAATTTGTTTTAATATTCATGAATTGGAAATATAAAAACTTTGCAGTTCTGTGTCAGTCCCTTAAACTTGAAAGTTTACTTGTCTTTTTTTTTTTTTAATTTATTTTTGGCTGCGTTGGGTCTTCATTGCTGTGCGCGGGCTTTCTCTAGTTGCTGTGAGCAGGGGCTACTCTTCATTGCGGTGCACGGGCTTCTCACTGCGGTGGCTTCTCTTGTTGTGGAGCACGGGTTCTAGGCATGTGGGCTTCAGTAGTTGTGGATCACGGGCTCTAGAGCTCAGGCTCAGTAGTTGTGGCGCACGGACTTAGTTGCCCTGCGGCATGTGGGATCTTCCCGGACCAGGGCTCGAACTTGTGTCCCCTGCATTGGCAGATGGATTCTTAACCACTGTGCCACCAGGGAAGCCCTTGAAAGTTTACTTGTCTTTGAAATCCTAAAATCTGTTGCTTGCTTCTTAGCTGTTTTACTTTTCTCTGTCCTCTCCTCTGATCTCTCCCTTACCTGCTTAAAAATTTCAACATCTTTTCATCGTAACTTTAAAAGAATATTTATTGTAGCAAATATGATAGAGCAAGAAAGTATAGGAAGCAAAATTGTTTATAGAAAATATGGCTAACTAGCAATCCTAAGAGAATTAATTGATAGGGTATTTTTAGAACCATAGAGATTGTTAAATATATACAAACCAGATTTTTTTAACAAAACAAAGCAAAACACGATAGTGCTCATAGAAGCTGCCAAGTCTTCAAGTACGAGATAGGCAATACGTTTTATGCCCTCTTGTTGACTCTGGGCCATCTTGTCACCCAGATCCGTTCCATCAGCTGCTGTTCTTCATTTATTTAAGCCTGTGGACTCAACACCATCCAAGACACAGGGTGTAGGGAACAGTATTGTTGCATACCATTCCCCTCCATATCTGAGGCATATTTTCTCAGAAACCATGCCACTCTGTGGGCAGTCACCTCTCCATGACAGAGTCAACCTTTTACATTCTCCTCCAAAGCAATTTTAGCTGCTTGTAAGTACCATGTCTTAATCAGGAATATAGCAGCGGCGCGGGGGCAAACTATCCCTTAATTCTGGGGAAACGAGCAAATAGCAATGGCTGTCACTTCAAGGCACAGCCCGATCCAGTCTTAATATCCTTATGGCTTTCTTTGTACAGAGAAGATACCACGGGGCAATGTTTTCCTCTCACTTCATACATTAGTTGGGATCTAGGTGTGGTGGTATGTACAGAGAGACCCTATAGTTGTTTTAATAAGATAGAAGTTTCTCATATAAAAGTCTAATCTGTTATGTAGACCCTGATCTAGGAAGTCACCTGAGACCCACGCTTTTCTGTTTTCCCATTCTGCTACCCTTAGGGTATTGTCCTGGTTCACGTGGCCCAAGCTGGTTCACCCTCATGTATATATTCCAGCCATGAGGAATGGAGAAAGGGAAAGGGGGGCGGGGGCATGACCCCTGTGAGTGAAGTTGTTCACATCACTTCTGGTCACATGACATTGGCCAGATCTTGAACTTATGTCCACACCTATATGTGTGCTTGAGAAAGGTAGTCTTTTTTCTGGGTCAACATGTATCTTATTAAAATTCAAGGGTTCCTTCTTGTAGAATGCTGAGGAAGGGTATTGTGGTATGAATAGCAGTCTCTAATGTACCATCTGTCAGGCTAGATTTTATCACATGGCAGCCAAAATGATTGCCAGGACTCCCCAGACCCACATCCTACCAGCTTAGAAACCCCAGTGGAAAGGCAATATTTTCTGATATCTCTTGTGGATAATTCCTGGGGGACCTAGGACTCTGAATAACCAAATTGAGTCACTTGTAATAGATGAAGTTGGGAATGTGGAAATGTTGAGGAAGATAGACAAGTAAGGAAATTACCTCAATGAGGATTATAATTCCTACTGTGGCAGACCCTTCAAAGACAGTACAGTTCCAAAGGTGGGAATGTTCAGGTTACAGAGTGTATTTTGTTTTGACCTGATCCTAGGATGTGAGGGGAAACTTGGGATGAGAACAAGCTGGCAAAGCTCTTAAGCATCACATCTTGAAGTCACTGTATGTCACGCCCAAGGAGTTGACTTTTTTTGCATACAGTGTAAATTCGTTGAGAATTTTTAAGTAGGGACTTGACGTGATTGAATGTTTTGTTGAGACTCCTCTCCGTGCAAAACGGAGGGGGCAAGACCAGTTAAAGGAAGGCAGATGTAGTCCAGACTACTGCAGCCCTCGATGGGGGCAGTTGTTGTGGGCTTGATGAAGAAGGGACAGTTATAAGAGGGGTTAAAGAGATTGAGCTGGACCTATTACTGTATGTTTAGAGATGAGGGAGCTGGGAAAGGAAGTATGAAAGGAGTATGAGAAAGGAAGGACGACAGGCTATTTCCTAAGTTTTCTGCTTCCATATTGTGTGAGAGTACAAGCCGAACATCTATACCAAAGAGACCCTAAAATATAAGACAGAAACTGGTTTCTCTCCATTCAGTCCAGAAGTGAGCTGTTAGGTGTTGGCAGGGTGATTCTGGCTCAGTGAGGTTCTTCATGAGCCCAGGTTCCCTCACTGTTTTCCGCCAGCTCCTAATGAGTTGTCTTCATCCTCATGAACAAAGCACACTCACCAGGATTATATCTATGTTGCAGCCTGCAGGGTTGGGGAAAGAGAGGAAATGGAGAGCAAAAAATTCCTTTTTTAAGGACTTTTACACTACTTTTGCCATTTTTCCGCTGGGGAGAATTTAATCGTATCACCTCATCCAGCTGCATGTTTCGGAAATATTGTCATTAGATGTGCAGTATGTGTCCAGCTAAAACTCAGGGTCTCTCTTACTAAACAGATTAATAAATGAATAGATTTTAATATAGATGTGCCCAGGCTTCCTGTATTCAAAAGTAGACAATTCACAACAACATGCGAACTTTATCACTCTGCTGGTCATTTCAGATCTCCCTAATCCTCCTTGTATAATAAATTCACAGCCAAAAGTTAAATTCCATATAATGCTGAATAATGATTTTTCACAAACAAATGCATCCCTGAGTGCCTTTAACACACACACACACACACACACACACACACACACACACACACACACAAACACTTGTCATATCCTTGCCATTAAGTTCTGTCTCAGTCCAAGTATTCCTAGAAATGACAGAAATTACGCCTCTAGAGTCAGGGTCCTCTCCCTAAGTGCCCAAGCTCTTTTCCAATCCTCTCTCCTCTGGGAACTCACCAGTGTAGCCCTCTTACTCATCTCCCACTCCAACGACTCTCCCACTATTATTAAAAAAAGAGGAAAAAGAATGAGTTTGAGAATACAGGAGTCAGATCAGATTTGGAGACACCAGTGGATGCATGTGGTATCCCATGGCCAACCTCTGACCCCATCTGCAACTAGGATGGACACCCTCAGGCCATGGTAATAGGCTACTTTACTTCGTTTTTCTGCCTCAGGGCTTCCTCTGAAGGATCCTGCAACCACAGGACAGGAGTTTGAGGGGATGTTAATGCCCCCAGGGTAGTCCTCATGTGGCGGAGGCCGGGAATTGGTAGATACATGCCTCAGAATCCCGACTTTAAGAAAGGGCCAATTCTGAAATGCATTCTGTATAGATCATCAGAAGGTCCCCTGCTGAACTGAACCCCAGTCTCCCACAGCAGTGATCGACTCAGTAACACATCTTCCCTGTGTCACTTTCAGGGTATGGTCAACCATGTCACACCACAGAATTTTGATTTGGCAGTTAGAAGGTCATTGGTGGTATTTTGCAAAGAAGTTTCAATCTGAATCTTTGCCATTGGTGGTGTTTTGCAAAGAAGTTTCAATCTGAATCTTTGCCATTGGTGGTGTTTTGCAAAGAAGTTTCAATCTGAATCTTTGCTTGGAAGCAGAAGCCTGCCAAGAATGGGTTAGAATGAGTGAGATGAAAGTTAGCCACGTGCCAAATATGGGTTTACCCTGCCTGTAGAGTGCACAGGCCGACTCAAGCCTCACAGCCTTTCTTGTAACATGACAACAAAAAGATTCATGTTTTTATAAAAACTATGTTGCCAAAATGTTGCATCTGAATCTAATTAAGCCTTTAGAACAAAATTCCAGTTTACAGGAAAGACAACGGCCAGAAGGATGAGTTAATATCACCACGAAGATGCAATCAGCCAGATCCAGTCTGTGGGACATCCAACAGGACAGCTGACAATGGCAACAGCAATTTATCTTCCCTCACATGGTGAGATGTAAGAAAGTGGAAACAGCAAGCATGGGCTATTCTTTGGAAGGGAATGAGTAGTACCTAGTCAGGAAGAGAATACCTAGGTTGTGTTTTAGTTGCTCTAAGTCTTAAACACTTTACTAGGCTCAGGCAAAAAGCCATTATAAAGAATAACGAAGGCCTGGGCTTAGAAGCTCAGAGGAAGGGAGGAGTTGGACCAAAGCACAGGTGGAACAGGTGCCAGGAACCTTCTTCCAAACTGGAGGAAGAAAGGGAGGCTTGTTATAAATGGAGATGAGTTTCTAAGAATGGCTTTAGACGTCAGGTAGCTTATACCTCTAAGCTTAATTCTATCTTTAAATTAGGATGCAAGGTTTTCTGCCGAAAGAAAGGGAGCAGCACGGGAAGAGGCTTGAGGAAAGCGTGAACTAACTGAGTGGTAAGCTTCAAGAGAGCGGGAGGGATGGGGCTATTTTTTCTCTCATAACACCAATCAAAGTGTCCTGAACAGAGCTGAAAACAAAATTTATAGTACTAAATATATAGATACATTACTAAAATTTAAAAAAATAATCCTTACATGGCTTGAATTTCTGTATATTGTTCTTGATCAGTAGCTGATTCTTGATTTTTTGTCAACTGGAATCATAGAATATGAGCCCATTTTTCTTATTTAAACCCAAAGAACTTTAACTATACCAAGGGTCATACTGCTAGTTGTTAGTAAAGCCAGAATTAGAACTGGGTTTCCTGTCTCTTAAATCAGGGTACTTTCTAGTATACCCTCTTGCCTCCCAAGTAGCATTAGTGACGAAGTTTATACCATTTTTCCAATGTGTACACCATCCAAACAGAGGACTTTGAAAGGAAAATCACTGTTGTTTTGCTTGAGATGTCTTTGGTCCTTTAGTCTTGCTCTGATGCGCCTTAGGGCACTGAGTCTGGAATTTCTGCACACTTTACCAAGAACTCTGAATAAAGAGAGGCCCAGACCTAAAGCAAAGGCATCTTAGCACAATTGAGAAAGGAAATGAAAATTGGTTTTAATTCAAAATAAAACCCCAGAAAACCTCCAGTGATCAGATTAAAAGTTTTTAGATATTAAAAATATATGGTATTATTTTTAGTATTATGCTTATATTTTAAATAGTATATTTAGTATTTATACTATTTATATTTTTACTTAGTGTTATATTTTGAACATTTCAGTTCAGATACAGTAATGTCAATCAGAGCATTGAGTTAATTTAATAAATATCAAATTCTTATATTTAAATTCACAGTTATGATATTAAATATATCAAGGTAATAATAAGGTATACTTTCTCAAATACTACCTCTGTTCTGTGTACTCATGGAATACCAGTAGAATGACTGCTTGAGGAATGATAAAATAGTTTCCAAATTTGAATCATTTTGAATGGTACTGTACTACTAATTTAAAGACAGGCTCTGTCAGATTTTACTTCAAAATGCAATCTAAATTTATCAAAAAACACATTTATTATCGTGAAGTTTTGTATTATAGCTGAAGTCAACCTCAAAGTTATATGCCATAATGCTTGAGATCTCTGAAATGTCAAGGATTCTTAATGTAGTCAGTTCCTGACTTACTAGGAACTCAGGTTCTTAATTTTTCCCATGTATATTTTATATACAGTAGTATGTATATGTCGATCCCAATCTCCCATTTATCCCTCCCCCCCTTCCCCCTTGGTAACCATAAGATTGTTTTCTACATCTTTAACTCTACTTCTGTTTTGTAAATAAGTTCATCTGTACCATTTTTTTTAGATTCTACATATAAGCAATATCATGTGATATTTGTCCTTCTCTGCCTGACTTAATTCACTCAGTATGACAATCTCTAGGTACATCCATGTTGCTACAAATGGTATTATTTAGTTCTTTTTTATGGATGAGTAATATTCCATTGTATATATGTACCACATCTTCTTTATCCATTCCTCTGTCGATTGACATTTGTTTTTATTAATTACAAAATTTTTTTTTAATTTATTTCTGGCTGCTTTGGGTCTTTGCTGTTACGCTCGGGCTTTCTCTAGTTGTGGCGAGTGGGGGCCACTCCTCGTTGCGGTGCGCGGGCTTCTCATTGCAGTAGCTTCTCTTGTTGCGGAGCATGGGCTCTTGGTGCGTGGGCTTCAGTAGTTGTAGCACACGAGCTCAGGAGTTGTGGCTTGCAGGCTCTAGAGCGCAGGATCAGCAGTTGTGGCGCACAGGCGTAGTTGCTCCATGGCATGTGGGATCTTCCCGGACCAGGGCTCAAACCCGTGTCCCCTGCATTGGCAGGCGGATTCTTAACCACTGCGCCACCAGAGAAGCCCTCGATTGACATTTAGGTTGCTTCCATGTCCTAGTTATTGTAAATAGTGCTGCAATGAACAATGGGGTGCATGTATCCTTTCAAATTATGGTTTTCTCTGGGTGTATGCCCAGGAGTGGGATTGCTGGATTGTATGGTAGCTGTATGTTTAGTTTTTTAAGGAACCTCCATACTGTTCTCCATAGTGGCTGTACCAATTTACATTCCCACCAACAGTGTAGGAGGGTTGCCTTTCCTCCACACCCACTCCAGCATTTATTGTTCATAGATGTTATGATGATGACCATTCTGATTGGTGTGAGGTGATACCTCATTGTAGTTTTGATTTTCATTTCTTGAATAATTAGTGATGTTGAGCATCTTTTCATGTGCTTCTTGGCCATCTGTATGTCTTCTTTGTAGAAATGTTTATTTAGATCTTCCACCCATTTTTTGAGTGGGTTGTTTGTTTTTTTGATATTGAGCTGCATGAGCTGTTTTGTATATTTTGGAGATTAATCCCTTGTTGGCTGCTTCATTTGCAAATATTTTCTCCCATTCTGAGGGTTGTCTTTTCATCTTGTCTATGGTTCCCTTTGCTGCACCAAAGCTTTTAAGTTTCATTAGGTCCCATTTCTTTATTTTTGTTTTTATTTTCATTACTCTAGAATTTGGGTCGAAAAAGATCTTGCTATTATTTATTTCAAAGAGTGTTCTGCCTATGTTTTCCTCTAAGAGTTTTATAGTGTCTGCTCCTAAATTTAGGACTTTAATCCAATTTGAGTTTATCTTTGTGTATGGTGTTAGGGAGTGTTCTAATTTCATTCTTTTACATGTAGCTGTCCAGTTTTCCCAGCACCACTTATTGAAGAGACTGTCTTTTCTCCATTGTATATTCTTGCCTCCTTTGTCACAGATAAAGAGACTGTATGTGCGTGGGTTTATCTCTGGGCTTTCTATCCTGTTCCATTGATCTGTAGTTTTGTTTTTGTGCCAGTAGCATACTGACTTGATTACTGTAACTTTGTAGTGTAGTCTGAAGTCAGGGAGCCTTATTCCTCCAGCTCCGTTTTTCTTTCTTAAGATTGCTTTGGCTATTTGGTGTCTTTTGTGTTTCCATACAAATTATAAAATTTCTTGTTCTATTTCTGTGAAAAATGCCTTTGGTAATTTGATAGGGATTGCATTGAGCCTGTAGATTGCTTTGGGTAGTATAGTCATTTTCACAATATTGATTCTTCCAATCCAGCAGCATGGTATATCTCTCCATCTGTTTATGTTATCTTTGATTTCTTTTATCAGTGTTTTTTTTGTTGTTGTTGTTTTTTGCGGTACTTGGGCCTCTCACTGTTGTGGCCTCTCCCGTTACGGAGCACAGGCTTCGGACGCGCAGGCTCAGCGGCCATGGCTCACGGGCCCAGCCACTCCGCGGCATGTGGGACCTTCCTGGACCGGGGCACGAACCCATATCCCCTGCATCGGCAGGCGGACTCTCAACCACTGCACCACCAGGGAAGCCCTTTTTATCAGTGTTTTATAGTTTTCTGAGTACAGGTGTTTGCCTCCTTAGGTATGTTTATTCCTAGGTATTTTATGCTTTTTGTTGTGATGGTAAATGGGAGTGTTTCCTTAATTTCTCTTTCTGATCTTTCATTGTTAGGGTATAGGAATACAAGAGATTTCTGTGCATTAATTTTGTATCCTGCAAACGTACCAAATTCATTGATTAGTTCTAGTAGTTTTCTGGTGTCATCTTTAGGATTTTCTACCTATAGTATCATGTCATCAGCAAACAGTTACAATTTTACTTCTTTTCCAATTTGGATTCCTTTTATTTCTTTTGCTTCTCTGACTGCTGTGGCTAGGACTTCCAAAACTATGTTGAATAATAGTGGCGAGAGTGGACATCCTTGTCTTTTTTCTGATCTTAGAGGAAATGCTTTCAGTTTTTCACCATTGAGAATGATGTTTGCTGTGGGTTTGTCGTATATGGCTTTTATTATGTTGAGGTAGGTTCCCTCTGTGCCCACTTTCTGGAGAGTTTTTATCATAGATGGGTGTTGAATTTTGTCAGAAGTTTTTTCTGCATATATTGAGATGATCATATGGTTTTTATTCTTTAATTTGTTAATATGGTGTATCCCATTGATTGATTTGCATATTGAAGAATCCTTGCATCCCTGGGATAAATCCCACTTGATCATGGAGTATGATCCTTTTAATGTGTTGTTGGATTCTCTTTGCTAGTATTTTGTTGAGGATTTTTGTGTTTACATTCATCAGTGATACTGGTCTATAAAATTTTCTTCTTTTCTGATATCTTTGTCTGGTTTTTGTATCAGGGTGATGGTGGCCTTATAGAAAGGGTTTGGGAGTGTTCCTCCCTCTGCAATTTTTTGCAAGAGTTTGAGAAGGATAGGTGTTAACTCTTCTCTTAATGTTTGATAGAATTCACCTGTGAAGCCTTCTGGTCCTGGACTTTTGTTTGTTGGAAGATTTTTAATTACAGTTTCAATTTCATTACCTGTGATTGGTCTGTTTATGTTTTCTAATTCTTCCTGTTTCAACCTGGGAAAGTTGTACCTTTCCAAAAACTTGTCCATTTCTTCCAGGGTGTCCATTTTATTGGCATATAGTTGCTTGTAGTAGTGTCTTATGATCTTTTGTATTTCTTCAGTGTCAGTTGTAATCTCCTCTTTTTCATTTCTAATTTTATTGATTTGAGTCCTCTCCCTTTTTTTCTTGATGAGTCTGGCTAAAGGTTTATCAATTTTGTTTATCTTCTCAAAGAACCAACTTTTAGTTTTATTGATCTTTGCTATTGTTTTCTTTGTTTCTATTTCATTTATTTTTGCACTGATTTTATGATTTCTTTTCTTCTACTAACTTTGGGTTTTTTTTTTGTTGTTCTTCTTCTTCTTTCTCTAGTTGCTTCAGGTGTAAGGTTAGATTGTTTATTTGAGATTTTCTTGCTTTTTGAGGTGAGCTTGAATTGCTTTGAACTTCCCTCTTAGAAGTGCTTTTGCTAGGTCCCATAGGTTATGGATTATCATGTTTTCATTGTCATTTGTTTCTAGGTATTTTTAAATTTCTTCTTTGATTTCTTTCAGTGATCTCTTGGTTATTTAACAGCGCAGTGTTTAGCCTCCATGTATTTGTGTTTTTACAGTTTTTTCCTGTAATTGATTTCTAATCTCATAGCGTTGTGGTAGGAAAAGATGCTTGATACGATTTTAGTTTTCTTAAATTTTCCAAGGCTTGATTTGACCCAAGATGTGATCTATTCTGGAGAACATTCCGTGTGCACTTGAGAAGGAAGTGTATTCTTCCACTTTTGTGTGGAATGTCCTAAAAATAGCAATTAAGTCTATCTGGTCTATTGTGTCATTTAAAGCTTGTGTTTCCTTATTTATTTTTTGTCTGGATGATCTGTCTATTGGTATAAGTGTGGTGTGAAAGTCCCCCACTATTACTGTGTTACTGTCAATTTCCCCTTTTATGGCTGTTAGCATTTGCCTTGGGTATTGAGGTGCTCCTATGTTGGGTGCATAAATATTCATAATTGTTATGTTTTATTCTTGGATTGATCCCTTGATCATTATGTCGTGTCCTTCCTTATCTCTGGTAATAGTCTTTATTTTAAAGTCTATTTTATCTGATATGAGTATTGCTACTCCAGCTTTCTTGTGATTTCCATTTGCATGGAATCTCTTTTTCCATCCCCTCACTTTCAGTCTGTTTGTTTCCCTAGGTCTAAAGAGGGTTTACTGTAGACAGCATATATAAAGGTCTTGTTGTTTGTTTTTTTCCCCAAGTAACTACTTTATTTATCTTTTATAAATTTATTTCATTTATTTATTTTTGGCTGTGTTGGGTCTTTGTTACTGCACACGGCCTTTCTCTAGTTGCGGGGAGTGGGGGCTACTCTTCCTTGCGGTGCGCGGGCTTCTCATTGTGGTGGCTTCTCTTGTTGTGGAGCACAGGTTCTAGGCGCACGGGCTTCCATAGTTGTGGCATGCAGGCTCAGTAGTTGTGGTTTGTAGGCTCAGTAGTTGTGGCTCACGGGCTCTAGAGCACAGGCTCAGTAGTTGTGGCGCACGGGCTGAGTTGCTCCGTGGCATGTGGGATCTTCCTGGACCAGGGCTCGAACCCATGTCCCCTGCATTGGCAGGTGGATTCTTAACCACTGTGCCACCAGGGAAGTCCCAAGGGCCTTGTTTTTTGTATCCATTCAGCCAGTCTCTGTCTTTTGGTTGGAGCATTTAATCCATTTACATTCAAGGTGATTATTGAAATATATGTTCCTTTTACCATTTTCTTGTTTTGGGTTTGTTTTTGTGGGTCTTTTTCTTCTCTTGTGTTTCCCATCTAGAGAAGTTCCTTTAGCATTTTTCATAAAGCTGGTTTCATGGTGCTGAATTCTCATAGCTTTTGCTTGTCTGTAAAGCTTTTGATTTCTTCATTGAATATGAATGAGATCCTTGCTGGGTAGAGTAATCTTGGCTGTAGGTTATTCCCTTTCATCACTTTAAATATGTCCTGCCACTCCCTTCTGGCCTGCAGAGTTTCTGCTGAAAAATCTGCTGTTAACCCATGGGGATTCCCTTGTATGTTATTTGTTGCTTTTTCCTTGCTGCTTTCAATATTTTTTCTTTGTATTTAATTTTTGATAGTTTGATTATTATGTGTCTCAATGTGTTTTCTCTTTGTGTTTATCCTGTATGGGACTCTCTACGCTTCATGGACTTAACTATTTCCTTTCCCATGTTAGGGAAGTTTTTGACTATAATCTCTTCAAATGTTTTCTCAGACCCCTTTTTTCTCTTCTTCTGGGACCCCTATAATTCGAACATTGGTGTGTTTAATGTTGTCCCAGTGGAGACTGTCCTCAGTTCTTTTCATTCTTTTTTCTTTATTCTGCTCCCTGGCAGTTATTTCCACCATTCTATCTTCCAGATCACTTATCCGTTCTCTTCCTCAGTTATTCTGATATTGATTCCTTCTAGAGTGTTTTTAATTTCAGTTATTGTGTTGTTCATCACTGTTTGGTTACTCTTTAGTTCTTCTAGGTCCTTGTTAAACATTTCTTGTATTTTCTCAATCCATGCCTCCATTCTGTTTCTGAGATTTTGGATCATCTTTACTATCATTACTCTGAATTCTTTTTCAGAGAGGTTGCCTATTTCCTCTTTATTTATTTGGTCTTCTAGGTTTTTACCTTGCTCCTTCATCTACAACATATTTTTTTGTCATTTCATTTTTTTCTTTTTTTTGAGGGGTGGGCCTGTGTTCCTGTCTTACTGGTTGTTTGGCCTGAGGCGTCCAGCACTGGAGTCTGCAGGCAGTTGGGTAGAGCTGGGTCTTGGTGCTGAGATAAGGACCTCCGGGGGACCTCACTCCAATTAATATTCCCTGGGGTCTGAGGTTCTCTGTTAGTCCAGCAGTTTGGACTCAGCACATCCACCACAGGAGCTCAGGCCTGACCTCCGGCCTGGGAACCAAGATCCTGCAAGCCACTTGGTGCAGCAAAAAAAAAAGAAAGAAAGGAAGGAGCAGTACAATAACAAAGAATAAGAAGCAAAACAAAATTAGAAAGATAAGAAATATATTAGGAAAAATAAAAAATATAATTGAAAGAGATGCAACAACATAAAACAAAACCACAACAGAAAAAATAAAAAAGAAAAATAAATAAAAACAAAAAATGGGGGAACGAGTCAAAAGGAGCAGAACAATAACATAGTCTAAAGAATAAAATAAAATTAGAGGGGGCTTCCCTGTTTGTGCAGTGGTTAAGAATCCACCTGCCAATGCAGGGGACACGGCTTCCAGCCCTGGTCTGGGAAGATCACATATGCCACAGAGTGACTAAGCCTGTGCACCACAGCTACTGAGCTTGAGGTCTAGAGCCTGTGAATCACAACTACTGAGCCTGCGTGCTGCAACTACTGAAGCCCATGTGCCCTGGAGCCCATGCTCTGCAACAAGAGAGACCACCGCAATGAGAGGCCCGCACACCGCAACAAGGAGTGGCCCCTGCTCACCACAACTGGAGAGAGCCCATGCGCAGCAATGAAGACCCAATGCAGCCAAAAATAAATTAATTAATTAAATATAATAGATAAATTTTAAAAAATAAATAAAATTAGGAAAATAAAATATGTATTAGAAAAAATAAAAAAACAAATGAATCAACAGCAACAAGGTAAAATAGAACTCTGACCTAAAAGAAGAAGAAGAAAAAAAAAGGCTCTGGCTATGGGGGGGTGAGCTTACGTGGGGGGTTTTAACGTAGGCAGGGGCGGGCTTTAGGGTTGGGTGGATTTATGACCCCCACAGCTGGAAAAGGCCTTTGGGGAGGGACCTAGGCGGGGCAACATTCAATGTGGGGCGAGGCCTCTGCTTAGGACCTGCGTGGAAGTGGAGAGGCTTGGCACCTGCAAGGAAGGGGAGAGGCATGCCATTTCTCAATAAGGAGACAACCTGTCGAAATTATGCATAAATAAAACCAGAACTAGAGGATCTCAGTCATTTACAGCCATTTAATTTCTTCTGTCTTTTTTATAAAAGCCAGAGGGAAGAGGCAAGTGACAAGCAGTTCACACACAAAGACATGGGTGTTCTCGGGACTCCTGCCAACTCTACAGGATCTAAAGTAGTCGTTTGACAACTCAGCAAGGAATGGGTTTCAGGCCCTGAGGAAACCGAGCACATCAGAGGAATGGGTTCCCTGCCTCCAGCTGGGGTCCCAGCTAATCCTGCAGTCTTCCCAAGCAGGCAGCTCTGCTTTGAGGGCAGCCAACTAATGCTTGACAAAAGCCAGCTGGAGGGACTTCCCTGGTGGTGCAGTAGTTAAGAATTTGCCTGCGAGGACTTCCCTGGTGGTGCAGTGGTTAAGAATCCGCCTGCCAGGATTTCCCTGGTGGTGCAGTGGTTAAGAATCTGCCTGCCAATGCAAGGAACATGGGTTTGAGCCCTGGCCCGGGAAGATCCCATGTGTCGTGGAGCAACTAAGCCCGTGTGCCACAACTACTGAACCATCTCTCTAGAGCCCATGAGCCACAACTACTGAGCCCACATGCCACAACTACTGAAGCCTGCATGCCTAGAACCCATGCTCTGCAACAAGGGAAGCCACCACAATGAGAAGCCCGCGCACCACAATGAAGAGCAGCCCCCATTTGGTGCAACTAGAGAAAGCCTGCACGTAGCAATAAAGACCCAATGCAGCCAAAAATAAAAATAAATTAATTAATTTTAAAAAAAGAAAGAAAAAAAAGAATGAAGTTGGGCCCTTTCCTTACACCATATACAAAATGATTCTTGGAAGAAATACTATTTATAGGCATACCTCCGAGTTATTGTAGGTTCAGTTCCAGAACACCGCCAATAAAGTGAATATCAAAATAAAAGCGAGTCACACGAATTAAAAAAGAAAAAAAAGAATCCACCTGCCAGCACCGGGGACATGGGTTTGATCCCTGGTCCGGGAAGATGTCACATGCTGCAGAGTGGCTGGTTCTGTGTGCCACAACTGAGCCTGCGCTCTAGAGCCCGCGAGCCACAACTCCTGAGCCCACATGCTGCAACTACTGAAGCCCGCGCCCCTAGAGCCCGTGCTTGTAACAAGAAGAGCCACCGCAATGAGAAGCCGGCGCACCACACTGAAGAATAGCCAGCCCCCCCGGTTGCCTCAACCAGAGAGAAGCCCACGCAGCCCACGCACAGCAACAAAGACCTAACACAGACATAAATAAATAAATAAATTTATTTTTAGAAAAACAAACATTAGGAAAAAAAAAAAAAACAATGGGGGGCCTCCAGAGTGTGGAGTTACGGAGTTTGGAGGTAAGGCCCTGGGTGAGTGTGTGTGTGTGGGGCTTAGGCCCAGTGCCTTGGAGGGGGTCTCGGGGTTTCCGAGTGTAGATGTGGGGCCCTGGGGCGGGGGGGATGTAGGGGCGGGGCTTGGTCTCTGCGCGGCAGGAGGGAGGCTCCGAGGGCAGAGAATTAGGCCTATGAGCCCAACAGGCTCTCAGGTGCCTAAGTGGACAGGGAAAGCACTGGCCCATTTCCCTTCCATTCCTTTGCTCCCCTCTCCCACCATCTCCCCCAGGGTCTCCCCCGTCGCCGCTGGACCCCTAACCGTGGGTGGGTCCTGCTGGCTGTAGGAACTCCTTCCCACGCCCAGCCGCCCCTCACGCGTGCCGGTCCTGGAGGTCTGGCCTTTATTTTTGCTCCCCCTTCCCTCCCTCCCACTCCCTCATGACCTGCACGTCTGGAGGGGGCCTTGGTGGGCAGAGCATCAGGCCCAGGATCTCAGCAGGCTCCTGGGGGGCCCAAGTGGGCAGGGGAAACGCTGGCCACGCTCCCTTTTGATCCTCTGCCCTCCCTGTGGTTCCCCAATTTCCCCCTCTGGGCATGGGATCTCTTCTTTTCCCCCAGCCTCCCCTCAGGGGCGCCGGTCCCGTCCTGCCTCCACTTCTCCGCCCGCTTCACTCCCCGAGACGCCGCACATCCTACCCAGTCACTGGGGGTTCCTTCTGTCCCCTTAGGTGTCCGTGGTCCTCCACCGGTGCCTGGTAGGTGCCCCAGTGCAGACACGTGAATTCTGTGTCCTCCTAGTCTGCCATCTTGACTCCACCCCCTCGAAAAAAAGCAAGTCACACGAATTAAAAAAAAAAAATCTGCCTGCCAGTGCAGGGGGACATGTTCTGGCCTGCAGAGTTTCTGCTGAAAAATCAGCTGATAACCTTATGGGGATTCCCTTCTTTGTTATTTGTGGCTTTTCCCTTGCTGCTTTTAATATTTTTTCTTTGTATTTAATTTTTCTTAGTTTGATTATTATGTGTTTTGGTCTGTTTCTCCTTGGGTTTATCCTGTATGGGACTCTCTGTGCTTCCTGGACTTGGGTGGCTATTTCCTTTCCCATGTTAGGGAAGTTTTTGACTATAATCTCTTCAAATGTTTTCTCAGACCCTTTCTCTTTCTCTTCTTCTTCTGGGACCCCTATAATTCGAATGTCGGTGCATTTAATGTTGTCTCAGAGGTCTCCGAGATTGTCTTCACTTCTTTTCATTCTTTTTTCTTTATTCTGCTCCCTGGTAGTTATTTCCACCATTCTATCTTCCAGTTCACTTATTCGTCTGCTTCAGTTATTCTGCTATTGATTCCTTCTAGTGTATTTTTCATTTCAGTTATTGTGTTGTTCATCACTGTTTGTTTGTTCTTCAGTTATTCTAGGTCCTTGTTAAACATTTCTTGTATTTTCTCAATCCATGTCTCCATTCTATTTCAGAGATTTTTGGATCATCTTTACTATCATTACTCTGAATTCTTTTTCAGGTAGTTTGCCTATTTCCTCTTCATTTATTTGGTCTTGTAGGTTTTTACCTCGCTCCTTTGTCTGTAACTTATTTTTTGTTGCCTCATTTTTTTTTTTTTTTTGAGGGGTGGGGCTGTGTTCCTGTCTTACTGGTTGTTTGGCCTGAGGCGTCCAGCACTGGAGTTTGCAGGCAGGTGGGTAGAGCTGGGTCTTGGAGCCGAGATAAGGACCTCTGGGGGACCTTACTCCAATTAATATTCTTGGGTCTGAGGTTCTCTGTTAGTCCAGTGGTTTGGACTCAGTACTCCCACCACAGGAGCTTAGGACTGACCCCCAGCCTGGAAACAAAGATTCTGCAGGCTGCATGGCACAGCAAAAAAAAAAGAGCAGAACAATAACAAAGAATAAAAAAATACAATAAAATTAGAAAAGTAAAAAATACACTTAAAAAATTAAAATGTAAATGAAACAACAACAACAAGACAAAACAGAACCACTACAGCAAAAAAAAAGGGCGGGCCAGGGGGGGGACCGGAAAAGGTCTTAGCTTAGGCAGGAGCAGGGCTTAGGTAGAGCGGGGCCTGAAGGGGCCTCGGAGGGTGGAGGTTCAGGCCTGTGGGACCCCAGCAGGCTCCCTGGGGCCCGAATGTGTGGGGGAAATGCTGGCTGCATTCTCTTCTAATGCTCCGATCCCCCAGAGATCTCTCCCTGTCCCCGCTGATTCCCTCGCCATGAATGGGCCCCTCCGAGTGTGGGAACCCCTCCTCCAGCCACCCCTCAGGGTCACCAGTCCCCTCCCACCTCCACTTGTCCTCCCCTCTCCCTCCCCCACCATGTCCTACCCGGTTGCACGGGGGTTCCTCCCATCCCCATAGGTGTCCAAGGTCCCCCACCAGTGCCTGGTAGGTGCCTTATCTGTGAGGAGACGTGTACTCTGCATCCTCCTATTCCACTATCTTGACTCTGCCCCCCTGTATTTTCTTTTCTTTTTTTTTTCTTTGCCTCGTGGCAGGCAGGATCTTAATTCCCCAACCAGGGATCAAACCCATGCCCCCTGTAGTTGAAGCCTGGAATATTAACCACTGGACCACCAGGGAAGTCCCAACAATACTGTATTTTAAACTTCAGAGTTGCTAAGAGACTCAATCTTAATTGTTATTACCACAAAAAAGAAATGATAATTATGGGATATGATAGGAGTGTTAGGTAACACTACAGTGGTAATCATATAGCACTATGTAAATATATCAAATCAACTATTTGTATACCTTAAACTTACACAATGTTATATTTCAATTATATCTTAAAACATAATACTAAAATGCTTCGTTGGAGGAAATAGTGATATTATGTTGCATATGCAAGAGTAACAGTGGGGGCCAGAATAGGACAAAGTTCATCCTGTTTTTAATGTTCCACATTCTATTTTTTTTGTCCAAAATGGACACTCATTTGATAATGTCATTTTGAAGAGCTATCACAGAGCATTCCATAGACTCTTTGTAGAGACGTGTTTTGGGCCAAAGGTACTAAATTTGGTCAACACTGGGAGCAGGCATTGTTGAAGGCCAATATTTGTTTTTATTTTCATTGTGACATTTCTATACCTGAAAGGTATAGAATAAATTTTAGAAAGAATAGTAAATTAAATAAAATAAGATCTGTGGAGTCCAAGCTTCCATGGATGTCACTTACCCACAGATTTTTTTTTTTTGAAGGATGCATCTTAGTTCCCTGACCAGGGATCGAACCCACACCCTCAGCAGTGAAAGTACAGAGTCCTAACCACTGGACCACCAGGGAATTCCCTACCCATAGCCTTTTATAACTGAGGTAACTGTTAGTGTCTTTTTGATGAACACATAATATCTCTAAAACAAGAATTCCTCTAAATATGTCATTCCTCTAAATTCTTCTAAGTATGTATATTCCTCAAATCTTATAGTAGATACAACATTTTAAAAAATCAACATAGGTTGTATCCATTTTGCCTTGAATGTAAGTCTGACAAAATTATGTTAAATTCTTTGGAATAGCATACTGCAGACATGTTTTAAGCAGTACCTTGACATTTTTTTCAGAATAGATAAGATTTTGAACACCAGAATCCCCAATTTTTATTTACAGTAATATGAAGGATAAGGAATATGCTGTGTTCAGTTTTAACTAAGTTCCAGCACATCCAGAGAACCTCGATGAATCTTTGTCTTGTTCAGCTTATCCTAGGATTATTCATATCTATAATTTTTGAAACACCAATGAGACTACAATTTGATTTTTTTTAAATACCAGAAATACCATGTGCCATATTCTTTTTTTGCTTTAATTTTTTTAAATTTTGAGATAATTGTACATTCATATGCAGTTGTAAGTAATAATAGAGATCTCATAAACTTTTCACCTAGTGTCCCTCAGTGGTAACATCTTGTTTAGTTCTAGTCACAACCAAGAAATTAACATTGATACAAACCAGTTACATTCATATATTACCACTGTAAGCAGAAGGGCAGGGGATCCCTGGAGAAAGAGAACCAGGCATGGCTTTTTTTCACAGAAGAGAGGTTATGTTTGGCTTAAACCATCTTGTGATCTAAGCCTGGCCACAATGTTTGCCCTTGAACAGGTCTCAGTAATTAATGATCTTAAGGGGACAAAGGATGCAGAAACAAATGACTGTTATTAGGCAAGAGAAGTAACAATAGCAAAGATAATATATCTGTTGTGAAGACTCCCAGTTCTGTTTCAAGGGTAAAGATTAGCCTGGGGGGCTACCCTGGTGGCGCAGTGGTTAAGGATCCGCCTGCCAATGCAGGGGCACAGGTTCAAGCCCTGGTCCAGGAAGATCCCATATGCCCCAGAGCAACTAAGCCTGTGCGCCACAACTACTGAGCTGCACTCTAGAGCCCACAAGCCACGACTACTGAAGCCTGCGCACCTAGAGCCCGTGCTTCGCAATGAGAGAAGCCACCACAATGAGAAGCCTGCGCACCGCAATGAAGAGTAGCCCCTGCTTGCTGCCCCCACGCAGCAACAAAGATCCAACTCAGCCAAAAATAAATAAATAAAGTTAATTAAAAAAAAAAAAAAGATTAGCCTGAAGCGCTCAACCACCAGATCAAGTGGAACCTAAGGGATGATGATGTTGACCTTTTCTGAACCTCAACTAAATTTCAATCAAGTAAACTTGTTGACTGCCCAAGTCCCTTCATGAATGTGCATGTACCCCTAGCTTAAAAATTCCCTAATTTTGGGACTTCTCTGGTGGCACCATGGTTAAGAATCCACCTGCCAATGCAGGGGACATGGGTTCAAGCCCTGGTGCAGGAAGATCCCATGTGCCATGGAGCAGCTAATCCCATGGGCCACAACTACTGAGCCTGTGCTGTAGAGCCCACAAGCCACAACTACTGAGCCCACGCACCGCAACTACTGAAGCCCGCGCACCTAGAGCCTGTGCTCCACAACAAGAGAAGCTACCACAGTGAGAAGCCTGCACACTGCAACACAGAGTAGTCCCTGCTTGCTGCAACTAAAGAAGGCCTGCATGCAGCAACAAAGACCCAACGCAGCCAAAAATAAATAAATAAATTTATTTTTAAAAAATTCCCCAATTTTGCTGTTCAGGGAGACACTGCTTTGGGAAGGATCCCCGGAATTCTCCTTCCTTGCTGCAAGTAATAATAAATCCTTCCTTCTGATGCCAAAAACTCAGCCTCTGTGCCTGGGTGCCAAATTGAATCTCAGAGTTTTGGGTGAAGTAGAAAAGAAGAGCTTTATTGATTTGCCAAGCAAAGGGGGACACAGCAGACTTGTGCCCTCAAAAGTGTGTGTCCCAACCCGGGGGCATTTAGTGAGGAGTTTTATAGCAATGGTTCAAGGTTGGGGGTGTGGGTGGCTGATAAGGATCGGAGTGTGTACAGGGCCTGCATTCCTTTAATCTGGCCTCCGGTGGTCTCCTGATGAGTTTCTGTGATTCTCAAGGTTAACAAGCTGTGATCTTCTCTCTGGAATGAAGACTGCTTCATCAAGTATAATAGTTGACATCTTCCATTTGCTCCGGGTTTTAGTTCTGCAGAAGAGCTCAAAGATTTTGTTATATGTATCCCTTGGGGCAGAACCAGGATCCCGTCCCAAGACTGCACTATTCTTGCTTGAATGCTCCTCCCTTTTCTCTGTATCCCCTCCCTTCCCTGATTAGCAACTATTTGAATCTGCCCTTTGGAGATCAGGGAAGGTCATGGAAGCTGAAGCCTGTTCCCTACAAACAAGAAATGGGGACACAGAAAGGCTTCTGGACCCAGAAGCCCCACAAGGTCCTGCTTGGTTTCATTTCTCCTCATCTTTGGCTTGGTTGTGTCTTTTGGTTTGACAAACAGCAAGAGTTGAACCCAGTTTTCAGGTAGCATCACTTTTATATGCATACATTTGTGCCTGTATATTTAATTCCATGAAATTAGAGCACCAGTACAATTGAAGTATAAAACAGTTTTATCACAAATATCCCTTGTGCTGTGCTTTTATAACCACAGCCTTTTCCCTCCTCACTTCCCTAACCTTTTCCACCCAGAGTCTGTAATCCATCTCTAATTTTTTTTAACTTAAAGAATGTTAGATAAATGGTATCATATAGTATGTAAACTTTTGAGGTCATTTTTTTTTCAATCAGCATAATTCTCTTGAGATTTATGCAAGTTATCTTGTGTATCCGTGATTCACTTCAGGGTGTAGACATTCCAGATGGTTCAGTAACAACCCCCTCCCCACCCAAAAATCTGCTTCTCCATAAAAGCAATGAGAACACTAGCAAAAACTCTCAAAATAAACTTATTAGAACTCTGGAAATCAAAGGCTTGAAACATTCCAAGAAGTGTTTATTCAAGAAAAACAACTGAATATTTGTAAGAACAGTAAGCCTTGTGATGTTTTACCATGCCCTCAACCCATCCCCCTGTTGGCTGAAGAAAAATGCACAACCTCAAAGTTTTGAGTTAAGTTTTATTTGGGAATCTTACTGAGGACTCTAGCCTGGGAGGCAGTGTCTCAGAGAGCTCTGAGGAACTGCTCCAAAGAGGTAAGGGAGGAGCCAGGATATATAGGAGGTTTTCTTGCTGGAAAAAACCATGTAGTTGAACATCAAAAGATTACTGCTAGTCAGAAAAAACATATCTCAAGTTAATGATTTTAATGTTTTTCTCAGTATGGGAAGATGCAAGAGTCTGGGTTCATTGAAATTAGTCCTTAGATATACATCTTAACTATCTAGGGCCAGCATCCAAAACACAGAATGTTTCCTGATTTTCTCTATCCTGAATTCCTGTCAGGGCACACTGTCAGTGGGCGACTGCAGTAGCTAATGGCCTGATCCTTGTAGAATTGGAACAGCAGGCAGCATTCTTTCTTTCATAAATTCAACCAAGGTTTGGGAGGAATTTGACTGCCAATTTATCCCACAGCGCTAGGAAGTCTCATTCCTAGATCAGATGAGGATTTCATTGATAGGCCACTCAATGTGCTATTTTTGGATTAGGCCCTATTGATAACCTAAAATTGTCTGGATCATCTATCATACCATTCTATTATGATCCCGGAAATGGTTTCCCTTGTTGTTCCTTCCGTATCTAGAGTTGCACTATTACAATTATTCTATATACTTAAATGTGTGATCAGTTGCCTCAAAACGTTTAGCCATCATTAATTTTGTCAGGGGCCTGCTTATACATTGGGTAATGCAAGAGGCGACAATCTTATAAAACAGGATATAAGTAAGTAATATAGCTAGTAACAGTAATAAAGTCATAAGTAGGGATTTACGCCATGAGCTTCATGAACTAAACCAGCTCCCTAAAAGGTCACCAAGACTAGGAATAGGATCACTTAAGGCAGAAATGTGATTTTTCATGTGGGTCATTAAACGTGTTGTATTAGAGGATTCATCTGTATGGAAATGCAGCATTCGACTTGAATCATAGTACAGGTGCCTCCTTGAGATGTTATAAGGATATTGAGAGTCATGCAGTTTTGTAATACCACTTTTCTCATCATAGCAAACTCAGAATTCAGTAGGCTAAGAGCCTGATTATTGTCATTTAAGGGCTTTTGGGTGAATTCTGTTAAGGCTTCAGTGTGGACCATTACATCTCCCAATCCTACTGAAGGAACAAAAATAGCTGCTAAATGGTCATACCAGTGGAATACAGGTCTCTTGGTCCATCAGGCTCATATTAATGGTAAATTTGCTGGAGTCATATCTAAATTGGCACACAAGTGACCTTGAGCCCAAGGGAATCCTGGGGGTACCCCTTCCTTTCTATCCCGGTGGAGGTCAGAGCCAAAGATTGGTCCTGCAAAACCATTGAGTTCCATTAGGTGCTACCCAGTATATTCCTAGTCACCTGACCCAATTTGTTCCATACCAATTACTATCTTTAAGGAAAATGATATATTGGCATTTTATTTTTTATTTTTTTCTGATAAGAGATTTATATCTAGAATTTTTTATTTTTTTAATTAAAATTTTTTTTGAATTTTATTTATTTTTTAGGCAGCAGTTTCTTATTAGTTATCCATTTTATACATATTAGTGTATATATGTCAATCCCAATCTCCCAATTCATCCCACCACCACCACCCGCTCCCCACCACTTTCCCCCCTTGGTGTCCGTATGTTTGGTCTCTACATCTGTGTCTCAACTTCTGCCCTGCAAACTGGTTCTTCTGTATCATTTTTCTAGTTTCCACACATATGCGTTAATATATATTTGTTTTTCTCTTTCTGACTTACTTCATTCTGTATGACAGTCTCTAGATCCATCCACGTCTCTACAAATGACCCAGTTTCGTTCCTTTTTATGGCTGAGTAACATTCCATTCTATATATGTACCACATCTTCTTTATCCATTCGTCTGTTGATGGACATTTAGGTTGCTTCCATGACCTGGCTATTGTAGATAGTGCTGCAATGAACATTGGGGTGCATGTGTCTTTTTGAATTATGGTTTTCTCTGGGTATATGCCCAGTAGTGGGATTGCTGAGGCATATGGTAATTCTATTTTTAGTTTTTTAAGGAACCTCCATACTGTTCTCCATAGTGGCTGTATCAATTTACATTCCTACCAACAGTGCAAGAGGGTTCCCTTTTCTCCACACCCTCTCCAGCATTTGTTGTTTGTAGATTTTCTGATGATGCCCATTCTAACTGGTGTGAGGTGATCCCTCATTGTAGTTTTGATTTGCATTTCTCTAATAATTAGTGATATTGATCAGCTTTTCATGTGCTTCTTGTCCATCTGTATGTCTTCTTTGGAGAAATGTCTATTTAGGTCTTCTGCCCATTTTTAGATTGGGTTGTTTGTTTTTTAAAATTGAGCTGCATGAGCTGTTTATATATTTTGGATATTAATCCTTTGTTGATTTGTTTGCAAATATTTTCTCCCATTCTGAGGGTTGGCTTTTTGTCTTGTTTGTAGTTTCCTTTGCTTTGCAAAAGCTTTGAAGTTTCATTAGGTCCCATTTGTTTATTTTTGTTTTTATTTCCATTACTCTAGGAGGTGGATCAAAAAAAGATCTTGATGTGATTTATGTTAAAGAGTGTTCTGCCTATGTTTTCCTCTAAGTTTTATAGTGTCTGGTCTTACATTTACGTCTCTAATCCATTTTGAGTTTATTTTTGTGTATGGTGTTAGGGAGTCTTCTAATTTCATTCCTTTAAATGTAGCTGTCCAGTTTTCCCAGCACCACTTATTGAAGGGACTGTCTTTTCTACATTGCATATCCTTGCCTCCTTTGTCATAGATTAGTTGACCATAGGTGCGTGGGTTTATCTCTGGGCTTTCTATCCTGTTCCACTGATCTATATTTCTGTTTTTGTGCCAGTACCATATTGTCTTGATTACTGTAGCTTTGTAGTATAGTCTGAAGTCAGGGAGTCTCGTTGCTCCAGCTCCGTTTTTTCCCATCAAGACTGCTTTTGCTATTCAGGGTCTTCTGTGTCTCCACACAAATTTTTAAGATTTTTTTGTTCTAGTTCTATAAAAAATTCCATTGGTAATTTGATAGGGATTGCATTGAATCCATAGATTGCTTTGGGTAGTATAGTCATTTTCACAATATTGATTCCTCCAATCCAAGAACATGGTATCTCTCCATCTGTTGGTATCATCTTTAATTTCTTTCATCAGTGTCATAGTTTTCTGCATACAGGTCTTTTACCTCCTTAGGTAGGTTTATTCCTAGGTATTTTATTCTTTTTGTTGCAATGGTAAATGGGAGTATTTCCTTAATTTCTCTTTCAGATTTTTCATCATTAGTGTATAGGAATGCAAGAGTTTTCTCTGCATTAATTTTGTGTCCTGAAACTTTACCAAATTCATTGATTAGCTCTAGCAGTTTTCTATTGGTATCTTTAGGATTCTCTATGTATAGTATCATGTCATCTGCAAACAGTGACAGTTCTACTTCTTTTCCAATTTGTATTCCTTTTATTTCTTTTTCTTCTCTGATTGCCGTGGGTAGGGCTTCCAAAACTATGTTGAGTAATAATGGCGAGAGTGGACGTGCTTGTCTTTTTCCTGATCTTAGAAGAAAAGATTTCAGTTTTTCACCATTGAGAATGATATTTACTGTGGGTTTGTTGTATATGGCCTTTATTATGTTGAGGTAGTTTCCCTCTATGACCACTTTCTGGAAAGTTTTTTTTTTTTAATCATAAATGGGTGTTGAATTTTGTCAAAAGCTTTTTCTGCATCTATTGAGATGATCATATGGTTTTTATGCAATTTGTTAATATGGTGTATCACATTGATTAATTTGAGTATACTGAACAATCCTTGCATCCCTGGGATAAATCCCACTTGATCATGGTGTATGATCCTTTTAATGTGTTGTTGGATTCTGTTTCCTAGTATTTTTGTTGAGGATTTTTGCATCTATATTCATCAGTGATATTGGTCTGTAATTTTCTTTTTTTGCAGCATCTTTGACTGGTTTTGGTATCAGGGTGATGGTGGCCTCATAGAATGAGTTTGGGAGTGTTCCTTCCTCTGCAATTTTTTGGAAGAGTTTGAGAAGGATGAGTGTTAGCTCTTCTCTAAATGTTTGATAGAATTCACCTGTGAAACCATCTGGTCCTGGACTTTTGTTTGTTGGACGATTTTTAATCACAGTTTCAATTTCATTACTTGTGATTGGTCTGTTCATATTTTCTGTTTCTTCCTGGTTCAGTCTTGGAAGGTTATACCTTTCTAAGAATTTGTCCATTTCTTCCAGGTTGTCCCTTTTATTGGCATAGGGTTGCTTGTAGTAGTCTCTTAGAATGCTTTGTATTTCTGCAGTGTCTGTTGTAACTTCTCCTTTTTCATTTCTAATTTTATTGATTTGAGTCCTCTCCTTCTTTTTCTTGTTGAGTCTGGCTAATGGTTTATCAATTTTGTTTATCTTCTCAAAGAACGAGATTTTAGTTTTTTTATCTTTGCTATTGCTTTCTTTGTTTCTATTTCAGTTATTTTTGCTCTGATCTTCATGATTTCTTTCCTTCTACTAACTTTGGGTTTTGTTTGTTCTTCTTTCTCTAGTTCCCTTACGTGTAAGGTTAAATTGTTTATTTGAGATTTTTCTTGTTTCTTGAGGTAGGATTGTATTGCTATAAACTTCCCTCTTAGAACTGCTTTTACTGTATCCCATAGGTTTTGGATTGTCGTGTTTTCGTTGTCATTTGTCTCTAGGTATTTTTTGATTTCCTCTTTGATTTCTTCAGTGATCTCTTGGTTATTTAGTAACGTATTGTTTAGCCTCCATGTGTTTGTGTTTTTTATGTTTTTTTCCCTGTAATTGATTTCTAATCTCATAGCATTGTGGTCAGAAAAAATGCTTGATATGATTTCAATTTTCTTAAATTTACTGAGGCTTGGTTTGTGACCCAAGATGTGGTCTATCCTGGAGAATGTTCTGTGTGCACTTGAGAAGAAAGTGTAATCTGCTGTTTTGGGATGTAATGTCTTATAAATATCAATTAAATCTATCTGGTCTAGTGTGTCATTTAGAGCTTGTGTTTCCTTATTTATTTTCTGTCTGAATGATTTGTCCATTGTTGTAAGTGAGGTGTTAAAGTCCCCCACTATTATTGTGTTACTGTCAATTTCCTCTTTTATAGCTGTTAGCAGTTGCCTTATGTATTGAGGTGCTCCTATGTTGGGTGCATATATATTTGTAATCGTTATATCTTCTTCTTGGATTGATCCCTTAATCATTATGTAGTGTCCTTCCTTGTCTCTTGTAACATTCTTTATTTTAAAGTCTATTTTATCTGATATGAGGATTGCTAATCCAGCTTTCTTTTGGTTTCCATTTGCATGGAATATCTTTTTCCATCCGTTTACTTTCAGTCTGTATTTGTCCCTAGGTTTGAAGTGGGTCTCTTGTAGACAGCATATATGTATGTGGGTCTTACCTTTGTATCCATTCAGAGAACCTGTGTCTTTTGGTTGGAGCGTTTAATCCATTCATGTGTAAGGTAATTATTGATATGTATGTTCCTATTACCATTTTCTTAGTTTTTATGGATTTGTATTTGTAGGTCCTTTTCTTCTATTGTGTTTCCCACTTAGAGAAATTCCTTTAGCATTTGTGGTAGAGCTGGTTTGGTGGTCCTGAATTCTCTTAGCTTTTGCTTGTCTGTAAAGCTTTTGATTTCTCCGTCGAATCTGAGTGAGATCCTTGCTGGGTAGCATAATCTTGGTTGTACGTTCTTCCCTTTCATCACTTTAAATATATCATGCCACTGCCTTCTGGCTTGTAGAGTTTCTGCTGAGAAATCAGCTGTTAACCTTATGGGAGTTTCCTTTATGTTATTTGTCATTTTGCCCTTGTTGCTTTCAATAATTTTTCTTTATTTTTAATTTTTGTCAATTTGATTACTATGTGTCTTGGTGAGTTTCTCCTTGGGTTTATCCTGCCTGGGCTCTCTGAACTTCCTGGACTTGGGTGGCTCTTTCCTTTCCCATGTTAGGGAAGTTTTTGACTATAATCTCTTCAAATATTTTCTCAGGTCCTTTCTCTCTCCTTCCTCCTTCTGGGACCCCTGTAATGCGAATGTTGTTGCGTTTAATGTTGTCCCAGAGGTCTCTTAGTCTGTCTGCATTTCTTTTCATTCTTTTTTCTTTATTCTGTACCGCAGCAGTGAATTCCACCATTCTGTCTTCCAGGTCACTTATCTGTTCTTCTTCCTCAGTTATTCTGCTATTGATTCCTTCTAGTGTATATTTCGTTTCAGTTATTGTATTGTTCATCTCTGTTTGTTTGTTCTTTAATTCTTCTAGGTCTTTGTTAAACATTTCTTGCATCTTCTCGATCTTTGCCTCCATTCTTTTTCCAAGGTCCTGGATCATCTTCGCTATCTTTATTGTGAATTCTTTTTCTGGAAGGTTTCCTATCTCCACTTCATTTAGTTGTTTTTCCGGGGTTTTATCTTGTTCCTTCATCTGGTACATAGCTCTCTGCCTTTTCATCTTGTCTATCTTTCTGTGAATGTGGTTTTTGTTCCACAGGCTGCAGGACTGTAGTTCTTCTTGCTTCTGCTGTTTGCTCTCTGGTGGATGAGGCAAGTTTCCTGATGGGAGGGGCTGGTGGTGGGAAGAGCTGGGAAGCGCTCAGTAAAACTTTAATCTGCTTGTCTGCTGATGGGTGGAGCTGGGTTCCCTCTCTGTTGGTTGTTTGGCCTGAGGTGACCCAACACTGGAGCCTACCCGGCTCTTTGGTGGGCCTAATGGCGGACTCTGGGCGGGCTCACGCCAAGGAGTACTTCCCAGAACTTCTGCTGCCAGTTTCCTTGTCCCTTGGTGAGCCATAGCCACCTCCTGCCTCTTCAGGAGACCCTCCAACACTAGCAGGCAGGTCTGGTTCAGTCTCTTATGGGGTCTCTGCTCCTTCCTCTGGGTCCTGATGTGCATACTACTTTGTGTGTGCCCTCCAAGAGTGGAGTCTCTGTTTCCCCCAGTCCTGTCAAAATCCTGCAATCAAATTCTGATTCTCTAGGAATTCCTCCTCCCATTTTGGACGCCCAGGTTGGGAAGCCTGACGTGGAGCTCAGAACCTTCACTCCAGTGGGTTGACTTCTGTGGTATAAGTGTTCTCCAGTTTGTGAGTCACCCACCCAGCAGTTATGAGAATTGATTTTATTGTGATTGCGCCCCTCCTGCCATCTCATTGTGGCTTCTCCTTTGTCTTTGGATGTGGGGTATCTTTTTTGGTGAGTTCCAGTGTCTTCCTGTCGATGATTGTTCAGCAGTTAGTTGTGATTCTGGTGCTCCCGCAAGAGGGAGTGAACATACGTCATTCTACTCTGCCATCTTCAGCCAATCTGACATATTGGCATTTTCATAAGGCACCCAGCCTAATTTTCTAGCCTTTATTAGGCTGATTATCTTTAGTATGATTAAATTGTTCCCAACACAGGAGGCCCTGAAACTTAAATGACCACAATCTGGTGTTAGCCATATAAATCCATTCCATAACTGAGGGATGGTCCCTACTAATAATTGATAAGTTATATTTTTTAACTGATATTTAGCTCACTGTTCTGATTGAGCTTGAGCAACTTTAAAGGAAAATTATTTATGGCCAGGGTCATAGCAAGTATGATCGACTGGCCAAGTGAGGGGTCCCATCTAGTAACGGGAACAGTGGCCCAGACATAACTATAACTTCTTTCTTCTAAAATAAATTTTCTAAGGGCCATCCAATCAGAACCTTGGAGAGGAGAAACCCACCGAAGTAAACCAGAAGTATTGGACATAGTTAATTGACAAGAAACCCATCAATTGGATTGATTTCTAAAATTTGCATAGGACTGTGCCCATGACAGAACAACCTTTGATTTATGCTCAGAAGTCCAAGAAATTAAGAAAACATTATAAATAATCAAACAAGTCACGTCTGGCATTTGGGGATAGCTGTCAACTTCTTATGCCCTCATCTTGTCCTGGCATGGGTGTCTTTCTTTTCTTTTAGAACGTCATTTTAATAGGAGTTTTAGGTCAGCAGTTCTCACTATAGACCAGTTTGGTGCAGGGGCCCTTTTTAAGTGGGAAATATGAATCCAAGTGTCACTTCCCTTCAGATTTGCTGTGCAGGAGCTAGTTAAAAGAACCTGATAATCCCTTCCATCTAGATTAGAGAGAGTCTTTCAGTGGTGCCTTTTGCAGCATACACAGTCTCCTGGTTGTAGGTCATGGGGCATCTGATCTTCATTTAAAGATAGATTATTGTGATAAGCTTCAGAAGCCAGCTTAGGATGTCCTGTTAATAATTCAGTTAGACCCTTGCAATAATATAGCATATGTCCTTTCAGTAATACAGGTTCATATAATCCTTCATCCAGTCTCATTGCTCTCCACATGATAATCTTAAAAGGAGACAAATGGTGTGTGCCAAAAGAAGTGGATCTGAAGTTGAGGAGGACCAATGGAAGGGCCTTAGGCCAGGGTAAGGAATAAGCATCCGTAATCTTAGGCAGCTGGGTTTCAACTGTGCCATTTGTTCTTTCTACTAACACAGGAGATTGGCTGTGATAAGCATAACGGAAATGCTGCATAATCAACCAAATCTTACAAATTTCTTTAACCATTTGTCCAGTAAAGTGAGTTCTCCTATAGCTGTGTAGTTCTGAGGGGATTCCCCAAGTAGGAATCACTCTTTCTAAATTCAGTTTCCCTGCAGATTATGCTGTTGCCCTTCTGCATGGGAATGCCTCAACCCGGTGTGAAAATATACAAATCATAACAAGAACATACTGATAACCTCGAGAGGGAGGCATTTGTATAAAACCAATATGCCAAATTTCAAAGGGACTTGCAGGTCATGGAAAATTTCCTTGAGAACTGTGTAATGACTTCCTAGCGTTACATTTTGGACAAATGGTACATCTTTTTTTTTTGAATTTTATTTTATTTATTTTTTTATACAGCAGGTTCTTCGTAGTTATCTATTTTATACTTATTAGTGTATACATGTCAATCCCAATCCCCCAATTCATCCCACCACCACCACCACCACCCCACCCCAGCCCGCTTTCCCCGCTTGGTGTCCATATGTTTGTTCTCTACATCTGTGTCTCTATTTCTGCCATGCAAACTGGTTCATCTGTACCATTTTTCTAGGTTCCACATATATGCGTTAATATATGATAACAAATGGTATATCTTGTTTTAAATAAATTTATTTATTTTATTTTTGGCTGCGTTGGGTCTTCGTTGCTGCACGCAGTCTTTCTCTAGTTGCAGTGAGCAGGGGCTACTCTTTGTTGTGGTGTGCGGGCTTCTCATTGCGGTGGCTTCTCTTGTTGTGGAGCACACGCTCTAGGTGCACAGGCTTCAGTAGTTGTGGCTCACGGGCTCTAGAGCACAGGCTCAGTAGTTATAGCGCACGGGCTTAGTTGCTCCATGGCATGTGGGATCTTCCCGTACCAGGGCTCAAACCCGTGTCCCCTGCATTGGCTGGCGGATTCTTAACCACTGCACCACCAGGGAAGCCCACAAATGGTATATCTTCTTTTTTTTTTTTTTTTTGCAGTATGCGGGCCTCTCACTGCTGTAGCCTCTCCCGTTGTGGAGCACAGGCTCCTGACGCGCAGGCTCAGTGGCCATGGCTCACGGGCCCAGCCGCTCCGCGGCATGTGGGATCTTCCCAGACCGGGGCACGAACCCGTGTCCCCTGCATCGGCAGGCGGACTCTCGACCACTGCACCACCAGGGAAGCCCCACAAATGGTATATCTTGAATAGACTTTTCAAACTGTTGTAAAAGAAGGCTTCCAAAAATATTGTTTACCCCATAATATCATCTTATCTGGGTTCCAATGAGTTACCTTCAGCGAGTTGAGCTCCAAACAGAAGGATAGGCCTCCCATTTGGGCCTATCCAACACTCTTTGCTGGGGTTGAATCTTCCTCCTTTTTGTGTCCAGGTGTCTTTCTGGCACCATTCCCTGAAATGTTAACAATATGTCAGTAAGTTCTGGGAGGCTGAAAATGACAACAAATAACAACCATGAGTTGGTTGTTTTTGTTTTGTAAAGCCACTGTCTTGGTAGCATTATCAGCTAGAGTTTCCTTTTGCATCTGCAGTGTCAGCCTCTGAATGATCCGATACGCTAATAACAGCAAGTGTGCTCAGAAGCAGATTTGCATCTAATAATTCTGCTACTTGTTTCCCAATTTTAATATGCTGCCCTGAGGATGTTAAAAATCCCCTTTGTTTCAAAAACATGGCCAAATCATGTGCCACCCCAAAAGCATAGCAGCTATCTGTGTAAATATTACCAGGTTTTCCTTTTGCCAACTGGCAGGCTCTTGTTAGTGCTATTAATTCAGACTGTTGAGCAGCAAAGACATTATGCAGGTGTTTTCAAGGATATACACTGGAGAAACAGTGGCAAGGTCAGCCTGGTACTTTCCATGAGGTCCTCACAGATATGACCCATCGGTAAATAATATAAAATCAGGATTATCCATAGGGCTTTCTTGAAGCTCAGTCCTAGGAGAGAAAAGATTGTCAGTTAAAACAAAACAATCATGCTTTTCATTATTGACGTCTGAGTCTTCTGGGAGCAAAGTGGCTGGATTAAGTTTGTTATACCTGTGAAAAAGTTACGTTCAGTGAGAGCAAAACAATTTCATGAGAAGTTAATCAGCTTGCTGAATAATGTTGTGTGTGCTGAGCGTTTAATAAAGTTTCCACGGAGTGGGGAACAAAGATGGTGAGAAGGGTGACTGATGAGTATCTCTTCTGCGGTCTGACACAGCACAGATGTTGCTGTGATAGCCTGGAAACAAGAGGAAAGGCCCTTAGCTACCTAATCTGGCTGTTGGCTGTAATATGCTATTGGCTGCTGGGTTAATACTCCTGGTGCGACACTTTTGTTTTCATGTATAAAAAGAAAAAAAGGTAGGGAATTCCCAGGTGGTTCAGTGGTTAGGACTTGACACTTCAGTGCCAGGGCCCAGGTTCAATCCCTGGTCAGGGAACTAAGATCCCACAAGCCATGTGGCCAAAAAAAAAAAAAAAAAGAAAAAAGAAAAGAGGTGAATCATAATTTGGATGCCCCAGGGCTGGGGCCTTTGCCAGGAGGTTTTAAAGGGTTGCCATGGCTTCAGAATGTTCTGTTTCCCAGCAGAGAGGTTCAGGTTGGTCTTTTTTTAATATATAAATTTATTTATTTATTTTTGGCTATGTTGGGTCTTCATTGCTGTGTGTGGGCTTTCTCTAGTTGCGGCGAGCGGGGACTACTCTTCATTGCGGCGTGCAGGCTTCTCACTGCGGTGGCTTTTTTTTTGTTTTTAATTTTTTATTTTTGGCTGTGTTGGGTCTTCATTGCTGTGCACGGGCTTTCTCCAGCTGCGACGAGCAGGGACTACTCCTCGCCACGGTGCGTGGGCCTCTCACTGCAGTGGCCTCCCCTGCTGCAGAGCACGGGCTCTAGGTGCACAGGCTTCAGTAGCTGTGGCACGCGGGCTCCAGAGCGCAGGCTCAGTAGTTGTGGTGCACAGCCTTAGTTGCGCCACGGCATGTGGGATCCTGCTGGACCAAGTCTCAAACCTGTGTCCCCTGTGTTGGCAGGCGGACTCCCAACCACTGCGCCACCAGGGAAGCCCCGGTGGCTTTTTTTATTGTGGAGCACAGGCTCTAGGTGCAGGGGCTTCAGTAGCTGTGGCTCATGGGCTCTTAAGAGCGCAGGCTCACCAGTTGTGGCACATGGGCTTAGTTGCTCCATGGCATGTGGGATCTTCCTGGACCAGGGCTCGAACCTGTGTCCCCTGCATTGGCAGGCATATTCTTAACCACTGTGCCACCAGGGAAGTCCCCAGGTTGGTCTTGTTTAAGCAAACTATATGATGGTTGAACCACTAAGGAAAAATTTGGAATCCAGTTTCTGTAGTAGCCTGCAAGGCCTAGAAAGCCCCTTAATTGCCTTTTTGTCTTAAGGGGTGGGAAACACCAAAATGCCTTTCATTCTATCCAGATCACTTAAAAGTCCTTCTTTAGATATCATGTGTCCTGAATATTTCACATTAGCTTTACAAAATTGTAACTTTTTTCTTGGACACTTTATGTCCCTTTGTAGCTAGCTTCTGAAGCAAGCACAGGGTGTCTTGCTGACTATTTATCAAAGAATTTTTGAACACAACAACAAATCATCTACATATTGTATCAACAATCCCTTATGTGGAAAAACTAGATATTCTAAGTCTGCTTTTAATATCTGGGAAAAGTAAGTGTGGCTTTCAGTATAGCCCTGTGGCATCACAATCCATGTATATCGCTGTTCATTCCAAGTGAAGGCGAAGAGATATGGGTCATCAGGGTGTGCAGGGATACTCGAATGCACTGCAGAGGTCTATCCCAGAAAAGAACTCAGTATTTTCAGGAATATAGAACAGTAAGGCATGGAGATTTGGCACTACAGAATGGTGAGGGTTAATAATAGCATTGATAGAGCTCAAATCCTGTACAGATCTTCAACCTTTGCTATTCAGTGTTTTAACAGTCAAAATGGGAGTGTTACAAAGGCTGGTGCAAGGCACAATAAGACTTTTATTAATGTAAGCTGATATCAAAGATTTTATTCCTTCTCTGGCTTCCTGCCTCAATGGATATTGACAAACATTGGGCAGGGGGTTGTTCTCTTCTATGGTAATTTTAATGGGTTATGTGGAATGTATTTTTCTAATGTCAGTAGGATTAATTGCCCGTAATCCTTGAGGTACTAAGCCCAGCAATTTTTCTTGTTCTGCATCACCCTCATCATGGGTCACAAATATTATGTGATGAAGGAAATCTGATTAATCTTCAGTTCTAAAAACATTCTCCCTTTAGGAGTAAAATAAATATGGGCTTCATGAGTTTCTGATAAACTCTCTACCGATCAGATGAATAGGGGCACTTTCTACTAGGAAAAAGGAGTGTCTTCCTTTAATTTCTCCTAAGTGTCAATAAAATTCTAAAGGTAATGAGTTAAGAGCCTTAATAGGTACACTAGAGACCCCTACCGTGTGCATTGAAGTATTACTCCGAGGGAGGGAGGCTTTGATTTTGGTAGGGTTTAAAACTGAAAAGGTGGCCCCTGTATCCATGAGGACTTTGTTCCTCCTTGTATTTTCAAGGTAGTATTTTTACTATCCCAGGGTGTTAGAGAAAAGAAAAGGAAAGAATCCCACTGTTCCCCTGGAGCAGCCCTATTCTTGCTTAGCTTGGAATTCTGGTTTGAAATCCTGTTTTCCCCTGAAATCTTTCTGCATTTTTCTGCAGCTCCTTCTCTCATGACCAGATTTTCTACAGTAAAAGCAAATTCTATATTCCTTTGTCAGTCATGGATTGAACAGGGGTTTGTTAAACAGCGACTGACCTTGATTACTTAATTGGGACAATTGAAAGTTTATAGTCTTCATAGATGTATTTCTCTTCTTTTTAATGGTTTTGGAACATTGTTTGGCCACTGTGATAAGGGCGTTTGTATGTAATGCAGACCAACTTAAACCGTGCCTTTTAATTAGGCACGATTAGCCAATTTCTCATCTATGCCTTCTGAAACAGCAGAGTTAAGCAAAGGATCATTTTCGTGGTGAGAGAATGATTCAGGTGTCGTGCCAGAATATTGTTTAAAAGTTTTCTTGAGCCCCTCATAATAATCCAGAATTTATTCATCTGGTCTTTGTTTATACTGCTGAACCTTTGTCCAGTCTACAGTTTTTGGGAAGAGCTCTGGGATAAATCCAAGCCATTTATGACCTAATTTCTTGCATTCAACTCAAGCCTATGGGCTATGCAAATCAGAATCTGTTAAGGGGTGTTTCCTTTCCGCTTTCTCCATCCATTCCTTTGCCTTACTTTCAGAAACTAAGAGCTGTATTCATTGATACAGTCTGAAAACCTGGACTCATAGGTTCAGGTGGTTAACTCAGATTCCTTAGCAAATCCCAATGGGTCTTGACTAGGACCAGGAAATTCCTTAACTAAAGCTCTAAGTTCTGCTCATGTCAAGGCTGTGTACCTAGACACCAAGGCTGGTTCACCTCTTCCTGTAATAGGTATCTCCTTAAAGGGGGCTATAATTACTTCTTTTTTAAAATTTTTATTTTATTGAAATATAGCTGATTTACTATAATTACTTCTGATTTTATGTCCTCCTTTACTGGGGGAGAGGAAGCAGCAGGTTGCAGAGGTGACAGAAGAGAGAAAGAAATAGCGTCTGGGTCAGGCAGTCCAGATAAAAGAGGATATGAGGGAGTAGCAAAGGGAGAGGCAGGGTTAACACTAGTGATTTTATAAAATTCCAATATCATTTCAAGCCATTTTGTTGTTGTTGTTGGTTTTCTGCAAAGAAGTTACTTTATCATTTCCTCTTTTAGAAGCCTCTAAATACCAATCAAAATAAGCATTCCATTCAGCCTATTTAATCTTATGGCCATCTTTCTCTAGCTTCGCACACACACAAAAATTAATTTTAGAATGTCAGAGGAACCTCAATTTGGCCATTTTACGTTGAGATCTCCTTTAGTATAGTTTCCCCAATTAACTAAGTATTTGCAAGTATAAATTCTATACGTATTGTTCATGAGCCTGGCTAGGGTGTTAGTTAGAGGTTGGCAATCTGTTTCTCCTTTTTCTTTGGTTCTGAAAGCTTTTTTTCCCATTCCAGGGCTGGTGTGCCAAGATAAAAGTGCTAGTGATTGTGTGATGGGCCAACATGCTGTTTGTGAGCTTAACTCCTCTAGGTGTCGCCCTAGAGTCATTTCAGCTCTTTTACGGGTCTCGGTTTCTCCCTCCAGCAGTCTAAAACTGACCTGGGTGCTCAGAACACTGAGTGGCCAGCTCTCATATGTAGTCCTGGGACAAGAAGTTTTTAAATTACATGAGTGAGTTTACCTATGGGATAGCTACATGGTATGAGGACTTGCTTCCACCACTACTGAAAGTTTCTCAGTTGCCTAAGAAAGCCACTGCTGCCCAGAAGGAGATGTTTTCTTCTTCAGAGCTGTAAGCTCTTATGCGATATCTTGACTTTTATTCCAACAAACTCAAAGTAGCCAATTCAAGGAAAAGCAATTGGCCAATCTCCTAGCTAATCACCAGTCCAAACCCACCCAGTGTCTTTCAACTGAGTAAAATCATCCCAGTGTATTTTTTTTTTTTTGACCGTGCTGTGTGGCCTTCAGGATCTTAGTTCCCCCCAACAGGGATCGAACCCCTGCAGTGGAAGCTCGGAATCCTAACCACTGGATCGCTAGGGAATTCCCTTTTTCTTTCTTTCTTTTTTTTTGCTTTGTTTTGTTTTGTTTTTCTTTTTTTGCCAGTGTCTTTCAATTGGGGTAACCCCCGTGTCTTTCAACTGAGCAACCTCTTCTGTTTTTCAAATGGGGTAACCCAGGTACCTCTTCCTGAAGCTAAGTTCAAGGAAAACCTATTTCTCACAGCAAGGAGTCTGTCCACTACAGAATAAAACTTAGGATTAGCAGCTAATAACGGGAGATCCAGCACCCAGGAGAGACTCACCTAAATTCTCCTGGACTCACCTAGGAGACAGGTGGGCACAAGGGACCTCTGCTGGTACCAAAGTTCCAGATCCTCATAGAGTTCGGGCAAAGGAGAGAAGTCTACTCTGGGTCCCTTCGCCATTGCCAAAAGTATCTACTGAATAAAAACACACAACTTAAAAGTTGTAAGTTAAGTTTTATTCGGGGACCTTATTGAGGACCATAGCCCAGGAGGCAGTCTCAGATTGCTCTGAGGAACTGTTCCAGAGAGGGTCCAGGATATATATAGGGGTATTTTGCTGGACAAAAAAAAAAAAAGCAAAACAAAACATGTAGTTGAAATTCAAAAGATGACTGTGAATTAGGAAGAACAAATGTCTCAAGTTAATGCTTTTAGTGATTTTCCATGTATGGGAAGATGCAAGAATCTGGGTTCACTGAAATTATTCCATATATATATGCATGTTAAGTATCTAGGGCCGTTTCCAAAGCACAGAATGCTTCCTATTTTTCTCCATCCTGAATTCCTCTCATGGCACAATGAGGTGTAGGTGACTTGGTGCGTGACTGCAGTGGCTAATTGGCTTGATCCTTGTAGAACAGGAATGGCAGGCAACATTCTTTGTTTACACCTCTCTCCCCAGCACCATGGGAGCCTGAAATTCAACAGCTTCACAACTACAGTAGTTGAGAAAAACAGTAGTTTAGCAGCCACTGTAGGGGACAAAATGGATTTGGAGCTCTCTAAAAGCCCTATCCCTAGAGGGTTGTCACTAGTTGACTTGTCTGATAGCTCACGGAAAAGCTCTGTTATCAGGACTTGTCTTCATTTGACCTATTTCAGAGTACACTCTGTGAAAACAGCTTGACATACACAGCATTTGTCAAAAAGAGAAAAAAAAATCAGTGGCACAACAAAAGAAAAAAATAGATAAATTGGATTTAAACAAAATTAAACTTTTATGATAGCACCAATAAAATGAAAAGACAACACGTGCAAAGGGAGAAAATATGGTCAAATTATATTTCTGATAAGGGATTTGTGTCTAGAATATGTACAGAACTCATACAATTCAATAATGAAAATAAAAATAACCCAGTAGAAAATGGAAAAAGGATTTGTACTGACATGTCTCCAAAGAAGATATACGAATGGCCAACAAACACATGAAAAGATGCTCAACATTAATAGCCATTAGGGAAAAACTAATCAAAATCACAATGAGATACTACTTCACACCTGCTGGATTGCTATAATCAAAACCAAAGCAAAACAAAACAAAGTGGCCCGCTCATGCCCCACAGGTCTGGTGCCTCAGCGCCTTCTTGCTGGGACTTCCTCGCTGCAGGGGAGAGGCAGTGGTGCTCTAGCCAGCCTGGGAGGAACGGGCCCCACTAAAATGTCAGTGGCTGGAAAGAAGAAAAGACTCCTCCCTCCCTCCCTCCCTCCCTGTTTATAAATCTGTGATTTTCTCCATGAGGACCTTAAATAGCATCTCCAGGAGAGGAGATCTAACCATGTACCTCCTCAGCAAAGTCGCACCCCGGTCAGGAAATGCCTGGAAGCAGCACAGCGATTTGCAGTTTCTAGTTTCCGCAGTGAAAGACCAGGGGTCCCCAATCCCGGGCGTGGACCTACACCCCTCTGCGGCCTGTTAGGAACCAGGCCACACAGCGGAAGGCGGGCGGCAGGCGAAGGAGGGAAGGTTCCTCTGCTGCTCTTCCTCGCTCCCCATTGCTCGCATTACTGACTAAACCATCCCCGCCCCGCCCACGTCCGTGGAAAAACTGTCTTCCACAAAACCGGTCCCTAGTGCCAAAAAGGTTGGGGACCGCTGGTGTAGGTGTCCAGAGTGCGCCCCTGAAGGGCAGAAAAAGAAGAGAGTGAAGGCCTAGAAAGATGAGAATATTGGAGCACACACGAGTTCAGTAACTTAACCAGTTCATGAAAGGAGAAGGTGGCAGTGGAGAGAAGGGTTGAACTCAGGCAGAGTCCAGAACTATAATTATCATCACAGTGACAAATACTGGTGGCGGAGCCAACAACCAGAAGACACAATAGCAATCTTTGATGGATGCCTTGCCTTCAGCTGGAGTACTGGCTGTGTTTAGATGCAGATGACTGGCAGGTGAATTTGCAGTCCTAGCTCAAAAAAGTGTGTAGGCCTGAGGTAAGTCCTAGGCAACCTGGAAGTTTCTTATATGCCCGGGGATTAGTCTTTGAATACACAACAGATTCTTACATAAAAGTGAAGGAGAACTTGAAGGAAAGATGTTCTGGAAATCTAACAAATATGAATAGAAAAGACTGGAAATTTATTAAATACATACATACACAAACTACAGCAACAACAAATGGAAAATAACAAGTGTTGGCAAGGATATGGAACAACTAAAACCCTCATTTCCTGCTGATGGGAATGTAAAATGGTGCAGTTTCTTTGGAAGACAGTAAAAAAATTTAAACATAGAGTTACCAAACATGACTCAACAATTCCACTTCTAGGTATACCCAAGAGAATTGAAAACATACTTCCAGAAAAAAACAAAACTGGTACACAAAAGTTCATAGCAGCATTATTCATAACTGACAAAAAGCAGAAAAAAATGCCCATTCACTGATAAATGAATGAAAAATGTTAATATCAATGCAGTGGAGTATTATTTGGCCATAAATAGGAACAGAGCTCTGATACATGCTACAACCTTGATGAACCTTGAAAACATTAAGCGAAAGAAGGGTAGATATAGAAGGGCACATATTGTATGATTCCATCTGCATGAAATATCCAGAATAGGCAAATCCACAGAGACAGAAAGTAGATTAGTGGTTACCTGGGACTGGGGGACTGGGCATATGGAGGGTTAGGAGGAAATGGATAGTCACTGGTAATAGGTATGGAATTTCTTTGGGGGGTGATGAAAATATTTTGGAATTAGTCTTGATTGTTGTACAACTATCTAAATCATTTAGAAATCTAGTTTTTATATCATGACTGTAATAAAAAAGAAGTGAATTGTAAACTTTAGAAAGATGAACTTCATTATATGTGAATTTATATCTCAATAAAGTTATTTTTAAAAATACTTTATTTCCTTTTTATTGCTGAATAGTGTTTTAGAGGATATATGTACCATAGTTTGTTTAAACATTCACACATTGAAGGACATTCAGATTTATTTCCAGTTTTTGGCTATCATGAATAAAGCAATGATTGCTTGATATGAAACAATACTCATTTTTAAAATACACAACTCATTTTCATGTTAAATCCACCCAATTTCAGGGAAATTCAAGCCAAAACAATAGCAATAATAATAATAATCAGTTAGCACATGTATTATTTTTCTTAATAAAGACTGAAATACTCCATTTTTTATTCCTTCACTTTACGAAAGCTCACATACCTTAAAAGTCAAGATTTATGATATATGCATGCTCTATATTAGAACAGCCATTCTCTGCTTTGTCCAGTATCAAGGCCCATTGTTTTATTTCTTATATGGCCTTTTCACATGCTGGAATTTTTAGTGGATTGACTTATTTACTCTTTATTTTCTGTCTCCCCCACTAGAATGTTCACTCCATTATAAGGGAGACCATGTCTCTCTTTTTCACCAGTTCCTAGCATATTGCCAGACATGGAGTCAGGATTCATGAAAGAAGAAATAAACGAATGTGTTTGGTGCTTATTTGCATTTATATGACAAACACCTGCATTTATAGATCACATCATTTAGTGAGTTATCTATCTGTGAGGGAGAGCTATTATTGCACTTTTTTTTTCTGGTTGCCATAGCAACCCACTGGCCTCCAGAGCTACAAGTTAATTCTGACGCACTTATTTTCCCAGAAGTCCCACAGCATTTTCAATTATGAGATAACGATGCTATTGTAAATCACATTTCTCATACTATAAAGGGGCATTATGGGGTTTTCACTTTATCTTTTATGAAAATGGCAGAGAATTACAAAGGAAACAAATCTGTTCAAACCGATAAATGCTAGGAAAAACTGAACAAAACAGTATGACACACATCTCCACCCCTAATCCTTTCCTCCAAGTTCTCCACCTTTCCATAAGCATCTGTGAATTTGGTTTAGTTTTCTGTCCAAGTTGTTACAGAAGTTTTGAAAGGTAAATACTACAAAATAAGCGCTAAAGAGTTCTGTTACAGCTTGAATATTTTCTTCTGTTGCTTTTTGCTTAAAATGTCATGTGAAGGTAGTAAATGATAATAGTCTTACAAAAATTGAGTTCTGCTCTGAAAAGATCCACTGTAAGGTAATTCTCTATCCCTCTCTCCTCACATTTTAGGGACCGGAACTGAGAAAATTTTTATTAAACTGAGTTAGTCATCATAAAATGCTCATTATTTTCAGTTCAATAAGATGGGATTTACCTGGCCCATTCAACCAGCCACAATTGTAGTTTTTAAAAGGCAGAGTCCGTTTTCTAATGGTGGATACCCTAAGGGGCTTTTACATGTATTTTATGGTATATTTTCTCTTCTGTAGGTTTTGGTCACATATATTGTACTAGGGAGAGTCAGGCACCACCCAGTTCCAAGTAGATTCTATAATAAATACGTCACTACACCTTTCCTCTGTGCAGTTCTAATATATAGGGTTGTAATACAAACAGTAAACAGTCTCATAACTTTATCTAAAAGAAGTGATGCTGCAATTAGCTTACCTACTGGGTTTTGACATAACAAAAGCAGTAGCTACTTCAATATATTATTGAAGCCATCTTCAGTACTGTATGATGAGGATATTGTCAGGAGGATAAAGAGAAAGATAAGGAGGGATAATATAGAGTGTAGTGTCAAGACTGCAGATTTTGGTAACTAAACCCCTGAGGTATTTTGATTTACTATTTGTAAGAACATCATTTTAGTCTTCTAGAAATCTCCATGCCTTTTAATTTTTTTTAAATAAGCACTGAATCCTACACAACATTTTAGTTCAGATGTCAAACCTTTGAAACAACTAAACCTAGATATCTGCCTATTGAGAAAAATTGAAAATTGTCCGCTCAAATGGCAGGTTTTGTCAAGAAAGGATCAGATGTCCAGCCAGAAACATCTTTCAACGTTTGTTTGGTAGAGTCACTGTATCCCAGGTCTAATTTTCTGCTTTAGAAGTTTGGGTATTCAGTTATTACTATACCTTGATGTGGTTGGGTTTGGGTACTGAATCAGATTAACCAAACCATGAAGAATCAAATGTACAGGGGACTTCCCTGGTGGCGCATTGGTTAAGAATCTGCCTGCCGATGCAGGGGACATGGGTTTGAGCCCCGGTCTGGGAAGGTCCCACATGCTGCGGAGCAACTAAGCCTGTGCACCACAACTACTGAGCCTGCACTCTAGAGCCCGTGAGCCACAACTACTGAGCCCGTGCACCACAACTACCGAAGCCCGCATGCCTAGAGGCCGTGCTCTGCAACAAAGAGAAGCCACCGCAATGAGAAGCCTGTGTACCACAATGAAGAGTAGCCCCTGCTCGCCGCAACTAGAGAAAGCCCGCATGCAGCAACAAAGACCCAACACAGCCAAAAGTAAATGATAAATAAATTAATTTAAAAGAAGAATCAGATGTACAAAAACCATAATACTGGTATATTAACTTACAATTAGAAAACACGGCTTTCACATAACTAGATAGATACTGATGATTTCTGACCAGCACATATTCTTTTTTTTTAATAGTGAATGAAGGATGTTTATTCTTTTTCTTTTAAATTTTTATTGGCATATAGTTGATTTACAACGTTGTGTTACTTTCTGCTTACAGCAAAGTGAATCAGTTATACATATACATATATCCACTCTTTTTTAGATTCTTTTCCCATATAGGACGTTACAGAGCTTTGAGTAGAGTTACCTGTGCTATACAGTAGGTCCTTATTAGTTACCTATTTTATATACAGTAGTGTGTATATGTCAATCCCAATCTCCCAATTTATCCTTCCCCAACCCCTTACCCTCTGGTAACCATAAGTTTGTTTTCTACATCTGTAACTTTATTTCTGTTTTGTAGATAAGTTCATTTGTACCCTTTTTTAAGATTCTACATGTAAGCAATATCACGATATTTGTCTTTCTCTGTCTGACTTACTTCACTCAGTATGACAATCTCTAGGTACATCCATGCTGCTGCAAATGGCATTATTTTGTTCTTTTTATTGGCTGAGTGATATTCCATTCTATATATGTACCACATCTTTTTTTTTTTTTTTTTTTTTTTGTACCACATCTTCTTTATCCATTCTTCTGTCGATGGACATTTGGGTTGCTCCCATGTCCTGGTTATTGTAAATAATGCTGCAATGAACATTGGGGTACATGTATCTTTTCAAATTATGGTTTTCTCCAGATATATGCCCAGGAGTGGGATAGGTGGATCACATGGTACCTATATTTTTAGTTTTTTAAGGAACCTCCATACTGTTCTCCATAGTGGCCGCATCAATTTAAATTCCCACCAACGGTGTAGGAGGGTTCGCTTTTCTCTACACCCTCTCCAGCATTTGTTATTTGTAGACTTTTTGATGATGGTCATTCTGACTGGTGTGAGGCGATAGCTCATTGTAGTTTTGATTTGCATTTCTCTAATAATTAGTGATGCTGAGCATCTTTTCAGGTGCTTTTTGGCCAGCTGTATGTCTTCTTTGGAGAAATGTCTATTTAGTCTTCCACTCACTTTTTGACTGGGTTGTTTGTTTTTTTGATATTGAGCTGCATGAGCTGTTTGTATATTCTGGAGATTAATCCCTTGTCAGTTGCTTTGTTTGCAAATATTTTCTCCCATTCTGTGGGTTGTCTCTTTGTTTTGTTTATAGTTCCCTTTGCTGTGCAAAAGCTTTTAAGTTTAATTAGGTCGCATTTGTTTATCTTTGTTTTTATTTTCATTACTCTAGGAGGTGGATTGAAAAAGGTCTTGCTGCAATTTATGTCAAAGAGTGTTCTGCCTATGTTTTCCTGTAAGAGTTTTCTGGTATCCGGACTTACATTTAGGTCTTTAACCCACGAAATGGACAGTTTCTTTGGATAGAGCTGGATCTATAATACCCATGATGGCATGGCTAAGTCTTTCCTAGGCTTCTGTACTGGTACTACTCCCCCATCCCTCTGGTTTCCATATACTTTCCTTTACCATTTTTCCTTCACTTCATTTGTATAGCTACATCATTTACTAAATCAGACTAATAGTAAAGTTGTGGAGTGGGACCTACTTTGCCTCTTTAAGATTACATATTTTCTCTGATTATTTTCTTTGCAATTTAAGTTTTTGTGGGGCATGTATACATATACCAATTTCCAATTTTTTGTGTGTTTTGGGGGTGGAGGAACCTGTGTGGTTTTTTGGCCTCTATGCACTACTAAGTCTTTAACCTATCATCAGCATATCATTAACCATGTATCAGTGATTTGGTCATCTTAGTATTATTAATTTTTGTGAAACGTTACTATGCAGAGGGCACAGGGAAGGACATCTTTTATGATTGTGTATATGATGAATTTCATAAATTTGGAGATGGATCAACTATGTAATTTTAGGTGTAAGTTTACTGAAATATTGAACATAATCCATCCTGCTTTTCCCATGGTTGGAATATATAAATATTGAAGGATTAATTACTATGTTCAGCTCAATTTAAAGTGGAATACCTAAAACACAATCTTGGTAGAAAAGTGTAAAGCAAAATTATTCTTTGTGTAGTAATGTAGTAATTGTTCAAATTTGTGCAAAATTTATCTTCAGATATTTAGTCTCATTAAATGAAATAATATATGATAGCTTATGATAAAATGTTTAATATGAAGTAGATGATCAAAAATATTAATGCCTCATAATATTATGGAGAAAATTTTCAACATAAAATAACAGGTATCAGTCATACCAACAACCAAGAAAATCACAACTTGTATAAGAAAAGACAATCGACTGATTCACCACAGATAAATCAGCTGTTAGAATTATCTCAGCGTTTAAAGCAGGCATCTAAAGAGTGCTCTAATAACATGCTATAAATTTTCTTGAAATAACTGAATATCAGAAAATATCAGTAAAGGAAGTGAAGTTATTTTTTAAAGTGCAAATTATAAAGTTGGAAAATATCATAGCTACTCTACTGGGTGGGTCAAATAGTAGAGTGGAGATGACAGAGGATAGAATCAGTGTCCTTCAGGACATGTCAATAGAATTTACCCAGTCTGAAAAACAGAGAGGAAAATAGACTAGGAAAAAAATGAACAGGGCCTCAAGGGCCTGTGGGATAATAACAAAATATCTATCATCTGTATCATGAAAGTCCCATGAGGGGAGGAAGAGAATGGAACTGAAAGAATATTGGAAGAAATAATTGCTGAAAACTTCCCAAATTTGTTAAAAGACACAAACCTACAGATTCAAGAATCTGAGCAAACCCCAAATGATAAAAACCTAAAGAAATCCCTTCTAAGATACACCATAATTAAGCTTCTTGAAACCAAAGACAAAGAAAAACCTTGAAAGAAGCCAGAGGAAAGTGACAAATTACCTGTAGGACAACATCAATTTGAATAACAGATGATATCTCATCTAAAACCAGGGCGAGCAGAAGGAAGTGGCACAAAATTTGTGTGTGTGTGTGTGTGTGTGTGTGTGTGTGTGTGTGTGTGTGGTTTTTGTTTTTTTTTCGGGGGGGATGTAAATAACAGAAATTTATTTTCTCAAGGTGGCAGCAAAATTGGTTTCTGGTGATACCCCTCTCCTTGGCTTGGAGATGGTGACCTTCTGTGTCCTCACATGGTCTTTTTTTCTCTTCTGCTGTCTCTTCCTCTTCTTTTTGTTTTTAAATTGAAGTATAACTGACCTACACCACTGTTAGTTCCAGATGCACAGCATAGTGATCCAATATTTGTATACATCACAAAATGATCACCATGATAAGTCTAGTTATTATGTCATCATACAAAGTTATTACAATATTATTGATCATATTCCCTATGCTTTACATTTCACCCCCATTACTCACTTATCTCATGACTTCTCTATCTCTTCCCTTTGAGCCTGTGTGTGTCCTTACATCAGAAGAGTCTCTTATAGGCAGTATATAATTGGTTCTTATTTAGTTTTGTTTTGATCCTTTTGACTGGTGACTTCAATCCATTTACATTTAGAGTAATTGTTGATACCTAGGGATTTACTGATGCCATCTTATTAATTGCTTTTTGGGCCTTTTGTAATTCCATTGTTTCCTCCTCCCCTTGTTTTTGCCTATCTTTGTAAATTGGTGATTTTCCATGGTGGCATGCTCCGTTTCCTCTATCTTTTGTGAATCCACTCTAGGTTTTTGCTTTGTGGTTATCATAAGACTTCCATAAAACTTCTGATACATAAAACAGTCTATTTTAAGCTGATAGAAAATTAAATTCAATCACATATAAAAGCTCCACACTTTTGCCCTGGCCTTTTATATTTTTGATGTTATACTTTACCACTTTTTTCAATTGTATATCCATTAACAAATATAGTAGCTATAGTTATTTTATTACTCTGTTCCTTTAACCTTTATACTATAGTTAAGGGGTTAATACACCATCCTATTACAGAATTAGAGTTTTCTAAATATGGTTGTATATATAACCTTACCAGTGTGTTAGATACTTTTGTATGTTTTCATTTCACTAATTAGCATCTTTTCCTTTCTGCTTGAAGTACTCCATGTAGCATCTATTGCAAGGCAGGTCTGGTGGTGGTGAAGTCCCTCAGCTTTTGTATGTCCAGGAAAGTCTTTACTTCTCCTTCATAACTTTGATGGATAGAGTATTCTTGGCTGGCATTTTTTTTCCCATCAATATTTTGAATATGTCATTCCACTCTCTCTTGGCCTATACAGTTTTTCCTGAGAAATCTGCTGACTGACTAATGGGGTTCATTTTTAGGTTATGATCTTTTTTATCCTGGTTTCTTTTTAGAATTCTGTCACTATCTTTGATTTTTGACAGTTTCATTATAATGTGTCTTGGAGAAGGTTGTTTTGCATTGAGATGATAGGATGATGTCATGAACTTGGACGTCCAATTCTCTACCCAGGATTGAGACATTCTCAGCTATTATGTCTTTAAATAAACTTTCTGACCACTTCTCCCACTCTTCTCCTTCCAGAACCCTAATTATTCTAATATTTGTACATTTGGTGGCATCCCATATATCACATAGGGTTTCTTTGGTCTTTTTCATTCTTTATTCTTTGTTTTCCACTGATTGTCTTGTTTCAAAGTTCCTGTCCTCTAGATCATTTATTCTGTTTTCCATTTGGTCTACTCTGCTGTGGATACTCTCTGTTGCGTTTTTTGCTTTATTCATTTGTTGTCTTTTTCTCAGCTCCAGGACTTTTGTTTGGTTCTTTTTTATTATTTATATTTCTGTTAAATATCTCATTTTGTTCATGTATTATTTTACTCATTTCATTGAATTGTCTACTTGTGTTTTCTTTTGCCCCTTGCGTTTCCTCAAAACAGCTGCTTTGAATTCTTTGTCAGTTAGATCACAAAATTCTGTGCCTTTGAGTCTGGTTATTGGAGGATTGTTATCTGTTTTTCATGACATGTTTCCTTGATTCTTCATGTTCCTTGTAGTTTTCCATTGCTGCTTTCTCATTTGAAGTAGCAGAAAGCTCTTCAGATCTTTACTAGTTGCCTTCAGGTGGGATATACTGTTTGTTGGCCCTGTTATATCAGAGATTTTTCTCTGACCTTGTATAGATACACCTGCTATGCACTTCTTGCTCTCTCTCATGGTAGGACTCTTCGGCCTTTTTTGTCTTCTCTCGTTTTTTGTTTTCTGCCTCACCACACAGCTTGAAGGATCTTAGTTCCCCGACCAGGGATTGAACCCCAGCCCACGGCAGTGAAAGCCTGGAGTCCTAACCACTAGACCGCCATTCTCCCGGTATTTATATCTCACCAGGCTGGCTGCTGAAAACTTCTCTTTTGTTTTCTAGAAGGTGGAGCCACAGCTCAGGTTTGTGGTTTCTCCCTTGCCCACAGACCCTGGTCTATTTTTTGGACAACGACTCTGCCAGACAGAGCTCACTCTCACTGCTGCACTCAGGAGTGCACACAAGGAGCCAGCCACAGACTTGGGGGAGGTGTGGGTTTAGCACACAGGGCATTGATGGTGCCTTTGGGCCTAGTGGGGGAATCCTAGGGTGAGGTACTCCCAGAGGGTCTTGGGTGGAATTCCTACAGAAATCCTGGGTGCAGTCATCAGGAACTGTGTTCCTTTAATGCCTTTTTTTTTTTTTTTTTTTTTTGCGGTACATGGGCCTCTCACTGCTGTGGCCTCTCCCACTGCAGAGCACAGGCTCCGGGCGCACGGGCTCAGCGGCCATGGCTCGCTCCGTGGCATGTGAGATCTTCCCGGACCGGGGAACGAACCCGTGTCCCCTGCATCGGCAGGCGGACTCTCAACCACTGCGCCACCAGGGAAGCCCCCTTTAATGCCTTTTGATATTCTTTATCTTTCCTGATCTCCCTCCCCCCAGTCACGGACACCCCACCTCAGTACTCTGCATGCTACTGGAGAGAAACGGGTTTCTCCAGCAGCATCCCATACAGCTGGAGAAGCTGAGCACTCAAACACCACTTTTTTGTCTCCGCTATGGGAAGGGTCGCTGCTGGCTAGTTCTGCAGTGTTACCTGGGGGGAGTGGTGGCACTGGCAAAGTTCCTCTTACCATCTCCTATGTGTCCAAACTCGTATGTGTTTATATTTTTTTGCTGCAACTATGTGCTGGAATCTCCCTTTGGGAAGGTTCACTTCTACAAAGTCTCTGTTGTCTCTGGGTTTCTGCCCAAGTCAGCACTCTTTAGGTTTTCCCAACTGCAGCCTAGAAGGGGTTAAGCAGGTTCTCCAACTCTTGCTGTTTCTGCAGCCCATACTGAGGACTGTCTGCCTATCACCATAGGCACAGGTGCGCAAGACTCCTACCATGTCCCGTGGCAGATGGTGCTGGATCCTTCAATTTGCAGAGGAACTTTTGTTAATGGATGGATGTTTAACTAGTTGTTAAAAAGGACAAACAAGAGAGATGTCTTACACCACCGTGATGCTGATGTCACTCCCCATATAAACTTTAGAATCAGTTTGTTGTTATCCATAAAATAACTTTCCAGGATATTGGTTGGAATTGCTTGAATCTATAGATCAAATTGGGAAGAAGCATTGTTACTTTTATTTTAAAAGAGTATTTACAAATTATGAAGAATTTGAGTCACTCAATAACAATGAGCAGCTCCAGGATACAGATTATAAGGTTCTTTAGGAGTTGAATGAATTCTATATAGTATAAACTATGAACCAATATTTAAAGTATTGTCTCAGCTCTCCTTTTTTTTTTTTTTTTTTTTTTTTTTTTTTGCGGTACGCGGGCTTCTCACTGCTGTGGCCTCTCCCGTTGCGGAGCACAGGCTCTGGATGCGCAGGCTCAGCGGCCATGGCTCACGGGCCCAGCTGCTCCGCGGCATGTGGGATCTTCCCGGACCGGGGCACGAACCCGTGTCCCCTGCATCGGCAGGCGGACTCTCAACCACTGCACCACCAGGGAAGCCCTCTACTTTTTTCTTTAAAAATTTTTATTGGAGTATAGTTGATTTACAATGTTGAGTTACTTTCTGCTGTACAGCAAAGTGAATCAGTTATCCATATACATATATCCACTCTTTTTTAGATTCTTTTCCCTTATAGGTCTTTGCAGAGTATTAAGTAGAGTTCCCTGTGCTATACAGTAGGTCCTTATTAGTTATCTATTTTATATATAGCAGTATGTATATGTCAATCCCAATCTTCCAATTTATCCCTCCCCCCGCTTCCCGCCCCCGACCCCCTGTAACCATAAGATTGTTTCCTACATCTATAACTCTATTTCTGTTTTGTAAATAAGTTCATTTGTACTATTTTTTTTAGATTCCACATATAAGCGATATCATATGATATTTGTCCTTCTCTGTCTGACTTACTTCACTCAGAATCACAATCTCTAGGTCCATCCATGTTGCTACAAATGGCCCAGCTCTACTTCTCTGCTTCACGTTTTATTCTTGTTTTTCTTTGGCTTAACTGAATAAGCATCAACGGATGATCTAATAAGAGTAGTCTACTGTGTAGTTCTATGGAAATGACAGTGATAAATAAAACACAGTCCTTACCTTCAGGAGCTTCCAATTGAGTTCCTATGAAAATAATTAACTGTACAACTATGTGGCATGATGAATGTAGCAACTGTTCTGGGGAATGTTTTGGAGTGAGTAAGACAAAGTTTATTATTTGAGGTATTTCTCAGAGAGGAAATATGTGCCGGAGAAGACTAGCTGAAACTATTTTAAGCCTAGTGGAATTATGTGGATGAGAGATATTTTCATTAACTTTTTATTTTGATAAATTTCATGCATACAGAAAAGCTTAAAGAGTATTTCAATGAACATTATATATGCCACACATAGGTTTAATGATTATTAAAATTTTGCTACATCTGCCTTCTTTCTTTCCCCTTTCTCTCTCACATATGTATCTGTGTATATATATATGCCTATATGTGTGTTTGTGTGTTTGTTTGTTTTGTCCAATTTGGGATCCAACTAGGATTCAAACATTCCATTTGGTTGCATGCTTTTATTTTCTAGATTAACCCCTCTTTTTTCCATATGACATTGATTTATTTTATTTATTTTTATTTTTAATTGAAGTATAGTTGACACAGTGTTGTGTTAATTACTGCTGTACAGCAAAGTGATTCAGTTATATATATACATATATATATACATTCTTTTTTTATATATATTCTTTTCCATTATGGTTTATCGTAGGACATGTTGTTTATCCATTCTATATGTAATAGCTGACATCTGCTAACCCCAGCCTCCCACTCCATCCCTCCCCCAACACCCTCTCCCTTGGCAACCACAAGTCTGTTCTCTATGTCCGTGATTCTGTTTCTGTTTCAGAGATAGGTTCATTTGTGTCATATTTTAGATTCCACATATAAGTGATATCATATGGTATTTGTCTTTCTCTTTCTGACGTACTTCACTTAGTATGATAATCTCTAGTTGCATCCATGTTGCTGCAAAGGACATTTTTTCATTGTTTTTTTATGGCTGAGTAGTATTCCATCATATATAGGTACCACATCTTCTTTGTCCATTCATCTGTCGATGGACATTTAGGTTGTTTCCATACCTTGGCTATTGTGAATAGTGCTGCTATGAACATAGGGACGCAGGTATCTTTCTGAATTATAGTTTTGTCCGGATATTGCCCAGGAGTGGGATTGCTGGATCATATGGTAATTCTATTTTTAGTTTTCTGAGGAAACTTTATGCTGTTTTTCAAGTGGCTACACCAACTTATATTCCCACTAACAGTGCAGGAGGGTTCCCTTTTCTCCACATCCTCTCCAGCATTTATTTGTAGACTTTTTAATAATGGCCATTCTGAGTGATGTGAGGTGGTACCTCATTGTCGTTTTGATTCATACCTCTCTATGACATTGACTTTTGAACAATCCAGCAAAGTTGTTTTGTAGAACAATCTACATTCTGGCTTTGTCTGGCTGCTTCCTCATAGTGCTGGTAACTGTATGTTGAATCTTGTGTGTCAACTTGAGTGGATCACAAGGTGCCTGGATATTTGGCCTGGATATTTTTTCTGGGTGTGTCTGTGAGGATGTTTCTAGAGGAGATTAGCATTTGAATTGATAGACAGTAAAGCACATGGCCCACCCCACTGTAGGTGGGAATCATCCGATCCATTGAAGGCCAGAAGAGAACAAAAGGGCAGAGGAAGAGAGAATTCACTCTCTCCGCCTGAATGAATTGAGACATCAGTCCTCTCCCGCCCTCCGGCTGGGATTTGTACCATCAGTGCTTCTTTCTCAAGCCTTCGGACTCAGACTTGAACTACTTCTCAGTCTCTATATTCATATAAGCCAACTCCTTGTAATAAATCTATCTATCTATTTATCATCTATCTATCTATCTATCTATTCTTCTAACAAAGTGTATGACAGTGGCAGTGGGACGTCTCTTCCAAGATCAGGTTATGGAAAGAACTCTGACGTGGGCTCCATCTCTCTGTCTCTCCTTTCATGCTGGGATAGTGTGGTATGGGGAGAATCTGAGGCCCTCATTCCAACAATATTTAAGAAACTGAAGCCTGATAACAATTTTGTGAAAGAGCTTGTGAACAGGTTCTGCAGTGCAAGTAGAGTTTCGAGATGACTGCACCCCTGGCCTACAGCTGTTGCAACCTCATGAGAAACAGCGAGCCAGGAAAACCCACCTAAGTCTTTCCTGGATTTCTGGTTGGCAGAAACTGCAGGGTAATAAATGTTGCTTATTTTAAAGATGCTGAACTTGAGTGTTACTTGTTTTCCAACAATAAGTATTTACCCAAAACTGTTCATCTCATGGTTTTAGCATCCACTAACAATCACTGCCTGACTCTATGTTTACTAGTTGCTATTATTCTGTAAAGAAAGCTTTCTTTTATTTTTATTTTTTTTCTGAGTTGAAAGATAATTACATCTTATTTGAATCAATAGTGTTATTTCCACTTCAAAAGCAAGATGGCAGATTAGGAGGTTCCAGGTTTTGGTCCCCCTCACAGAAAGACCAATAAGCAACTATTCACAGACACAACTCTTCTTGGGTGGGGAATTCCCTGGCGGTCCAGTGGTTAGGACTCCATGCTTTCACTGCGAGGGCCGGGGTTTGTCCCCCCCGCCAAAAAAAATTACACCTGTGTGAAAATCCTAGAACCCAGGGTTGAGGATGAAGCACCCCTTGAACAACAAAACTGAGAAAAGCCACATTAAGTGGGTAAGAGGAGTGGTTTCACTTTGACCATGTGCCTGCCCCTCCCCCAGGCTGGAACAGTGCCACACAGACAGCGTTCCCCTGCACCTACAGTTTCTCCAGCGGGGAAAAGAGAGCCCGAGGTTGACATCCTGCTTGGCAGGTATTCAGAAGTGCTTCCCCGGGGGCATGCTGCTGTCTCATCTCGTAGGAAACACTGGGTGAATCAGCAGGGCTACACCAAATGGGGTCAGCTAGAAACAAAGTGGGAGGACAGGGCTCATAGCAACCAGTGCAGGGATCATGCTGTGGCACGGTGTTCCTGCTGGTGAGGGCGGCCGATCAGAGCCCCAGCCAGTGACTCCATCCACCCACGCATCTGAGCTAGTTGCTCCCCATCTGGCCAGGGAGCACAGTCTGCAGCTCTATCCAGTTTGGGTACACAACCAGCAGTCCCGCCAGGCCATGGAGCTCATTCTACCGCCCCAAGGGCACAGGGAGCCAAGCTAGCAGCCTTGCCCAAACGCAGAGCGTGCTGTCTCTCCCCACCCATCCGGAGGAGCCTGTGTAAGGCGCCTGCACAGTAACCCTGTCAATCTGTAGAGCCTAGCCTTCAGCCCCCGCCCCCCCGTGAATTGCAGCCTGGGGCCCCGCCTGTTTGTTGAGCATAGCCTGCAGCGGAACCTGGACAGAAAGCCCCGGTTAGTTACCCTGCCCAACGGTGGAGCAGAGCCTACAGACTCCCCACCAGGGAACCCAGATAGTAACATTGTCTGACTGCAGAACGGAGCCCGCCCCCCAACATTAGAGCACAGGCAACAGCCCTGCCCAGTAGAGACCCCAGAGCAAGCCCTGCTTGCCTGTGGGTGCTCCCAGCTGACACATGCAGAGCCCCAGACTGGGCTGTCTGGCGAAGGGTTTCTCTGCCAAAGTAAATCCGTAGGCTCTGGAAAAGGAGAACTCTTCCTCAAATATGCAGATAACAACGCAAGGATTCAAGAATCACAAGTAATCAGGTAAACATGACACCATCGAAGGAAACTAATAAAGCTCCACTCACCCTAAAATATTTAGAGTTATGAATTGAAGAACAAAGAATTCAGAATAAACTCTTAAAGAAATTCAGTAAATTAGGAAAAAAACAGAGATAACTAAACAAAAATAGGAAAACAGTGCATGAACAAAATGAGAAGTTCAGCAAAGAGATAGAAATCATTAAAGAAAAAAAATCAGAAATCCTGGAACTCAAGAAAGCAATGACTGCCCTGAAATATTCAATAGAGAGTTTCAACAGTCAGATGAAAGAATCGGTGAACTTGAAGATAAGCCTTCTGAAATTTTCCAGTCAGAGGATCAAGAAGAAGAAAAGAAAAAGAGTGAAGAAAGCATACAGGACTTATGCAATACCATCAAAGGAAACATCACTGACATTATGGGAATTCCAGAAAGAGAAGAGAGAGAGAAAAAGGGAAAATAAAATTAGTATAAGTGTCTCTTCTGACCACAACAATATGAAACTAGAAATCAATAACAGGAAGTAAATTGGAAAATTCACAAATATGTGGAAATGAAACAATACACTCCTGAACAAATATGGGTCAAAGAAGAAATCAAAAGGAAAAGTCAAAAAGTTTTAAAGACAAACAAAAATAGATATGCAACTTTCCAAAACATATGGGATGAAGTGAAGTAGTTCTTTTTTTTTTTTGGCTGTGGCATGTGGCTTGCAGAATCTCAGTTCACCAACCAGGGATTGAACCCGGGCCACGGCAAAGTGCCAAATCCTAACCACTAAATCACCAGGGAACTTCTGAAAGTAGTTCTAACAGGGAGGTTTATAGTGATAAATGTCTAAATTAAGAAAAAAGAACTATCTCGCATAAACAACCTACAGTTGAACTATACCTCAAGGAACTAAAGAAAGAAAAAACTAAACTGAAAGGTATGAGAAGAAAGGAAATAAGCAAGATTAGAATAGAAATAAATGATAGAAACTAGAAAAACAGACACCATAATGAAGTGGCAGTTATCCCTGGGATGCAAGGTTGACTTAACATACACAAATCAATAAATGTGATACAGCACATTAACAAAATGAAGGATTAAAATTATATGATCATCTCAATCAATACAGAAAAATATTTGATAAAATTCAAATGAACCGATTAAACAATGGGCAAGGACCTGAATAGACCTTTTTCCAAAGAAGACATACAAATGGCCGACAGGTGTACAAAAAGGTGTTCAACATCACTAATCATCAGGGAAATGCAAATCAAAATCACAATTAGCTATCACCTCACACTTGTTGGAATGTCATTAAGAAAATGAGAGATAACAAGTGTTGACGATGTGGAGAAAAAGAGAACCCTTGAGCACTGTTGTTTGGAATTTAAATTGGTAGGGCTAATATGGAAAATTGTATGGAGGTTCCTCTAAAAGTTAAAAATAGAGCTACCATGTGATCCAGAAATCCCACTTCTGGGTACAGATCCAAAGGAAATCAAGTCAGTATTTTGAAGAGGTATCTGCACTCCTATGTTCACTGCAGCATTATTCACAATAGCTAAGAAGCAGAAATAACTTAAATGTCCATCGATGGATGAAAAGATAAAATAAATGTGGCATATAGAGAGAGAATAAAATATTAGCCACAAAAAAGAAAGAAATCCTGCCATCTGCACCAACATGGATAAACCTGGAGGACATTCTGCTAAGTGAAATAAGCCAGACACAGAAAGACAAATACTGTATGATCTCACTGATATATGGAATGTAAAAATCTCAAACTCATAAAACCAGAGAGTAGTATAATGGTGGTTGCCAGTGGCTGAGGGTGGAGAAAATAGGGAGGGATTGGTGAAATGATACAAAATTTCAGTCGTAAGATGAATAAGCTCTGGGGATCTAATGTACAGCATGGTGACTATGGTTAATAATAATGTACTGTATACTTGAAATCTGCTAAGAATAGATCTTAAGTGTCCTCACCATAAAAAATGTATAAAGGTAACTATGTGAAGTGTTGGATGTATTAACTCACTTGATTGTGGTAATCATTACACAAAATATATTAAATCATCATGTTATATGCCTTAAAAATCATGTTGTATGAACTTAGCATATATATAATTTTTATTTGTCAATCATACCTCAATAAAGGTGGGGGTGGGGGAGAAGTGTGTTGTTTAATCTTCAAGCATTTTGAGATTTTCCAGTTATTTTTCTGTTATTGATTTCTAGTAATTCCACTGTGGTGTGAGAGCATATTTTATATGATTTCTTTTTTTTTTTTTTTCCCGTCACGCTTCGCGTCTTGCAGGATCTTAGTTCCCTGACCAGGAATGGAACCCGGACCCCCAGCAGTGGTGTCTGACATTAAGTTGGAGAAATTCTAGGTCATTATTGTTTCACTTTTTTAAAAATTTCTTTCTCTCTCCTTTCCTTCTAGTATTCCCCCTGTGTGTATGTGACACCTTTTGTAGTTGTCCCACAGTCCTTGGAGATTCTGTTCCAGTTTTCTTTTTTCTAGTCTTTGTTCTCTTTGCTTTTTATTTTTATTTATTTATTTATTAATAGATTTATTTATTTTTATTTACTTATCTTTGGCTGCGTTGGGTCTTTGTTGCTGCTTGCAGGCTTTCTCTAGTTGTGGCGAGCGGGGGCTACTCTTCGTCGTGGTGCGCGGGCTTCTCATTGCGCTGGCTTCTCTTGTTGTGGAGCATGTGCTCTAGGCACGTGGGCTCCAGTAGTTGTGGAATGCAGGCTCAGTAGTTGTGGCTTGAGGGCTCTAGAGCACAGGCTCAGTAGTTGTAGCGCACGGGCTTAGTTGCTCCACGGCATGTGGGATCTTCCCAGACCAAGGATCGAACCCCTGTCCCCTGCATTGGCAGGTGGATTCTTAACCACTGCACCACCAGGGAAGTCCCTCTTTGCTTTTTAGTTTTTGGTTTTGCTTGATATATCTTCAAGCTCAGTGATTCTTTCCTCAGCTGTGTCCAGTCTACTAACAAGCCCATAAAGGCCTTCTGCATTTCTCTTATGGTGTTTTGGACCTCTATCATTTCTTAAGTTTTCTATGCTTCATTAAGGTTTTTTTCTTGAGGTTTTATCTTGTTCTTTTGTTTGGAACACATTCCTCTGTTTCTTCATTTTGCTTGACGCTCTGTGTTGGTTTCTACGCACTGGATGAAACAGTTACCTCTCCCAGTCTTGCAGCGTTGGCCTTGTGTAGGAGATGAGCTTTATTGTTCTAGCTGTCCTAGCTCTTCATTGTCTCAAACCTTTGTGAGCCAAGCAGTTTATTTTACCTTTAACAGCTCCCCGTCACTGAGGCTGTACCAAGACCAGTCAGTGCCAAAGGAGAGGAGTCAGGCTGATTAGAAGCCAGACCCTCAGGCAGCAGCTCTTACAGAATGCAAACATACACAGTCCCTTGTCGGCAAGCATAAGCCCCACTGGCTACCAGAGCCAGGGAACCTGGAGGTGTCCTCGGGGTAGCCGTCACAAAAATCAGGGCTCCAGACAGTGCATTAGTTCCTTTCTAGGAGATACCCGTGAGCTGTGGCGAGGCAGAGGGACAGGATAAGATGGCGTCCCCTGGCCTTCATTCCTTGAGCCCCTCCGTAGCCTCTAGACGTATGCCAGTTGTAAAGCCTGCTCCTAGGCCAAAGCTCCAGGACAAACGCAGGCCTCTTTCACAGAAGGCCTGGGGGTGTGTTTCAGTCAGCTGTTTGGGCAGTGCCCTGGCGTGGTAGCCTGCCAAGAACTGTCTATGGGATTGTTACAGTCCTGCGCACGTGCAGGAACGCAAGCCGCCCGGCCACCAGAGCCAAGGAATCAAGCTGCCAAAACCACGGCACCAGATGTAAACACGGGCACCAGATACGTAGAAGAGCTCCTCTCCGAGAGATGCTGGCACACTGGAGCAGGGCAGAGGTAAAGCATGAAGAGAGCATGTCCTCGAGGTCTCAGGGAAGGTCTAAGGTCAGCCTTAGATGTGTCATTAATCAGAAGCCTGCCCCTCAGGCTGTGGCTATAATGATAAGGCGATAGGCTTCTCCGACTTGCTGTGGGAAAGACAGACCTCCTGGGTCTGTTGCCTCCTGCCGTGCCCCAGGGGTGGTAGGAGTTTATAAACTCTTTCTCCTTGGTTCCAATTGTAGGACTCCTGGAGCATAAACCCCACTGGCCAGCAGAACCAGGTGATATAGAGGTGTCTCCTGGCAGCCGCCACAAAAGTCAGGGCACCTGACAAGGGTATAAGCTCTTTATGGGAAGATACCAGTGAGCTGGAGCAATACAGAGGGAGAAAGCAAAGATTGCATCCCTGGGTCTCCATTCCCTGAGAGCACCTCCATAGGCCCACATAAGTGAGCCAAAGCAGAAGCCTGTCCCTTAGGGCAAAGATCCTGATGAAGGAAACAGGGGGACTTCCCTGCTGGAGCAGTAGTTAAGAATCTGCCTGCCAAGGCAGGGCACATAGGTTTGATCCCTGATCCGGGAAGATCTCACATGCCGCAGAGCAACTAAGCCTGTGTGCCACAACTGCTGAGCCTGCGCTCTAGAGGCCGCGAACCACAACTACTGAGCCCGTGTGCCACAACTACGGAAGCCCACGCGCCTAGAGCCCATGCTCCGCGACAAGAGAAGCCACCGCAGTGAGAAACCCGTGCACCGCAACAAAGAGTAGACCCCGTTTGCCGCAACTGGAGAAAGCCCGCATGCAGCAATGAAGACCCAACGCAGCCAAAACTAACTAACTAAATAAACAAACAAACAAACAAACAAATAAATAAATAAATACAAGTAAGGAAACAGGCCTCTTTCTCAGAAAACCTGGGGAAGCGTTTCAGCCTGCTATCTGTGCAGCGCCCTGGGGTGATACCCCACCAAGAACTGTCTCCCTGTGGGACCCAGGAGCGCAAGCCCCTCTGGCTTCCAGAGCCAGGTTATCAAGGGGCATCCCTTGGGTGGCAGCTGCAGAAACCAGGTCACCAGACATACAAACTGGGGCACAGGACATGTATAGACGTTCTTCCCCTTTGGGAGATATTGGTGCTCTGGAGAGCAGCAGAGAGGGTGGGGATGCACCCACTGGCTGGAGCAAGGTGGGGCGGGGGGGTGGGTAGTGCAAAGATGGTACCCACCAAAAAGAGAAAAAAGGGGAAAAAAAGCAAAGAAAGAAAGGAAGGAAAGAAGGAAGGAGGGGAGAAAGAGAAAGAAAGAAAAGAAAAAAGAAATGAAAGTTAAAAAAAAGAGGGAGAGCCAGAATATTGCACCTGCCAGCCTCCATCCCCAGAGAGTTTCCCAGCAGGCCTCTACCCCCCAGACCAACACTGTCAAAAGTAGCAAGTGAGTCCTTTTTCACAGAAAGCCTGGGCACTTTTCAAAGGGCTGCTTCTTTGCTGGGCCCTGGTACCCATGGGTCTGCGCACCAGCCCTCAGTTTGCTACAGCCCATGGGTCTCCCGTGTGCAGGCTCTGCTGGTCTTCTAAGCCAGATATTTGGGGGCTTGTCTCTTGGGTGCAGGTCTTAAAGGTTGGGGTGCCCAATATGGGGTATAGACCCTTCACTCCTCAGTGAGACGATTCGGGTTTTGAGTTCCCTTCTGTTGCAGATCCCTGCACTGGGGTGGGGGATTTATGGTGAGATTCTGCCTCAGCCTTTCCCACCTGCTTCCATGTGGCTTTACCAGGTGTGAAGGGCTGCTCTCGTTTACCAGGTGTGAAGGGCTGCTCTGCCAGTTTTTAGCTTTCTTTCAGAGGAAACTGTTCCACATAAATTCGGTGTGTCCATGGGAGGAGGTGAGTTCAGGATTTTCCTATGTCACCATCTTGAACCAGAACCTCTATCATTTCTTTTTGGTTTTTTTCTTAGGATTTCCATCTCTCTGCTTACATTGCCCATCAGTTCCTGCATCCTGTCTATTTCATCCCTAGAACCCTTAGCATATTATTTATAGTTGTTTTCAATTCCTGGTCTGATAATTCCAACATTCCTGCCATGTCTGGTTCTGATGCTTGCTCTGTCTCTTCAAATTGTGGTTTTGTGGGCAGTGGAGCTGAGGTCAGCATCAAATTTGAAATATTTAAAGTGGATACAGAACTGTTTCAGCAACGCAGACAATTAAGTGTGTTGTCGGCGATGGTGCTGTTGGTAAAACATGTCTCCTGATATCCTACACAACAAACAAATTTCCATCTGAGTATGTACCAACTGTTTTTTTTTTTTATTATTATTTTTTGCCACACCACACATAGTATGCAGGGATCTTAGTTCCCCAGCCAGGGATAGAACCCATGGCGCCTGCAGTGGAAGCATGGAGTCTTAACTACTGGACCACCAGGGAAGTCCCTGTATGGACTGTTTTTGACAACTGTGCAGTCACAGTTATGATTGGTGGAGAGCCATATACTCTTGGACTTTTTTGTGTGTGTGTGTGGTACGCGGGCCCCTCACCGCTGTGGCCTCTCCCGTTGCGGAGCGCAGGCTCAGCGGCCATGGCTCACGGGCCCAGACGCTCCGTGGCACGTGGGATCCTCCCGGACCAGGGCACAAACCCGTGTCCCCTGCATCGGCAGGCGGACTCTCAACCACTGCCCCACCAGGGAAGCCCTACTCTTGGACTTTTTGATACTGCAGGGCAAGAGGATTATGACAGATAACTCTGAGTTATCCACAAACAGATGTATTTCTAGTCTGTTTTTCAGTGGTCTCTCCATCCTCATTCAAAATGTGAAAGAAAAGGGGGTGCCTGAGATAACTTACCACTGTCCAAAGACTCCTTTCATGCTTATTGGGACCCAAATTGATCTCAGAGATGACCACTCCACTATTGAGAAACTTGCCAAGAATAAACGGAATCCTGTCACTCCAGAGGCTGCTGAAAAACTGGCCAGTGACCTGAAGGCTGTCACATATGTGGAGTGTTCTGCACTCATACAGGAAGGCCTAAAGAATGTATTTAACAAAGCAATATGGGCTGCTCTGGAGCCTCCAGAACTGAGGAGCTGCAGGTGTGTGCTGCTATGACCGTCTCTCCAGAGGCCTTTCTGCACAGCTGGTGTCGGCATCATACTAAAAGCAATGTTTAAATCAAACAATCTTAAAAATTAAGATTCGTTTTTGCAATAATGACAAATGCCCTGCAGCTACCCACATTCACTCCCGTGAGACAAGGCCCATAGGTATGGCCCCCTTCCCCCTCTCAATACTAGTTAATTTTGAGTGATTGTGCATTGTCAGAAAAATGATCAGTACTAGTTTTTGTTTTGTCATTTCAAAAAAAATTTTTTGTTGTTGTTGGTTTTTTGTTTAAAAGCAAGGCATGCTTGTGATGACTCTGTAACAGACTAATTTGGGTTGTTGAAACAGTTCCCGGTTTCCACTCTGGAGAGCAATCTGGGATATCTAGCTTTTTAAATTTTCCTTTTTTGGGGGGTGGGGCAGGGAGGTGTGTGTGGGATTTGTTTTTATTTAATCATGTTTTTTTAATTCATTAACCATTGGACAGCCCTTAAGGGGAGGACGGATTGATTTCACATTCTACTTCCTAGATCTAGTTTAGAAAACATGTTCCCCACCTGGTGCTCTCAGGAAGTAGTATAGTAAACGCCTCATTTAACAATATACTCCTTTTTGGGAATTCCCTGGCGGCCCAGTGTTTAGGACTCGGTGCTTTCACCGCCGTAGGCCTGGGTTCGATCCCTGGTCGGTGGAACTAAGATCCCGCAAGCCGCGCAGTCGGGCTAAAAAAGAAAAACTTTACATATATATATACTCTTTTTGAAAGTTGCCTTTTCTCTTCACCCTTGAATAGGTCCAGTATTTGACGAAACTCATGAAAAGTGGTTGGAATCTGTCTTGCCCCTCCTCTGTTCTAGGATGCACTATATATGTGACCCTGACTCTCAAGGAAATTGGTTTGCCATTTGCCATTGATTTTTTTTAAGTTAATTTCTACCTTTTTTCACTGACAAATGAAGAAAAGTACTGCACCTTCTGAAATACACAAAATGGATTGAGTATGCAATTAAAAAACATTTTTTTCCCTATCAAAAAAAATTGTGGTTTTGCCTTTTAATTTTTTGTTGATATTGGGACCTGATGTGCTGGGTAAAGGGAACTGCAGCAAATAGGCCTGTAGTAATGCAGCCACGAGGAGTGGGGAAGGGAAGCCCTATTGTTCATGATTAGGTTTCAGCCTTTTAGGGAGCCTGTGCCTCTGAACTGTGAGCTTTAAGTGTGTTTTTTACTGTTTTCCTTCCCCTTAGGTGGGATAGAGTGGGCTGGAGTTGGGTATTTCCCTTCTCCCACCTGGAAGGCTATAGTTAAGTGGAGCTGGGTATTTCCCTTAGTCGGGCTCTTATAAGACCCCAGCAGATTAGGCTCTGGTTAACTAGTTTCTCCTGAGGGCAGGCCTGGTGCGAGAGTGCCCTGGGGTATTTAAAAACGGGCTCCATTTCCCCTCTCCCTTCGGAAGCAGGAGGCGATTTTTCTCCCGTGTTTACCGTGAAAGCTCTCAAGCTCCCAGAGTCGGAGGCCCCCCTTTGAATGGGTCCTCTGGAGCTTTTAACTTCAGAGTTGTCTGCCCTGAGCCTCTAGCAATTTGTCAGTTGTGTTTGGAGTCTTCCTACCTCAGCCCTGGTTCCTGCCACGGTTCCTGCCCCTGCGTCTGCCCTCCCGGTAAGCCAGTACTCCCTGTTGTTGCGTCTTCAGTCTTGGGAACAGCCGTGTGCCCTGTGTCCTCCCCTCTCTTATGGATCCAAGAAGAGTTGTTGATTTTTCACTCCATTCAGCTTTTTAATTGTTTTAGGATAGAGTGGTGACTTCCACACTCCTTACATGAGAAACCGAAATTGTTTTGCTTCTTTTTTTTTTTTTTTTTTTTTGGCGGATGGCATCTTTTTCTTTTTTGAAGTGGTCACCAGTTCTGAGCGCTCTACCAGGGACCAGAAGGGAGGGTTTGGGGGAACATCCTTCTCTCTTTTTTTAGTTGGAGGAAGTCAGCTGCCCTCCTCCCAGCCGCGCACGCGAACGGCAGCCGGGGCCCATGCAGGAATAATGCTGCTGCCTGCTCTGGGGGTGCCTGTTTTGCATTTTTTAATCGTGACACATAAAGTACATGTTGTACCCCTTGTAGTTTTGTGGCGGTATTGGTGGTTAGGACACAGTGTAAGATCCCTTCCATTGGGATTCAAGGTTGGTCTTTTGGTGGTATCTTTTCCAGAAGAGGGAATTTCCAATTTGAAGGTCATGTAGGGTGTGTGGTGGGAAAGGAAACCTGACCTGTTGATGATAAATATGAGTGTATTTAATAAAACTTTAACAATATTTAAGGGTAGATATTATTTTTTTAAAATTTTATTGGAGTATAGTTGATTTATAATGTTGTGCTAGTTTCAGGTGTATAGCAAAGTGATTCAGTTATACGTGTGCATATATTCGTTCTTTTTCAGATACTTTTCCTACATAGGTTATTACAGAATATTGAGTAGAGTTCCCTGTGCTGTACAGTAGGTCCTTGTTAGTTATCTGTTTTATATATAGTAGTGTGTATGTTAGTCCCAAGCTCCTAATTTATCCCTCCCCCCACCTTTCCCCTTTGGTAACCATAAGTTTGTTTTTGAAATCTGTGAGTCTGTTTCTGTTTTGTAAATAAGTTCATTTATATCATTTTAAAAAGCTAGAGTCCACATATGAGTGATATCATGATATTTGTCTTTCTCTGTCTGACTTACTTCACTGAGTATGATAATCTCCAGGTCCATGCATGTTGCTGCAAATGGCATTATTTCATCTTTTTTTATGGCTAATATTCCATTGTATAGATGTACCATATCTTCTTTAACCATTCCTCTGTTGATGGACATTTAGGTTGCTTCCATGTCTTGGCTATTGAAAATAGTGCTGCAGTGAACATTGGGGTGCATGTATCTTTTCGAATTATGGTTTTCTCTGGATATTTGCCCAGGAGTGGGATTGCTGGATCATATGGTAATTCTATTTTTAGTTTTTCAAGGAACCCCCATACTGTTCTCCACAGCGGTTGTACCAATTTACATTCCCACCAGCAGTGCAAGAGGGTTCCCTTTTCTCCACACCCTTTCCAGCATTCATTGTTTGTAGACTTTTTGATGATGGCCGTTCGGACCAGTGTGAGGTGATACAAGGATAGATATTAGATCAAATTAGGGTCACGTAAGGTCCAGAAGAGGTGAGAAATCTTCATTGGCCTGCCAGTATTATTTCATAATACGTAATTATGCATAAGGGAATAATCAGTGTTGACTGGAGGGGGAGGATCTGAGGATCTCCAGGACCAAGTACAAGATTTGGGGCAGGTTGGGTGCCTCAGAGAGTTTGGCTAGTTTGAATTTAAGAGCACTGTTGGCCTGCTTTATTTTTCCAGAGGATTGAGGGTGGCTAAGACAGTGAAATTTTTGTAGCAGTGGAAGTACTTGTTGAATATCCTCAATAACCTTACTGTTGAAGTGGGTTCCTCTGTCACTAGAGAGGAACAAAGGGACCCCCACGTAGGGAAAATTCTTTCTGGTACCAGCTTAGCTACAGTTGTGGCAGTAGCCTGTTTGCAGAAAAAAAAGCTTCTAACCATCCCGCAAACAAGGATATACATGTCCTTCTTTTTTTGTGTATAAAGAGGGAAAAGGGTAACGAGTAATTGAGGGGTCTAAAGGTGGAAGAAGAGGATAGAGTTTTTCAGGTTTTGAAACACAGACGTGGAAGGAGTCCCAGTTCGAGGGATCAGCGTTGTTTCCTTGGTTGTGGCATAGAGAGGCGAGGCGATCGTGAAAAAGCTAGGGATCCGGCTCAGCAATAGGCACCTAATCCCAGAAACCCTCAGGGTTGTCTTGGTCTCAGGGAAGGGGTCTTTTTTTTTTTTTTAAATTTTTATTGGACTATAGCTGTTTTACAATGTTGTGTTAGTTTCTGCTGTGCAGCAAAGTGAATCAATTATACGTATACATATATCCACTCTTTTTTAGAATTCCTTCCCATTAAGGTCACTACAGAGCTATTAAACAATAGCTAGCAACGAAACCAAACCAAGAGGGCTTCCCTGGTGGCGCAGTGGTTGAGAGTCCGCCTGCCGATGCAGGGGACACGGGTTCGTGCCCGGGTCCGGGAGGATCCCACATGCCGCGGAGCGGCTGGGCCCGTGAGCCATGGCGGCTGAGCCTGCGCGTCCAGAGCCTGTGCTCCGCAACAAGAGAGGCCACAACAGTGAGAGGCCCGCGTACCAAAAAAAAAAAAAAAACCACCAAAACCAAACCAAACTGAGAGATGGCCCCCAAAACCAAAATCAAATCCTTACCGTGCTACCACAGACAGTTTTCTGCAGCACATGGATCAGGGGCTGGACTCCAGCCTGAGATCCCTAAATCGCCCTTCAGGGAAGCAGCACAGGGGCTCAAAAAGCCTCAGGACCGGGGTGGAGAAGATGGGGGCCCAGAGGTGGGCTTCTAGTTCCATTCCAGTAATGGCACCAAACTGTCAAAGACAAAAACCAAACAAGTAAGGAAACTGAGTTTATTCAGAATATTGCCATCGTGGAGAACAGTTCAGAATCAAAGGCAGGGTGAGTTTGCCTTAGACTGTTATAGGGAGGGTTTGGACAAGTTATAGGTAGAGTAGTTTACAGTTAGAATTGCTTTTGTAACTAGGGGAAGTCTTGGTCGGCTGACTAGGAAATGTGTATTTTGGTGTCTGGCTAGTTTGGGCGCACTTCTTTTTTTTTTTTTTTTTTTTGCCTCACAGTGCATCTTGTGGGATCGTAGTTCCCCGGCCAGGGATCAAACCTGGGCCTAGCAGTGAGAGCACCGGGTCCTAACCACTGGACCTCCAGGGAATTTCCATGGGCGCACTTCTAATCTCAGTTAATCATTCATGAGACAAAGGACTTGGAGTTAGAGACCCTGTGTCTGGCCTTGTTGGCAGGTTCAGGCAAAAATGGAAACGTCTGTGTTTAACCTTCTCACAGGTAAACAAGGGGCTCCTCTGTGAGCCCTATGGTAGTCATGAGAAAGAGTAGACAATGACTCTCATCTAAGTCACGCGGGAGAAGGTGGTTTGCCGCAGTTACCTATTTCCAATCACAAAAGGATAGGATCATCTCCAGGGAGAAAAAAAAAAAAAGGTTGAAGAGATTTCTTAATCATCGCTGTTTGTCCTGTGGCACAGGGATTAGGTAAAGTTCAACGCTGTCAGTTTCAAAGTTAATTTTTTTCCATTATGATCCAGTTGTTTTGGTAGCATTTGTTGAAAAGATTTGTTGCTGCCAATGCTTTGTTTCTAAAATGAAAACTTCAGTCCTCAGTTGCATTAGCCACATTTCAAGTGTTTAAGAGCCACATGTGGCTAATGGCTACCATAATGGATAACCCAGACATAGAACGTTTTCGTCATCACAGAAAATGTTACTGAACAGTACTGCTGTAGGCCTTACAGCACAGTGTCTAATAAATGTTTTGAATTTTGTGAAAAGCAGTCGAAAGCAAATTACACTGTTAGAAGCACATATGAAAAAGTTAAAACTCAATGACTGAGCACAATTTATTTTGAGGATTTTATAGTGAAACAATGTTGATAAATACAAATATAAAAACACTTTTGTAAAGCGTACATTAGACCAGACTAATTCAAGGGATGTTTGGGTATGTATGATGCTGAACTCTTAGGATCCCACACAGTACAGGGTCTCTTTGTTAAATATTTTTATTTAAAATTCTCCTTAATAACTAGAATTCCAGAATCTTCAGTTAATTTGGGGATGGTAGTGAAAGGAGCTATACTGGATTAGAAGAGAATTAATTATTTAATTAATGAAAATACTTCAGCACTACTTCTGGAACATGAAATATAGACTTTGTGAGACCACAAATTCTTGATTTGCGTATTTGAGAAAATTCATACATACTGCTGAGACCACAGTTGAACAGCCCTGCGGATATTGCTAGATGTTTAAAATATGATCAGATCCTTCAGAATTTTCTCCCAGAGAGGCAAGTTTAAAGGCTGTACAGTGTAAAATCCAAAATACTGACAATACCAAATGCTAGGGAGGATGTGGAACAATAGGAACACTCATTAATTGCTGGTGGGAATGCAAAACAGTACAGGCCACCACTTTGGAAAACATTTTGGCACTTCCTTACAAAGTTAAACATAGTATTACCATGTGATCCAGCAGTCACAGTCCTTGGCGTATACCAAAATGAGTTGAAAACTTATGTCCATGCAGTAACCAACACGAGTGTTTATAGCAGCTTTATTCATAATTGCAAAAATTCAAAGCAAACAAAATGTCATTTCGCAGGGAAATGGATAAGTAAACTGGTATACGTACACAATGGAATATTACTCAATGATAAAAAGAAATGACTATCAAGCCGTGAAAAGACATGGGAATCTTAACTGAATATTACCAAGTGAAAGAAGATATATTCCAACTGCAAGACACTCTGGCAAAGATAAAACTAGACAATAAAAAGATCAATGTTTCCCAGGGGCTGGGGGGCAAGGAAGAGGAGGCATAAGTAGATTGAACAGAGGATTTTTAGGACCGTGAAACGATTCTGTATATTACTGTAATGATGATAGGTACATGGCATACATTTTTCAAAACCCATAGACCTGTACAACACAAAGAGTAAACCCTAACATTAAACTACACGCTTTAATTAATGATATATCAGTGTTAAGTTCATCACTTGTAACAACGGCACACACTAATGCAATATGTTGTAAACAGCGGAAACTGAGAAGGGGTGGAATATGTGGGAGCTTCCTGTAGCTTTCTGTTGGATTTTCCAGTAAACCTAAAACTGATCTTAAAATCTATTTATTAAAAAAACAAAACCCCCAAAACTTAAAGGTATCTCTGCAGAAACCTGCAGGGTTTTTCCCATTTTCCTACAGGCTCATGATTTCAAATGAGAGGTTGCTACATCTTTCATAAACGTTAGAAGAAAAGCTAAAACTTATTGAATCTTTATATTATGGGTACTACGTATAAGTATGTTATTCTACTAATCAACAAATATTTATTCAGAGCAAGTATATCCAGCCTACGTTTAGAGGTATATCACCTACGCAATTTAGTTCAATCGTCACACGCTATGAAATACTATTGCTATTAACGTTTTCAAAAACAAGAACTCTGAGAAGTCAAACAACTGATAAACACTAGAACGGGTATCTAAACTGAATTCCACACCCAAAGTTCGAAACCATCACACCGAATAGAAGAGAATTAGCGATTTCTAACTCCGTCATCCGAAACAATGAACAGCCGACAATCTCGCGATGTTGTTGCGGCTACTACTACTCCCAACATGCAAAGCGGCTACCGTGCCGCAGCCCGTGCCGCAGCTGGTGCCGCAGCCTATGCCGCAGAGTCCGGAGGGCCCCGTCGTGCCTCGAGGCGCGAAAGGTAACCTGGGAGCCGTAGTTCTCCTGGACGCCTACTGGTGTTGCCAGCGCGGCGGTGGCGGATCGCTCGGTTCCAGCCAGTAGGTCCTGTGAGGGCGAGCTGAGGCGGAGAAAGGGCGTGGAACTGGAAACGGGTGAGTCGGACGCGGTCTACGCGGTCGAGGGAGGCGGCACCGCGGCTTAGGGTTGACTTAAATAAATGGACCCGTGCTGCAGTCTCTCCGGAGACACCGCGGTCTTAGCGTCAGCGAGCAGAGGGTGAGGAGGCGCCAGAGCCCGGTCCTTAAACCCGTACTCGTCCTCAGCTCTCCGCCAGCATCTCCACCATGCAGTCCCGGGAAGAAGCTTCGCGCTCTCGCCGCCTTGCCAGTCCCCGCGGCGGGAAGCGGCCCAAAAGGGTTCACAAACCCACGGTTTCGGCTTTTTTCACGGGCCCGGAGGAGCTGAAGGACACGGCCCATTCCGCAGCCCTGCTGGCCCAGCTCAAGTCCTTCTACGACGCGCGGCTGCTCTGTGATGTGACCATCGAGGTGGTCACGCCTGGCAGCGGGCCTGGCACGGGCCGCCTCTTCCCCTGCAACCGTAACGTGCTGGCTGCCGCGTGTCCCTACTTCAAGAGCATGTTCACCGGCGGCATGTACGAGAGTCACCAGACGAACGTGACCATGCACGATGTGGATGCCGAGTCCTTCGAGGTGCTGGTCGATTACTGCTACACCGGTCGTGTGTCTCTGAGTGAATCCAACGTGGAGCGCCTGTACGCCGCCTCCGACATGCTGCAGCTCGAGTATGTGCGTGAAGCTTGTGCCTCCTTCCTAGCCCGCCGTCTTGACCTGGCCAACTGCACGGCCATCTTCAAGTTCGCCGACGCCTTTGGCCATCGCAAGCTGCGATCACAGGCTCAGTCGTTTATAGCCCACAACTTCAAGCAGCTCAGCCAGATGAGCTCGATTCGGGAGGAGTCTCTGGCAGATCTGACCCTGGCCCAACTTCTGACTGTCCTGCGCCTGGACAGCCTAAACATCGAGCATGAGCAGACCGTGTGCCACGTGGCAGTGCAGTGGTTGGAGGCGGCTCCCAAGGAGCGGGGTCCCAGCGCTGCAGAAGTCTTCAAGTGTGTCCGCTGGACACACTTCACCGATGAAGATCGGAATTACCTGGAGGGGCTGTTGACCAACACCATGGTGAAGAAGTACTGTCTGGACCTTGTTGAAGGGGCCCGGCAGATGCGATATGGTGACACGTTGTGCAAGTCTCTGGTGCCAAAGCCAGAGAGCAGCAGCGGTGGCAGCAGCAGCAGCGGCGGCGGCGGCGTTAGCAGTGTCGTTAGCGGTGCTGGTGGCGGCGGCGGCAGCTGCAGCAGCAGCTCTGTTGTATCGGTGGCAGAAAATCCACCCCAGAGGCTGGGTGTGTATGCCAAGAAGATGGTGATCTTCTTTGGACATCCCAGAGATCCCTTTCTGTGCTGTGACCCATACTCGGGGGACATTTACAAAGTGCCATCACCTTTGACCTGCCTTGCTCACACTAGGACTGTGACCACCTTAGCTGTCTGTGTCTCTCCAGACCATGACATCTATCTGGCCGCCCAGCCCAGGAAAGACCTCTGGGTGTATAAACCAGCCCAGAATAGTTGGCAGCAACTTGCTGACCGCCTGCTCTGCCGTGAGGGCATGGATGTGGCATACCTCAATGGCTACATTTACATTTTGGGTGGGCGAGACCCTATTACCGGCATTAAACTGAAGGAGGTGGAGTGCTACAGTGTCCAGAGGAACCAGTGGGCCCTGGTGGCTCCCCTGCCCCATTCTTTTATTTCGTTCGATCTGATGGTAATTCAGAACTATCTTTACGCTCTCAATAGTAAGCGCATGTTCTGCTTTGATCCCAGCCACAATATGTGGCTGAAGTGTGTTTCTCTGAAGCGCAATGATTTTCAGGAAGCCTGTGTCTTCAATGATGAGATCTATTGCATCTGCGACATCCCTGTCATGAAGGTCTACAATCCAGTCAGAGGAGAGTGGAGGCAGATTAATAACATTCCCTTGGTGTCAGAGACTAACAACTACCGGATTATCAATCATGGCCAAAAACTGTTGCTGATCACCTCACGCACCCCGCAGTGGAAAAAGAACCGGGTGACTGTGTATGAATATGATATTAGGGGTGACCAGTGGATTAATATAGGTACCACATTAGGCCTGTTCCAGTTTGATTCTAACTTTTTTTGCCTCTCAGCTCGCGTTTATCCTTCCTGCCTTGAACCTGGTCAGAGTTTTCTCACTGAGGAGGAAGAAGTGCCCAGTGAATCTAGCACTGAGTGGGATTTAGGTGGATTCAGTGAGCTGGACTCTGAGTCAGGAAGTTCAAGTTCTTTATCTGATGATGATTTGTGGGTTCAGGTAGCCCCTCAGTGAAATGCGCAGGGTCAGCAGAGTGTGTTATAGATAAGCTGAAACTCTAAGGTGTTTTTACTGCTTTGGAAGGTATCTTAAAGAGACCCTTTCGTTTTGCTGGAAAAAAAAAAAAAGAAAAAAAGTTGATTAATTTCAGGTTTGGTTTAGAAAGGGTATTGTTTGAAATACTAACGTAATTTAATGTTACAGAATTTAAACATTAAAAGAAATCAACCTATTTAATAATTTACTGTTCTAAAAGTCCAGTGTTGATTGTTTAGTATGTTTATGTTTGATGACAATATAAGTTAGTTGTAATCAATAGTCTTCTATTATTAAATCTTACATTCTGTCTTGTGCCACAAATACTTCAACTTGAATTTTAATTTCTACAATAGAAAAACTGATTGGTTAGGAATTATTAGAGAGGGTTGGAAAGCATATATTTTCCTTCAGAACAGTGTAGTAGATTTCCAAAACTTTAAACTAGTGGGTTTTTACAAAATGTGTTCTAACACATATAGTCTGCTAAGTTTTAGTTCAGTTTTCTCCTCTTTTGTGAAAAAAAAATACATATGTTTAATGTGACTGAATGGTGATTTCATTTGTGATAATATATAGAATGGTCATACGCTCACTGAAAGTAAAAACAAAAAAACAGGATTCTACTTTTTGAAAAGAAATTTCAGTTTTAAATCTGTAATATAACATGTAATTTGCAAATAGTGACCAATTTTCCATCTAAAAAAATTCCATTCTAGTAGTGTCACCAATCATCTAAAAACCTTTTTAAAAAAAAACAAAAACCCAGTAACTTGCTTTGTAGGTTCATATTTTAAATCTATACTTGATACATGCTTCACTGAATCAGAGGAATAATCCTTTTTTCACTGGACATGATTGTGAAAATTTTTATCCACTGTCCTAAAAAGTTTATGTGATTCTTAAAATATTTTGGCTGTACAGTTTTGGTGTTTATCTTAGAAGATTTGTCAACAAGATGTGATTATTCTTTACTGTTTTGTGAGTAATATTGGTTTTGAAAGTATGTATTAGTTAAGAACAGTATTTTATTGAAATCAGTAGCTATTGTGTCTGTCAACTATAAGATCAAGTGCCAGCAAAGAATTTTCAAACTCTAAGTTGTGTATAGAACTGTTTTGTGTAGCATTGAAAAATTCTGTCAGTTTTGTAAGTCGCTAAATGTTATTATCAGCTTAAAGGTATTTTTCTATTAAAAGTTTACAGTTCAATAACATAAGTGGATGATAGCATTTGGGGCCAGTAGTGAAAGTATATTTCGTCTAAAATATTTCTCTATGCAGTGGTGTACAAGGCTATTTTATTATGGTATTTGTATCTGTTCTGTGTTTCTCTATGAACCATGCTCCAGTCTTTGTTTCTGTCAGCATATGTAAGGGAAAGAAAGTCCAGAAATAGAGAATAAATCACACAAGACTTACATTGTTAAATACATGAAAACATAAGTGCTTACCTCTTGAGGGTTTATTAGATATAGTTGTTATTGATACATATACATGATAAGTGGCCAGATGTTTATGGTGTATAACTTTTTCTACACACAATCAGAATGATCTCCCTGAATCTTCATTCAGTGACATGATAATTCCTCTTCTGTGTTTATTCTCTAGTGACAGCGTGCTAACATTTCTTACACCCGGGCAGAGTACAGAGGAATGTGCTCTTTCTGGTAGGGAACTGGATTTTTTATTGAAATACCATAGGATGAAAACAGAGAGGAAGACGTAAAAGGTTGTTTTTTTTTTTTAAAGATATTTCTTAGCCATTTTGATGGGCTGTTTGAAGATTCTACAAGACATTCCTGTTCAACATTTTTAGTGAAATAAGATGCTTGCTTATCCTACCAGTATGTGTTCCTTCAGGAGGACAGACATGCTTTCAGTTGCCTGAGGCTCAATTTTGTTCCATTTGACATCAGGGTTGTTTTCGGCAGTATCCTTAACACAAAGCTGTTTCTCAATAGGGTTATTTTTTTGGCCAACTTTTTCTTCACCAGGAACTTCTTGTTGATAGCTTTTTCCTTTGTCGGGTTGAAATAGAACAGTGATGATCTCAACCAGACTATCCTTCTGCAGAATTAAGGTGTGCAACTGATTGATAAAAGACAGATTCTCCAATTGTCATTTTCAACCTTTAAGTTAAAGCCTAAGCGAAATAGTAGTAATATCTTGGTTTACAAAGAGATTTTCTTGGGAAGAATTTGGTTTCGTGCTATATTTGTGAATTAGAGAATAGTTGGTAATCATTATTTTACGGATAAGTGATTTGTATGTGATTAGTTACAAATAAAACATACTAGAATCTAGACTTTCTGATTTTTTAATTCATTGTTTCTGTTAAATGTATAAAACCCTTGCTTGTACAGTGAATGACAACTAGCAGTGTTGAAATCCCTTCTTGACTGGAAAGTACCCTTGTCTCTGTTTTCCAATTAATCACATCTTTTAATAAATATGTTTGTAGGACTGCTATTTGTAAGATTTAGAATGATGTTAATTATCTTTCGTATCTGTCCCTGTAGTCTGAAAAGTTCAAAGGACCCCAATTTTAAAAAATTCTTTTAAGTTCAAACCATAAGTGGTGTTAGGATTTCCAAAAGGGTAAAGTAGAAATATTTGTACCTGATCTTGTTGAGAATCTGGGGAACACTTTTGATCTACTCCCAAGAAAAAGGCCGGTGTCATAACATCCCTGAAATTATAAAAGTATGACTACTTCTGAAGCTCATCAGACTCAAGATAAGAGCACTTGTGACAGTCTTTCCTCCCCATACCTGCGTAAAACCTTTAACCCTTTCATCATTCTAACTAACTTTAAAGGAACATTTGTTAGAGCAAATATGATAAAGCAGGGAAGTATGAGGAAGCAACCTTACTTACAGAAAATGTGACTATCAGTAGAAACCTAAAAGAATCAGTGTCATTTTTAGAACCAACTAGAGGGTTCAATGTATACAAACCAATTGTTTTTTTTTAATAATAATAAAAAGCAAAAGACACTGTTCACCGAAGTTGCCAAACCTCAGAGTACCATGGAGGCATAGGTTTGTGCAGAATAGGGGGAAGGGCCCCCCTCCTTTACTCTGCGCCCTTTGTCATTCTTATCTGTTTCATCAAACTTCCATTCCTCACATCTTTAACCTTGAGGACTCAACATGGTCCAAGGCACAGGGAGAGTAGGAAACAGATACTGTTGTATAACATTCCATCCATATCTGAGACATTTTGTCCTAAAACAGCCTAGTCTGTGGGGAGTCACCTGTCTGTATTGGAGTCACCATTTTTCATTCTCACCTCTAAAGCTAAAATTGCTGCTCAGACCCACTATATCAATCAGGAAGATTCTTTTGGGCAAACTATTCATTAATTGTAGGAAAACTAGTTTAAAAGGACTATGTAAATGTCAGGCAAAGTATTTCTTCCAAAACAGATATGTTTCTGCCTTGAAGAAAAAGAAGAGCCAGGACTCTCAGATAAATTAATATCACCTTAATTTAGATCATCTTAAGAAAATAGAATAGAATTTTGTTTTCGCATACTGTAACTGAAAAATTCAGCCGTGGCGCTCACTTCAGGTACAGCCTGATCCAGGGTCTCAGCGTCCTCAGGGCTTTCTTTGTACAGAGAAGATATCATGGGGCAATGTGTTCCCTCATTTTGTGCGTTGATTAGAATATAGGGGCGGTTGTATGTAATGGAGACCTGTAATTGTGTAAGTAAGTTTCTCATATGAAATTTCTCATGTCAAAGTCTAATCTGTTGTGTTATCCCTCATCTAGAAAGTTGACTGGCACCCAGGCTTTTCTGTTTTCTTGTTCTGCTACCCTTGGGGTGTTGTCCCGACCCACATGGTCCAAGCCGGTTCACCCTTGTGTCCACATTCCAGCCATTAAAAGGGGAGGAAGGGGGAGGGGAGGACACGACCCTTCCCTGTGAGGGAAGTCGTGAGCATTGCTTCAGTTGCGTGACACTGGCCGGATCTTAACTACATGGACATACCTAGCAGCAAGAGTGCCTAGGAGAGGTAGTCTTTGTTCTGGGTCAACATGTATCTAGTTAAACTTCAAGGGTTCCTTCTTACAGAATGAGGGGAAAGGCTATTAGGTTAAACAGCAGTCTCTATCACACCATCTGTCAGGCCAGGTTTTGTCACATGGCGGCCAGAGTGATAACACCATCCCAGCAGTTACTGCAGTCAAGGCAAGATGGCTAGGCCTCCGTCCTACCCCAGAAACACTCAGAGAGCTCCCTGGGCTCCCGCTGCCACTCTGTACAGAAGAGGCAAGGGCACTTCATATTGTTTTGATTAAATAAAGCCTTCTAGGCTCAGTGTGTACTGGTATCCTACATCACGAGCCAGTCTTATATTGGCATTATATCGTAGAATGTTCCAGCTTCCTAAAAGGAAGGAAAAGAGTACTGAAAAATGGCTCTGTGTAATCAATGGCAGTATTAATTATCTTAAACAGCAAACGTTGCTTCTAATTAAAATGTGAGATATCAATTATAGAGTAATGATGAAAACTGGACATTTCTTAGAGCAAAATAGGCTGTTTAGCAGCATTGTAGCATTTTCTGTTCCTGGATCATCTTTGCAGTGCTGTGTGAATATAAGCTACTCCTCTCCCCCTCTGTTGAAGCCCAGACCAATTAACCACAATAGTCTATTCAAAACTTAGTTTCTTGCTGAATTCTTTTTTTTTTTTGAATTCTTATACTGACTTCAGGTTAATCATAGTTCGTGCAATATACACATATAGTGTCACTTTTTGTGTTTGTGAAAACTTCAAAACAGCTGCCAGAGAACATTTTGAGTAATTGCTTCTGTCAAGTATATAACTTTTATCATCATAATTTTCATTACAGATAGCCATACTTATTTTAAAAAGACTCAAACAACCTGATTTTCACATGGAACCCTAACGTCCGCCCGCAAGTGAAGAGTAAGTAATACTTGTGTTAGTAGTTGTATTTCTGTTAGTACATGAATGAAGAATATGACTCCATTCTCTGTTTCATTTCTTGTCTAAAGACAAGATTTTTGATATATGCTGTGACTGGGTTCTTCTCCATATTCTGTACTAGATACTGCTTGTTTAGTATCCCACTCCATTACTTTCCTGTACGGCCTCCTCACATGCTGGCGTTATTCCATGTATTGATCTGTTTACTCTTTATGATATGTCTCCTGAACTAAACTGTGCACTCTTCACGGAGGAACCGCGTCTGTCTTTTCCACAGCTCCTAACATAGTGCCGGGCACATCATCCGCATTCCATAAATGTTTGTTGAACAAAGAAAGAAATGTATTTCGTGCTTGTTTGCATTTATATGAGAAACACTTGCATTCAGAGCTCTCATCTTTTTGTCAATTTTCCAGCTATGAGGGAGAGCTATTATTAAACTCTTTTGTCTGGTTGTCATAGCAACCCACTGGCCTCCAGAGCTACAGGTTATTTCTGATGGGCATATTCTCCTAGACAACCAAACACGCAGCGTTTTCAATTATGGAGTAATGATGCTATTATAAATCACATTTCTGACACTATATTTCTCTATCTTTTATAAAGATGGCAGAGAATTAGAACAGAGACGAATCTGTTCAAATCAACAAAGGCTAGGGGAAATTAAGCAGTATGACTCACATCTCTCCTCTCAACCCTTTCATATTTCCTCCAAGTTCTCCACCTTTCCATAAGCACCTGTGAATTCACTTGGGTGTTCTGACCAAGTTATTAAGGAAGTTTTGAAAGTTAATTGCTACAAGACAAACTCTAAAAAAGCTCTGTTACAGCTTAAATAGTTTCTTTTTCTCCTCCTTGTTTCTTCCTTCCTCTGTCCCTCCCTCCCTCCCTCCCTCCCTCCCTCCGTCCCTCCCTCCCTCCGTCCCTCCCTCCCTCCCTGATCTTAGTTCCCCACCAGGGATCGAACCTGTTTCCCCCTGCAGTGGAAGCACGAAGTTCTAACCACCGGACCACCAGGGAATTCCCAGTCCTTGCTTGTTTCTTAAATTTCATGTTAAGTTAGCAAATGATAATAGCCTTGCAAAAATTGAGATTTGCTCGGAAAAGTTTCAAAATGAGGTCTTTTCCAACCTCATTCCTCCTTCCATTCATATTTTAGTGGCAAGAATTGAGAAGAGTTTTATTAAACTGGGTTAGTCATCATAGAAAACTCATTATCAGTTCAATAAAACAGGGTTTTTCTGGCCCATTCAACAAGGCATGATTGTAGTTTTTAAAAGGCAGAGTCTTCTTTTTTTTTTTTTTGGCTGCGTGGCTTGTGGGATCTTAGTTCCCTGACCAGAGAAGGAACCCAGGCCCTCAGCAGTGGAGAGCGCAGAGTCCTAAACACTGGACTGCCAAGGAATTCCCAGCAGAGTCTATTTTCTAATGATGGATACCTTAATGGGATTTTACATGTATGTTATGCTGTATTTTCTTTTCTGTAGGTTTTGGTCACATGCAGTATGGAGAGTCAGTTACCACCTAGTTCCAAGTAGATCCTATGAAAAATACTTCACTACACCCTTTCTCTGTGCAGTTCTAATGCTTTTGTTATACATACAGTTGTGATACCCATCAGGAAACTGTCCCATAACTTTATTTAAAAGAAGTGATACTGCATTTAGCTTACCTACTGGGCTTTGACATTATAAAAGCAGTAACACTTTAGTACATGCAACATCTTCAACAAATAATATACAATGGGGATACTGTCAGGAAGACAAAGAGAAAGATAAGGGGGAATGGTATCGTCTGTAGTGTCAAGATTGCAGATTTGGGTACCTGAACACCTGGGGTATTTTGATTAACATATATATATATTTTTAACATCTTTATTGGAGTATAATTGCTTTACAATGATGTGTTAGTTTCTGCTTTATAACAAAGTGAATCAGTCTGATTAACATATTTTTAAGAACTTCATTTTAGTCTTCTAGAAATCTCCATGCACTGTTACTCTTTTAAATAAGCTCTGAATCCTACACATTAGCTGAGATGTCAAAACTTTGAGACAGCTAAACCTAGATATCTGCCTATTGTAAAAACTGAAAATGGCCCAGTGGAAGGGAAGGATTCTCCAGGGCAGGGTCAGACGTCCAGCCACACAGATCTTGCAACAATTCTTGACAAAATCACCAATTCCCAAGTCTAGTTCTCTTCTTTAGAAGTTAGGGTATTCAGTAATTACTGCACCTTGATTTGGTTGGATTTGGGTACTGAGTCAGATTAACCAAACTATCAAACAAATATACAAAATCCGTAATATTGATACATTAACTTACAAATAGAAAATAGAGCTTTTGCATTCAGGAGGGAGCCCCCAGTGCCCCATTTTTCCCTCGGGAGTGAAGAGTTTGGACCATGTATCAAGGGCCACAGATTCGAAGGGTGCCACCCAAGGGCCTGCATCCCAAATCACATAGCTTGGGGAGCCTTGGGGAACCACCCAGCCAACCTTGTCATTTGCAAGTCCTCCAGGACCACATTAAAAAAAGGAGTGATGTCAAATGGGTACTCAAGCACTTCCATGGCTATTCCCCTCCCCGGGCTCAGCACAGAGGGGACAGGCAAAAACACCCCTCCTCTAGTTTCTCCCTGAAAGGAGCTTTACTGCATACTTTCCCAGCTACTGCCTGAAGGTCCAGCTTCTAATCAGCTTGTGTATGGATGTTGACTGGGATTCTCCCAGGAGACTGAAGGAGCCCTGGGCAGTCCCCCTGCTTGCTGTCTAAAGCTCGCTCCAACAATACAAACAAGTCTCCAGCAAGGAGCTTGTCCACACATCCAGCACCGCAACTTACCTGGCTGCCACCTGAAGGGCTGGCTGCCAAGCCACCTTGCTCTGGAAGCCAACAGGGCCCAGCTTCCACAACTACCCTGGAGCCCCATTAAACCAAGGGGCAGTTTGATACAGAAATGTCAGCAGGCTCAACACACAGGGAACAGACAAAAATGCAAGGCTCTCAGTTTCTCCCTGGAAGGTATTTGCATAATTTTCCAGCTTCTGCCCAAGGTTTGGGCTTCGAATTAGCCCATACCTGAGAGCTGACAAGGCGTATAATTAGTCATCATGTGAGGGTCTGAACGGGCATGTGCATTCTCCTTCCTGTGCCTTCTCCCCGCCTAGCTCACCCCAGCCATAAAGCCAAGTCTCCAGATACGCTGTGAAAAGAGTTTGTCAACATATCTAGCACCCCACCTTCTATGGCTACAAGCTGAGGGACTGGTCCTAAATCTCCTAGCTCTGGATGATGATGGGGCTCAGCAGTTATGAGTCCCCTGAGACCACAGAGAACAAAGAGGCATTTTTATATGGGTGCACAAGTGTTCCCAGCAGTGATTCCCTCTGGCTCAGCACAGAGTGAATAGGCTCAAATACCCAGCTCCTGGTTTCCCTTTGATAGGGGCTGGACTGTAGAGCTAACATCCTGCCTTTCCCAGTTGCTGCCTGAAGGTCAGGCTTCCAATTAGCCTGCACTGGGGACCTGAAGGGACAAGCAATTAGTAGTCGTTTGGGAGCCTGAACGTGTGCGTGGGCATTTCCCATGCCTTTGGAACAATAATGGGTCTTGGCACACCCGAATCTGCTAGAAGCCACCAAGAATAAGGACTGTGATTTGGATAAGCACAGAAGTTTGAGAAACGGGACTTCCCTGGTGGCGCAGTGGTTTAGAATCCTCCTGCCAATGCAGGGGACACAGGTTCGAGCCCTGGCCCGGGAAGATCCCACATGCCACGGAGCAACTAAGCCCCTGCGCCACAACTACTGAACATGTGCGTCCTAGAGCCCGTGCTCCGCAACAAGAGAAGCCACCACAATGAGAAGCCCATGCATCACAACGAAGACCCAAAGCAGCCAAAAATAAATAAGTTAAAAAAAAAAAAAGTTTGAGAGGCAATCAGGAGCTCAAGCCATGCCGAATGGCAAGATTCATCTCTAACACAAGGCTACTCTTTCTAAACTGGGAGAGGGGGAATTCCCTGGCAGTCCAGTGGTTAGGACTCCATGCTTCCACTGCTCGGGGTCTGGGTTCAATCCCTGGTCAGGGAACTAAGATCCCACAGGCTGAGCGACCAAAAAAAAACCAACCAAACAAACAAACAAAAAAAAACAAAACTGGGAGAGGTGGCTGTTTTATCTGATGCACAGAAACCAACACAGAGAGTCAAAGAAAATTAAGAAACAGAGGAATATTTTCCAAACAAAAGAACCAGATACAACCCCAGAAAAAAGACCTTAATGAAATGAAGATAATGACTTACCTGATAAAGTGCTCAAAGTAATGGTAATAAAAATGCTTACAAGGTCAGGAGAACAATGCATGAACCAAGTGAGAATTTCAGCAAAGAGAAAACGTAAGATTCTTATACTTAAAAATATTTTGATAACTATATTTTAAAACGATTTTGTATGTAATCCTATGTATTTTAATAGTTTTATTGAGATATAATTCACATACTGTATAATTCCCCTACTTATAACATAATTTAATAGTTTTTGTATATTCAGAGTTGTACAACCATCATTACAATTAAAAATTTTTTTCCATCACTTTAAAAAGAAACCCTGTATCCATTAGCAGTCGTTTCCCATTTTCCCTCAACTTCACCCCCTTCTCCAAGACCTAGGCAACCAATAATCTACCTTCTGTCTCTATGAACATTTCATACCAATGAAATCATATCATACAAAATGTGGTCTTTCGTGTCTGGCTTCTTTTACTTAGCATAGTGGTTTCAAGGTTCACCAATGCTGTGGCGTGTGTCAGTACTTCATTCCTTTTTATGGCCTGATGATATGCCATTATATATGCCATTATTTGGACGTACCGTATTTTACTATACGCTCTCAATAGAGGGACATTAGGGCTTTTTCCACTTTTTGGCTATTATGAATCATGCAGCTGTGAACATTCACCTACAAGTTTTTGTGTGGACATATACTTTCAGTTCTCTTGCGCATATATGTTTACCTTTTTGAGGAAGCGCCAGGCTTTTCCAAAGCTGCTGCCTCATGTTGCAGTCCTTTCAGCAATGTAAGAAGGTTCCAATTCCTCCACGTTAACAGTTGTTATTTTTCTGTCTTTTTTATTATAGCCATCCTAGTAGGTATGAAGTACATTCTCATTGTGGTTTTGATGTGCATTCGCCTGGTATCAAACGGCTGATGATGTTGAGCATTTTTCCATGTGCTTCTTGACCAAATGTATATCCTGTTTAGAGAAATGTCTTCTCAGACGTACTGCTCATTTTTCAATTGGGTTGTCTTTTTATTGAGTTGTAAGAGTTCTTAGTATATTATGGATACTACTGCCTTATCAGATATATGATTTGCACATATTTTATTGCATTCTATGTGTTATAGGCTGACTTCTGTTCTCCTCACAATTCTTATGTTGCAGCCCTGATCCCCCAGTACCTCATTTTGTGTCTGTATTTGAGGATAGGGCCTTTATGGAGGTAATTAAGTTAAAATGAGACCCACACCCAGGATGGACCCTAATCCAATCTGACTGGTGTCCTTATAAAAAGAGTTGATTAGGACACATACAAAAACACCAGGGATACGTGTGCACAGAGGAGAGTCCATGTGAGGATACATTACAATGGTGGCCATCTGCAAGCCAAGGGGAGAGGCCTCAGAAGAAACCAAACCTGCTGGCACTTGGACCTCTAGCCTCCAGAATTGTGAGAAAATACATTTCTGTTGTCTAGGCCATCCTTGCTGTGGTATTTTGTTATGGCAGCCTTCCAAACTAATATAGATTTTGATACTGGAACTGAGGTGCTGCTGTTTTAAATGCTTAAAAATGTAGAAGTGGCTTTGGAACTGGGTAATGGGTAGAGGCTGGAAGAATTTTGAGTGCCTGTTAGAAAAAGCCTAGGTTGCCTCGAGGAAACTATTGGTAGAAATATGGCTGTTAAAGTTGCTTCTGGTGAGACTAATGCCGAAAACTCAGTCTCTGTACACCGGTGCCGAATTGACTCTTGGAGACAGAGTTTTGGGTGAAGTAGAAAAGAAGAGCTTTATTGCTTTGCCAGACAAAGGAGGACACAGCAGGCTTCTGCCCTTGAAAACTGTGTCCCCACCCAGGAAGATTTGGTGAGGAGTTTAATTTTTAATTTTTAAATTTATTTATTTTTTATTTTTGGCTGCGTTGTGTCTTCGTTGCTGTGTGCGGGCTTTTCTCTAGTTGCAGTGAGCGGGGACTACTCTTTGTTGCGGTGCACAGGCTTCTCACTGTGGTGGCTTCTCTTTGTTGTGGAGCACGGGCTCTAGGCATGCGGGCTTTAGTAGTTGTGGCTCGCCGGTTCAGTAATTGTGGCACGCGGGCTTTAGAGCGCAGGCTCAGTAGTTGTGGCGCACGGGCTTAGTCACTCCACGGCATCTGGGATCTTCCCAGACGAGGGATTGAACCCACGTCCCCTGCATTGGCAGGCGGATTCTTAACCACTGCGCCACCAGGGAAGTCCTGGTGAGGAGTTTTATAGCAATGATTCAAGGGTGGGGTTGATAAAACTAGGGTGTGTGCAGGGCCTGCACTCCAGTAATCTGGTCTCAGGTAATCTTTTTTTGTTTGTTTGTTTTTGCGGTATGCGGGCCTCTCACGTTGCGGAGCACAGGCTCCGGACGCGCGCAGGCTCAGCGTCCATGGCTCACGGGCCAGCCGCTCCACGGCATGTGGGATCCTCCCGGACTGGGGCACGAACCCATGTCCCCTGCATTGGCAGGTGGACTCTCAACCACTGCGCCACCAGGGAAGCCCTCAGTTAATCTTTTGATGAGCTTCTCTGGTTGCTTTAATCTGGCCTCAGGTGGTCTTCTCTGGAATGAAGAATGCTGACATCTTCCATTTGTTGGGGGTTTTAGTTCTATAAAGGGCTTAAAGATATTGTTATGTATGTCCCTTGAGATGGGAACCAGGACCCTGCCCCGAGGCTGCACTCTTGTTTCTTGACTGCTCCTCCCTTGTCTTTGCATCCCCTCCCTTCCCTGATTAGCAACTGTTTGAATCTGCCTTTTGGGACTCAGGGAAAGTCATGGAGGCTGGAGTCTGTTCCCTACAAACAAGAAACGGAGGACATGGAAAGGCTTCGCCAGTAGCCCCACAGGGTGCTGCTTGGTTTCAAGACCTCAGATGGAAATAAGGAACGTGTTATTGGGCATCGGAGGAAAGCTGATCTTTGTTATAAAGTGGCAAAGAACTTAGCTGAATCGTGTTCTAGTATTTTGTGGAAGGTAGAACTTTGAGTGATGAACTTGGATGTTCAGCTGAGGAGATTTCTAAGCAAGGGATTCAAGGTGTGACTTAGGTTTTCCTTGTTGCTTGTAGTAAAATGTGAGAGGAGAGAAACTGAAGAAGGAAATGTTAAGCAAAAAGAAACCAGAAAGTGAAGATTTGGAAAGTTCTCAGCCTATCCTTATTGCAAAAAATTGAGAAAGCATGTTCCAGAGAGAACATCAAGGGTATAGCAGAACAATCACTTGATAAAGAGATTGTGGCTGTGAGTCCTGGATCTAATCAGCCATTTCAGCAGAGGCCAGGAAAGGGACAAAACGGAGGAAGGCTATTGAACTTCTGGGATTCAACAGAGGGGATGACAGAGCTGTTCTCTGTGAACATGCCGTATCTTTCAAGAAAAGGGAAGAATGACCCTGAGGGTGATTCTGAGACTGGGAGGGCTGCCACTCCCACAGGGTCCCAGAGTTTCAGCAGGACAGGCTGCCCAGGGCCTCAGGGCTGGAGCTGCTCCCGGGAGCCTGGGCGGGGGGAGTTGGGGGTAGGGCCACTACTTCAGTGGGCCTGAGGTCGGAGTATCAAGCCAAAGAATATTATTCTTGAGCTTTAAAATCAGGGAATTTTTCCTGCTAAGTTTTGGGCTTGCTTGGGACCCATGACCCCTTTCTTCTTTCCAATTTCTTCCTCTTGGACTAGGAATGTCCATTGTATGCCTGTCCCACCATTGTATTTTGGAAGCAGATAATTTGCTTTTACAGGTTCACAGCTTAAGAGGGATTTTTGTCTCAGAATGAATCAAACCTCAAGTCTCTCCCACACTTGATTTATTTATTCATATTTATTTATTTATTTATTTATGGCTGCGTTAGGTCTTTGTTGCTGTGCGCGGGCTTTCTGTAGTTGCGGCGAGCGGGGGCTACTCTTTGTCGCGGTGTGCGGGCTTCTCATTGCGGTGGCTTCTCTTGTTGCGGAGCATGGGCTCTGGACGCGAGGGCTTCAGTAGTTGTGGTACTCAGGCTCAGTAGTTGCAGCGCACGGGCTTAGTTGCTCTGCGGCATGTGGGATCTTCCCGGAACAGGGCTCGAACCCACATCCCCTGCATTGGCAGGCAGATTCTTAACCCCTGCGCCACCAGGGAAGTCCTCCACACTTGATTTAGATTATACTTAGTTGAAACTTGGGACTTCACGCAGATGCCAGAATGGGTTAAGACTTTTGAGCTGTTGGGATGGGGATGAGTGTCTTTTGCATGTGGGACATACCTGAATTTGGGGGTCCAGATGGTGAACTGTTATGGACTGAATAGTGTCCCTCTAAAATGTATATTTGAAAGCTTAATCCCCAGTACCTCAGAATGTGACTGTATTTGGAAATAGGGCCTTGAAAGAGGAAATTCAGTTAAAAAGATTGGATTAGGCCCTCCTAATCCAATCCGACTGGTGTCTTTATAATATAAGGAGATCAGGACACGCAAAGAAGCAGCAGGGATGCACATGCACAAGGAAAGACCAGGTGAGGATACAGAGAGCAGGCAGCCATCTGCAAGCCAAGGAGACAGGCCCCAGAGAAGACCAAACCTGCTGGCACCTCGATCCCAAACTGTGAGAAAGTTAATTTCTGGTTTTGAGGCCATCCTGGCTGGGGTGTTTTGTTATGGCAGCCCCAGAAAACTAGTACCTCATGGGTTATCTTTTCACTTTCTTCTTCTTCTTTTTCTTTTTTTCTTTTTTGGCCTCACAGTGTAGCATGCAGGATCCTAGTTCCCCGACCAGGGATCAAACCCGCACCCTGCATTGGGAGTGCGGAGTCTTAACCACTGGACTGCCAGGGAAGTACCTCTCTTGATAGTGTCCCTTGAAGCACAAAAGGTTTTAATTTTTCTGAAGCTCAATCAATCTATTTTTTCTTTCTTGTGCTTTTGGCATTATGTCTAAGAAGGGAAAGCCCTATCCTTAGGTCATAAAGATTTATTCCTACATTTTCTTCTCCAAAAGTTTTATAGCTTTACATTTAGGTTTCTGATCCTTTTTTTTTTTTTTTTTTTGCGCTACGCACGCCTCTCACTGTTGTGGCCTCTCCCATCGCGGAGCACAGGCTCCGGACGCACAGGCCCAGCAGCCATGGCTCACGGGCCCAGCCGCTCCACGGCATGTGGGATCTTCCCGGACCGGGGCACGAACCCATGTCCCCTGCATTGGCAGGCAGACTCTCAACCACTGTGCCATCAGGGAAGCCCTCTGATCCATTTCTAAAAATTTTATTTTATTGAAGTATAGGTGATTTACAATGTGTTAATTTCTGCTGTACAGCAAAGTGATTGTTATAAATATATATACATTCTTTTTCATATTCTTTCCCATTATGGTTTATCACAGGATACTGAATATAGTTCCCTGTGCTATGTAGTAGGACTTTGTTGTTTATCCATTCTATATATAATCGTTTGCATTTGCTAATCCCAAACTCCCAAGCCCTCCCTGCCCCTTCCCCCTCCCCCTTGGCAACAAGTCTGTTCTCTATGTCTGCGAGTCTGTTTCTGTTTCATAGATAAGTTCATTTGTGTCATATTTTAAATTCCACATGTAAATAATATATGGTATTTGTCTTTCTCTTTCTGACCTACTTCACTTAGTATGATAACCTCTAGGTCCATCCATGTAGCTGCAAATGGCATTATTTCATTCTTTTTTATGGCTGAGTAGTATTTCAGTGTTTGTGTGTGTGTATTCCACTGTGTGTGTATATTTTATATATATATATATATATATAAAAAATATTCCATTGTGTGTGTGTGTGTATATATACATACATGCGTACCACATCTTCTTTATCCATTCCTCTGTTGATGGACATTTAGGTTGTTTCCCTGTCTTGGCTATTGTGAATAGTGCTGCTCTGAAGATAGGGGTGCGTGTATCTTTTTGAATTACGGTTTTGTCTCAGTATATGCCCAGGAGTGGGGTTGCTGTATATGCTCCGTTTTGAATTAATTTTTGTATATGGTATTATGAAGGGGTCTACTTCATTCTTTTTACATGGGGATATTGAATGATTCCAGGACCACTTGTTGAAAAGACTATTCTTTCTCCCATTGAATGGGCTTGGCACCCTTGTTAAAATTCAAATGACCATAAAAGTAAAGGTTTATTTCTGGAGTCTCAATTCTGTTTCAGTAATTTATGTGTCTCCCTTTTACCAGCACCACACTTAGTCCTGATTTCTGTAGCTTTGTGGTAAGTTTGGAAATCAGGAAGTGTGAGTCCTCTAACTTTGTTCTTCTATTTCAAGTCTGTTTCGGCTATTTGTAATTCCTTGCATTTCCATATGAATTTTAGGATCAGCTAAGGATTTTGATAATGATTGTGTTGCATCTAGATCAATTTGTTGACTATTTCTATCTTAACACCATTAAGTTTTCCAATTCGTGAACATGGGCTGTCCTTCACTTATTTAGATATTCTTCAGTTTCTTTCAGCAAAGATCTGTAGTTTTCAGAGTACACATTTTGCACTTATTTTCTTGAACTTATTCCTAAGTATTTTATTCTTTTTGATGTGGTTATGAATGGAATTATGTTAATTTCTTTTTTTTAGTGTAATCCTATGTATTTTATTTTTGGCATTTATTTATTTATTTATTTAGGCCATGCCACATGGCTTGCAGGGATCTTAATTCCCCAGCGAGGGATTGAACCCGTGCCTCCTGCAGTGGAAACATGGAGTCCTAACCATTGGACCGCCAGGGAATTCCCTTTATTTCAGGCATTTAAACAGTTCTTCTGAGATGGGATCTATAGAGTTCACCAGACTATCAAATATGTTCAAAGGAAAAAAAAATAAAATAAAAAGCCCTACTCTGCGTTGTAGCCAATGATCTTTATAAAACACAAATCTGACCATGTCTCTTCACTGATTAAAACTTGTAACTGACTGCCCGTGGCCTCAGACGAAAGTCCAGTTTCCTTACCATAGCTTGTAAGTTCCTGTATGCATTGTCACTGCTTGCCTGCCTTTCTGGCCTATCTCTGTGCCTCTGCATCATCCTCATACTTTGTGCTCTGATCTTAGTAAACTACTCTTAGATCCTTGAAAACACCCTTCTTCTTCTCCCTCGCCAAGACCTTTGCATGTGCTCGCTCCTCATCCTGTAACCCTTTTTTCTGCACCTCATGGCCTCACCAGTGCCGACTCACTCTTCAGTTCTCAGGTTAGACATACTTACTCCAGGAAGCCTTCCTTGACCCTGACATATGGGCTGGGGCTTCTCCAATGAGCTCTCCTGGTCTCTAGTGCTTCCACTGACCATCTGTGTGTGTTAGTACTTGCCTGTCTGCTTATCTGTACCCTTACCGGATTGTAATCTTAATAAGAGCAGACATTCTGTCTTTTCCCTCTGTTTTCTCCTATACTCTGCTGGCAGGAACAGAACTTGGTCTGGAAAGTCATTTCTAACTCTGATGTGTTTTATTATCCTCAAGTTTTTGTAATTTCCTCATTTCTATATATAATACCAAGGTTTCCCCACATTCCAGTCTAAAAACATTGGGACTGTCTGTGATGTTTGTCTTTATTACTAAGTTACAGTTAGTGATCAAATGAAGTTGAATTTTTGTCTGTATTTTATCTCACATTATTGTTTGGCTCTATATTTCATCACTCAAAATGATAGATTTAGAAATTACCCTAAAAATCAACCAACCAGTTTTGCTTGTTTCAGTTCCACAGCATTCCTGATAGATGATCATTCAGATTCTGCTTGAATACCACCAGTGAAAGAGAGTTCATTATTTTGAAGAAGGTTCTTTTTTTTTTTTTTTTTTTGGCTGCACTGCACGGCTGTGGGATCTAAGTTCCCCCGACCAGGGATTGAACCTGTGCCCCCTGCAGTGGAAGCCTGGAGTCCTAACCACTGGACCGCCAGGGAATTCCCACAGAGTTCATTATTTCACTCTTCTAAATTTGTTTCTCCTTGCTTGGATTAAGAAAAGAAAAGGGGAGAAAACCCACAAGATTTTCTAAGGTGAAGAAGAAGATGGAGTCTAGGATTTAGGATACCACTAGACATACCACCAATCCACCTACCTTTTTATTATTTGTTTTACATGAGAAATACTGTCATGTCATCTGCTAAAAATTGTGCAGATATTAGCCACACCATCTACTGGAAAAATCAGGTCAGCAGAGATTTCATGAAATGACTGCATCTGATAATGCTTTTCAATTTCAAGACCTCCTGTGTCATTATTTTAAACAACCCAGTGATTATAAGCCATAATGTAAATAAGTACATCATAATACTTGTAGGCCACACGTGATAATTCAGCATTATGGTTAAATCCCCTGTGGAGCACAAGAGCCCATAGCAAAGTAAAGTATTGTACTTCGCATTGAAACAAGTATTGTTTTATCAAAACAAATTAGAAAACTTGAGAGTATTGTATAATAATTTTAAATATATTTTTTTCATGCTATACTTGAGGAAAGATGGATTCAATTTCAGGAGAATGAAGAGGTCTTGTGGGGATTTTTAGTTTTAGAAATAGACTATACATGAACTCTCTTCAATACTCTGTAATGACCCACATGGGAATAGAATCTAAACAACAGTGGATATATGTATATGTGTAACTGACTCACTTTGCTGTACAGCAGAAACTAACACAACATTGTAAATCAGCTCTACTCCAATAAAAAAAATAAAATAAATTAAAAAAAATAAAAAAGAAATAGATTATATAGATCCTTTTTGGAGTAACAAGTTATAATATAACTTATTTTGGGGGCAAAATTAGAATTCTTTTTATGTATATTAAGGAACTCTTCAAAGACAATAAAATTTAACCTCTCAAAGCAAAATGTTCATACATTTTTTAGTCTATTCTTGATTGCTCACTTGCTCGCTGGATTTGAAGAACATTTTCCTTTTGACTCACAAATGTGTTTCGATGCTTAACCAAGGTCTTTGCTTCACCCTCATCTAATAAGGGGAACACTCAAGATTTTATAGATTTAGACTGACATGTTCCTTTCATGTTCCTTTCATGTTCCAGGTTGGATTATTTTCATTTTGGTACACTTCCTTCCAGTCTTTTATTGAAAGTGTTTTCTTACATAGACTTTATATATCATACTATAGATATGATTTTATATGATTTTGCCATACTTTCTTATTTCACAAAAAGTTCTCCCAACATAACTGTACATGTGCGCAAATTAATATGATAAAGAGGCTATATATATACAAGGATGCTTATTACCGTATTATTTATAATAGCAACATATTTAAAACGCCATTAATGTTCATCAGCAAATATTTGGATCCTAAACATATAAACAAAAATTCAGTAAACAAACATTTATACTACAGAATTATATGCAGCCATTAAAAAGAATGAGGTGGATCTGTGCGTTTTGATGTGGAAAGTTGTTGCCATTGAATTTGTTGTTATCTGGACTGTGTGACTTCTGAAACCCCTTCCTGTTTGGACAGCCTGAGACTGTTTGAAGTCTCCTAGGGACAGGGCTTTTCTACAAAAGCAAAAAAGTTTGCAGGTAGGTACTTTCCCAGACTCCTGGCAGAGAGCTTGTGGGCAAAATTTATGAGCGTGTATGTTCTTTTCTAGGACTTTGAATCTCAAGAAGTGACACAAAGAAACAGCGTATTTAGAATTCTTTCTGGTCATGGCAGCAGTAGTGGAAAGAACATCTATGTGCTGGGGCAGGAGAGTAACAGCATATAAGTAAGACCCTTTAATGTGGCTTTTTACTTTCAAAATTTGTATTACACATTTGTGACAACATGGATGGACATTGGGGGGATTATGCTAAGTGAATATGTGAGAGAGAGAAAGACAACTACTACTTATATGTGGAATCTAAAACCAAAACAAATGAACAAACCAAACCAAACTCATAAATATAGAGAACAGATGGGTGGTGACCAGAGGGGAAGGGTGTTGTGAGGAAGAGTGAAATGGGTGAAGGGGGTCACTTGTATGGTGACAGATGGTAACTAGACTTATTGTGGTGATAGTGTATACAAATGTCAAATGTGTTATGTTGTACACATGAAACCAGTATGTTATATACCAATTTTACCTCAATTTTTAAAAAAAGAAAGAAAAAAATCAGTTAAAAAAAAAAAAGGTATTATATACAGTTGGTTCAGAATTCAAAGAGGACAAAGGAAAGGTCCCCCCTCTTTTCTCCCATCCTTCTTATCCCTGTCCCGTAAACACCTGGTTTTATTTTCCAATGTTCTTAGTTTTGTGTGTGTATGCTTCCAGAAATATTTTATGGACATACACAACAGTATGTGAATCTTTCTCTTCCCCCAACCTTTTTTTTTTTACTAAAATGGCATCATACTATATAAGCTACTTCTGATCTTGAAGCGTATTCTGTATCCTAAGTCAGGAACCTGTTCATTCTTTGTTTTATAGCTACAGAGTAGACACTACATACATACATACAAAGGTATTATAATTCAGTCAGTTTGTATTGGTGGATATTTGGGTGATGTACAATCTTTTGCTCTTACAAACAATGCTGTTGTGAATACCCTTGTACTTGTGATCTTTCATGCCTCTGCCAAAATATCTGTAGAATAAATTTCTCAAAGGATAGGTACATTTGGAATTTTGATGAGGTATTACAAAATCCCCCCCCCTCAGAAAGTTTACGCCAATTTATGCTTCCACCAGCAATGTGTAATGGTGCTGTTTCCCCGAAATGTGTTATTAGACTTACTGATTTTGCTCTGACTTGATTTTGACTTTAGTTCTAGCTGCCTGAGAAATCTTGCTTTTCCTGCACATTTTCTGAGCTGGTTCTTTGCCTTTCCAACAAATTCCTTTTCTTTCTTTCTTTCTTTTTTTAAAAAATTAACCAGAGGAAGTTTCTGTTGTTTGCAACCAAGAATCTAGACTGGTATGACGTCTATGATACATTGTTCAGAGCAAAATCAAGTTGAGGAATAACATGCTTACGGTGATTCCCTTTTTTTTTTTTTTTTGGCCGCTCTGACTGGCTAGCGGGATCTTAGTTCTCCGACCAGGGATGGAACCTGGGCCCACTGCAGTGGAAGTGTGGAGTCCTAACCACTGGACTGCCAGGGAATTCCCTGGTGATTCTCATTTTTATAAGAACAAAAATCAAAACAAAATCACATGCATGTAGGTGTCCAAAAGAAATATCTGGAAGGATACATTCTAGACAGTGGCTGGTTACCTCTGGATATAGGAGTTGTCAGAGGAGGTTAGGGAAACACCTTAACTTTCTCCCTCATACACTTGATTATTATTGGAATTTTTTACAACGAGCATATATTACATTTACCTAGAGCCCACACTCCTCAACAAGAGAAGCCACCGCAATGAGAAACCCGTGCACTGCAATGAAGAACAGGCCCTGCCCGCCGCAAACAGAGCAAGCCCGCGCGCAGCAACGAAGACCCAACAGAGCCAAAACCAAACAAATTTATTTTAAAAAGACATATTTCTAAAAAAATATATCATATTTGTACTTGCTTTTTTCACTGCTCATTATGCTTTTTAGATATATCCATAATAGTCCATGCAACTCTGAATCATACATCCCAACGGCTACTATTTCTTTTTTTTCTTTTCTTTTTTTTTTTTTTTTGCAGTACGCGGGCCTCTCACTGTTGTGGCCTCTCCCGTTGTGGAGCACAGGCTCCGGATGTGCAGGCTCAGTGGCCACGGCTCACGGGCCCAGCCGCTCCGCGGCATGTGGGATCTTCCTGGACCGGGGCACGAACCCATGTCCCCTGCATCAGCAGGCAGACTCTCAACCACTGCCAGGGAAGCCCTACTATTTCTATCTTTAAAAAAGGAGAACTTTCATTGACTTTGCCAGCCACTTACTTCCCTGTTTTTTTGCTCTCTTCACCCTTTTGGCAATAAAATTACCTGAAAGTGTTGTCTACACTCGCTGACTCTAAGTTTTCTCTCAAACTTTCTAAAGCCACTGCATTCAGGCCCCCTCGATTCCACTAGCAAAAGGCCTGGGTGTGACAGCTAAAAATCCTTCCTCTCTAGAGTGGCTGTATTGCTTCATGAATGGCCAACGAGAAGCCTCACGTCTCAGCTCCTGGCAGTGGCTTCCGTGGTGGCCCCATGGCTTTAGAGAACCTTCTTCAGCTTCTCTGGATCTTTAGGACCTGGGGCCAAGCAGCCTCGCAGACCGGCTCAGTTCAAGAGGTGATGGTAGTTCTGCTGCCTCTGCCGCTGTGTGATAGTCTTTGGAACACGGCACACGTGAAGATGCTGAATCTAGAAGTCCATTCTGACAGCATGGGCTGATTGAGTAGGCAGGCTGTTTCTTCCAAGCTGTTCTGGTCCTGCTAGGTCACTTGGAAGAACTTCCAGGGACACCAGATCAATGCTGTTTTTGCTTGCCACCTGTGTTTTTCATCATCCCTGAAGCCATCAGAAGTCTCCTTCAGTCCCTCTGCTGCCACTAAACTTCACTCTGTATGACAGACTCTAGGTCCATCCACACCTCTACAAATGACCCAGTTTTGTTCCTTTTTATGGCTGAGTAATATTCCACTGTACATATGTACCACATCTTCTTTATCCATTTGTCTGTCGATGGGCATTTTTGTTGCTTCCATGACCTGGCTGTTGTAAACAGTGCTGCAATGAACATTGGGGTGCATGTGTCTCTTTGAAATATGGTTTTCTTTGGGTATATGCCCAGTAGTGGGATTGCTGGGTCATATGGTAATTCTATTTTTAGTTTTTTAAGGAACCGCCATACTGTTCTCTACAGTGGCTGTATCAGTTTACATTCCCACCAACAGTGCAAGAGGGTTCCCTTTTCTCCACACCCTCTCCAGCATTTGTTGTTTGTAGATTTTCTGATAATGCCCATTCTAACGGGTGTGAGGTGATACCTCATTGTAGTTCTGATCTACATTTCTCTAATAAGTAGTGATGCTGAGCAGCTTTCATGTGCCTCTTGGCCTTCTGCATGTCCTCCCTGGAAAAATGTCTGTTTAGGTCTTCTGCCCATTTTCTGATTGTGTTGTCTGTTTTATTAATATTGAGCTGCATGAGCTGTCTATATATTCTGGAGATTAATCCTTTGTCCGGTGATTCGTTTGCAAATATTTTCTCCCATTCTGAGGGTTGTCCTTTCGTCTTGTTTATAGTTTCCTTTGCTGTGCAAAAGCTTCTGTTTCATTAGGTCCCATTTGTTCTTATGTCCATTACCCTGGGAGGTGGGTCAAAAAAGATCTTGGTGATTTATGTCAAAGAGTGTTCTTCCTATGTTCCTATGTTTTCTTCCAAGAGTTCCATAGTGTCCGGTCTTACATTTAGGTCTCCAGTCAACCCTGAGTTTATTTTTGTGTATGGTGTTAGAGAGTGTTCCAATTTCATTCTTCTACATGTAGCTGTAGAGTTTTCCCAGCACCACTCACTGAAGAGACTGTCCTTTCTCCATTGTATATCCCCACCTCCCCTGTCATAGACCAGTTGACCATAGGTGCATGGGTTTACCTCTGTGCTTTCTATCCTGTTCCATTGATCTATGTTTCTGTTTTTGTGCCGGTGCCATATTGTCTTGATTACTGTAGCTTTGTAGTATAGTCTGAAGTCAGGGAGTCTCATTGCTCCAGCTCCATGTTTTTCCATCAAGACTGCTTTGGCTATTCAGGGTCTTTTGTGTCTCCATACACATTTTAAGATTTTTTGTTCTAGTTCTATAAAAAATTCCATTGGTAATTTGATAGGGATTGCATTGAATCCATAGATTGCTTTGGGTAGTATAGTCATATTCACAATATTGATTCTTCCAATCCAAGAACATGGTATATCTCTCCATCTGTTTATGTCATCTTTGATTTCTTTCATCAGTGTCTTATAGTTTTCTGAGTACAGGTCATTTACCTTCTTAGGTAGGTTTATTCCTAGGTATTTTATTCTTTTTGTTGCAGTGGTGAATGGGATTGTTGCCTTAATTTCTCTTTCTGATCTTTCATTGTTAGTGTACAGCAATGCAAGAGATTTCTGTGCATTAATTTTGTATCCTACAACTTAACCAAATTCATTGATTAGGTCTAGTAGTTTTCTGGTGTCATCTTTAGGATTCTCTATGTATAGTATCATGTCATCTGCAAACAGTGACAGTTTTATTTCTTCTTTTCCTCTTTGTATTCCTTTTATTTCTTTTTTTTCTCTGGCTGCTGTGTTTAGAACTTCCAAAACTATGTTGAATAGTAGTGGCGAGAGTGGACATCCTTGTTTTCTTCCTGATCTTAGAGGAAATGCTTTCAGTATTTCACCATTGAGAATGATGTTTGCTGTGTGTTTGTCGTATTATGCTTTATTATGTTGAGGTAGGTTCACTCTATGCCTACTTTCTGGACAGTTTTTTTTTTTATCATAAATGGGTGTTGAATTTTGTGAAAAGCTTTTTCTGCATCAGTTGAAATGATCATATGGTTTTTATCTTTAGTTAATATGGTTAATATGTTAATATGGTGTATCACATTGATTGATTTACGTATATTGAAGAATCCTTGCATCCCTGGGATAAATCTCACTTGATCATGGTGTATGATCCTTTTAATGTGTTGTTGGATTCTGTTTGCTAGTATTTTGTTGAGGATTTTTGCATCTATATTCATCAGTGATATTGGTCTGTAATTTTCCTTTTTTGTAGAATCTTTGGTTTTGGTATCAGGGTGATGGTGGCCTCATAGAATGAGTTTGGGAGTGTTCTTTCCTCTGCAACTTTTTGGAAGAGTTTGAGAAGGATGGCTGTTAGTTCTTCTCTAAATGTTTGATAGAATTCACCTGTGAAGCCATCTGGTCCTGGACTTTTGTTTGTTGGAAGATTTAAAAAAAATTTTTTTTAAACATCTTTATTGGAGTATAATTGCTTTACAATGGTGTGTTAGTTTCTGCTTCACAAGAAAATGAATCAGTTATATATATACATATGTTCCCATATCTCTTCCCGCTTGCGTCTCCCTCTCTCCCACCCTCCCTATCCCACCCTTCCAGGCGGTCACAAAGCACCGAGCTGATCTCCCTGTGCTATGCGGCTGTTCCCACTAGCTATCTGCCTTACGTTTGGTAGTGTATATATGTTCATGCCTCTCTCTCGCTTTGTCACAGCTTAACCTTCCCCCTCCCCGTATCCTCAAGTCCATTCTGTAGTAGGTCTGTGTTGGAAGATTTTTAATCACAGTTTCAATTTCATTACTTGTGATTGTCTGTTCATATTTTCTGTTTCTTCCTGGTTCAGTCTTGGAAGGTTATTCCTTTCTAAGAATTTGTCCATTTCTTCCAGGTTGTCCATTTTATTGGCATAGAGTTGCTTGTAGTAGTCTCTTAGGATGCTTTGTATTTCTGCGGTGTCCATTGTAACTTCTCCTTTTTCATTTCTAATTTTATTGATTTGAGTCCTCTCCCTCTTTTTCTTGATGAGTCTGGCTAAAGGTTTCTCAATTTTATTTTTCATCTCAAAGACCATCTTTTAGTTTTATTGATCTTTGCTGTTGTTTTTTGTTTCTATTTCATTTATTTCTGCTCTGATCTTTATGATTTCTTTCCTTATACTAACTACGGGTTTTGTTTGTTCTTCTTTCTCTGGTTCCTTTAGGTGTAAAGTTAGATTGTTAATTTGAGATTCTTCTTGTTTCTTGAGGTAGGATAGTATTGCTATAAACTTCCCTCTTAGAACTGCTTTTGCTGCCTCCCATAGGTTTTGGTTGGTCGTGTTTTCGTTGTCATTTGTCTCTAGGTATTTTTTGATTTCCTCTTCGATTTCTTCAGTGATGTCTTGGTTAGTTAGTAACGTATTGTTTAGCCTCCATGTGTTTGTGGTTTTTACGTTTTTTTCCCTGTAATTGATTTCTAATCTCATAGTGTTGTGGTGGGAAAAGATGGTTGATATGATTTCAGTTTTCTTAAATTTACCGAGAGTTGGTTTCTCCTGAGGCACCTCTCAGCTTGCAGATGGCCGCTTTCTTGGTATGTCCTGGCATGGTCTTTTCTGTGTGGGTGTGCATACCTGGTGTCTCTCTCTGTATATCCTAATCTCTTCTTTTTACAAGAACAATAATCATATTGGATTATGGCCCATGCTAATTGCCTCATTTTAACTTAATTAACTTAAAGGTTCTATTTCCAAATTCAGTCATATTCTGAGGTACTGGGGAGTTAAGGCTTCAACATATTACTTTGGAAAAACACGATTCTATTCACAACAAGTGCCATTTAAAATTGGTAGAGCCATAGCTTTAACATGTAAAGAGCTTATAGTCATCACTCCAGCCCTCACAAGAAGAAATAAGTTGAACAAACTTAAAAATCAAGAATTTTCTTAGATCAGTCAGAGGACCGAGGTCACAGGACAATTCACCATTCCCCCAAATTGGAGAGACAGATAAATACAGAGAACAAAAGTCAGCTTACCTGAAGTAGAAGCACTGGAACCAGGACTGATAGAAATATTCAAAAGGTAATTGATGAATTGCTGGAGGCTGAGTGTGGACTAGTTTAGAGTTAACTCCTGGGAGCCCAGTCTTTAATTTTACTCTCTGGGAGCATTGTCTGTTCTCCTAGTGAAGACCTGAGAAGAGTTCCCTCTTGTTTGGTCTGGGAAAATTAATCCTTTTGAAATATGCCCAGGGGAAGAAGCATTTTGAAATATCCCCAAGAGTATCATTTTTCATATTAAGGCCTGCTATCAGGGGAAACCGCTTTACCAGAGCCATAGCTAATGTGAGCATGGAAGAAGGGAAATATCCAACTCCAGGACCCTCCAGTCTTCCTGTATCACCTACGTGGGGGAGAGGGGAAGCTGACAAGCATTTGTGAAGGTCGCAACCCAGGGAAACAGGCTCACCAAAAGACTGAGACTTAATCATCAGATTATAGACTGCTTCCCTTGCGCTAAACTTTACCACCACATTGATACGATTCCGGTATCGTAACAAAGGATTTCAGCTGAAAGAACTGCAAAGGCTCAGATCCTATTCAAGAAGGAATTTCTAGAGGAATTATCTGAACAGGAATTTAAAATAACTATGATTGATGTGCTAATGGCTCTAATGGAGAAAGTGGGCAACATGTGGGAACAGGGAGATGGAAATTCAAAGATTCCAAAGGAAATGCTAGAAATAAAAAGCACTGTAAAAATGAAGAATGCCTTTGATGAGCTCTTCAGTAGTCTGGGCATGGTCAAGTTAGCAGCCAGCTTGAAGGTATGTCCATAGAAACCTCCCAAAGTGAAATGCAAAGAAATAAAATGAAAACAAACAAACAGAAAACAACCACAGCCACAACACTGGAACAGAATATCTGAGAACTGTACACACCAAGAGTAAATGCTAATGTAAGCTATGGACTTAGGGTGATTATGATGTGTCAGTGTAGGTTCATCAGTTGTAAACAGTGTACCACTTGGGTGAAGGATATTGATATTGGTGGAGGCTGTACATGTGTGCACACAAGGGGTATATAGGAACTCTCTGTACCTTCCTTTCAATTTTGCTGTGAACTTAAAACTGTTCTAAAAATTCCCTTTTACCTAAGAAAATGGAGGCATAGAGAGATTAAATAACTTGCCTAAGTCTTAACCAAGGTCTATTAGGTACAGAATAGGAATCGGCAATGAGTCAGTCTGGCACTAGAACTTTTGTCTTCAACCAGTGCACTTTTCTTCCTTTTTTGAATCTTGCTGCTTCTTTTACCTAACAATGTATCTTGCAGATCAATCCAAAAAGCGCAGGGAGGGCCTTTGCAATTTAACCAGTTTTTTTTGTTTGTTTGTTTTTTTATTGACTGCGCTGCGTGGCATGTGGGATCTTAGTTCCCCAACCAGGGATTGAACCTGTGCCCCCCGGCAGTGGAAGTGTGGAGTCTTAACCACTGGACCACCAGGGAAGTCCCTAACCAGTTTTTTATATATATATATATATATATATATGTATATATAAAAGGTATCATTTACATCCCTGCAGTCCTTGTGAATATTAAGTGCCTCAAAGCACTGGTTTTAAACTTGCTGTTATGGGAACGGCTATAAGGCGGCAGGATTTCTTCATACCCAACTCTAGTCACTTGGGCAACCAGAGCCTTAGAGGAAGTCGTGTTCCTGGGTTGAAATTAGAGTGGAATATGCCAGAACAAACACCCAAAACCTTGGGTCTCATTACTACTTTTTTTTTTAATTTAATTTTTATCAGAATAAAGTTGATTTACAATGTTGTGTCTTTTCTAGGTGTACAGCATCTTGTTCAGTTACACATATACATATATCTATTCATCTTCGGATTCTCTTCCCATATAGGTTATTAGAGAGTGTTGAGTAGAGTTCCCTGTGCTATACAGTAGGTCCTTGTTATCTATTTTATATGTATTAGAGTGTATATGTTAATCCCAACCTCCTAATTTATCCCTTCCCCCCAACTTTCCCCTTTGGTAACCATGAATTTGTTTTCTGAGTCTGTGAGTCTGTTTCTCTTTTGTAAATTAGTTCATTGATATCAATTTTCAGATTCCATCTATAAGTGATATCATATGATGTTTGTCTTTCTCTGACTTACTTCACTTAGTATGATCATCTCCAGGTCCATCCATGTACCTGCAAATGGCATTACTTCATTCTCTTTTATTGCTGAGTAATATTCCATTGTATATGTAATGTGTATATATATATATATATATATATATATATATATATATATATACACACACACACACACACACACACACACCATCTTTATCCGTTCCTCTGTTGATGGACATTTAGGTTGTTTCCCTGTCTTGGCTATTGTGAATAGTGCTGCTATGAACATAGGGGTACATGCATCTTATTTTTTCTGGTTATATGCCCAGGAGTGGGATTGCTGGATCGTATGGAAATTCTATTTTTAGTTTTTTGAGGAACCTCCATACTGTTCTCCACAGTGGCATCACCAATTTACATTCCTGCCAACAGTGGGTTCCCTTTTCTCCACACCCTCTTCAGCATTTGTTATTTTTAATGATGGCCATTCTGACTTGGTGTGAGGTGAGATACCTCATTGTAGTTTTGATTTGCATTACTCTAATAATAAGTGATGTTGAGCATCTTTTCATGTGTCTGTTGGCCATCTGTATGTCTTCTTTGGAGAAATGTCTATTTAGGTCTTCTGCTCATTTTTTGATTGGGATGTTTGGGGTTTTTTGTTGTTGTTATTAAGTTGTATGAGCTGTTTGTATATTTTGGAAATTAAGCCCTTGTCGGTTGCATCATTCGCAAATATTTTCTCCCAGTCCATAGGTTGCCTTTTCATCTTATTTATGGTTTCCTTTGCTGTGCAAAAGCTTATGTTTGATGAGGTCCCATTTGGGTTTTTTTTGCTTTTATTTCTCTTGCCTTGGGAGACTGACCTAAGAAAATCCTGGTACGACTTATATCAGAAAATGTTTTGCCTATATTCTCTTCTAGGAGGTTTATGGTATCATGCTTTATATTTAAGTCTTTAAGCCATTTTGAGTTTATTTTTGTGGATGGTGTGAGGGTGTGTTCTAACTTCATTGATTACATGCAGTTGTCAGGCTTTCTCAACACCAGTTGCTGAAGAGACTGTCTTTTCCCTATTGTATATTCTTGCCTCCTTTGTCAAAGATTAATTGACTGAAGGTGTGTGGGTTTATTTCTGGCCTCTCTGTTCTGTTCCATTGGTCCACGTCTGTTTTTGTGCCGATACTACACTGTTTTGATTACTGTAGCTTTGTAGTAATTGTACAATAACCGTGGTATTGTCTGAAGTCTGGAAGGGTTATGCCTCCTGCTTTGTTTTTTTCCCTCAGGATTGCTTTGGCAATTCTGGGTCTGTTATGGTTCCATATAAATTTTAGGATTATTTGTTCTAGTTCTGTAAAAAACGTCGTGGGTAATTTGATAGGGATAACATTAAATCTGTAGATTGCTTTGGGTAGTATGTCCATTTTAACAATATTAATTCTTCCCATTCAAGAGCATGGGATATTTTTCCATTTCTTAAATCACCTTCAATTTATTTTATTAATGTTTTATAGTTCTCAGCTTGTAAGTCTTTCACCTCCTTGGTCAGGTTTATTCCTAAGTATTTTCCTTTTTTTGGATGTGATTTTAAAAGGGATTTTTTTTTACTTTCCCTTTCTGAATTTCACTGTTAGTATAAAGAAATGCAACCGATTTAACAGTTTTATATTGATAGACCCTAAGGTTTTTTCAAATTGCTTATTTAGAAATAAGATTAGCCTTATGCCTGTCATTTCTAACATGTGTGAGAATACCTATAATAAATTTCTGGAAGCGGAATTACCCAGTTAATAGATACGTGCTTTTAAATTTTGGTATTTTGTTTTGTTCTGTTTGTTATTTTGCGGTACGTGGGCCTCTCACTGTTGTGGCCTCTCCCGTTGCGGAGCACAGGCTCTGGACGCGCAGGCTCATCGGCCATGGCTCACGGGCCCAGCCGCTCCGCGGCATGTCGGATCTTCCCGGACCGGGGCACGAACCCACGTCCCCTGCATCGGCAGGCGGACCCTCAACCACCGTGCCACCAGGGAAGCCCAAATTTTGGTATTTTGAAAACTTTCTCTATTAGAAGTTGTATCCATGTGTACTGTTCTACAAATGTGCATGTTGGATATGGAATGGTAAAAGTAGGTGTGGCCACAAGAGACGAGAATGAGGCTTGGGAGGAGGAAGTTTATTATACTCACAGATCTCAGAGAGGAGGTGATCATGTGCCACTCAGGGCTACAGGGGAAACACCAGATTTGGCAGAAGATGGGAGCAAGGGGAAAGTCTAGGCCAGTGTCTTCAACAGAGTTTGTTTGGAAGAGGTGACGTAGGGCAGAGTAAAGTTTAGGATTGGCTCGTTTGAACAATTCAGGTGGTCTCTGGGCTATAGAAGTGGCCTCTAGTTGCCTGGTATCTGGCCCTGGGATGATTTTAGAGCAGAGGGAATATTTTATTGGTGTGTGAGAATTAGATAAGGAGGTGGTTGGGGCCACAGACTTGGAATTGGCTGGTTTGTATGTGAAAGATGTGCTCCTGGGCAAGCCCTTTGTTCTAAGAAGGGCTAACCTTGGGAGAAGCAGTCTCTCAGCCTGCAAACTTTTTGAGATGTAAAAACATAATAAAATACAGAAAAATTTAAAAGATTAATGCATATACTTTAATAGTGTACAAGATCACCTATTTTCTCACAACTTCACCAACATTAACAAATTGATGTTTGGTAATCTGGTGAAAAATGACATCCAGTTGTAGTTTTGAGTCATCTGTATTTCTTTTTTTTGCTCTTTTTCTTCTATTTTCTCATTCATTCACTAAAAAATATTAACTGCTTACAGTATGCCATGTACTTACGATGTGGGCACCCTCAGAAAGCTTACATTTTAAGAAACAAATAGGGCCCATTAGAGAGAAAACTACACAACTTTAGAGAGACCTAAGAAAACTGACTAACTGAAAGGACAATGTTGATAGATGAGAAGAATCAATGTGAAAAACAATTATGCCAGCTATTACCAACTCAGTAGGTGTGGTATGGGATCACAGAGTTTTGGGGGGAAGGCAGAGGTGGCAACTTGAAATAATGAATAGATATGAACATTTTTAAACCGAAAGGTACTATGAGGGTATCTGCTTCACCAGATGTTAAAACATACTATGAAAACACGATAATGAAACCAGTGTGGTGCTGGTACAATAACAGACAACCAGAAACAAACTCTATTTATGTATGAAGTGTGAGCAAGTACCATACTATTTTAATTATTATAGTTTTTCAATACTTAAAAATCTGGTTGTTTCCCCCACTACAGTTTTCAGAAGTTATAAAAATTGCATTAAAAAACAAAAACTGCTTTTGACTGTTTGGATTATGCTTCTTTGAATACGATTTCATCCAGAAACCAGACCTCATAGATCCAGGTGTCATAAGGGTTATCCACATATACCCACAATATTAACATGCTTAGCAAAAAAAAAACACAAAACAAAACAAAAACCCACAGTGGCCATGGGGGAGGGGTCAGAGATTACTGGGACTTTTTTTTGAACACTTATTTCTCTATTGTTTAGAATTTTTATATATAATAAAAATACATTGACTTTATAATCTCCTAACCATACAAAAATATAGGCAAAACAATATAATAGAAAGGTGTGATGGTAGACATGATATCAAATATTTAACTTCTGCAAAAATCCAGTAATTGAAGCTGGTATATTCTCTACTTATTCTTTCAAAGCAAATAGAAAAGTATTATTTTTCATGATTTGATTTACTAAAATTTTTGTGTTTGTCAAGTCTTTTCTGAGCAATCCTTAAAACCAGTTTCAGTTTAAGGTGAACTGCCTTTAAACTTCTGAGAATACTGTCTTGTTACAAAGGTAAAGGAGATAATTTAAAGAATGCATCAAAGAGAAACACTTTACATAATGAGGTGTGGTTTTAAAAATGTCCTCAGATTGTTTATTTTTTATGAGCTAAATATGTGGGTAAAATATAGTAGTACTCCATTTATATCTTATCTTTTCCGATTGAGGAGAGTCAAGCACCAAAGTGCACTGCTTATTAGCTAGATGACAAATGGGCTTGGAGAATGTAAAATACTTCTCTGTAACACTATACATTCGTGAAATAGCCAAGTAAGTATACTGAACAAATATAAAGACAAGTCTCCAAATACTATCTGTCTCACCAATGCTAAGTTGACACTGATCAGTAAGTATTAGAAGAAAAATATATATATATTTAATTTACTCTTTCATAAAGTTTTTAATAAGCTATAATTTTCTTACATGTACACTAGTAACCTTAAAAAGACAAATACTACCAAATGTTAACTACTGTACAATTTATAAAAAATATAATTTTAAGAATTTGGGGGCTTCCCTGGTGGCGCAGTGGTTGAGAGTCCGCCTGCCGATGCAGGGGACACGGGTTCGTGCCCCGGTCCGGGAAGATCCCACATGCCGCAGAGCGGCTGGGCCCATGAGCCATGGCCGCTGAGCCTGCGCGTCCGGAGCCTGTGCTCCGCAACGGGAGAGGCCACAACAGTGAGAGGCCCACGTACCACAAAAAAACAAACAAACAACAAAAAAAAAGAATCTGGAATAATAAAGGGAAGGTACCTACTTCAAATGGATTAAATAAGAAAATGCCACTTTTTAAGAAATTTCACCAGGAAATGGGAAATTTCCAATTTGTCTAAAGGAACACTAAAACCTTTTACTGAAGTCAGAGACCTTGCTATTTTTGTTCAAGACTTCATCTACACAGTTTCAAATAAACCCTAAAAAATATTATCCAGTACATATAAGGCCGCTTACACAGAGTACACGACGGGAAAAAAGGACTCCGTCAGAATGAGAAGTCGTGAAGAACAGAGATATGTCTTGCTCACCTTTACATCTCCAGTTCCTAGCACAGTGCCTGGCTCAAGGCGAAAATGCTTAAGCAATGGTTGTTGCTTTGCATTGAACCAGGCAGATACACCCTTCTACCTTTGGTTCGATTTTCATTCCATATTAAGCACGACCTAAGCTTCAGTCCTGGTTCTTGGCCCTTGATGTTAAACTGAATAAAGCAAGCCAATATGCATACACTTTCTACATCAGTTCTTCTGACAGCATCCTCAGGACTGACTCATCACGGGCTGTGAATCTTCTCTTATGTGGTCTAATTCTTATTTCTTGGATAATATCTGCATGCAAAAGTAATGCATTTTCAGTGCAGTACAAGTATGTTCATATGAGTAAGAATGGAATAAAGGCCTTTCTTTTCCATGTTTTAAATAACAGATACATAGCATCTTATGACATAATTAGCAATTTTTAGACACTGAACATAATACACTGTATTACAATGCGATGTGGTAGGCTTCCATTTTAGGAACAAAAATCAATTTCACATGAAAAAAGATTTACTTTACATTTAGAATAAGTCTAAATTTTTAGCATTTAAGTACTGTAAAATAAACAGAGAGGAGCTTTTAAGATGTATTGTCTCCATTCTGTCCAAAAGCCCATACAAAAAGCTTTTTTTACAGTTATTGATCATCACCTCGTTGCCTTAAATTTCTAGATTTTCCATTTTCAATTCTTCTCTTTTTGAAGACTGGGGCCACTCCATCTGCCACGACTCCAAGAGAAGTGACTGTTTTTTCTTTAAAAACCACTTTGGGTTCCCCACCAACATCAGCCTCTGAAGTTGATACATATTCATTCTCAGTGCTTGGAAGTTCCAAATCTACCTTCTCACTGGAACAGAAAGTAAAAATAGAACCATTATTTGACAGAGTAAGATAAACGTTCACCTAATGTGTGAGCCCACCAAAGCCTCAAGGTCATCTTTCTAATGATAATAATAGAAGTTAGAAGCTGGTCGTTTTGGAGTAGGAAACTATTTTAAAACACTGATTTTATAATATTATTTAAGATACTGAGCACCTGTTTATGTGGACACATGAGGAAAAGTCCCATCTATTCTTTTGTTCCTGTTGGGTGTATCACTGACGGAAATGCTTGTACTTAGATTAGCAGTATAAGTTACACAGGTGGATAAATGAGAAGTATCTTTGGAAACGGACTTTGCTGTGGACTGACAAGGACTCTGAAGGCTTACACAGCACAAGACGAAAACCATGGAATCCCAATGTTCTGGTGTAGCAGACTCCGTGAGACCGCTTGCCTAGCATCTCTTTTCTAGGACTAGCCCTTCAACTATCCACTTGGTTAGTATGAATAATCAGACGACTAGTACAGAGCTCAGTACCTAATTAATATGAACCTATCATAGTACCCTACCGTCTACATAGTCAACTGGTTTGTGAAAGAGTAAGTCACACCATACCCATCAGTCCCGCCCATGAGCTTTTTGAACATGGACCAGAAAGACCATTATGTTTAATGCTCTAGTGGCTAAGAATGTAAAACCTGTTGGGAACCATATATCCTCCTATTTAGAGAAAGGAGTTCTGCAGAGATAGAGAGTAAGGCTGGCATACAAAGAAAAGTAAGATGGGAGATGGAGAATCCTGCCAGTGTTTCAGGCCTGGTTCCAATAATTCGTGAGGCCCAATTCCTACCCCTCCTACAACTTGTAGGTAGAACCTTTCTGGGAATCTTTGAACTAATAACCTCTTTTTTCAATTTAAGGTAACTCAAGTTTCTATCACTTGAAACCAAAAGATTCCCTGGTCAGCATGAAAGGAAGAGTGATGACAAAAGAGAAAAGGGAATAAAAAGTAAAGGTATGATTTAAATGTTAGAAGTCCCAGATATTCTATTTCCCAGTTGAGAAACCCCATCTAAGAAGAGTGAAGATTATACAGATCTACACCCCTCAATCTCAGAAGAACCCAGGTAATGTAGTCATTCATCTTGATTCTTGGAAATAAAGGGAGAAAAACCTTTCCTGGAGGCCAGGAGAAGTGTGAAAGGTTATGGTAGATCTACAGTAGTAGTTACCTCTAATAACAGCAGCTATATAGTGAATGTCTGCTATAAACCAGACAGTGCACTAGGCACTTGGAATAGAAATATTCTCTTTTTATTTGGGGTCTTCTAGTTAGTGTCTTTTTTAGCACTAGAACACCTTTTAACTTTTTTTCCCTTTTGGGAACCACTTCTTCTCCCTTCTGAGTTTTGAGCTTAATTTAGTTCAGCTCCAGTCAGAATTCACAGTGGTTAGCTCAGGAATAGGAACTGGGTATGTGATGATCAGGATCACTTTTGGAAGTCGCAAAGCAGCACCTCTTTTTTGCTGGGATCTCTAACTGTAAGTATGATATAAGCCTAAAGCTTTGCTATCAAGTGGGGAGAGCCTGTGAGAAAGGCAGTCAAGTCAGAGGAAAGCAGAGACAAAAGTCAGAGACATTCACAGTGATTTCTCATCAACTACGGCTCTTGACAACTGCAGTTTAGAGATAACATGATTTTTAGGTGTTTGCTTAGAATTTAAATTTAATATATGCTATTCAGTTCAATTATCTTAAAAGTACATGATAACAAATTTGCTTCCCTCTCACACAGACCATGTAGAAAGGTCTGTGGTGGTAGAATTGAGAGATCTTTTTATGTTCCAACCTATATATACATGGGTTAAAAAACAGGTTTAAAAGAGGTCTCTAAGCATTGTAATAATCTTTAAAAATGTAACAATAGTTAGGAATTTGCTAGGATTGCAAAAAACAAAATAAAGAACATAAGTACAAAGGATATAAGAACAAGGAAAATTTCAAATCAGTAATGGATAGTTCAAAACTAGAAAAACCAAAACCAAAAACTATTCTATATAATATAAAACTTGAGGAAGAAGCTATCTTAGTAGATCATGATGTTATATAACATTTCCTCAAAATCTGATGAGGGGATGCAAGAAATAGGAATTCTCACTGGAACAGGTCCTAAATTTGATTTGTTTTGAATAGAGACGCCTTCCAAACTTTATTGTATTAAAAATATATGTTAAATGCCATTTTTGTTTGCTTTTCCTACTTCCCTATCTTCCCTTAGATTGCCAACAATGGTGCTTTCCAAGAAGGCCAGCAGCCCCTGAAGTTGATGGGGTATTCATTCTTGGCTTTGTATTTTTATGTTTTTACAGGAGTGGAAACTGAGGCTTAGAGAGAAGTTAAATAACTTGGTCAACTAAACTGTTACGGTAGTAATATTATTTGGATTAAAACCCAGGCCTGTGTTGATCTAAAACCTATATTCTTCCCCCTAGACCACTCTGCTTCTGGGTGAAACTAAGAAATTCCATTAGCCAAGCAGAGAAAGATTTTGAGTAATGAAGAACAGTAGGGTTTGGTCGCTGGACAAATGAATCTCTGTCCAACAAAATCTATGAGAGACTCATTTAATTTCACAATCTTGGTGTTTTGTGTTGTATTTTGATAAAGTGATCAAGTCATAGTATTACTTCTTAAGTGGGATTACGGGAGAGATAAAATAGAAAAAGAGTCCATTTTTGAAATCATGGTCCTAGGGAATTCCTAAGTGGAAGCTAACAGAAGTGGCAGTGAAGTAGGATATACACCTGTGTGACATAATCAGAGGAAAAGAAGTTTGTATTTGAAAGAAAAGAGTCTGCAAATAAAATATCTTACAGAGAATACACCTTCTTTTCAAATAACTTTAGAACAGTTACAAAAAATAATTACATAAACACTTCCTCAAAACCACGGTCATTTCCAAATTCAAAATGTAAAAATCGTAAAGGTTATAATACCTGAACACAATGTAATAAAGGTGGGAAAAAAACCCCAAAACTTCCACCTATGTAGAGATTTAAAAATAAGTCCTTTTGGAAAACCACCAAGTCAAAAAAGAGTAAGCAAAAACACAATATTAAATTGTTCCAAAAACAATGAAATCAAGGAATCATCACCCAAAGTTTATGTGATATATGGACAGAATTATATTCAGAGACAATACAGCTTTGACTATTTTCATTAAGAAATAAGAACAGACCCCTTCCTTACCTCCTGTCAATAGTCTTAAGTGTTCATCTGAAGAAAGAACAAACACAAAGAAACTTAAGAAAAGTCAGGGGAAGAAAATTACAAAAGTAGAAATGAAGAAACAGAAAATCCATTAATAAATGGATATGTAATAAAATACACAGTTAAAAGTAAGAGCTGATTCATTAAGGAAAAACAAATTTAAAAAGCCTTTAGTGGAGACCCCAGTCTTCATTCCCACAAAATGATCAACAATTAGATAGCTACCCACGAAGAAAAACAGCTCTAGGAGAGCTCTGGAGTCCATTTAAGAAATTTAAGCAACACAGTGGAACAAAATACAATGAGAATAATTGCAAAAAAAGATAAGAAAGACAACTTCACTTTGCCTGCATCATCCCATCCCCCGAGCTGACACCGCTCAGAGACAAGAGGAAACCTCCCAGTTGGAAACAGTTCCCCTCAACATGAAAAGAAGAGTGGGTGGGTGACCAGCTGATGCAGCCTTTTGGGCCACTGCAGGAAGGTCCTGCTTAGGTTTCACTCCACCCACAATGGCGAAGGTGAGACCTATAGAGACTGCTAGGAACAAGGAAAAAAATCAGGGACGACCAAGAACAGCCATGCAGTGGGAGTGATTGCAGTTCACAGTGATCTGCTCTACAGGCAAACAAAGCAGCTTTTGCCACTGAAGAAAGAACCAACAGACATCACAGCTGCTTCAGATGCCCTGCAGATTTCACCAGGTATTGTGCCGCACAGCTATTAGCTTTCACTTATGTCAGCTGCCTCAGTCCCTTTGCCCTTGCCACTGCCAGAGCCCAGGAACCACACTGCAGTCAGCTCAGGCCTCTGTGCAAGATGGCAGCCTAGACTCCCATGGCTGACCCCATGCCATTTGCATGCTTGGGGCTAGCCCCACCAACTCTGCACTTGCATGGTGCTGCCCTGACACCCATCACCAGCCTCTACTGCAGTGCTTACCCTCGGGGGAGACTGTGCAGCCATGGGAAAGCACCCCGACAGCCAGGGTCCCTGAAGCTGTCAGTGAACGTGTAGTTGACTCTGGCCCTTTGCTGCCTGCCTGGCCCCTACTACTGTGTGTCTGCAACTGGCCCTGACCACTACATACACAGGCATCTATAGCTGGCCCCGCAGCCGAGTGCATGTTCACCACCAGAGCCGGCCACCACCACTGCTTGTCCTGGTCTCTAGCTGCTGGACCTGGAAGTGCTGCTGAGGACCCCAACAGCCCTTGCAGCCCTTGAGCTAAAGTGATGACAACCCCCCAGCCCCACTGCTGCCACATGCCCCCTTGGCGGCCGGTACCACCAGACCTGCTCCAGTGTGCCCCACCTGCAGGTGGAAGTTTTCCCATAGTGACATTAGTCTATAAAGTCTACAAGAGGTTATTCCTTTTTCAAATGTGTGGACACCTACACAAGGCTGCTAGGTTCACCAAGAATCAGGGAAAAATGCCTCTACCAAAGGAATACAGTAAACTTCCAGTAACTAGCCCAAAGAAATTGAGACTAGGAACCATCCAACAAAGAATTCAAAAAAACTGTTCTACAGATGCACTGAGAACTATAAGAGAATACAGGCAAACAATTTAATGATATCAGGAAAACAACAGAAGAACAAAATGAGAAATTCAAGAGAGATAAAAAAACATAAAAAAGAACCAAACAAATCTTGGAGCTGAATAGTACAATGACTGAACTGTAGCATTCAACAGAGAGCTTCAACAGCAGACTCGACCAAGCAGAAGAATCAGTGAGTTTGAAGACAGATCATTTGAAATTCTGTAGTCAGAGGAGAAAAAAAAGAGTGAAAAGGATGAAGAAACCCTATGGGACTTTTGGGACACAATCAAGAGAAATAATGTATGCATCCTTGGAGTCTCAGAAGACGAAGAGATGGAAAAAGGGGCAGAAAGATTATTTAAAGAAATAATGGCTGAGGGAATTCCCTGGTGCATCAGTGGTTAGGACTCTGCTTTCACTACTGAGGGCGCAGGTTCAATACCTGATCGGGGAACTAAGATCCTGCAAGCCACATGGTGTGGCCAAAAAAGAAAAAAAAGACAATGGATGAAAACTTGAAAAATGTGGGGAGAGATTTATGGGTCCAAGTTGAAGTTAGTAGGTCACCTCAAAATTTCAATCCAAAAAGATCTTTTCCAAGACACATTTTACTAAACCTGTCTAAAATCAAAGAATTTTAAAAGCAGCAAGAAAAAAGAATTTCTCTCATACAAGGGAATTTCATAAGGCTAACAGCAGATATTTCAGTGGAGACCAGGATGATATATTCAAAGTGCTGAAAGAAAGAAAGAAAAAAAAGCTAACCAAAAATACTTTACCAAACTAAACTGTCCTTCAGAAATGATGGTGAGATAAAGACTTTCCCCCAAAAAATAAAAAAACCCGCTGAGGGTATTCATCATCACTAAAAGTGCCTTATGAGAAATGCTGAAAGGTTGCTAATTACCAACATGAAAACACACAAAACAATGGTAAAGGTAAGCACAGAGTCAGATACAAACCAGTTTAATAATATAATATGGTGTCCTGTTAACTACTTAACTCTAGTATAAAGGTTAGAAGACAAAGGTATTAAAAATAGCTATAGCTAAAACAATTTGTTAATGTATACACAATATATAAAGATGTAAATTGTGACATCAAAATAATACTGTAAATCAACTATGCTTCAATAAAACATTAATGGGGGGCAAGTGAAAAGGTACTTTTTGTATTCAACCAAAGTTGTTATTAGCATAAAACAGACTGTCTCATATATATGATCTTTCATATAAGCAGCATGGTAATTACAAAGCAAAAACCTAAAATAGACTCACAAAAGATAAAGAGAAGGAAATAAAAGCACACCACTATGGAAACTCATCAATTCAAAAAGGAGAGAGAAAAAAAGGAAAAAGGGAACTACAAAACTGCCCCAAACCAATAAGATGGCATTAGTAAGTCCTTACGTATATTAATCTAAATGTAAACAGATTTAATTCTCCAATCAAAAGGTACAGAGTGGTGGATGGATAAAAACACAAGAACCAACTATATGCTGCCTACTAGAGACTCACTTCAGATTTAAAGACACACATAAGCTCAAAGTTAAGGAATGGAAAAGGATATTCCATGCAAACAGAAACCAAAAGAGGGCAGGGGTAACTATATTTATATCAGACAAAATAAACTTTAAGCCTAAAATGGTAACAAGAGACAAAGTTATTATATAATGATAAGGGGGTCAATTCATCAAGAAGATGTAACAACCTTAAATATATATGTGCCCAACACTGGAATATATTAAGCAAAAACTAACAGGTATGAAGGGAGAAATAGACAACACCACAGTAACAGCAGAAGCCTTAAATAAACCACTTTCAACAATGGATAGATCATCCAGAGAGAAAATCAACAAGGAAACATCGGACTTGAACAATACTTTAAACCAAATGGACCTTACAGACATATAGAGAACATTCCATCCAACAGCAGCAGAATACACATTCTTTTCAAGCACACACAGAACATTCTCCAGGTCAGATCACCTAATAGGTCACAAAATAAATCTTGGCAAATTTAAGAAGACTGAAATCATACCAGGTATTTTTTCTGACCCAAATGGTAAAAAACCAGAAATCAATAACAGGAAGAAAGATGGAAAACTCACAAATATATGGAAGTTAACACACTCCTGAACAGTTAATGGGACAAAAAAGAAATCAAAGGAACTCAAAAAATATCTTCAAACAAATGAAAATGGAAACACAATATACCAAATCCTATAGGATGCTGCAAAAGCAATTCGAAGAGGAAAGTTTATACTTGATAAATGCCTAATTAAGAAAGAGATAGATCTAAAAAAAAACAACCTAACTTTACACCTCAAGGAACTAGAAAAAGAACAAACTAAGCCCAAAGTAGCAGAAGGAGGGAAATAACAAAGATCAGAGCAGAAATAAATGAAATAGAGACCAGAAGAATAGGAAAGATAAGAAACCTAAAAGCTGGTTTATTGAAAAGAAAAACAAATTTGACAAACTTTTACCTAGACTAAGAAAAAAAGAGAAGACTCAAAATCAGAAAAGAAAGAGGAGACATTAAACTGATACCACAGAAATAAAAAGGATTGAAAGAGACTGTGAAGAATTATACACCAACAAATTGGATAACCTAGAAGAAATGGATACATTCCTAGAAACATACAACCTACCAAATGAATTGTGATAAACAGAAAATCTGAACAGATCAGTGACAAGGAAGGATACTGAACCAATACTTAAAAACCGCCCAACACAAAAAAGGCCAGGACCAGATGGTTTCATTGGAGAATTCTATAAAACATTTAAAGAATAATTAACGTCAATCCTCCTCAAACTCTTCCAAAAAACAGAAGAGAATATTCCCAAACTCATTACAGGAGGCTGGCATTACCCTGATACCCAAGCCAGATAAGGACACTACAAGGAGAGAAAACTATAGACCAATATCCTCGATAAATATAGATGCAAAAATTCTCAACAAAATATTAGCAAACTGAATTGAACAGCACATTAAAAGGATCATACACCATGATCAAGTGAGATTTATCCCTGAGATGTAAGGACAGATGGTTCAACATTTGCAAATCAATTGATATTGATTGAAACTGAAAGATAAAAATCTTATGATCATCTCAACAGATGCAGAAAACACATTTGACAAAATACAACATCATTTCATGATAAAAATACTCAACCACTTGGGAATAGAAGGAACATAACATCACAAAGACCATATATGACAAACCTACAGCCAATATCATACTCAATGGTGAAAGACTGAAAGCTTTCTCTCTGTGATCGCAAACAGGACAAGGCTGCCCATTCTTGCCACTCCTATTCAACATAGTACTAGAAGTCCTAGCCAGATCAATCAGGCAAGAAAAAATAAAGGCATCCAAATTGGAAAAGAAGTAAAATTATCTCTCTTTGTAGATAAGATGATCTTATATATAGAAAACCCTAAAGACTCCCCATGCCCCCCTCCCCCTCCAGCAAACTGTTGGAACTACTCAATAAATTCAGTAAATTTGCAGGATACAAAATCAAAATACGGGAAATTCCCTGGAAGTCCAGCGGTTAAGACTCTGCGCTTCCACTGCAGGTGGCGCAGGTTCGATCCCAGATCAGGGAATTAAGATCCTGCAAGCTGCACAGAGTGGCCAAAAACAAAACCAAAATCAAAATACAGAAATCAGTTGCATTTGCATACACTAGCAACAAAACATTTGAAAAAGAAAAAAGAAAACAATCCCATTCACAATGCATCATAAATGATAAAACACTTAGTGATAAATTTAACTGAGGTGGTGAAAGGTCTGTATACTGATAACTACAAGACACTGAAGGAAATTGAAGACACAGACAAATAAAGATATCCTGTGTTTATGGATCAGATCAATTTATACTGTTGTAATGTCCATACTACTCAGAGCCATCTGTAGATTCAATGCAATCCTGATCAAAATTCCAATGGTATTTTTCACAGAAATAGAAAAACAATCCTATAATTTTTATAGGAACCACAAAAGACCCCAAACAGTCAAAGCAATCCTGAGAAAGAAGACCAAAGCTGGAGGCATCACACTTCCTGATTTCAAACTATACTACAAATCTTTAGTAATCAAAACAGTATGATACTCTCATAAAAAGAGAAACATAGACCAATGGAAAAGAATTGAGAGCCCAGAAATAAACGCTCACATGTAGGGTCAACTAACATTTGACAAAGGAGCCAACACTATTCAATAGGGAATATATATTCTCTTCAATGACTGGTGTTGGAAAAATTGGGTAACCACATGCAGAAGAATGACATTGGACCCCTATTTTACATCAGTCACAGAAATTAACCCAAAGTTTATTAAACACTTAAACATAAGAAATGAAACTGTAAAACTGCCAGAAGAAAACATTTAAAAAAAGCTCTACCTGACACTCGTCTTGGCAATGATTTTTTGGATATGACACCAAAAGCATGGTCAACAAAAACAAAAATCAACAAGTGGGACTACATCAAACTAAAAGCTCTGGGCAGCAGAAGAAATAATCAACAAAATGAAAAGGAAACGTACAGAATGGAAGAAAATATTTGCAAATCATATATTTGCTAAAGGGTTAACATTCAAAATATATGAAAAACTCATAACCCAATTACAAAATAACCCCAAAGAGTCCAATTAAAAAATGGGCAGAGAAAATGAATAGACATTTTCTGAAGAAGACATACAAATGGCCAAAAGGTACATGAAAAGATGCTTGACATCACTAATTGACAGAGAAATGTGAATGAAAACTGCAATATCACCTCATACCTGTTAGAATGGCTAGTATTAAAAAGACAAGATAAAAAGTGTTGGTAAGGATGTGGAGAAAAAGAGATACCTTCAGCACTGTTGGTAGAAATGTAAATTGGTACAGACACTATGGAAAACAGTATGGAGGTTCCTGATATTAAAAACAGGACTACCATATGATCCAAGATTCCCACCTCTGCATATACATCCAAAGGATATACAAACAGGATCTTGTAGAGATACCTGCACCCACATGTTCACTACAGCATTATTCACAGTAGCCAAGACATGGATAAAGAAGATGTGGTGTATACATACAGTGGAATATTATTTAGCTATGAGAAAGAAGGAAATCTACCATCTGTGACAACATGGAGGGACCTTGACAGCACTGTGCTAAGTGAAATAAGACAGAGAAAGACAAATACTATATGATATCATTTATATGTGAAATCAAAGAAATCCAGACTTACAGAAACAAGAGTACAGAGGTGGTTACCAGGTCTGAGGAATGGGGGAAATGAGGAGATTGAGCAAAAGGTACAAATTTCCAGTTATAAGACTATTTGGGGGAACCTAATTTATAGGATGGTGATTATAGTAATCATACTGTGTTACATACCTCAAAACTGCTAAGAGACTAGATCTTAAATGTCCTCACCACAAAAAAACCAACCAACCAACCAAACAGAAACATGGTAATTAAGTGTGACATGGAGGTGTTAGCTAACACTATTGTGGTAGTCATTTTGCAACATGTCAATCAAATCAACACACTGCACACTTTACTTATTTATTTTGGCTGCACCATGCGGCTTGTGGGATTTTAGTTCCCCGACCAGGGATTGAACCCAGGCCCTCGGCAATGAGGGTGTGGAGTCCTAACCACTGGACCACCAGGGAATTCCTATGCACACTTTAAACTTACACATGTTATATGTAAACCATAGTATCTTAACACAGCTGGAAAAAAATTCCTTAACAAATATCATCCCAAAAGAATAAAAAAGTTTACAATGTGAAAGGATTTAAAAATTGAAAAATTGAAACATACAGGAAGTTTAATGTATTACCATATGTTTTAAATTTTAAGCCCTTGATGAAACACAAGATTTTAGGGGAAAATATGAATTACAGAAACTGACTAGCTGAAGCTATTTCCTACCCCTGCCCCCCTAACACCAGCTGCAGCATGTAACAGTGACTGAGTGCTTAGGTGTTCTAGGTACCAAGTATGAACACAGTGATAAATGTGTTAACTTGTTTTTTTCTAATTTATTCCTCACAATAAATTAGAAATTAGGCAGGAACTATTATTATCCCATTTTACAGATGAAGAAATTGAGGCTCATGTAGATTAGGCAACTTGCCTAATGTCACATAGATAGTATCCAAGAGACTAAAAAAGCTATCAAAACTTACCTCCCCCTAGAACTCCAGGACCAGAAGATTTTACTAGTGATTTTTTAAAAAAACTTTCTAATCCCAGGGAAACTATTAACCATTTTAGAACATTATAGAAATGGAAAGCTACCTAATCCATTTTATTTAGCATAAGTCAGATACAAAAATCTCATAAAATTATCATACATTTAACAAACAAAAACAAAACTAAACCATAGACCACCATTTCCCAATCAGTTTTCCACATCAGCGCTATGGCTACTGAAATTCACCAAGATCTATTTCTGATAATAATCCTTGAACAATCCAGAAATAAAGTACACTTCCTTAACATAATAAAGATTATCTATCTTAAGCCAATAGTCAATATAATCCTCAATATAAATTTTAGAGACATTTCTATTGATATCAGCAACAAAACAGATGTGTAGAAATGCCCACTCCCCTTATTATTATATAACATTGGGCTTAAAAATGTAACTAAAATAAATACGACATGAAATAAATAGGAAGTAGTATCAACAGAAAAAAATAAAAAATATTTGCAGACAAGTTTCTACATGGAAAACCCAAGACGCAGAAGAGTAAGCCTTAAAAATAATAAAATAATCAGCAACATAATTGGACACATAGGCTTTTTCACACCATAATTACTGGTTTACAAAATAATGGAAAAAATGGACTAAATCTGCAATTAAAAATAGCAAAATATATAAAAGTTTATTCAGGTACTTAATAAACATGTACTAAGCACCTATTATGTGCCAGTCACTGTTTTTAGTCCTGGGGTTACAGAAATGAATCAAGTAGACTAAGTGGCTACTTAGCTTACATTCAAGAAATGCAAGCATGAGACTGACACTACAAAATGACTTGAGTAAAAAGAGGCATGTACAACATTTTTTGATGAAACTATGAAATATTGAAAACACATCAATTTTTGCCAAATTCAACAAGTATAATTTATTTGTAATATTTATATAAATATTGTTGAACACTTGCAAATGATTTAATTAACATGGAAAAAATGGGAAGAGACTACTTAAGAAAATTTGGAAAAAAAAATACAGGGATACACCACCAGATATCAGAACATACCATATAAAAAGATATAGTTAAATCATAATAATTAAGGCTTTATGGTACTGTCATAAAGATAGATGGACCAATGGAACAGAATAGGTAGCCAGAAACAAACTGATAAATTTAAGAATTAAACACAAGATTAAAAAAAAAATGCCACTTTAAAATGGGGAAGAATGGTACTGGCAAAATCGGTTTGCCAGGTAAGATAAAAAATTATTTTACAATCTCATCTTGGGACTTCCCTGGTGGTCCAGTGGTTGAGAATCCATCTTACAATGCACGGGACACCAGTTCGACCCCTAATCAGGGAACTAAGGTCCCACATGTTGAGGTGCAACTAAGCCCACTTGCCGCAACTGCTGAGCCTGTGTGCTACAACTACTGAGCCCACATGCTCTGGAGCCCACGTGCCACAACTAGGGAAAAGCCCGCGCACTGCAATGAAGAGCCTGCGAGCCACAACTGAGACCTGATGCAGCCAAAGAATAAATAAATATTTTTTAAAAATCTCATCTCATACAACGTATCAAAATTATTAAAGATGGATTAAATAACTACATAAAAGATGGATTAAATAATTACATAAAAATGTGGGCTTCCCTGGTGACACAGTGGTTAAGAATCCGCCTGCCAATGCAGGGGACACGGGTTCGATCCCTGGTCAGGGAAGATCCCACATGCTGTGGAGCAACTAAGCCTGTGTGCCACAACCACTGAGCCTGTGCTCTAGAGCCTGCAAGCCACAACTACTGAGCCCGAGCGCCACAACTACTGAAGCCTGTGTGCCTAGAGCCTGTGCTCCGCAGCAAGAGAAGCCACAGCAATGAGAAGCCTGTGTGCAGCAACGAAGACCCGACACAGCCAAAAATAAATTAATTAATTAAAAAAATAATAATAATTACATAAAAAAGAAGTAAGATCACACAAACCAGGAGGAGATACAAGTATAAACTTGACTTTTGGATGAAAAAGGGTAGTATCAATAAAACAGATCACAAAGGAAAAGAAATCAGACTAAACATTACAAAGTTCTACACATCTAAAACCATTATAAGCACAATTAAAAGTCAAACTACAAATGTGGAAAATCCACCATAACTACTACTAATAAATGGTTAGCGTCTGTACTACATAAGGATCTTATGCAAGTAAGGAAAGACTAATACTTCAATAGAAAAATATGCAAAGACTATGAACAGACAATTCACAGAAGAGTAAATACAAAACACTGATAAATACAGGTATACGAAAAAAATGTTTCAACCTCACCAGTAAATCTACTTAGGAAGTCAGACACAATCCATCACATATTAAACTGGCTGCTGTTAAGAATAATGGCTTTACAGTAAACTTATCACATGGAAAACAAAATACTCAAATTTTAAGAAATCTCAACTTTGAAGTACAGGAGATATTGGTATAGGAAGGCCATCCTCCTATTGTAAGTCACTTAGGAAATCACTTAGGGGCTGAAGTAATCAATGCAGTCTATTATTTCTGCAACTTCAACATATACAGTCAATATACTTATGGTCCCTGGCACTATGTAGCATTAAATACACATTTCCTAATATTTCATTAAGTAAAATAAGAGCTGAATATTTAATAAAAAACATTTTAATAGTTCAAAGCCATATTATGGTACAATATCACTAATGAATCAATTCTTATTAGAACAGTATATAAAGCGGTCCAAAACTTGTATTACTCCGTCTTCTGAAAAAACATGACCTTTTCATTAAAGTACAGTTTTTTGGTTTGTTTTTTTTGGCTGCCCGCACGGTACGCGGGATCTTAGTCCCTCAACCAGGGATCAAACCCAGGCCCCCAGCAGTGGAAGCAGAGTCCTAACCACTGAACCGCCAAGGAAGTCCCCTAAAGTACAGTTTTAACAATGAATAATTTCACTTTAGAAGTATGCATGGAACAGTTATATTACATTACCATTTCAAAGCATTAATGTTTGGAGAAAAACTGCTTAATTCATATAAATACTTTTTTCCCACCTGAAGATATTTTTTAAGCATTTAAGAAACACCAATGTGTGAAGCTGGGGGTGACATTTTCCTTTCATTGTGTAAATGATCCTAAGACAATAGCTGATATGAAAACATATCAGCTATTGATATGTATGTAAATGTAAACCAGGTATCATCTTTACCATGATCTTGTTTAGTTGATAAAACTGCCATTTTTTGAATAAAAACTTAAAAACTTAGCTAAGTGTCACAAGCCATTTTCAATACAGTAACAAAACAAGAGCTTTTTTCTTGCCTTTAGATAGATCCCATGAAGCATGTACTGAATATGCAGGTATCTGTTTCTCTGATAGAATAACGATGGTTGAGTGTGAGAATGCACATGTGTGTATGGTATGTTAGTGTGGGAATGTGTGGTCAATAGAAATGTCATGTCTTAGTAAGAATTAAAACAATCATTAGTTTACTTTAAAAAAATAAACCTTAGCTTACATTTTAAAACATTTAATTAGAAAAAACAAAACCATTCTAGAAATAAAGGAAATGAGCTACACTTTTAATGAGCACCTTATTCCTGAAATTAGGTACTGCAATTTATGGAAGTAATGGGACGTAAAATACCTGTAATAACAGTGGCATTAAGTTTCAGGTACTTACTGGGACTCAACCTCTTGTTTAATTTCCTGCCATTCTCCATATGGATTTGATTTTTTATGAGCTTTGGGTTTTTCTTCACTTGGACCTGATGAATTCTTCCCTTGGGTATTGTTTTCTTTCTGTGTTTCTGGTTCAGTTCCTTTATCACTATTTTTATTTTTTTCCTGAAATGTCAAAGTTAAGAAATAACAAACTTCAAGCAAAACTGCCAGGACCCCAAATTTCTTTAACGTAGTCTTGGTATTGATTTATAAATAATACATTAACTCAGTAGTTCAAATTTGCATGTAATACAACAAACGTACATAAAAGAACTCCTTTAATGCTTGATTAGGTTTTTCATTAAGTCTAAAATGCTAACACATCATGGCCAAGGCTGTTTTTTAAAATAATATAACACAATCCTATTAATGTTCTACCCCCCTCAGAGACATACACTGGCCTTTTTATCCTCTCTTCTCCACTTTACTGCTTCCCTCCTTACTTACATGTCCAACAGTGACCTCCCTTTATACTGTGCCCCTTTTGAATTTAATGCCATGTCGCTGGACCCTTCTATACCCATTATCTATTTAAAGAACTCCCTCAACAAATTAGTGTTAACTGAAATCCATCTTCATGTTGAGGACACTGCCAAAACCTCACTGGCCTGTACAACTGGTAATGATGTGAAATTGGAAAAAGACACACCCCTGAGGTAGAAATAGCTCCCAAGGAGCCCCTGGAGAGGGCTGGTGCTTTTATCATCTGGGATAACAAAGCCCCGTGGCCCAGTTTAGCATGTGGACCATGCATTAGATTTCAGCCTCTTTGTAAACTTGCACAACCATGGGTGGCAGTCCTGGAACACTGTTTCGTTTGCAATTCTTTGAATGGATGTTAACTCATTCCCTAATGCTGCTGATATCACAGAAGTAGGAGACAGCATCAGCTTTCTCTTAGCCAACCTGACTGCTTCCAGGCCACGACATTTTTAAAGTGAGGTCATGCAATACATGCCTCCCCCTCTGAGGTTCACACCACCTTCTATATAGTTCTCTTCCATTCTTCCTCTCATCATCTAATGACCTCTGTCCACTACTCCATATATATATTTTTTAATGTTCACACTTAATTGTATGTATGTTTTTTCCTTTATTTATTTACTTTTTGGCCATGTGGCATGTGGGATCTTAGTTCCCTAACCAGGGACTGAACCCACGCCCCTGCATTGGAAGCGCAGAGTCTTAACCACTGGACTGCCAGGGAAGTCCCCATTTCTCCATATCAAGTGATGACTCTGGCAACTCTGTATGTTCTCTCTGTTCAAATTCTTGTCCTCCACACTGTAAAGCAACTATACTCTAATAAAAATGAAACAAAACAAAAACCCAAAACTCTTGTCATCCCAGAGCTTAAAAATTCCCTACCCTCAGTTTTGTGAGCCACAAAACCAATGACTTTGGCCTTCACTATATTTCAGCCGCCAAATAAGATATTCTCCTCATATGTAGTACCTGGTGCATAGGTAGTATTCAAATATTAGATCCTCACACTTATGTTCCTTTTAATTTGAATGAGGTCATCACTCAAAAATGCCCCACTTACGAAATCTTAAACTCCAAAAGCCCACCCTCTGACCACAATGTTATTCTTTTGGCTTTTTGGCTCGCTTACTTCTACAATACCTCCTTATCCAACATCATTACCATCTCTACTACCTTAATTTCCTGTGTTCTGAGTTTGTTAGTCTCATCTAGACTTTACATTCTTCGTTATCAGGCCCCAGCCCACAGAGAATCACGTTATAAACATTCTTTTGCTAGCACCCTTAAAATATCTTTGTCCCTATGCCCGTCTATTGCGTAGGACCTAAAAATCTCCAACACAAATCTATCCAACCATTAGTTTGTCAAGTGTTACAAAAAAAAATCACACAACCATACAAACTGATGAGATTTCAGAATTTATGACATCCAATTTCAGCAGAGACTTTAACACTGCTTAGTAATGTGTCTCCAGTTATTTCTTCTCCTGGTCCCCTTAGTGATTATTCAAAATACATATTCAGCTCCACAGGGCTGAATTAATAATTTTATATTCATATCATGGAATACTATCCATCCATTATTTTAGTACATGAAGACTTAACGATATCTTTGTGACAGATTAAATTGGAAAGTGATAATAAAACCTTATTACAGTATGACTCCATACCTGGTTTAAAGCAATGTACAAGTCTGAATAGAAAATTATAGACCAAAAACATCAAGGTGTTATACTGATTTCTCTGGGAAACGGCAGGATTATAGTTTGTCCTTTTTTGTTTATCTGTGTTTTGTAATATTTTGTTTGCTTGAAGTTAATAATATCTGTCCCACGTTGGATGCTGGGTTACCTAAATTTCACTATAAACATTGTAAGATATCTACTCCACAAGAGCTTTCCTGCTGCTCTTCTATAAACTGGATACATTCCTCACCCTAAGTTCCACCAAGATTTATGGGGTAGGTTGAGAAGTTGCAGGCAATGACAAGACCCTAGGTAAGGCTGGAAGTGCCCTCTCTCCAGCATCCTGGATATTCCTTCACCTCTCAGGCCAGTACTCAACCATGGATCAATGCTATGTATCTTGTCTGCTTTGGCACCCAGGCTCCTGAGTGTTCCTGGAAAGGTCACAAAAGCAGGAGGACTAGCTATACTAGCTATACTAGCTATACTAGCTATACTATACTAGCTATACTATACTAGCTATACTATTAACACTATTAAAATGTCTGTTCTACTTTCCCGCCATGGTTGGGCACTTAGCACCACCACCTGTCAATCCTCTTACTTACTTCATTTCTTCTCCCACCCTGGCTCAGTGATTATTTTAGTCTGTTAATGTTGTCAAGCTCCCCAAAGCTTCTCACTCTCAGCAAGCAATCTTGATTTCTTTATACATGAGTAAATTGAGGCTAAAAGGCAGGACTCTTCTTTCTTGACAGCAAATCATCCATAGTCATACCTTACAGAAAATGAAAACCTTACCTTCTTACAGAAAATGAGTTTATTCCTTGTTCAAGACCAACCTATCCACTTACCCTTGTTGGTATTCCGTTTCTATCTCCTTTGGAGTCCCTCTTAAGGAAAACATCACCACCACAAATCTCTCACAATTAAAAGTCAGTATGTAGCCACCATCTTATCATCTAATTTCTACTTTTCATTACATATCCAAACCACATATACACTGTGAACCACTTTTCATCCTCCTGTAATCTGAGTTTTCCCACCTAAAACTCTGGTATAACTGCTAGAAGGATATCAAGGACTTCCTTACTGCAAAATTCAATGGACATTTTTCCTTTTCTAGACCTAGTTAATCCCTGATGTTCTCTACTCCTTTGGCTTCTGGGATACTGAATTCTTCTGCTTCTCAGCATACCTTCCTAATCATTCTTTCCTCATTCTGCCTTGTGGGCTCCTCTTTCTCTCCTGTACTTAAATGTTTAATATTCCCCAAGGTCATTTTCCTAGGTTACTTCACCCATTCTGAGACTTAAATTACTACCAGTATGTTGATGATACTCAAATTAACATTTCTAGCCTAGACATTCATACTTGCGTGTTCAGACAGCTCTCTGAATGTTACAGAGGCATTTCAAACTTAGGAGGTCTAAAAATGAATTTACTATATTGTTATCAAATAGATATCAATAAATGATACAACCATTTATCCGGGTGCCAAAATGCATCTCTTGGTTTTATTTCTATCTTCTACCAGAAAGCTGAAGAAAGTCTGTAGATCTTTTCATAAATTAACAAACTGTTGTAAAGAGTAAATCGAGAACTTACCTTAAACTTTATTTTTAGCTTTTGCGTTTCTGTAGAGACCTCTCCTTTTTTTCCTCCCTTTTCTGCTTCTTGTTCCCCATCAGAATCATTATGTGAATCTGATGATTTGGACTCTTCTAGGGTGCCAAGTGACTTTTCATTGACTTTACTAGAAAGCAGATCGCCAGAGTGTGGAATGAAATCATCAGGTTTTTCCCATCTGGATTCTATTCAACACATTTTAATAGTCATGTTATTTAGTTACCAATTCTATTTAGAAGAATATTCCCAATATAATGTTTCCTGTCACTTACAGTATATTAAATGACAACACTGCATCTGTTTCACACCATCACTTGATCAAGAAGATAATAAATAAGAGATCCCAAAGGTCTTGCTATTATCTTTCAGAAATTAAATTCAAGCAATCTGGATTCACTAGATGTATAAACTACAGCCCCAATGGAAAGAGACCTAAGAACTGGTAATACTTTCTGAAGACTCAAAATTTAACCAACACCAGTTTCAGAAAACATCGTAATGGGCACACATGAGATTTCCTGAAATTTATTTATCACAAAATTTCCCTGGGATCTTCATAAAGTGGAATAATGTGGCGAAGATGTGAATGAATATAATTTGTCATTTTATAATAAGGGGAAAAAAAAAACTCAGTTGAACTCTACTGCCACCCAGTGGTTTGTTGGGCTTTTAGTAAAATGATAGCAGTTCTAATTATCTGCAGTTACTCTCTATTTTTAGTTTAATAAAAGGGACAGGGATTCTAAAATTTATTGTTCAACTGGGAAAGTTTTAAGAGTAAAGGGGGCTCTATTAATAATCACATTGATCCAGACATAAACTGAAATTGTTGAGGGAAAATCAGTATGTATAGTCCCTCATTAATTACAGGGTTCTTTCCAGCACTAATGAAAAAAATTACTTTTTCCTTGTCTTTATTTCACACAAGTAATAAAAGAACTTACAAGAAATAATTGGTTAAGCATCTAATATGTACCAGGCACTGTTTGGGGAACTTTAGAGACACATGACCATCATGAACTCACAGAGTACAGGATCAGCTCTACTTAAGAGCAAATACAGGCTCAGTGACTTACCCACAATCATAGAGCTGGTAAGGGAAGCTGTGTGTTGAGCTCACTCAGATCTAACTCTATAGTTATATGTTATTTTATCTTTATAAGGATTCAGTCCATCAAGTTTACTGAGGTAGAAGCATTGTCATCATTGGGCAAGCTGGGTATCTACTTGGAGGTCAAAAGGGCCTTTTCCTCCTAAAAGACTTAATGCTATGTAGCAGTCTTTGGATAGCAGGAATTAAAAAACAAACAAACAGGGCTTCCCTCGTGGCGCAGTGGTTGAGAGTCCGCCTGCCGATGTAAGGGACACGGGTTCGTGCCCTGGTCCAGGAAGATCCCACATGCCGCGGAGCGGCTGGGCCCATGAGCCATGGCCGCTGAGCCTGTGTGTCCGGAGCCTGTGCTCCGCAACGGGAGAGGCCACAACAGTGAGAGGCCCCACGTACCGCAAAACAACAACAACAACAACAACAACAACAAACAAACAAAGCTCAAAGTTACACCAATACTATAGCTATTTTGGTATATTTAATTGCAGAAGAAACCAACTATAATTACTGGCAAGACTAGTTTTATGAAATTAGATAAAATCTTAATTTGAAAAACAGATAATAATTAGGTAACTAATTCTGCATGTTTTATAAATATTTATATAACTGAAAATTATTAAATTAGTAAAAGTGAAAATCAGACAGTCTTATTAGCCACTGCTAAAATAGCTTCAGTTCTGCTTTTTAAAATAGGAGAAGGCAAGTTGAATGAGGTGATCTTCCAAGGTAATGATTATATTTCTAAAATAATCCTGATAAAAACCAATGATGGTAGAGAAAGTAAAAATGATTTTCAAAGTAAAAAAATTTGTGAATGCAGTATCACTTGAGAAGAACACATGGCTCAGTATATTACAGAAATCTTTTTGCTTTTCCATTGTATTAATGTTTCTAAATTATAAAAAATACATACTTGCTACAGAAATATGTTTATCACTATACTAAAATTCTCAAGTTCAGACAATTCCTCAGCAGGCTAATAAGCAGTGTGAGGTACAATTTTAGACAGCTTAAGAGATAAACAAAGGTAATACTTACCCCCTGTTTCTGTATTATAATAATAGGTATAGCCATTTTCACTTAAACCTTCTACCCAAACGGTCTTCACTGCCGTCTAATGGGAGGAAAAAAACCAGCATAAACTGAAGATGTGGTTATATATTAGATAACTAAGGCAGACTCAGCCAGCCTTTCCTTTCCTCTTGACACCTGGCAATTAGGGGTGGTGGTACCGATCATGGCCAGGAAGCTTGATTTGTGTTAATCATGAGCCACCTTTCAGGGAGGGAGGGAATGCCTTGCCTCTGAAAGCCAGGAACAGTTCTTTGCAGACTGACAGGGACATGTAAATGGCAACTGACTGCAAACCAACTAATAATATTTGCCCTGCATGGACTTTTAGGGTAGACATCACTTTTCCACCACCATCCACCCTTTTAACAAAAGGACTATAGAAAGAAAGAAACAAAGGGGGTTGGGGGGACAGGGAGGCTTATCTGGAAGTAAATTTGCTTAATCAACCCTACAAAAATCCCAGAAGCCAATCACTTAAAAGAATTTTAAAAAGACTATTATTGTGCTTCAGTTACCTTTTTTAAGTTTCCTTGAAATCCTTCAGGTTTCTCCCACTGAGATGCTTAAAACAAAATATACTGCATTTGTAACATCTTCCCAAAAAAATTTAATTTGGCAAAAATTTATAAGATATTCAACATGAATGAAACACTACGTGTCTACAGTTTAAAACATAATTGAAAAATAAAAAGAAACAACATACATCCCAGTAGTACTGTGAAGAATACATGTGAATGCTATGTAACCAAGAAGGAAGGACAGAATGAAGGATAAGAAGTTACTGGTACTTCACAAGAATTATTAGAGCTAGGTAGGGCTTCTCTTAAGGATTTCTTGGAATTCAGGCTTGATAAATTTTGACATCTTGGGGCAGGGGAGAGTGAGAGATGGAATGAATGACTCCAAAGAGGAATAAGATGAAGAATGCAAGAATTAAAAACAAATATTGCTGAGAGCAAGAGTATATAAAGTAGGATGGTGAACAAAGGCAGCAAGGAATAGGCACCAGAAGGGAGAAAAAATGTAATTAATAAATAATTTCTATGTAAATTTGAGAAAGACTTATAATCCCCAGCATACAATTATTTATGGTTCACTGCTGAACAACATGCACTTCACTTATGGCTCAGTGCAAACTCTCAGAGATTGTTACTATTTCTATGTCGTCAAAAACTGACTGTGATTCTAGAGATCTTAATAATTCCCATAATACTGGTAGCCCAAGGTTTTCTTCGTGATTAACTCTCTAATCTCATTTCCTACCTTCCTGACCATTCTTACCTTTTCTTCTACCCATTCCTTTAATATATGTACCACCCACCCTTTCTACTTCTTGTTCTCTTCTTTCTCCTTGTGATCTCATACACTCCTAAAAGTTAAAATATTTACAAAGCTTTATTGAGAAAATATAAAGCTGTAATTTATTTGTAAGGAACCCACTATTAAGTCTTTAATTATGACCTTGAGTCACTATGAGAAGGGTACCTTTTTAAAGGGCACATATTTTTTTTACCAGTGGCAAAAACGTAAAGTTAGTCTTTCATTGTTTAAACGTTCCAATATTAACTAAAAGTCCTAACACAAAACAAACTGTCAGTTATCATTCTCTACTATTTTTATGCCTAAATGACTTACCTCCTGTGATAAGATCATAATAGTAATGGTAACCCTCAGAGGTTATGCCTTCTACCCATCTGCCCTTTGAAGGGTCTTTTTTCTTTTTCTTCTTTTCTTTCTGCTGATTTGATACAGAGGTGGGTGGCATAGTGCTGGTTACTGGTGACACGCTTGGATCTGAAATTTCTGAAGAAAGATGAGAGAAGGGTGAAGTAGCTGATGTAAATTTTTTTTCCTGTTATAAAACACTAATAATTTTATTCCAATTAAAAGCCTGACAAGATTCTTTTGGGAACTTGACACGTTATTACAAAGCCTATTTAGAAAGCTAAATATGCAAGAATATAAGAATATCCTGGAGAATTGTAAAAAAGAAGTGATAAAGGGAATCTAGTCCTACTAGATATTAAAACATTCTGAAACTCTGATTAAAAAAACAATAGTGTAAAACTGATCCAGGAGTAGACAAACATATGACTGAAACACAATAGTACAGAATCAGTTCCAACTGCATATTTCTAGTATTTCTTATTAGAGAAAAAAAAATAATTTAACAAACGATGTTGGACTGACTGGTTAATTATTTGGAAAAAATAAATTTATTGTCCACTCCCGGCTCCTCCCATGTTTTTACATCAATATAAATTTCAGATCAAAGATATTTACAAAAAAACCAAAAAGTAAAATAATGTTAAATTTGAATGCATAGAAATTCAAATATTTGGTATGGCAAAAATAAAAACAACAAGAAAAACGTAAGACGGACAAATGATAAATCTTTACAACAAATATGACAGAGGATTAATGTTCCTAACAAAGATCCTTTACAAATCTAACGTTCTAACACAAAAATGGGCAAAAAGTACAAAGGTACTTTAACACTTAACTTCACTAATATCCAAAGAAATGCAAATACATCCAATTTTTTTTGCTTAGATCAATAATACTGAAAAGAATGACCAATCCACAGTTAGTCAGTATGATCTATCGGATATTTACATGGGTATAAAAAATGGGTAGTTTTTATGGCTTTGCTTTTTTCCAAAGGAATAATTATTCCCAACATTAGTTAATAAAATAATTTTATTTCTAGAAAAAGTATAAATCAGCCCAACATTTGTGGAGACAGCTTGATTTCATAAGTCAATATACAAAATATATTTACACTTTAAATCTGCAATCTCACTTCTAGAAATTGAGCCTACAGAGATAAATGTGAAAACATGCCTACATAAGGGTGCTCACTGAAACATTCTTCCTAACAGTAAAAAACTCCAAGGAACCTAAATGTTAATCAGGAAGAGACTAGTTACATAAATTATGGCATTTTAATGGCATCCTATTATGGCATTTTATACCCTTTATTGAACACTTGTTACAAGTGGTCACAGTAATGAGCAATTCATACCATTATGTTACTTAATTTTAGTAAAAATCGAAAGTCGTATCACTAGCAAGAGGCCATTCTGGTTGACCCCAAAGCTTGTGTTTCTAAACACTCTGTAGCCACTAAAAATAATGTGTATCTTTAATTATTTAAAATAAAAGACGTATTTGACATATCATTTAGGGAATAAATAAAACCACCCCCAAACAGACCACAGCATAAAGTGTACAGTATAACTTTATTAAAAAAATTCTAAAGATGTCTGGAGAAATCTTAAAAGCAGCTAGTTTTAAAAACTCTTTTCTTTGCCTATACTGTTTCACTTTTAAAGGAATACATATTCTATTTAGAAAACAAGGCTATTAAAAACATTTGATAGGAAAAATCCAATTAAATATAAAACACTAAGATTTATTTGCCCATAGGGCAGCATAATAGAATCTCCCGATCTACCTAATTGATGAGATGAATTTTCAACTACGTCTTTAATTCTGCAGGAATGCGTACAATCCTTTTTCCCCTTAAAATGAACATAAAGCTTTAACCTTGTAGAAATAGTACTACCCCCGCCTTTTAACTAATAATGTCAAGGATATTTTAAAAATCTGGTCACGGACTTCCCTGGTGGTGCAGTGGTTAAGAATCCGCCTGCCAATGCAGGGGAGAGGGGTTTGATCCCTTGTCTGGGAAGATCCCACATGCCACGGAGCAACTAAGCCTGTGTGCCACAGCTACTGAGCCTACGCTCTCCAGCCCATGAGCCACAACTACTGAGCCCACATGCCACAACTACTGAAGCCCGTGAGCTCTAGGGCCCACGTGTCACAACTACTGAGCCTGCATGCTGCAACTACTGAAGCCCACGCTCCGCAACAAGAGAAGCCACCACAATAAGAAGTCCTTGCATTGTAACGAAGAGTAGCCCCCACTCGCCACAACCAGAGAAAGCCTGTGTGCAGCAACGAAGACCCAACGCATCCAAAAAAAAACGTCTGGGCACAACTGTTCTTATGTGACGAGGGCAACGCCAATTAACTGTTACTCTGCTTTAAAAGTTAATCAAAAGCAGTTTTTGTTAGAAAGTAAAGAATACCGTTCCATGTTGACTACTGCAACCATTATGCAAGATCAACAACTGAGATCTGGTTTCAGGATGATGGATTTGTCATGGAAGAAATGCTTTATAGAAAATTACCAATTTAAAGTCTAAATTCAGTGACAAGATAGATATACTCCACTTAAATAATGCCTTTTATCTGGAAATGAGTTATCCTCACACCCTCAAATTATCTACCTTCTTGCTGGTGGGCATGTGGTAAAATGGGAGCCTTCATACACTGCTGGTGAGAATGTAAACTGGTTCAACCACAGAGGAAAACAGTATGGAGGTTCTTCAGAAAATTAAAAAATAGGTCTACTATACCATCCACTAATTCACGTCTGGGTATATACCCAAAGGAAATGAGACTGGATTATGAAGAGATATATACTTATTGCAGCGTTATCACAGCTAAGTTATTCATAGCTAAGATAGGAAACAGCCTAAATGCCCATCAACAGATAAGTGGATAAAAAAAGATGTGGCATACACACACACACACACACAATTCAGCCATGAGAAGGGAGGATACCGTGCCATTTGCGACAACATGGATGAACCCTGAGCACATTATGCTAAGTGAAATAAGCCAGATACGGAAAGACAAATACTGTATGGTATCACCTATATGTGGAATCTAAAAAAGTCAAACCTGTAAAAGACAGAGCAAAATAGGGGATGGGGGAGTGGAGGGATAAGACTGATGTTGTTTAAGGGTACAAACTTGCAATGAATAGTAAGTAAGCCAGAAGTCTAATGAACAATATAATGAACATAGACAATGATATCATACTATAATTATGTAATATGATAAATATTGCTACAATGGCAATCCCATTACAATAAATGTATCAAAGTAACACACCATGTTACATACATGTCCAATATATTCAATAAAAAAATTAAAAAGTAAAAAAAAAAATCTACCTTCTAGTAGTAAAGTCACTTAATTTGTCCACACAAGGTTAATTCACTATAATTCAGTTATATAAATAAACATGATTCATAGTTTTGACCATATAGATAAAGTGAACGGGGGTTATAATGCAACGCCAATTTTTTTTTTTTTTTTTGCGGTACGCGGGCCTCTCACTGTTGTGGTCTCTCCCGTTGCGGAGCGTAGGCTCCGGACGCGCAGGCTCAGTGGCCATGGCTCACGGGCCCAGCCGCTCCATGGCATGTGGGACCCTCCCGGACCGGGGCACGAACCCGCGTCCCCTGCATCGGCAGGCGGACTCTCAACCACTGCGCCACCAGGGAAGCCCCAACGCCAATTTTTTAAATGAACAGATCCATTTAGCCAAATAATTAGAATACATAAAAACTCAAGTGTCTCGGAAATGAACCGCTGACCTACGATAGAGCGAGGACTAGGAAACCCCAAGAGTAACACAGTTGTTGTGAATGGAGGTACTGAAAGATGAAGATTTAAAAGCAAAACAAAAGTGCACAAGCAAAAGTCCCACAGTCTCAATAGGGCTGTGATGTACAGGCAAAGCACTAGGAGTATACCAAGTGTACAACCCCTCTATGGAAACAATAAGAGCTCACTGAGCATGACCTCTGATGTTACTTTTAAAACATGCTGGCTCCTTTTTTACCTGACTCTAAGCCAAGCCTTTTCAAATCCTCTTGGTATGCTTTCAGGGCAGCTGCCTCCATTGCAGCAAACTCCTTTGATGCCTTTTCTTCTTCCTTTGCCTTATCCAGGCTTTTCTGTTTAATCTGAGCAAGACACATACAAAAGTGAAAGCTAGATAAAGGGCTGATATTTACATAGAGAAATTGGCAAAGAAAGAAACAAACTAGATTACCTCACTGATCCTCCTTGCCACATTTTCCTTATGATTCTTTCCTCTTTCATGAAATTCAATGCTCTTGAAGATTAAAAAAAAAAGATACAAAGGAAAACTACACATAATGTTCACAGCAAAGTAACAGTAAATATATGGAACATAACAAAATTGAATTACAATTGGCAGAAAAGATAAAAATAATTCTAATGCAAATTGGTCCTTTTTATCAAATGATGCTAAGGAACTAAACCACATTATTTATTATTATGCCCTCTGACTACGTTTCCTTTGGTGCTTAAAATAAACTATGATGACCATATTAATAGAGAAATATACAAGGTACCCCTGATGACTAATCTAGTGAATATGATTGTAAAGAGGACTCAAACAAGACATGAAGCCAAAGGAGGAGTGGAAAAAAAAATCTTAACTTCAAGAAACACCTCTCAACATAAAATGTCAAAACCAGCGAATCTCTAGAATTTGTACTGCTCTACTTGCCACATTAGGTAAAAGAGAAAAAGCAATGATTCTTAGAACCTTATTCTTCCAGATTGCGAGAAAAGTAGATGTTAAAAAACTCCTCCTAAATTGTAAACAAATACTATTACTATGTGGTAATGGTACAAAATGTAAAACTTCTATGCAGGGCAACTTGGCACTATCTGTCAAAATTAGGCTGCTGTAACAGAGAGCAAAGAAACTCCTTATATACTGATGATGAAAGAGCTCCAGCATATGGTGTCCAGTTTAAAAAAAAACAACTGTGATGCACGGCAGTGTAAACAGCATGCTACCTTCTATGCGTGCTGGAATCAGAACCTGTATCTATGCCTACAGAAACAATGGAAAATTTAAAAAGTGGTAACCTATAGGGAACGATGGTAAATGGATGGATGGGGACAGAGTTGATGAGTGAATGCTATTACCTATGTAACAGCCAGAATGCTCCCTAAATTACAAATGTGTTGTTGTATGCAGTAAGAAATTTCTGGTAACTTTTCAAAATAAGTTTTGTCAGTCAATTCTTATCTAACACATTTCCTGATTATTCTAAAGTACTGCTGTGAATTCCTCTTTAAAGTGTGACTTCATAAAGCAAATATTCATCCTCTATTTTTCATATGTTCGTTTCCTAAAGTTGGTTATATTACACAAAGAATATTTAAGGCCTGTTCAAAAACAAATTAATTTTGTTTCTAAAGGTTAAATCAATGTATATTAGCAATTCAAGAAGATGAAGAAAGACTATCCTAGAAGGAATTATTTACTCTGGATTGGTGGTCCCCAAACTTTTTGGCACCAGGGACTGTGGAAGACATTTTTTCCCTGGGGTAGGGGGTGGGGGGTGTTGGTTCAGGCGGTAATGTGAGTGATGGGGAGCGGCTGTAAATACATATGAAGCTTCACTTGCTTGCCCACCACTCACCTCCTGCTGTGCAGCCCGGTTCCTAACAGGCCGTGGACCAGTACCACTAGAGGCCTGGGGGTGGGGGACCCCTGCTCTAGATCACTCAAAAACACTGAATTGCTTGGATACTTCCAGGGAAGAGACTATCAGTGATTTGTGTAGCTTTTAAAATTTGTGGCATTTTTTTTTTTTTTTTTTAGGATGGCTAAGTCAAACAAAATAGTCAAGAACTTTAGCAACTATTCAAAAAGACAAAAAAAAAAAGCAAGACAAAACTGAACAGAAAAAAATCCTTAAACTCTTTGCAGATAATAGTAATAAATGTCTATCAAAGAAACATAACACTGTTAAAGATGGGGCTACTGTTCTTCTGTGCATCCCACTCTACCAAATAATAAGGATATGAATATACATTTAAAAGATACCCTACCGTTTATGTACTATGTACATAGAGTATGACATGCATGAGATGGGGAAAAAACCAAAAATCAATGGTGCTTTTTGTTTCATGTCTTAAAAGCTGAATTTGGACCAAGACATACAGTAATAATGTGCTTAAAGGTTCCTATTTTCATATTCCATGACAAAGGTAACAATGTTCTTTCAAATTTAAGCATTTAGAGATATAAAGCTCTGCATCAAACATATTTAACTATCTCTAAAACAAAACATACAAGAAAAAGTACAATGTCGCTTCTTTCTACATATTAAGGGCTTTCTGCTTTTACTTTTCTTTGTATATGACAACATTACAAACAGCACCATCATAACGTAGGTGTTTCATAAACATTAATGCGATGACCCACGCAATGTCCAGTTCCTTAATGTGACTGAAGGGCCACAGAGAAATAATTTGGCTTAGGACATAATCAAATTTGGGCTGATGAAAAAGAAGGCGGCTCACAGCTTTCCTACAAGGAATGAAAAAACAAAAATTGTTCGATGTTTTGAAAAATCAAGAGCAATGTATATGAAACTGTTTTGTAAGCTCTGAGTTTAGATCAAAAAGGAACATTTCACATGAATACAATATTATGAGAATCTTTAATAGAGAAATTATCATACAGGCCTATTGTCCGCTATCCAGCACTTGCAGTAATCACAGAATTTCTTTGGTTGGGACTTCCAGTAGTCTGCCCTGGAAAAGGAAAAACAAGTTTAAGTTTATTTACAATTTAAAAAGGTAAATTTTTGCATGATTTACAACTTCATAAAAAGGCCGAAATATAAGCCTCTGCTACTGAATCTTGACTTGTTACACACAGCACCCTGTTTTATTATTTAGCTGAATGAAATCAGTCAACTGAAATTCTGTTGCCAGTAGAGTGGAAAAAGTCTGCAACGGATTTAAAACGCCCTTAAACAAAATAGCTTTTTAAAAAATGCCTCATTTGTTACTGTCATCAATGTGAAGAAATAAGGAACATCTTGGAGAAGATTATCTATTCTTTCCATTCCTTTCTGGCATTTTTGGAGATTACTGTTAATTGAAACATGAAGAAACTCATAAAGTTCACTTTAAATCAAGTTATTTCTACCCAAAGAACAAAACATAAGACACCTCTGGTGGGAGGCCGTGGTTCCTCTGAGACTATCAGTTAATACAGTTTGTTCTTGAGCCTCATGGCAAAAGAGAATTAGAAAAGCCAAAGGATCCCTCGGCCGGCAAGACCAAAAAATAAAAAATAAATTCATAGGCTAACCAAGGCTGGCCGCTTCTAGTAGGCGGAGGAGGCAGCGGTGGCCGCAGCCCAACCCTACAATTTCACAATACCCCACGGTTCAAGCGCTACAGAAACCAGAAAGATGCTCTCGGCCCCCAACCGTGTAGGTGGCGGGAGCGCTCCGTCGCTTTGCGGCGGCCGTCCAACCTCCAGGGGCCGCCAGCCTCCCTCCCAGAGCCCGTGCTCCAGGCCCCTAGGGCGCTCTGCGGGGTAGCATCCCCACCCCGCCCAGAAAACAGGCCCCGCCTGTCCGCTGCAGACCCCGAGCGAGTTAAAGGAGCGTCCGTCACGCCCCCCGGCCGAGGGCGGGGGGAGAGGGGTGGTGGCGGAGCTAGAGACCCGGAGGGGGAAAGGGCCGCCCGGAGAAACAAGACCTCGTTGTTTAGAGCCTGAGGCCCGACTCACATGACAGGACCAGCCGCTCCGCGGGTCGCTCCGGGCCCGGCTGAGGCTCGCGTTCCCCACGCGGGACGAGTCGGAGCCCAGCTCACCGCGAGGCCCACCGCAGCCTCCGAGCCCGGACACCTCCCTTCTTCCCCCGGACCAGTGTTCCACGGTTCCCAACTACGGGTGCCCAGACGACTCAATCCGCGTTCGAAATTTCCTCTCCTTCCCCTCCCCCTCCAGGGGCGGTACTCCCGGCTCCGGAGAGGTGGGGTTGCTATAAACGGGTTGAGGTCACGGAGAAGGGGCGAAAGCGCGACGGGACCTGAGCTGAGAGACGGGAAGCTCGAGCCTCACGTCCCCGCGTCATCCCGCCTTCTCTTTTTTTCCCTGAGATCCAGAACCTCCACCCTTCTTCTAGGCTCGCTGGCTCGTGGCCGAGGAGCTCGCGCGCCGCCTCCGCCCCGAACGCAAACAGCTGTTCCCAGAGACGTCGCCGCCCTCAACTTTGCCAACTAGTCCGCACGCACTTTGACCAGCAGAGCAGCCCGGACCTGTAGGCTGGGGGCCGTTGGCGGAGTTAAAAAAAAAAGAGGTGAAACAGCTGGTTTCGGAGCCGAGAGTCGCTTGGCTCGGCCTTGCCTCAGAACTTTCCTGAGGCGGCGGAGCGACCCAGCCCCGCCCCCCGGACGCCCGCGCGCTCGGGTCGGGCGCGTTCCCTGGCTCGCGAGCGCGTGGGCAGCGGCGGTAGCGACTCGGGTGGCGCAGAGGCGGCGGCGGCTGGAGTGGCGGTGGGCGGTGGAGCTGGGGAGCGGCGGCGTTTGCGCTTGTCAGGTGAGTCACCGCAGCTTTCTCAGTAGCACTTCCCATATGGTCTAGCGGTTAGGATTCCTGGTTTTCACCCAGGCGGCCCGGGTTCGACTCCCGGTATGGGAACGGTGTATCTCTTTTTAGAAGTGGACAGGGGGGACTAACTCGTTTTTATTTCCAGTGGCTCTGGCTCTTTTTTCCTGCCCCCTACCCCAGGTGATTTCGTGGAAAACGCGTGTTCGAGTAGTTGTTAGTGACGCCGTGAACTGGGCTGCGGCTTTGGGAGACACGAGTGCCGCGCCGGGCGGGCTGGAGGAGCGAGTGTACTCAGGGTTCCTCTCCTCCTGCCGGAGGCTGGCGGGGCTGAGCTGCCGGGAAGGAGTTTCACTTTCCCCGGGGCCGCCCTCCCGCCCCTCCGGCCCCCGGCCGTCCCTTTCCAAGCGCTCGGGAGGTGATGATTAACTCTGGCTTCTCCTTATCTGTCCCCAGTGCCCCCCTCGGGCCCACACCCTCCTCCTCGGCCGGCCCCTTCTGACGGTCCCAAGCGAAGCGGGGCGTGTTGCCCCCTGCCCTCGGCGCCCGGGAGCCCGCGCCCGGCTTGGAGCCCCGTTGTCTCGGCCGGGTGTTGACTAGAAACACCCCCGACACAAAGCAGCCCCCTGGCGGGGGGGGGGCGCGGGGAGGCGCCGAGGGCTGTCCGGAGATCCTCGGTGCCCGCGGGTGCGCTCTCCTGACCGCGCAGCTGCCCGCGGCAGCCGGATTGGCCGCGTGTCCACCCCGGGCTCCCGCGGCGCCCGAGCCCCGCCCCGAGGCCGGCCTGCGAGGTCATCCCAACTTGACATCGGGGGCGCCGGCCGTAGTTCTCAGAAAGTACCCCAGACTCCGGAGCCACAGACTTGAGTGTTTCTGCTCGGGAAGGCCTCTGGGGAAGGGCGTCCGTCCCGTTCTCCGCCCACGTCCGCCCCCCCCCCCAAAAAAAACACACACACGCTGTGGAGAAGAAAAATACCACTAGGATGAGATGTCTTTAAAGAAGAAATGTGACTTTCCAAAAGGGTCTAACGTTTTGAGCGCCGCGGATAGAAAATCCTGGGGTGGAGGTGGGGCTTGGAAGAGAGAAAATTGGCCGGAGACTGGGGAGGGGATGTTATAACAAAGTTTCACTGTATTTTTAAATATAGAAGCCCTGTGTTTATTACAAAGAAGGGGCAGCTGTGTCAGCAGCATGTGAGCTGTAAATGAAACAAAAGCGTTATCTTAAATGCAAGCTGAAATTAGAAAATGGGGTGAGCTCTGATGTTTAGTCTATTGGGCCTCCGGGAACAAATGAAGAAGGAAAAAGTGGCTCTTGTGGACGAGTCTCTGGTCAGTGCCATTACGCAGAGCAGAAGGATTAGTTGTTAGTATGTGCCTTCCCAAACTGTGTTTGATAGTTTTAACTGCACAGTGAATTTTGAAATAATCTGTTAATGTGGACAGTATGATTAAGGATGAATTACTTTCACATTGTAAATAAACTTCCACAACTAAAAATGTTTTAAATCATCTTCATTAGTTCAAATATTTGAACGTTTTCTCTACACCAAGCATCATCGGATAGTCTTGGAAGTTAACTGATGTTCAGGTTCTTCATGTTAGGAGGTTTTGGAGAGAATCCTGAATGGAGTCATATTTTGGCCCTTTTGATTAGCTGTATGACCTTGTGGTAGATCTTTCACCTTCTCTGTGCTCTGGGTTTAGAGCCATAAATTCTTGATGATACATACCACTCACAAACTTGAGAGTTAAAAGAATTGTTGAGCAATTCTTGTGTCGGTAATAAGAGTGGAAAAGTTTCATTTAAATAGAGGATTGTGTCATTGTTCAGAAACCATTTACTAAAGAATTAGGCCTGAGCGTGGAAGGAAGGAAAGATCCTTCTGCCTTAATTGCCTCCAGAAGAGCTTCAATCTTGACCTCGCATTTTGTGACGACTTGGTATCAAATTGTGCTAAAATGGATGTGATTTTCAACTGAGCACCCGGTATAATTGCAAATAGCTTTATATATATTTGAGGGTATGCTGAGAGGAGTAGTTTGGTGACAATATATCTGTCCGAGACATAGACTTATATATTGTTGTGTACCAGGCACAGTTGGCTAGGGCAGCATCTGAGTTGCAGAATTCCTTCAAGAGCACATAGGTGAGAAGTCACTTCTACTCAGGGAAGAGGACTAGAGACCAGACAAGGAAGGGAGAGTGTTTGCCCTGGACCTTGAAGAACAGGTTGGATTTCTCCTGGTGGGGAATGTGTATCAGAAAGCGGAGGTTGGGGCAACAAGTGTGAGGCTGGCTAGTAGCCTGGCTGGGTAGGAGCACACAGTGCCTGGAGGGAGAGCCATGGGGGTCAAGTTGGGATGGTAAAAAGGGAATTTTAACTGGATAAATTTTGACTAGGTAACAAGTTGTTTTATGGGATTTATGTCACTAGACTTTTTAAAACATTTTGCGTCTCTTTGAAGAAACTAAATATAGCATAATATGTAAAAATTTCTTTTTTTTATGAGTCAAACAATATAGAAACATGTAGAATATTTTGTGCCCATGGGTTTTATGTTTAGCAATTAGATATTAATTTTTAACCAATGGAGTGGAGAAAATTAACATTTAAAAGAATGAAATCTAGGTTTAGATTATGAGAATGATCTGCAACTATATTCTTACTGGAAATAGTCTAAGACAGAGCTGCTAGTTACTGTCGGTGAAGCATACACCTTAAATTGGTCAGAACTAGGTGATAACTTTGTAAGGATTCATTCATACGCTTGTGCCTTGCTTCCAAAACACCATTGGTAGTCATGTTTTACATGTTCTCTCTTGAGCCACAAAATAAAGTGATACTAAATGAGTGGTGTGGATTACCCAAATAGTCTCTTTACTATTTGTTACTATTAGGTGCAGCTAGAAGATGTACGACAGTTCAGTAAACGTTTGCATAGATGAACACCTGTACGTAAAGAAATGTAAGGGTTGGGAAAATGACGATGGCATTTTAAAAGCCAAAGACTTTACCCTGGTCTCTGAGCCTAACATTGTCTAGCCTCTACTTGGGTCCTCAACGCCACCTCCTCCCTCCTCTCCCTTTTCATTGTACTTTAGCTGCACTGGCTTCTTGCTTTTTGTTCCTTGAATGTGCCATACTTGTTCTTTTCTCAGTCTTATGTCTTGCTGTTTCCACTGCCTGCAGTATTCCCCCTCCAGCTCTGCACATCTCACTCCTGTCAGCGTTACCTTATCAGAGAGGCCTTTCTGTTTACCCTCACTAGAGACTCCCTTTTCTGGTTACTGTCTGGTTACTTTATGCTGCTTTATTTTCTTTTGCGTATCTGAAATAAACATGTTTGTTCCTGTTTATTTCTTGTCTTATTCTACTAGAATATAAGTTCCATGAGAGTAAGGATACTGTGTAGTGAGATCACTCTTGTTCTGTAAGAGTCAAACAGTAATGAAGAAGTTGGTACCGTCATAGGTTGCTGGGGGAAATGTAAAATGGTGCAGCCACTTTGGGAAACTGTTTGGCAGTTCTCTCAAAATGTTAAACATAGAGTTGCCATGTGACCCAGCAGTTCCACTCCTAGGTGTATACCCAAGACAGATTAAAACATGTCCATGCAAGAACTTGTACACAATTGTTTATAGCAGCATTCATAAGCAGAAAGTGACAGATAACCCTAATGTCTGTCAACTGAGGAATGAATGAATAGAATGCAGTGTACCCATACAATCAAATATTTTTTGGCAATAAAAAGGGATGAAGTAGTGATATATACCACAGCATGGATCAATCTCAAGAACATTATGCTAAACAAAAGAAGCCAGGTCCAAAAGACCACGTTTTGTATGAGTCCATTTATATGAAATGCCCAGAATAGACAAATCTGTAGAGAAAGAGGATGGATTATGGTTGCCTAGGATTGGCCGGGGTGGGGGAGGATGACACGGGGGATGGGAAGTGATTGCTAATGTAGGTCCAAGGTTTCTTTTTAGGGTGATTACAGTGTCCTAAAATTACATTATGATGATTGTTGCACAACTCTGTAAATATACTAAAAAACATTGAGTTCTACTCTTTGTGTGGGTGAACTTCATGGTATGTAAATTATATCTCAGCAAAACTGTTAAAAAAAGATTGAGGCAATCAAAAATATAGAATATTTTGTCTACATTTTACGTTTATCATTTGGATATTAAATATTTAAAAATAATAATGGAATGATTTAACACTGCAACTCTAGCTCCTAGATAGTCCAGGAATGTAGCAAGAGCTCAGTAAATAACAGACGAAGGAGGTTGAAGTATACAGATAATTACGATACAGTGCATAGTGTAATAAATGCTTAGAGGAGACTAAGCCAAGGGTTACAGGGGTTTGAAGGTCTCTAAAATGTCACATCTGGGTTTGTGTGAAGAGAATGGGGAAAGGCCTCTAGGAGGCAGCATTTGAGATTGGCTTGGAAGGCTGCTTATGCTTTGCGGGTGGAGATGATTGAGCGGGAGACAAGGCTATAAGAAGGAAGCAGGCAGGAACAGAGGTCCCTAAACAGTTGCTAGCACATTTTGGCTGAGCTGAGAGTACAAATAGTATAGGAATGGACCAGTAGTAGTATAGTAGTATAGTGTAAGAGTGCAAGAATAGGCTACGGTCTGTAGCAGACAATGTCAGTGCTGGCAGATCTCCTCTGATGTCTTTTTATCATCCCTCCCAACCCCTAGTGTGCTTCTGATGGCTCATACTTGGGAAGAGTTGTATCCCTTGCTGGCAGAGAGCTGGAAGTACCTGGGGGTTTATCCCCCTTCCCCTAATAGCTCTCAACCCGAGACTGTCCTGTCAGGAGAATATCTTCGGAGCAGGGACTTTGACTTTTCCCCCCGTTCTGTATCATCAGCACTTGGGGCAGTGCTTGGCACTTGTTGAGCATTCAGAAAATATTTGAATGAATGAATGAATAAATGAAAACCAGGAAGTTGCAAGGTATATTCAAAGTGAAGTTTATTTCCTAAATCCCCTTGACTCTTGCAGAGCACTTAGGAGATTTTGGAAGGTTGTGATTGTGAAGGTCCTTGAATTTTGGAGTAAGGAGTTTACTTAGCTAAAAGAAGGAATTTCTGGTAATATGATACGTGTTTTAATGAAATTAATTTGGCAGTAGTGTGCAGGATGAACTGGGGGATGGAAGGGTTGTGTCTGTGGTGTCCACACTGACCAAGGTTGGGGGGTCTTCTGCAGTACAGTAATAATCTAACAACTCTCCTTGCCTCTAGTGTCTCCCTAAATAGGGTGGTGGCAAAAGAATATAAAGGATTAAATGGAAGAGGTGCATTGAAGGAAAAATTTAAGATGTCAGGAGTATAAATACTCCTCAAAGAAATAGGGAAGTTAGGAAGCATAGATTTTTTTGGAAAGGACAGACAATTTTTGCGATTGTTGGCCAGACAGTAAATTATTATTGCCCACCAGTGTGTGTGTGTGTGTGTGTGTGTGTGTGTGTCTTTTTGATCACTGAAATTGTACCTTGAATTCAGAGACAAAATTAAGACTGTGAGACTGCCACCCTGTGGACAATATAACTTAGAACTGAAATCCTCAAAAATTATAATAAAACTTGATCCACTTGAAATTAACTATTATAGAACTGATTATGGTTCTTCCATATTGGTATATGTGGTTATGCTCATTAAATAGAAAGTTGAAATTAGTTTTTTTTCTGAACTTTTTCTGGGGCTTTTAAATAAATGGAATTTAAATGAAATCAGTAGCTTTAAAATGTTGCAAAGAAATTCAGAAATGCCTTTTAGATGGCATACTTCTTTCTCTAGAAATTTCATATCAAAGAGTGTGTTTTTTAAAACATGGTGGCATGTATGCCTGTTGTAAGGTGGTACTTTTTTCTTGTATATTTTATCCTATTTTATACATATGTCCTTGAGAGTTATATTTCTTGAAAAATATGTGAGGACTTACCTGGTGGCACAGTGGTTAAGAATCGCCAGCCAATGCAGGAGACATGGGTTCGATCCCTGGTCCTGGAAGATCCCACGTGCTGTGGAGCAACTAAGCCCGTGCACCACAACTACTGAGCCTGTGCTCTAGAGCCCGCGAACCACAACTGCTGAGCCCGCATGGCGCAACTACTGAAGCCCACGGCCCTAGAGCCTGCGCTCCGCAACAAGAGAAGCCACCACAATGAGAAGCCCATGCACCGCAACAAAGAGTAGCTCCCACTCACCGTAACTAGAGAAAGCCCGCGAGCAGTAACGAAGATGCAACGCAGCCAAAAAAAATAAAAAAAATAATATAAACACTTGTTTTGAAGAAAATAAATATTTAAAAAAGAGAAAAATATGTGAAAGTGTACCCCATCATTTTTTTCCTCTTAAGTGAAAGTGGCTTTCCCTTCCCATTTTTATAGAGTAGGATTCTATTGTTAGAAATTCGCCATGCTTTGAAGAATTGCCTTCATTGTATTTTTGTAAATAACTTGGCTTTTATTACAGGTTATTTATTTAGAAGGGCAGTCTGCTCACAAATTAAACTGGTAAACTAGCTTGAATCAAAATGAAATTGTGGGTGTGAAAAAATTGTTTGCTCTCTGCAACTCAGGAAATGGTTTTGTCTAGAACTCTGCAGAATAAAACTTTCCCAGCAGATGAGCTGCTTACAGCCTAATGTTGTAAATGGCTTACACGCTTGTTTTCCCTGAGGAGTCTGGAGGGGTGGGGTCGCCATTTAGCGCTGGAAGTTTGTGTTAGCGGTAAAGCAGAAGTGGGCTGAAGCCCCATTCTGAGATCACAGTCATGCATCCTTTCTGAATGTGATATCCAGGATGAGGAAGAGAACAAATGGCGCATCTACTGGACCCCTACCCCCTTCACTTTAGGGACCTTATGTTTTGGTCATGGAGAGATTTTCAAATGTAATGTTAATGGTTTAAAATATTCAAATATTTCTGAGTTTTTTTTCTCAAAAGTGTAGCATGACAAACATGATAATAGACTTTCAATATTAGGTTTTGTTTAACCTTTTCAAAGTAAATAGATGAGATTGTGACTTTTCTGAACTATTTTTTCCTACATTTATATCTTATATTCCACAGTTGATGTATATGGTGTGGTTTGAAGTAGACTATTAATGGTGAAAATGCAAATGCTTATCTAGGTCTGCAAGGTACATTGCCATATAAAAAACAGTATTATTTAGGTACTGTTTAAGGAAAGTAACTTTCAAAATACTTCATGGTCTATTTGCTCCTTTCCTAAGTATTGGGACAAAGAGCCAGTAAAATTAGAGGTATATTTCTGTTTTCTAACCTTCTTTAATGGTTTAATTATCATATCATTTTTAAAACTATGGAATTGAACTTATATAAAGACATTTTTAGCTTAATATTTAGCTTGCACTTAAACTTTGTTATCACGTGGTATCTGCCTTTTTAATGCTAGAATGGTGATTCTTTTAGGATTAATGGTAGTTAGTGTTCCCTTTTACTTTCCAAGCATGGGTTCATTTTCATAACTAAGTATAAAACATTTTGTTCTTTGAAAATAATTCCAGCATAGATGACTTGAATTTTGATAATAACAATAACAACTGTCTCATGAGTTTTGTGTGTCTGTTGGGTGTGTGTTTACAAATCTTAATAGGTCTTTTATTTTAGAATGCAGACTATTCACTATTAAATAAATACCTTTGATTTGAACCTTCTTTTTTTTTTTTTGCTTTATTTTAGATGTCTAGGGAGGTACTTAGCCTAGTGACTTCTAGATCCAGAGGGTCTTCTAGATAGTCTTAAATATTGTAGTTTAATCTTTTAATTTAAAGTTTCTTTTGGGTTCAAAATCCCAAGATCAGGATACATTTCTGATTTAGGATGTGTTGATATATTGCTTTGTGTGAAGCTTTTTATCTGTTTCCAGATTTAATTAAACACTTAATTCAAGTTTTCAAGGTTGTAATGGGATTTGTTTTGCCCCATCTGTGCTTATCACTGATACCTTCCTATGCCAAGGGACCCAGTGACCCTATTACCTGGGAAGGATGGGGCCCTGCCACTGAGTCATCCCCTGAGTAGGGCAGGCACTGACCCAGTCACAGAGCTGAAGTGGAAAGGAAGAGTATGATGGGAAGGGTCTGTCCCAGAAAACAGGTGGCAGGTAGGGGGAGGGGAAGCATCCTGATGGAAGGCCGAACATAGGCTTAAGGAATTCAAAACTTCTTGCAGGCAGTTGGCATCAGGAAATTTCAGATATGAGAGGGAATGCCTTTGCATTATTTATTCTCCCTGTTTTTTTTGCCCTTTCACATGAACCACAATTGTTTTTTAATTAACTGATTTATTTTTTTGGCTGCGTTAGGTCTTCGTTGCTGTGCGTGGGCTTTCTCTAGTTGCGGTGAGCAGGGGCTACTCTTTGTTGCGGTGCACGGGCTTCTCATTGCAGTGGCTTCTCTTGTTGCGGAGTGCGGGCTCTAGGCATGCAGGCTTCAGTAGTTGCAGCATGCGAGCTCAGTAGTTGTGGCTCACGGGCTCTAGAGCGCAGGCTCAGTAGTTGTGGCACACAGGCTTAGTTGCTCCACGGCATGTGGGATCTTCCCAGACGAGGGATCAAACCCATGTCCCCTGCATTGACAGGTGGATTCTTAACCACTGCACCACCAGGGAAGTCCCCTGAACCACAATTTTATTGTCCCTTAAATCCTGCTTTGAAAGACTGTTTCTTCTTTTCTATTTTCAATACCTTCTAGAATTATCTTTTGCTAGTTCATGGAACATGTTTTAAGAGGGCTTTTTACAAGTTTGTAGGAAAAAGAAAGCACATAAAGTTTATATAAAAGTAAATCTGCCACCTCACACTCATTAGGATAGCTACTATCAAAAAAACCCAAAAAACCAAATAACAAGAGTTGGTGAGGATTTGAGGAAATTAGAGCCCTTGTGTTCTGTTCATAGGAGCGTAAAATGGTACAACCACTACGGAAAACAGTTTGGTGGTTCTTCAGAAAATTAGAAATAGAATTACCAAATGATCCAGCAATTCTGTTTCTAGCTATATACCCCAAAGAATTAAAAGCAGTCTCAAAAAGATGCTGTACTCCCATGTTCTTAGTAGCATTATTTACAGTAGCGAAAAGGTAGAAGTAACCTAAGTGTGCATAAGTGGATAAATGGATAAACAAAATGTGGCATACACTTACATGGGAATGTTTTTCAGCCTTAAAGAGGAGGGAAATTCCGACACGTGCTACAACATGAATGAACTTGGAGAACATTATGCTAAGTGAAATAAACCAGTCACAAAAAGACAAATACTGCCATGATTCCACTTACATGTGGTAACTAGAGTAGTCAGAATCATAGAGACAGCAGTAGAATGTTGATTGCCAGGGGCTGGGGAGAGGAGGAATAGGGAGTCATTTAATGGATACAGAGTTTCAGTTTTGCAAGATAAAATGAATTATGGAGATTGGTTGGAAAACAATATGAATGTACTTGTTACTACTAAACTGTACACTTCAATGGTTAATTTTACCATAATTTTTTAAAAAGGAAAATTTGAATTTGTATTTGGATATGCAAATTGTAAGAGTAAAAAGCATCTGTAAGGAGATTGAAGTTACTTGATTTGGTCAATATTTAGATGCTTGGGATGTAACAACGAAAAAATCAGACAAGATCCTCATGAAGCCTACCTCTTAGTGGGAAAGATAGACATTGATTGAACAAGTAAAAAGTGTGTTTGAGTGTTACATGCAGAACAGGGAGACAACTAACGAGTAGGTGGAAAGGCGGCTGTAGTGAAAAGGCTTCCCTAAGGAAATGGCATTGAAGTGGGATTTGAAGGATGGGTAAGCACTGGCTAGGAGAAAGAGAGGGATGGAAAGTGATGGGAGGCTGAGGGAGTAGCATTATGGAAATGCTCCAGAGCAGGAAAGAAAGGGTATTATGCTTTGGAAAATGGAAGAAGGTGCTGAGGGCTTAATGTGAAATGTGATGGGAGATGAGGATGGCAAGTATCAGACCATATAAGGCATTGTAGGTCATGTTAAGGATTTTGAGTTTTACCTTAAACAGAGTGGTTAGACATTGCTGTGTTTCAAGCCAGGGAGTATGGAGGTGAAATGGAGTGGAAGTAAGAAAAAAAAATGTGTCTTTTTATACAGTGTACCCTTTAAATGTAAATTACCTCCTTAATCTGGTGCTTGAATGTCAGAAGGAAAAGTGGTTCAGTTATGTTTATTCAGATGATATATTGGTTGCCAGTGTGGCCTGTTAATGTGGTAAGATGTACTTAAAGGGTGAATTTAAGGGAATTGTCAAGGGTAATTGAGTAGAGGCGATTTTTACCTTTATATTCTGACTTGTTAGTTGAAACCGTAGAAATGGATGAGTTTGCCAAAGGGAGAGTCTGGAGTGAAAAGAGGCTTTTCAACGGAACCTTTAGGACATCCAGTGTTCAGTCATGAGATAGAGGAAGTGGGGCAGAGAAAGCTGAGGAAGAGTAGTGCAGCATTGGGGGAAAACCAGGAATGAGACTTACGAGTCTAACAAAACAAGCTCTGAAAGTGTTAATTGGGTTTAGCCCAGTGTGGTCATTGACCTTAGTTAGAAGAGATTTAGTGGCATAGTACAGGCAGGATTAGATTTGATAGACGAGAATGAGTCAAAGAATGTGTGGGAAATGAAGAAATGGAGTATAGACAAATCTTTGAGGAAGGTTGGCTGTGAAGGGAGTGAGAAAGGATGGTAGAAGGGATTGAGGTGTATGTGACAGTTGGGGTGTCAAATAACGGAAGCTTTTTTTTTTAAAGAAAAGCTTGAATTAAAATAAAAATCTTCTTTAGATCTGTGAAATATTTGAAAAATGTATTACACACGTTGCTGATTCCCTAAATAGGATCTACTGAATACAGATGTGAACCCATTGACTTAATCTAGATATGGTATTGTGGGACTGTGTACACACAGGTGCAATCAGACCTGCCTGGTGAGGTACAAAGGTCTGTTTGTCACTATACTAATTTCTGGTCATCTGGGCAGTAAATATTGCAGAATCCTGGGTTCACTTAAGACCAACTAATTTGAGTCTTTGGTGTAGGACTCAGAAGTGTGTGTGTGTGTGTGTGTGTGTGTGTGTGTGTGTCTTTAGATGATTCTTATGCATCTGTTTTGTGGACTGTCTTTGGAGAATCATCCCAAGAATGTTTTACTTTGAAGTCTTCTGAATCCTTTTTTTTTAAAAAAAAACATTTATTTATTTGTTTGTTTATTTTGACTGCACCGGGTCTTAGTTGAGGCATGCAGGATCTTAGTTGCGGCATGCCTGTGGGATCTAGCTCCCTGACCAGGGATCGAACCGGGTCCCCTGCATTGGGAAGGCGAAGTCTTACCCACTGGACCACCAGGGAAGTCCCTGAATGCTTTTTAATAGCTCTATCATGAGGATTAAATGAGGTATGTATGTCAAGCACTTAGCAAGGAAAGATTTTCATAACTTTGTCTGCCTGTATGATTGGAGTAGTGGTAGTGTTTTTGTTTTTTAGCATGAATCTAGCTTGATCTTTTTTCCTGACTGTAAGGGTAATACACATGTCCCCCCCGCACCCCCCGCCCCCACCGTAAGTCCTTCTTTAGCCACTTTTCATACTTCTTCCCTCCTCCCTGCTCTCTAAGGGCCATGGTGCTTCCTCCTATTGCCTTGCCTTTGTTCACTCCTACAACTTCCTCTGCTGATAGTACTCTGCCCCAGCCTTTTACATGACTGCCACCTTATCATTCAGGTCTCAAAGCAACTGTCATGTTTTCTGAGAGGCCTTCCCTTATCTAAAGTAAGTTTTCTTGGTCACCCTTTGTCACTTTGTTGATTTCCTTCATATGTGGGCAGGGACTATGTTCGAATTGTTTACTTGAGTCCACAGGTAAACTGACTATATCCTGAGTCTACAGAAGAGTGCCAGGCACATAGAAGCTACTTAAATACCAAATATCACAGACGAATAATACAAATCATAAAAATTTTACTAACCGGCACAAGTACTGTTAGCTTTCAGTTGATCATTACTTCAGATACATATATGGACCATATATGTATAAATGTCAATTGTGCAGTGATACATACTGTTTTCTGACTTGCATATTTCATGTAAATATATTGTGGAGATTTTTTTTTTGGTACACTGTTTTATATAGATAATCATTCTTAACAGCTGAATAATATGGTACGCTCCATATAATGAGATATGGTTTCTGTAACACCTAATTTATTTAACAGTTTTCAATTTTTTACTGTTTTGAACGATGGTACTGAATTTCTCTCTGTATCTTTGTATATGTTATTTGTTTTGTTAGAATAAATTACTGAGACTGGAAAGGTACATAAAGACCTTTTGGGGACTTCCCTGGTAGTCCAGTAGTTAAGAATCCACCTTCCAGTGCATGGGATGAAGGTTTGAGCCTTGGTCATGGAAATAAGATCCCACATGCCGCAGGGCAACTAAGCCCTCACGCCATAGCTAGTGAGCCTGAGTGCTGCAACTACAAAGCCCGTGCTCTCTGGAGCCTGTGTGCCACAACTAGAGAGAAGCCCGAGTGCTGCATTGAAGAGCCCACGCGCCGTAACAAAAGATCCCACGTGCCGCAACTAAGACTGGACACAGCCAATAAATAAATAAATCTTTAAAAAATATAAATTAAATGGATTAAAAAAAGACCTTTTGGTTGTGAAATTGCCTCTGGAATGCTATTCTTATACTCTCAAAAATAGAGTATGAGACCATTTATTTCCCCATACCCTCTCTAATCATTTTACTTTTTGCTAATAGGTGAAAAATGGTATTGTTTCTCTGCTCTGAGGTTGTGAGAATGAACATCTCTTGTATTTGGCCACATTTTGTGAAGTGCCTCTTCATGCCCAATGCCCATTTTTCTAATAAGAGTGTTTTTTTTCCCCCCCAGGAAAAATCATTTAATATTCATTTGCCAAGCACAGGGTATATTCAATTTGTGGGTTAACACTTAAAAAATACAGACAAAAGGCAGAAAATATTGATTTTAAAAGAAGAAAAGGGGGAGGACATTTAAAAATCCATTTAAAATTAAAACTTTTCACAGAATCTCTAAAGTGGATCTAATAAATCCTGTGTCTCAGTATAAGAAACAGGCTTAAGAAGAGTGTTTGATTCAATTAATAATAGTGTTTTCTTTCCTCCACATTTTATTATGAAAGTTTTTAAACATGCAGCAAAGCTGAAGTTTTATAATGAACACTCATACACCCACTATCTAGATTTTATCATTAACGTTTTATAATATTTGCTTTACCATACTTTTATCCTTCTATCTAAAGTAAATTGCAGGGACGTCCCTGGTGGTCCAGTGGGTAAGACTCCATGCTCCCAGTGCAGGGGGCCTGGGTTCGATACCTGGTCGGGGAACTAGATCCTGTATGCATGCTGCAACTGAGAGTCTGCAGGCTGCAACTAAGGCTGGGCGCAACCAAAATTAATTAATTAATTAAAAAAAAAAGTAAATTGCAGGCATTAGCACATTTCCATCTAAATACTTTAGCATGCTTATCACTGACTATAGTTTCAATATCTGTTTACTTTTTTCCTTTTGAGGTACAATTTTTGTAAAATTAAATCCATGAATCTTTTTAGTTTAAACATTTTATTTCAATTTAAAACAATTGGATGTTCATTGGTCAACCTTTGAAGAGGACAAGGCTGTTTTCTTTGAGAATGAGCTCACTGTTGCATTTCCATATTGTATTGCCTTTCTTATATATTGCCTTTCTTATGTATTGCCTTTCTTATTGGCTAAGATTTCTAGTTGGTTTTTTAAATGGAGCAAGAACTTTAGTTTTTGTAAAGCATTTGTTGAGTTTCAACAAATGTTTTTGCCTGGGTAAGCCAAACCTAAGACTAGGTTTTGTTTCTTTTTTCTTTTTTTTTTTTTTTTTTTAAATTTGTCATATGTTCCCCCTAGTTTATCCTTTGCCTTACCTTTGGTTATGGTGCTTTTAGATTTTTATGTAGTCAAATGTCATTCTTTTCCATATCTTTTTTTTTTTGCTGTTTGTGTCATACATGGAAAGACATTTCTTACCAAATAGTATATAAATGCTTATATTTTCTGCTGGTCCTTTTTTTTTTTTTTTTTTACATTTAAATCTAATTGGAATAATGTGATATAGGTTTTGTTTTTTTTTAATGATTAGCAGTGGTTTGAAATTGTTAGTTAGCTAATACTGTCTAATGAGCCCTCTTCCATTCTGTGGGGTTTTTTTTTCCCCAGACAAAATAGGATTTAATGTTTTTGTTGATGCTGTTTTTATTATAACCTAAGTTTGTATAGTATCAGATTTCTTTCTTTGGTAGTATCAGATCTCTTTTTTAAAAAAATTATTAAAGTATAGTTGATTTACAGTGTTGTGTTAACTTCTGCTCTACAGTGAAGTGACTCAGTGATACACATACATTCTTTTTTATAGTATTTTCCATTATGGTTTATCCCAGGATATTGAATATAGTTCCCTATGCTATCCAGTAGGACCTTGTTACTTATCCGTTCTATAATAATAGTTTGCATTTTTTTTAAAAGAATTCCTCACTTTTCTTATTTTCTTTCAGATGAACTTTAGCAGAGTCTTGAAGGATGGGGTGAAAGGATGGTGGGGAAGCAACAGCAAGAGCCAAGGCAGAGAGATCAGTAAATCCTGGGGACTTGTTTCTCTAATTTGTAATTGTCTGAATTCTTAATCTGTGTAACAGATGACACATGCTTATTTTAGTATCCTTAAATTTGGGAGATGTCTCTAGGGTGGTTCAAACTAAATTCTAAAGTTCAAAATGTTTATGAGGTTTTAAAAGTTTGGGATGTTATAGAAAGGGCATAGGATTCTAGGGTGAGAATGATTTTAAATCCCTGCTTTAAATGAGCAGGTCATAATTTTTGAGCAACTATATGCATCACCTATGCTGTTATTTTTCATGATTCTGTGGGTGGACTGGCTGCTTCTTCAGAGCTGACTCAGCTAGGGCTGGATGCATAATGTAGGGTGGTTTCACTTACATGGCTGGGACCTCGCTGTGTGGCTCTCATACTCTGTGGTGGCAGAAGGGATCCTAGCAGCATGAGAGGGTAAGCCTCTGTGTGCCTCAGCTTTTCAAGCCTCTGCTTGTGTTTTATTTATTATTAATCCATTGGCCAAAGGAAATCACTTGCCCAATTCTTCATTTAAGGGATGGAGAAGTAGACTCCGCCTCTTAATGGGAGAAGAGGCAAAGTCAGTCATGTTTCACATAGGGAATTTGAAACAAATTAGTAGCTATTACTGCAGCAATTTAGCACAGGAGGTAAAGGCCTTAGCTACCGGGATATCTAACATAAAAGGCAGTGAGAATAGGCTGTGCAAGACCTGGCGGGGAGGAATGCTTGATGTGTTCATGGGATAGCAGGGAGATATCAGTGTGACTAGAAGAGGGGGAGCAAGCGGGAAGTAGGAAGAGATACAATCACAGAGGCTGGGGCAGGGTACGGTCTTGCAGTCCAGAACAGTTACGAAGACTTTGTGTGTGTGTGAAAAGAGGCACTATGGGAGGGTTTTGAAGCTGGAGAGTGATATGATCTGACATATCTTTTTAAATGGATTACTTCTGATTGCTGCTTTGAGAGTAGACTGTAGAGAGAGAAGCAGCAATCAGAAGTAATCCATTTAAAAAGATAGGTCAGGCTGCTTGGACTGCCTCAGTGATTGATGCAGGTAAGAGATATCAGTAACAATGAAGTTGAGTGTTAGGGTTTTATATATATTTTGAACATTGAACCAACAGGATTTCCTGACAGATTGGATGTAGGTATATGACAGTCAAGAAAGCCAAGGTTTCTGGTCTGAGCAGCTAGAAGTATTGAATAGCCACCAAGATGACTGGAGAAAACTGTGGGTGGTAGGGTACTTTTTGAAGGGAACATCAGGAATTCAGGTTTGGATATGTTAAGTTTGCCAATCAGACATTGGAATGGAGTTGTCAAGTTTGATAGAGGAGTCTGTGGTACAGGAGCAAGACCTGGAGATAGAAAGTTGAGAACATTAAAATACTTAGAGCATCATATATGTCCAAGAAGTATTTCATAAAATAAATAAATCTAAATTACTTAAAAAATTTAAAGTTTTATCTGTATAAGTGGTATGGTTTCAAGTATGGGAGAAGAGCAGCAGAGCAGTTTGGCTGTAGCTAAAATGTGTCCTTTGTGATGAGAGTAAATTATGAGTTCAAAAAGTCATTAATTGGGCTTCACTGGTGGCGCAGTGGTTGAGAGTCCACCTGCTGATGCAGGGGACACAGGTCCCTGTCTAGGAAGATCCCACATGCCATGGAGCGGCTGGCCCGTGAGCCATGGCCGCTGAGCCTGCGCGTCCGGAGCCTGTGCTCCGCAACGGGAGAGGCCACAACAGTGAGAGGCTCACGTACCGCAAAAAAAAAAAAAGTCATTAATTGTCTGAATGGTGTTGTGAAACATGAATAAATAAAGCCTGTAGTCTAAATATTTTATTTGAATATTCCTCTTTACTGAAACGTTTACCAACTTGTTTCTAATTTGAGAAGTTTATTGACAGGATGCCGTATAAGTAAAAGCCTGAAAAGGACAGAAGACGAAAGTTGAAAGAAAGGGCCACTGATTAGGATAATCAGTCCTAATCTATTGGGGAGTCTCCTCCTTTGTTCTGTCTCTAATTTTATTTGTAGACTTAACATAATGCGATGTTCAGGTGTAAGCACTGGGACTAATCCAGAAGCTGTTCTCCTTTAACAAATGCAGAGCTTTGCTGCTGTGGGCTTGACCATTAAACAGGGCTGCCAGACCCAGCCTAACCAACCTATTCATCGGAATTGGACTGTTCAGGAAAGTGAGAAAGGGGCCTCGCTTTTTGTGTAATTTAGACTTACAGAAATGACCTGGGAATGGCATGGACTGTGTGGAAGAGAAAAAAGCAGATTTATGATTGAGACAGTATTTAGTTGAACCTCCAAATGTTTTCATTCAGCAAATATTTATTAAACACTGTTGTGGGTCAGGAATGCTATCCGGCTGAAATAAATGACCAATGAGACATGTAAATAAATGATGAAAAAACAAAAAAGAGTGTCTTCACCAGATATTCCAGCAGAGTAAGCAAGAGGAATTATAAAGGAAATCAGTTCACCTTTAGGTCCCCGAAAGCTAGAGTGCTTTGCATATTTTAGCAGTGTATATATGTATGTATGAATGGATAAACAATGTGATTCGTTTATCTATTAGATCACTTACAAAATACTGTGGGAGCACAAAGGAGGAAGTGACCAGTTCTTCCCTCTAATGGTGAAAGAGAGATTCCCCAGGTGGGGAAGGCCAGCAAATGTGGAGTGAGAAAGCGTGACATGCTCTCAATTAATAAGTTCAGCAAAGCTGGATTATAGGGTGAATGTTGGGAGGTGGCATGGTCACAGGTGAGGCTGTAATATGGTAGACCAAAGTCAAGATGCAAAAATGTATTGGAATTTACTCTGTGGGTGCTGGTAGGCCATTGAAGTTTTTTGGTTTTTTTTAATAAGAATATTAGGAGGTAGAATTTATGAGAAATTCCTTTAGGAGGACTTCATTCTTTTTTTTTTTTGGCCGTGCTACATGGCTTATGGGATCTTAGTTACCCTGACCAGGGATTGAACCTGGGGCCCCAGCAGTAAGAGCGCTGAGTCTTAACCACTGGACCACCAGGGAATTCCCGGAAAGACTTCACTCTTGAATTGGAAAATCAAATGTTGATAGAATTTTTAAAGTTATAAACATATACACTGAAAGTGAGCACAGTTAGTAAGTCATATAATTTATGGTAGAATCTGTTTTATCCCTTTCAGATAATATATATGATCTTAGTGCAGGTAAGACCTACACTAGGTAATCAAACTACACCAGGGTGATCAAAATATGCAGGATGGCATTGGTTTGTTCCTGAAAGAGAAAGAAATGTATTTTTGCTTTATGAAATTATTGCGAACCTTTTTCTTAAAGATTCTGGCATTTAACTTACTTTGAAATGATTTTAGGCTCATGGAAGAATTGCATTAATAGTACAGAGAGTTCCTGTATATTTTTCATTCATCTTCCACTCATGTTAACATCTTATATAGTCACAGTACAATGATGAAAACTAAGAAATTAACATTGGTGTAATACCATTAGTTAAACTGTAGTAGGATTTTTTTTTTTTTCGCGGTACGCGGGCCTCTCACTGTTGTGGCCTCTCCCGTTGTGGAGCACAGGCTCCGGACGCGCAGGCTCCGGACGTGCAGGCTCAGCGGCCATGGCTCACGGGCCCAGCCGCTCTGCGGCATGTGGGATCTTCCCGGACCGGGGCACGAACCTGTGTCCCCTGCATCAACAGGCAGACTCTCAACCACTGCGCCACCAGGGAAGCCCTGTAGTAGGATTTTTATAGTTTTTCCACTAATGCCCTTTTTCTGTTCCAAGATCCACCAAGGATACACAAATTACACTTAGTTGTCATATATCCATTCAAATCTGTGGTGGTTCCTTGTCCTTTTTGACCTTGACACTTGGAAGAGTACTGGTCAGGTATTGTGTAGAATGTGCCTCAATTTGATTTTGTCTGATATTTTCTAATGATTATGGACTGGAGTAATGAGTTTTTGGGCTACTGGAGTTAAAAACAATTTTTGTTTTATTTTTTAACTTAATCATAAAGTAGAATTGATTCCCTTATTTGCTGTACAATTCTATGAACTTTAATACAAGTTTAAATTTGTGTAACCACCAGCAAAATCAGGATATAGAACAATTCCATCACCTTCATGCTCTGTCCCTATAGTCAGTCCCACCGTCCCCCCAATCCATCCCCTACAACCACTGATCTGTTCATCATTACGGTTTTGTCTCTTTGAGAATGTCATGTAAATGGAATCGTATAGTATGTAACCTTTTGACGCTGGCTGCTTCTTTCACTCAACGTAATGCTTTTAAGAGTCATCCAAGTTGTATTTATCAATAGTTAATTTCATTTTATTGCTGAGTATGGATGTAGTATTAGTATGTTTGTTTATTCCCCCTTTTTGGATAGGTATTTCAGAACACATTATGTGTCCTGGCACTATAATAAGCAATTTAAGTCAATTTTTTGTGGATTTTCAGGGCTAGTTGCTAACGTTAGTTTCTTCATTTCTCTATTTTGACCAGCAATGTAATTAAGAGAAATTGAAGTTCTTGTTTCTTTAACATATCCTAAAATTCCCCTACTTTTCTGTTTATATTTGCTTCTTTTTATTAAAGAGCAAAAGTAATAGCAAGGTGAATTTTTTTCATGTTGCTTGGTTTTAATCTTCGGGGCTGAGCCTTCTGTGATTCAGGCCTACAGCAAAAACTCAAGCCAAGTAAGTCATCGGTCCACAAGGAATGATGAATTTATATTGAGTGCATTTATTTATAAGAAAGCCATAATACTTAGCTTTTTTATTAGTCTCCTTGTAAGTAGGGCCTTTAATTTGTTTTATAGATAAATAAGAAATATCAAATAAAAATAGACATTGTCTAAATCAGGGTAGTGTAAAATAAGAGGCTTGACCTCTATCATATTGTCTTAAATTTTACTAATGGCAAAAGGTAGTTGTCTTTTGTTTTTAAGAGCATGGAGTTTTGGTGTATTTTAAGATGAACTTTTTGGGACTTGTGTTAAAAGTCTATTTGCTTAAATATCCTACTGCCATAAGATAAAAAAATGTTTCCAGAATATTAGTATAGGTTTTCTTTTTTTTAAAACCGTTTATTAGTAAAGTGTAATAAGTATAATTGAATTTTTGGAGGACTTTATAAAGTTTCCAGGTTGTTCTGAATATCTGGTAATTTTATATACTACTTTCAATAAATTATATAAAAATTTGAGGAGGAGACTTCTCTTTTAAATGTAGCCTTAATGTGATTTTTGTTTTCAGTTCCTCAAACACTATTCAGAGGCCTCAGAGAGGCTATGGAGTAATAAAATGTCAGAACTAAAATGGACTTTCAGAATTACCAGATCTCTAGACTCTCTCAATATTTTACAAAAAAATGAAACTGAAATCCCATAGTGGTGTGAAGTAACTTGTTCACAGTCACGGTTGGTTGTAGAAGCTGCGTGATACAGTTCCTCCCCTCAAGTGGGTAACTGGTTTATGAATGTAGACACAGAGTTGTACAAAATTAACTGCAATACAAAATGGAATGTTCTGGGCAATAAGAAAGGCACTGCTTTTCTTAAACAACAGTCTCTCCATCACCCCAAAAATCTTTTCTTGACCCCTTCACTACAAAATTACTTTCTGTCTTTAGTTTCTCACCCCTCATTCTCTCCTAAACTCTATCTGATCAGATGTTTTGCTTGTTTCTTTTTCACCTTTACCACACCATGAAAATTCTTCTTTCAAAATTAGCAGTGATGTCCATGCTGCTAAATCAACTGTCATTTTCCTCTCAGACCTCATCTCATTTGATCTGTTGTCAGCGTTTGGCACAGTTGCTCATTCCTTCCTCCTGGAAGTACTTCTACTTAAATTTCAGGTTAATGCCACATTTGCCTTATTTTCCTGCTGCATTTCTGGGTACTCCTTTTCAGCCTTCTTTGCTAGTTCTACCTCATCTCCCCTACCTCTAAATAGTAGAGTGTCCCCAAGCTTCTGTCATTGTTACCTTTTATATCTGTAGCTTTAATATCAAATAGATGTTAATGACTCCCAAATTATATATACCTAGCCCAGACCTCTACCCTGGGCTTCAGGACTGTGTATTCAACTCCAGGACAATACCATTTTGACATCTTTACTTGGATAGCTAATGAGCATCTCAAACTTAGTGTGTTCAGTAACTCCTGATCTCCCCCTACCCCAAACCATCACCATCTGTGTTCACCTTAATGTGTTCAGTAACTCCCGATATCCCCTTACCCCAAATCTATCACAGTTTTGGCATCTGCCGTCTTCCAGTGGCCAGAAACTGAGTTTTGAAGCCTTATTTCCCCCACAACCCACTTGTTGTCCATTCAGAAATCTTGTTGGATATTCCTTAAAAACATACCCATAATTTACTCATATCTTCTTCTGCCTCCTTTGTCTAAGCCATTATCATCTTTTCTGAGTTATTGCATAAGTTTCTCCTTTCTTCCATCCCTGGCCCACTGCAGGTTTTTTTGCAACACAGCAGTCAAATCTTATGACTCAGCTACTCCAAACTCCCCTGCTAAAGTCTCTAAACAGTGAGGCTCTCCCTTAGTTTCTAGTGCTCTTCCTCCTTCTGTTACTCTCTTCCTTATTTTCTCTACATGAACCATGCTAGCCTCCTTGCTTTCCTTGAACATATCAGGCAAGCTCCCTGTTAGAGTCTTTGCATGGGCTTTTTTCTGCCTGAAATGTTCTTCCTTAGATGTGTCTTCATGGCTAGAGGTCTTTACTCAAAAGTGACCTGGCAAAAGGAAGTCTTCCCTAGCTAGTTTGTGTAAATTGTCATATTCTTCTCATTGCTGTTTTATTTTTTCTTATTCGTCCTTATCACTAACATACTACACATTTTATTGTGTCTTTTATTTATAATCAACATACTATATATTTAGTTCATAACATTTCTCTTTTCCTGGCTAGAATGTAAGCATCATGTGAGTAGGGGTCGTTTATCAACAATGTGTCGTCTTCTTCACTGCTGTATAACAAGGGCCTAGAGAAGTACCTGGCACATGGTAGGTGCTCAGTGAATATTTGCTAAATGAATGAGTGCCTAAGAGTACCTCAGATCTGTTACTAACTTGACATTGGTCTCTGTAGAGAGGAGGTCTCTGTAGACCTCCTTTTCCTATTGTTAAATGAGACTAGATTGTATCAGTGTTTTAGGTTTTCTTAAAACACTGAAGACTTAAATGAATGTAGTATCAAGTTTCCTTGAAGATTTTTATAAGAATTCAGTTACTTAACAGAAAAGTTTAAAAACCACTGGACTGAATAGAGGATCTCTAAGTTTCTTTCAGCCTTGTGGTCAGTTCTTGTAATAATAGTTATAAGTGGGGCAACAGAGGGAAGCCTTCATGTAGAAAAGGCATTTGAACTGAGATTATGAAGGATGGATGAGTAGGCAGAGATAAGGGAAAGGGTAGGAAATAAGGTAAGTGCTTTCCAAGCCCAGAGAAGGCAAACAAATAGGAATGGAGCAATCCAAGTTTCAGTAAGGCTGGAGAGAGAGAGAGAGAGAGAGAGAGAGAGAGAGAGAGAGAGAGAGAGAGAGAGTGTGTGTGTGTGTGTGTGTGTGTGTGTGTGTGTGTGTGTGTGAGAGAGAGAGAGAGAGAGAGAGTGTGTGTGTGTGTGTGTGTGTGTGTGTGTGTGTAGGGGTGGGGAGGGAGGGAGGGAGAGAGAGAAAAACAGACCCGAGATAGACAGTGGGGAAGAGGTGGAGAGTGGGGAAGATAGGACTGGAAACAGGTAAAGTGAGGTCGGATTGTGAAAACTTTGAACACCATGATAAGTAGTCCAGCTTTTTGCCTCTAGGGAATCAAAGTTTGTTTTTCAGCCATGAGTGATCATCACATCACTCACAGAGTTGTTCTTTAGGAAGATTTCTCTGAGAGTGGTGAAACATGAATTGAAAGTATGCAGTTGGTGGTAGAGAAAGGGACAGTTAAGATGTTGTTGAGATATTATTTTTCTATGATATGTTGCTTTTACCTGAAGAATAGCAAAGGAGGAGCTGAAGTTTCACTCTCATCTCAATATAAAAACTGAAGATTTCCTCTCTACAACATTTGGAGGTTGCTGAATCGTAAGGTGACAAGAGTCTTTCTGAGCAGCTGCTGTGTGAAGAGCACTTAACTACATTAGGTTCTAGGGCTCTGTAGCAGCAGAGCAGTGGTTCTCATAAGCCTGGGCTCTATCCACACCACTGAATCTGTTTCTAGGAGTAGGCATGTATCTTCAGAAGTTTCTTTCGGTAATTCGGAGGTGCATCCCTGGTTACAATCCACTGAAGTAAAAAATATATTGTCTTCAATATTGAATTTTAAATTGCAAGAGATAATTTCGTGGTGATATAAAACTTGAGATTGCACTTAGCATATTACCTGGTAGCGTTATAAAGAATATAATTGTACAGTCAAGTCTTGGTTATTTTTGACAAGAAAGGAAAGTCTAACACCCAAAATAACACATACAATAGAATCTTGTAACATAGTTACATGAATTCAGCTGTATCAAATCATGGGTCAAATCAAACAACCTAAGTGTACATTGATGTATGAAGGGATAAAGTAGATGTGTATATATGTATACACACACATACATACAATGGGATACTACTCAGCCATAAAAAAGAATGGAATCTTGCCGTTCATGACAACACGGATGGACCTTGAGGGTATTACGCTGAGTGAAATTAGTCAGACAGACAAATACCATATGATTTCACTTATATGTGGAATCTAAAAAACAAAACAAATGAACAAACAACACCAAAACAAACTCATAGATACAGAGAACAAATTGGTGGTTGCCAGAGGGGAAGGGGGTTAGAGGGTAAATTAAATGAGTGAAGGAGGTCTAGTTATAAAATAATTAAGTCATGATGATGTGATGTACAGCATGATAACTATAATCACTAACACTGTATTGCCTTTCTGAAAGTTGCTCAGAGAGTCTTAAAAGTTCTCATCACAAGGAAAAAATTCTATGGTGACAGATGGTAACTAGACTTACTGTGATCATTATGCAGTGTGTACAATATTGAATCATTACATTGTACACCTGAAACTAATATAAAGATTTATGTCAATTGTAACCTCAGTTTGAAAAAAAATCATGGGTGAAATCATGTCTGTTAAAAGTATTTTCAGTGTACAGGTAAAATCCTGATATGCTAAAATTTCCCTTCAATGAACTGTTTGAGAAAAGTTATTCATTCATGTCTGAGTTTCTGCTATGTGTTGGACCCTGTCTTAGTGGTAGGACAGTAATGAACAAAGCCAGGCAAAGCTGTGGCCCCTTTTGCCTTTGGTTTGCCTCTGAAAACACACAGACACTTGACCAGGAGGACGTTCTTATGGATGAGGCTTATAATCTGAAGGGGGAAGGGGAAGGGGGTCTTGGTTTAACAAATCTAATGATAGATAATAGAGAATTACATTTAAGCTCACATTTGGAAATGCTGCACGTTGCTCAGAACCTGGGATTACGCTTTGGAGGTTTTAACATCAACAAAATTAATGCTGTCCCACTGAAAGATTTATAACACTGAATCTTGGTCTTTAAATTTTTATTTTTATATTTAAATAGTAGGGAAGAGTGATTTTGGTCATTTATCATTTTAATGGTTTGATCTTTTCTTCTTCCATCTCTGGATGGAAACATGTTAGCTGCAGATCCAGAAAGATTCAAACCATGCCTTTTTCTTAGCCCAGGGTTCCTAGATATGAAACTTAGACTGTTCTGTATTTTCACATACTAGAAGTTCTCAAATTTGAGTTCAAGGAGAAGAGGTAAAAATAAAAGGGAAGAAGAGAGTGCTTGCTTACACAGTAAATTATTTTCATAAGTTCTATTTTTAAACAAAGAAATGAACAGTGTCTTAACTTCAGTTGGCATTTAATAAATTCATTCAGTTGACATCTTTCTCAGCTAATAGTTCAAATATAAATGTTGGCAATTCCCCCAGGTGTGACAGCTCTATATTAAGATATATACTGACTTTGATATATATCTAATTTTAGAAATAAACATACCCACAGTATATACAGGTGCATTATATTTCCATCACAAGTCTAAGATGCCACATTTTATTTACAAATTTAGAGACCTAAAGTTTGTCATCCTGAAGTATTTGATACTGGTTGCTTCTGCTATGAAGCATAATAATAACAGCTAATGTTTATGAAGTGTTTATTAAGCGCCTAGTACTGTATTGTACATGAACTGGATTTCTTTTTCAAGTCACATTTGTTGAGGTATAGTTTATATACAGCACAATTTGCCCTATTTAGTTATACAGTTTTGCAATTTTTGACATGTACAGGTATTATAACCAATACCACAGTCACCATACAGGATATTTCCATCACCCCAAACAGTTCCCTCGTTCTCCTTTGTAGTCAACCCGTTCCCCTCATTCCCATCCCCTGACAACCACTGATATAATTTCTGTCTTGTTTTGCCTTTTCTAGAATGTCATATAAATGGAATCATACAGTACGTATTTTGAGTTTGGTTCATTTCATTTAGCCTTATGCTTTTAGATTCATCCATATGGTATCATCTGTCAGAAGTGTAGAAGTTAATACCTTTTTATTGCTGATAGCATTCCATCGTATGGATATACCACAGCACGTTCATCTGTTCACCAGTTGGTGGACATTTGCGTTTCCAGTATTTGGTGATAATGAATGAAACTGCTATAAATATTTATGTAGTTTTTTTTTAATAGACACATATTTTCATTTCTCTTAGGTAAATATCTAGGAGTAGGACAGCTGGATTGTAGGATAAGTGTATGTTTAACTTTATAAAGAATTGCTAAACTGCTTTCCGAATAGGTATTCCCACCAACAGTATGTGAGAGTTGTAGTTGTTCCATATCCTCACCAGCCCTTGGTATTGTTAGTGGTGGTGGTGTTGTTTTTAATCTACTGTAATGGTGTGTAGTGGTATTCTGACTTTAATTTGCTTTTCTCTAGTGAGTAATGATGCTGAGATCTTTTCTCTGCTTATTTACCATCTGTATCTCTTCTTCGGTGAAGTATCTGTTCAAATAGTTTGACCATTTAAAAAATTGGCTTGTTTTCTTATTTTTGAGCTGTGAAAGTTCTTTCTATATTCCAAATAGTAGTATATGAACTGACTTTAATTCTCACAATAATTCTTTGAGTTGGAGGTGGTTACTGTTAGAAGTAATTTCCCAGGATTACACAGCTAATAGGTAGCAGAGCTAGGATTTGAACTCAACCTGTGCTGAACTGTTTGCCAGGGTTTTTTTTTTTTGTTGGTTTGTTTTTTTTTTTGGGTGGAGATTGATTTTTGGGAGCTGTGAATAGAACCAGGATCCAATTCCTGTAGGTGGTAGGATAACGCTTATAGAGACACCCCTGAGCAAAGGGGCAATATATTACAGTAGCAGCTCTGGATTGCCTCTTTGGGAACAACTCAGATGTTTGTTTCTGTTGAAGAGGGGTGATTATTTTTACTTTACATCTTTTACTTCACTTCTACATACCGGTGGCCAAAAGTACTTTTAAATTACAGTCTGAATATCTGCCATTATCAAGTAATAAGGTACTTGATACAAAAGGATTTTCTCAATAGCAGAAGCAAACCCTTTTATATATCTATACTTCATAAAAAATTTCACACATTTGATGTTAGTCATTTGTTTTTTAAAAACCTTTATCATAATAATGCTGACTTCTAGGCACTTACTATTTGGTGATATCCTCAGGGAATATGTAGAACTTACTGACCTTTCAGAGCGGCTTTGGACCCCAGTACTTCTAAAGTTATAGTCATAGTGTTAGATGTTTTTTAAAAATCTTTCATTATCCACTCTGTCACTTGTTGGTTCGACATCATCCTTTCACTAGTCCCTCTTTCACCACTTATAACTTCTAATTCTGATTAGGTAAAAGATAATCAGATCGTTAGGCTTATTTGTGGATATTATCTAAGATAAATTTTAACTCTGGGAAACGACTTGGGGGATTTTCCAGTGAAAATTTCCCGTGACTGCTCAGAGGATCTTTTTCCTTGGTGTTTGGGTTCCAAGTAGTCATTCTGGATAAATGAGCTCTAAAGCAAGTTAAATATAACATTTGTCAGTAGAAGATGTGATGTATTTTTCTTTTTAGCATAATTTTTATTAATAATTTGTTAAATCGTGGAGATTATTTTAGTAAAAATATTAGTCAAGCAGTGTTCAGTGGCATGGATAAACAGGCACTTAATGGACAGAAAGTTAGTTTACAATCATTATGTTTTGTAGCAGTTTGTAAAGTTCCTGTCAGTGACAGCTTGTCCTCTCAGCTGTGCCTCTAGTAAGGCAGAATAATTACTTCCAAGTAATTAACTAAAGGAAGAAAACCTTGCTAAATCTTATTTACTTTTTGTAAAAGATAGGATGAAGCCTAGCTAGTGAGTTGCGCTTCTTCATTTCAAGTACTTTTGGAAGTACTTAATGCTTTTAAGCCATTCTGATCAATTTAAGCTCTTAGAGTAAATTAATAAATACTCACCCAGAGGACAGGGTAAGTAGCTGTAATAATTACCGTTTCCACTGCTTGGGCACATTGTCAGATGTACGATGACTTGGAGAGCAAACTGCACTGGCCATATGTTTTGTTGACACCCTGGGGCTCACCAGAGCTGTAACAGGGTGCTTTGCACACGGTTGGCTTCTATGTGTGGACAGTTTTGTTTGGAAGGTAAAGAAAACTGTGGCTATCACTTGGCAGTAGTAGAGTTATGAACAGTGATTGCATTGATAATTTGTTTCAAATAGAGTTTTGTGAAGCTTGCAATTCTATTTAAAATCATTTTGCTATATTGAACTTTAGTTCTTTCTAATCCCAAGTTTGCTTTTTTATTCTGAAAACCAGATTAGTAATTCGCACTTACTTTTCCATTGAACTTTGAATTTTCTAGTGGATTTTATCTGTTTAGCGAATGTATAAATCTGCATGTGGTATTACAGTGTGCTAGCTTTTCCAGATTACATAGCAATATACCCCTTTTATATAAGAGTTAATGAGTTGCCAGGTTAGACTCAGCAGGCCATTGTTACATTAAAAGCCAGAAAGTTTGCTGTCTCTCTTCCATTCCCTTCCCTACTTTTTTTTTCTTTCATAGTTTTATTTAGTTGCTATATTAAAATAACTTCTAAAAATTGAGATTTTTATTTTTTAAAACAACATAGAGGTTTTTCATTTTGCTTCCTTACAGGTTCTATCTCATTGTTAATTTTAAATTATGGTAATTAATCTGAGCTGAGTAATGGTTTAATCAAGGTAGACCTTGCTCCTTGGCTGTGCCTCTCTCCTTTTTCTACCCCTCTCCCCGTTTTCACCTGTGGATTCGCATGTCTGACCTAGCAGAGTAATTGGGTCCACGGCAACATGGGCGTGCCTCCCTTAGAAACACTCAGTCTCACATATGACTCATAAGCTGAAGCACAGACACCACTTCCCCAATCTACAGGAGCCATTTTAACAGCACAAAACTTGCCGGATTGCTTTTTACTTTCAAGCCCAAAGGACAGTATCTAAAGAGAACGAGAATATTTGAAGGTAACTTGTTAAGATTTTGCGTGTTTGCTTCTGGCTGTTTCCTGAGCCTGATAAACGGAGGGTGGTTCTTACCTGTCGAAGGACAGGGCTGAATGTGTTCTTTAACTCTCTGGAAAAAATGTGTGTAGTCAGTCACATGCCTGATTGAACTTCACTACTAGGGGGAAACAAAGCTTTCAAGTTTGGAAAGTTTTAGATCTTCTTGGTAAAGCATTTTTTATATTTTGTGTGATTTTTTTTCCCCCCATATGACTTGAGAATAAAGGAGATTTTTCTTACTTTCTTTTTCATACTACAAAGCAAACTAGGTCAAATTCCAATTTTTAAAAATGTAATTGTATTTGTGAGGGTACCCTGTAATTTACAATTAAGTAAACTATATTATTCACCTGTGATTTGGGTGTTAAGAAAGAAGTTCAAGAGCGAAGATTTTGTTTTGGCGTTTTAGTTAAGGGGAACTTTGGGACACCTCAGTCATAGGTGTTGCTCATTGACTGTAATGCCCTTTGTAATATCCTTTTTTCTTTCTTTAAAGTTAATGAAATTATACTAAACACTTAATTTTGAAAACTATATAAGTTTGAGTAAAATGAATGGTCATTTAGATAACAAGTTGAAGTGATGATTAAATAAAGAGGAAGAAAGGCTAGAATGATTCATTTACTATTAGAAAAAAATAATAAAGTTTTATAATTCACACTGGAAACTTATTCTGTGTAACAGCCTTAGAAGCATAGCTAGTTTCTGAGGAAACGTAGTATTTTGATTTGTGTAAAAAGAAAAAGTAAAGAGTATTAACCTTCTGTCTATACAACTATTCTTAAAATTTGCTTGTTTGGAGTAAAAAAAAAATACCTAGAAAAGGTTGCTTAGTTTTTTCCTGAAATATTTCTCATTATTGAAATTAGGAGATTCTGGTGTGCCTTGAAGTTCTAGGTGCTCTGAGAAGCTGGATGCAGCAGTATATTGCTTACGAAAGTTATTTGTGAAACTAAAATTTGAATGAAAGTAAAGTTTGAATATGCAGTGATTCCAAATACAGTTTTTAGAAATAAAATTTGCCAAGTCATTTATTATTGAATGTAATGATATTTAGCTAGTTCTTTGGGAATTCGCTGCTAATAAATTTCTGACTGCTTGAAGGCCTGTCAGATGAAAGTGAAGATTTCTAGGCCGTCAATTATTATTTCTTACTCTTTGAAAGGATTGTTCATATTATCAGATCTCAATTTGTGGTCTTATAAGACAGGCACAAGCAGACATTTTACCAGTTCAGCTCTGAGCCATTTGCTGTCATCTTTGTTTGCATATTGCTGGTTTAGTCAGCTTTTGAGTAAGCAGAGGTTGTATTTACTTCTAGTGTGCTCTGTGTGAAAAATCTAATGAAACTTTTTTGCCTTTCTTTCTCTCTTTTTTTCCTCCCTTCCTTCCTCCCTCCCTCCCTCCCTTCCTTTTCTTTCTTTCTTTTATTTTTTTTTGAGTTTTTAAAGGCCAGCGACCCACAGAGAAAAATCAAGGGGCACACAAAGAAGCAAATAATTAATATTTTATTTATTAAAGAGAAGTAGAAGAATTTAGTTTCTTAAAATGAAGACCTTGGTGCAATTCAAATAAAAATAAATACCAGTCATATATTTCAGTTTCTTATTATGTGGAGAAGACTGAGGTGGGGCTTCAGGGAGAAGGGAGGAAAAAAAAAGCATAGAAGCAAAGGAAGGCCAGTACGACTTATTAGGCAGTCCCCTTCCCATCCCACCCCTTTCCTTTTATAAGGTTGAATATGAGTTTAAAGTGAGTCATCAGAATTAAACTTAGAATTACCAATTTGAAGAACTTAGCGTTAAAAAAGACTGAAGATCATCCAACTGCCTCACTTTTATAGTTGAAGAAACAGTGGCTCAAAGAGGTCTTGTGACTTGCTCAGGGTTATGTAGTGCTTGATGGCAGGCCTTCCAGCCTGGAGCTGCTCCTGCTAGCCCACACCAACAAGTGATGCTTTGTTTGAAATGGTCTGTATTTCCTCAAGAGTAAATAAAGCCTTAATTAAGTTGCTTGGTGATCATTTTGGTGATAAGGTATGACCAAATGAATTAACTAATGATTTTGAAAATGTGTTCAAACTAAGTTTCCTTTTTCCTCAGAGAGAGGATGAGCCATTTGTTTAATTTCTACAACAGCTTTTTTTCACTACTATTAAAATTTTTTCATAGTTGAAGCATTGTGACATTGCATGTTTAAGATGGGCCTCAGGGAGATGGAAATACAAGGACTTGGGAATTTACGTTGAACTTCCAGATAGAAAGACAGGTTTATTTCCACTTTAATTTTACCTCATATTGTTTTGGGAGGGCATATACTGTTTAGTATGATACCTTGTTCTATTAAAGTGTGTGTGTTAAACTTTGCATATGTTTACAAAAATCTAGAGGTCTCTAAACTCTAAGGTAAGTACAATCTTGACTTTAACCTTCCCGTAATTAATAATCTCATTCCATTTGTTGTACCCTACTCCTCTTCTTTGAAAGTTTACTTTACATACCGGGCACTTGAGTCTTAGAATCTGGGGAATACAAAATCTTTGTCTATTCACTTTTTGATGTGTTTTTATTATGGTGGTTGAAATTTACTTCAGATCTGCCTTTCTTTAGATTTTTTAAATGCTTTGCATATGACTGTTGAATCTTTTAAGTTTCCAAGTCCCCTAACCTAATTCAGCGTCAGATCCTCCACAGTGTGGCCATCATTGTTCTAAGCAACGAACAGGGCACAGAAGGCTAGAAAACCTGGGCTCTCGTCTCACAAACTTAGATTCTTACTGGGAAAACGTAGGTGAAATAAGTAAAGAATGGAACCAAACCACTGAGTTGTTAAATTTCGGTTCAGACTGTTTGCCTAGAGGTGAAAGGTGACTGAGACTTAAAATAGGCAGAAAAGTCTATGAGTCTTTAGGAATTATGAGTATTGAAGAATGAATAGCATTTGTGTAGGTTAAGGAGAGTGTCTTCAATAAGAATAAGAATATAAGCTCTTAGAGAGCAGAGATGTTTTATTCTATTTCTTCACCTTTTTCAACCTTTGACAGAGTATCAAGCACAAGTGTATAGGCCGGTGTTATTTGCTGCATTAAACCCTTGGCTGCTCAGTTGGGCAGGTCCTGTTAAAGTTAGTGGTAGCAAATCTTTAAAGGGCATGTGGCCTTCAACTTAATCTCTGATGCCTGCACATTGCAACCAAAGAAGTAATTAACACCTGCCTGGTAGTATACTACCTTTAAAGTAGTCATTTTTGACCTTTGGTGTAACAGAGAATCACCTGGCTTCAACTTAGAGATTTTGGTTCCTTAGGCCCTGGGGTTTGACTTATCCATGTGCAATTTTAATAAGTACTCTAGATAACTGTGATGCACAGGCTGCCACACTTTCTTGGAGAGTTTGCAGGCTTAAGAGCTGTGAAGAGTGATTAATCAGTTACTTAACATTTTAATATCTGAATTTTTAAGGAACAGTGGTATTTTGAAGCCCACGGCCTGTAGTAAGTAAGAAAAGTCACTAGAACTTATTTAGCCTCGTCTCCCTACCCTAGTTATCCCTTTGTCTGTTCCAGTTTTTTGCTGTGGTATATTTTTCAACTTTGTGGCTCTCCCTGTTTCCTTTTCTCTAATTCTACTTCTTCTCCGCCGGCTCCCCATTCACTACCGGCTTGACCACAATATATAATTAAACTAATTATTTTTGTTTTTCAGGTATAATTAGCCTCTTCTTTATCTCTCAGCGAGCCATCACACTCTCTTCAATGTTAGTTTTTTTTTTTAGTTCCCTTTGGTGCTTCATGGTATCTCTCCATTCTGTTTTCCTTGGGTTAGAGCCAAAACAGCCCCTTCCTGATTTAGGGTAGCATTATAGTCTTTGAAAACCCTTCTCTCCTGGGAAATACACTATTAGTGTTTGTAATTGTTTGAGTCTGGCAGGGAGTAACTTTTTTTTTTACCGTTTGAGTTTCTTTGGACATTTAACTGCATAGTTGATTGCATATTTGTAGGCTTTGCATTACATTACGTCTCATCTAATGGGACATAGGTGTTCACAGACTTTCATAGAAATGGGAAGAAGAGTCCCATCAGTTGAATGGTCTGAATATAATTTTGCTACCATCAGTTGGCCAGAATATTTTGCTCCTTTGCTTAGGAGCTGCCTCATAGAAATGGTAGGAATTAAATTAGTAATATCATTGAGTCAACCTAAATGATTAGGGCAGTTTTCAACTGTCTGAGCAATCTTTCTCCCATTAGTAGAAGAGGAACTCCTAAAGAGCAAGTTATTTGTCACCTCTATCTTTGTGTCTTGTCAGACGATCTGTATACTAGAGTAAAAGTGGCTATTGAGCTATACTACAAATGTGTAGGCACCCCACCCTTTTTGAAAAAAATAACTCCTGGGCTGTTTGCTTTGTTGGTAGAGGTAAACTTCTCTTTTCACTTTCATTCTCTTACCCCTGTAGGAATTCAGAGCTCTTCTTTCATTTGTCTTTTAATGCTGAGTAGCAGGATATCAACTCTTTTTTATCTCCATATTTTGTAGCTTGAGATTGGTTGCCAGCATCAAAACAAACCAAAAAAAAAAGCACAACAGTAAACAATATGAATGCCTTCTGGAGTTTTTATGAAGATTGATTTAATAATTTTTATATTAAAAAGCTATCAAAATGATGCACATTGTTAAAAATCTAATAAAAAGCCTTTAGTGAAAAGCAGCCTCTCTACCCCTTCCCACTCTCAGTCCTGCTGCCTAAAGGCAACCACTTATACAAGTTTTTGGTTTTTTGATTTTTCAAACTTGAATTTTCTTGGATCTATCCTTTTCCAGTCTTCTACCCCACGGAATAGAAGTTCTTCAAGGTAGCAGGAACCAGTGTGACTTCACATGATATAAAGTCATGTAAAGTTCATTTTCTGTGTGATAGATGCTCAGTAATACAGTGGTCATTGTATTTGTGCAGAGTTGTATGGTACAGTTTTACAAATCTAAATTAAAGAAAATTGGTTATTTTCTGTGTTTTAGAAAACAGTCCTGTAAACAGTGAAACTAGAAAATTTTACAATTAAAACTATAAAACTGAGGTGTTGATTTAATAACTGTTAGTTTATATGCATCTTATTTTTTATACCAAAATACTAAATGGAAGCTGAGTATTGCAATGGAGCCATTCATTATCCTTTTTTCTTTAAAACTGAAATGTGCATGTGGGGGAATGTATAAAACATATACAGTTTAAATGTAATTACATAGTGTTTACCCATGTCACAACAGAAATAGAGCCTGTTTATTAAGATAGAAATCCCCCAGCGGGACTTTCCTGGTGGTCCAGTGGCTAAGACTCCCTGCTCCCAACGCAGCTGGCCCAGGTTTGATCCCTGGTCGGGGAACTAGATCCCTCAGGCCTCAACTAAAGATCCCGCGTGCGGCAATGAAGATCCCAAGTGCCACAACTAAGACCCAGCACAGCCAAATAAATAAACAAATATTTAAAAAGAAAGAAAGAAATCCCCCACTCTGCCCATGTCTGTTTCTCCTTAAAAATAACTATTATCCTGATTTTTGTGATAAGCTTTTCTTTATAGTTTTACCCCTTTGAACTTTATTTAAATGGATCACACCATATATATTCTATAGTGACTTGCTTCTTTAATTTAACTCTATTAGCTTTATCTTACTTAATTTTAATTGCAGAGTAGTATTACATTGTCTGTATCGGAATGTATTTATTCCTTCTTGTTGATGGCAGTAGATTATTTCCAGTTTGGGAACACTCTTGCACATAATTCTTGGAGCATACATGCAAGCATATGTGAAGAGTTTACAAAGAGTATGGAGAGAATGAATATTTAAGATACTTCAGAGTTTTTCATTATCTTTCCTAGGAACAGATGCCTGCTATTGATGCCTTCCTACCCATTCAGCATCTTACTATGATGTTTTGCCCTGGGGACTAAAATCTTCCAGGACCCTAAACAAATGGGCAGTTGATGCCTTTAGAGTAAGTTGCAAACATTAGTATATTTGACCACTAAACACTAAGCAGTTTAGCATGCCTGTCATTTATTAACTAGAGATTAATTAGTTCAAACATAATTTTGAATAAAAAACAAATTTTGATAGAATATTATAATCCCTATTATATACATAAAAACAATATTATTATTGATATGTATGAAGTAAAGGTATAAAAATATAGACAGTTGGGGCAACATCAATTTTAGAGTAGTCGGAGGAGATTGGTGAGGGATATACAGAAGGCTCTAACTATATTTGACTTTTTTATTCTTAAGAATCTGAAACAAATTATGGAAAAGTGTTAATGTAATGTGAAGCTGGGTGATGGGTATGTCAATGTATTCTTTCTTTGGTTGAACTATTTCACAGTAAATTGTGCTATATAAGGGGTAGTTTATTTTTGCCCCACATTTACATATAACTGAGAAATAATGTTTAATTTGTTGAGGAGTAGAAGTTGATTTTTTTAAAAAGTGAATAAACTCTACATCAGTTAAAAAAAAATCACCATTTCAGTGAAGGAGATTAGGTAGATTCAGAATTAAGTTATAATAGGACCGTGTATCTGCCCCACATAACTAACAAGATGGCTCTGGGCATACTTCTTTTTTTAATAAATTTATTTTATTTATTTTTATTTTTGGCTGCGTTGGCTCTTCATTGCTGCGCGCGGGCTTTTTCTAGTTATGGCGAGCGGGGGCTACTCTTCTCTGCGCAGACTTCTCATTGCGGTGGCTTCTCTTGTGGTGGAGCACGGGCTCTAGGCGCGCAGGCTCAGTAGTTGTGGCGCACAGGCTTAGTTGCTCCGCCGCATGTGGGATCTTCCCGGACCAGGGCTCAAGCCCATGTCCCCTGAATTGGCAGGCAGATTCTTAACCACTGTGCCACCAGGGAAGTCCTCTAGGCATACTTCTGATGAGTAAATGATAATTTCCAGTTGAGATCCATTGGAGCTATAGTTTGCTAGAAATAATTTAGTCTTTAGAATCAAGACACATTCAAATATTTTTCAAAAACACATTTTAGAACAAAGATTCATAAAATATAATTGATATAGTATTAACTGACACTGATAAACTTTTAAGTAGCTAATACCCCAAATCAGACTTTTACATCTAACCAGATTTATTACCATAATTAGTGTTTCATCTTGCTTCCTGATATGGGTGTCATCTTGTTTCCTTAAAATTCTTACTATAATGATAGTAATTCTTGCATCTTTAGTGACTTTTTTTGTTATAAACTTGATATGGAATCTTTATATAAGATTTCCAAAATTTAATAATGTAAATGTGGGAGTTGTTATAAAAAGGGAAACATAGATCTTAATCCAGTGTTTTGCTTTTGCAGTCATCTCTTGGCTCTCTTTTTTGAGCTCTTTTTCACAGTGTCCGTATAAGTAGTGGCAGGGACAAAGAGGAACAAATGAAAGTAGAAGTCATAGGATTTTATAGTTGGAAGGGTTCTTAAAAGTCATGCAATTCAGGGGGCTCCTGGATTTGTTATTATTATGTTCCTTTTCATCCTATATAATTCATTGATTTCATTCAACAATTATTTATTGTCTGTTAGGGAGAATTCTTGATGCTGGAGAGTACAGCAGACAGAGATTTTCTTATGGCAATTTAGAACATATCCGTGCTGATGGAACCAATGCCGTATTTTGTGTTTTTGGCCGCACTGTGTGGCATGTGGAATCTTGGTTTCCGGATCAGGGATTGAACCCGTGGCCCCTGCGTTTGACGTGCAGAGTCTTAACCACTGGACTGCCAGGGAAGCCCCCAGTGCTGTGTTGGTGGTGGTGTGTAGCCTGTACCTTTTAGGCAAGATAGAAAAGGTTAGACCCGCAAGCTTCTTGTTAAGATCTCTACACATGGCATTCCTAAGGTGGGCTATAGCCTTTGTTCTGCAGAAGGTCAGAACACTTTGTGAGAGGCATCACTGAAGATGGGCTACTTTTTGCATCTTAGATATTTCTGTTTGTTATAATTGAAGCCTAATAATCATGATTTATCTTTCTTTGGTAATAATATTTTTCTAAGCACTGAGTCCTAGCGAATGTTTAAAATTCCTTTCCAGGTAATCTTTGTGTTTATTTAGAATTTTATGTCTTAAAGAAGCTTGTTAAAGTATGCTGGAAGAATATATACAGTATTATACTATTTATATAAGGTTAAATATATACCACACAAAGCACACATATATTAAAGCATAAAGAAAAAGAACGTGAAGATTTTAGATTTAAATTAGAATAATCTGAATTAACGTTATATGTGTTTTAGTTTGAGAGACAGTTCATATTTAGAAACAGAAATTTATGTTGTTTATTCAGAACGTTTTATGGCATGAACTTTAAGCTGGGTGTTATATTTGATCCTTTCGTCTTTGGATCAGAGACAAATATGTGGGCTGTTATAGGATCATTTATAACCTGTTAGTCTTCCGAATAAACTGAAAGGAAGGTGTACTGTTCGTCTGCACTTGGAAGAATAGAACAGCTGCTCACCATTGTTCGCATATTTGATTGTTGAGAAGTGGTAGACGCCAGGTTCTCTGCAGATGTCCTGAGACTTTTCTGACCATTTTCGGGTGGTTCGACCCAAGCATCAGAGCCAGAGGCTGTGGGAAGGGAGCTAATGTGTAAGGAAATGGACAATTCCCTTAGGGTTCAGGGAGCATTTATTCCCTAGATACTGGGGACAGTTGAGGGTAATACATTTACAAGTAAGAGCAGAAATATACCAAAGATATGCTAGGAAGGCACTAGTAGCTCTTAACACTGTTGAAAAGAATGAACTAGATATTTTCATTGAAAAATACTGAATAAAAATGAAATTGTTTTCCAAGATACTCATTTAAGAAATGTTACTTGCGGGGCTTCCCTGGTGGCGCAGTGGTTGAGAGTCCGCCTGCCGATGCAGAGGACACGGGTTTGTGCCCGGGTCCGGGAAGATCCCACATGCCGCAGAGCGGCTGGGCCCGTGAGCCATGGCCGCTGAGCCTGCGCGTCCGGAGCCTGTGCTCCGCAACGGGAGGGGCCACAACAGTGAGAGGCCCGCGTACCACAAAAAAAAAAAAAAAAAAAAAAGAAATGTTACTTGCTTTAGGAACATGGTGCCATGTTTAAAGCTGATTATTACATGTATATTAAATTCTCTTTAGGAAAGAAAGACCATAAGATGAGCTTACTTGCAGTAAAATATTGAGTCATTGTGGACATTGACCTAGAGACAAATAGCACTATAGCCTGGTGAAATTGTAGTTGTGGTAACTTACAGCTTAGGTAAGAATTGACCAATGGAGAAGATGGCTGTATTGTGCCCAAGTTTTTATGGAATATGACGCATATGAGTGATGAATTGAGGTGATTCTTAGGAATTATTAGTTGGGGAGGCACCTAGGCATGATGAAAAGTGAGCATCTCTGTTTTAGCTGTAATTAATTGCAAGCTTGCTTAAAATGACTTAAAACAGTAATAAGTATTCACCTATTGGGAATGGAGTTCTATTTGCTTTGCGTATAGTTGGAGAACATATGTGAATAGATAATGTGAGCCATGTTTTGGATATACTGAGAAGAGAGCAAGGGAGTGGAGGTAGTTTGATTGGGGGGGAACACAAATTGTAATCAGGGAGAAGTGCTCACAAGAAGCCATGGTAAAAATGACCAGAGATCAAAGAGGCAAGGTGTCTGTCCTGCTGTTTTGAGTCAGTTGTTCAAAGTGGTTTTTTGTTTTGTTTTTGGTGGTAGTTATCTTTTTTGAGAGGTAAAGGCAGGGTGGGGAGAGCGTCTTCTGTCTAGGTGGTCACATGTTATTTACCTAACCAGTTGGGTAAAATAGTTTGGGGGCTGTCCTGTTGTTCAGAGACTTGATTTTTTTACTCACTCATTGTGGTTTTCAAGTCTTAATTTGTAAGGTACTTACTCCTAAGAATACTTCTTAAGAAATCTATTAATAACGAGTCTTCATGTTTGTAATGAACTTAGATCCCAACCTCAGAATACCTTTTTAATTGTTCTGTTTTCATAAACACTCTTTACCAATTCTATCTTATACTTCTGACACCAAGCTTTGATACCTTTTCACATAAACTATTGGACTATTTATAAAACAAGACATAAAGATGTAGCAGAGAAGGCAGGAAATACTTGACGTTTGTATGCCATATCTTGTTCTCTGCTTCCTGTCAGTTAAACCACGATGAGAGGAACAGAGACACAGATGTACAATTGCTGCTCTAATTTCCCATTCGGGAGACCAGTTAGGTATAAAGCTTGTTTCATTAAACTTTTGTCACTTGTTGATTCTAGGCATGTTGTAGTCTTGTTTTGTGTTATATGGGTTGTATGGATGACAATTAGATGTTTGATATAGAAAATATAAAATGTGTTTACTTTTGTGAAATTTTTATAGGTCATAAAAGACTGGAATTCAAATTTGTATCTATGGTATACATGCAATATGAAATGATAAGCTAGTATGTTGGTTTCAAAATTTTGACAAGCATTAATTTATTTTTGTATTTTGGTTTATCAGTATTTTTTAAAACTTTTAGAGCACTTTATGGTTTACAAAGGAAAGTCTTACTAGGTACAACTTTAAGATGATGAAAGGAAGGCCACAGAGGTTGACCTATCCAAGAAAATAAAGTTAGTAAATGGCAGGACTAGGATTTGGATGCAGGTCTTCTGATGCTAAATCTTGTGTCCTTTTAGGAAAAGGTTTGTTTTCATTAAATTACTATTTTACCTATTATTCAGTGATTTAACCTTTTAGGTTTTCCTTAGCTTCTTCTATCTGCAATGTCCCCCCAGCAAATAATTACTGAATATTATGGGAGAATAAGCTTTGTAGCCACTTCTGCTACATCTTTTGTCTTAGCTGATAGACTGATTGCCCGTAGTGTCATAGTGTTTCTTTCCTGTCCTTCTCCCTTACTCACTGGTGTCTGGCAGATAGGTCCCTAATGAGCACTTGTGAAATAAATAAAAGAATGTAGATAGTACTGATATGATTTCTGAAGGCCACCTAGTATATAGGAAAAGATAATACAGGGGGAATTTTCTCTTCTTCCTTGAAGTGTTTATATTTGTGAAGGGAATGCTTTAAAAAAATTCCAACAAACTTTTTTGGTTGTTGTTAAATTTCAATTAACTCAAAGTCAAATTAAAAATTAAAGTGAAATAGAGGCCCTGAGGTTTGCCTGGAAGAAGTCAGCCATTGGATTTAGCTGTATCTATTTTCACCTCAAATTTTCCCTTCGCCTCTCCTTATGTGCCTACAGATGGTCTGAAAGGTAAGAAATTCTCCCACAACTCTTACTGTCCACTTCGAGTGGGAGAGGTCACATTTTCTATGTCTAGTTGCCAGGGATCAAGAGGTACCTGGAAGTTAGACATGGGAGGAGAGGGGCAGAGTTTCTTCTGTTCATGAGTTGTAAGATAACTGTATTGCGTGATAGTCTCACATTTTTAAAGCAGAATATTTTGAGGGGGGAACATCAAGATCACCAGATTAGAAGCCCTTCAAAGGCAGAAGTTTTGGTCTGTTTTGTTCTGTGCTGTATTCCTGCCACCTAGAATAGAGTCTAACATGTTGTAGGTACTCAGTGGAGTGTATGAATAGATGAATGAGCAGGAGCTGAAGTCAGACGTGCTCAAACTCTCTCTGAACATCTTGAGTATTCCTTTGACAAATAGTTACCATGGGCCGTCTGTGTAAGCTGTGGGAGTATGGTGGTGACCATGACAAAGTCCTTTTGCCCTTATTTGGTTGGCTTTGTCAATGCATGGTTATTACTGATATGAAGATTAAATGACAGATATAGCAACATACTGTAGCATAAGGCCTGGCACATGTAAATAGTAGCTATTATTTTCTTCTTATTTATTTCTAATTTGTTATCTCTTTCTTAAATTCCTTGAGGATAAGTATCATGGTTTTTTCGTATCTGTGCAAAAACATCAGTGGTTGTAGAGATGTTTAAGAATTACGTAAAGTAGTATATATGTCTTGCTTTATAAATTGTAAAAGCACTTATTAGACACTAAGATATTACCAACAAATGATCACGTAAATGGACCTTATTGTGCTGTTGTACAATTTCTGGATGTGTCTTCATGCTAAAGTATTTTTAAAAATCTAGTAAGTGCCTGTTATATCTACTAAAGCAACTTTGAATTCTTGAACTTCCAAAGAGTAAGGCAAAGCCATAAAGCAGAAAATACTTCTAACAAAGAGCAAGTTTAATGCAGCTAGACATTCTTACAGGAGTATCTCTCTTTTAAACATCACCCTGGAAGGAAGTAGATTCCTTGAAAGTTGGTGATAGAAGTCTCTATTAAGTGACTAAGAAACTTTCATCTGTCATGGGTATCATATCCTTCTTCACTAACTGAATCAGCATCATCTTTTCAAAATACTTAATACTAAATGGCAATATACAATCATCCATAGATGCAGTGAGTTCATAGATTTCAAAGTTTCACTGGTATCCAAATGGATGTAGGACAATTTTGATGTTCAATTGAAGAACTTGTAAGAAAGGTTATATCGTAATAAGTCATATCTTTTTGAAAATTTTATTTTCCTATTTCTCCCTTCTTCCAATCCTTAGGCAGAGAACAAAAAGTTGAAGTAAACTAGTGATTTTTGTTTGTTTTGAATAACTTCCCCACACCCTGGGTAGTTTAAAAATCATTGTTGAGAATCTCTATTACAAGTAATTAATGAAGAATTTAAGGAGGACAGTATACACATCAGTGGCTAGAAGTTATCAGTGTAGCAGTCAAGCTATGGAATGTTTGTTTAAACTGTCCTCATCATTTTTAGATGGTAGTTACCAGATCCCACTTGCACTGGGCTTTGTAATCTTGGGACCACACTCTGTTGTTGCAACCGGATATGAAAACCTCCAGGAACTTTGCACTTCTTCTTTCCAAATCAAGCCTAAATTCCACTGCCTGACTTTCAAGACCCTCCATAATTGGTTTTGCTTTGCTTATTTAACCACATTTTCTACTATTTCCCATTGTCAACTCTTAGCTCTGGTCAGGCTGTTAACTATCTCCAAACTTACTTTGGTAGGTTTTGATTCTCTTTATTCTTCTGTGTCTCAGCCTTCTCTCTGTCTCTGTCTCTGTCTCTGTCTCTGTCTCTCTCTCTCACACACACACACACACACACACGCATGCACATATGTACACATGTATGCACATACAAGCAAACATGCACATACACACACTTTCCCTTTCCCTGTGGTCTCTCCACATCCTATGTCACTTTAAGGTTGAGTTTAAGTCCTTTATTGTCTAAAGTGTTCCCTTGATCCATTTGACCGTCCCCTTTTCTGAAATGCTACAGTATTGATCAGCTTTATTAGCGTTTAATTAAATGCTAACTTTTGGTGTTCAGTTGTTTTCTCTCTTGGTCTTGTTTCCTGAACTAGATTGTGAGCTTCACAGGAACAAGCCCATGCAGTATCTCTTTGTCTTTCCCACAGTGCTGAGCTAAGGGGAAGTTCACTAAATATTCACCAATTTTTTTTTTACCACCAAGTCAATCAGTAGACCATGGTTGCTTCTGAAAATGGATGTTGTGGAAGGCCTAAAAATTGAACTGTTCTGTATTATAAATCTTTTTTTTTTTTTTTTTTTTTGCCACACCATGCGGCCTGTGGGATCTTAGTTCCCCGACCAGGGATCAAACCCGTGCCCTCGGCAGTGAAAGCGTGGAGTCCTAACCACTGGACTGCCAGGGAATTCCCTGTATTATAAATCTTTATATTACTTGTGAATGATATTTAAAGTTTGCTTCAACTTAAGATATGTACAATAGGAAGATACGAAGTTACATGTGTAATTTATACTAAGCCCATGCCCCTCCACTTTCTCATCTCTCATCTTGTGGTTTTACTGCTTCTAGTTTTTTTGGTGTCATTGAGTTTAGCATCTTAGGTGAGAGCCAGGTACTTAACGAGGATGATTGTAGGAGGAATCCCATTTTAAGGATCTTGACATGGAGCGTCAGAATCTTTTGATTATATCCAAACTTATTTAAACTAGATTTCTATTATCTAGAGAAGAAAAGGGGTATGCTATGAAATTGGGGATATTCTCGCACATAGTGAGCAGGAAGTTTTGTGCACAAGGATCTTTGAGTCCATCAAACTTGTTGGTGACTTGGGAAAAGGTGAAAATGCTTTGCATCTCTAGAGTTTATATCCTTAAGTCTGGTCCCACTGTGACTTGGAAGAGGCCGCTAAAATGCCACAGGTATAAAAGGTTATAATCACCCAAGAAGATGTGGAGAGATCTGGATTGAGCCTATCATTCAGCACAGATGAAGCCTGGGAAAGGGTAGTACATACAGGGTGCTGGGGGGAATTGGGGCAGGGCCGACTTGGGCTTCTTTAATTCGGGGGTGGGGTAAGGGGGCCATGAGAGACTATAAAATGCGGAAATGCTGGTGTACCTATTTTTGAGATGGGAGTGAAGAGAAGTAAAAAAATCGTGACAGAGGTGTCCTTTTTAAACTTGGTCCGTGAACATTCCCAGTCAGTCTTCTGGTGCAGGTGATCAGATACCCCGTTTTTACAAATCTGACTGGCTGCATTTTTCTCATACCTTTTGGGACATCATGAAGAGCCACTTCAGCCCTGTTAATGAATTTGAAGTTTTTCTTATAGGCAGTGGAAGCCACTGCTTAGTTTTTTTTAAATTAATTAATTAATTAATTATTTTTGGCAGTGTTGTGTCTTTGTTGCTGCACGCGGGCTTTCTCTAGTTGTGGTACATGGGGGCTACTCTTCGTTGCAGTGCGTGGGCTTCTTATTGTGGTGGCTTCTCTTGTTGCGGAGCATGGGCTCTAGGCGCGCAGGCTTCAGTAGTTGTGGCACGTGGGCTCAGTAGTTGTGGCTTGCGGGCTCTAGAGCACAGGCTCCATAGTTGTGGCACACGGGCTTAGTTGCTCCGCAGCATGTGGGATCTTCCCGGACCAGGGCTTGAGCCCGTGTCCCCTGCATTAGCAGGCGGATTCTTAACCACTGCGTCACCAGGGAAGTCCCTTTTTTTTTTTTTAAATTGAAGTATACTTGATTTACAGTGTTGCGTTGATTAGTTTTAAGTAGAGAAGTAAGTTGATCATATTTTCATTTTTGGTTAATTACTCCTATTGCAGGGTGAAGAACCACAAGGGGAGCTAGAGTAAAGGTAGTAATACCCATCAATTGAACACAGAGCTCCTATCACCTAAAAATACAATCTGTGGCCGTTAAGCTTTTCATGTAACCTTTGATTTTGTTTTCACCTGATGGTGTGTCTCTTCCTAAGAGTGAAACTTCTCATGACAGAGTAACAGTCTCTTCTAGAAGAGTATTGTGTAGTGTGGGAGTTAGAGATGGCAGGAGCTGTGTCCTGTAGCAAAATCTCCTGTGGGACTTCACAGCAACATCCCTGGCTTTTCCCCTTCACTTTGGGCCAGAAGGAAACACTGTTATTGATGGGAATCTGCCATATTCTCAGGTGAGAGAACCATTGGACTAGAGCGTATCTTTTCTCTGATGATAATATTAAACAGGGGAATAAACAACCACAGAAATGAAACAGTTTTCTTGTGAGCTGATTCTTGTTTGTTACAGAAAGAAAAATGTTAACTGCCTGATCAGGTCTTGCTGATAAGCACATTTCAGCATATTTGTGTTCCCGAGCTAGGTGTGTTTTGTCGGAGTTTAGATTTTGCGTGCTGGAGGAAAGAAAGTTCCTTCAGTCAGTTTATTTGCATAATAAAAACACCAATAAATGACATTTTTGACAATTATCACTTTCAGCCACTTGGGGAAAGTAAATTTTTTTTTGTCATGACCAAGGTTAAAAGACTATCTGATTACTGTTGGGTATTTCTCTTTGGTTTTATATTCTCTTGTTTTCAGAACATGCTCAGAAAAAGGGTTAATCTTGAGACCACAGGTAAGAACAGGTCTAGGTATGTGATATGGTTTTGCAAGGTGCTACAAATGCTGCCTGAGTGTAATGTGACACCAGGTAGGCCCAAGTGGCCAATGATGGGAAGTGGAGAACAATGTGAAAGAACCGGCCTTTCAGGTCTGGGGAGTGAGTAATTGCAGCCTGTCCTCTGAGTACTGGAACTGTTCTGGGGTGTCAGCAAAAAGGCCAAGCATAGAGAAGTCAGCCTGTTCCCTTGATCATATTGACTTTGTGGGGTTTTTGTTGTTGTTGTTGTTGTTTCACTTTAGCATGGTTGAAGCTAAGGTGAGCTTATTCAGGTTTCCAAGGCCTGCTTTGGCTTTGCATATATCACCAGAATACAAAAAACATCAATTTGTGTTTCATTCACATGGAAATAAAAATATACTTTTGAAAAAGATCTAAGTACTTCACTTCCCCTGCCCTCCCCCTCAGTTTCAATGAAAGATGCCTAAAGCAGCAGAGCTACTTAAAAGATACAGATGGTTATATATATGGTACTTATATGATTCCAAGAACATATTTTTAAACTTTTTCTGCATTTTCTTGAATTCCTTGAATATTTGAAATGAGTTAAAGGTGGTAGTATAGAACATTTTCTTTTTGAATTAAGAGAACCCTGAATGCAGTAGGGAATGATTTGCTCCTCTGTGACATTTACTTGTATTTTTTTCTCTTCTATTTTGTGTATAGAGTACATGATTTAGAGAGTGCTATGCAGTGAGATTTATTTTACAATTAGTGTCTTTTTTTGTTTGTTTGTTTCCTTATTCAGTAGAAACTGAGGGTCTACCCTTGTTGGGGGAGGTTAAAGTCTGGTTACTTAACTGTAACTACATTTTGATGTGTTTATTATTTTTTTTTCTTATCTACAAGTTTTTAGTGTGATAGCAATAGTGTATTCAAAGAACTAGCAAGAAAAATGTCAATAAAATTTATTTTAAAGTATTTTAATGAGTTATTGTGGTAGCTTTATAAAAAGGCTTACTGATGTTTCCTTTTCACTTTTTTAGGCTGAGTGAAAGGTAAAGCAAGATAGTATGATATGATAGAACTTGGAAACGAACAACAATAGTAAAATTTTAAGATTTAAAGCAATAATAGAAAAATCTAGAAACTCCTCTTTTTCAGTTATTCCACATAAAAATGTGGAAAATGATTTACCAGGTAGCAAATATGTGTAAGGGATTTCTTATTTGTCCAGATATTCTACTAATGAAAAATACTAATGAAGTTCTATTAATGTAGAGAATTGGGCTGGGAATTGGGGAAAAATAGAGAATTGTTGCTTTCTTTGTCATTAACTGTCTGTGTGACCTTGGACAAGTCAGACTGGGCTAGGCCCAAATTCTCTAACTGTTCAACAAATGCATTGTCCTAGGTAATCCTTACATCTTTTTTAGTTATAAAAGTGTATGATTCCACACTTTTCAGATTGAGAATGGGCAGACCCTTGGAAGATTGTATAGAATTTATCTTGTTACCACTGATTTATTATTTTCATTTCTGCTGGGAGCTAATATAAAGCATTCTACCATACTAGAAAACAACTGGAAAGGCCTAACTATGGTCTGTTACAGAAGAATTCCATTCATTACAGTTTATGGATTTATTGCTTGCTTCTCATTTCTAACTTGAATAGCTTCTCTTCTCTCACGTTTCTTGCTCTATTTAGTTTTTATTGTATTTCTTCTAGTTTCATGGTTTTTCCAATATACTTCCTGTTCTTACGATGGGTGTATCTGTATGCTGAAAAGGGTGGTTTATCAGGTTACCACTTCATATAAAAATACTTTCCGTTCAGGTACTTGGCATCTGGGGTTACTACATAGTTCCAGTTCTTTAGATACTCCCCACCTTATAAATACACAAACACACACGCACACACACACACACACACAGAGTCTGAATACTTTATTAGAGATAGTCATTCAAATTAAAGGTAGTCATTCAACCACCCAATTGCTCTAAGTTGGTGTATTTTACCTTCTTTGGGCCAGAACTGTCTAATCTAAAAACTTGTTCCTCTTTTATTTGATTGGTTCCCTTTGTCAGTTTTCATATTGAGCGTAATGAGTTGGTAGCCTAATAACTTCCAAAGGTTGGCAGTGATTATTTAAAAGTATCATTATGAATTAATGGGTTTATAGACCCTTGTGTTTAAAGCCCTTTTGAAGGGAACTTAAATTTGCATTCAATTAGGGATTAGAAGGCAAGTGTGAAAAGTATTAAAAACTGATTTTGACTATCATATGTTTATAATACCTGAAATCTTTTATAATAAGTTATATAACAATTAACCATTGAGTTGGCTGTAGTAGCCAGTAATGTGGCTAAGGGTTTTGTATTTACAATCAGTAAATTCATTTTGTTTGGATTAGGGACATAATGGAACTCTGTGTTAAGGGAGCCTTGCCAGACAGGGTGTGGTCCTAACCTTGAAGCAACTGGATTTATCAAACAGGTGCCAAATTTTTAGGCACTGGAGTAGAATTATACTTTTGTTGATAATGGGGCTATAGTGTTCTTTGTTGGAGTCTAGCAAATAGCTGTGGTAAAGGAGACTCCTAGGGAGTATGGAAATGAGACTTAAGGAATAATTTGTTATCTGGCAAGCATGTGTTACATATCTCTTGCACTGTACATAGATTATAATGAAGCTAATGTTTATTGAGTAAAATTTATATGCCAAGCATTCTGCACATACATTCGCATCTCATCTTCACAGAAACTCTAGATGTTGGTGGTGTTATGCCCATTTTACAGAATGAGAAAACTGTGGCTTATACCTATTTTGCAGAAAGAAGAGACTGACACTAAGTAAGTAACTTGTCCAAAGTCACAGTGCAGAAGATTCAAACCCAAGTGGTCTGATTCCAGAGCCTGTGCTTCTAACCATTTTGCTTGAGCTACTACTTTACCTTAAATTTGAAGCTTAGTTTGGCAATAAGCGGTGAGGACCTCATTGATGAGACATTCCTTTGGCATGTCTCCTTGAAGAATAAGAATATGGTCCTTACCGAGTTGAAAGATATGACAGCCAGCTTGGGGAGTTTTTATTATTTGATGGATTCCCAACTGGATGACTGCACAAAACTGTGAAGTAAGTTAACTGTCTGTGTCTTTGTGTTGAATTAATAGTTTTCACTTTTTACTTGTTATTTTATAAAGACTAAGTGACACTTTGAAAATGAAATATGTTTGGAAACTATTAATACAGCAAAGTGTTCCTGAATATAATACATATAGCTAATGGTTAGTAATTCAACCAATTTTTAAATTTCCTGAAGACCTTATAATTTTGTTAGAGTAGAAAAAAGGCCTCTACTTTATGCTGAGTACCCATGTTTTTTCCACACTAGAGCAGATTTGAGGAGTAAAATGATAAGTTTAGTTTTGGACATGTTGTAGACACGTTGACTGTGAGGAGCACTGACACGGACTTATCCACTAGACAGTTTAGTGAGTGGATTTGGACATCGGGAGCTGAACTAGAGAAGGAAGTTTGTTTTTTCTAATTTGATATATGTATTTACTTAGAAACCTGTGTTCTAGGGAATTCCCTAGCATGGCAGTTCAGTGGTTAAGACTCCGTGCTTCCACTGCAGGGGACACGATTTCCATCCCTGGCCGGGGAACTAAGATCCTGCAAGCTGCACGGTGCGGCCTAAATAAATAAATAATAAGAAAAAAACCTTAAAAAGAAAAAGAAACCTGTGTTCTGAACTATTACAGCATAAAGGATTTGGGTAGATTTAGAGGCTGTGTATTGTAGTCATGGACAGAGTCCTGATTGAGGAGATGAAGATTCTAGTTATAATTCTGTTAATGCTTTCAGATTGTGAGACCCTGGACACAGAACTCAGTTTACTCATGAAAAATTGAATCATTGATCTAGGTGTCCAGTCTCATCTCTTGCTGAAAAAATTTTAATACACTGAGGCTGTGTTACTTAAGTACCTCTAATATGTATGGGTGGTACCTCTGGATCAGGAATTAGAAAAATTCTTCCCAAGAACCACCTTGGTGCCGTAGGCTATATAACTACTCAGAGAAGAGGAAGAGCAGTGGGATAGAGTGAAAGAAGACAGAGGGTCAGAGGACTAATGAAGCCAATAAAATAATGGAGGACCTTTCCTTTACTTACACATTTTCAGTTTATGAACTTCTATATAGAAATGAACAGAGTGAAGGTATCTCTTCCTATCCTAACAAAGGCTTAGTGATGATGGGCTGTCATTTCAGTTTCGGTTGATTACTGTTGGTTCCTAGTGTGTACTGTAAGATATAGGTATGTTGATTGCTTGTCCTTATTTTTGAGACTAAAAAAAACATTTATTAAAGAACAGTAGCACTGTGGAAGTGCTAGTAAGAAAAGGTTTGTGACTGCAATGGAAAAGAAAGTGAAACTTTACACAGATGTGTTCACACTGGTCATTGGGACAGTGTCACCTTTGTATTTATGAATAAATGGATTTTGGAATAGTCTTTTGGAATCTAACCTTTTACAGAGAAATTTTCCTATCAGGAAACATCCCTTGATTCTGGTTATACTTTCTTACTGTGGTTCTTTAAGTTTAGAATAATGATTTCCGTCTTATCAAAAGTACTACAGTAATTCTTTCAAAGAACATACATAGAGCATAAATATCTGTGATAGATTTTCAAAACAATATCTGTTAATATTATCCTTTTTATTATTAGTATTATATTATTATCATTAATACAATCCTTTTTATTATTATTACCAAACCGCAGAGGTTTGGTAGGTACAGAAGAAACTTTAGACAATGGTTATTTACCCAGAGAAGTTTTGCTCTAATTATTTTGGTGCCTGGTACATAGCTTTGCAAATAATAGATGCTGAAACACGTACTCAGTTGAATTAGGGGGACATAATTTTCAAGTGTGAGACAGTGTACAGTTAGTGCTAATTTGGTGGTAGGGGCAATAAGTACTGTATTTTTGAAGGCCCATGTAGGTCAAGGCATAGAGGTTGGGAGGCTCTGTGAAAGAAATGGGACTTGAGCATTGAAAGATAGAGAAGATGGGAATGGGTACTGAGAAGTGGGAGGGGAATTCCAGGAATGGGGAATAGTAGAAGTTGAAAATGGAGGTAAGAATGAATGTAGTTTGTGTGGAGGACCTAAGAAGGAAAGCCTAGTACAGAAGAATTGGGTGAGAGTTTAAAGGAAAATATTGTATGTATGTTTTATGTTTCTATGTCTGTCTGATGAATTTTGGTCAAAGTACTTTCCCCCGCACCAGACATGGTACAGTACTCAAAAACTACCTAAATAGTAGTGCTAAAAATACTTTCCCAGTGTTGGAGTTGAAGTCTTTATTAAAAGAGATGGAGTGGGTGTGGGAAACTGCTGGGTTAGAATTTAGTGAGTAGAAATATTGAATTGAATTGAATTCTTAACGATTTTTTTTGGATTTCCTGTTAGGGAAACCACAGTCATCCATGATGACCCCCTAGAGTCTGCAATATATACGAAATTGGCTTTACTGAAATTAGGAAAATGAGTATGTGATTTAGCTAGCACATACTGGCTGGATTTAAGTTTTCAGGGAAACTGATTTCACGAGATCAGCTTCATTCCTGAACTTGTCTCTTTAAAATTAAAATTGTAAATGCTGTTTCAAAGAACTAGATGTTATTTAATGTGCTTATTTTTATGTCTTTGTCTTTTCATGTCATATTTATGGCCATAACCGTATGAAGCAATATTTAATAAAATTGTGATAAACTTTTAATTTCCCTTTACTTTTGTTAGTAGTGGTAACTTTAAAAAAATATATTGTTAAATATGCAAACATCTTTGGCAGGCACTCTTTAAAGTTTTTCTCCCTCTGCTGCGAAATTGTTTTCACTCTTAAGTTGCGTTTCTGTTTTTCTATTGTAAAGTGCACTTCTTTGCATGTTCTAATTTGCCATGACGTGGTCAAGTGCTGTTTCCTTCCTGTTGCTTGCAAGCCTGTGCTAGAGATAAGGATACATTTCAGTGCATTAAAAAAGAAGCCACCGAAGACAGGCTTAAGCATGGTAAAGCATTCTACTTATCAGAAACCTTTTTAAAGAACAGAAAGAGTGAGCTTTATTTCTGCTTATTTTTAAAAGCTCTTAAAATAGTACTATTAAACTTTAAATGTATTAGACAGATTTTAAATCCTTATATATATTAGGCCTAACAAGGATACTGTCTGAATGTTTCTATTAAGGCAAAAATATATGTTATGAAATTACTCATGGAGTAGGAATTCCTATGTGTGTGGTTTGCTAGGTTAGTAGAAAGAAGGAAATTGTTTATATATGCTTTATTGCAATTACAAAAACCTAGTTATGGCTGGGTAGATTTTTTTTTTTTAATAAATAGTACATTGTAGTTTAATGGGGGTTCGGGTGGGGGGAGAATGGCTTCAATTTTCAGTAATGAGAGGTGATCTTATCTTAGCAGGAATGAAATCTTAAAAGAAAATATATGTCTAGTTTTTTTTTAAAAAAACAACAACCCTGTATTCACTAGTCATGTTGGTTTTGTTTAAAAACATTAACAAAAAGATGCTTTGGAGACATTGCTGTCTGTATTAACTGTTATATTCAAAATAGTATGATTGCTTTCTCATAACTAACTTATGTTTTTCAGGTCAAGAAGTTCTAGAGAAGAAAAATTTCAGAAAAATTGCCTCAATTTAAGTAAAATCCCAGTGAACCAAGAAAATTTGAAGCACCTTCCTTAAAGAAAACCTGGTATACAGTAACTTCACAGACTTAGCTTGGGTTATTTACACAAATTGGTCACTGGACTCTGCTGCCTGGTACTTGAACCTGTTTGGAATTTTTCTCATGTGGATCTAAGGGGAATGCTTTATTATGGCTGCTGTTGTCCAACAGAACGACCTAGTATTTGAATTTGCTAGTAACGTCATGGAGGATGAACAACAGGTATGAATGAGACTTAGAGAAAATCGGATTTTAATAAATTTATTATTTTACTTTTTCTATTTGTCTCAAAATTATTTCCTTTAAAAGACAGTAGGAGAAACTTTATTAATGTAAAAATTTAGATATTAAAAATGTGGAGGTAATGTGATTTTATGTGTTAAGTACTAGTTAATTCATTAAGAAAGAATCTTATCCTTAGCTTTGATGTGGTAACAAGGATATAATACTTTTGGGGTTAGCTTGTTTTTCTGTAAAATGAGACTTAACAGGAAATACCTTAAGTAATTATTTCAGAGTACTTTGAAAAGTTCTAGATGACATACTGACAAGACATGTAAATTTTTCTTAGGACTGGTGATTGTAATAGTTGCTTGCAATTACACAGTTTTAATATATGTGGTTAATTAAGATTTATAATCCTGGACTATTCCTTCAAGGGGATGGAAAGATGTTAGCAGTCTCATTATCAGACATCATTTCAGTCCAAAGCATGTGACTCTGAGGAAGTTACTTAACTTCTCTAGATCCTGATTTCATCATCTGCTGAATGAAGGGATTGAACTGAAGAATTTCTAAATTGGCTTTCTTTTATTGAATTTATACAAGATGTGTAAATTACTATTTCTAGAGTGTAAGAAAGATCCAAGAGATAATGAGAAAAGGACTGAGTTAATTCTGGTCTCCTCCCTCCCCACTAGAGGTTCTTGGGACTTGATAATTTACTTCATTTTGAACAGGTTATTTGGGAATGTAAGACGTGATGTGAGAGAAATCATGTGTTAGAAAGATTCATTGTACTGGGAAAAATATTTTGAGGGCTAGTAGACTTAAAATAATGTCTAATAAAGTTGATTTGAATATTGAAGTAAGCCTAATCCTAAATATCTAACTTTAATAGGCCAATTACAATGTATCATGCTTTTATTCTAGGTGATTCTTACTTTTGGCAGGGTATTGTAATTTCTTAGTTCTTTGTATTGTACTGTTGAGTGAAGAGACAGAATAAAACATTTATAAATAAACCTACAAACGGTGAGAATTTCGATTAAGGTGCTGTAAAATCAAGGTGAGATTTGGCTAGGGAAGAAAAAAGTGTGAGGGAGAAGATTGCATCCCAATTAAAAATAGTTTATGGATTTAATCTAGGGACAATAGAAAAGACATTTTAGAAGGAGAAAGTGTTTTGAATTTGTTTTAAAACAGTATGTTTCTGTATACGTTAAGGTTTGAAAACTGTGTTTACTGTGCAGCCCTCGAAGATGAAAGATGTGGTGAGGTTTGTTCCTGGGATTTGGCCACAGGGGACAGAGCTCTAAGCCGCTCAGTGGTATATGCTTCTAGTGCACTGGCTTTGACACTCTTTAACCATAAGAAATACGTTTTACATCATGGTGCAGCATTCATACATGTATCTATATAGGCTTAGAATAAGTTTTCCAAGACAGTACCTACCCTTACCATCTGTGATGTACTTAGTTTAACTTGGAGAGGTTATTAATGACTTTGGATAGGGAGATGCATTAACATCACAATGCACGTATATATTTTTTCTTATTTATTTATCTATCTATTTATTTATTTATAAAAAGTTATTTATCTTTTTTCTAACAAAATGAATATGTATTAGTTTTTTCAGATATTATTATAAGGACTTAACAAATGTGAAACATAGGGCAAATACTATCATCCCTATTTTACAATGAGGAAATTGAGAGAATAGATAGGTTGAGTGACTTACCCGAAGTCATACATACAGTTGGTAAATATTGGAGCTACAGCTTGAACCCAAGCAGTTTGACTCTCACTAATGATGTTGAATACTCTTGCCATGATGTATGCTGATTGTACTGTGTTATAATCAGTTGGCCAGGTTTAGGGTTTTTCCATCTGAGGCCATGAGCACAGCAAACTTAACTTGATGCTTGCAGGGGTAGATCCAGTAGTGTCAGATTTATTAGCATCTTATCTATTAAGTAGATGTAGCTCTACTTTGTTGTTTTTTGTTTCCTTAAATTTGTTTTTGGTATAAAAGTCATAGCATGCCAATTATAAAACAAGTCATCTAATAGAAAAAGAAAGTAAATCGTGAGAGTCTCTTTTCACTTACTGTCCCTAATCCTGTTCTCCCCAGAAGATACCAGTATTGACTATTTGATGTGTAATTTTTTGGACCAAGGCCTAAACAAAAGAACAATATACATACATACGAACCTATATACACAGGTTGTTTTTAAGATACAAATGAAAGAATGTAATATCTTTTTTGTGACTTATTTTCACTTAATGTATTATAAATATTTGTGTGTTTGTATGCCGGCTCTGCATCATTTATTTTTCTACATGGTGGATGGATTATAATTTATTTTACCAGTATTTGATCATGGGCAATTGGCTGTTCCCACTAGTTTGCTAATATATTATAAATGAATATCCTTGTTTGGGAGGCAATAGACCTATAATGGTTAAGAGCTCAGATATTGGAGTCAGAGCACCTGGATTTGAATCTTTGCTCCACTACTTATTATCTCTGTGACCTTGGGCAAGTTACTTAACCTCCCTGTGTCTTAGTTTCCTTACCTGCAAAACAGGGATCATAATAACAGACTTGATATTGTAGTTAGGGTTGTGACAATTAAATGTGTTGATGTATATAAAGTTCTTAGAACTGTGCCTGGCACATAGTAATATTTACTGAGCACTGTCATTTTATTACTTCACGTGCACGCGCATGAAGTTTGTAGTGTATCTTTGTACACTTGTATGACTATTTCTGTAGTAAATTTTTAAAAGTAGAATTACTGAGTTTACTAAAAGTATATTCAAAAAACTGTATCAGTTTCTACTACCACTAACAGTATATTTCTCAAACCGTCACCAACAGAAATCCTTTTTTTGTTCAGTCTTTTGGGTGAAAAAAATTACATTAAAAAAAATTACATTTTACCATTTAATTTGCATTTTCTTGACTACTAGTATTGAGGTTGTGGGATTGTTCCATTAGCTTTATTTATTGTTGATTTGAATTTTCTTTGAATTAATAATATCCTTTTGCCTGGTAGTTCTTTATATATTATAAATTTACATCAGTGTCATTGTCTTCTAATTCACTGTACAGTTAATGGTTAACTCTCTTTTTATGACATGTGATGCAGATATTTTGTCCCAATCTGGTACTGTCTTTTAACAATATGATATCTTGTGCCCTATAGAAATTTTAAATATTTATGTCATAAAATTTACCAGTTTTTTTGGTGATTTTCGTTTAGGAAAGCTTTTCTTACCCCTAAAACTATTAAATATTCTCCTATATTTTCTTCTAGTATATTTTATAGGTTTAACTCCTTAGTCCATATGAAATCTACTTTTTTAAAAAAAAATTAATTTATTTTATTTATTTTTGATTGTGTTGGGTCTTCGTTGCTGTATGTGGGCTTTCTCTAGTTGCGGCGAGCGGGGGCTCCTCTTGGTTGTGGTGTGTGGGGTTCTCACTGTGGTGGCTTTTCTTGTTGCAGAGCACAGGCTCTAGGCTAGTGGGCTTCAGTAGTTGTGGCTCACGGGCTCTAGAGTGCGGGCTCTAGAGCGCAGGCTCAGTAGTTGTAGAGTATGGGCTTAGTTGCTCCGTGGCATGTAGGATCTTCCCGGACCAGGGCTCAAACCTGTGTCCCCTGCATTGGCAGGTGGATTCTTAACCACTGCACCACCAGGGAAGCCCTGAAATCTACTTTTGTAGGATGTGAGGTATAGGGATCTGACGACTCTCCTCTCCCATAAATGGGGATATTGGCCCTTCACCATTTATTGAGTGTTTTATGATTTCCACACTTAGACTGCTGCCTCTGTTGTATACTAAATAACCATATGTATAGACTTTAGTTTTGAACTTGCCCTAGTGTATTTTATTCCATTTACCTGTTTTGTATTGTGCCAATCTCACATTGCTTTCATTAGTATCACTTCATAGATTTGATATCTGATAAAGATATTCTTCCCCCCTCCAAAATTGGGATAGAGTTTTGAATGAATTTTAGAACTGACTTGTTAAGTTACATAACTCTGTTGGGATTTTGACTTTTCAAAGTTAAGAAGTATTTGTATCTTTAAAATAATTTGTTCTGTTTTATGATCCTATATTAGTTTAATTGGTTGGTCTTCATAAAATCACTGTTTGAAGGTATCAGATTAGAATGTATTTCCTGTTTTTAGTTATGGTCTGTGGTTATTAATGTAGTCGTCTAAAGAAACTGACACCATTAATGTGTGGTTTCCACCACCTTGATCATTTTCCCTTATATCAATTCGTACTCTTCAGAATTGCTTGGAAGAACTTCAGGCAGGAATGAGGAAAGGGGTGTTGGAAAAGAAATATCAATATTGTTATTTCTGACAAGCCATTTAGAAGTCTGTTCTTGCTATCCATTCCAAACTGGGCCTATTTGTAGGTGAGAGCGAGGTACTTCTGTGGGAGAGCAACACTGTCGGTATTGAATTACAGTATACTTTTATTTGAAAGTGCCTTGGTTTGACCTTATTGAACAGGTATGTTTGCCTGGTGAATGTATGAGATAAAAAGAAAGCTGAAGGTTGTGGACCTAAGTATCTAAAGAGAAGGAAACTTGACTATATGCTCAAATATTCCAGAAGTTAATTGAGTGAAAAACAGCTGTTTAATGCTTTTTATAATTTTGGTATATCATTACACTATATGTTTTTTTCAGTTGTTGGTTCTAAAAGTAGAACTTAGCAAATCATAGTTATTTGTGTTTAACGGACTTAGCTCACTAGGGAGAACCTTGGTGACATGCTAGGGAAAGTAAAAAAAATATTTTTATAGAATCCCGTCCCAATGTAAGGAGGTGGTCTTATGACTTTCGTTCTTAGGGTGTAAATTGGCTCACTCTGCTGATTCCTAGAAGCTAAAGTGTAAACTGCTGTCTTTTCACCAAGCTGCCCGTTAATTCTCATTCAGTGTTTGGCAATCACTACCCAGTGTAACAGAGGTCAGCACAGAGTGCTGTGGATACAGAGAAAGGAGGCTTTGACGGCACTGCAACTTTGGGAAAGCTTCACCATGGAAATTACATTTGAACTGGACCTTGAAGGGAGATCCAGTTTATCTGACAGATGAAGAAGAGGAAGTGTTTCAGAACAGTGGACTGTACCAGAAGTTTTGATGTATTTCTCCTGACTGTATAATCAAACTAAACACCTTAACTTACGGCTAGAAGCTTTTCATAGTGTGACTGTTTCATGCTCTTTTCTTTCTTGTACTACATTAGTTTTGCCAGCCTACTGTATGATTTTCCCAAATGCTTTTCTGCTTCCCCACTGTTTGATCTTCCACATTCATACCTGTTACCTGTTTAAGTTCTAATCATCTTTCAAGATTTTAGGACAAAACCTACTTATTCCAGGAACTTATCCTAAAATCATCCCTTCAGGAATTAACAACTTTATCCTGTTATTCCTACATGACTTAATGTCATTATATACATTTGCCCGTTAAATTTTTATATATACATTATTAATTTCCCAGATAAATGCTGAACTACTTGAAGAAAGGGTTGCCGCCCCCCCTTAATATTCCCCATGCCTTTAACATAATTTATCATATATTTATTGGTTGAATCCTCTTAAAGTTTCTTCTTCCTTCTCAATCTTGTTGGTAAAATGGTGTGGGATCTATATCTGTTCAGTTATGGCCCTTATTACATCAGAAGGCCTTTCTTTTGGTTTGTTTGTTTTGCTTTTGTTTTGTTAACATCTTTATTGGAGTATAATTGCTTTACAATGGTGTGTTAGTTTCTGCTTTACAACAAAGTGAATCAGTTATACATATATCCCCATATCTCTTCCCTCTTGCGTCTCCCTCCCTCCCACCCTCCCTATCCCACCCCTCCAGGTGGTCACAAAGCACTGAGCTGATCTCCTGTGCTATGCGGCTGCTTCTCACTAGCTATCGATTGTACATTTGGTAGTGTGTATATGTACATGCCACTCTCTCACTTTGTCCCAGTTTACCCTTCCCCCTCCCCGTGTCAAGTCCATTCTCTAGTAGGTCTGCGTCTTTATTCCTGTCTTGCCCCTAGGTTCTTCATGACCACTTTTTTTTTTTTTTCCCCATATAGGTCCATCCACCTCACTAAAAATAACTCAGTTTGTTCCCTTTTATGGCTGAGTAGTATTCCATTGTATATATGTGCCACATCTTCTTTATCCATTCATCTGTCGACAGACACTTAGGTTGCTTCCATGTCCTGGCTGTTGTAAATAGAGCTGCAGTGAACATTGTGAACATGTGAACAGTGAACATGACTCTTTTTGAATTATGGTTTTCTCAGGGTATATGCCCAGTAGTGGGATTGCTGGGTCATATGGTAGTTCTATTTTTAGTTTTTTAAGGAACCTCCATACTGTTCTCCATAGTGGCTGTATCAATTTACATTCCCACCAACAGTGTAAGAGGGTTCCCTTTTCTCCACACGCTCTCCAGCATTTATTGTTTGTAGATTTTTTGATGATGCCCATTCTGACTGGTGTGAGGTGATACCACATTGTAGTTTTGATTTGCATTTCTCTAATGATTAATGACGTTGAGCATTCTTTCATGTGTTTGTTGGTAATCTGTATACCTTCTTTGGTGAAATGTCTATTTAGGTCTTCTGCCCATTTTTGGATTGGGTGGTTTGGTTTTTTTGATATTGAGCTGCATGAGCTGCTTGTAAATTTTGGAGATTAATCCTTTGTCAGTTGCTTCATTTGCCAATATTTTCTCCCATTCCATCAGAAGGCCTTTGAATGAGAGGTGATATCCTGCCCCACAACTCTCTTGACTACAGTACTTTTTTTTTCTGGGACCTGTGTGTCCACATTCTCACTTAGTGCATGGGCAGTATGGCATGTCACCGCAATTCCAAGACCAGAAGCAAATATTCATGGAGTTTTTTTCTTGAAAATGTATTTAGAACTATTGTGTTAAATGTGTTTAGTGAAAACTACCTCAAATAACTTAAGATTTGTTATTGAAATTATCAGTAAGTAAATATCCATTTAGAGTTTTCATGTTTCTTGGGAGACTCGTTCAAGTTGTAGAGAGGAAGTTTTTGACATGGTTGTATCTTGAGAACGAGGTTGTATTTTGTAGACTGAGAAAAATATAGATCACATCAACCTGCCATTTTTTAGCTGAAATGGTAAAATTCTGTTAGGCCAGGGAGTTAGTGTACCTTAGAGTAGAAGGAATGTGTTGACAGTATGCTGTGTGTAACAGCACCAGTGTTGTGGAGACAGGAAGTTGGAATGATGCTACTAACCTGTGTGTGGACATGGTAGAGCCTCTGTTATTTACATACAGTTCCAGATTATATTGACCAGTCTATCTGTTCCTGTTGTCCTCATTCTTAATCTTGCCAGGTCAGATTTATCAGACCCATTAAAAGTTTGACCATCTGTGAAACTAACATACAGAGATTGCTTGTTTCTTTTCTGTACATTTGGAAAAGCCTTCATCAAAGGAGTTATGCTATAGAGCCCCCATTACAAGCCTTATTATCTTTGGGAAAAGTCTGACTTTGCATAAGGCCTAAGGCCCTCTTCAGGTTATATGAAGGGCCAGCCCTGCCTGTGGCCTAGAGTTTGGCCTGGCTTATCTCCCTGCCGACTACCGGCAGCAAGGAAAGCTGATGGTTGTTAAGAAAGAAGAGTTGGTGAGGGGAGCAGGAACTTACTATCACTCTCTTTTGCAGAGTCTTCCTCTAAGTGTCCCCCAGCCATCACACAGAGGCTCCATGACAACGTCTTAAAAATGAATATGGATGAGATCATTGCATAGGGTAGGACATGGACTGGTCTGGCACCAGAAACATTCAGTGCTGAATTTTAGTAACTGACGTTTACTTAGCATTTTGTTCTGCGTACTTTGTGCTTTACAGGGATTGTCCTAGTTAATTCTTACAACAACCTGATGAAATAGGTATTCTAATTCTCAATTTACAGAAGAGTAAAGTGAGGTTCCGAGAAGGGGAGCAACTTGCCTGTAAATGCTAAAGCTGGGAATTGCAACCAGCTTGTGCCTTAAACAACTATATTTGGATAATTCCAGCCACTAATACGTGTAAGTGGTAAAAAAGTAGTTTTAAATGTGGAAGAATTATTATACTTGCATTTGTTATGTTAGCAAAAAGAAAATGTTATTCATTGTAGTTAATTTGTTAGTGTAGTTACAGGTTGACAGTCTTCGTGCCTGATAAACTTGTGTATTTCTTTTTTAAAAACAACAGTTTGTTTTGTTTTGTTTTTGCTTCTTATTTTTTATTTGTTTTGGCCGCACTGCACTCGGAATCTTAGTTCCCCGACCAGGGATTGAACCTGGGCTCTCAGCAGTGAAAACACCAAGTCCTAACCACTGGACCGCCAGGGAATTTCCTAAATAACAGTTTTATTGAGATATAATTTATATGCCATATAATTCACCTAATTAAAATGTGTAATTCATTACACGTCTAGTATATAAATGGCATCCATCACCATAATCAGCTTTCAAACATCTTAATTATCCCAAAAAGAAACCTCTACTCCTTAGCGGTCGTGCCCTATTCTTTCCCCCACTCCTAGCCGTTAGCAACCACTAATCTACTTTTTGCCTCTATGGATTTGACTATTCCGGACATTTCTTATAAGTGGCATACAATATGTTATCTCCTATGACTGACTTCTTTCACTTAGTAGAGGGTTTTCAGGGTTGTAGCATGAACAAGTACCTCCTTTTTGTTATTGAATAATGTTCCATTGTATGGATAATACCACATTGTATTTATCCACTCTGTATACCTTTCTGGAGAAGCTATTTTTTCAGTGAGGTTTGTGTTGGTCAGTTTGTTTTGAGGATAGACTTAGCAGTCTCTGTTCTCCCAGATAGTACTCCATCTCCTAGAGCACCCTTGCTAAGTAAGGAAATTAGTACCTCTTTGATGTATCTCAGTTTAGCTATGTAATCTTGACATTTGTTTGCCCCCATTCTGTTTCACTTAACACATAACACGTAAAGGGTAAGCCACTATATATACAGGTAGTATTACTGTGTTACTGGCCTTTCCTGTTTTAAAAGCCATGGTCACCTTCAGTACTATTTAGAGAATACTGATGACAATAATGTCCTTTGATTTTGTGAAATAAAAAGAAAACTGATAAATTAAAAGAAAAAAAACTTAATGGTTTGTTAAAGTGTGAATTTAACAAAGTGATACCCTTAATAATGTTCATAAATCTAATATGCCTAATATTAAATAAGTTAGAATACAGGCAGAATTTTTTTTTTAACACGGTTATAACCAAAATTCTCAATATTAGGCAATTCTTTTCTTGGAAAGAAGAATTGTAATGACTTGGTGATACGTTTGTGAGCTTATCTGTTTCATCTGTTCCCACCTCTTGTCAATTAAGAGTCTTTGTGATGTAGCATCAAGTGTATCAGCTTGGGGATGAGGCTCCACAGCTTACTAGCTGTATGATTTCAGACAAGATTTTAAATTTCACTGAGCTTTGATTTCCTCCACCAAAAGTGAAAGTTACTTCCCAAGGTTATGAGCAGTCAATGTTTATGTAAAACATTTAGCAAGAGCGTAGGGCAAAGGAAGTAGTCAATAAATGTGGCAGTTGCTGTATTAATGACCTGAGGTAAATCAAGAAAAGGCATTAAGGTTTGTAGTGTTGCACTGTGTACTCTGCATCACTCAGTTATTTTGGATAAGTGAGGTAATGAAGGCAATTTTTATGACTTGGATACCAGATAGACAAATACATTCACCCTTTTTTTTCCTTAAAGTTTTCCTATTTTTTCTTTGATACTTGAGAATGACTGACTTGTTTCTAGAATAAGCCAATAAACTTTTCATTCAGGATTTTAAAAATCTGGGAGATTCATTCTGTAGGGGAGCACTCTCCTTTAACATTGTAGCATGTTAAGTTTATTTTGATGTAGTTTGATCTGGAGTTCAGTTTTTTGCAGTGACTCTAATTTCTGTCATTGTCTGTGATCATCTAGTGTGACTTTTGATTCTGGAAAAGGCTTTGTTGTAGCTAAACTGCCTATATTCACGAATGCCCTGGCTCATTTTATTCTACGAGTTGTGCATATATAAGATTCTTGTCAAAGTTCATCTTTTAGAAGTAGGAATTACCTCTTTAATTATGATTTTACTTAAATTCTTTGAGTTGTACAGAATCTGCATGTTTAAAACATTTATCAGTCTGGTACTGACTGTTGTGATGTTGCCTAGTTAGTTTGCAAGTAAACATTTAAACCTGGTTAAAATTTACTACACCTCCTAAAATTTACCTTTTTTTTAACCTCGTAATTGATTCTGTTCATACTTAGCTAGCCACACACACACACACACACACACACACACACACAGATACACACACACACACACACACACCCCAATATATTAAGCTTTTAAAGTGGGCACTCTAGTAAAAAAACTAAGATTGTTTTCAGTGATTATTTTACTTTTTTGAGATGCATGGCCAAGTTGTAATTTATCCTGACTGAAAAAAGAAAACTCTGGGCAAAGACTAAAGAAGGCCAATTGTCATGAAAGACCTAAAATGAGATTAGACTTAGCTAAATCAACTCCACAGGGGTTTACAGTGGAATTTCAGACATTATCTTGGGGAAGTCTGGAGAAAAGACCATTTTACTTAGACCTTTCTGTTTTTCATGGTGCTGTGCAAGAGAAAAGGCTTCTTCAGAAACACTCATCTCTACTGGAGTCAACAGAAATAAAACAAAATTTTTCAGCTGTAGCTCTAACACAGTGTACATTAAGAAAAAACAAAAACAAACAAACAAAATATATATATATATTTTTAAACCCACACTTTAGCTGAGATGAAACTTTTATTATGACTATAATTTATCTGTAGGATCCTGTACTTGTGGACTCTGGAGTCAGATTGCCTGGGTTCAGATTTCAGCTCTGCCTCTGGCTGACCAGTGGCAACAAAACAACAGCACAGTGTTGTGGGTTAACTGGCATAAGCCATGTGAAGTGCTTAACATAGTAACTGCTTTCATCATCACCACCACCACCATCGCCACCACATTAAGAATATCGTTTTATTTTTACTTTATTTTATTGTTTAGTGAGGAGCTCTCAAAAATAGAGACTGGAGGATACAACATTGTAATGAGTTCCTTTTTAATCAGATTAAGGAAGGACTTTGACTATGTTAATTACCAGGAATTTGAATCATTTTTCCCTTATAGGAAGCCCCTGGCTGTAACATAATATTTATCTACATCATGGTATAAAAGGTACGTAACCCATGAAAACCTAGGATATTGGAGAACTGAGGGGACTGACAGAAGCATGTATTAAAATTTTGTGCCTTGATGCTGCTTTGGATGTTTACCTGTGTGCCAAGAAAACATTACCTGCTGTATTGTTGAGTAAAGTGTAAAAATAACACTGCCTAACATTTTGTAGAGCCGTTTATAGTTTACAGAGTCTTCTCCACGTACTCTTTGATTCTCACAAATCAACCTGCAATACAGTATTCTTTCTATTTCCTGTAGTAGACTATTATCTTGAATTTATTACTGGATAACTAGAAGCACTATATTAGAATCCTGTAATAGATTCCTAGGGCAGGGTTACAAAGGTACCCAGAGTATTGTTCAAAATAACCTGACTTATTTACTAAAGGTATCTAGATTCCTATTCTTTTTTTTTAAAAAAAAAATTATTTATTTATTTATTTATTTTTGGCTGCGTTGGGTCTTTGTTTCTGCGCGGGGGCTTTCTCTAGTTTGCGGCGAGAGGGGGCTACTCTTTGTTGCGGTGCACGGGCTTCTCATTGTGGTGGCTTCTCTTGTGGAGCATGAGCTCTAGGGGTGCGGGCTTCAGTAGTTGTGGCGCACGGGCTTAGTTGCTCCGCGGCATGTGGGATCTTCCCGGACCAGGGCTCGAACCCATGTCCCCTGCATTGGCAAGCAGGTTCTTAACCGCTGCGCCACCAGGGAAGTCCCGTCCTATTTTAATAACATTCTTTTAGAATATCAGTTAGTAGATGGTTTGTCTTATTATCTGTTTATTTCCTCATTAATTTTTTTGACAGAACTTGATTTGTTTATATTTCTATTAAGAGATGATGCAGAACTGTGTAGGGATTTTATATACTGCTTTAGCTAGTGCATTGAAGTATTTTTAAGTTTTCGGAATGTTAGTCATCAATGTTTGGTGTTTTGTTTAAAATGAAAATGTACTAGTAACAACAACAACAAAACCTGGGGAAATTGCCAGGGAACAATCTCCATAAGCATAAAACTGGTAGGCCCAAAGACTTCTGGGGGTGAGTTATCTTAAACTTTAGTGAATCATTTAAACAGTTTCAGTTCAGAGAGAGAAGTTCCCTAATTCATTTTTACAGAGCCAATATAACACTGATGCCAAAAACTGGCACAGTATATGCATACACACATGAACAATAGGCTAATTTCAAGATGGATATTTTGTTTAACTACATGAGGTAATATTTATTGTCTCTTAGCTTTACCAAGTCCTGTAGGTGATATGCATTCTGTCGATCCTCACAATAAACCCTGGTACAGTATGGCAACTGTTTTCCCCATTTTATGAATAAGGGAAGTCTTTGTAAAGAGGAATCTCGAGAGGTTTGAATGAAGGAATGAGTATTGCCCAGAAACACAACTGTAAAGTGGCAGCGCCTGCATTGGAGTTGAGTCTTTGACTTGAGAAAGTCCAAAATCTTAACCATTATGCTAGGAGAGATATAAGAGATAAAAGGAACTTTGAATGAAAGAGAGAATCTGGAAGAATATTAAGTAAATAGCCTTTTATAGGGATTAAAATTGTGATAAATACAATAGGATTTTTATTTTCTCCCTAATACATTTACATATTAAAAAATTTTTTAATTAGATTCATGTACTACACTGTCAGTCAGGAAAACTGTTTATAAGTTAGACCAGTGTGTTGGGTAATGTGCACTGCAGCTCCTTAAGACTTTTCTGCCTGATTGCTAAAACTGCTTTTCATTTTCTTTTAAAATAAGACTAGAAGGGATAAGCTCCTATAAAGAGAACTTGAGTCAGTCAACAGAAGTATTCTCATTTGCAGATAATGAAGCTGTTTTAATGACAGATTTTCAAAGTATGCCAGGAATCTGGCTGTGAAGAATCCTTCACAAGAACTTAGTGCTGAGTCCCAGAGACCAGCTATACAATCCTGGCTTGTTTTATGTAATACATTAATTCCTGAGATCATTTAAAATGCACTTTGGAAATTGGTAACAGTGGTAGCTATTGGGGATGGGGAACTATATAGAAAGGGGGACAGTAATGTTTTACACTCTTGGAATATAAATATGTTCATATATAAATCTATTCCCCAAAATAATTTTTAAAAAATGTACCACGGGAACTTGTATGAAGGATTTTAATTTTGACTCATTTCGTTCACCAGTCACCCTAATTTTGTGCGTGTATATCCACATAGATGTGCTGTGTCTAGAGATTTTCTTTAATATTATTACGGTTCGTAGGAGGGGATGAAGGAAGACCATCCTAGTGTTTGATCTGGTCCCAGTCTCCTCTCCCTAACTGCTCTGCTTTCACTTCTGCCTGAGAATAGTGCTCAGAGCTGAGAGCACTAGAGTACAGTGAGTTGAAGGTATTTTCAGGTTCTTTTTCTCCCATCATATGGACCTCTGCTTTTTAAGCTTTTTGTTGAAGTATAGCATAAACACAAAGATGCACAAATCATAAGTGTACAGTTTGATAAATTTTCACAAAGTGAACACATATGTATCCAGCTTTTGCTTTTAGTTGGAGCTAAATGGTTGTTACTGGGAGTAGATGGTTTATGTTTCATGCAGCAGTTTTCTAAAAGGACTCTTCTTACTAAAAACAAAACAAAAGGGACTTCCCTTGCGGTCCAGTGGTTAAAACTCCGTGCTTCCAACACGGAGGGCGTGGGTTTGATCCCTGGTCAGGGAAGTAAGATCCCACATGCCAAGTGGTGAAGCCAAATTGAAAAACAACACAAAACAAAAAAACATGCCTGTCAATGTACGATTGTAGTAAGCCAAGTCCTGCCCCCCCAGCTTTATTACATATAACATTGTTTAAGGTGTGTACAATGTGATGATTTGATTTGTGTGTTTGTATATATGTATATATAGTAAGTCAAGTTTTAAGAGTGTTTATTTTTATCTAAGTCAAATATTGAAGGATTTTGATCATCAAAAAATTCATTGAACGCTTGCTATATGCCATGCAGTATAAGTGATGTATTTACATGTTACTGAATTTTTACAACAACTCTAGAAGATACTATTATTCGTATTTTAGATGGACACAAAAACTAAATCCTAGAGAGACTGAATCATTTGCCTGAGTTCAAGCACCCAGGGCATGGTGTGCAGTCTGGCCTTAAATAGGGTCATTCTGACTCTAGGGCCTGAGTAGTTACTGTTATATCCTGTTTTCACCATGTGTATTTCTGGTGCATTTGCTGCATGGTAAATATTGTCAGATTGTGTCCTGATAGAGTAAGGGGTGGGGTTTTTGTTTTTTACATCAAAGGTGGAGGAAGTCATTTCAAAGCAGTGTCTTCATAGGATGAGGCTTCGGGACAGCATTCTGATCGGAAGAGAGGACACAAGATAAGTTTTTACAAGTGCGCTGTGCTTAGTTAGTTTGCATGTTTTTTGGAATGGGAGATACTGAAGGTATCTCCCATACCCCACTCCTGGTATCGCCTTGACCGGAGGCAGAGAGATGGTATAAACTACTGGAAAGGTGCTCATTTAGCATCTTATCTTTAAAGAGGATTATCTCCATTGGGGAATTTTTCTTTTCTTTTTCCTTTTAGCCGTGCCTGCTGCAGGGCATGCGGGATTTTAGTTACCCAACCAGGAGACCCGAACCCGGCCCCCTGCAGTGGAAGCACGGAGTCTTAACCACTGGACCACCAAGGAAGTCCCTCCATTGGGGAAATTTTTAAAGACTGTTTTTAACCAGCTTTTTGTTTAGGAAAACATTTGATAGATACTTCATTTTAAGCAGTTTCGTAGGCGATCGGCAGGACGTTTCACAACAGCGCGGACCAGATTGAGCTCTGCTATTGGAGAAGCTTGGCAAACAAGTTATTTGAAAGTTCTTTTGCTTTTTTATATCTGAAAACTTGTTGAATAAACTTACTTAATAGAGTTGGAATAATGATCCATAGTTTCTTAAGTATCTGCCTAGGGCTTTGGATCATGGTATACTGAGGAAACAAGCAGGCCTACTCAGGGTAGTAACATATTGTACTGCTTACAGATTGGTCACTTTCCTCCTCTTTTAACTTGATGGTGTTTCCACATATATCATCAGCCACAAATGGCAACTACATAGTGGACAATGTTGAAATTTGGGGAATTGTTTCTCTTTCCTGCTAACACTTGGTTTGATTTTTATTACTGCTGCTAAAAAAAATTGTTAATTTTGCTTTCATCACATGTCATAAATTTACCTGAAATTAATAAAAAGGGAAACCGGTATACGTATTTTTCTGTCCAGACCTGTTAACACCTTCACTAAAGTTACAAAACAGTCAAAAGTCAGTTTTTCACTACAGTTTAATTTGCTGTGGAAGTAGAGGCTTTAATAACTCTGATCTTTAACAGATTTTAATTCTAAAAAGTGTTCCCTCTCTCTTCTCACCCATCATTTGTGATTTATTTTAGTTCTATTCCAAAAGCAAATGGGAAAATAATCTGCAAGTGCCAAATAGCAGAAGATCTCGTAACATAATAATACAACTGTTGTCTCTTTGGATTACTAGTATCTCAGACATTGGCATAAACAATCAGAGTTGACTCAATTTAGGGAATGCAGTTTAGAATCTTGTAATTCTTTAGAGCAGTGGTTCTGACCCCTACATACTCATTGGAATCACCTGAGGAGCTTCAATAACATGCTCTGGTTACATCCTTAGATATTCTGATTTGTTTGATCCCGTATAGGGTCAGGTACTGATATTTTTAGATGTTTCCCAGTGTATAGTCAGGGTTGATAACCACTGGTAGTTTACTGAGATTCCCTGGTTCAAATAAAAGGTACTGAAGAGGCGATGCGTATTTAATCTAATTATTTAAATGAGGAGAGGGTTTAGAGCTGATTTAGAAGATTTGGAGAAAAAAATTTTTTTGAGTAGCCAACCAAATGAAATGTAATATTTTTGTTCGGGCATCAATGAAGTGTTGATTCCCTCATTTCTTAAAAGGAGGTAACAGGTCTTATTGCTAACTATTAGAAATGTGGCCTAATGACTAGCTCTGACCTTCCTGAAACTCCCTTTTTAAATAAATCTTGGGAAGGAGTCTCGTCAAAATGATATAGAAAAACTAGGTGGATAAAGTTTGATGGTCTTCAGCAAAGAAGCAAAGAAACTTGAAGAATAATGTCTAACCTTAATTTATGAATAGTAACAAGAATATATATATATCTATCTTTACTGCCATAAGCTGCCATAGGGTAAAGGGAGCTGGTTGTCATATGAGAGATTTAAGCTAAATAAAATGGAGTCCTGTTATGGGCTGAATTGCCCTCCACCCCCCCAAATACATATGTTGCAGTCCTAACCCCTGATGTCTCAGAGTGTGACCTTGTTTGGAAATAGGGTCATTGTAGATGTAATTAGTTAACATGAGGTTATACTGGAATAGGGTAGGCCGCTAATCCAGTATGGTTAGTGTCTTTATAAGAAGAGAAAACTTGGACACACACATATACAGGGAGAACACCATGTGAACATGATGAGGGCCATTTACAAGCCAGGGAGAGAGGCCTGGAGCAGATCCTTCCCTCAAAGCCCTCAGAAGGAACCAACCCTGCTGACACCTTGATTTCAGACATGTAGCCTCTAGAATTGACAGACAATACGTGTCTGTTGTTTTAGCCACCTAGCCTATGGTGCTTTGTTACAGCAGCTCTAGCAAACTAATGCAAGTCCCAATATTTTATTTATTAAAAAAATTTTAAATCTAGGAAAATTCAGCATTTGGAATTTGGCAATTTTTTCATTTAAGAGGCTAGGGTCCATTTCTTTATATGGAACGTTAGAATGTGTGGTTATGAAGTTTTTAGGTTCCTGATGATTCAGTTACTAGTCAGTCAGTTTAGTCAATCAGTTTATAAGGCAGGAGTTTACCATGAGCCCAGATCGGCAGCTGGAGTTTCTGGAGCGTGTGTTTTCCTTCTGTTCATGGTAATAGAGGGAGAGATTCTTTCCAGTCACCTGAGAGGGGTTTCCTAGATCTATTTTGTATATACAGATTCAGGCTTGTTACCTAAGATTCAGAGTTGGTCTGTTTATTGTATGTGAATTAATAGCACCCTGGAGAAATTAGAGATGAACAACTTTGAATATATATCTCAGTGGACTAGAAAAGAGTGGCCTATGTTTTTCGTGAGAGGAGCAAGTATCTAGAAGGAGAAGACAGTATGGCTAAATTGGGAGTGCTCCTGGGAAGTCCCTGGGGACCAAGAGGGACTGGCTGTGCCTTCAAGACAGTTTATAATAGACTTGGATCGGAGAAGCCCTGAAAAAAGATAATATTGAAAGTCATACTGCAAACACAGCTCCTTGCCTATTCTGTTTTTCTAAACAGAGCTAAGTAAATATGCCAAAAAAACAAAAACAAAAACCAATCCCAAAACAAAATGGCACCATGTTTAAGGCTGGTTATAGTAGGGAATAGGTAAAGAACATGGACTCTGGAGTCAATTTAACAGTCTTCCGGGGACTTCCCTGGTGGTGCAGTGGTTAGGACTCCGAGCTCCCAATGCAGGGGGCCTCAGTTCGATCCCTGGTCCAGGAACTAGATCCCACACGCATGCTGCAACTAAGAGTTCACATGCCACAACTAAGGAGCCAGCAAGCTGCAACTGAGGAGCCCACATGCCACAACTAAGGAGCCTGCCTGCTGCAACTAAGACCCAATGCAACCAAATAAATAATAAATACTAAAAAGAAGTCTTCCACTTACAGTAAATTATTTCCTTTCTCCTTGAGACTTCATTTTCCCATGTATAAAACAGATAATCTTATGTGTCTCCTTAATTGGGTTTTGTGATGATGAAATAAGGTGGTAATCCATGTGAAGCAATGAGCAAAATGCCTGGTGCTAATAATATTAGCTAACAGCAGTAGCAAAGCCAGAAGGTTTGTGACCACTTGTGCATGCCACTCCCTCCCCCAGTTTAGTCCATAAGAATGAGTAATCTCTTCTACTGTAATGTTATCAACAGGCAGTTTTCAAATCCATACCTTTAAAATACATCTTAAAAGCCGGAAGTGCCCTTGGGATCAACTGGTGCTCTTCTTTCATTTAAAGTGAGGAAGATAAGATCATGATAGTAGGATTGGAGAAGGCCTTGGGTCTCCTGTTCACAGTCTCTCTTCTTTACTACAGGTTGCCACTCTCTAAATCACACAGCCACATGTCCCTTTTCATTCTTAAGTAACCTTTTGCTTCTGTGGAAACTAATTTTTTCTCTCTACTTTTTGTGTGTTTGAAATTTGTCTTAAACAGTTTTAAAATTATTTTAAAATTTGAACTGAAATTAAAAATGATTGTTTAACGCAAATTAGAATATGCTTGATTATCCACAGACTGCCTCTGTTAGGGAACAAAGAAATTGGCAAGAGTGGTTGCTTCTGGAGAGGGGCACTGAAGTAGATGTAGCATTGATTATAGTGGTATATGACAGGGCGTTCTAACACCTGTACATCTGGAGACTAGAGTCATCAGCTCCAATCCAGTTACAGAGTAAGAGAATAGGACAAGGCAGAAAGTAGTAACACGTATCTGTAGTCCTTTGAAACTTGGGAACTTTATAGGTTCAGAAAAAATTTTGGAGATATCCCTCGTAATAGCCACACTCTAAACACTCACTCCCCAAACTTAAGGAGCCAAATAGATGTGGGTAGGGAGAAATACTTCGCTTTCATTTGAGGGCTTCTCCTGTGAATTGCATCGACCTGCCTCTGTCTCTGACTTAGTGGTGATCTTGGGTAAATTTTTCAACCTAATTCTTTATCTGCCAGTGGATAGAAATGATAAGCCCTGTCCTTACCTGGTACATGGAGTTGTTGCGGCTTAAAATGAAATCATGAAAATTAACTCAACTCTGGGCTCAGCCTTGTCAGAAGACGAGGAGCTTAAGTTTAGCTCTTAGGAGAGAAGAGGAGAAGTGCTGTCAACAAGCATGTGCTCATGCTAAGTTGGGTTGCATGTGCAGCATTCACTCTCAGAAAAGAGAAGGGCAAGGCAATGACTATACTTCGGCTACTCTATATGATACTCTCTCTAGTGCCTCCCTGTGTGTGTTTTACATTGTAATGTTTGAGCCTCTTTCTGTTTTAAAACTTATGATTTGGAGAGCCAGTTCCTTCTGACTAACTTTCCTCTTTTCTGAAATAGGAAGAAACATTTTAAAATAAAGCAATCCAAATATGTTTTAGTATTAATGTTATCTATAAATTTCAGAACATAACATTCTTGAAGGCACAGATAGTATGTGTTTAGTACCTATGATACCATATATTTAATTCAGGTAATTAAATTCTTATATAAGTAATATTTAACTTCTATGCACTGCTACAAACATTAATTTTAAAAGATTGAGGCTGGTTAGTTATAATGAAATCATAAATAATATTTTCAATATATATATTTTAAGAAACAGGATATTTACATGAGCTATCTTCCCATAAGATACTTATTAATTATGAAAGGAAAAATAGTAACTTTATGGTAGAGAAGCCTGGTAGACCCCACCCTAACTGAATGATCAAAGTTAATATCACTAGTAATGGGACAAAAAGGTATTTTTTGACCTCCTGATAAGATGTATTTGAAAGGACACAAGATTACTTTTTTTTATTCTAGCCAAAAATGCAGACTGAATCTAATGATGAGTTAATACCACAAAAACCCAAATTGGGGGACATTTTATGAAACAAATGGCCTGTATTCTTCCAAAGTGTCAAGATCATGAAAGACAAAGAAAAACTGAAGAACTGCTCCAGATTAAAGGAGAAGAAATTGTTCTAGATTAAAGGAGTTGTCATGAAGAAACATGATATTTACTAAATGAAACTTAGGATCCTGATCTCAATTTTTTTTCCCATTTTTTGAAAAAAAGACATTAATGAGATGGAGAAATTTGAATAAGGTCTATAGATTAAATAATAGTACTGTATCAATGTTACTTTCCTGGTTTTGATAATTGTGCTATCTTTGTATAAGATAATGGTCATATATTTAGAAAATATATACTTAAGTATTTAGGGTTAAAGGAGCAGTATGTCTACCACTTTCAAATAAGTCAGAAAAACTATAGATATAGAAATGATAATATAGAAAGAGGATGATAGACATGATTAAGTGTTAACATTTGGGGAATGTGGATGAAGGTTGTAGGAGAATTCTTTGTACTACTTTTACAACTTTTTAAAGTCTGAAGTTTTTTAATTTTTAAAGTAAAAGAGAAATGTAATGACATCTTAATCGTTTTTTTTTCATCAATAGACGGTTTAGTGTATATTAGTGGTTTAGGGGATGATGATTTGCAGAGAAATGTTACTATGAAAGTGTAACAAATGAACAGAACCCTTCCCATATGACAAGTAGAGCAATATAAAACAAGTTAATAAATGTCAGCATTTTTACTATATTTAAAAAGTAATTCTTTTATAGATAGCCCTTATTATATAGTATTATGATTCATGTATACTTAGGTACATTCAAAACATTTTTTTATTTGGCTTTCACTTTTAACATTGAATTTTTTCATGACTAATTAACTGATTTTTGAGTAGGCTGTTAAAAATCCTCTCTGCCTCAGTTTCCTCATCTGTAAAATGAGATGGCTAGACTAGAGTTCTTCCAGTTCTCGACTTCCCTGATCTTATAACCAGATAGAAAGTGAAAGTTAATTTTCCCATTTGAACCAAAAGCAGTTAGTTGTTAAACACGGCCTGTGTGCCAAGTGACAGTGTAATATTTATTAAGCTCATAGATTTTTTTCTGTCAAAGAAACTTTTGCTGAGATTTTAGTTGTACATTTCATTTGTATGCCACTTCTTATGCATTAATGATACTAGTTTTTTTAATTTAGTGAGCTTTAAAAACATACTTTTATGGGACTTCCCAATGAAAACTTGGCTGTTAAGACCCAAAATTGGTAATGAAAGTTTTATTTGGTCTTAGTAGGTATATATTCTCTGTATCATAGAAAGCTTGTCAATATACAAGTAGCTGATGATGTGAAAACTGAATTGAGTAAAATAATTTGGGTTGTATTTAACAAAAGCAAAACTTTGTTAATCCTTTTTTTCCTTCACCCCTCCCAGCTTGGCGATCCAGCTATTTTTCCTGCCGTCATTGTGGAACACGTTCCTGGTGCTGATATTCTCAATAGCTATGCGGGTCTAGCCTGTGTGGAGGAGCCCAATGACATGATCACTGAGAGCTCCTTGGATGTCGCCGAAGAGGAAATCATCGATGAGGATGACGACGACATCACCCTTACAGGTGTGTGTGCCTCTGACAGCACCTTCCTTCAGCATAGTTTTAGTCAGTGGGTTAGCCCTGTGATTTGGGGGATATAAAAAGTTCTTGACTCGGTTTTGAGTAACTCCGTTACCGGCGGAAGCTAGAGCCCTGTGGGAAGAAGGAAATGACGTTTTCTTTCTCATCTGCCTGTGCTTCATGGTGCTCGCTTATCTCCTCCTCCTTTTTTCCTAAATAGACAGAGATGAACGTGACGAAATAGAAGGTGTGTAAGAGGAACCAAACCAGCTCGGTTCACCAAGTTTTCACTGAGCACTGTTTGTGTGCCTAGCTCTGTACTCCTGATAACAGTGAAAGGTTGTTTGCAGGGCAAAAGATAGGAATATTCTTTTGTTATTGCTGCTGCAGGAAGCAAAATAGGAAGCCGTGACCCAAATGTAGGATAAGGTGCCGAGGTTTAAAGATTTGTTCAGTCAGAACTAGTAGGATATTTCACACTGAATGTAAGTGTTGAGGTGGTGCTTTGTTCCATCAGTTTTAGAAACTGGTGCATGCATTTGTAATTTTATACATTTACATTGATATATCTTGGCCAGAGATTTTGGAGGTGTTTGAGAAAGTTAATTACTTAGAAGCAAAGATTATTTGAATATTCTTTTTTTTTTTTTAAGTTTTATTTATTTATTTATTTATGGCTGCATTGGGTCTTTGTTGCTGCATGCGGGCTTTCTCGCGAGTAGGGGCTACTCTTCGTTGTGGTGCGTGGGCTTCTCTTGTTGCAGAGCACAGGCTCTAGGTGCGCAGGCTTCAGTAGTTGTGGCACGCAGCCTCAGTAGTTGTGGCGTACAGGCTTAGTTGCTACACCTCATGTGGGATCTTCCCAGACCAGGGCTCGAACCCGTGTCCCCTGCATTGGCAGGCAGATTCTTAACCACTGCGCCATCAGGGAAGCTCTGAATATTTATTCTTAAATTAAAAACCAGAAATTAACATTAGTCACAGTATTATCAACTAAACCTGGACTTTATTCCACACATTTCACACTAACATCCTTTTTCTATTCCAGGATCCTATCTTGAATCTCACATTGCAATTAGTTGGTAATTTTTCCTAGTCACTTCCAGTCTATGACAGTTCCTCTGTCTTTCCTTGTCTCTCATAACCTTGATGCTTTTGAGGAGTACTGGTCAGACACTGTACAATGCTCCTCAGTTTTATTTCTGTTATATTTTCTCATGATTGGAATGAGATAATCCATTTTGGGCAAAAATACCTCCCAAATGGCATTGTCTTCTTATCATTGTATCATATTAACATAGTAGATTTTTTTTAAAGTACAGATTTAATTCTCACAGCAGAAAAAGAAAACTGAAATTAGAGAAGTTAAATGACTTGCTAATGTCATGCACCCAGTGACTGAGTCATTGATAACGTTGATGAACAACACTTAGTTTTTGTAGTGTCCTCTTATTTTTTACAAAGCATGTTCTCATATATTCACATTTTTGTTCAGAGCAACCCAGTGAAAGTTTTTGATATATCTATATTTGTTTCTCGCTTATCAATAAGACAGTTGGATTAATCATATTAGAGGTTTCAACTCATCACTGACTGTGTACTTCGTGTTTTGTATAACAGAATGACCACCACTATGCATGTATGTGTTGTGTAGTTAATGGGGTTTTCTCCACAGTGTGTTCTGACCTACTTTCTTGATGCCTTAGGGTAAGGCTACACTCTTTGTGGATCGGGAACCAGGGTCTCCCCTGAAGGGGTGTTTATTCCTGGTTTTAGTCACTAAGGAAGATACTGGCCCTCAAAGAAGAAGTGGAGACTAGGAAAGCAGATCTTGGATCTTTAGGGGAAGGAATTATTTCTTCCTTCCAGTTGTTCACTCTCTTGGGCTTAGACTTGAAGATAGCTGGTGACGAGATGCAGACAAGCTCCTTCCTTCCTGGAAAACAGAACTGGTATGGAATGGATCCAGAAAATAAGCCACATCTTGAAAATCAGATTTGCTATTTGCATGTTTCTTCTCTCTTGCCTTTCTTAACTTCCAACCCAAGCCTTTGTTTAACTCTTCTGCACTTGTTCGAGTCATGTCATAAGAAATGAAAGGATCTTATAGACCTCCTTAGTCCAGAGTGGGAGAGGGGAGAGTACTGCGCTTTTGAGAAGCTACAGGGAAGATGATGATGGGGATAGTACAGTTTATAAACCAATTATGAGACCTAGGTAGCACTTCAGATGATAAGGAATATTGTTAACATTTTTAGGCATGATAATAGCATTGTGTTAGATTCTTCATCTTTTAGATACATATGCTCAAATACTTAGAGATAAAATACAGTGTCATGGATTCCTTCAGAGTAATCCTGGGGGTCAGGGTGTGTGTGAGGGGACCTTGAGCAGTAAGTGGAGTTGGATGAAAGATCGACTATGTTCTGATAATGATTGATGCTGAGAATGGATATGTGAGAATTCATTATACTATGTCCCATAATTTTGATTCTGTTTTGAAATTTTCAATAAAAAGGTCAAACTATTTTTATGGACTTGAGGGTTATATTAGATGGCAGCTGTCATTGATAACCCCTGATTTCAAATTTTCATGTTCATCAGAACACTTTTTGTTTGTTTGTTTGGTACGCGGGCCTCTCACTGTTGTGGCCTCTCCTGTTGCGGAGCACAGGCTCCGGACGTGCAGGCCCAGTGGCCATGGCTCACGGGCCCAGCCACTCCGTGGCATGTGGGATCCTCCCGGACTGGGGCACAAACCTGTGTCCCCTGCATCGGCAGGTGGACTCTCAACCACTGCGCCACCACCCAAACACTTTCATTTTTATCATTTATTTATCTCATATCAAGTTTGATATAAATTTTAACCTTTAAAATGTATAATGATAAAATACTACTTTTATCTGTTTATATGTTGGGGTTTTATATAACATTTCCTTTGAAATAAGGCTGTGCTATAAAAAATTTATGAAAAGCATTTGACTATGAGCTTTATCTATGTGGAGATCCTTCCATTACCAGTCTTGAGTCTAAAATTGAAATTATTAAAGGAGATGGACCCCTTTGGACCCCTCAGCCAGCTATCTGGGATCCAGCCCCACTCACAGGTGGGCCAACAGCAGCTTTTGGACACCCTTGACCCCACGGCCAGCCGTATAAGGAACTGGCCCTGCCCACCAGCAGGCTGACACTAGATCTTGGGATCCCGAGCCCCACAACTACCCACTCTAGAACCTGGCTGTGCCCACTTGTCAGCCAACACTAGCCCTGGGACCACCTGGGGTCCCTGGCAGCCTCCACGCAAGGCAGGACCTGGCAAACAACTGGAGCATAGGCCAGCCACACCTACCAGACCATCCACAATAGTTAGCCTATGACAAGAGAAGGACCCACGCAGTCCACTGGGGAGCACCCCAGAACACATAGCTCTGGTGACCAGAGGGGAGACCACTGCTGGGATGCATAGGACGGCACCTACAGAAGGCCACTTATCCAAGGTCGGGAAATGTAACCAACCTACCAAATACATAGAAATAAAAAGAGCAAGTTAGATAAAATGAAGCGACAGAGGAATATCTTCCAAATGAAGGAACAAGATAAAACCCCAGAAGAACTAAGTGAAGTGGAGATAGGCAGCCTTCCCTGTAAAGAGTTCAAGATGATGATCGTAAACACGTTCAAGGAACTATGGAGAAGAATGGGTGCACAGAGCAAGAAGTTAGAAGTTTTTAACAAAGAGTTAGAAAATGTAAAAAGAGCCAAACAGATGAAGAGTACAGTAACCGAAATGAAAAATACAGTGGAAGGAATTAACAGTAGACTAAATGACACAGAGGAACAGATCAGTGAGCTGGGAGACAAGAGTCGTGGAAATCACCGAAGTTGAACAGGAAAAGGAAAAAAGTATAGAAAGAAATGAGACAGTTTAAGAGACCTCTCAACAACATCAAGCGTACTAGTATTTGCATTATAGGGGTTCCAGAGGAGAAGAGAGAGAGAAAGGGGCAGAGAACATGTTTGAATACATAATAGCTGAAAACTTTCCTGACCTGGGAAAGGACACAGACATCCATGTCCAGGAAGCACAGAGAGTCCCAAACAGGATCAACCCAAAGAGGAACACATCAAGACACATTGTAATTAAAGTGGCAAAAATTAAAGAGAGAATTTTAAAAGCAGCAAGGGAAAAGCAACAAGTTACATACAAAGGAACTTGCATAAGGCTGTGAGCTGACTTTTTAGCAGAAACCCTGCAGGCCAGAAGGGAGTGGCTCAATATATTTAAAGTGGTGAAAGGGGAAAACCTACAACCAAGAATACTCTACCCAGCAAGGCTTTCATTCAGGTTTGATGGAGAGATCAAGTTTTACAGACAAGTAAAAGTTAAAAGAGTTGAGCACTAATAAACCAGCTTTACAAGAAATGTTAAAGGGATTTCTCTAACCAAAAAAGGTCACAACAAGAGATATGAAAATTATGAAAGGAAAAATCTCATTGGTAAAGGCAAATATACAGTAAAGGTAGTAAATCAGCCATGTATAAAGCTAGTAGGAAGGTTAAAAGACAAACATCGTAAAACCATCTGTATTCACAATGAGTAGTTAAGGGATACACAAAACAGAAAGACGTAAAACATGATGTCAGAAATAGTAAACGTGGAGTTGGGGAATAAAAATGCAGGGTTAAAATGCATTTGAAATTAAGTGATCAACAACTTAATAGGTATATTGCTATATACAGTGTGGAGAATACAGTAAATAACTAGATAATATCTTTGTATGATGATGTGTCTTAACTAGACATATTGTGATCATTTTGATATGTACAGCAATAGCACATCACTATGTTGAGGAACTAACAGTGTTGTAGGTCAGGTGTACTTCGAAAACAAACAAACAAACTCATAGAAAATGAGATCAGATTTGTGGTTACCAGAGGCAGGGGTGGGGGGAATGGGAATTGGACCAAGGTGGTCAAAAGGTACAAACATCCAGTTAGAAGATAAAAAAGTACTAGGGATATAATGTACAATATGATAAATATAATTAACACTGCTGTATGTTATATATAAAAGTTGTTAAAAGAGTAATTCCTCAGTTCTTATCACAAGAAAATTTTTTTTGTGTTTCTTTAACTTTGTATGAGATGATGGGTGTTCACTAAACTTATTGTGATAATCATTTCATGATGTATGTAAATCAGATCATGCTGTACACCTTAAACATACACAATGCTGTATGTCAATTATAACCTCAATAAAATTGGAAGGAAAAAAAAGGCTTGTGGGTTTTATTGTTGCTTACAAGAAATTTTTGTAATCATTTAATGAAGGGCAAACATTTTCTCTATATTTTTAAAAGCTTAGTTGTACTTTTTTTTTGGTTTTCATTCCTGTTTCATGTAGCAGCCACCAATTTATTTTGTATTTCCTGACCTAAGCACTGAAGCGAAGTGGAATAAACAAAGTTTTACAAATTAGATTACTGATATTAACCACATTAAACTTGCCTTACGTTTTTAAAATTCAGAAGGTAGTATGGTTTCTATAGATAGTTGTGGAATGATTTCTATATATAGTTGTGGAATGATTTCTAGTGTATATGAAGTTTAAAAAGCAAGGGTCAGTACAGCACGAATGGTTACCTATTATTTAGGATAGGGGAAAGAATATAAATGATATGTATGTGTTTGCTTACATTTAAAAATAGAAAGATATGGGCTTCCCTGATGGCGCAGTGGTTAAGAATCCACCTGCCAATGCAGGGGACACGGGTTCGAGCGCTGGTCCGGGAAGATCCCACATGCTGCGGAGCAACTAAGCCCGTGTGCCACAACTACTGAGCCTGTGCTCTAGAGCCTGTGAGCCACAACTACTGAGCCCACGTGCTGCAACTACTGAAACCCACATGCCTAGAGCCCGTGCTCCACAGCAAGAGAAGCCACAGCAATGAGAAGCCCGCACACCGCAGCAAAGAGTAGCCCCTGCTCTCCACAACTAGAGAAAGCCTGCGCCCAGCAATAAAGACCCAACACAGCCAAAAATAAATAAAATAAATAAATTTTAAAATAGAAAGATAAAACCAAAAGCTAATAAAAATATTTTAAACGTAGTGGTCACTTTTTTTTTCTTAAATACTTATTTACTTATTTATTTATTTGGTTGCGCCGGGTCTTAGTTGTGGTACGAGGGATCTTTTAGTTGTAGCATGCGGGATCTTTAGTTGTGGCATGCGGGCTCTTAGTTGGGGCATGTGGGATCTAGTTTCCCGACCAGGGCAGGGGTCGAACCTCGGCCCCCTGCATTGGGAGCATAGAGTTTTAACCACTGGGCTACCAGGGAAGTCCCAGTGGTCACTTTTGAAAGATCCCATTTATTATTCTGAAAATCAGTAAATAACGGAAAAAGAACCAAGCGTTTAATTTGCCTTTATTGTATGAACCATAGCTCAGGGTAACCAGATAGTTTATGACAAAGTTCTTCCTTATAGAGAATTCTAGCTAATAAATGCTAAAGGAATGATAAGATTAGAATTATCACCATTTTGAAATCCCTAATGAAATAGTGCATCTAGGTAACTATCATCAGTAACTTCTAAAGCCATTAGGTAAAAGGCTGATGGAGAATTTTATGGATAGATCAGGTTGGCAACACCTGAACCTGCTTCTCAATCCTCGAAGTACTGCAGGAAGACCTACCTACCTTCAAAAGGCCCATTGAATCACACAGCATCACCTTTGAAGTACTCTTGCCAAAGAATTGAATGCGAATCAAATCAATCTTCTAGATGTAACTACCAGTTTACAGGAAATACACGGGGGGAGGGATATGGTAAGTGACACCACAGATATATAATCAGCAAAATTTAGAATGTGGGAAGCTACAAACAGATGATCCTGTTTCTCCTAAGATAAACAACAAAAATGGAAAAAAGCCAAATACTAAGGAAGGTACGTGCCACCAAATGTAATGCGTGAACTTTGTTTGAAATCTGGTTAACAAACCAACTTTTTCAGATTAAAAAAAATCTGAGACAAATTTCAATATTAAGTGGATATCTGATTTAAAGAGTGATTTTTAAAAGATGTGAACATGGTATTGTCTATATACTGTAATATTTACGATTGAATGATAGGCTCTCTGGGGTTCACTTTGAAATAATCCCGTGTCTGTGTTGGGCCAGGGAGTATAGATTAAGGAAGATTGACTGTTAAGTATTGAAGCTGGGCCCTTGATACATTCAGTTCATTATAAATATGATTTCCTATATGTTTGTATATGTTTGAAATTTTTCATTATAAAAAGCTTGATAAAGAAGTGATTTGAAATTCTCATTGTATTTTCTTAATTGATAGGCAACTGAATAGTTATACATACTAATTTTATCATTTTTATTGACCCAGTAGACTTTAAAATATTTATAAAACTTACTTATATAAATGAACATTTAGAGTTAAATGTTTAGAAGATGGTAATTAATTATGGAGCTACCTGTGCCTTACTTGCCTGATTTTTTCAAAAATTTAGTTTTAGGAGGATATTTTCTTCGATTCATAGAATTTCAAAGCCTTGACAGAGGAGCAATATGCTTTTCTTCTTTTTTTTAAAAATAAATTTATATATTTATTTATTTTTGGCTGCATTGGGTCTTCGTTGTTGGGTCTTCGTTGCTGTGCGCGGGCTTTCTCTAGTTGCTGTGAGTGGGGGCTACTCTTCATTGCCATGCGCGGACTTCTCATTGCGTTGGCTTCTCTTGTGGCAGAGCTTGGGCTCTAGGCGTGTAGGCTTCAGTAGTTGTGGTACGCGGGCTCAGTAGTTGTGGCTCGCGGGCTGTAGAACACAGGCTCAGTAGTTGTGGCGCACAGGCTTAGTTGCTCCGGGGCATGTGGGCTCTTCCTGGACCAGGGCTCAAAGCCGTATGTCCTGCATTGGCAGGCAGATTCTCAACCACTGTGCCACCAGGGAAGTCCCGCAATATGCTTTTCTACTATGCCTTAAATCTACAAGATTTTAAATAGGAGGCTTAGGTTTTTAAGAGCAAGTGTTACAGTGCCTTATTTTAATCATTTTGCTAGACTTTTTGAAGTATTTATCTTTTCTGATTTTAACTATTATGGAGGAATTGGACTTGTAAGCACTTTTTTAAAAATTCTTTTAACGTTTTTCTTGGAGTATAATTGCTTTACAATGGTGTGTTAGTTTCTGCTTTATAAAAAAGTGAATCAGTTACACATATACATATATCCCTGTATCTCGCTCTTGCGTCTCCCTCCCTCCCACCCTTCTAGGTGGTCACAAAGCACTGAGCTGATCTCCTTGTGCTCTGCGACTGCTTCCCACTAGCTATTTTACGTTTGGTAGTGTATATATGTCTATATATACACTACCACTCTCTCACTTTGTCCCAGCTTAGCCTTCCTCCTTCCCGTGTCCTCAAGTCCATTCTCTAGTAGGTCTGTGTCTTTATTCCCGTCTTGCCCCTAGGTTCTTCATGACCTTCTTTTTTTTTTTTAGATTCCATATATATGTGTTAGCATACGGTATTTGTTTTTCTCTTTCTGACTTACTTCACTCTGTATGACAGACTCTAGGTCCATCCACCTCACTACAGATAACTCAATTTCGTTTCTTTTTATGGCTGAGTAATATTCCATTGTATATATGTGCCACATCTTCTTTATCCATTCATCTGTCGATGGACACTTAGGTTGCTTCCATGTCCTGGCTATTGTAAATAGAGCTGCAGTGAACATTGTGGTACATGACTCTTTTTTTTTTAATTTTTTAAATTAAATTAAATTTATTTTTTTATGCAGCAGGTTCTTATTAGTCATCCATTTTATACACATCAGTGTTTACATGTCAATCCCAATCCCCCAATTCATCACACCACCACCACCACCCCCCGGCTGCTTTCCCCGCTTGGTGTCCATAGTTTGTTCTCTACATCTGTGTCTCAATATCTGCCCTGCAAACCGGTTCATCTGTACCATTTTTCTAGGTTCCACATATATGCGTTAATATACGATATTTGTTTTTCTCTTTCTGACTTACTTTACTCTGTATGACAGTCTCCAGATCCATCCACGTCTCTACAAATGACCCAATTTTGTTCTTTTTTATGGCTAATATTCCATTGTATATATGTACCACATCTTTATCCGTTCGCCATGACTCTTTTTGAATTATGGTTTTCTCGGGGTATATGCCCAGTTGTGGGATTGCTGGGTCGTATGGCAGTACTATTTTTAGTTTTTTAAGGGACCTCCATACTGTTCTCCATTGTGGCTGTATCAATTTACATTCCCACCAACATTGCAAGAGGGTTCCGTTTTTTCCACAACCTCTCCAGCATTTATGGTTTGTAGATTTTTTTTTTTTTTTTTTTTTTTTTTGCGGTAAGCGGGCCTCACTGTGTGGCCTCACCCGTTGCGGAGCACGGGCTCCAGACGCGCAGGCTCAGCGGCCATGGCTCACGGGCCCAGCCGCTCCGCGGCATGTGGGATCTTCCCGGACAGGGGCACGAACCCCTGTCCCCTGCATCGGCAGGCAGACTCTCAACCACTGCACCACCAGGGAAGCCCTGTTTGTAGATTTTTTTGATAATGGCCATTCTGACCAGTGTGAGATGATATCGCATTGTAGTTTTGATTTGCATTTCTCTAATGATTAATGATGTTGAGCATTCTTTCATGTGTTTGTTGGCAATCTGTATATCTTCTTTGGAGAAATGTCTATTTAGGTCTTCTGCCCATTTTTGGATTGGGATGTTTTTTTGGTTTTGGTTTTTTATTTTGCAGTACGCGGGCCTCTCACTGTTGAGGCCTCTCCCGTTGCGGAGCACAGGCTCCGGATGCGCAGGCTCAGCGGCCATGGCTCACGGGCCCAGCCACTCTGCAGCATGTGGGATCTTCCCGGACGGGGGCACGAACTCGTGTCCCACGCATCGGCAGGCGGACTCTCAACCACTGCGCCACCAGGGAAGCCCTGTTTGTTTTTTTGATATTGAGCTGCATGAGCTGCTTGTAAATTTTGGAGATTAATCCTTTGTCAGTTAAGCACTTGTTTTTGATAGAATATATAATTAAAATTTAATTGATTTATTTTTCATTATAATTAGGGGAAGTAGTTTCGTAACAAAGACTGTGAATCTCCTAATGAAGTTTTGTGTATCTTGGTATGAAAATGAAAAGGACACCTACTTTTAGAATTAAAAAACTAGTCAAAAATATATTCAGGTGCTCTAGAGTGCTTTTTGTAGTAACTCAGAAACGTGAGCACTGGCCTTAAGAGGAAAAGCTTAAAGCCTTTAAAAGAGGAAGACTCTATAAGGGTTAAATTGCTGTTGGAGAAATCCAGGCTAGATTAAAATCCTTGCCTCTTTTTATGTTGGCTGTCTTCTTGTTCCTTGTCCTCCCTGTGACCTATAGATATTTGGGTTCAAAGATATTAGCTGAGGGAATGGAGCCCAGAAGGTTGGAATTCTGCAGATACATCTTTCATATCTGGAAGAAGGAGGTTCTCTTCTGGCTTGGCAGGTTGTGGGGACTCCCAGTGTTAGCCAGTATTTTATGAGAGAAAATGTGCTTTGTTGGGAGTTTTTCCTAATTGAGAGGAGCTGACTGGTATATAATCCAAGATCCAGAACTTCTTTGAAAGCATCATTCAGGAATTGTCTCTGGTCTCTGCTGCTTCAGCAGACCATGCCTTCCGTTCCTATTGTGGGATTCCTCCCTTGGGGAGGCAGTCAGCCACATTAGTCAATTTGTAAAGCAAATTACTTAATATGCTGTTATTATAATAATCTTTAGCTGTTACACATTTTGCTTTCTAATGGTATAGACTAATTATCTCATTTTCTTTAAATGCATAACACTTCTTCTCATGCCCTTGCTTCTACTATTATTCTTGCTTTAATTTCTCTCTCTTCCTCTCAAAGTATTTAAATCCTAGCTATCTTAAATGACTCAGCCTAAACCCATCTCTTCAGGAAGTCTTCCTAACTTATAATGATATACAGTGCCTGTAGTCAGTCTGCTCTATACTGTAAAACTGATCACTTTGTTATTTTCTTAGACAGTATCTAAGTATCTGTTACCAATAGATAAGGAAAAAGGTCATGTCCTATACTATTGTATCTTCCACATTTCCTTGTACAGTTACTTAAGAGTGATAGTCATTCAGTATTTTTGCCAGCTGGGGATTTGGAATCAACGAAGAATTTTGTAGATTCTTGGAAATCTTCAGTCTAAAACAGAGTGTGAATTGTTTAGGAAATATTTAGGATAATAAATGTTATAATATTCTAATGGAAAGTTAAGGTAAATTTCAAAGAACTACAGATTTCTTGGAAATCTGGTTATAATCTTAATAATGAAGAGGAAAATGATTTTGTTGCTTCTCTGGATTGAATAGGAATAGGGAGAGTACAGTGTATAAATGATCACTTTCATTCATTTGATTGAGGAAAAGAACTTTTGCTTTAAGTACTATGTTTATATTTACTTTCTAATGTTTTGTAAAATTAAAAGGCTTATATTCATTGAGTTATAAACTATCAGTCCAACCCTGAATCTGAAAATCATGATTTTATTTATATATATATTTTTTCAAACTTTAAAAAATAACATGTATAATTTTGTGAGTATTGAGGGGAAAATATAGCAAGTAAGTACAAGGGATTATGGATGATAAATACCACATTCAGGAAACTTGAGTTTATCCATGCAAAGAGAGCATTGGTAGCTCTATTTAGTTTCTTGGTGCTGATCCTAGAACTGAGGGGCTAAAAGCCATTCAAGGGATTTGCTGTGCAGCTATTTCGGACACCTCTCTGGGATGCAGAGAAGTGTCTAGTGTCTAGCATGTATTTGAATTAATTTTCATTTGTATTTTAATATTTTTAAAGAGCATAAAAAAAAACTTGCACTAGGCACAGTTCACAGTAGGGAAATTAGTGTTATATATTACACATTAGAGAAGAAAGGTACCAGAATACTATAATTATCAAAGAGTGTTTAGATCATGTGACTACGACTAAAACTTTTGGTGATGATGGCAATTCACTAATTATAGAAGAATGGAAGAAGATTCAGAAATTAACAGAGACTCATATTCATTCCTGTGAGTGAATTAATAGTATTGCAATCAATTTTAGAGCTGAAAGGGACCTAAAACTATCAACCCAGTCATTTTAAAGTATGGAGTCAACAGAAACAGCACGACCTGCCCAGTGACATCTTAGTTTACTATTCATGTAAATACAAGAATTATCAGGAATGACTGGTGTTTTCCTCCTGGAGTATGAGTTCTATTTTGCTTACTTTTTTATCTCCCAGTGTCTTGCAGAGGTTTTTGGTTGTTGTTGTTGTTATTTTTAATAAAACCCCTGCATCTTGCAAAGTTTTAAATGAGAAATAATGGTGATTTTCAGTATAGATTTTATATGTTGAGACAAACTATTGTTATCAACCAGAGTACTAAGTGATGTATCCTGGTTCAAGAGATGAGAATCTATGCTTTTTAATTCATTAATTTATTTATGTATTTATTTATTTACTTAGGCCATGCCACACGGCTTATGGGATCTTAGGTCCCCGGCCAGTTATTGAACCTGGGCCCCTGGCAGTGAAAGTGCTGAGTCCCAGCCACTGGACCACCAGGGAATTCCCGAATCTGTGCTTTTTAGAAGAACAAATGTCTTGTAGCTAATTCTGTTTTCTCTTTAAATGTATTGTAGTTGAAGCTTCCTGTCATAATGGGGATGAAACAATTGAAACTATCGAAGCAGCTGAAGCACTCCTCAATATGGATTCTCCTGGCCCTATGCTGGATGAAAAGCGCATCAGTGAGTGTTGTGTTATGACTGTTCATGTTTATATGCTTTTTTTTTTTGAAGTATAGTTGATTTACAATATTGTGTTAATTTCTGCTGTACAGCAAAGTGATTCCGTAATACATATGTATACATTCTTTTTTGTATTCTTTTCCATTATGGTTTATCATAAGATATTGAATATAGCTCCCTGTGCTATAGTAGGACCATGTTTATATGCTTTGAAAAGCTCTTCTTCCATCTCTCTCTCAGATGATAAATATCAAGAGACCAGAGACCATGTTTTATCTTTTTTTGGTCCCAAGTGCATCTTAAGGTACAGTACTAGTTGAGGCACCTTTGCTAAAGTGTTCAGTTAAACAAGATTTTTTTTTTTAATTTGGGGAGTGAGGACATTAAAGATAAAAAAGTAATTTAGTTGTCAAATAGCAGATTATGCAGAATTTCTTCTTAACCTCATTGGTGAAGTATTTAGGGCCCACACTATTATAATGTAGTGATCTTTAGTCAATATTGATCTGTATTGATCAATAAAAATTGATCTTTAGTCAGTATTCATCAGTGAATAGGCAAAAATCCATTGCAATGTTTTCTTAGACTTGATGGCATAAAATTCACTGCCACATTTATTGATCTGCTTTTAATCCATGTTCTCCTTTGGATGTAGTCAAACTCATAAACTTAATTATTATTAAATCAATTTAAGATGTTTATTGAATATTTTCTATATGCACAGCAATGTATCAGGCAATAACATGTTATGGAAATGAACAGATCTTGTTTCTTTCCTCAAGCTGACAGTTTTCTTTTGAAGATAGTTGTTTATGTAAATAACTGTAAAAGCCAAAAATAAAGGCCATGAGAAGGATAGCAGAGTGTTCTGGAAGGAGAGATTTCTCTAGCTGAAAACACCTGAGACAGGCTTTATGGAGGCAGTGTTTTGACCTGGGCGATTAGTAACAAATAAGCTTTTCATGGGTGGAGGAGACAGGAAGGGGCATTCAACATAGGCAGAGGCAGACACAGACCTGTAAAAAAAAACAATAAAATGTTTGAGATTCAAAATGCTTTGGTATAGCTGAAGTATAAGCTTCATAATGGTTTGTAGATTGTGGAAGCTCAGAATGGCATGCTATGGAGTTTGGGTTGTTCCTATCTTTTTTCCCCTGTAAACTATGGGAAGATATGTTAATTTTATTTTTCTTTCTAATCTTCAGGGTGTAAAGTTTTTATAGAGAAGAATAATATGGTCAGGCCAGACTTAGGTTTTAAAGAAAAACTTTAGCGGCAATGTGAAGAATGGAGAAGACAGAAAAGATAGACTGGGGATAGGAAGTCAGGTAAGGGAGGCGTTGAATAGTCCCATCAAGCCTGGACTGCCTCAGGGTACTTGACTTAGGGCAGAGGAAATAAAAAGCAGGGACTAGATTTCAAAATCTTATTTCTATTTTAATCTTCAAAAAAACAGGAAATATTTTATGAAATTATTTTGATTTATAATACAAAGTTGATTACAATTAGTTGATTTTATTTCCATTAGATAATAATATATTTAGTTCATCTGAAGATGACATTGTTGTTGCCCCAATCACCCATGTATCCGTCACATTAGATGGGATTCCTGAAGTGATGGAAACTCAGCACGTTCAAGAGACATATGCACACTCACCAGGACGCTCATCACCAGAACAACCTAAGAGAAAGAAAGGTGGGTGGTTAATTTGTTAAGCGAAAACAGTCAACTCTTGATGTGGAATCTAAATATAACTTTTATTCAAGGATATTTCTACCTGAATTAAAACTTACGTGAGAAAAAATTGAATGTACAAAACAGAGTTATTTCTTCGTATTAGATGAATTTAAAGAATTATTTTATACTTTTTTATACATTTAAAATACTTGGTCTACCTCACAGAAAAGGGATTTTCCAACTTTCTAAAGCCTCAATCTTTTATCTAAACTCTTTTATCCAAGCTCAGAAAGAGCTCAGGGGTAAGGGCTGAGGTCAGTTTCCTTCCGCAGAACATAGTTTGAAAACCACCAGCATAGATTCCAGTATAAGATTCCAGTGGGAAGAATACAAGTTGGGAATCAGCAGGTAAGTAATTGAAGAGGGAAATGTTAGAATGTGTTAGAGGGAATTTTAAAGTTTTCACAAATTAGGACCATACTTACATTCTAACACTGACACTCTTCCCACTTCATTGCCTTTTGATTCTACCCCAGCTTGTTTGATATTTTGAGTTTAATATCTTGGTTGATGGCATCACCAGCCACCACATAACCTAACTTCACATGAAAGTAAGGGAAATTCCAAGAGCCAAAAATGCAGAGGAAAATAAGAGTGACCTGACACTGCAACAGCTCTGAGGGCTGAGAAGGACATGTCAGTCTGGATGTCCAAGGGGCTTGGTTTTATTGCCCACATAGAGGCAGATGCTTAAGTCTTGGTCCAGTGCAAGATGGGCTATTAGACAGAGACCTCAGCATATAATTGGGATCCCTTAGCTGTACCCTAAGGGGAAAAACAGTCCACCCTTTGGCACAGACAGATGTTAAGAAGCTTGTATTTCTTAGCTGGGTGGAAAAAATTTTTCCTTTGAGAATTCATAATCCTAGGTTTGTCTTAACTTAGGTTTATGATTAGATTTTAAACTGTTACTGACGTTAGGAATTTCCAGCCAAGTAATTAACATAACAATGGCCCCAGGCTGGCAGTAACTTTGGGCACCAGGCGAAGCTCTTGTAAAATTGCTTTGGCACGTCGTATGTTTAATCCAGGCTGCACAGTATTTCTTCAAATAAAACCCTGTTGAAGGTGAACTCACATTTCAGTATCACAGAATGCATAAGAAAGATACTTCCTGAATGAGAAGCAGCAGACATAGAAAACCCTAAGGTTAGTTTGCTAAGAACCTCAGATAATAGGATTATCAAATAGAAACTTTCAATGAATATGATTGTAATTATTAATGCAAGGGAATAAAAAGCATTGTCAAAGAATGAGACTATTAAAAAATACCAGGTGAAACTTCCTCTTCTAGTCCAGATGGAGTAACAGAACCTGACTTGGCAACAATTTATTTGATATGTCACCAAAAGCACAAGCAACAGAAGCAAAAATTAATAAGTGGGACTACAATAAACGAAAAGACTCTGCACAGCAAAAGAAACAATCAACAACATGAAAATGCAACTTACAGAATGGGAGAAAATATTTGTAAATCATATATCGGATGAGGGGTTAATATCCAAAATACATAAACAATTCATATAACTCAATAGCGAAAAAAAATCCAATTAAAGAATGTGCGGAGGACCTGAATAGACGTTTTTCTAAAGGAGACATACAAACAGCTAGCAGGTACATGAAAAGATGCTCAGTATCACTAATCATCAGGGCAGTGTAATCAAAACCACAGTAAGATGCCACCTCACACCTATAGAATGGCTAGAAAAAGTGATAGAAAAGACAAGAGATAGAGTGTTGGTAAAGATATGGAGAAAAGGGAATCTTTCTGCACTGTTGGTAGAAATTTAAATTGGTACAGCCACTGTAGAAAATGGTATGGAGGTTCCACAAAGAGTTAAAACTAGAAATACCGTATGATTCAGCAATCCCACTTCTTAGGTGTATATCCAAAGGAAGTGAAATCAGGATGTTAAAGAGATACTTGCACTCCCATATTCTCTGCGGCATTATTCACAGTAGCCAAGATTTGGAAACAACTAAGTCTTCATCCACAGATGAATGGATAAAGAAGATGTGATATATAAATACACAGAATGGAATATAATTCAGCTGTGAGAAAGAGGGAAATCCTGCCATTTGTGACAGCATGGACAGACCTTGAGGACTTTCTACTAAGTGAAATAAGTCAGAAAGACAAATACTGTATGCTATCTTTTTTTTTTTTTTTTTTTTTTTTGCGGTACTAGGGCCTCTCACTGCTGTGGCCTTTCCCGTTGTGGAGCACAGGCTCCAGACGCGCAGGCCCAGCGGCCATGGCTCACGGGCCCAGCCGTTCCGCAGCATGTGGGATCTTCCTGGACCGGGGCACGAACCCGTGTCCCCTGCATCAGCAGGTGGACTCTCAACCACTGTGCCACGAGGGAAGCCCTATGCTATCATTTTATGTGGAGTCTGAAAGAGCCGCACTCATGGAAACAGAGAGAAGAATGATGTTTGTTGCGGGGTGGAGGAAATGGGGAGATGTCAGTCAAAGGGTACAAACTTCCATTTATATGATGAGTAAGTTCTGGGGACTAATGTACAAGCATGGTGACTATGGAAATTTCTAAGAGAATAGATCTTAAGTGTTCTCAGAAAGGAAGTGATTATTATGTGAAATGATGGGTATGTTAACTAACCCTACTGTGGTAATCATTTTGCAATATATAAATATATCAAATCATCATGTTGTACCCTTTAAACTTACACAATATGTCAATTATATATCAATAAAGCTGGAAAAAAAAACCCAACAAAAACAGAACCTGGATTTACCCTCCTGTTTGAAACAGCTAAAACCACAGATAAAATATATGAAGCAATGGTACTAAAGAAAGTGGTGGACATCTGTCAACAAAAGTGAGTGATTCCTGGGAAACAGGAAACCAATGAGGTGAGCCCTATGATTACCCCACCTTCCTGCATGGAGGAAATATTTTTGGAAAACAGTTTGAAAATTCCTTAAAGAACTTAATGTATACTTAACATGTGACCCAGCCATTCTACTACTCAGTATTTACCCAAAAGAAATGAAGCCATACATTTAACAGAAAAACTTATGCGTGAATGAAGGTTCTTAGCAGCTATATTTGCAGTAGCCCCAAACTGGAAACGACCCAAACGTCCATCACCTGCTGATTGGATAAACAAATTTGTGGTATATCCATATAATGAAAGACCACTCAGCAATGAAATGAAATGTACCATTGATACATAAAACAAAAACGGATGAATTTCAACATAATTATGCTAAGGGAAAGAAGGCAGACTCCCTCCCCCTCTGCCAAAAACAAGAAGAGTATGGTTCTGTTTATATAAAATTGTACAAACTGTAAATTAATCTATAATGACAGAAAATATATGAGTGGATTGGGCAGGGTGGGGAAAGGTGAGTTGTGAGGATTACAAAAGGGCACAAAGCACTTTTGGGGGCGAAGAATATGTTTATTATCTTTGAGTGTAGCGATGGTTTCACAGGTGTATACATATGTCAAAACTTATCAAATTGTAAATTTAAACATAAGCAGTTTATTGTATATCAGTTATACCTCAATAAAGCTGTTTTTAGAAAGTGAAAGACTAACATGCTATTTAATGGTGAAAGGCTGATATGATAAGGAACCAAATAGAACACATAATATATGGGTTAAACAGCAAATGAGTCACTGCTTAAGGGAGAATTTAGTGAGCTCCAGTACAGATCTGATGTAGAATAAAAAATATGAAAGTTAGAGATGTGAGGATTGCGTGAAAAGGTCTACATGTTTAATCAAAGCTCTAGGAGGAGAGAATGTGTAGAGTGAGGAAGAGGCAGTATTCAAAGATAATGACTGAGGAATTTTCAAGAATGATGTTAATCCCAGCATGGTGAATCCAGAGTAGCATAACTAAAATAGATCCAAGCCTAAATATATTATGGTAAAAATGTGGAACATCAAAGACTCCCCTCCACCCCCCCGTCAAAGAAAGAAAAGAAAAAAAAAAGGAAGAAGAAGCAAACCAACCAGGGAGGATCTGCATTACCTGAAGAGGATTGATTATTGGATTGGCAGCTTACAAGCTCCCAGTAAAGGCTGGAAGGGCTGGATATGTTCAAAGCACTGAGAAGAAATAACTGTTACCAGAATTTCTATACCCAACTAATCTGTAATTCATGTGGAGCTGTGTACATTGCCACCGTGAACAGTAAGGAAGATGATGGAGAGGATGGATATTGGGTAGGCTACTGACAGTATCTGCCATGACTAAAACGAGTGGAGGAAAACTGGGGAATAAAGAAAATATTATCAAAGCAAGTCAATAAATAGCATAAAGTAAGATGGGAGGAATGATAGGAGCTAACTGAAGTCTGGCTTCTCTCAGTCCTTACTGTCATGAACACAGTTAGCTAGAAGTCTCTATGTCATGCAGAGGTTCTCTGCAGATGTCTGCAGTGATGGAAGTTGAGACACCAGGCTCCTACAGTCTACGTTTGTACATCTGGTAGTCTCAAGAGGAACCTGGCCTTAAGAGTGACTTTTTTGACCATCTTTTCCTTGACTCTTACCTTAACTTCAGAAATGTTTTCCTGGGAATTCCCCAGCAGTCCAGTGGTTAGGACTCCATGCTTTCACTGCCCAGGGCCTGGGTCCAACTCCTGGTTGGGGAACTACAATCCCGCAAGCCACGCGGCATGGGCGGAAAAAAAAAAAAAAAAAACCGTTTTCCTATTCAGTTTGTCTTGGGATGTGTTGTCACTAACCTTGTGACTTTAGCTAGGATTCTACTTTTCTAAATTACTGCCTATATTATATTACCCCAGCATTCACCCTTATGATCTAAGATCAGAGAGTCAGCTTCAAGAATGTAGGGGTAAATGGTACTAACTAAAGTATCTATTTATGCTTAATCTTCATTGTCTCTCATATACAGGGTGGTAGTCTGTTCAGACAGCATCATCAGCTTAACCTAAATCATAGGCAGCATTGCTGCCGAGTTGTGGTTCTAGATAAGTGGCAAAAACAGATCACAAACGCAGTTTTAGAATAGTTGGTTGACCCAGACTAAGGCTGCACAAAATATAGTTTAACTCTGTTGCATTGGACTTGTTTAGGACTGGATGATGGATAATCATAAAGTAAATTTGTTTGCTGTAAATTGAAAGAAATATAGAAGAATGAGATGTTTAAAAATACACAATAAAAATGGACTATGTGGTTCACAAAAATTTAGCCTCACTTATTTTTTATATCTCTAGAAGTTTTGGGTAGTTTCCAGTATTTGAGAACTAACCAAGAGGCAGACAAACTGTGTGGCTTATTTTCTGAGCCCAAGTTTTATCAGCATCAAGAATATTCCCCCAGATTTTAAGAAAGCACTGTCAGTATTGTCACCTCAAAGACAAAATGTAAAGTTTAAACTTAACCTCATTTTTACAAATGAGCCAAAGTATCGTTTTCTACATAAGAGTGTTTGTGATCTAACCTAAGTTAATGTCAAATTTTTACTAAAGTTATTTTCCTTTTAATAAATAGCACTTAGGAGACCAATATATGTGTTCCATGTATAAAATATTTGGCACTTGAAATTTAGGATAAATGACAAAACAGCATTTATAAACAGCTATATTGTCCATTCCCTCTCTCTTTTGAGAGCAAATATTTATGTAGAGCCATTGTGATTTCAGGGAGAAAAACTAAACCAGCACGACCAGATTCCCCAGCCACTACACCAAACATATCTGTGAGGAAGAAAAACAAAGATGGGAAGGGTAAGTACTACTGCTGTAACTTCCCTATAATACTTATGGGTCAAGTAACATTCAGATTGCTTTAAAATATCTGCGTATTTTAAGTAGAAACCACCAGCTTTTATTGAAATGGATCTTATTGCTGCCACATGCTTATAAGGTATGGTTACCACCTTCTGTAAAAGACTGGTAATAATGTAGTCCAAGAAATCCATCTAGGAGATTTTCACTTACCTGTCAAAATAATCCATCCTTTCATTTTTTTTTTTTTTTCGGTACGCGGGCCTCTCACTGTTGTGGCCTCTCCCGTTGCGGAGCACAGGCTCCAGACACGCAGGCTCAGCGGCCATGGCTCACGGGCCCAGCCGCTCCACGGCATGTGGGATCTTCCCGGACGGGGGCACGAACCCGCGTCCCCTGCATCGGCAGGCGGACTCTCAACCACTGCACCACCAGGGAAGCCCATCGTTTCATTTAATAAAGAGCCTCTTGGAAGAATTCAGCCACGTTAGGTTTTCAGTTCATAGACACTTTATTATATTGTCTTGGAGTTTTAGTATTTTCATAACTGCTGCCTAAATTTGAAGAAAATTATTAAGGCTAATCTGCTGGCTCTTTATATAAAAAGAACAACTATTGAAAGGTTTTGTACAACTCTTTCTCAGTTTCTTAGGCGTAATAATGGTTCTTAAAGAGGCTGAAAAAAAAATTTGTCTCAAAGTGCTTTCTCCCTAAGTCATTACACATCTAATTGGCAGGATTGCTCTGTTCAGACATCTTATACGGGACTAATAAAAAGATCTATGTTAGACCCTAAAATTTATGACCATTATATCACCAGTACTAACTGAACTGTGTAGTATGTTTGTATAATTATAGATAGAACTTAAGAAGACCTTTAGTTGTGTTTTATTGCGTTCTTTCAAATGAAATTTTGGGCAGTTAAAAAGAAATTGCTTTTGTTTCAGGAAACACAATTTATCTTTGGGAGTTTTTACTGGCACTGCTCCAGGACAAAGCTACTTGTCCTAAATATATCAAGTGGACCCAGCGAGAAAAAGGCATTTTTAAATTGGTAGATTCTAAAGCAGTGTCCCGGTTGTGGGGGAAGCACAAAAACAAGCCTGACATGAATTATGAGACCATGGGAAGAGCCCTCAGGTACGTGAGGCTTCTGTAGTTCACTGTGTGACCAGTAGCGGTTCCTAAATACTGAAAAGTAGGTGACTTCAAAAAAGTGCGTTGGTTAAAGAAATGGTGAATTTTATTGTTGAAGGGCTAAAACCTCACTGCTTGTAGAAATGAGTGTTATTTAAGTTGAAATCTTATTTCAGTCTGGGAAAACGTTCTCCTTCCTCCCCCTAAATCTTCATGCAAACGAGATATTTTATTTATGAAGGGATCAGAAAATGTTAAGCTGTCATCAGAAATTGTAAATTGACCACAAGGCTCACGTTTTGAGTCATTAAACTTAAGTTCAGCACAAAGTAACAACTAGTGGTAATGCAGGCAATGAATAAGAGGGTGCATTTTTAAACATGAATCTCAGGTATGATGTGTAATATATTGTGTTGGAATAAATTAATGCTTCGATCATAATATTAGCCATTGTGAAAATGTTGAACAAAAGTATCACTTAAACCCACTTTTAGTTTGTTTTTCTTGTGATCATGTCATTTAGTCTTCAGGATCTGGGTATATTTGAGAAAGATTTATTAGAAATATCAGTGATCTGAGAACTCGGTAAACTTTTAAAACCAGAACTATTTAGTTAGAGTTGGCATTTTATTTTTTAACTCACACTTTTTAAGTTCTTGATTTAATTAAAATAAATGACAGAATTTGAATCACTTCTATTTGTACATCATTAAGTTTTATACAGAAAATTGTTTCAGATTAACTGAAGCAAATTTAAACAGGTTAGGGACATTATAATTATAGTAAGCTATGGAAGAGAAATAAAATAACTACCCTTCATTTAGAAAGTCTTTTCTCACCTGTTTGTTTCTAGCTTTAAACTTTTGTTTATGATTAAGAAATTTTTATTGTGTTGAAGATTATTTTAGTTTATGTATAACTGAATACAATATTGATGGAATTGTCTGCTTTGAATAGGTACTATTACCAAAGGGGTATTCTGGCAAAAGTAGAAGGTCAGCGCTTGGTGTATCAGTTTAAGGATATGCCGAAAGACCTTATTTATATAGATGATGAGGATCCAAGTTCCAGCATAGAGTCTTCAGATCCATCACTGTCTTCAACAACCACTTCGAGTAGGAACCAGGCAAGTCGATCGAGAGTATCTTCAGGTCCAGGGACAAAAGGAGGAGCCACTACAGTTCTAAAACCAGGGAATTCTAAAGCTGCAAAACCCAAAGATCCTGTGGAACCTGCACAGCCATCAGAGGTTCTTAGGACAATGCAGTCCACACAGACTCCATATCCTACCCAGCTCTTCCGGACTATTCATGTAGTACAGCCAGTACAAGCTGTTCCCGAAGGAGAAGCAACCAGTAGCATGCAGGACGAAACATTAAATTCTTCCGTTCAGAGTATTAGGTGAGAAAATTAAACTTACTGGTGCAGATCATTGTACGATGTTTCTGACCAGAGTCGTCGTTAAACGTGTCAGGATTCAGAAGTGAAAATAAAACTTATATACATGTCAAGCTAGAACTCTTGGTCAACAGATTGTTTCAGCAGCGTTGCATCAGTCCTGTGATTGTATCAATGATTCCTTATTTTTATTTATTTATTATTTTTTTAAAGCACTCTTTTTTTTTTTATAAATTTATTTACTTTATTTCTCTTTGGCCGCGTTGGGTCTTCGTTGCTGTGCGTGGGCTTTCTCTAGTTGCGGTGAGCGGGAGCTACTCTTCGTTGTGGTGCGCGGGCTTCTCACTGCGGTGGCTTCTCTTGTTGCCGAGCATGGGCTCTGGGTGTGTGGCCTCAGTAGTTGTGGCGCATGGGCTTAGTTGCTCTGTGGCATGTGGGATCTTCCCGGACCAGGGTTCGAACCCATGTTCCCTGCATTGGCAGGCGGATTCTTAACCACTGCATCACCAGGGAAGACCCTATACCTTACTTTTAAACTGTGACATTACTTGATGTTATTCAATCAATTTGAATCAGTTCTCTATAGCTTTGTGTAACTGAATTAATCCATATAAGAAGGGATCCACATATAAGAAAATCCAGAGAATAGTTTCAGATCTTTTTTCAAACAAAGTTAGAAGCTGTAAAAATTTAACATAAATTTACATATCATGACCCTTTGGAATGCATTGAGTTCTAAGAAATCCACATTAGTCTTTGGGAAGATACTATCTTCTCAGATAGTATCCAGAATAGTTCTAAAGTTCAAACAGGTTGGAGGCCAAGAATCGAAGGTCCTCTTTTTCAGGCTTTTAAGTGGCAGAGTTGGAAGAATAGTTTTGTGGTTTAATCAAATCTGCCTCATAACCCCAGAAAAGACATGAAACAACAGATTAGACTGCTCTATTGCAGACACTTGGGACTGGTCTTGACTGATTTAGAATGGGGAAAAGGGAGGAAGGCAGAAAATTAGATGGACATTTTCAGGTTCTGTTTTTCCATTTCTACTGCCATGAATTTCCAGAACATGAATTATAATAAAATATAGGAGCCCCTCCAAATCCAGTAAAAATGATTCTTTGATTATTTTCATTAGCTGACTTCAATCTTACAGTTGTATATTCTAGAATATAAATGCTGGGTTTTTGTTCAATTGATCTTGAAGTATACATTACCTAGAATCAAAACAGACTTATAGACGATTCAGTCTTCCTTGTATGGTCCATTTAAACTTTCGACAAGTTTGATTTAAGAGAATTGAATTCTCCTAAATCGTTGACTTGTAAGGAGTATAAAGATCACATTTTTTCCATCTTAATTAAAGAAGTACTTATTTAACTCTGTATTTTCCCTTTAATGTTTTATTTTCCTCTAAGTTCTGTTGGTTACTTACGATGACTGAATATCTGATGGAAATTATGTGGTTCCTCCCGTTGATTTCTATGCTCTTTGTCATCTTATCATTGTATGTATTTGTGTTTATATGAAACATACAATGGCCACAGCTGATCACTGGGACTCCCTTCTTGGACTGATTCAGTTGTTTTTTAGCATCTCTAATCAAAGTTTCCTTTTTAGACCTAGAGAATAAAAACAAACCAGAAGAAAAACAACAAGAGCAACAAAAACACATACCTTTAGCTCTGAAAGATAGTAAATTGTGTATTATATTGGATAGTTTATTACTCTGAATGTCAATTTCTGAGTAAGACTCACTGCCAGATATTAAAACATTGTAATTACACTCCCTACCTCTGATTTTCAAACTGTCTTTGGTGTACCTTTCAGAATCTTCATTTCCACAGTCTCAGAGTTCTGTCTGTGGACTCTCTGCCTGCTTCCTGTTTCTCCTATTTTTCTCTCTGGCAACCTACATGTTACCGATGCATATCATTATGTGATGTTTCTGACCAGAGCCATTCTTTGTTTAATGGCTCAAGAGTCAGCATTCGTGATAGTGCCTTCTTGCAGCTTTTGTTAGATCTAATTTGCACACAGAGTGCAGTCCAATTTCTGTAGCCTCCACTGCCAGCTCTCACTCTACTCATAATTCCTTCCTTGCTCTCCAGCTAAAGCTTACTTCTTGCCTGTACCACATTCTGTTACATAAACCAGGTGTTTCAGGTGACTTTAATGCCTGTCTCCTGCTATACATTTAAATCTGTAGGAGCTAGATTCTATTCATTGTCCTTTTCCTAACACCTAACATAGTCTGACATATAACACCCCTTCATATTTATAGAATTAATTTTGAAGTAGTGTATATGATCATTCTTTATCTCCTTTTAGAATAATGAGTTCTCTAAGTGGACTACTTATAAAATGAAGAAATATAAAATTTAACTTTTCAAACTTAAAGACAGTTTTTTTCTTTTCTTTTCTTTTCTTTTTTTGACCATGCTGTGCGGCTTGTGGGAGGGATCTTAGTTCCCTGACCAGGGATTGAACCCGGGCCCATGGCAGTGAAAGCGCTGAGAACTAACCACTGGACCGGTGGGGAATTCCCAAAACACAATTTCTTCTTGTAGAAATTATTATGTATTTATATGAATGTATGTATGTATCCACATACATTCTTTTTTTTAAATATAAATTTATTTTATTTATTTATTTTTGGCTGCATTGGGTCTTCGCTGTTGCACATGGGCCTTCTCCAGTTGCAGCAAGCGGGGGCTACTCTTCCTTGTGGTGCATGGGCCTCTCGTCGCAGTGGCACCCCCCATTGCAGAGCACGGGCTCCAGGTGCGCGGGCCTCAGTAGTTGTGGCTCGCAGGCTCTAGAGTGAATGCAGGCTCAGCAGCTGTGGCGCACAGGCCCAGTTGCTCCACAGCATGTGGGATCCTCCCGGACCAGGGCTCGAAACCTGTGTCCCCTGCATTGACAGGAGGATTCCTAACCACTATGCCACTGTGGAAGCCCCACATACATTCTTAATCATTCATTTGACTTTAAAAAAAATTATTTTCTCATTTGGTTATATTTTATTTTCCTCCCCCAAATCCTACTTATTTTCACTGTAAGTATCCCAACTTTTAACTATGAGAAATTTCAAAATATGGGAAGGCTGAAATAGTACACTGAACAACTATACCATCCACCTGGATTCACAGTTGATAGCATTTTGCCTTATTTGTTTCCTCTCTATATTTATTTATACCCTTTTTTTCCTGTTTGGCTATTTGTCAAGTCAGTTGACATTTCACCCTTAAATACTTCAGTGTACACTCTTTAAGAGTAGAGACATCCTAAATAATCATATTATCACTCCTAAGAAAAGTAACAGAAATTTGGCTGTATCTTTCTTGACTACTTTTTAATAAAATCAAAGACCTTTGAAATATTTTTTCTATAGTTGAGGGAAGGTCAAATGATTATGACTTAAATTTAGATTATTAAATTAATATACAGCAAGAGATGATACTTTCAAAGAACTCTCTATATTCATACACTTTACATATATTAATGTATAGAAAATCCTTATTGCTCAGTGAGGTGTAGGTAATATTCCTGTTTTACAGTTGAGGAAACAGAGTCAAGGAGAGGCCACGGAGCCTGGTCACCTTTAGTAAGTGGTGGAGATAGTGTTTTAATGCAAGCAGTTTAGTCTAAAGCAGTGAACTTAATGAGTTGCCATACTGTCAGTTAATTCACATAATCACATGAATTATCGCTTACCTACAATGAAGTAGCAACATATTTTTTCTCAAGTTTTTCCTTTGCTCTTTTCTTTGTATCTCACATAATTGCACATAGAGTTATCCCTCAGTATCCTCAGGGGATTGGTTCCAGAACCCCCTTTGGAGTCCAAAACCTGAGGATGCTCAAGCCCCTTATGTAAAATGGCATAGTATATGCGTATAAGCTCCATACACCCTCCCATGTACTTTAAATCATCTCTAGATAACTTACAATACCTAAAACAGTGTAAGTGCTATGTAAATAGTTGGAGCATGTGGCAAATTCAAGTTTTGTGGTTTGGAACTTTCTGGAAATTTTTTTTGGGGGGCGTGGATATTTTCCACCAGAGAGGTTGGCGGAATCTGTGGATGTGGAGACCGTGGATATGGAAGGCCAGCTGTATCTATATTGAAATTGATTAAATTTCCTTAATTGATTTAGGGTATATATGCTCAGTTTTACAAATTTTAACTTTGGCTTCACAAAAATAAACCTCTGGTAAAATATTTTCCTAAAATTGTTCCTTGGTAAATCTACAAGTCCATATACCAACCCAGTATAACTTATTTCTCTATGTTTATCCAAGTACTAATAGTTTGTCTTAGGGTCTTTTAAATAATTAGCCTCTAAAAATGTATAATGTATACATTATACATTTTAAAGCAGTGTAATGGAGTAGGAAGAATGTGGGCATAACCTTCTCGCCCTCCAGCCTTGTCAATTATTAGATGTGACGCTGGATCATATTAACTAACTATTCTGAGTCTGTTTCCTCCTCTATAAAATGAAGATGATACTATTTAAGCTTACAGGTGGTTGTAACAATTAAATGACACTTTCTGACATCTGATATTCAACAAAAGCCAAATATTATATTGTATATGTTTCTTAGCTTCAGAAAGTTTGAGGAATTTTAAATTACCTATATTGTACCATTTGGTTACAAGCAGCTTACGTTTTGTAAAAGTAGTTAACTGTAATATAACCTTTGTTATATAATATAATGAGACACAACTGACAGTTTAATCATTAACTAAGAAAAAAAATAATTTAAAATTCCTGTGTTTAGGAAAAGGCTGTGTAGTATTTAATCCTTTAATCTCTGAATTTTTTATTAGTGAAAATTTATTGTTTTAGAATTTGTTCAAATAAGCTAATATATTTACATTGCAGATATATATATATATATATATATATATGTCTCAGTATATATATTTTCTGGCAGATGGCAGTCAGGTGTTCAAGAAAGGGACATCTTTTTCTGACTTGAATAAAAGCATTGAAAGTCTAGTGGTAGCCCTGATGAGCAATAAGGAAATTTTCCAAGTACATTATTGCTCATGCCACATCTGAGAGAAGGAAAGGGGAAGGGGGAGGGGTATGTATTAAAGGTTGTTAACTCCCCACAGTTTAAAGATCTAATAGAAAGTTTTCATCTTTGGCTGAAGTTATTCAGGACTTAAGAAGTGACAGTATGTTGTAATGGTTAAGCACACAGGCTCTGCAGTTGAATGACCCCTTTTCTTATCTAACTGCTCACCTTATGCAAGCTGTTCAACTACTTTGTGCATTAATTTTTTCATATGGAAAATTGGGATAATACTTATAGGGTGGCAAGGCTATACATATTTATAGATACAATCTGTGTGCTTCCTATATGCCAAGTTCTATTTTATCTATACATACATGTACATGAACTCTTGGCATGGGAAGCCCTTGGGTCTTTTTTATTTAAAAAATGGTATCTGTCAGCTACCATTTGCAGGCTTAGATTCCACCTAAGATATCCTGATTCAGGCGGGCAGGGAAGAAGGGAGGCATAGTGTATTTTGGAAAAGTGCCCTAGTTCCCGAAGTTATTCTGTATCCTTTCTACTCATCCCTTCCTGCCCAATAGTATTAGTACATCTGGCCATACCCTGCCAGCCTATTAAATCTTCATTACCTGACTCATATTCTCTTCTAGCAGTGTCCTTCAAGAGAGCTGCCGATCTCCTGCTGTAGACTACTCCTCACAGTGGTGACTATGGTGGCAAACTGAACTTGGGAATCAGTATCCTACATGTATGGGTGGGCTGCAGTTATCGTGTGTCTTTCTGCTTCCTTTGAACTTCTTCTGAGTTGTGCTGAGTCATCTTTCCATCTAGCCCATTTGTCTTCTCCTCCAGAATTTCATTTCTCACATGTGACAGGCCACATAATTGTAACTTGCTAAACTTTACCTGTGATAGTCTCCTGGCAATAATTAACATTTGGTTTACGGGGACTAATCCAGCTCCTAGCCATTTGGAGTAGCAATCATCTCTCTTTTGTAAAATAGCTTTATAGAATTAAGAGGAAACACAGTTGAGATCCAGATGCTGAGTTTTTTCAACAGCATTTGTTTTATATTAACAATGGCCATAACTGTAAACTTCACAGCTGTGAACTTTTAAAATTTGATTGACTTATAATATCATTTATGTACCACTTTTCTTCAATAAATGGAATTAAAACCTTACATAAACTGGATTTTACGTTAAAGGATTTTTTAAATTTAAAAAATTTTTTTTGCGGTACGCGGGCCTCTCACTGTTGCGGCCTCTCCCGTTGCGGAGCACAGGCTCCGGACACGCAGGCCCAGCGGCCATGGCTCACAGGCCCAGCCGCCCCGCGGCATGTGGGATCTTCCCGGACCGGGGCACGAACCTGCGTCCCCTGCATCAGCAGGCAGACTCTCAACCACTGCGCCACCAGGGAAGCCCACGTTAAAAGATTTTATGTTAAAATTGTATCTTTATGACTAAAATTTGTGAAAATTACTTGAGCTGAGAAAACTGCTAAAACACGCCTCTATTTTTGCCAAGGGTTGGCCTTATTTTTTGTTCTATCTGCCAGCCTAAAGAACCCTCATGAGTTAATTATATTCATGACTTGTTTTATGTAATATGAACCGTGAACTATTAAAATTCTTCTCATAATTCTGTCTCATACATTTAAGATTGTTTTTTATTTTAGTTAATTGAGCATTTTCTCTATATATAGAAAAACAGGTTGAAAACAATTATAATCATGTGAAGTTTGGTAATTTGGTTGGGTATATTGATGACATTACCCCTCAAATATTAAAATGATAGTGAGTCCAATATGTTTATTTAAAAGTCCCTAATTTTCTTTCAGACAGCTTATACATAACTTCCTTGGGAAACATTTTGATATCCTCCTCCCCCAACAAAATTGCTTCCCCATTTGTGTTAATATAGCACTTAGGATAGACTTTTTTTTTTTCCCACCAGATGGTATCGTAGTTAATGGACTGAGAGTTTTGTGTTGGGCATTTCTGTATGTAGAGTGTTTAATGCAGGGTCTGGCGCAATGTTTATGTTGTGTTGAAAATATGGGAAGGAACATTTGAAATGAATAACTCATGTTTTGTCAAAGTGAGTTGTCAAATGTTAAGTTTTAAACAATGTAGAATATGCTAATTTCCTCACTTTTATTTCATAATCTCAATAGGACTATACAGGCTCCAGCCCAAGTTCCTGTGGTCGTATCTCCTGGGAATCAGCATTTGCACACAGTAACACTTCAGACAGTGCCAATCACAACAGTTATAGCCAGCACAGATCCATCATCAGGTGCTGGATCTCAGAAATTTATCTTACAAGCCATTCCATCGTCACAGCCCATGACAGTACTGAAAGAAAATGTTGTGCTCCAGTCGCAGAAGCCGGGCTCTCCTCCTTCCATTGTCCTGAGTCCTGCCCACGTACAGCAGGTTCTTACCAGCAATGTTCAGTCCATTTGCAATGGAACCGTCAGCGTGGCTTCATCTCCGTCCTTCAGTGCTACCACACCTGTGGTGACCTTTTCTCCTCGCAATTCACAACTGGTTACTCACCCACCTGGCACTGTAATCACTTCAGTTATCAAAGCTCAAGAAACAAAAACTCATATACAGGAAGTAGAGAAAAAGGAGGTTGAAGATAATTTGAAAGAAGGCACTGGGGAAACTGAGCAGCAGTCACAGCCTTATGTGATGGTGGTATCCAATGGATTTACCTCTCAGGTAGCTATAAAAAACGAACTGCTGGAACCCAACTCTTTCTAAGTAATATACCAAAGGAATTACAGATGGTGGTTTTTTTAATTGAACATTTTCAGTTGTATGCAAACTATTGATTGATTCTAAGGTAAATTCTCCAAATGTTCCTAATTTTATAGTTAACTTGTTAAAAATAATAACTTAGAGTTAATTTTGACTTTGTTAGATGAGGGGAGGAAAACCCAAGTGTTTCCTTTTGTTCTTCAAATGTTTCAGAATTCAATTGTGAAGGAACAGGCATTTTATACTATGAAGACATTCTTTTGAGATTTTTTCCAGTGGCTATATCATAAGCATTTTTAAAGTTTCTTTTTAAATTTTACATTGTATTAGCTTTTCTGATTCTTCTGTAAATACAGTACTTAAATATGACATCAGGAAATTTATATAGGAGCTATTTTCATTCCACTTGTATAGGTTAAGTCTTGACTCTTTCAAATGCAAGACACCTATTTTATGCCTTGTTAAAATTATGATTTCACTTAGATCGACTTTAGTTTGTTGCACTGTATATTGAACTATGACTATGTAAATTATAACATTAAAAATCGAAATGTGCCCATGATATGGCTGAACCTGTTTCAGAAGCAGGATAATATAAAAGTATCAGCCTAAGAGTGGCTCTCCTACTAACTAGTTGTATAACCTTGGGCAAGCCACTTGACCTTTCTGGGCATCATAAGAGGAGGGATGTATTGGATTAGATTAGATGATCTCCAATTTCCTATCTAGTTCTAAATTTTATGATTCTAAGCCCTATGTTTTAAGCTTATCTCCTACTGTAAATATAGCTAAAATATTGCAGAAAAATTAATGACCCTACAAAATTCATTTTGCTGTTACCTGTTAAGATTTGCTCTGAACCTGAATTCCTCCTAAATACTTTGTTAATTAACTCTTTAGGCCACTGTGCACTGTGGTCCACTAGTAAAAAACTTATGTTGCTGAGTGCTAAATGATATACTGCTATTCTGAAAGAGTCAGGGCTCTTTAAGGCCCCAGAAAGCAACCAAGCCTTGGGCTAATCTGGCTGAGTAGTCAGTTGCTATAAAAGCATAATTGCTTTATATTTTGGATCTTTTTTTTTTATTGAGAGTGGGGGGAGGGGGAATTGCATACAAAGATATACATTATATATCCCAGTTTCTGAAATGCAATAGTTTTTAGATTACTTTTTCAACTGTAAATAATGTACATTTAATTTCACAAGAAAAATTGTTTTCTGCAAATTTTCTAGTATAGCAAAAAGAAATTTTTGTAGTTGAAAGAATCATTATGTTTAGAGGTCTAATGTTATATGTTTTCATGTTACAGAGTGAATTTGTATTTAAACAAAAATTTAAATTTTGGAATCCTCTAAACGTTTTTGTATCTTTAATTGGTTTGTTATTAAATAAATCATGTAAAAATCCTGTGTTTTTGTTTTCAAGAAAATGTTCCTTAAGAACAAGTATACAGACAATGTTGCTAGTATTAATGTTATTAAACGTTTATATAACACCCTCCATTAGTCAGATTAGAATTGCAGAATGTCATCCTCTCAGTTTTCCTTTCTACCATGCCAAATGGCAGTTTCTGGACACGACACAATGGATTACAAAGCTCCAAAAATTAGAAAATAAAATGTTCCCAGCGATAATATTAAACACACTCTAAAAAACAAGTTTTCTAATTAGAAATTAGATCAGTTAATTGTTAAACTTGGAAAACACAGAAACAGAAAAATGTAACAAAATTAAAATCTCAATCCAATACACCTATACCTAGTAGTAACTTCCACTTATTCATTTCCTCATGTCAGTTAATATTCTTCCCAAATATGATTTTTTTTTTTTTTTTGCAATACGCGGGCCTCTTACCGTTGTGGCCTCTCCTGTTGCGGAGCACGGGCTCCAGACGTGTAGGCTCAGCGGCCATGGCTCACGGGCCCAGCCGCTCCGCGGCATGTGGGATCTTCCCGGACCGGGGCACGAACCCGCGTCCCCTGCATCGGCAGGCGGACTCTCAACCACTGCGCCACCAGGGAAGCCCCCCAAATATGATTTTTAAAGGAGCATTCTTATCTCTGAAGATGGAGGGAAACAGAGAAGAATCTGAAGGAACAGACCTTGCTAGTTTTCTCCAGTTTACTACCCTTAGCTCATACCCTTCTGTTCCATTGTTTTTCTCTGACTTTCCATTCTTCATCAAACCTAGTATAAAAATGTTCAGGCTTAACCATTTCTTTGAGTCTTCATTTCCTTTTGGAGGCTCCCACATTACAGAAAACTTAATATGCTTTTCTTCTTTAATGTCTTTGTCAGTTTGAGTTTTAGGCCCAGGCAGGGACCCTAAGAGGATCAAGGAAAAGTTTTCCTCCCTTAGAACTCTAGCCATGCATCCCCTAATATAATCTCCCAGTACTGAACTCCTGAACAGGGACATAACTCTTACTCAGTACGTGGCCTTTCTACATCAAGTCATTGATTCAACATGTATTAAGGAAGTACCTGCAATGTTACTGTCACTGTCCTTAATTTATAAACCTGCTGCTTTCCTCACTTTCCATTCATTCTTTTTCTTAAAAATTTCATTGAAGTATAGTTGATTTACAGTGTTAATTTCTTTTATACCGCAAAGTGACTCAGTTATACATTTATATATTCCTTCTATTTTTGGCCACTTGGCATGTGGGATCATGGTTCCCTGACCAGGAGCCAGACCCACGCCCCCTGCAGTGGAAGTGTGGAGTCTTAACCACTGGACCACCAAGGAAGTCCCTATATCTTTTTCATATTCTTTTCCACTGTGCTGTGCCGCAGAGTATTGAAAATAGTTCCCTGTGCTATACAGTATGACCTTGTTGTTTAAACATGCTATATGTAATAGTTTGCCTCTGCTAATCCCAAACTCCCATTCCTTCCCTCCCCTAGCCCCCCCACCCACCCCGCTCCTTGGCAACCACAAGTCTGTTCTCTGTATCTGAGTCTGTTTTTATTTCATAGATATGTTGATTTGTACCATATTTTAGATGCCACATATAAGTGATATCATATGGTATTTCTCTTTCTGATTTACTTCGCTTAGTATGATAATCTATAGGTCCATCCATGTTGCTGCAAATGACATTATCTCATTCTTTTTGATGGCTGAGTAATATTCCATTGTATATATGTACCACATCTTCTTTATCCATTTGTCTGTCAGTGGTTCTTTAACCCACTGTAGTAGTATATTTGCCCTATTACCCTGAAATTACTGTTGCAAAAGTCACTAAAAAGGAATCAATTTCCATATTGCCAGATTCCCCCCTTCTTCTCTTTCTTGACCTCTCCAATATTTGATAACCTTTTATAACTCACTGTTCCTTTAAACTCTCTATTGCCTTTACTTTTGTGCCCAACTCTCTCCTGTCCTCTTCCTGCCTTTATAATAATTTCTTAATGTTCCTCTTGGGTTGCTCCAGAGACTTTTTCAAAGGTTAGAGTTCTCCCAAGTTTTATCTAAAGATCACTGTTCTTCTCTGTTGTCTTCACCTTGTCCCCCTTCAATGTGTTCTTCCCCAGTGCAACAGGGGTGCACTTAATTGTACCAAGCCATTCAGTGGTTTCTTACTATCCTCAGCTGGATTTGAGGCCCTGCATGGTTTCACAAATTTCCTTGATCCCACCAGCCTTATCTTCAAATTTTACTCTCCAAATCATACTGTCAGATAGGATTTGGATGCTTTCAATTGCAAGGAACCAAAAAACCCTATTCAAAATTATTAAATAGTACAAAATTAGAAGTCTAAAGTTCGGAGGTTTCCAGGTTTGTTAATTCAGGAGCACAGTAGTGATATTGAGCAACCAGATTTCTTCCATCTTTCTGCTTTTCTCAGTATTTTGGTGTAGTTTCCAGGATGGCTTCTGCTGTGGTGCAAGATAGCTGCAGCAGTTCTTCTATGTTTCTGTTTATCAGTAAGGAGACCTTTCCCAGAGCACCCTGAGTAGCCATCTCTTCAGAGCTCATTGGCTAGACTGGTCATATATACCCCTTCCTAAACCAAGTGCTGGCCAAGGAAGCAGGATTACCATAGATGACTTAGTCATGCGTTGGGGAGATGCACAGTCAAACAAAATAGGACTCCATAGCAAGGAATAAGGGAGGAATGATGTAGTCTACTGTCATCTATACACAGCCTTCTTCCCACACATATACTTCCAAAAATGCTCACACCTACAGGAAGCATGATTTCTCTCCTAAAGAGAGATCAGCTGAAGTGTCATCCAGCTACTTGATCCAGTTTCATGACTAGGGTCTTCAAGGTGATTCGCAGTCCTCTGTTTCAGATCACCCGTGGCCTCTGCTTTCTTGTCCTCCACTGCCACACCAGCATGAGCACTGGGAATAAATCTCTTTCCAAGGCTTCTCAGCTTTAGAATACATTTCTTGATGGTGTGAGTTTAATGTCCTGTCTCAGGGTCACCATTTTCCCAGTCTGGAGCAGTTGTCTTCAGTGCCTTGCATCCTTTCTTTTCCATCTGGCGGGTGATACATACTAGAGTCTGTTTTGTAGCATTCCACTTCCAAATACCAAACTGTCTGTCAGTTTGGGTTCTTGGTCGTTTGCAACAGAGATGGATTCTGGTTTTCAGCATAAAAGAAATTTTATTAGAAGAATATCATGCAGTTTACAGAATAGACAAAAAGACTAGAGAATCGGGGTCAGTCTGTGTCACACAGTTAAACAAATCGCAAAACCATATTGCACAACTGGTCCACTTGTAGCCACTGTTGCCAAGCACCTAAACACCGAGCTTTGTACCACTGTCTCTACTGCTTCCGAAATTTGAGAGAATAGAATTTGCATCTAGAGAGAATAACCAAGGCCCTTCCTTGACTCCTTACGTTAACTAGCTACCAATTTATGTGACTGGCTGCCCAAAAGAATGACCGATGTCCTCTATCGGGGCAAATCTAGATTTTTATGGGGTACACAGTTTGGTGGTTGGATGGGTGAGGGGAACTTAGGAAAAACAGAAAAGTAGAATACCAACTTAGAGGGTTTGAAGGGGCTTATGCAAATGAACAGCCCTAAACGCTCTACTTGCCAACTCTGAGCTCCCTTTACTTTCCAGACCTCTGCACTTGCTGTCACTCTGCTTGGCACAGTTGCTCTCGTTCTATTTGGCTAAATTCTATCTTCTACCTTCAGGCCTCAGCTTAGACATTACTTCCTCTGAGAGCTTTCTCTGAGTTCTTAAAAGTTCCCCACTACTGTCATAGAGCCTTTTAGTTTCTCATTTGGGCACAGATGACACTATAATAATTGACTGCTGGTATGTGTGATTCCAACACTACATTATAAAGAGCCAAGACTGTAGTCATTTTAGTACCCTCAGTCCCTACTGTAATATCTCCACATAGTAGGTACAGTACTCCATAGTTATTAAATATGTGACTAAGCTACATACATGTTCTCCTTACCTGTTTTTATGTTCGTGTTCTCATGTTGCTAACCACCATCTGTGTGCCAATGACTATCAATTCTTACCTACAGCTCCGAGCTTGTTTTACAGATAGCTTTATAGAGCTATAATTGACATACAATAAGTGGCACATATTTAAATAGAGTATAAAATGAAATCATTGCCATAATCAAGTAGTGAACCTACTCATGTTTGGTGAACATTAGCCTAAAAGTTTCCTTGTGCCCCTTTGTAACCACTCCCTTCCTGCTGATCTGCTTTCTGTCTACATAGATTATATTAGTTTGCATTTTCTAGTATTTTATGTAAATGGAGTCATATAACATGCGCTATTTTTTTTGGTCTGGCTCCTTGCACGTAGCGTTAACTTTTTTGAGATTCATCGATGTTGTAGTCTGTATCAGCATATTTTTCCTTTTATTACTGAAAAAAATTCCCTTGTTTTCTTATAATATTCTATTACATGGATATACTAGTTTATCCATCCACCTGTTAATGGACATTTGGGTTGTTTCTAGTCTTCAGCTATTATCATTAAAGCTGTTAGGAATATTCCTGTACAAATCTTTATATTGGACATGTATTTTCATATCTGTTGAACAAATACCTAGGAGTGGTCTGGCTAGGTCATATGATGGTTGTACCATCTTACGTTCCCACCAGCAGTGTATGAGGCTTTCAGTTGCTCTACATCCTCTTCAACATGCTCTTTTATATTCAATATTTTTGCCATTTTAATGGGTGTGTAGTAGTATCGCATTGTGGTTTTAATTTCCCTAACGACTAATGATTTTGAGCAATTTTCATGAGCTTACTTGACATCCATGTATCTTCTTTGATGAAGTGATTGTTCAGGTTTTTTTGCCCATTTAAAAATTCCCTTGTTTTCTTATTACTGAGTTTTGAGAACTCTATATATTCTGAATACTAGCTCTTCATCAGATATATGATTCACAAATAACTTCAAAGTGCAGAAACTTCTAAATTTTCATAAAGTTTATCAACTTCTTTTATGGATCATGCTTTTGGTGTCATATCTAAGAAATCTTTGTCTAACCCAAGGACACAACGATCTTTTTTCTAGAAGTTTTATAGTTTTAACATTCAGGTCCATGATCCATTTTGAGTTAGATTTTGTAGATGGTGCAAGGTATATATTGAAGTTCACTTTTTTGCTTTTGTATATCCAATTTGTTGAAAAGACTATCCTTTTCAATTGAAAAGTCTGAAAGGACTATCTTTTTCAACTGTCCTTTCTGCCCTGAATTACCTTTGGACCTTTGCTTAAAATCAGTTGTTCATACACATACGAATCTCTGGACTCTCTTTTCTGTGCTATTGATTTGTCTATCTTTGTACCAATACACAAGATTGATGTGTTGAAATCAGGTAGTGTTAGTTCTCCAACTCTGTTATTTTTCAAAGTTGATTTGGCTATTCTGAGTCTTTTGCATTTCTATTTAAATTTCAGAATCAGTTTGTCAACTTATAAAATTGAAAAAGTCTGGGATTTTGATTGGGATTGGGTTGAATCAATAGATCAGTTTGGGAAGAAGTGACATCTTAAGTCTGAATCATGAGCATAGAATATCTCTCCATTTGTTTAAGTGTCTTTAATTTCTCTCAGCAATATTTTGTAATTCTCAATGTATATGTTTTGCACATCTTTCGTCAGATTTAATTTTCAGTATTTAATATTTACTGCTATTGTAAATATCATTTAAAAAAATTTCAGATTCTGTTTTTCATTGCTGACTTTGTTTTAATCTTTCCCCCTACTGAAGCATAAAGTGCACAAATCTTAAGTGTATAAGTTGAAAAAATATGATATGTGACTACATTACTGTAATTGTCACCTAGTCAAGATATATAACATTTCCCACAACAGGAAGTCTTCCTCATGGCCCTTCCCAGCCAGGAGATCACTCTCTGACGTCCCTCACAATGTTTTTTATTTTCATATAAATGGAATCAACCAGGATGTACTCTGTCTGGCTTCTTTAGCTCAACATTATGTATGTGAGGTTCATCCATATTGTTGTGTGTCCTGTTAGTTCATTCTTAGTCTTTGATCTCTAGTATTTTTCTTCTGTGAAAGGACATTTAGGTTATTTCCAGTTTTTGCTACTGTGACTAATGCTGCAATCAATATTCTTGTACACAAACGTAAGTATTCTTTTCTCTTGGGCATATGCCTAGTGGTAGAATTACTGGGCAATAGGGTTCATGTATGACTAGCTTTAGTAGATAGTGTCAAAGTTTTCTAAAGTAGCTATACCAATTTATACTCTCCCTAGCAATACGTGAAAGTTACAGGTGTTCCATATCCTTGTCAATGCTTGGCACTGGAATTCTTTTTAATTTTAGCCATTTTGGTGGGAGTGTTTAGTACCAAATTATGATTTTACTGTCCCTGATATAGCTATTGATGTAGAACTTCTTTTCGTATACATATTGGCCATTTAGAGAACATCTGAAAATCAACCAAAGTAATTAACATTAACTTATTAAAGAAAAAATAAACATGGACATTTCAATAAAGGCAGAAAAAGCATTTCATATTGAATGCTTTCTCCCTAATGTTACAATCAAGATAGGAAGTCCATCATCACTACTTTTACTCAACACTATAGTAGACATCCTAGCCAGTGACAACCAGCAAGAAAAATAAAAGGTATAATGATTGCACAGGAAGATGTCAAACCATCTATCACAGATCACAAGACACTGTGATGACTGAAATTCTAAAAGAGTCTACAAAGTATTAGAAATAGTAAGGGAACTTAGCAAGATGGTTGAATATAAGGTCAATATGTAAAAACCAGCAGTGTTTCTATACACTAGCAACAAATATTAAAAATTTAGAATGCCATTTAAAAAGCATAAAAACCCTCAAATACCCAAGAATAAATTTAATGAAAGATATGTAAGACTTCTACACTGTAACCTACAAAACACTGCTGAGAAAAATTAAAGACCACTTAAATAAATGGAAGGGTGTATTATATTCATGGATTGGAGGAATCAACATAAAGATGTCAGAAAAAAAAGAAATGGAGGCAACCTAAATGTCCATCAACAGATGAAAGGATAAAGATGTGGTATACAAAAAAAAAAAAAAAGATGTGGTATACAGATATACGATGGAATACTACTCAGCCATAAAAAAGAATGAAATAATGCCATTTGCAGCAACATGGATTGGTACAGAGATTACCATACTGAGGTAAGTCAGACAAAGGCAAATATCATATGATATCGCTTAATACATGGAATCTAAAATATGATACAAATGAACTTATTTACAAAACAGAAACTGACTCACATAGAAAACAAACTTATGGTTACCAAAGGGGGAAGATGCGGGGAGGGAAAAATTAGGAGTTGGGGTTAGCAGATACAAGCTACTATATATAAAACAGATAAACTACTGCATAGGATAGGGAACTATATTCAATATCTTGTAATAAACTACAATGGAAATGAAAAAGAATATCCATCTATCTGTATCTGAATCAGTCTGTGTACACCAAAAAGTAACACAACGTTTTAAATTAACTATACTTCAATTAAAAAAAAATTAGGATCAGTTTTCCCCAAATAGATTGATCTATAGATTCAATGCAAGCCCAGTTAAAATCCTAGCAGGATTTTTTGTCTTGCGGGGGGGGGGGGGGGGGGGTTCTTTTTTTTTTTGAAATTAACAGGTTCTTTCTAAAATTTATAAATAAATGGAAATAAGTTCTATAAAATGTATAAAATGTAAATACAGAGGCCTTTGACTAGCCAAGGCAATCTTTAAGAAAAAGTTATAGGGCTTCAAGACTTATAAAGCTACATTACGATAGTGTGGGACAAGGTTAGACAGACCAATGTAATAAGAACCTGGAAACAGACCCTCATATATGTGGTCATCTACTTTACAACAAAGGTGCCATAATCATTTAGTGGGGGAAATGGCAAATGACAGCCTTTTCAGCAAGTAGGGCTGGGTCAATCAGCTATCCATAAGGGGGGAAAAGGAAACTTGATCCCAACCTCCTACCTTTCATAAAAATGAATAAACCTGTCTGTGAAAGGTAAAATACTCAAGCAACTAGAAGAAAACACAGGTGACTATCCTCATGGCTTTGGAGCAGACAAGGCCTTACATATGATACAAAAAGCATTGATCACAAAAGGAGAGATCAGCAAACCCAGACAGTTTTACCTCAATTATTTCTGTAATTCTTACGATCCCCTACAATCACTAACCTATTTAAGAATCACTTGGCCTGTAATACAGCAGTTGTCTCCCAACAACTGTTCTTTTCCCTTTAATCATTCTTCCACAGTACAGACAGAATAACATAAAAATGCAAATTTAACTGTTACTGCCTTTTTTGAGTAAAAATCCTATAACGGGTTAACATCTTTAAGAGAATTACATCCAAACTTCTCAGCAGATTACAACTAGCCCTTTATGATCTGGCAGTTACCTGCCTCTCCACCACCCAGTCAGTCTGCTTCTAGCTTGAATTTTGGCTCTACCAATTTCAGAGTTCACATTATCACTTTCTAACATTCGGCCTATTCTGCCTGAATTGCCTTTTCCATTTCCTTCACTAATTCGAATTCATCTTTCCAGACTGAGGTTCCGGTACAACATATTTGAGGATTCCATCCGTATACCTTATATTCGGCTGCGTCCCTTGTTGCTATCACATCACTGACTATTGCCCTTCTTTGGTTTTAGCACTTTGAACAAAACTGGCTTAAGTTTCTGGAAGGCGTTAACATCACTGAATCCCAGGACTTAGTTTAGATTCTCGATGTGGCAGACACTCGAGTTCAGTTACTTGTTTACCTCTACTGAGAGCCGCTCACTCCCACTCCTTCCTGCTCCCCACCCCGCCCCCATCCCCGTCCCGTGGAACTTGCTGGAAGCTTCTTCTATCTGAATTGCACGGGTCAAAGGGCGGTGACGGAAGGCCTGACCAAAGAGGTGGAAAGTAAAGCAGCACTGAGACAAATTCAGGCCACCTTTCTCCCTTCAGTGCCTTCGGATGGTACACGTTTTTCTTCTGTCTGGGAAGCCAAGTAGGAAGAAAGCCTGGGCCTGTGTCGTTCTGGGGAAAGGAACAGTTCACCCGCACCGGAACCAAAAGGTTTCCTCCAGTCCAGCCTCTGCAAGGGCGGAGCGACTTCCGGCGAGTCCGAGGCCTTTTAGGGTTCCCAGCGCCAAGATCCCGGCATCGACGCGCCATCCGGAACTCGCTCCCGGAAAAGAACACGTAGCCGAGAACGTCACGGGTCACGAAAAGCTTGGCTGCCTCCGGGAGCCATGATGAGAGCTGCAGAGAAAAGGGAGCTCGATGTGCCTTGTGTTATTATTATTAACAGACATACAAACGACCCCAAACGCCACACGTTCCTGAGCGATAACAGTACGACACAAAAGTCCTTTCGACCTACCACCCACTGAGGCTCTGCGGCTGTGTGGGTGCGCGCAAGGACTGGTTTACGCCGCGGCCTGCGTAACCATGGCTGCAGGGGGCGGGGCCTGACAGGCTGCTCGCCGGCCGGGGGTGGGGGCGGGGTGGGCCAGGAGAGTCGGTCCTCCAAGGTCCCAGCCCAACACGCGCCCGCGCTTCACCTCCCCTCCCCTCGCGGCACGCTACGTGGCTGCTCATTGGCTACGTAGGACGGAAGCTCGGTTGGTGTTTCTCCAGAAGTTCCCCCTTGGGCGGCGGCGGAGCTGGTAACTTCGGTAGGAGCAGCACCAGCAGCGGTAACAGTAACTGTTAGAGATGGCGGCGGCTGCTGCGGCACCTGCAGCAGCCCAGAGGTGCGTGTTTTTCCTTCTCTTTGCTATTATTTGTATCCCCCTTCGTCTTTCTTTAGTTAGAGAGCCCTGCTGAAGTCGTTGTTTTCCTGGCAGGTTTTTCCGGAGCTTCTCTGATGCTCTGATCGACGAGGACCCCCAGGCGGCGTTGGAGGTGAGAGAGCCGGTTCTCTGTGCTCTGGGGAACGCAGCCGCGTTGGGTTCCGGCCCACCCCGCCTCTTCCCAGCACTGTCTTCCTGGGGTCGGGGCTGCTGCTTTTCCTGTCTCAGCCTCGATGTTGACAGACTCCGCCTCTCCCTTCTGTGTCCCGCAGCGGCCCGGTTACGCTTCCCATCCCTAGTCCGTTCCTGTATCCTTGGAGCTGCTTAGTAAAACCTCTTCATTTTGGGGGTAGAGGTAACATTCATAGTTGGTCTGAAAGGGTTTGTTTGTTTTTTAAATGGCATTTGTGACTGAGAGCAAAAAGTGAAATCTAAGGCTTGATGTTTATTCATTCGGTTTTTCGTTTGACAATCATCCTTGCCATTTCTGTGTACCAGGTTTGTGCTGAGTGCGTGTATGAACTCACACTATTGGAACAGAAACCTTTTCCCGTGTGTGTCCGAAAATTTCCAGATGTCCAGTCACTGTTCATTACCCACTCATTTGTTTATTCCTCAAAACAATTTCTTGGGGGCAACTGTGGAAGGCACTGTCTGCTCTGGATTAAAGTCTTATTTATGTATTTAACTGACTTGGAAGGCACTTTGTGTTTGTGTTAAGTGAAAAACTATAACGCTGTGAAGGAAAGCAAAAGAGCAAGAGTTAAATAATAATTTGAAGTAATAAAGAGAGCCCAGACTAAGAATACATGATGTAGTGGGTCACAAAGTTTAGCCAGGGGTTTCTTGCTTTGAAGCATAAAAAAGAGGAAACTTTGTTTTGCTCTTATGGCTTAACATTTGTAAGGTTAGGAATTTGAGGCAAGAGAACCTTTTTCCTAGCTATGACTTCTAAAAGAAATTTGTTCCGTGGTTAGTGGAGGAGGTGACATTTGAGAAGAGGCATGAGGGAGTGAGCTTGGAAGCTCTGGGGAAAGATTATTTCAGGCAGGAAGAGGAGTCAGTGTCAGGATGCTGAGGTAGGAATGAAGTCAGCTGTGCAAGGAGCAGCAAGAAGGCCCATTTGGTTAGAGTGGGATGAAAGTGGAGTAAGAAATGAGGTGGGGAGGAAACCAGGGCGTGGGTCCTTTGGGGCCTTTTAGGTTGGATTATGCTTTTGGGGCTGGGATACGAACACCTTCAAATAAAGTGGTTGATTACTCGGTAGTGTTGTGATGTTTCCTAGTGATGCTTTTGGGATCACTATTAGAGTAATGTTACCAGAGGCACTGAGAGTTTTTCTCTATAATTCCTTATGTCAGCTAGATAGCTGTTAATTTTCAGAACCTACCTTTGTTATTATGGTCCTCTTAGGCCCCATGCCTCCTTTGGAAATCTAGTTTATATTAATAGTTGCTATTAAAGGATATTAATGTAATGAATTCTTTGTCACGTTACATCTCAGTTACTTTTAAAATTATTTATTGAAGTGGGATATCTAACACAAATCTTAAGTCTGTACTAATGAACTTGAAGTTTTACATGTATGTATACCACCCAGATCAAGATATAGAATACTTCCATTCTCAAGGCTTTCTCATGTTTTTCCCCAGCCAATAATTCCTCTTACCCACCTGTTCTGTACTCTGTCACCATCAGTTAGTCTTTCTTGGACTTCATATAAAAAGTATCATACACTAGGTATTCAGTTGAGTGTAGATACTCTGTCTTGCTTTAAACATTATGGGAGATACATCCATAAGTTGTTTGCTTTTCACTGCTGTGTAGTATTCCACTGTATTAATATAGCACAGTTTATTCTAACAGTGAACATTTGGGGTATTTCCAGTTGTTAGCTAGTATGAATAAAACCACTGTGAATTTTCTTGTACATGTATTTTGGTGAACACATGCAGTCCTTTCTTTTGGGAGTGCATTTGTTTTTTTCTTTCTAGGAGTGAAATTGGATAGTGTAGGTGTGTCATTAGCTTTAGTACATTTGTCCGTAAAGTGTGGCTCTTGGACCAGTAGCATCAGCATCACTTAGGAACTCAGAGAAATGCAAATTCTTGGACCCCACCCCAGATTTTGTTTTTTATTTTTTTTTGGCTGCGCTGCAGGCATGTGGGATCTTAGTTCCCCAAACAGGGATCAAACCCGTGTCCCCTGCAGTGGAAGCACGGACTGCCAGGGAATTCTCCACCCCAGATTTTCTGAAAGTACTTATGACTCCGGTAGGCCAGTACTCCTTACCCGTTCATTTTACAGAAGAAAACAGACCCAAAGAAGTCCAAGTGATCTGTCATAGAGATGTATGCGGCCAGTTAGAGGCAGAATAGGGGCCTCAGGACACATGTTTTCTGATTCTTAGTCTAGTGCTGTAGAATAGCGGCTTTCAAAAGCATGATCCCCAGACCTTCTGCAGAAGAATCACCTGGGAATTTGTTAGAAATGCAGATTCTCAGGACCTACCACAGACCTGAATCAAAAACTGGGAGTGGGGAGAATGATCATGATAAAAACCAGCTTGTGTTAAGAGGAAATGTTCTTTTTAAAACTTAAGATGACCTTCTCACAGAGGTAAACAGGCAAATGTTAATTACTAGGTAATTGGTAATAATGAGTAGGGCGGGAACCTTGATGAGAAGTGAGAGTCTGTTTCCCTCTAGATTTTCCCAAGGGTTGGTTTAACAGTAGCTATTTTAAAATTAAGGTCACTTGATATTACATCAGTTAAAATGTTACATTTTTATATAAGACCATCAATTAAGAATAAAGAGAAAGTGTATCAAGCTGATTACATTTTTCATTCATTAAACAAACAACGTTAGTGGCAAATGCTGTACTGGGAGCCAGCGAGCTAAAGGTGAGACTACTGTAGTGAGGGAGTTTGTAGTCTAGTGGAGAGAGACAGGCAAGTCAACAGATCATTAAAATATAAGTACTCCAGTGGAGTGGTGTATCAGGTACAGTAAAGAGCATAGCAGAGGCTAACTGGGGAAGTAAAAAAAACTTTGCAGAGGAAGTCTTAATTCAGTAAAGGGAGGAAACATATATGTGGATTATGAGAATCTTTTGAGGCCCAGTGTGAGTAGTGCTTAAGAGCATGGGCTCTGGAATCAGACTGCTTGGGTCCATATCCTGGTTTCAAGAAAGTTCCTGCTATCACTTTTCTGGATCAGGTTTCCTGTCTGTAAAATGAGATTAACTAGGACCACTTGAAAGGGTGATTATGAGGATAAATAATGTAAGGTACAAGGGTGAGGCCCTTGAGGTAGACATCTTATAGATTCTTCTCTAGGTTCTAGCCACGCTGGCTTGCTTTCTGCTACTCAAATGTGTCGAGCTCAGTCCTGGTGCAGGGCCTTTGGACTTGGCAGTTCTTTTGCCTAGAACGTACTCTCTATTGACTACCTCTTGATTTGCTTGGAAATGCTCATCACTCTAGATTTCTCTGAAATGTCACCTTCTCAAGGAAGCTGTTTTCTCTGACGACCTTATCTGAATTGGGCCCCAATGTAAGCTTCAAGAGTGCAGGGGTTTTGTGTATCTGTTTACCACTGTGTTCTCAGCGTAGTGCCTGGGTTGTAGTAGGCACTCAGGTGTGTTAAATGACTCCTACCACAATTCTTGGAACAACTGTGAGGTGCATTTACAAGGACGCTGAGGCTAAAGAGATTAACTTGCTCAAGGTTATCGAGTTTAGAAGTGACAAGTCGCAGGTTCAAGGCATCAAGGTCATCCTCTGGAGGAGTGGGTAGGATTGGGGTGTATGATATAATTGTTTGGGAGCTGACTTTGAAGTAGTTGACCACAGATAGCTTTGTTGAGGGCATAGCTGGTTAGCATAAAGTATACCAGTTCTACATGGTTATGTGATTTTTCTCCAGGGGTGCTTGCTAGTTTAGGAATGGAGAAGGCTTGATACTCTTGTTTATCCATGATTGGGGTTTAGCTGTGACTAGAAGAAAATGGCAAGTGGAGTCAGCCTGAGATATCCGGAGCTAAAGGCCTTTAAATGTTAGGTCAGTCTGAGCAGTCTGCTTTTGCTTTTAATCTTAACAACAAGTAACCTTTTTGGATAGCATTTTAAGAGAGGCTAAAGCTCTATAAAGATTTGGAAATTAATTTTCTAAGATCCAAGTCTTAAACAATTTTAATGCCTTAAAAAGGAATTTTCCCCCTCTCGTTCTGTGTTATCAGGGTACTTCCTTTATCATTATCTTGTTAAGATTTCAGTGTAATTATATTTTACACTTCATGGGTTTCTTTACTTTTGTGAACTATAACACAACCCATTTTCTGTGAGAAGTACTATATCTTTGGATACGTTTTGTGTAAGTCTGATTAAATAGCCCTTTGCTGCTGTGATTCAAATGTTGGCACTGAAGTCCTTGCCTTTTGAGATACCTCTCTTTAGTCCCTTTGTATTCTAGCAGCCAGCAGCTGTTGTCACAGAAACAGTAGAACACTGAAAACACTGCCACAAGTCAGATGTAGTTAAGACAACCAGAAGTAATTATTTTAATGTCACTTTTTCTGGTATATTCCTTATTCAAAATAAATTTATTGTTGTGTTTTATTCATGACTTACAAGTTGATGTGTTATAATGTTCAGTTTGTGTTGAGTGGTTTTTTGGTAACTTTTTTTATTGATAGCTTAATAAGTCAGTTGCTTAGTTTATTTAACTGAATGACCATAACTGGTTCTCCTTAACCAACAATTGGTTTGTGTTTTTAAAGGTCACTTGCAAGTTGGTTCAAAATTCAGAAGTTTATACCTGACTCCTAAAGAAAAGGAATATTTTATTCATCTTTGAACCTCCAGTGTCTGGCCTATGTTTATTCCATAATATGTGTTTAAAAATACTTTTTGAAAAACAAACAGAAAAACCTGACTACTGAAAAAAATAAAAATACTTTTTGAATTGATGATCCAGATATTATTATAATCTGTAACAGCCTTTTTGACCTATAATATACATTTTCTTGGTGAGGAGAGGCTGGAAATGTGGTTTTATGATATATTTGAGTAGATATGTAGGAAGCCATCAGCTGTTTTCAAAATTGTTTGAAAGCTTAGTGGAAGATGGTGTTTTTAGCTTAAGAATTTCAAAGTATTAGAAAATCTTGTATTAATACAAATGTTAGATGGTGTGTGAAAAAAACTTGGAGTAAAATTTTACCATGAGGCAATGTTTAGTGGTTAAAATTTGATTTGGGGTCAGACAGACCTGGATTTGAATCCTATCTCTGGCGCAGTCACTGACTAGGAAGTGAGGGAATGGATTTTCTGCGCACATCTGGGGGAAGAGCATTCTAGTGAGAGGGAGCAGCAGGTGCAGGGTCCTGAGATGTTCGAAGAACAGCAAGGAGGCCATTGTGGCTAGAATGGTGGCGCAAGGAGAAGAGTTTTAAGAGGTGAGATGAGAGGGAGAGCAGAAGGTTATATCGAGGAGGGCCTTGCAGATCATTGGAAGGACTTGGGCTTTTGCTGTGAGTCAGCTGGAAAGATGTTGGAAAGTTTTGAGCAGAGACATAGTAACAAGATCTGATTTTCATTACTGCTTGGATCAGGGTGATAGGGGTTAAGATAGTAAAAAGTGGTTTAGATCTTAGGTATGTTGGGTTTTAGGTTTACGATTACCAAGTATAGTATACATTGCTTTGTGAGAATCACACTGCGAGGTTCAAGCAAAGCCACATGTGTGGCTATTGAAGTAATTTTGCCTGTTGAGAAAACTACCAAGTCCCTAGGGTGTGTGGGCAATGGGTAGAGAATCAAAGCCTTCCTGTTTGCCTGCATTTGTCCTTGGCTTCACTGATCGTGTTCTCTCTTCTTGCATCAGTATTGTTCCAGCTACCACTTATGAACTGTGACTGCCCAGACTGGCAGAATTTTAATCGCTCTGTTAATTCTTGATCAACTGATAGTAGCTATCTATGAGATATTGTATCTGGGCTTTTGACAGAATGCTGTAATTTCTTAGGCCATTGATAAGAGGATAGGAGAGGGCCAGGTAAACTTGATTATGTGTTTATTGGTTCCATTAACCTCTCTGAGCTCTAGGTTTAACTTCCATTTTTTAAATTTTTTTATTTTTATTGGACAGCTTCACATTTTCTAGGCATCTCAAACTCTACATGATCTTTGAATCTTCTCCAAATTAGAAGGAGAAAATCAGTGGTGGTCAATGTATATGAACTAAACTCTCCAGAATAAATGAGGTGATAATAATTACCATTTATTGAGTTCTGCTGTAGGCCAGGAACTGCTAAGTGCTTTAGGTAGATGTTACATTCAGTTGTGGTCTTTTGAGGGGAGAAGGGAGGAGAAAGGGGGATATTGATCCTCTTGGAAAGAAAAGCTCCAAGCTTGTTTCCCTGTTATCTTTCCTCCAAATACTTTATGATAATAGGTTATTTGATTAAAAATCATGTTTAATTAGAATTCGATGGCTTTTAAAAAACATTTACTGACACTCAACGTGTTTGTATTTGTAGGAGCTGACTAAGGCTCTGGAGCAGAAACCAGATGATGCACAGTATTACTGTCAAAGAGCTTATTGTCACATTCTTCTTGGGAATTACCGTGGTAACTTTTCTTACAAAGTATATTGACTCTATAAGTTACTTACAAATTTTGCCCAAGATACAATGAATCAAATAAAATAAAGGTTATCTTCCAGGATTTTTAACTTGGTCTTTCATACAAGGTAAAGTAGCCGAAATGTGACAAACATGTTAAGCATCACCCATTTAAATTTTATGGTTGTCCGTTCTTTCTTCAGTGGGTGTAGAATTTGTACAGATTTCATTCATGGTTACTGGATATGCTAACAAAGAATAACATCAAATTTACTATTTTACAAAGTATTTAAATGAATTCCCTTGTTTTATTTTTTATAAAAAGAATGTATTTCTATATTCTGTAATTTTAATTATCTGGATAGATAATCTGAGTAGGGAGAAATTAAATACCTTGAGTCAGATTACATAAATGATGTTAATGAGAAAATTAGATGAACTTTGTGATACAGAGCTTTATTCATTGCCTGAAGCGCTTTAAGAAGGAAGTTCAATATTAGGTCATTAGGAAGGTATGAAGGTAATTTTGTTTTGGATTAATTTTTCCTAATTTAAAATCATTTGTCCATTCCACCAGCTTGAAAACTTAAAAATCAGAGGCTAATTCAAATTTTGTGTGTAGTATTTGTTAGGATTCATAAGTAACTGACTGAAAAACCCATTTTTTTTTCATATGCAGACGCTGTTGCTGATGCAAAGAAATCTCTTGAACTTAATCCAAATAGTTCCATTGCTCTGCTGAGAAAGGGGTATGCAGTAACTACTCTTCTTGCTGGGGCTGGACTATAGTTTCTTGAATGAATTAATTGTAAGCTTTATATAAATAGTAAATTCTGTATTTATACATTTTATAGCTGAGATAGGATTCAATTTTAGGTATATTTTATACTTTTATTGTAGTATAGTTAGTATATATATATATAGTTTAAAATAGTGATGGTTGAAGGCAAAGTCTAGATGAAACTCTTGGATTTCACATCCCTTTTTTGCTTCATCATTTGGAATTTACTGTATTTAATTGACTAGAGAACATCTGTTCCTCACCCAAGCTGGACAGGCTACATTTAATGAAGACTCTGTTATCTGTGTACTTTATATCCCAGTTTGTTTCTGTTGATAAGTGTGACTTTATTCTTTAAGAATCAGAAACGTCTTTAATTCCTTAATATAACTATATTTTGGAATAAGCAAGTATATACAATTAAAATCAAGAAATTCCTTCTGAAATGAGTTCCAAAATTGGATTCTAATGGAATTATACTAGATATTATAGTAGGGTATTTTAGGAAATCTCTTGACTGGCTTATTAACATATACTTAAATTCTTTCTTTTAATAGTAGGGAAAATAGTTTCTTTTTTTTTATTATTTAGAAAGAAGGCTGTTTTTCATGATCTCATGTGTGTGTATTTGTTTTTAATATTCTCATGCAGGATATGTGAATACCATGAAAAAAACTATGCTGCTGCTCTAGAAGCTTTTACAGAAGGACAGAAATTAGATAGTAAGTATTAGAATTATATGTTAGTACACTAATCCATTATACCTATGTGTCTTAAATACCATAGCTGAATTTTGTTAGTGTAATCTCAAGTTAATTATAGAAACCCAGCTTTTTTCTCTTCTTGATGACATTTCGTGTTGATTGCAGAATTTGAATTTACTTAAAAATTGATTAAATTGGCCTTTCTTTAGCACTTAAATCACAGATAAACTATCATCAGAAGCAGAAAACTACATAAACACTTAGTGTGCTCCCAAGTACTTAGTCTGGCTTTATTTTTTTTCTAATGGATAAGTGAAAGTATAATTTGCTCTCACATTCAGAAGTCTATTTAAGTTATTATCCAGATGGCTGAGATAATGAAATCTTAAAATGAAAATTTTTATTGAGAAATGAAGTGTTAAGTTTGGGGTAAAGTATGATAGGGTATTGAAGAAACATGGAGGTTTGAGAGTATTGTGAGTTTCTAATATCACCTTTTTTAAGAAATAGATGAAAATTATCACAGCAGTATAGATATCTGTGCATAATATATAGAAATTGTAAAAGCCAAGTATCAAAAACTCTGCAGAGTACAAAAAGGTTGTAAGTAATCTCATAGTTACAGTACATAATCCTAATTGTGTACTATCATTTTATCTTCATCTTATGATAGAGTGTTATCACAATTCTCCAAAGCAGTAGCTCCTAACTGGGAATGGTTTTGCCCCATAGGGGACATGGAGCAGGCTTCAGTAGTTGTGGCTCGCGGGCTCTAGAGCACAGGCTCGGTAGTTGTGGTGCACGGGCTTAGTTGCTCCGTGGCATGTGGGATCTTCCTGGACCAGGGATCGAACCCGTGTCCCCTGCATTGGCAGGCAGATAAAATTGATTTTTTAAACATCAGAATTCTTCAGGATGAACAAGTAACTAACAGGTTTAATATTAGGATAGCTATAAACTCTGTTAGGACAGATATTTTTGTCTAATTCACTGTTGTATCCACAGTGCCTAGAATAGTGTTTGGAACATAGGTATTCAGTAATTATTTGTTGAATGAATATGTGAGGTTGTGCGGATGAGTGATGTTACAGTCAGTTTGTTCTTTCTAGGTACAGATGCTGATTTCATTGTCTGGATTAAAAGGTGTCAAGAAGCTCAGAATGGTAAGTATGCAGGTTTCCCGTGGTCTTTCCGTTTAAAAAGAAGTAAATGTTTGACATTTGTTTGTTTTGAACTTTATAACTTATAATTTAAGTAGTGGATGTTCTCTTAGGTTGGGCTTTCCCAAGGTATTTTGATTTTTTACCTCATTCTATATGTTGAAAGGGAAATTTGGATGGATTTGTTTTGCAGTGGTATTACTGGTAAGAAATTACTGAGGAGTCTCAAGTGACTCCAGGATGCAGTTAAACCCCTTTCCCTTATTAGGTATGCATGGAGAATTGGTTTGCTTAATCACTATGTTTGTGCCATAGAAATCATGTATGTAATTTTGCCTATACACGTACTGTTACCTGAAAATGTTTCCTTTTTATGTTTTTAATAGGATCACAGCCTGAGGTGGTAAGTCCAAAGGTTTTATCCTTTGTGTGTGTGTGTGTTTTTTAAATTTTTTTTTAATTTTTGGCTGTGTTGGGTCTTCGTTTCTGTGCGAGGGCTTTCTCCAGTTGCGGCGAGCGGGGGCCACTTCATCGCGGTGCACAGGCCTCTCACTGTCGCGGCCTCTCCCATTGTGGAGCACAGGCTTCAGACGCGCAGGCTGAGTAGTTGTGGCTCACGGGCCCAGCCGCTCCGCGGCATGTGGGATCTTCCTGGACCGGGGCACGAACCCGTGTCCCCTGCATTTGCAGGCGGACTCTCAACCACTGCGCCACCAGGGAAGCCCCTATCCTTTGTGTTTTTACTTAATTATATTATTACTAAGTATATTTGAGGCTGGACTCGGAATGAGCTTTCTGTCAGTTACATATCTCTCTAGGGCAGTTTTACTAATTTTCTTCCTCCAAACGCTGTCTCTTCCCTTCTTACTTAGGGACAACTTGGAGGCCACCATTGACCCAGGACAAGTTCTTTAGATTTACAGTCTGAACTGGCACACGTAGTTTAGAAAAGTTTGGATTGGTTAAGAGTCACTTTGTTTCTCAGTGGTCAGTGATGTTTGTTGCAGAGAGGCCAGCCATAAATGGTGTAAGACAATATCAGGAAGGCACCATGGAAATAGTGCTTCATATGTTTTTCCAGAGCAGTTTGATGCCATTGTTAAGCCTGAAGGTTATACTATAGTCTTAAAAATGTTTTTTTAAATGTTATTGTTATTTTCAGCTTAGAGAGTTACTGAATCTTGAAATTGGACATTTTATATGTAACCTTTTCCAAACATATCTTCAGAAATTTTTCTGTTTTTTATCCTTCTTTTAATTTAGAAGAAAAACGGTTTTTTGAAATTGAAACTCGTAAAATTTTAAAAATGCTGAGTAACAGGGAGATCAGCTCGGTGCTTTGTGCCCACCTAGAGTGGTGGGATAGGGAGGGTGGGAGGGAGGGAGACGCAAGAGGGAAGAGATATGGGGATATATGTATAACTGATTCACTTTGTTATAAAGCAGAAGCTAACATCATTGTAAACCAATTATACTCCAATAAAGATGTTAAAAAAAAAATTAAAAAACAACAACTGAGTATTCTAATTCCTGTGAAGATGAGTATTATTTAACAATTATGGATACCATGCTCTGTAAGAAGTTTTCATGTAGTTATTCCATATCAAAGTATTCCATATCAAACTATAACACTGGGTAAATTAATAATACATGCATTTTTAATATGCAGTTACTAAACTAACTTGTAAAAATCTTTCTCTTTGAACTTGTCAAAATCAGTCTGCATCCCAGAGGACTTATCAGTCAAAAATCAAGTAAGTGTTTGTTTTTCATAATGTGTGATAAATACGCCTAAAGGGAAAAAACCCTGTTGTTTAATAGTAAGCAAGTCCTTACCTGTGATTTAAGTATTTCTTAGTTTATAAAAGAAATCATATTAAAGCCTTGAAAAACTAATTGTAAGACTGTTAACTGATTTGAATTAGTGTTTATATTAAGGTTAAAATCAAATCAATTGCCAATTAAAACTTACTTCACCTGATTCCACATTATGTCACCTTTCCATGTATTAAAGAGAGTCTCTTCCATTTAAGTTATTGCTGTTACCTAGGTAAATAAGTTAGTAGACTTGATAGAATTGTAACTCTACCTGCCTTTTATATGTGGAGTAAATTTTTCATAGAATAATTCTGCATGAGTTGAAAGTCACTTGCTGAGGGCAGCAGTTACAATCATGAATAAGTATTTAGCAAGGATTTGAGTTATTTTTAGTTGTTCATTAGCTGTGTGTACAGCTTGTATTCTTAGTGTAACAGAAAGAAACACAAGGCATTAATCTCGAGCTTTGCATCCTAACTGAATTTCAAAGGAAAACTGTGAGTCTTTTAAAGATCCAGTGCTTTTGACGTAAAATGGCTTGAAAATCTTAAAACAATTTACTCGTGTTCTTTCTGGGGAGATACAGGATGACTCTCCAAGTACCTAGTAAACAAGGAACTTTAGTGACAGGAGCAGGGGTAGGGTACATAAACTTAATAATTGGAGCGTTTGGAGTATAAAATAATCCCACATTGTTGTAATAAATATACCATGTATCAGGGTACTGTGCTTAGTCCTGGGAATGTGATAGTGGCAGGATAGATAAATAGCTCTGCTCTCATGGAGTTTATAATCCACTCTAATTTGAAAGTGATGATATATTTTTAGAGCTTTCAGTGGGAAAGATACACATAATTAGAATCTCTAGGCACACTAATCTTTCCACATACTTTGAGGTTGAAGGAAGGTACTATGTTTAATATTGTGCCTGGCAGAATGAGTTAAATTATTTTAATTTTAGCTCATTTGCTTCTGTTCCCTGTGCTCAGGGCTGTTTGCCCTCAGCTTCAGTAAAGAGATCCTGGAGTGCGGGGTCAGGTTGACCTGGGTCCAGTGTAACACCTGCTACTGATGTGCCAGTTGCCTCACCCTTCTGAGCTTACTTTTTTTTTCATTTGTAAAATAGGGATGGAAGTGTTTACTTCTTAGTATTAGGTTGAAATGAGAGGATAAAACTGTTGGTGTATTAGAATTGTTACCTGTTAGAATAAATTTTATCTTTAAAACTAGCTGTGCATGTGGCCTCATGCTGTGTGGTGTGGCCAAAAAAAACCAATTAGCTTAAGCACAACAGTATTAGAGATATGTTAGAACCTAGAAAATTATGTAAGTATTTATTAAATCCACTGGAGGGGTTTTGGACATCATCAACCTTACTTTTCTCTTCCCTTAGTACAGGTCATATGAAATTAGTTACATAAAATTGTTTCTGTGAATCAACAGCTGCTTTGCTATTTTGTTCCTCAAGGTGGAGCTCTTGTTGTTCATCAGATTATATACAGTTTTTATCTTGACAAAACAAGCAACAACTTTAAGAAAATTTAAGTTCTGTTTTAAGTTTCCTTTTTCTTTTTTATAGGTATGACTGGTATCAAACAGAATCTCAAGTAATCATTACACTTATGATCAAGAATGTTCAGAAGAATGATGTAAATGTGGAATTTTCAGAAAAAGAGGTTATTATAGTTTTTGAATTATTTTTGGTTGAGGTTAAATACGTTTATTTGTAAATATAAATATATATTGCAGAATAATCTATAGCAGTCTATTAGATATATATCATTTTTTCCTGAGATAATGTGGAAAATGCTGATGAAAATCTGAAGCATTGCTTTTCCATTTGAATCATTTTAAGTTTTGAGATGAGTATGTATACTGTAGGTTATAGCTAGGTGTGCATTGTTTTCTCTTTCTTTAGATTTGGAATTCAAAGCAGAATTTGGTTGACAAATATAAAAGACATTAGTAAGATACGTGCTTTGGTTACACATATGTGTGGTATACTTCATGAAAAAGATCCACTTAATTTTTGTGACTTATATATCTTAGAGTTTACTAACCATATTAAATGAGTATAACTTTTAAAACTTGGTTTCTTAGCATTTAGTAGAAAACCTTGTGATAGATATTTAAGAGAGTTCATGGTAGAACTAGATGTTTTGCACATGAATATTTCTTTGTTACGTACTGTATTTTGTTCTTGTAGATTGAGTTTCCTTGAGATTTAAATGTTCAGTATGTGTTACGAAACATACTCTGTTCTGCTACTTAATTATTTATATGAGAATTCATGCGAAGGATACCAGATTTTTAAAAGATTATTTTGAGATTCTTAAGTCTGATATTCCATAGAAAGTTTTGAAAATAATCTGCAGCAGTACTGAAGTTCTGTAATTGTAGTCAGTTTAAGTACTTTACCCTTCTTTAAATAAATTTATAAAATGTGCTACTAATTTTGTGATCATTAGTTGTCCGCATTGGTGAAACTTCCTTCTGGAGAGGATTATAATTTGAAGCTGAGACTTCTTCATCCTATAATACCAGAACAGAGCACATTTAAAGTACTTTCAACAAAGGTAAGATAATTGAAAAGGGTTGTCAGTGGTAATCTGTGATTGTGAGCTTATAGATCCTTCCAGCCACATATCTTTAAATTAAATACAAACAATAATTTTTGAATAGTTTTTCCACCTTCCCAAATTCTAGGAAAATGGATTGTAAAAATCTAACCTCAAAAGTGTTTATATGCTTATTAAGATAGGTAGAATACTTCTCAATAAAGAGGTTTTCATAAAAGATACAGTGATCAGCATTTTTTTAAGATTTGATACTGACAGTGTCTCATGTCTTGAACTTGTCATTTTGGTCTGTTGTGATATACAAATACTTCTCTTACACTTTCTTATGCAGTTAAAAATACAGACTACTATAAAGATGAATCTGCTTTCTTGTTTTTTAGTTAAGCTGACTTTTAGGTTACTTTGTTATGAAGGATTAATGAATAATTTATATTGCTGTTTGAGTAACCATAATTTTTAGATTCCTTTATATTTTCAAAAAGAAGTAAAAATATGCAATAGAATTAAAATTCATGGTATATATCAGCTACCAGTCAAAAGATGTAGTACGAGTACGTAGAAGTATAATTTAGCAGGAAAAATACTAATACTAAGCTGAAAATCAAAAAATCTGACTGGTTCTTTGCTTGCCCTGTTAATTTAGAGTAGTCACACATAAGACAAGATTTTCAGCATCTATAAAAATGAGAGGGATATGGACTGTGAACTCTGAAATCCTTTCATCTGTAAGATTGTATGAAGGTATATGATGAGTTAATGAGTAAGAATGATATAAATTCCATTACTACACCTTTTTTATGCATATGTCCTGCAACACAGTGTGTTATTTAACTTTTGAGTTTAGTTGTGTGACTTTTCCTACCATAGAATAGAATCAGGGTTGGCCTGTGTCATGAAGAATGGTAACTGGGCCTGCAGGAAGAAGGGGACACCTGAAGAGGGTTGGAGCAGGAAGTAAAGAAGTAAAGAAGCAGTAGTTTTTGCATCTAGTTAAAAATGATCTGCTCACTTATCTATTTGAAATGTACAAAGTACAAAGCTGTTTACTTAAGAGGCAGAGATAGGAAACAGTTGCTTGGACAATAGAAAATGACAAAAAGGGTGACATACTGTGAAGATTTTCATCTTACTGGCCCCATCCACATTGGGTAGAATTTAATAAGATATATTGGGTACAATAAGCACAAAACTATAACTAGATTTGAGAGGGAGATAGGTCAGAAAATTAGGAGTTTGGCATTTTTGTACATCTTTCTACTGAGAGGTTGTTAATGCATGTTTTTTTGAAGTAATTTAAATGTAAATTGATTTGTGTGATAGATGGCAAATAACTTAAAAACCTGTGTTACTGAGCCACCTTGTATAATGGAATAGTGTGGTTGGTGAATACACAAGTATGTGTGGCTACAGTTGAGGATTTAACTAAGCAGTGTCCTGTCTTATTCTGTATTTTCCTTTGAATCTTGTGAGTGCTTATTGATTCTAACCATTCCCCAGCCCCTCTTACTGTGTTCCCAGTTTACTTTTTTTGCCCCTTGCTCCTTTCTTTAAATGCTACATAACTACTTTCCTTTCCTGTATACTAGTTTGTTTATATGTATACATTTATTTCCCTTATTCTTTTTTTTTTTTTTTTTTTTTTTTGCGGTACGTGAGCCTCTCACTGTTGTGGCCCCTCCTGTTGCGGAGCACAGGCTCAGCGGCCATGGCTCACGGGCCCAGCCGCTCCGCGGCATGTGGGATCTTCCCGGACCGGGGCACGAACCCGTGTCCCCTGCATTGGCAGGCGGACTCTCAACCACTGCGCCACCAGGGAAGCCCTATTTCCCTTACTCTTAGTAAGTCTTCTGAAGATAAGAAGGTGTCATATTTGTGTCTATGTATGTGCTTCATGTAGGGTTACCAGATACGGTATAGGATGCCCAGTTAACTTTCTGTTTTTATTTTTCTGAATTTTATTTTATTTATTTATTATTTATACAGCAGGTTCTTATTATCTGTTTTATACACATCACTGTGTATGTGTCAATCCCAATCTCCCAGTTCATCCCACCACCACTCCACCCCCGCTTTCCCCCCTTGGTGTCTGCTTTCCCCCCTTGGTGTCCGCTTTCCCCCCTTGGTGTCCATACATTTGCTCTCTACATCTGTGTCTCAATTTCTGCCTTGCAAACCAGTTCATCTGTACCATTTTTCTAGATTCCACACATATGCGTTAATATACAATATTTGTTTTTCTCTTTCTGACTTCACTCTGTATGACAGTTTCTAGGTCCATCCACATCTCTACAAATGACCCAATTTCGTTCCTTTTTATGGCTAGTATTCCGTCGTATATATGTACCACATCTTCTTTATCCATTCATCTGTCGGTGAGCATTTAGGTTGCTTCCATGACCTGGCTGTTGTAAATAGTGCTGCAGTAAACATTGGGTTGCATGTGTCTTTTCATTTTCGATGTACCACAGTTTATTTATTTATTTTTTAAAATTTATTTATTTTTTAACATCTTTATTGGAGTATAATTGCTTTATAATGTTGTGTTAGTTTCTGCTGTATAACAAAGTGAATCAGCTATAAGTATACATATATCCCCATATCCCCTCCCTCTTGCGTCTCCCTCCCACCCTCTCTATCCCCCCCCATAGGTGGTCACAAAGCACCAAGCTGATCTCACTGTGCTATGTGGCTGCTTCCCACTAGCTGTTTTACATTTGGTAGTGTATATATGTCAGTGCCACTCTCTCACTTCATCCCAGCTTACCCTTACCCCTCCCTGTGTCCTCAAGTTCATTCTCTATGTCTGTGTCTTTATTTCTGTCCTGCCCCTAGGTTCTTCAGAACCATTTTTTGTTTTTAAGATTCTGTATGTATGTGTTAGCCTACGGTATTTGTTTTTCTCTTTCTGACTTCACTGCGTATGACAGACTCTAGGTCCATCCATCTCACTACAAATAACTCAATTTCATTTCTTTCTATGGCTGAGTAATATTCCATTGTACATATGTGCCACATCTTTTTTTATCCATTCATTTGTTGATGGACACTTAGGTTGCTTCCATGTCCTGGCTATTGTAAATAGTGCTGCAGTGAACATTGTGGTACATGTGTCTTTTTGAATTATGGTTTTCTCAGGGTATATGCCCAGTAGTGGGATTGCTGGCTCGTATGGTAGTTCTGTTTTTAGTTTCTTAAGGAAACTCCATAGTGGCTGTATCAATTTATATTCCCACCAGCAGTGCAAGAGGGTTCCCTTTTCTCCACACCCTCTCTAGCATTTGTTGTTTGTAGATTTTCTGATGATGCCCATTCATTCTGACCAGTGTGAAGTGATACTTCATTGTAGTTTCGATTTGCATTTCTCTATTGATGTTGATGCATCTTTTCATGTGCCTCTTGGCCATCTGTATGTCTTCTTTGGAGAAATGTCTATTTAGGTCTTCTGCCCTTTTTTTTAATATATAAATTTAATTTAATTTATTTATTTTTGGCTGCATTGGGTCTTTGTTGCTGCGTGCAGGCTTTTTCTGGTTGTGGCGGGGGGGGGCTACTTTTCATTGCAGTGCGTGTACTTCTTGTTGTGGTGGCTTCTCTTGTTGCGGAGCACGGGCTCTAGGCGCACAGGCTTCAGTAGTTGTGCGGCACGTAGGCTTAGTTGTTCTGTGGCATGTGGGATCTTCCCGGACCAGGGCTCGAACCCACGTCCCCTGCATTGGCAGGCAGATTCTTAATCACTGCACCAGCAGGGTAGCCCTTCTGCCCATTTTTTGAGTGGGTTTGTTTTTTTAATATTGAGCTCATGAGCTGTTTATATATTGTAGAGATTAATCCTTTGTCTGTTGATTTGTTTGCAAATATTTTCTCTCATTCTGAGGGTTGTCTTTTGGTCTTATTTATGGTTTCATTTGCTCTGCAAAAGCTTTGAAGTTTCGTTAGGTCCCATTTGTTTATTTTGTTTTTGTTTCCATTACTCCAGGATGTGGGTCAAAAAAAGATCTTGCTGTGATTTATGTGAGAGTGTTTTTCCTATGTTTTCCTCTAAGAGTTTTATAGTATCTGGTCTTACATTTAGGTCTTTAATCCATTTTGAGTTTATTTTTGTGTATGGTGTTAGGGAATGTTCTAATTTCATTCTTGTACATGTAGCTGTCCAGTTTTCCCAGCACCACTTATTGAAGAGACTGTCTTTTCTCCATTGTATATCCTTGCCTCCTTTGTCATAGATTAGTTGATCATAGGTGTGTGGGTTTATCTCTGGGCTTTCTTTCCTGTTCCATTGATCTATATTTCTGTTTCTGTGCCACTACCATATTGTCTTGATTACTGTAGCTTTGTAGTATAGTCTGAAGTCAGGGAGCCTGATTACTCCAGCTCTTTTTTTTTTCATCAAGATTGCTTTGGCTATTTGGGGTCTTTTGTGTCTCCATACAAATTTTAAGATTTTTTGCTCTAGTTCTGTAAAAACTGCCATTGGTAATTTGATAGAGATTGCATTGAATCTGTCAATTGCTTTGGGTAGTATAGTCATTTTCACAATATTGATTCTTCCAATCCAAGAACATGGTGTATCTCTCAATCTGTTTTTGTCATCTTTGATTTCTTTCATCAGTGTCTTATAGTTTTCTCAGTATGGTCTTTTACCTCCTTAGGTAGGTTTATTGCTAGGTATTTTACTCTATTTTGTGGCAATGGTGAATGGGATTGTTTCCTTAATTTCTTTCTGATCTTTCGTTGTTAGTGTATAGGAATGCAAGAGATTTCTGTGCATTAATTTTGTATCCTGCTGCTTTACCAAATTCATTGATTAGCTCTAGTAGTTTTCTGGTGGCATCTTTAGGATTCTCTATGTATAGTATCGTGTAATTTGCAAACACTGACAGTTTTACTTTTTCTTTTCTGATTTGTATTCCTTTTATTTCTTTTTCTTCTCCGATTGCCGTGGCTAGGACTTCCAAAACTATGTTGAGTAATAGTGGCAAGAGGGAACATCCTTGTCTTGTTCCTGATCTTGGAGGAAATGCTTTCAGTTTTTCACCATTGAGAATGATGTTTGCTGTGTGTTTGTCATATATGGTCTTTTTATGTTGAGGTAGGTTCCCTCTATGCCCACTTTCTGGAGAGTTTTTATCATAAATGGGTGTTGAATTTTGTCAGAAGCTTTTTCTGCATCTATTGAGATGATCGTGTGGTTTTCATTCTTCAGTTTGTTAATATGGTGTATTAATTTGCCTATACTGAAGAACCCTTGCATCCGTGGGATAAGTCCCACTTGATCATGGTCTATGATCCTTTGAATGTGTTGTTAGATTCTGTTTGCTAGTATTTTGTTGAGGATTTTTGCATCTATATTTATCACTGGTACTGGTCTGAAATTTTCTTGTTTTGTAGTATCTCTGTCTGGTTTTGGTATCAGGGTGATGGTGGCCTCAAAGAATGAGTTTGGGAGTGTTCCTTCCTCTGCAACTTTTTGGAAGAGTGTGAGGATGGGTGTTAGCTCTTCTCTAAATGTTTGATAGAATTCACCTGTGAAGCCATCTGGTTCTGGACTTCTGTTTATTGGAAGATTTTTAATCACAGTTTCAATTTCATTACTTGTGATTGGTCTGTTCATATTTTCTATTTCTTCCTGGTTCAGTCTTGGAAAGTTATACCTTTCTAAGAATTTGTCCATTTCTTCCAAGTTGTCTACTTTATTGACATAGAGTTGCTTGTAGTAGTCTCTTATGATGCTTTGTATTTCTGTGGTGTCCATTGTAACTTCCTTTTCAATTCTAATTTTTATTGATTTGAGTCCTCTCCCTCTTTTTCTTGATGAGTCTGGCTAAAGGTTTCTCAATTTTGTTTATCTCCTCAAAGAACCAGCTTTTAGTATTATTGATCTTTACTGTTGTTTTCTTTGTTTCTATTTCATTTATTTCTGCTCTGATCTTTATGATTTTTTGCTTCTACTAACTTTGGGTTTTGTTTGTTTTTCTTTCTCTAGTTCCTTTAGGTGTAAGTTTAGATTGTTTATTTGAGATTTTTCTTGTTTCTGGAGGTAAGATTGTACTGCTATAAACGTCCCTCTTAGAATTGCTTTTGCCACATCCCATGTGTTTGTGTTTTTTACCTTTTTTTCCCTGTAATTGATTTCTAATCTCATAGCATTGTGGTCAGAAAAGATGCTTGATATGATTTCAGTTTTCTTAAATTTACCAAGGCTTGATTTGTGACCCAGGATGTGGTGTATCCTGGAGAATGTTCCATGCACACTTGAGAAGAAAGTGTAATCTTCTGTTCTCGGATACAGTGTCCTATAAACATCAATTAAATCTGTCTGGTCTGTTGTGTCACTTAAAGCTTTTGTTTCCTTATTAATTTTCTGTGTGGATTATCTGTCCATTGGTGTAAGTGAGGTGTTAAGTTCCCCCACTATTATTGTCTTACTGTCAATTTTCTGTTTTATAGCTGTTAGCATTTTTCTTATGTATTGAGTTGCTCCTTTGTTGGGTACATATATATTTGTAATTGTTATATCTTCTTTTTGGATTAATCCCTTAATCATTAGGTAGTGTCCTTTCTTGTCTCTTGTAACATTCTTTATTTTAAAGTCTATTTTATCTGATATGAGTATTGCTGCTCCAGCGTTCTTTTGATTTCCATTTGCATGGAATATCTATTTCCATCCTTTCACTTTCAGTCTGTATGTGTCCCTAGGTCTGAAGTGGATCTCTTTTAGACAGCATGTATGTGGGTCTTGTGTTTGTATCCTTTCAGCAAGCCTGTGTCTTTTGGTTGGAGAATTTAATGCATTCACGTTGAAGGTAATTATTGATATGTATGTTCCTGTTACCATGTTTTTAATTGTTTTCAGTTTGTTTTTGTAGGTTCTTTTCTTCTCTTGTGTTTCCCACTTAGAGAAGTTCCTTTAGCATTTGTTGTAGAGCTGGTTTGGTGGTGCTGGATTCTCTTAGCTTCTTGTCTGTAAAGCTTTTGATTTCTCTGTCAAATCTGAATGAGATCCTTTCTGGGTAGAGTAATCTTGGTTGTAGGTTCTTCCCTTTCATCACTTTAAATATATTGTTCCACTTCCTTCTGGCTTGTAGATTTTCTGCTGAGAAATCAGGTGTTAACGTTATGGGAGCTCCCTTGTATTGGTCGTTTTTCCCTTGTTGCTTTTAATAATTTTTCTTTGTCTTTAATTTTTGTCATTTTGACTACTATATGTCTCAGCCTGTTTCTCCTTGGGTTTATCCTGCCTGGGACTCTCTGAGCTTCCTGGACTTGGGTGGCTATTTCCTTTCCTATGTTAGGGAAGTTTTCAACTATAATCTCTTCAGATATTTTCTTGGGTCCTTTCTCTCTCTCTTCTCCTTCTGAGACCCCTATAATGTCAATGTTGGTGCATTTAATGTTGTCCCAGAGGTCTCTTAGGCTGTCTTCATTTCTTTTCATTCTTTTTTCTTTATTCTGTTCAGCGGCAGTGAATTCCACCATTCTGTCTTCCAGGTCACTTATCCGTTCTTCTGCCTCAGTTATTCTGCTATTGGTTCCTTCTGGTGTATTTTTCATTTCAGTTATTGTATTGTTCGTCTCTGTTTGTGTGTTCTTTAATTCTTCTAGGTGTTTGTTCTTTAACTCTTTGGGGTCTTCGTTAAACATTTCTTGCATCTTCTCAATTTTTGCCTCCATTCTTTTTCCGAGATCCTGGATCATATTCACTATCATTATTCTGAATTCTTTTTCTGGAAGGTTGCCTATCTCCACTTCATTTGTTTTTCTGGGGTTTTATTTTGTTCCTTCATCTGGTACATAGTCCTCTGCCTTTTTATTTTATCTGTCTTTCTGTGATTATGGTTTTCATTCCACAGGCTGCAGGATTGTAGTTCTTTTTGCTTCTGCTGTCTGCCCTGTGGTGGATGAGGCTAGCTAAGAGGCTCGTGCAAGCTTCCTGATGTGAGGGACTGGTGGTGGGTAGAGCTGGGTGTTACTTTGGTGGGCAGAGCTCAGTAAAACTTTAATCCACTTGTCTGCTGATGGGTGGAGCTGGGTTCCTCCTTGTTGGTTGTTTGACCTGAGGTGACCCAGCACTGGAGCATACCTGGCTCTTTGGTGGGGCTAATGGCAGACTCCAGGAGGGTTCACCAAGGAGTACTTCCCAGAACTTCTGCTGCGAGTGTCCTTTTCCCTGTGGTAGCCACGTCTGCCCCCTGCTTCTGCCGGAGTCCCTGCAATACTAGCAGGTAGGTCTGGTTCAGTCTCCTATGGGGTCACTGCTCCTTCCACCTGGGTCTTGGTGGGCACACTACTTTGTGTGTGCCCTCCAAGAGTGGAGTCTGTGTTTCCCCCAGTCCTGTCAAAGTCCTGCAATCAATTCCCACTAACCTTCAAAGTCTGATTCTCTAGGAATTCCTCCTCCCGTTGCTGGACCTCCAGGTTGGGAAGCCTGACATGGGGCTCAGAACCTTCACTCCAGTGGGTGGACTTCTGTGGTATAAGTGTTCTCCAGTTTGTGAGTCACCCACCCAGGGGTTATGGGATTTGATTTTATTATGATTGTGCCCCTGCTACCATCTCATTGTGGCTTCTCCTTTGTCTTTGGATGTGGGCTATCTTTTTTGGTTAGTTCCAGTGTCTTCCTGTCGATGATTGTTCAGCAGTTAGTTGTGATTATGGTGTTCTTGCAAGACACAGTTCTTGTCTTTTTTTTTCTTTTCCTTTGTGCTTCCTCTAGTTTTGCTTGTTCACAGGGTGCTTCATGCACAGGCCTCACACCTGGCACTTCACATCAGTGACTATTGAGAAATGGCTGATCTGACATCTCAGCTTGGTGGGCATATAAGTATGTTTCATTTGCTAAATTTGGCATCCTTAGCCGTATGTACTGTGTGTAGTGAGTGAGTGGTCAGTAATTGTTCAGAGAATGAATTTATATTGGATTCTGATGTTGGTCTTATGAAGTTGGCAGGGTGTAGTAAGTGTTTTCCTTCTTAGTTTTACAGGTGAAAAGAAATTGAGGTTCATGGACTTAAAATGCCTTCCCCAAGTTCACAAGTTACTAAATTGTTCAGTGTGGCCCAGGAAAAATACTTATCCTTCTGTAAAGCAGTTGCTTCTTTTCATAGGTTTTTCTGTCTGGACTAAAGAATTTATATTTGTAGGATATATTCGGGAGGATGATTATTTTTATTGTTCTAACCCGAAGTAATATATATTACTTTGTTAAACTTCCAGTTTTTAAGCTGTGTTTTATGGGAAACAAATGGAAAGAATTGTACTTAATTATATCTTAATGTAAATGATGAAAGTTTTGAATCTTTTTTATACAGCAGAGGGAGACAATGTTAAAATACTGAAAATCTTTCTCTGGGTTACTGAGTCTTGTTTAGTGATGACACTAAAAGGGAAAAATAGTAATTTGCTTTTCATACGTTTGCAGGCGTCTTGAATCATTTATGGTTGGATAAAAGGGTGCATTTTGCTTGGGAAAATATTCCTGAAATGAGAGATTCTGTAAAATCTGTGGTTTAAAAGGGCTATTTCTTTGCCTTTTGAGAATCCTGTTTTCTTTCTCACCTTCAAATATGCATGTTGCGGGCTTCCCTGGTGGTGCAGTGGTTGAGAGTCTGCCTGCTGATGCAGGGGACGCGGGTTCGTGCCCTGGTCCGGGAGGATCCCACATGCCGCTGAGTGGCTGGGTCCATGAGCCATGGCCTCTGGGCCTGCGCGTCCGGAGCCTTGCTCCGCAACGGGAGAGGCCACAACAGTGAGAGACCTGCGTACCGCAAAGAAAAAAAAAAAGAAAAAAAAATGCATGTTGTATATTTATGTATAACCATTGGTTAAGTGTTATTAATTCAAACTAAATCTAATTTGCAATGAAAAGAGGAAGAGGTAGTATCCTTAAAATACTGAAATAGCATTTCTTAACTAAATTTTTTCTTTTTTCGGGGGGGCTGGTGCCGCACTGCTCAGCTTGCAGGATCTTAATTCCCTGACAGGGATTGAACCTGGGCCCTGGCAGTGAAAGTGCTGAGTCCTAACCACTGGACTGCCAGGGAATTCGCTCAATTAAATGTTTTACAGTGTAATATGTAATATGTTTTTCTTAGTCAGAATTCATATTTTTTTAGTACCTTTGGTAGTTATTTCTACGTTCTACTGAATACCAGCTTACATATCTGCCTATTAATCCATTTTTTTATTAAGAAGCTGTAGTGGTTCTTTTATTTCATTTTGTTAATATCGTGACAATATTCTCTTATCACAATCACAGGATTATAACTTCAGTAACAGCTATGCTGTGAAATATTCATTTTAAAGATTAATATTCACTCCCTGTAAGAAAAAATTAGAATTCTCAGAATCCTTTGGAGTAAATTTGCCCTTGTGGAAATGTTCTTGTGTTCCTATTTTTAGTCAAAGTAATTTTTTGTATTATATCAATATAAAATATGAAGGCTTTTAACTGAAATTGTGGGAAATAAAAATGTGTGTCTTAGAGACAAAGAGCCCCCTTCTGCCTTCTTAACCCACTGACATTTGAGAAGTTTTAAAATTCCTTTACTTGATATTCATAGAAGAATCTTAATTATGATATAATGGGGTTGGAGGTGTCCCGGCAGGATACTACTGCTTTTTGAAACACACAGATGTGTGTGGGGTTTTGGATTATTGTTTTGTTATGCCTTTTTGATATGGTCGTGGTAACAGGGGTTTTTTTGTTGTTGTAGTTGTTTGTTTTTTTAAATAACTTTAGTTGCTGATATCCACACATTGTAGAGCTGCCTTTTCTATTAATGTGTATACATTTATTTTCAAAAGAAAAGGATTTTACTGTCCATACTGTCTGTAGCTGTCTTGTTAAACTTATTCATTATGGGTATTTTTTTTATGCCCTTAGATGTTTTACAGCAAAGTATTTCATGATAGGCATTTACTGTAGCTTATTTAGCCAATGCCATGTTGTTTGACCTTTGGAGAATTACAGTAGGTAACTGTTTTGATTGCTATGTATTATCCCATGTAATCCTCACAGTTACTGAATGGTGTAGGTATTGTTATTACCTTTTTACAGGTATGGAAACTGAACCTAGAGATGTAAAATAATTTGCCCAGATTTTCAGCTAATTGTAACAATGATGAAGATATTCATAATAGCATTCAGTTGTTACTTGCCAGACACAGTGCTATATTGTTTTCATACGTGGTTTTATTTAAGCCTCAAAAGAATCCTAAGTGAGGTAGACCCTATTAATCCCATTTTACAAGCGAAACTGAGGCTCAGTGTGATTAGTCATACATCCAGCAAGTGGCACCTATTTGTGACTGTTTTGGAATTACACAACTGACTGTTTTTGACTTGTCCTCAACCTCTGCTTATTTCTGAGGAAATAAAATAAGTAAAACTTCTAGCAGAAAAAGACACTTCCAGCAGGTTACTCTATTTATTGGCTCTCTCATCTCTAAAATATAGGTGGTTTTCTCTTCTCACTTTCTGTTAAGTGAGATGATATATATGAAGCACTTAGTACATGGGGTATGTAATAAGTGCTCAATAAATATTACTGCTATTATTATTTAATACTGATGATTTAGTTTTTATTCAGGTTTTTATTCAGGTTGTAAAAGCAATAAATGCATATCATAGAAAATTTGGGAAAATATAAGTGAGCTGAGAATGTAATCAGTCTCATTACTGATGACATTTTGGCATACTTCCTTCCAGATAATTAGATATTTCCCAAAACTTAGGTCTGTCACTACAGATGATGGATGCTGGAATTTTTTGTTTATGGGAATGTGTCTTCTGATTGATTTCTTCAAGAAGAATAGAGGTGGTGGTCTTATGCACCAGCATAGTGCCTGGCTCACAGTAGGTACTCAATAAATACTTGAACTGAGCTTCTAGAACTTCGGAGAAGTTTATTCAGTTCCTCTTCATTCATTACCATCTTTTGCATTAAAAACAATTATAGGACTTCCCTGGTGGCGCAGTGGTTGAGAGTCCGCCTGCCGATGCAGGGGACACGGGTTCGTGCCCCGGTCCGGGAAGATCCCACATGCCGCGGAGCGGCTGGGCCCATGAGCCATGGCCACTGAGCCTGTGCGTCTGGAGCCTGTGCTCCGCAACGGGAGAGGCCACAGCAGTGAGAGGCCCGCGTACCACCAAAAAAAAAAAAAAAAAAAAATTATAAAATGATTTGAGTGTAAAAATAAAGACAGTAGATGTGCAGTCTGGCCTCAGGGAAGACTGAGCAATTCTAATATTGGACAGAGGGTTTTGGTACAGCAATTAAATGTGCAAAGAGCTGACTGAGAGAATACTGGAAAAGCTGCATTCTAGAGATCAGGAAACATTTATTGACTGCAGACTTGAAACAGATGGTTCTCAAAAGTTTGCCAGAAAAAAATGTTTACCAGTAAACTGCACAGCCCTCTAGTCTCTGGGAAAGATTCCTTCACCATCAATTTGTAGTAGTAAGTGGGAGGTCACTTACCTCTTTTTATGAAGGTAGTGTTGGAAGAGCCTTGACCCTTTAGAAGTATGACTTTTCTTTAAACCTGAAGTTCCATTCATTGGAAAAAATTAAACTCTCTGCTGTGCAAAGGAGACCTTAGAAGTGGGTGGTAGTACACATAATATTGAAAACTGACAACCCAACAGAGGAGGGATTCTTATTAGTAGTTTGTGAATGCTGCTTTGGGATATTACGGCACATTGAAAGCCTTCCCTGTGCATATGAGAGCAACATTCAAGCAAACTACCAAAGGTTTGTTTGTTTGTTTGTTTTTTAATTGGAGTACAGTTGCTTTACAAAGCTGTGTTCGTTTCTACTGTACAGCAAAGTGAATCAGCTATACATATTCATATATCCCTTCGTTTTTGGATTTCCTTCCCATTTAGGTCACCACAGAGCACTGAGTAGAGTTCTCTGTGCTGTACAGTAGGTTATAAACTACCAAAGTTTTAAGTTAACTTTTAAATTATTTTTGACTTAAATAAAAATAGAATGGCTGATTAATGGTCCCAATAAAAATATCTGAAATTGTACTGGTGGTAATTTGAGAAGTATCTGTCAGAATCATTTTTAAAAGCATATATAAGCATTAAAAGTGAAGTAGGTGTAAAAAGGAATTCATAGAATATTAGTCTCTCCCCCCTTTTACCTTTTAAAAAAGCTGTTTTAAATGGTTTATTATGTGCACCTCTTTTAATGAATGGATTAAGTATAATTTCAAGTTCAGGTCAGCATGTCTCAGTTGAAACAGGTTGTGACTTAGGGCTTTGGCTTTATAAAGGCCTCTTTGTTCATAGTGCACAATTATTTAGGTTATAGAGGCTTTCAGAGATGTGAGTGCTCTTCATGTGAAACAAGGGACTTTTTATAGATGGTGCTTAGCTCAGGAACACGTGTGAATATAGGGTGCCCCGTGGCTGAGGTTAGTTAAGGATAGTTTTGATGTACACACTGTTTTTGAGGTCTTCATTTCTGGATGAGTTGAAAATTAAAGGAGCAAGATGCAGTTTTAAATTTTAGTATAATATTAATAGTCCTTTTCAGTAACTATTTCTGTGTCATTGCAGCTGTTGGATTTCTGACCCTTTTTGATAAATATCCCAGCAGTGACAGCTTAAAATAATCAGAGTACTTTCACTTAATACTGTGTATGAGAAAATATTGATAGTATTTTACTTTATAAAAGTTAATCATAGTTCATTTTAGGGAATTCTGGAGATCCTTTTAAATGTTTGATTTTATTTATGTAGAATTTAAACATGTAAATTACATTAAAAATGCTAATTGTTTTGCCCCTTTTCTAGTGAGATTTGTTTCCTGCTTTTCTCATGAAAACATTTTTTGTTACATTTCTATGCGCCTTAAGAAAATACCCTTCCATTCCATCACTTCATATCTGACTGAAAATATTGGCAGATTTCTTTTAGTGTTTTGTTAAAATATTTTAAAATGCACATTTTAAGGATTCTCCCCCTAAATGCTGTTGGTAGAAAGATTACCAGTAATTGTTAATTTAAATGATTCATCTTCCCCAAAGGGGTCAAAGAACCAAAGTATGACACAGTAGGCTTTTCTTTTTGTAAAGTCTGTCTTCTGGGTGTTTTTCTACTTACAAAAGTAGTAATTCTTTTCTTAGAAAAAGCATTAGAATATAAAATTCTAATTTGATTCGTAAACCATTTGCATAATAATTATAACTGTGTTTATCATCACTGTAAATGCTTATTTTTGCTAGGCTAAAAATGAGGGCGAGAGCATTATTTGAATAAGGAAAGCATAAGGTAAGTGCTATGCCAGTGTATGTTACGGTTAAGGGTAGATTCTAAGGGAGCAGCCTTGATTAGAGAGTTAAAGATGCTTTTAACATTTCATTGTAGTAAATGGCCTTAGTTTAAGCCTTCCGAAGCTCCTCATGGTCTGTAAAAAATATGTAAAAATGTTAGCATAACTTGTGTTACCAAACCAGGTCCATTTACCCAGTGCACAGCACGCCAAACACTGGGACACCGGGGTTTGCAAAAGGGAAAGGGTTTCTTCATGAGGCAGCCGAATGAGGAGATGGGAGAACAAATCTTGTATCTGCCTCACCAGAGGTGAGGGGCTTGGGATATTTATGGGATAAAGAAGCAAGGTGGTCTGAGGTGTGGGAAACGATGATGAAGTGAGGTCATTGGTGTTCTGTGTAGGCATATCTGAGTTTACATGCTGCTTCATGGGATGCATGTTCAGAAAATGGCGTTAGCATGATTTGGGGGGGTGAAGATTTTTGCCCTCTGATGTCAAAAGGTCATCCATGAGATACTCGAGACGGCCCAGTTGAATGGTCAGTGGTCTTGACTGGTTTGAACTGGGCAAGAGTAGCTCCATGTTCCTGGAAAACTGTTACCATTACTATAATGCCCCATATATCAGAGGTGTTTTATATAGGGGATAGTTAAAGGAGTCTTGTGGTATGTTGTTCAGGTTATATGAAACTTGGAGGGTATGCAGTTTGCAAGAACAATTAAAGTGAGCTTAATCAGTGAAGACAGGTTACAGGATGTTATTTATCAAGCAAGTTATAGTTTAAGGGATCTACCTGGTGACTGCCCTCAGTTTCACTTGTATCATTTTTATACAACGGAATGAATTTCTCTACTCTAAAACAGGTTAATGTACATGGAAATATAGTAATTCCTTTAGAACATGGTTTCTCAGTGGTGGGCACTGTTAACATTTGGGGCTGGATAATTCTTTGTCATGGGAATTGCCCTGCATGTTGTAGGATGTTTAGTAGTACCCCTAGTCACTCCTCACTCCCACCTCAGTTGTGATGACCCAACAGTGTATCCAGACATTGCCAGATTTCCCCGGGGGACAAAATTACCCCTGGTTGACAACACTGCTTTAGAAGAAAAGCATGTGGATTTCAAGACTCTTAATTGTAGTTTATAGTGTGTATGTATATTGTTTTTGAAGGGTGGCTTTTAAGTAGAAACAAAATAAATGTTTCAAGTTTTTCGAATTTAACTTGGTATAGTTTAAGGAAACTGTTTGAGGACACTGTTCTTATAAAACATCGATAAGTTAAAGAAATTGCATTTTTTTCACTGTTTTGTGTATTTTACATTGAATAATAGATTTTATTTGGTGTTTCCTCTAGATTGAAATTAAAATGAAAAAGCCAGAGGCTGTGAGATGGGAAAAGCTAGAGGGGCAAGGAGAGGTGCCTAACCCCAGACGGTTCATAACAGGTTTGTTTTCTGGCCTTGATGAGCTTTAAATTCATACTGTGTTATATAGTTGAAATTAAATAGTAATGAGTATTCTATTTTCATTATTTATGTTCCCAAGATAAGATACATTGAATATAAGGAGGTTGCTCTGTAATGAAAACAGAGTATTTCTTATGATGGTTCTAACTTCTTAAACTCCATAAGAATACAGATAAATGGCAGCAAAAACCCAGAGGGAATTGGGATTTATTGTTTATCATGTCAGTTTGTGATGTCAGTTGGGGGTTGTTTGCTTTTGTGTGTTGGCCTTTCCTGTTTTTTCTTTCTGTGTTTTACGTGAATTAGTAGTTTACTCTGCTGATGTATTTCCTCCTCTTCCCTTCTCCCCTCTTATTTATTCCTTTCTGTTTCTTCTAATTATGTCAACTCTAATTTCCTGGAATTTCAAGGCTTCACAGTGAAAAGTATCTAGCCCATTTCTCCCTCTCTCTCTCTGTCTATGTCTGTATGTCTGTGTCTCTCAGTCTGTCTCTCTCTCATGTTTTGGCTGTGCTGGGTCTTCATTGTGGTGTGCGGGCTTCTCTAGTTGTGTGGTTCAGTAGTTTTAGCACACAGACTTAGTTGTGCCATGTGGGATCTTGGTTCCCCGACCAGGGATCAAACGGGCCCCCAGCATTGGGAGCGCCGAATCTTAACTGCTGGACCATCAGAGAAGTTCCCCATTTCAGTATATTTCTCTTTTTTTTTTTTTATAAATTTATTTATTTATTTTTGGCTGCATTGGGTCTTCATTGCTACATGCAGACTTTCTCCAGTTGTGGCGAGCAGGGGCACTCTTCATTGTGGTGCACGGGCTTCTCGTTGCGGGGTCTTCTCTTGTTGTGGAGCACAGGCTTCAGTAGTTGTGGCTCATGGGCTCTAGAGCGCAGGCTCAGTAGTTGTGGCTCACGGGCTTAGTTGCTCCACAGCATTTGGGATCTTCCCAGACTGGAGATCGAACCCGTGTCCCCTGCATTGGCAGGCAGATTCTTAACCATTGCACCACCAGGGAAGTCCCTCAGTATATGTCTAAGAGGTGGAGGCAAACAGCTAATGAAGGCCTAAGGCAGGCTTAGGGGTAGAATAAGGTTGATTGCTTAACCCTTTAAGGGACAGACTATGTTGTGGTCAGTTCTGAGCATAGGCAATAGGCACATAGGTATTTTTCTAATGGAATGATTAATCTGTAGGACACACTTAGAACTACAGTCTAAGACTATTTTATAGCAATGGCCTCATTAATGAATGGAGAGAAATTTCCTTTGATTAGAGATAATGTTCTGATTTGATGACTGAAAAGAGGTAGCTCTAAGTTTCAGCTACTTTTAGATTTTTCACTGCTTTCTTCTATAACAGAAAATATAATTTCCTTGTGGCACTTTGTAGAAAACACTAAGTTAGCCAACAGATCATTTTTAAATTTTATTTTGAAATGATTTTAGATTCTAATAGAAGTTGCAGAAATAATAGAGTTCCCATGTACCCTTCACCCAGTTTCCCTGCATGATAATATCGTAACTAACCTATAGCATGATTAACAAAGCCAGGGAATTGACACCAATAGATAATTTTTAAGAATTGAAATACTTCAAGTTGGTATATAAGCTGTTTATTAAGCTTCTGCTTCCCACTTTATGTGAAAGGTATAGTAAAGATATTATGCACTCTTCTTGGGGCTGACTCCCAGATACTTTTGGATTGAGGTTTATATATAGCTTAAAGCATTTTTTAAAAGAAATATCAACACTTTTAATATAGTATCTCACCTAAGTCTAACAGCAGCCCTGATATTAGGTAGCCTAGTATTGTTCTTCCTATTTTACAGGCTCAGAAAGGTTAAGCAACTTGCCTAAGATTACCTAGCAGTTTTCATTGTCTGGGACTAAATCCAGCCATTTAGAGTCTGGCCCTGGTTCTTCTACCCTATGTGTGATACTGCTTGTTGCTGCATTTTTAACAATGGGAAGTCTCTGCTGACATGAGTATCTTTGCAGTTATTTGATATCAATATTATAGTGAATAAGCAAGGAAGTTAGGTTACCTGTCTCTCAGTAGTTCATCTACCATCTCTACAGGTGTTAACGTTTTTCTGAGATTAAAGATTTTTTGGTGTTATAGTTACAAACTCTCTAAACTCAGTGCCTTGGAGATTCAAGATGCTATTCCTCCTGACCTGTTATATTTTTGTAAGGAGCTAATATGCTTGTCAGAGTTTTGACAAGCTGGAGACTGCAGATAAAGGCAAGTTGATTAACCTATCTGGGTCAGCTTTCTTATCTGTGAAATGGAGATTAGAACTGTGCTCCCATCTGGCGAATCAGCGTTAGGATTAATTAAACCCATGTTTCCTAGGTTCTTAATTTACCATGGCATGCATGTTTTTGTTTTCCTGGCTAGTAGTGAAAATGTACAGAAGATAGAGGAGATTACTTGTAGAGGAAGGATAGATAAAATTTGGAAAACAGTATGCTTGCCCTGAATAAAACTGTGGTGTGCTGTGGTTTTGTTTTGTTGTGGGGTGGGGGTGAGATGAGCAGGGAGGGAGTTGGTTTACAGGTGAAGAGAAAGGATGGAAAAGCAGAATGAACAATTAGTAGTTTCTCAACTATTTTGAGAAAGGGCATATATAGAGCTCTAGGCAGCAGTGCAAGAGGGACGTTTAGACTAGCATTCATGTGTCCTAATATACTCATAGGGAAGTTTTGAATCCGTCTTTTTTTAAAGCTCTATAGCTGTACTGTCCAGGGTAGTAGCTGTGGCTACTGTACCTGTTGACTACTTGGAATATGACTAGTCTGGATTGAGATGTGCTCTAAATGTAAAATACCTACCAGATTTTGAAGACTTAGTATGAAAAAAAGAATATAAAATATCTTAATATTTTTATATTGATTTCATGTTGACCTGATATTATTTTGCATGTATTAGGCTAAATAAAACATATAATTAGGATACATTTCACCTGATTCTTTTTAGTAATGTGGCTACTAGAAATTTTTAAATTATGTATGTGAGTCGCATTTGTGGCTTACATTATATTTCCATTGAATAGTGGACAGAACTGCTCTTACAGCTCTTAGGTAACTGTTTAGTTACTTTTTAATTATTTGTGTGTGAAGATCTTGATTCCCTTGGTCTTTGGGGCAGTGTTGGCAGTGCCTGAGTCCCTGGGTTCGTTGCCTCTCAGGCTGCAAGCAGCCTCTGTTTATCCCAATGTGCCCTACAAATATTGTCATTTTCTATGTGTGCATGATGTGGGACTGAACTCTAGATCATCACGTGTAGTATTTTTCAACATTCAGGAATTCTTTATTGTTTTCTCCTGCTGAAGTAATCTAATATTTTTAATGTGGGGAGAGGATCGAGTTTTAACTCACTGGCAGATGGCCTGGCAGTTCAGTACTTTCAGCTTATTTCTACTCTGAAAGATATAAGTACCTCAGGAAAAGCCACATTTTTAACATTTATTAAAACTGTTTAGAGAAATTTGTTAATGAAGCATCTTTTTAAAAAATTACTAGTTTTAGAATTGTTTGTACTATCTTTGCACCTGTTTTGTAAACATAAAAGTTCCTGTATGCTTCTCACCCAGTTTCTCGTATTATTAACATGAAGGATCTGTTTTTTAATCTAATTTTGCATAATGTACCAAAAGTTTACACTTTGAGTTATTTTGCTCAAAAGAAATTCCCAGATTTTACATTATGCTAACTGATTCAGTTTTTAGAAGTGTAAATGTTAATTACTGATTTATATATCAGAAAGACATTTATTACAAACATGAAATTCAGTGACTGAAAACTATTTGCTAAGATGTTGTATACATCATGGTCAGAAAGTTACATATGCTTGACATAATCACATGTTGATTAATCACTTTTGTCTTTTTTTACTCCATAGATATAAAGAACCTGTATCCATCATCATCTCATTATACAAGAAATTGGGATAAATTAGTTGGTGAGATCAAAGAAGAAGAAAAGAATGAGAAGTTGGAGGGAGATGCAGCTTTAAACAAATTATTTCAGCAGATCTATTCAGATGGTTCTGATGAAGTGAAACGTGCCATGAACAAATCATTTGTAAGAATATAAACTTTAAGAAAATCTATTGTAGTAATAAATTTCACAAATTAAAAAAAAATAAGTATGTAATTTGAGATCAGATTGCATGTACTGTAGTTGGGAGACCATTTTGAATGGACTTTGTCTGAACATTTGTTCTTGCTCTAAACTTAGAGTAATTACTGAGGAAGTTGGGAACTTGTGGAGGAGGTGAGAAACAAATGGTATATTCCAAATAAATTTTTTCATCAGGGAGTTAGAACTTGGAAGTCTTAAGAAATACCAAGGTTATAGTGAGTGGATGATATAGAGTTATTCCAGTTGGATTTATCACAATAGCTGAGTGAGCTTCCGGTGTTTACCTTCTGGTATCATGTATAATCTCAGTGTCAGATGCAGAATATAGAAGGGAAACTTCCAGAACAGTGTTTGCCAAGTAGAAGGTGCACATTAATTATTCATTGGTTTGTTAATAATTTCTGTATTGATTAAGAAAATTTGGGCTTTTTGCCAGGGCATGAATACCACCTGAATTAGGCATCAAGTTCTGAGATTTTAATGACTAGTCATCACTATAGAACCATGTAGATTTTGCTTGAAGCTGTAATCATTTGACTTTTACCCGTAGCTCTGGAAATGTCACTGTCTTCTTTTAAGGTGTTGATATTTACAGTAGAAAGTTAAAGTTAATATTTAATAATTAAAATTAACATATAGGTAATAAGTGTGTTTATGGCTCAGATATTCCATGTAAGTTACCAAGTGGTAACTGATCATGATTATGCTTTTCACTATTGCCTTAAAAAATTGTTTTTAATTAAACTTTTTATTTGGAGATAATTGTAGACTCACATGCAGTTGGAAGAAGTAATAGAGATCCCTTATATCCTTTACAGTTTTCCCCAGTAGAAACGTCTTGCAGAATTATAATATTACAACCATGATATTGACAGTTAAGATAGAGAACATTTCTTTTTTATTTATTTGTTTATTTATTTATTTTGGCTGCATTGGCTCTTCGTTGCTGTGCGTGGGTTTTCTCTAGTTGCGGCTAGCAGGGGTTTCTCTTCGTTGAGGTGCGCAGACTTCTCATTGCAGTGGCTTCTCTTGTTGTGGAGCATGGGCTCTAGGTGCGTGGGCTTCAGTAGTTGTGTGTTTTACTAGATATACCTAAGTATTGGGTTCTTTTTTTTGAGTGATTATAAATGGTATTATATGTTTAATTTTGGCATCCATGTGTTTGTTGTTAGTATCTAGAAATACAGGGGTTTTTTTGTTTTGTTTTTAATGTTTATCTTGTATTTATCTTGTATTTACCTTGTTGAACTCACTTACTGGTTCTAGGAGATTTTTTTTGGTAGATTCTTTGTGATTCCTTGTGATTTTCTATGTAGACAATCGTATCTTCAAATAGGGACAGTTTAATCTCTTGCAATTCCTATACACTAACAACAAAAGATCAGAAAGAGAAATTACAGAAACAATTCCATTCACCATTGCAACAAAAAGAATAAAATACCTAGGAATAAACCTACCTAAGGAGGTATTTCAGATAGGGACAGTTTAATTTCTTCCTTTCCAATATGTGTGCCCTTTATTTCCTTTTATTGGCTAGAACTTCCAGCACTATGTTGAATAAGATTGGTGAGAGTAGACACCGATGCCTTGTTCTCCATCTTAAGAGAAAAACCATTCAGTCTTTCACCATTAAGTATAATGTTAGCTGTAGGTTTTTGTAGATGCTTATCAAATTAAGAAAGTTTTGCTCTATTTCTTTTTTTCTGAGATTTTTATCATGAATGGCTGTTGACTTGTCAAATACTTTTTCTGCAATATTTCTGCATGTGGTCAATATGATTAGGTGATTTTTTTTCTTTAATTTGTTAAAGTGGTGATTTTATGTGATTAATATGATTGATTCCTGCTGTTCTACTGTTGAACCAGCTTTGCATCCCTGGGATAAACCCCAGTTGGTCATAGTGTATAATTCTTTTTATATATTACTCAATTCTATTTTTAAATACTTTAAGCATTTTTGTGTCTATATTTTTGAGGCATGTTGGTCTACAGTATTCTTTTTTGGTGCTTTTTCTGGTTTTGGTATCAGGGTAATATGTCATAGAATGGATTGGGAAGTGCTCCATCCTCTTCTTTTTTGGGGGGAGGGTATTTGTAGAATTAGTGTTGTCTTTAAAGGTTATTTAAACCAATGAAGCCATCTAGGCCTTGATACTTCTTTTTTTGGGAGATTTTAAATTATGAATTTCATTATCCCAGTAGCTTATAGGACTCTTCAGGTTGTCTATTTCATATTGAGTGACTTGTGGTAGTTTGTTTTTGAGGAATTGGTCCGTTTAAGTTGTTAGTGTTGGTAGGGTTCCCTTCAACTTTGAAGGGAACTGCAGGGTCTTTTGATGACTGCAGGGTCTGTAGTGATAACCCATTTCATTCCTATAATGGTAATTTGTGTCTTTTTTTTTTTCCTTTGTCTTGCTAGGGTTTGTCAATTTTATTTACTTTTTTTCCCCCAAAGAATCAGCTTTTTGTTGATCTTAAATTTTTCCTCCTATTTTTTTGGTTCTAAATTTCATTTATTTCTGCTTTTAATTATTTTCTTCCTTATGCTTACTTTGGGTTTATTTTGTTATTCTTTTTTAATAGGTTCTGTGGATATGAACTTAGATTATTGATTTAACCCTTTTTCTTTTTTCTGTTATATGTGTTTATGCTATAAATTTCCCTCTCAGAAGAATTCAGCTGTCTTCCACAAATTTTGATGTTACTTTTTCATTTTTATTCAGTTCAGTATATATTTTGATTTCACTTGAGACTTCTTATCCTAAGTATATATTCCACTTGAAAAGCATGTATATTCTGCTCTTGTTGAATGGAGTGTTCCATAAACGTCACTTAGATCCTGTTGATTGATACTCTTGTTGATTTTCTGTCTTACTGTTCTACTGATTTGAGAGAGGGTCTTCAGCTATAATTGTGGATTTATTGATTTCACCTTTAAGTTCTGTCAATTTTTGCTTCACATATTTTGCAGCTCTGTTGTTTGGTTCATATGCATTTAGGATTGCTGTATTTTCATGGTGGATTGACCTTTTTATCATTATATAATGTCATTCTCTAGCTCTGGTAATTTGCTTTGCTTTGATGTTAATATAGCTGATTCTTATGTCTTTTGGTTAATTTTTGCATGATATATCTTGTTCCGTCCTTTTACTTTCAACCTGCCTAAGTCGTTTTTTAAACATTTTTAATTTTATTTTAACAATTTTATTGGAGTATAGTTGATTTACAGTGTTTTAGTTTCAGGTGTACAGCAAAGTGATTCACTTATATATATTCATTCTTTTTCAGATTTCTAAGTCATATTTAAAGTGAATTTCTTTTAGACAGCATGTTGGGTCATGTTTTTTTTAATTTATTCTGCCAGTCTCTTTTAATTGATGCATTTGGACCACTTAACTTTTAATGTAATTATTGGTACATTAGGACTTACTTATGTCTACCATGTAAGTTTTCTGTTTGTTCTGTATTTGTTTTTCCTGCCTTCCTATGGGTACTTGAACAGTTTTTAGAATTTCATCTTGATTTATCTATAGTGTTTTGTAGTGTATCTTTGGTTGCTCTAAATTTTATATTAGCTATATTATACTTAGTTTATCACAGTCTACTGGTGTTATTTTTTTTGACACTGAATGACATATAGAAACCTTACCTCCCTTTATGTCCTTTTACTTTTTCTCATTTATAATTTTCTTAAATAATTCTTCTATATATGTTTAGAAACCACATCATACAGTGTAATAATTTAGAAAACGTAGAGGAAAAGCAAACTCTATTGCATTTATCTATATTGTGACCTTTTTCTTTCTTCCTTTCTGACTTTCAGGTTTCCATTGTTTGTTTCTTTTTTTTTCTTTTTAAACTCCTGAACACATTGTCTCCTCTCATTTTTTAAAAAAATATTTATTTATTCATTTTATTTTTGGCTGCATCAGGTCTTAGTTGCAGCATGCAGGATCCTCCACTGTGGCTTTTGAGCTCCTCATTGCGGCATGTGGGCTTCTCTCTAGTTGTGGTGCTCAGGCTCAGTAGTTGTGGCACGTGGGCTCTGTAGTTGAGGCACGCTGGCTCTCTAGTTGTGCCCCACATGCTCAGTAGTTGGCCGCACACAGGCTTAGTTCCCTGACCAGGGATTGAACCCGTGTTCCCCGCACTGGAAGGCGGATTCTTAACCACTGGACCACCAGGGAAGTCCCTCCTTCTGTTTGGAGAACTTCCTTTGGGCATTCTTTCAGAGTAGATCTGTCCATAACAGATTCTTTCTATTGACAAGGATTTCTTTGGGTTTATACTGGTTGGGATTTACTCAGTTTCTTGTATCTATAGGTTTATGTCTTTTGCCAAATTTGGGATCTTTTCATTCATTATACCATTGAGTACTTTTTCAGACCTTCCTTCTTTGTTTTCTTCTTCCTGGAACCCAATGACACAGGTATTGGATATTTTGTTACAGTACTATACATTCCTGAGAACCGTTCATTTTATCTCTGTTTTGTCTCTGTCATTCAGATTGGGTGATTTATATTGTTCTGTTTTCCAGTTCACTGATTCTTTGCTCTATTCTCTCTATTCTGCTCTTGAGCCCATTCACTGACGTTTTTATTTCAAGTGTATTTTTCAATTATAAAACTTTCATTTAGTTCTTCTTTATGTCTTCTGTTTCTTTACTGAGGTTTTCTATTTTTTTTCATTTGTTTCAAGCTAGTTCATAATTCTTGTTGAAGCATTTTTACCCTGACTGCTTTAAAAATGTGTCAGATAATTTTAACATCTCTTTCATCTCTGTGTTAGCATCTATTGATTGTCTTCTCTTTTTAAACATATAATCTGAAATCTTCCTGGTTCTTGGTGTTTTTCACCAGTGCCAAGTGATATTCAGTTGAAGTCTGGACATTTTCATGTTACAAGACTCTGGATCTTATTTAAACCATCTGTCTTAGATGGCTTTCTCTGACAACCCCTCTGGCAAAGGAAGGGAAGTCACTACCTCACTATTGCCAGGTGGAGGTAGAAATCCAGGTACCCCACTCTACCTCCGTTGACACCCCAGGACATCTCCTTGTTACTGCTGGGAATAGGTAGGAATTCTAACTCCCCACGTGGTTTCCACAGACACCACAGGCAACAGAGGAGGCCGGTTTGTGATAGCATAGCATGGGTGGAAGTTTAGGCTCTTCATTCAGCCTTCACTGGCCTGGGTGGGGATGGGACCAGTTTTTTACTGTGGTGTTTAGCTAGAGTGATTATTGTCTAAAAGTTTTCTCTCTTTCTGTTTGTCTTTGTCCATTGGCTAGAGAAATAAGGCTTTTGTTGGGGCTTTTTTTGTTTGCACCCTTTGGCATTTCCAGCCTCTTCAGTTCCAGCTCTTGGAAAACATAAGGCAAAAAGAAAACCCAAAGAATTCACCACCGTGTTGTTCCTTGGGTCCCAAGGTCCCTAGCTGATTTGTCTTCTTTTCACCTTTTAGAGTTGTCTTATATTTGTTATTTATATAACATACAAGGTTTTTAGTTGTACTTAGTGGGAAGACTAGGAAAAAGTACACTCACTTAATGCCTCCAAAAGGAGAAATCAGGGTTTTGTTAGTTTGTTTTGCCACGCTGTGCAGCTTGCAGGCTCTTAGTTCCCCCACCAGGGATTGAATGTGTGCCCCCTGCAGTGGATACGTGGAGTTCTAACCACTGGACCGCCAGGGAATTCCCTGAAATAGTTTCAGTGTTGACTTTTAAGAAATTCTGGACAAAATAGTGTGTGAGATTTCAAAGTTATATTAGAGAATCTGTGCCCATTTTCATACAGAAACTTTGCTAAGTGTAACTGAACCATACGTATGCATAAAGTAAGCCATCTGTTTGGCAGTATTGACCTGGAACATACCAAGGGCTTGCTTCTGTCTTTGTGGGGGAATACAGGCATACCTTGGAGAACTGTGGGTTCAGTTCTAGACCACCATCATAAAGCAAATTTTGCAATAAAGTGAATCACACTTTTTTGGTTTCTCAGTACCTATGAAAGTTATGTTTACACTATGCTGTAGTCTACTGAGTGTGTAATAACATTATGTCTAAAAAATAATGCATGTACCTTAATTTAAAAATTCTTTATTGCTAAAATATGCTAGCTTTATCATCTCAGTCTTCAGCAAGTCATAGTTTTTTGCAGTAGTAACATCAAAGATCACTGATCACACATCCCCATAACAAAGATAATAACAGTGAAAAAGTTTGAAATATAAGAGAGTTATCAAAATGTGACAGACATGAAGTGAGCACATGCTGTTGGAAGAATGATGTCAATAGATTCACTTTATGCAGGGTTGCCACAAATCTTCAGTTTGTAAAAAATGCAGTATCTGCAAAGTGCAGTAAAGTGAAGCACAATAAAACGAGGTCTGCCTGTACAAAGAAACAGACTCTATCTTATCTCTGATCTCTCTGTCTAATTGGGCAAAAAGATCAACATATACAGAATAATCATGGAAGTGCTCAGTTGCACTGCAGTCCGTAAGAAGAAAGGGGAAAATAAATGTCATCAGCAAATATGATCAGATTATAAATTAAATCTGCTTCATTTAGTTCTCTTAGGAGTAGTTATTATATAAACTTGTCCCATTTTATTCAGTATTTTATTTGCAGCCTACTGTGTGCCAGGCTACTGCACTTAGATCTAGGATATAAGTATTGGTAAAATATGTTTCTTTCCTTTTAGAAACTCTCAGCTTTAGTTTGGAGCCACGGGTGGGAAGCAGGTATGAGAAGGCAGATTCGTAAAATTTTATCAGTGCAGTGTCATAGACAAGTCCTACAAGAGTAGCTAGAGTCCTGACTAGGGTCAAGGAAGGCCACAGAGAGATGGTGACATGTCATGTTTGGAGGATAACTAAAGACATAAAAAGAACCAGGACAGAGGAGAGCATCCCGTGCAAAGGAACCCATGGAAAGGAGCTTGGTAGAGAGTGTGGGGCATTGGGATTATTTTGAGGCTCCAGTGTAATGGTAGCATATGTAACTTTATACATTCACCAGTAACATAGCTGATTATTTTCAAATGTTTAGATTTTAACAATTTTCTGTTCTTTGCTGTGATCCAAATCAATGAATTTTTATTGCATTAACAGTTACAGCTTTATTTTTAAAATGTATTTATGAATATGCTAGGTTTGTTAGTAGGTGTTATATTCAGTGGGTAGTAAATAGATGACCAGTGCTTTACTGAGACACTAACTTTATGTGTCTGTGTATGTATGTACCTTGATTTAAAAATAATTCCAGCATACACTTGTGTACATTTGACAGAGAGGGAACATTAAGAAGGGTCTCTTAAAGTTCTCTCCAACTAGAAAGAGTTTACTTCGCAAAGTCTTCACTGTGCTCAGCAAAAGAGATGACATTATCGTTTTCTTTGGGAGCCAATTTCATTGGGTTGGCCAAAAAGTTCGTTAGGTTTCCCCAGTAAGATGGCTCTAGTAGTGCTTAGTTGTCTTTAGCTTCATTCGAAACAATTTTGTTAGATTGTATTGTGACAGCTGTCATATCAGGGTGCATTTTTTTAAAACTTATCAAAATTAGTGAATTTTTGTGTAGCTATTTTAATATTGAAGATGGAAGGAAAAAAGCAGCATTTTCTGCATATTATGCTTTATTATTTCAAGAAAGGTAAAAACGCAACTGAAACACAAAAACAGATTTGTGCAGTGTATGGAGAAGGTGCTGTGACTGATCAAAAGTGGTTTGTGAAGTTTCGTACTGGAGATTTCTCACTGGACGATGCTCCATGGTTGGGTAGACCAGTTGAAGTTGATAGCGGTCAAATCGAGACATTAATTGAGAACAATCAATGTTATACCATGCGGGAGATAGCTGACATACTCAAAATATCTAAATCAAGCGTTGAAAATCATTTGCACCAGCTTGGTTATGTTAATCGCTTTGATGTTTGGGTTCCACATAAGTTAAGTGAAAAAAACCTTGACTGTATTTCCGCATGTGATTCTCTACTTAAACGTAATGAAAACGTTCCATTTTTAAAACAAATTGTGATGGGCAATGAAAAGTGGATGCTGTACAATATTGTGGAACAATATTTCGCTTGTGGGGCAAGCAAAATGAACCACCACCAACCACACCAAAGGCCAGTCTTCATCCAGAGAAGGTGATGTTGTGTATATGGTGAGATTGGAAGGGAGTCCTCTATTATGAGCTACTTTTGGAAAAGCAAACAATTGATTCCAACAAGTACTGCTCCCAGTTAGATGATCTGAAAGCAGCACTTAATGAAAAGCGTTTAGAATTAGTCAACAGAAAATGCATAATCTTCCATCAGGATAACACGAGACCACATGTTTCTTTGATGACCAGGCAAAAACTGTTACAGCTTGGCTGAGAAGTTCCCATTCATCCACTGTATTCACCAGATTATTGTACCCTTGGATTTCCATGTATTTCGGTCTTTACAAAATTCTCTTAATGGAAAAATTTCAATTCCCTGGAAGACTGCAAAAGGCACCTGGAACAATTCTTTGCTCAAAAAGATAAGTTTTGGGAAGATGTTGCCTGAAAAATGGCAGAAGGTAGGGGAACAAAATGGTGAATACATTGTTCAATAAAGTTCTTGGTGAAAATGAAAAATGTGTCTTTTATTTTTACTTTAAAGCTGAAGGGACTTTTTGGCCAACCCAATATTTTCATCTGAAGGTGGTTTTTCACATATACCTCTGTGCTGATTAGCAGGGAGACATGTGCTTTATATGGCAGTGTGTGTGGACATGGTCCTCCTACCTAACTAGAGTTTCCTTTTCAGATTTTCACACGATATGGTAACTTATCTGGAAAGCCTAAGGTTAAAACAGAATATTGTCTTGTGTATATTGAGCCAAACATAGCTTATATTGGGGACTCTGTGCTTGGAATGTTTTTAGAAAAATATTCTGTTTTGATTACATGGGCCAATAATTAATCTATTTTTATTTTTTATTGCAGATGGAGTCTGGTGGTACAGTTTTGAGTACCAACTGGTCTGATGTAGGTAAAAGGAAAGTTGAAATCAATCCTCCTGATGATATGGAATGGAAAAAGTACTAAATAAATTAATTTGCTGTCACTGTATTGCGTATGTTCAGCTAACGCCCATTGTGTATTAATACTGCATTCTTGAATTTTGAACACTGAGTACATCTTTTTAAAGGATTATACCTCTTTACCTCTTTGTGCTTTAGAAATTATTTTCCTTCAAGTGTTCTAAGAGTCTAATGAAGAATGAAGATCATGTTTTATCACTTTTGCCCTTAAGGACTTCAGATATGCTGAAACGGAATGAAATATCATTTGCTACTAGATAGATTAATTCTTCCTAGTTGTGGGAGTGGAGAAATTGTTAATGGGATATCTTGGGTTATTGCCTTATTTTTGATGCAGTATTCTGTTAATAATTTATTAGACGTGGCAACTTTGGGTGAGCATAGATTTCTCAATTTCAGTGTTAAATTGTTTGCTTTTAAAAACTGCTTTTGAATGGAGTTGTAAATACAATTTTTCTATGAAGAAGTTTGGTTTATTTACCTTTTTCTTAAGTTTTTAATGAAAACTTTGAGAAATTATTTATCACAGGGGATTCCCATTTGATTATTTTTATGGGAAGTATTTGTAATTGCACTGAGAATTTTGGTCCTTACCCTTCAAATTCCTGTATAAAACATTGATACCTGAGTTTATCATGCTGCAAATTTAACTGTACTGAAGGCTAATCTGTGAAGCGGGGTCCAACAGTAATTTAGGAGAGCCCAACTCCACTTCTTGCTGCTTTTGCCACAGCAGGATTCCTGAAATTACAAGACTGGTGGTTTGGTTTGGTTTTTTTTCTTCTTTTTTTCTTTATTAGAAAATCTCACTTCTTATAGCCCCATGCTTTTGGTGGTTTAGGGCAGCTACTGAGAGAGTAATATGTATACATTTAGTATCTATTCTGTTTATAGAATAAATAGATAACCATGAGAATACAAAAACTAAAAGACATGATCGTTGGCTTCAAAGACTTTATAATCTAGCAGAGAGAGAAAATTAACATTCAGGAAGGACTTATGAATGGTTGAATGGTGAACTTACTACAAATACAGTTTTGAGATAGAAAAAATATCTATCTGTGATTAAATGTTCTGTGATTAAAACTATTGACAGTCTAAGCTGTTATAAAGCAAAGGCCATGGATGACCTGTAGGTGTGATTCCTTTTCTTATTGTAATTTCGGAACCATAGAGGGTGGTGTCTATTAGGCCTCACTGACATTTTGTGGCAAGGAAGTACTCTATACCCTCATAGCTGAGGATAGGGTAAATGGGGGGCAAATTAGCCGCCATCTCCAAAAAGACTGGGAATTCAGCCTCTTCCTTCTAGTCATTTGACCTGTGTAAGGGAGTTCATAAGGAAAAAGTGGTGGGGTGATACCAGATCATGCCCAGACTTGCTGTTACTGCTTGTTTATGCATGTAGGGGTTTTCACTTGTCCTTCTGCCCACTTAGAGTTACAGGCTACTTCTTTTGATCTTGAACACTGAAGGAAAAGGCAAAATTAAGTTCTTGCATGTATGAATTTCTAAAATTTTCTCCTTAGGAAACAAGATAGTGATTATGTTAAGTTTTCTCAGTACCGTTAGTCCCCAGGGGGAGGGAGGCTCTTCTACAGAGATGGTAAGTCAGGGGCATACCCCAGAGACGAGACTCCTGGCTCTAGCAAGTCTCTGCCACCCACTAGCTTTAAAATCTTTAACAGGTTTACAGCCTTCTTATGTTTTATTAGTTCCTTTATCTGCAAATCCATAGGGTCTTAAAGTTTAATTAAAAGTCCATGATTCTAAATAAGGAAGCATTTTTGCCTCTTTAAAGCAACTTTTTTCTTTCTTAGGAATGACACTATTATAATAGAAGTTGGGTTTTTTAAAAAGGTTCTAGTACTAGTTTTGCTTTTATTTTAAAGGATACACTGTCTAAAGTGTGTTTATCTGTTGTCTAGATTTGCTTAAGGATGTCTGATTCAGGATTTTGCTGAGCCAAATGGAGTTCCTAATATACATGACTGTGTTATATTACAATGTTATCTTGTCTAAGTACAATAGGTTTATGGGTAAAGAAGGGAATTTTGAGAAGTAGGTTAGACTGCTTGCCCTAAAGGACCACTCTAAAGTACTGCTCCTCTTTCACCATTCTAGACAATGAAAAATTGTGAGTCCAGAAAGTTAAAAAACTTCATTTTGAGCCTTTATCTTTATTCTCTGCTATCTCAGCTTGGCTATTAATTGGTTCCACTTTCTTTCTAGACTCCCATTTCCTTCCTCCCTCCTTCCCTGCCCCCTTCCCCCCTGCCTCCCTTCCCCCTTCTCCCACATGGCTTTCAGGATCTCAGTTCCCCCACCAGGGATTGAACCCGGGTCATGGCAGTGAAAGCCCAGAATCCTAACCACTAGGCTACCAGGGAACTCCCTAGACTCCCATTTTCAGTTCTCAAATCTTGGTTCTCTTTGTGCTCTAGTTACCCTTTTGTTTCTTTAGAATGTACATTTTTCTCTTAGTATTTATTTTCCTTTTTGAGGTTCAGTCTTGAAATACATTTTTTTCTATCTTTATATGGAATGGAAGAAAAGGATGGTTTGCACTAATAACTACAGTTCTCCCGCACTCCGTCCCCAGCCCCAAAATTTCCATTCCTTTGATTTGAGATATTCACTAACTGCGGAACATTGAATTGTTATCGTCTCCTTGAGTCTGGAAAAACTATTATTTTCTTAGCAGGCTAACTATATAGGACAGGGAGAAAATAATTGACCTGTCCTAGATAAATTTTTTAGATAAATTTCAAATAAACATTTAAAATGAAGCTATGGGCTTCCCTCGTGGCACAGTGGTTAAGAATCCACCTGCCATTGCAGGGGACACGGGTTCGAGCCCTGGTCCGGGAAGATCCCACATGCCGCAGAGCAACTAAGCCCTTGCACCACAACTACTGAGCCTGTGCTCTAGAGCCTGCGAGCCACAACTGCTGAGGCGCGCACACCTAGAGCCCATGCTCTGCAACAAGAGAAGCCACCACAATGAGAAGCCTGCGCACTCCAATGAAGAGTAGCCCCTGTTCACCACAAATAGAGAAAGCCTGCACGCAGCAACAAAGACCCAGCACAGCCATAAATAAATAAATAAATAAAATAAATAAAAATAAAATGAAGCTATGTCACTATGCTATTATGAATAGTTTAGATAGACATTTTAATTTAGTTCACTACTGAAATGTGTTTTGGCTATCCTTTCCCATTTTACCTTTTCTCCTTCCCCAGTTATCTACATATCAGATTAGGTCGTTGATCTGAGAAATACATCACTGACCCAGAGCAGTATTGCCTATTAATTGACCATCTGATCTGCTTAGTGCACTTTAATTTTATTGGGATCTTCCTTGTCCAGGTTAGTGTGCATGTCTCTGACTTGTAGCTATTACTGATATTTCCAAAAATAGGTAGAAGTTTTCTGGGTGTTACGTGGTGTTTGTTACTAGAGCCACTTTTTTTTTTTTGTAACCAGCTAGCTGTAAAGAAGTTTACCTTGACACTCTTACCTGCTATTTTAGCCCCATATTTTAGCATCCATAACAGCATATGGATATCTGTTATCTCTGCCTTGGAGGAACCAAGGAGAGGAAATAATAAAAGCTAAAAGGACAAAATAATGGTTTCTGTGCCAGGAAGAGTCATGTATAGTTTTAAATAAGGGGGATCTTCAACACTGATCTGGTTTATTTTGTCTCCAACTATGCATATTCTCTTGTAAGACCGTCTTACACGTATCAAGAGATTTTATTTTGGAAACATTGGGTACTGGTGGGTAAATTGGAGATACTGCTTTACTCAAAGTGTTACTATTTGGTGCCACATTTGTGATTTACTTCTGAAATTAATTTAACTCTTAGCCTCTCTTCCTACCTCAGTAAACTTATCCCCCAAATCAGCTAAAATCATACACATTGCTAGCCCATGCAGGCAATAACAGTGATAGCTATTCTGTACTAGTGCTTTTTATGGGCCAGGTGTGCTTTATATGTACTACCTCGTTTGTAACAGCCTTGTGAGGTAATGATAGCATCCTGTCATTTCAGATAGAAAAATTAGGCCCAAGTTAAGTTCTTTGCCTAGTTCAGTCCACTGATAAGTGATGGACCTGGGATTTGAACCGAGGCCTGTCAGAATTCAGTTCCCATGCTTTTAACAACTGAATGAATTGGGTGGACGAGTGATTTTTATTAATTAATCAGCTGTCTCACAATGAAGCAGAGGATGTGCAAGTTGAATTTTTTAATTCTTGTACATGAGCTGGGAAGTACATTTCTTAAAGATCAGAATGTTATCATCAGTTTCATAAGTAGGAAAGCTTATTAGGAGTCCAGATCTCTTGCCTCTTGTAAAGGTAATACAAGCAAGTAGTCTTGACTTGCGTTGAAGGTTTTGTTTTTCTCAAATGCAGATAATTACAGAGAAACAAGATACGCTTACAACTGTTACAGGTGAAAGAAGACTGGCACATCATCCTGGTCAAATTCTTGTTCTTTAAACTTGGGAGCTCTCACACTAGTTTTCCTTGTTCAAATACTAAAATTGTTTCAAGGTTCTTTTTTTCCTATCTAGATACGTGTATTAGGATCAGTGTATCACTGATTTCTTCAATAAAATTGGAACGATTCAGGTTTAGTCCCTTTGTTCCAATCATGTGAACATTTTATATATATTCTGAATTTTGCCTTGTCTGGAGTCTTTTAAATGTTACCTTTGCTGTGCCTTCAAATTTGAGTTTTTAATTCTTATTTTTGCATTGAGACTTCTCATACATAGCTCGTTGACTTTATTTTCTCTTATAGGATTCAGTTATACAAAAGATGTTTCAAAAACAGTACTCTTGGCCCAAAAGCAATTTTTACATATCACAGAGGAGTAAGGCAGATAATCTTCAGTGCTTGTGTATGGGCTTTTAAAAACCATGCTCTACAGTGCAACTGCAAAAGCTCTAAGTAATAGTAAACTGTTATACATACTGTGTGCTTGATGCTCTGTTAAGTGCATTAAAAGGCAATATTGCATAGTAGTTAAATGCTGGACTCAGAAGACAGCCTGCTTGAGATCAATCCTGGCTACACCACTTACTAGCTGTGTGACAGTGGGCAGGTAGTTAATGTCTCTGTGCCTCAGTTTTCCTATCTAAATTGGGCTAATATACCCACCTCATGGACGTATGTGAGTTGAATGTGTTAATACAGTTCTACAATTATTTATCCTAATCCAGAGGGCTCTAAAAACTAGATTTGTGTGTGTGTGACTCAGTGGTTAAAAAAAAACAAAAACCTGTCCTAAACTTGCAGTTTGAATAGTCATATTTTCCTGCAGAAGTATTAATTTGTTTAATAACAGTGCTACCACAGATCCTGCTGAGGTTATTAAAAAATCAATAGTATATCTATACTAAATTCTAAAATTCAAAATCCTGAATTCAGAAACACATCTGGCTCCAAAGTTTTTGAATAGAGTTACATGTACCTGTATATGTAAAGTGCAGAGAGCAGTGCTTAATGTATATGCATTTAGGCTGCGAGTTTTAAATACTGTGGTAAGCCTTTTTGTTCGAAGTTCAGTCCTTCAAGATTCAGGATTCTGTCTGAGGAATGTATATCAGCTGCTTAAAAATCATTAGTATAATTTAAAAAATTATAGTAAGAGCATAAAAGTTCGCAGAAAAGCTTTTACTTTGAATGAGTAGTTATTTTAATTTACCTAAGCAGAGCTTAAATATTCAAGTATTGTCAGCAGTACTTTAAAACGAATCATAAAGTAGGAACTTCTGTGGTGGCACTGTGGTTGAGAATCCACCTGCCCATGCAGGGGACACGGGTTCGATCCCTGGTCTGGAAAGATCCCACATGCCACGGAGCAACTAAGCCCGTGCGCCACAACTACCGAGCCTGTGCTCTAGAGCCTGTGTGCCACAACTACTGAAGCCCGTGCACAGCATCGAAGAGTAGCCCCCACTCGCTGCAGCTAGAAAAAGCCCGCGAGCAGCAACAAAGGCCTAACGCAGGCATAAAATAAGTTAATTAATTTTAAAAAAAGGAATCATAAAGTATAGTGGTGCCAGAACACACAAACTCTATGTAGAATGTTAAGGGACTTCCTTTCAGAAGTTCTTTGATTTTAATTCCATTTTAACTTAAATTCAAGACAGTAAAACTATTAGGGCTTATAAAAACAAGTCGCAAAATCATGCTACTTGTAAACCACAGATTCTGTCCTGTTATTTCCATCAGTGTAGAGAAACTGATAGTTGTTTATTTACAAGAGTTCATCAGTCTATTCCCTCTCTACCCTGCTTCCTGCCCCTCAAACAATCAGTGGGGAGCAAAAAATATGTGCAGTCCTTTGTATATAGACACTAGTACTATACATTCAAGTTTGGGGGTCTTCTCTCCCAACTACCGCTTTTTGTCACTCATTTGTACTCGAACATTGACCTTTTCTGCGACCTAATTGACTACAAATGAACACTTTCCTAAGTTAGCTAGCTTAACTTAGTGCCTGTGAAATATGCTAAGAAATTGAATATTTCCTTGGAATTACTACTTACTATTTTGCTATTTATTAGTTGCAAAATGATCAATTTATTTCGACTACCACAGAGGTAATGGTCTCATAGCAGAAAGGACACTAACACGTGAATTTGGAATCTTAAATCCCAGTTTCGATATGTTAATAATGGTGTGTTTTGAGGACAAGTGACTTAACCCTTCTGAATTATTTTTCTCATCTCTAACACTAGATGATAATTACCTGTCAGGACTGTGAGGACTTAACTAAGTCCTGACTCAAAAGTATGTGACCAATAATTGTCACTTAGTATAAGTCCTTGATTTTTTTTCTCAGTGCTGTTGAGTAGTAGAATTCCTAAAAGGAAGGTAACAAATCTGACTTAGCTGCTCTTCAAGGGCAGCCTCAGCTGTGTTTTTAGCTGTATCTGTCACTGTTTCACTGTGTACCTAAGCTCCAGGCACACAGAATAGTCTGTTTAGGGGTTTGCATACTTTCCATGTAAAGGGCCATATAGTGAATATTTTAGCCTTTGTGTGGCACATAAAGACTCTATCGCATGTTCTTCTTTTTAGTTTGCAGACCTCTGCTCTGTCTGAACATCCCATGTATTTTTATTCCTTCTTCCATCCGACCTGGAAAGCTTCAGTTTCCTATTGATGTGTCAAAACTAAGTTCATATGCCACCTCCAGGAAAGCTGTTGAATCTTGTGCTACTCTCTCAATGACTGGCTTTGTAGCAGTTGGATTGGGTTATTTGCTTATGGTTGAGGCACCCATTAGATCCTTTGATAGAATCAAACCAAAACCACAGTGTCCTGTGAGCGTGTTTGAGAGTTTGTTCATTATCTAGTCACTACAGTTGACTCATTTCTTCCCTCGTGACTGAGCTGCTTTGGGGAGGGTCGAGGGGGCTGGCTTTGAACTTTGTACCTGGTGCATAGAGAAGCTTTCAGAATTTGGTAGGTGGTCTTAACGCTGCACAGAGGAATGCCCTTATTTTCTTCTCTTCATTCTTTCAAGTGTCCTCAGTTAGAATACTCTTGTTAAATCCCCCCTTCCATCCCCTCCGCAGGAATTCACTGCCACTCCAGCTGTGTTGTGGTGGAGGTGCCTTGTTGATGCATCTGTTAAGGCACCGCTCAGAGTTTCAACCAATTTTAGGGTTAGTTGCATGGTGTCTGTTTTACCCTGTGTGTCCTACTTCATTACATTGTTATTTACTTATTTTTGGATCTTTGATGCCGAGCACAGTGCCTTTCACATAGTAGACATTCAAGTATTGAAACTCTCGTTGCACACTAAAGAATTAGTTTTAAAAACTGTACTTTGTTTATAATATGTGCCCTTGAAATTATTTATTCATCAATATAGATAGAATAGTAATTTAAAAATAGATAGTTAACCCTGGTCATGAGAGCTAAATCTAATTTGTTATTCAGTTATCTACATCACTAGAGGGAATAGCAATTATATAACTAATCAAAAACCATGTAAAACATATTTTTTTGTGTTGCCATTTAATTTTCAGATTGCTTTTATTCCCCCCTGATTGTTTTAAAACCAAAATATATGTGTTTCCTTAAAGAAAGGACTGAAATTTACTTTCTAATTAGGTTAGTCATCCTTTGAGAAGAAATTTTGAGCCCAAGGGACTTGGGTAAAGGAGGCCAGAGTTTTACAAACCCCGGAATTGGTTTGGGCATATGCACAGGCCTGGAAACTAAGAGTGAGTCGAGCAGTTTCATTTATAAGCATACCAACTTCTGGAGGCAAAAATTTGGACTGCTTACTAGTACATTTTTTTTTTCTGGAAAACCCCCAAAGAGATTCTGAGCTACTGAATACTACATGAACCTCTTCGGTGAGGGTTACGTACTTTATTTTTTTAACAATATTAATACCTTTGCCGTCTTTCAAAAGCCATATACTTTTTTTTTTTGGATTGGGTTTTCACTTTAATATTGGTAATAGAATAATATATAGAATAATATAGGTAAGTGACAAATACATGTTCATGGTATGATACCCATTCATTCATTCATCAGCGTTGAGTGCAAGGTACGTGCCAGACACTGCTCTGGACACTAGGGATACACTGGTGAACAGATGCCCTGCATTTATGAAGCCTAACTTACGGGGGAGATGAGCAGAATGTATGTTAGATGATGTTAAGTGCTAAGGGAGGAAACTGCATGTGCGAAGAGGCCCGTAGGTGGTTGAAATTTGAGATAGGAGACCAATTGAGAACTCAGGGAACCGACTGGAACTCAGTACAGACTCGAAGGAAGCAGAGGGAGCGGTGGAGATTCCTGAGACGGAGCACCGCCAGCAGGAGGAGCAGCTGACGTGCAGGCCTCGGTGTGCGTGGGCGCTAGGAAGGCCGTGGGGCTGGGGCCGACTTGGTGAGGGTCGGGATTGAGTGAGTGGAGGCAGTGGGGGCCTCAGTCACGTGGGGCCTTGCAGGTGGTAGAGGTGACGTGGTGGTAGCCAGTGCCAGGGCTCGCCCCAGCTTAATGTGGAGTCCTGTTGTCCTCAGTGCTGTCAAAATTTTACTGGTTATCGTCCTTTTTAAAAATGTTCTGATTTTTATCAAGTGTATATACGGTCGAATCAAATTTAGTTTATAGATCTAGCAGGGATTGCAGTGGAGTTTTGCTCTGAACACCTGATGGTATCAATGTGAATGAATTTGAGTCGTGGTATATGATTTAGTGGGTATAGGCGAAGGCCTCAGGTTCAGTACTTCATTGAAATATTTATTTCTGTTCTTTTAACACATTAAATTACAGATAAATTCACATTTTAGTGTAATCTGTGTTTAGCAAAGCTGTTTCCTGTTCTGGAATATAAGTATGGTTATAGCATACTAGATGCTGAGACAAAATTGGATTAATTAGAATGATTGGTTGTGGACAGGGACTTAATGAGTGTGGCATAGGATTTTATGTTTAATAGAATTGTCAAAATCAGATCAGCAGGCATATTTTTATGGGCTGTCTGCCAAGACTAGAAGTCGCTTTGGTACCTGTACTCCCTTAAACATGTGTTTGCATTCCATTCCTTGTCAACGTGAGACAAAGAAAAATAAAATCAGAATTTTAGAGCTGGAATGAATCTTAAGTACTGTCTGGTTTTACAGATGCATTTTTTTCCAGAGCACTCTCATACACTTTTTTCTTCATAAGAGTTCTTCACCTCACACAGATAGTTAGTTGGTGATAGAATCAGAATTTAACTTGGATAAAACTTACTTACCCCAGTCTTGTACTGATCTTCTGACAGTTGTCTCAAATATCAGGCAACTAAAAATTCCAGCATTGGGAAGATATTCTGTATAAGATAGTGGTTCTCAAGCTTGAGGGTGAGTGACCCTCACCTGGGAAGCTTGTTTTTTTAAAATGTAGGCTTTCTCTGTTTCCTTCCTGAGATTTTGAATCAGTAGGTTTGTGATAGGGCCCAGTAAATCTGTGTTTATCATGACCTGGTGACTTTGAAGTATGTGACCTGGGACCTTGCCCTTAAAAAAATGATTTCGCAGAGTAAAGGTGAGAGAAAAAGTGAGGTTATTAGCACTAATCATCTCTGATGTCTTATTTCTGAAAAATTTTAGAAAAAAGTAAAAAGCTACTTGAGATCTTGTTCTTTTGAAGAATTTGTTTCCCTCTCACATAGATGTAAAGGCAGAGGAGAGATGCTCAATGATTATTTTTGTTCCTCTGTCATCAGAAGCTTAGGGTCATTATGATACAAGTCATTGAATCCATATAACCACAATGGTACACCACATGATGAAGGGAAATCTTTTTCAATGAAAGTGAAACAAATTGAGACTATTTGGACAAGATGCTAGTTTATCATTGCTGAGATATTACTAAACCTGAGCAGAGAATATTAGAAGAGTCAATATTCATGGAGTATATAGGGAATATGATAGTACTGATTGATGATAAGGCACTATTGCTTTAGCGACTGGAATATTCTCAGATGTTGCCTGATTACACCTAGGTGCTAAGTGAATTAAAAATTATGGTGGTGCTGGTGGATTAAGTTGAGTAGAATATGTTAGGGAGATCTTTCTGGAGTGGAGATCTTTTTCACTATGTAGTTGTATAGTTACCTTAGTAACTAATAGGCAGGAATATGGTTTTAGTTGAAAAGAAACCACTTGCCTTTAAAAGCATAATGTCCTAGATGAATGGATAAAGAAGATGTGGCACATATATACAATTGAATATTACTCAGCCATAAAAAGAAACGAAATTGAGTTATTTGTAGTGAGGTGGATGGACCGAGAGTCTGTCTTACAGAGTGAAGTAAGTCAGAAAGAGAAAAATACTGTATGCTAACACATATATATGGAATCTAAAAAAACAAAAGGTTCTGAAAAACCTAGGGGGCAGGACAGGAATAAAGATGCAGACATAGAAAATGGACTTGAGGACGTGGGGAGGGGGAAGGGTAAGCTGGGATGAAATGGGAGAGTGGCGTGGACATATAAACACTACCAAATGTAAAATAGACAGCTAGTGTCCTGCAGCTAATGTCCTGCTAAGAGAAGATTTATGCTTGGTAAGTTTATTCCAGGTCTTTGACTATGTCAGTATAAAGTAAATTCATTATAGAAAGATGGATAATAGTCTAGGTTAATGGAATATAGGTAGTTGAAAATTTTTAGTAATTAAGTAATCCACACCTTTGAAAGGCTGAAGAACAGGAAGCTAAAGAAATCATGTTTTGAAAAAAAATGTATTGCAAGTAAATTTGCAAATACAATGCTAGTTTTAAGAAAAAGTGTATAGAGGTTATTTCTTCCAAACTATCTCATTGCTATTAAAATTTTTGTAGCCATGTTACAGATGAGAAAAAGATTGATTCAATTACAGAAATTTGATATGAAGAGAATATTTGTAAAGGAAGAGGCACAAAGAGAACAGGAATATGACATATCTGTAAAGTTATTAGTAAGCTCATTTGTTTAAAGGAACTTAAAATGGTTTTTAATAATTTGGTGTTTTAACGTAGTGATTTATTTATAACTTTGTAGGTATACTGTTTCCAGTCCCATTACTTATCTTTATCACTCTATGGTGATAACATAGACCCTAATAAAGACTGACGCCTGTGTATTTGATTTAAAAAATATTAAGACATGGTAAAGGTTCAGTAAACCAAACACCTTAGCAAATATTTGCTAGGTCAGGTTATACACGCATAAATGTATACATAGATGTACTTACCTTTTACACAGTAAGTACCCAAAAATTGTATGTAAATTGATTACTTTTGAGTGTAGGCAGTTTAAATAAAACCTGTGGTTGAGTCCCTTTATTGTTAAAGGTCAGTCAACACTAACTTAGTCTTGTAAATTTGATTCTAACATACTGGGCTTTTCAAAGTGAAACCTGTATATGCATATAAAATATGATCATGCATATATGTACCAAAGCCCTTAAAAGGAATTCAGCTTTCTTTTATAAACACCAAAACTCACTCTGCCTGTAAACTGTTTTTGCTAAAGTTTGCATCACTGACTCTCAAATTTGCACCTTTCTGTCTGCATACGCTACTAGGACTATTCTGTGCATGTCGATTTTTGTCAGCTCCCTCCTTTCCCCTCAGTAAATCCGTTAACTTAAAAAAAATGTGACACTTCTATAGAATAAATGTTCATAAAGCAAATTAGCATATTCAGCTTATACAGAAATACAAATTATTCCACTCACACAAGGAATTTCTACTTTGTAAAAATGTAGCTTGTATTTTGGAGTGTAATAAAATCTGGTGTAAGAACAACTGTTGAGTGGGTTAAGTGATTATTCTGAATATATTTACTTTTTTAGTGTCAACAGTTATTTGAGGTGATGGTGGGAAGGAGGTATGAGGAGGAAGTTAAACAAGTTTTTAACATTGCAGTGGAAGTTTGTTCCATGGGATATGTTCATGTAACATAGAACACTTACTGAAGCCCAGCAGTACCATTTCTTCATTTTCTCTCTGTGCTGACACAGCAGCATCTGTCACATTCAAGACTACTGAGTCAAACTAGGACCTTAGGACCTTGAAAACGAACCTGTGATGTCCATTAGGATTGGTTTATGTCACCACTGAGAATTAATTAAACGACAAGTCAAGATTCAGCACAGCAAACTGGGCAGTATTTGCAGCTTTTGGACTGGCCTGGTTAGAGGTTATTTAGGGATTGGTACCAGTTTGCAAAAAGTTTGTATTCAGCAGTGTCCTCTCTTCCGTAAAGTACATTTCTTCCTTTGTACACTTGATTCTTCTCTTTCAAAGTAGACCTTCAGTTTTCTTCATTGAACACAATTTGAGTCTCTTTTGTCATTCCTATGATTAATCCAACCTTGAGTTTCCCCTCTGCCCTTAAAACATCCATTTCCTTTCATGTTAAGTTGACTTCCTTGGGTATTGAGTGACTTTTCATAACACAGCATAATTCCATTCTCTGTTAAGTAAATTAAGTAAATACACCTCCTGTATTTCATTTAATTGTGGTGCTTTGAAAAGGAAACACCTTTTCAAGAGGCAGCCTTCCTTCCCTATGACATGCTCTCCTCCTCGCTAAGTCTGGCATCTCTTCAGTTCTCACATGGAAAGCTACCAAGGGGATCCAGCTAAAATGGAAACCAGCCTCCTCCTTGCTGGAAACCTTTCATTGGTTTCCTATTCCTTATCCCCAAATAAGTTCAATTAACATGCAATATGAGTAAGATACAGCTCCTGCCTACATTTCCTTTTTTTTTTTTTTTTGGGGGGGGGCCACACCTTGTGGCATGTGGGATCTTCCCAACCAGGAATCGAACCTATGCCCCTGCAGTGGAAGCAAGGATTCTTAGCCACTGGACCACCAGGGAAGTCCTACATTTCCATCTTGATATTGCCTACCTCAGCCTGAATGCTCTGTTTCCCTGCTCGAACCATACAACCTCACCTCTACCTGACCTATTCCCTCTGCCTGGAATGCCCTTCCTTTCACCGCACGGCGCTCTCCTGCTCATCCTTGAGTACCCATTGAAGGCATTCTTTCTCCAAGAAGCCCAATGATCCCATCTTCATCAAGGCCTTTGGTGTACCGAATCCCAATTATCTGTTCTCTCATTAGACCACAGGCTCTTGTGGGGTGGGATCACTGGCTCAATCTTTTTTTTTCCTTTTATTTCCAGAACCAAGTACATACAGTTTGCTGGGTGGTTAGGTGGGAGATGGTGTGCAGAACCATTGGCACTTATTTGCTTAGTTAGTAGAGTGACAACCATTTTGAAAACTCAACGTGTAAAATTTGTAGCTGTAGGAAGTTGCTGCTGCTTGAACAGTGTGATCATTACATATAATTCAATGTGTATCTTTCCTTCATCCCTTTTTTCTCCAAAGACTAGCTTGCTGTACACTCCATTAAATGCAGGTATATGAGTGTTCATCTGATAACCAAGTTTTAAAAATTCCGTATGACTTTACAGATGTAAATTGGCAACACTAGATACACAGTAGTATGGTGTATATAGACTATGGGACTGTCATGGTATCAAAACCTTTCATCTCTGAATCTTTGTGTTGTTTTGGAAAACTTTTATTTTCCTTAAGAAAGTTCTTAATCTCAAACTATGAGAGTCAAAACTAAAATGTCAAAAACATGAAATACCTGCTCATCTTCCTGATCTAACATTTCAGTTTTTAAAGACAGTCCTTGTTCCTGAGATTCCTTATGTCATTATAGATACATAAGCCATTCCTCCTCAGCCGTGTCTGTCAAGCCACGCTGCCAGCCCTGTTACTAGGAGAGTAACTTATTGGTAATTGGACTACATCAGCAGCCTGATTTGTACTGCAAAGGTAGAAATCATTATGCTGCTTCATGCCCAATGACCACTTTCTGAAAGCAGACTGAAAGGGTGTGAAGACCTGGTTTTCAGAATGTCAATGAAAGTCCTTTCCCCACAAGTCTGATTTACCTTCGCCTACATTTTTCCTCTGTATCCTAATGTTTGCCAATTCTCTTTTCTTGGGGGTGACTGTTAACAGGGCAGCCACCTCTTAATCACATGCCAACACATAGTAGAGATAAAGAACTTCCTATGAGCTGCCTTATGTTCACTCTCAGATGCCATTATATGTCTTGTTTTCCCTTTTCTGTCTATGTTTTTATCTAGGAACTCTGGGGGCACATTTGCAAGACTGGGAAAGAACAATAAAGGTTAAGAACAACTGAGGAATTATGTACAAGTAACAACAGAAGACAATTGTTTTAGTGACGATTTAAAAGGAACTCAAGTGTACAGTTGAGATCTTCGACAAATTGTAAATAATTTTTCATGATTATTTCAAAATAGCTTGGTAAGGAAGTCTTAAAAGCAGGCCTTACTGGCAAAGAAAAGCAAAAAAGAGCAAGTAATAAAAGGATTATGATGATATTTTAGACTTAAACTACCCTTTCAGTACATTTGCAATTCTGGATAAAGTTCTGTAAAGCAGTTCAAAAATATTCTGTTAAGTGTCTCGAATAACATTGCTCAGATGGAATATAAAATACTTTGTGGTCCCTTCAGCATCAAGATGCCTCAAACTTTGGTTGTTTCTGGAGTTAATTCTTTACAGCACCTGGTATATGAAGTGATTTCACACAATGCCCAAGATGCGGGCCACCCACCAGCTACATGGCATGACAACTCTACAGGCTGAACGGCAACCCTGGTAATTATAAGGCCATGGATAATAGCCCCCCAGTGGTTCACAGATCTTCTGGCAGTGGGTGTAGCTCCGCCTGCATTCTATACAGCAGATTCCTTCATGATCCAATCTAGGGTCGAATGTCATGCCTTCTCCTTCCTGCTGCTGTGAAATAAAAGAGAATTATTTGTGTCTCCTTCATAATGAGAAGTTTATAGCATCCACGTTATTTTAAAATAAGGTCCTGAATGTCTCACTGCTACCAGAAATCAGCATTATTTTCTGTAAGGAGTTTTCAATCTTTAAACCTTATAATTCAGAAATCCTTCTAACATCAGGGAACTTCCATCCTAGCTAATCTGTCACTGGCAGGAAGGTTTGGTTTTTTTTGTTTTTTGAATGTTATGGTGAAGTTTCTCCATGCCTTAAATGAGCCATGGTTACCACTCACTAGTGACTCAATTTGTTTTAAATAGGAAAACAGGGAGCGTGATTCAAAAGTGGCGTTTCTGCCACTGCTGCGGCACCCTGGTGCCTTCTTGTAGTAATGGCTTCCAGGGCTCTGGGGAGCACATTTTGAAACTCATTGATCCAGGCTAACAACAGATTGCTATTCCACTTGAACTGGCTGAGAACACTGCCAGGTCACTTAGCTTCTGCCTTCGTGTCAACATAAGGGTCTGTAACACTCAGAAGAAGACACCATACGGTGTGAAACTTCAAGACCTTAAACTTTATCTTCTAGTTTCTACGTGCCATCATTATAGTTACATAAATACAAACTCGTGTCGAAGTAAAAGTCACCTACAGAACCCTATTTTCGCTGCCGGAGAGATCACAGAACTGGAAGAAACGTGCCCCTGCCAAGTTATGTAATATCTGGTTTTCCTTTTCATGTATTTCTAGGGGTAAAGAGTCTGTATCCTCTTTAATATGGCATTGAAGTACACTGGCAAAAAGCCCTTATCATTCATGTAAATTCTTTCTTCAATTTAAGCCTCTTTCCTGGAAGAATAACTTGGGGAGATGCAGCACCAACATAGGTTAGGCTTGAGCTAAGTGAACTTAAGCAACCCTATCACCTTTCCGGTATACTTTTTAAAAAGTCTTTATTCAACTTTTTTTGCTGTGTGTGTGTGTGTGTGAGGGGGTGCTTTCTATTATGAGAAATTTCCAACGTATTGGAAAGTGGAGAAAATTGTGTGCCAAACATCTAGATTTGACAATTGCCAACCTTTTGTCAAATTTGATTTTTTTTAAGTATTTTAAATTCTGAAGTAAATTTAAAGGGACTTGAGGGCATTGTGACATTTCACCCATAAATACATTAGAATGTCTTGCCAAAATAAGATAGCATTTTCCTGCACCACACTGCCATTATCACACCTCACAAAACTAACAATTCATTAACACCATCTGACACAGCCTATGTTCAGATTTTGTCATCAAAGTATTTGTCTTACTCTCTTAACACCATTTTTAAAAAAATTCTTTAGACTCTCCCCTTTAGACATTTTTTCCCCCTTGTCTCTTGAAATAGGTTCATCTGGGACAGCAAAATTAAAAACTGCCTCATTAATTAATTGTCGCTGACTCTTCCAGGGCAGCAGTCAAAAAGCCTTTTGGCTGAGGCATTTCCTCACCTGAGGGTTCAACAAAAGTTTGTTAGGATTAAAAAGTTGGCAGAAATCTCAGGTTCTTGCCCTGAGATATTTCCTTAAAGGGATATGTGAAGGACGGAGATCACGGGGAAGGTGTTCCTGCTTAAAGCTCCACATGTAATAAAGGAAAAAACTGTTACCAGTGAAATTTTTTCAAGAATATGGATCACTTAAGCCTGAAAGCAGGGCAGTCACATCCTGCCCTTCTGTGGAGGGGCTGATGCCCTCATCCCTAGAACCAGATGCAGCTAGGCCAGCTACCTAGAGAATAAACTCTATTAAATTTTCTGTTTGCCTATTCAGTTTTTGTTTTTGTTTTTTGTCTGCGTTGGGTCTCCGTTGTTGCACACGGGCTTTCTCTAGTTGGGGTGGGCGGGGGCCCCTCTTCGTTGCGGTGCGCGGGCTTCTCATTGCAGTGGCTTCTCTTGTTGCGGAGCACGGGCTCTAGGCACACGGGCCTCAGTAGTTGCAGCACACGGGCTCAGTAGTTGTGGCTTGAGGGCTCTAGAGTGCAGGCTCAGTAGTTGTGGCGCACAGGCTTAACTGCTGCACGGCATGTGGGATTTTCCTGGACCAGGGATGGATTACCCATGCCCCCTGCATTGGCAGCGGCATTCTTAACCACTGCGCCACCAGGGAAGTCCCAGATTTTATTTCTTTATTATTCTTTGAGCTTTAGGGAATGAAGTACTGTGGTGTCCTGAGTTTTCTGGTAAGCCTTGGGTTACTTAAAAAAAAAATACTTTTTTGCTCTAAATCTTTCTAAAATATATTAGTCTAAAATGGTAAACTAGAAAATATATTTGCAACACATGAAACGAGGAAAGAAAATGTACAAATGACTTCTCTGTGTATGAAAAGATGCTCAATCTTACACATAATTAAAGACTGGCAAGATAAAGATAACCAGGAGATACAGTTTTACGCCCAAGACTTTTTAAAAGTTTGATAATAAATTAGGCCTTTCATTACCATTTGAAGACATGTAGCTGCTGTAATTCCCCGGAAGACAATTTAGCGTCCTCCATTAAAATGTAAAATTCTTTGACCCAGCAGACCCATGTTTCAGTATTAGTGCTAAAGATATACTCCTATAGTGTACAAGAGGTATAGACTAATAGCGAACATGGAGTAAGGTAGTGCTTACTATGCGCCCAGCACTGTGCTAAGAGCTTCACCTGCATGACCTCATTTACTCCTTCCCATACCCTATGAAGCACGTACAAGGTGTATCTTATTAACACTATTTGAGGAGGGACTCCTCTGGTGGCGCATTGGTTAAGAATCCGCCTGCCAATGCAGGGGACATGGGTTCGAGCCCTGGTGCAGGAAGATCCCACATGCCACGGAGCCACTAAGCCCGTGCGCCACAACTACTAACGCTGCGTGCCACAGCTACTGAAGCCTGCACACCTAGAGCCCATGCTCCGCAACAAGAGAAGCCACCGCAGTGAGAAGCCCGTGCACCCCAACAAAGAGTAGCCACCGCTCACCACAACTAGAGAAAGCCCCCATGCAGCAATGAAGACCCAACGCAGAGAAATAAATAAATAAATAAAATTAAAAGTTTAAAAAAAAGCCGGTATTCGAGGAAAATACATGTCCACCAAAGCAGCACTAGTTCAATTTCTGTACATTTATCCACACAATGGAATATAATGGTGCCATTAAAATGAATGAGGTGGATCCATATAAGAGATAACAAAAAAGCTTCCAAAATACTGTATTGGAACTGAAAAGACAGCAAAGTGGAAGTTGTGTATGATTTTTGTGTTAAAAATGTGTGTGTGTGTGTACACTTATACAAAGGAACTGGGCAAATAGCCATTGTTAACAGGTTGCTCAGGGGAGCGTGTCTGTGGTAGAAGGGAAACTCACTTTTCATTGTATACATTTTTATACTGTTTAAAAAAAAGTACATGCATGTATTATTTTTTCAATTAAAACACTAGTTACATATAAGTACTTATTTTTCTATTTTCACTCCCTGCAAAGTATAGTAATGGTAAAACTACATTTCATTGAAGATTTGAGAAGTTTTTAGCATGTTGGTGTCATCCTTGCAAACACCAGTTCTCGAGGTTTCTGTCTAAAGTGTTTGAGCCCCATATGTGAGTCTGTCTCCCGAATGGGCTGAGTGACCTCAAGGGCAGAAGTTACTCCTGTCTGTGTGCACAGGGCCTGGAAAAGAGCAGGTTCTCAACGAATGTCTGTTGAATGGACGAATAAAGTGGATATAAAGGGGGAAAGAGAATACTTTCATCCTGTGTGTTGCCTGCAGGGCACACTCTCGGAAATATTTTTAAATCATCAAATTCCTGATATGAATTTGTCTGTATAAATTCGCCTGTGACTCAAAAAAGGAGAGCACAGAAAACAACTTTGAACAAGGAGTACAACCAATCAGGATTTTACACTACAGAAGCAATGCTGGAGTTGTTACCCTCATTTATAAACCCTGCAACAAACAAAAGATGTATTTTTTTAAATAATTGCGTAAAAGTCTCAGTTGAATACTAGATGCTTATTTGAAATCTCAAGCAGAAATATCACTGCTTCAGTGCTGGGTTTAGTGCAGTCATCTGAACCTGTCATACAAACACCAGTACACACGTGGTAAGGGTTGTCTGGATTGAAGGGCTCTGAATCCTCTTGAACACTGGGTCTGGTTTCGTTATTTGGTCTTCCAGGCCCTGGGTTGCCCCATGGGCCACTGCGTAATCTTCTTGTAGTCATTGTTGTAACAACTTTTCTTACCAATTCTCTTCTTTCTCTCTGGATTTCTGCCAAAAAAACCCCAAAACTTGCTGTAAGTTAATTCCTTTATTTGAATAATTAAGGACATTCTGTGTTTATCAGGGTGAAAAACGTAAGAAAAGGATATTAAAACACATACGACCAGATCCTATTTAAATTTGTATTAATGATTTTCATAAGAGTAAAGCATGTTTCACAGTCTTGGGTTAGTAGTTAAACATCAGATAATCAGAATTTGGTTTATCATACTAACTGAGGCAGGTGTTGTAAGATAACTGACAAAATCCATTCTCAGTTCCCTTTTTCTTTGCCTGCCTCTACTTAGGGGCTGAGAAAGTAAAACAGCACTTATTTCGCTAGCCTCCCTTGCAATTAGGAATGGCCAGATGACACGTAAGCAGACTATGCTAGTGCAGTTTCTGGGAAAGCTTTTGCTTTCTAAAAGGGGACAGATACAGCTTCCTCCATCTCGTCCATCTTCCTCGAATGTAGATGTGACATCTGGGTTATGTGACCAGAAGTGATAGGCACGAGGATGACAAGCCAGCATGCCACAGATAGCAGATGGTGAGCTAGAAAGAGAGTTGACGATAGTGCCAAAAACCTACCTCCAGACTTCTGGCTGTTATGGAAAAAGTCAACCCGTATTTGTTGAAACCACTGTTGGTCTGCTATTCTGTTACTTGCCGCCCTACACATTCCTCATGAATTTACTATATAGGTATAAAGCTTTACAGTTTTCAGGGGATTTACTATTATCTTGGTTGATTCTTTTAAAAATCATTTGGGATAGAATAAGCAGATACTCTTATACAAAAGGGCAAAAAGGCTTGGAAAGACCAAGTGACTTGGCCGAGATCACAGAAGGTGGCAGAGAAGAGGGTCGAACGTGAACTTCTCTGGCTTCCAGCCCACTGCCCTCATTCTCCACAATGCCTCATGGGTCCTGCAGCAGGAGTGATGGCTGCTGAGTAACAAGAATGGAGAGAGGACCACACAGGGTGGCTTTGGCATCTGAGTCTCAGTTTCTTCTTCAGTAAAACGGGGATAATAATAGTATCTAATTCAGAGGATAGTAATAGAGTTCATGAGAATTTGTTTCTAAGGGTTTTAACATAGTGTTTGGCATATCATAAGCCCTCAAACATCAGGTGGTGATGATGATATGATGCTATGTTATCTGTGAGGGCATGCATGTGCGGCCAGCCGTGGATAGCTTCCCCAGATAGCTTCTTGGTTTCTGTGGCAGGGCTGGAGTTTTAACTAACAATGACCTCAGGAGAGTGATTCAATCTCTGAACCTTAGTTTATTCATCTATAAAGTGGGAATATTACTAGTTAGCTGGACAGTTGTTGGCAAAGATTAAATGAGGACAAGATGTAAAGCTCTAGCACAGTACGGTGCCTGGTACACAGCCCGAGCTCAGCAGACTTCAGCTCCCACCCCCCTCCCCGCTTTCCTCTGACCTTGTACAGCGTCATTCCCAGGGTCTCTGATGATAGAGCTACATGACACTGATAACCTGCCAGCATAAAGATCCAAGGGCAGGGGTTGCTGGACCCTGGAGCTGGGAGGCTTTTATTAGAATTAGGTGGCGGGGAGCCAGGCATCCTCAGGGAGGGTTTCATTTTGTTGACTTTATTGTAAAATATGACTGCATTTATGAGACTGGAAAAAAATTCCCTCACTTTTAATGTCTATGATATTCCATCCTATGACTACACCAACACTTATTTAATCCTTTTCAAATCTGGGGCCATTTAGGTGGTTTCTACTTTTCTGGTGTTGTATGTAATGCGTGTAATTCTTGGATGGATGGTGTGATGACTGAATACTTACGATGTGTAATTAATACTTAATGATACATAATTGAATACTTAAGATGTGCTCATGGGATTTCCCTGGCAGTCCAAGTAGTTAAGAGTATGTGCTCCCAATGCAGGGGGCACAGGTTCGATCCCTGGTTGGAGAACTAAGATCCCGCATGCTGCACAGTGCGGCAAAAAAAAAAAAAAAGATTCGATCATGCTGTTAGCTGTGAGGGGCCAAGTCACATCTTGGATGTAGGAAACAAGCTCCTTCCCAGAGGGTGATGGTTCTCATTTTATCAGTTATCCCAGCACTGCCAAGAGCACTGCCTTCCCAACCCCACCCCCAGACCCCTTGCCCTGCTCTTTTTCCATAGAACCTTGGATCATCCCATACGATTTCCTTATTTTAGTTTAGTGTTTATGTACTGTCTCCCTTTAGCTACAACGTAAAACTCCTGGGGGGCATGGATTCTTGTCTCTTCTGTTCATCAGCGCATTCCAGGTGCCTAGAACAAATAAATGGCACATAATAAACGTGTCAATAAATGTTTGTTGAATGAATGAATGAATACATGAATGAACTCTCTGGGTAAGAAGCATGTCCTCAAAGAGAAAGTGATCAGAGAGAGGGCTACATGTAGCAGAGTTGGAAACTTTTGTCCTTGACTGGAAAAGGTGACAAGGTATTGGAGAAGGAGTTCCTGGGTAGTGGAAGGCAAGAAGGCCCATTCCACGTGGAGGCAAGTGGGGAACTGAAAGCCAGAACTTGTAAATGGCCAGAGAATTGAGTTGCGACCACCCGCTGGGGCAAGACCTAGGATGGCAAAAGCGATGGTCCATTTGGCAGCCCCTAGAGTTGTGGCAGACACCGCTCAGAGGATTCCTTCTCACTGAGCATGCGTGTAGCTTTGGAATTCTCAACCCACTCTTCCAGTCAGCCACTTCCAGCAGCTTATAAATTGCATCCTATTTGCTTTGCCTGGACTAAAAAGTAACCGTCTTATCCAAGCTTTGGAACTGAATAAGACTTGTGAACTGTAGGAATAAGTTACCCATGGCAGAATCAGAAGCCTGGAGTGTGTGTGTGTGTGTGTGTGTGTGTTTTAAATTTTTGGCCGCACCGTGCGTGGCATGTGGGATCTCAGTTCCCCGACCAGGGATCAAACCCACGCTCCCTGAATTGGAAACGCAGAGTCTTAAACACTGGACGGCTAGGGAAGTCCCTGTTTATTCCAATTGTGGTAAAATATACATAAAACTTACCATTCTAACCATTTTTAGGTGTACAGTTAAGTGGCATTAAGTACAGGCACATGGCTCTGCAAACGTCATCACCATCTATCTCCCGAACAGTTTTCATCTTACAAAACTGAAACCTGCACCCGTTAAATAGTAACTGCTCGTTCCCCTCTCCTAAGTCTGGTGGTTTTAATTCCTGTGTTTTCTTTATTTCCATGCTGCTCTCTCTCTGAGTTCAACATAATCTTTCTGAGAACATAGCCTATCTAGGCTGTGCTAGGAGAGGGGCCTTTTCCCCCCGCTTGAGCCAGAGCTACAAAGTAGGACTTTGGGAGGCCAGTGGGGTGACTGGGATGGGAACCAAGAGAGCAGCCCTGGAGACAGACGAAATCCGGGAGAAGAGCCTGGCCTGCAGAGCTCATCAGCTGCCCTTCTCCACCGGGAAACAGCCCACGGGGTGCTCCAACCTAGCTCTGAACCCCAGGGGCCCTTCACTTATTTTCCCCGGACTTGGAAGTGGACCTTGAACTTAAGGAATCTCAGCCTATGCCCACAGCTGCTTTTGGCTGCCCCAGAATTCAAGGTTTGACCATAATAAGGATTATTTGACCATAATAACAGCTTCTTAGACCCCTGATTCTCTGCTTTAGGAACAAAAAAATGTAAAATTGCAAAGTGCAAACAACAGAGATTAGGGGCAGAGCGGAAGCAGTGGGAGAGTCATAAATAAAATCCGCAGGTAAGGCAGAGGTGTTCCGGGCCCACCTGCTTCCTGTCACCCCGCTGCTCTGGCCCTGCCCTGCGACATTCACGGCTGTCCTTTCCCTTCCCTTTGATGTCTCATGCCAATTACTGTGACACTGTGATGTGCACCCGGATTCATCTTCCTTGTCACATGCTTGGGCCTGTGCAGGGGCTCACAGGAACCTCACCAGGGCAGGGAGAATTCCAAGCAGCGTCTTAAGAATTAAAAATGTTACCTTTGGGATAGGTTGGTTTAAGCCAGAAAATAGGAAGGTCGCCACAGAGTTCTAAGATTTTAGAACTCAAGAAGCTGTCGTCCTTCACGGGCTGGTCTACAGCCACCCAGATGAGAGAATTTTCTTCATATTTAACAGGCATGATCTTGCCTTCCTGTAAGTAAGTGAAAATGAAATGCACTGAACAAAGTGGGCATGGAACATGCTGCCTATTAAGATTCATGTGTTGGTAAAAGATTATTTCGTCCTATAAAAACTTAATGAGTTTGGGATTAGCAGGTGCAAACTAGTATACATAGGATGGATAAACAACAGGGTCCTACTGGATAGCACAGGGAACTATATTCAATACACCGTGATAAACCAGAATGGAAAAGAATATGAAAAAGAATATATATCTGTTCAACTAAGTCACTTTGCTGTAAGCAGAAGTTAACAAAACATTGTAAATCAACTATACTTCAACAAAATTTAAAAGAAAACTTAATGAGAATTCTCTGTGTATATGTGCGCGCATTCGCGTTCGCACACGTGCGCACGCACCCATACACACACACTCTGAAGTTCTAATCTCTTCTCTCTGTAGCTTTTCTCACAACATTCCACACCCCTCATGCCATCCTGCCTTTGGATAACGCGAATGTGTGAATATGAGCGTCCTGAGTGGAAGTGAAAATTACTTGATGTCAACTTTGAGATTTAGGTTAACCTGATGTTTTTGATCAAAGATGTTTTAGAGGAAAAGCAACTGAACGGACTCTGGAATCTGATAAAGGACAGGGGAGCCCTTCGTGTGAAGTGAAAGTCCTTTGGGGGCTTGTTCTGCCACTGCCAAACCACGATGGAAAAAGCCGGCAATTGGTTCTTTAATGTCTTCAGTTCAAAGTAGTATTTAACATAAACCATTTCTACATTTCCCAGCTATAACAAAACGTATTTCAGATGTTCTCTGCATCAAGCACACCACTGAGATTTCAAAGCTAAATGCTGAGTTTTCTTCTACAGTGAGATGCTGAGAATAGTTTGATAACCTAGGAGACAAATTTATTTTGCCAGGTTGCTCCTTTCATGCATTTATTAGTTTGCAATAGGTTGTAGGTTGGAGAAATTAAAATGTTTTCTTATTTTTTAGCTAAAAGCAGCACTTCATTTATGCTTTCTCCCTCAGGCTTCTGGCTGCCTTAAAACAAGTTAAAGTTATTGGAGGTAGCTAACACTCAGGTAATCTAGTTATTTACCTTAAGTTAAATGGCTCCATCCAGGAAATGAATGTTCTTTGGGTACAGGACCTTTTAAAAGTTATACAAAACTGGGCTTCCCTGGTGGCGCAGTCGTTAAGAATCCGCCTGCCAATGCAGGGTACACGGGTTCGAGCTCTGGTCCGGGAAGATCCCACATGCCGCAGAGCAGCTAAGCCCGTGCGCCACAACTACTGAGCCTGCTCTCTACAGCCCGTGAGCCACAGCTCCTGAGCCCAGGCGCCTAGAGCCTGTGCTCCACAACAAGAGAAGCCACCGCAATGAGAAGCCCGTGCACCGCCATGAATAGTAGCCCCTGCTCGCCGCAACTAGAGAAAGCCCAAGCGCAGCAATGAAGATCCAAATAAACGTAGCCTAAAATAAATTTTTTTAAAAATAAATAAAATAAAAGTTATACAAAACTGATGAAAAATATATGAGAGCTAGTGGTGCATAAATCTACCCCATCACAACCTAAAGTGTGTGGGCACAGAATGGGGCGATAGGAAGAATGCACGTGTGCGCAACCTACAAGCTAGGGGTGTTAAATAAAAAGTGTATGATGTTGGGCTTCCCTGGTGGCGCAGTGGTTGAGAGTCCGCCTGCCGATGCAGGGGACACGGGTTCGTGCCCCGGTCCGGGAGGTATCCCACACGCCGTGGAGCGGCTGGGCCCCTGAGCCCTGGCCGCTGGGCCTGCGCGTCCAGAGCCTGTGCTCCACAACGGGAGAGGCCGCAACCGTGAGAGGCCCGCGTACCGCAAAAAAAAAAAAAAAAAAAGTGTATGATGTTAAATAAAAAGCGTACGGCACATACTTTCAGCTGCCGACCCATCTCCTTCCTCCCTCCCTCCCTTTCCTTGCAACACAATCCTGCTTTTGTTGGTGGCAGCAATCTGCTGGCCCCAGGGGAGACACCTGCTTTCTCAGACTCCCCGGCAGCTAGGGGTGCTCATGTGACCAGCTCTAGACAATGCGATCCACGTTAACGTGTGTTGCGGGGCTGAGAAGGCATCCAGCTTTTCCCGAGTTAAGGGAAACCATGGTTGACACTACTCAGCGTCTTCCTGCCTTCCTTACTTGACTGCGTGGTTGATGTTTAGAGCTGGAAGGAAAGGACGAAAAAATCAGAGATGCTGGCCACGGTGCCAATGTCTGGGGCTGCCTACCTCCACATTACTTACTGTGGAGAAAAACCCTTATTTGTCTAAGTCACTCTAAGTGTAATGTGCTGCTACTGACAGCCAAACACATTCCTGATTCCCACAAACACGTTGCCTGAATTTGGTTTTGTCCACCAGAGAAGCCACCACACACCCTATAAACAACCAAAACACGAGAAAAAGCATTCACCTCTATGGCCTAAGAAACGAATCAGAGGCAAAGATTTAAATACAAAACTATTCACCACAGTGAATTATATCTGTATTCAAAAAATTATTTTGAATTATTATTATTTGAAAAATGGAAAATTGAAGATACCTGTATTCAAGAACAAAAGACTTTTAAAATTATAATCATATGATGACATACAATACATCCATTATAATCTACATTTTAGAAGACCTAAAGTTAAGTGAAAATAATAAGAATGTACACCAGTATAACTTCAATTATGAAAAGAATATCACATACATTTGCACATGGAGAAAATCCACCAAAACATGAACATTAGCTATCTGTGGATTTTGCAATTGTGGGTGATTTTCTTCTCTATTCTTTTATGTATTTCCCAAATTTCTACAATGACAAAGTATTGTTTTTAAAAATCAGGAAAAGGGACTTCCCTGGTGGCAAAATGGTTAAGAATCCGCCTGCCAATGCAGGGGACAAGGGTTTGGTCCCTGGTCTGGAAAGATCCCACGTGCCATGGAGCAACTAAGCCCGTGCGCCACAACTACTGAGCACATGAGCACAACTACTGAAGCCTGCACTCCTAGAACCCATGCTCCGCAACAAGAGAAGCCACCGCAATGGGAAGCCCGTGCACCGCAACGAAGAGTAGCCCCTGCTCGCCGCAACTAGAGAAAGCCCACACGCAGCAACGAAGACCCAACGCAGCCCAAAAAAAAAAAAAAAAAAAAAATTAGAAAAAAAACCCCACCTTGTTTTTAAAAAAATCAGAAAATGAGCTGCAAACTTATGATAAGATCTCGGTCGGCTATGGTTGAGGAGTTGGTTCTTTATATCCACTCATGGGGGAAATGTCAAGAGTTATTAGTTCACTAAAGGCTTCATAACAGAAACTGAGTGATAGGACCATTAAAAAAAAAGGTAATGCAATAAGGGATGTTCAAGGTCAGAACACAGGCGGTCTCCGTCTCATTTTTAGACTCTGTACCAGTGGGTCCACACTTGTGTTCTGAAGGGCGCAGCTCATGGGGAACAAACCAGATCATGATCAGAGGAGAATCACGAGAGGGATGAAGGGCTGGAACCCATCTCACAGGATGAATGGTGGGGAAACTGGGAGTAGAGGAGATACTGAGGACATGAGAGTCAACTTTTAAAACTCACGGGTTAGTTTTAGCTCTTGTTTTGAGACACCTGGGGCTGCTCCTAGGAGAGCAAACAATTGGACAGTTTCCAGGCACTTTTGCTTATTCTTATTTTTCCTCAGCTGCCCTGAGGGAGCTGATGCCTGATATATCTCCCTCTCGGGGATACTGGAAAGATCAAAGGTGATCATAATAAAATTAAGAATTAAAGCAGCAGCCGTCTATTCATTATCTATCGAGTTCAGGGCCGTGGGGACAGGGTGCACACTGTAGTTTGTAGGTGGCAAATCTGAGGCTCAAAGAGTTGAAGTCACATCCATAGCAAGGGTCCGAGCTGGGATTTGAACCCACTTTTTCCAAAGTCCATTTTTTCCCCACCCTACCCTGCCACAACTCAAATGGAAGATGAGAACGAGTGCGGCTACTCTGTAAGCCCTAAAGCACCGAATAAGTGTAAGGTATTATTGTTACATGTGTCTTTATAACTCTGTGTGCAATTCTTGACATAAATTTTTATAAAACCAAGCTCAAAGGCAAGCTATTAATAATAAATGGATGAACAATGTTTAAAGCACCTCACAAGCCTGACACACAGGAAAGGAATTCGATATATGTTGAGTAGCCTCCTTGGGCTGAACTTGAACCAGTGGGAAGAAATTGCAGAGGGAGTCACTCAGCTCAACGTAGGGCAGAACAATTAGAACTACCTCCCATGAAGGTGCCTGATACACAGGGAATGAGCGCCCTGTTGCTGCTTTCCAGCAGAGGCTAAGGGATGAGCTATGGTGAATTTTCAGGAGGAAATCCCCCTGCTGAGCGGCGCTGAGGCTAGACTGAGGCTTGAGGCTCCTGAGGACCCTTTAATGAAAAGATCCTAACACGTGAAGTCCTTTATTATTTTTTTTTAAATGTATTTATTTTTGCCTGCATTGGGTCTTCGTTGCTGTGCGTGGGCTTTCTCTAGTTGTGGCAAGCGGGGGCTACTCTTTGTTGCGGTGTGCGGGCTTCTCATTGCAGTGGCTTCTCTTGTTGGGGAGCACGGGCTCTTGGCACGCGGGCCTCAGCAGTTGCGGCACGTGGGCTCAGTAGTTGTGGCTCGCGGGCTCCAGAGCGCAGGCTCAGCAGCTGTGGCTCACGGACTTAGTTGCTCCGCGGCATGTGGGATCCTCCCTGACCCGGGCTCGAACCCATGTCCCCTGCATTGGCAGTCGGATTCCCAACCACTGAGCCAGCAGGGAAGCCCATGAAGTCCTTTAAGTTGTCATTTTTTTAAAAAATTCTTTTCGTTGCACTGGGTCTTAGTTGCAGCAGGTGGGCTGCTTAGTTGTGGCATGCAAACCCTTAGTTGCGGCATGCGTGATCTAGTTCCTGACCAGGGATCAAACCTGCGTCCTCTGCATTGGAAGGCAGATTCTAAACCACTGCACCACCAGGGAAGTCCCCTTTAGGTTGTCGTAATCACTGATCAGATAGTTCCCTAACATCAGGCAAATAAGGGCCATGTCATGACCAATCCCCTTTATGTACTTTAAAATCTGGTTTTCCAAAACCTCCAATTATACTACATCACGTCAGAATGATCACTTGGAACCAATGAGTAGGACCAAAATAATTAAGTTCCTTTGGCAGAGAAGAAAGAGAACTTATGTTCTGGTCATGAACCTATCCAGGAACTAGAGACAGAAAGGGTTGTACCTTCAATGTCTGCCCAAAGCCCTTGCTGTGTGGTGCAGGCTGGTACCCACCAGTTCAGAGGAGATGCTCTGCTTGGTCACGGTGCCCACCTCAGGAACTCGAGCCTTCACCTGTGCTTTGATGTAGCACTTCTCCCCTCCAGCAAAACGGATTCCTGTGATGCCCTAGGAAACAAAAGTTTATCCATCCGTCTATCCATCCATTCATTTATTCAGTGTATTGAGTGTCTACTGTGAGCTAGGCACCATTCCAGGTCCTGGGTACAGGGATGAACAAAACAGATGGAGTTTCTGCCCCCATGGAGCTTATCTTTTAGTGTTATTTACCAAAAATAAAACAACAGAGATAAAGTCAGGTGGCGTTAAGTGCTATGGAGAAAAATAAAGCAGAGTGCAGAGATAGGAGTGACAGGGGATGGTGCTTTAGACCGTGTGATGGGGAGGCCCCTGCCAGGGGCTGCCTCCAAGCTGAGACAGAGCTGTTTGTTGCTCCATCCATCCCGCCAAGCTCAGATGAAATGCCATCTTTCCTATGCAGCTTTCTCTGGCCATCCCAGGCTAAGTGGGCTTCCCACTCTCTAACTCCCTGAAAGCCCTCCCATCTTCATCCCTCATTTGGCACTTTGTTCTCAGGGCCCTTGCTCCTTGTGAATGTCACCTCCCTACTTAGCTCTAAGCTTGAGATCGATCTGAATGTTTTCTTTTTTGTTTTTGTTTGTTTGGTGCTCCCACAAAAGTTCTCAAAAGATGTTGGTCCAATTAATTAATTCCATCAGTTCAGGTTTTTCCTAAGTCGCTGAGCCCAGAGTAAATAGTAGCTTTCTATAACACTGGGAACTGAATTTTGCTCCTAGACCTTATCCAAGGACTTGGACGTTTTGTTTTCGTCCCCTGTGAGACATAAACAGTGTCTCCTCCTCTGCCTAGGGAACAGCCTCAAGGGAAACCTCAGCCGCAAGGCTCCAGTCTTGGCTGACAGCTGGGCACTGACTCCGCCCGCGGAGCGCATCAGGCATAACGGTATGTTCTGACCCAAGAGTGTTTACTTTCACTCTGCTGGTTAATTTCATGACTAGTGAGTGGCCAAAAGCGGTATTAAAGACCTACAAATTTTATGCCATCATAATGTAGATACCAACACAAATCTGAACATCTCAACTGATCAATCTTCTGTTGAACCGAGACAAATGTCAGGAAGATACAGAACTTGTTCTAATGTCAACACCAAGGAGCGGGAAGAAGAAAAGCCTTTATCAACCTAGGGGCCTGGCTCAGGAGTCAGCCCTCTTAAATGAAGAATGAAGTCAAACGTCATTCCTGCTTGAGGATATTCATGGACGGTTATACCATATGGAATCTCAGAGCCAGGAGCCCTGCAAAATGGGGTGGGTGACAGACTGGAGAGGAGAAGGAAAGGCTCCTTCTTCCTGAAGCTTCTCGTTATCCGCCTTGCAGCCTGATTGGCCACATACACATGTAACACGTTTCACTTATTCCTCCCAGTGTCACCTCTCACCCAGAGAGAGGTGGCGGCATGACCCCCCTCGACCCCCCTTTACAGAGGATGGACTCCAGGCTTACTGCAGAGGGTCTCGACTCTGCACCAAAATCACCTGGAAAGATTTTAAAAACACAGAGGCCTGGGCCTCTCCTCAGAGATTCCCATTTAATTGGCCTGGGGCCGTGCCCAGACACTGGCATGCTTAAAAGCTCCCCATGTGTTTATAACGTACAGCTGGAGCTGAGGACCACCAGTTTGGGGAGAAAGAAACTTGTTCAGGTAACAAAGTTTTAAAATAACTGAAACAGCCTGCTATGCACTGAATGTCTGTGTCCCCCCACATTCCTATGTTGAAACCTAACCTCCCATGGGATGGTACCAAGAAGTGGGCCTTTGGGAAGTGATGAGGTCATGAGGGTGGATCCCTCATGAATGGGATTAGTGCCCTTTTCCCAGAGAGCTCCTTCCCCCTTCTGCCATGTGAGGACACAGTGAGAAGAGAGCTGTCTGTGAGCCAGAAAGCAAGACCCTCACTAGACACACAACCTGCTGGCACCTTAAGCTTGGACTTTCCAGCCTCCAGAACTATGAGAAACAAATTTCTGTTGTTTAAGAGTCACTCAGTCTATGGCAATTTGTTATAGCAGCCTCAAGGGACTAAGACACATCCTCTGGACCCAAGTTTCTTCTGTACTAGTGGCTCACAAACTTTCCCTTGTATTCCAATCACCTGGAGGACTTGTTAAATAAAATACTGTGTTGGTCCCCTCCCCGAGAGTTTCTGATTCAGGAGGTCTGGAGTGGGGGCTAAACTGTATACTTCTAACAAGCACTCAGGTGCTGCTGCTGCTGGTGGCCTAATGAACACACTTGGTGAACCACTGCTCTCTACCATGCTATCTCTGGAAGGTCTGCTGTTCTTATTCTACTTGTAAATCTAGGGCGCATGGTTTGAAAAACAGAAGGCAGGGGAGGGGGATTACTGCCCCTCTATGTGATATGTTCTTTTAACTTCAAACTCTCCTAGCCTCTGAATCTGAGATGCCAGGGAGGAAACACCATAGAGCTATTACCATATCCCCAGGGAGAGAACTGACGCTCTGGAAGGATTCACAGCCCTGAATGTGAGTGTAGTATGTATTGAGTTAGTTCTGACAGTCTACAGGCTGCATAGAAAACCGAAACCCCATAGGGATGGGCCCTGTGGGAAGGAGTTCACACTTATTAACCACCCTGTCTAGCTACAAATCCATATCAAACAGCCAGACATGTTAAGAGATTAAACAGAGGGAAGGGAAAGTCAAGAAAATATCCTGTTTTTGCAAACAAACAAAACCTTAGAAGCTGGTGATAATGAAGAAATTTGCTAAAAAGGTAATGAGTGAGGATCCCAGTGATCTAACATCCTTTTATCGAGTCGGCTAATCTCATGTTAGCTGCACAATTTTTTTCTTTCTAGGGGATCTCATTTATTTCTGTGGCTTAAACCAGAAGTTTCCAAGGAGGGCAAGGGGTCCTTTCCCCAGGGGGCCATTTAGAAACTTTTGAGGGAGTTTTTTATTGTCACAAAAACTGGGGGCTCTCTGGGCTTTTGTTGGGTGGGGCCCAGGGGTGTCAGATCCCAATCAGCTCAGGGGGGCCCTGAAGAACGAACCACCTAGAGCCCTGGGTGAAAAACCTGATGGTAAGCATCTGTGCCTAGAACATAACACCATTTTACATATAAAAGAGTGATGTTTGGTATAGTCTTAATGTACAACCAATTTCCTAGGACTGGAATTACTGTGCAAATGGAGAAAAAATGGTACTTTCGTTTACTGTTTGAGAAAATTACCTGGTATTTAATTTGTCAACACACACTTAGGTCAATCTGCATTTTAGGCTGTGGCACAGACAGTGACCCAAGCATATGACTTTTATGATGTTTTCTAGTACATCAGGCTCAAGTCCAAATTTTATTATAAATTACTTTCAATTTATTTTTTCTTTATGTTATAGTTGGGGGCCATACTGATTCTTGAAACCAATAACCTACTTACCTACCAAGTAGGTTGTGCTATCCTTTCCCACCCCCCCACTTTTTTCCCTTTTCCCAGCTTTTTAAATTAAAAATTTCAAATATACACAAAGTCAAAAGCGTTGTATAGTGAAAATCTGTATATATCAGTTTATTCTATCTTAATTTCTAACCAGGATTTTTGTTATATAAATGGGTCATTAGGTCTGAGAGGGTTGCCTTAGACCAACATCACTCATACTATTGAGGGTATAACTTTCTAGAAAGTAACTCATATATTATCAACAAACTTAGCTTCTGTGTTCCACAGGGTATTGACAAAGACTCTCCTGACCTAACTCTACTCAGGCTCCTCTGGGTCCTCTGTTTACTAGGCCCCAGCCTTGGGCTCTGTCTTGGCCCGTTTATTCCAGTTTTAGCAAGAATCCTGCTGAGTCAGCCTTGGTCTGATCAACCTGGATATCTGATCTCCTTGACCTGCCTGCAGCAAAAATCCTGTTAGGTCAGTTTAGCAAAGAACCTCTTAGTAATTTTCCATCCACCAACACCTCCACCCTGTTCTTTGGCTATAAATCCCCACTTTTCCTTATTGTATTCAGGGCTGAGCCCACTCTCTCTCTCCTACTACAAAACCCCACGGTAGTAGCCTGCCTTGAATGAAGTCCGCCTCACCTTCTTTAACAAGTGTCCTGAACAACCTTTTCTCTAACAGTGTAGAGCCTGGAGCCCTTTGTTCAGTGCTAATTCCCTCTCAGGGGGCTTTTTTTATCCATTGGCTCTACTACAGTCTTGGTGGGGTTAGCGGGGAAGGCTGTTCACTTACAATTCAGAAACTTTCCTACTCTGGCCCCACCTGCAACTCCATTTTCTCATCTTTGCCACCTCCCGGGCTACTTAGAACTTGGGAGCAGACCTGAGCACGGGTATTGCATAGTCTTCCCTGGGCCTGGAAAGCCCTGCCCCAGCTTCTCTGCCGGTCAAATTTCTTCTTCCATTCTTCCAGACCTGATTCAACTGTTGCTGATAATGAGCAGGTCTCTGTGGGGCTCCTGGGCACAAAAGCCTTTCTGTGTCCCCTGTTTCTTTGGTTACAGGAAATAGGCGTCATTCAGCCTTCAGGATCTTCCCTGAGTTCCAATGGGCAGGTTCAAACAGTTGCTAATTAAGGAAGGGAAGGGATGCAGAGACCAGGGAGGCACAGTCAAGAAACAATAGCGCAGCCTTGGGGCAGGGTCCTGGTTCCCCATCAAGGGATACACACAACAATATCTTTGGGCTGCTTTGCAGATACTGAAACCCCCTCCAGGTGGGAGAAGTTAACTGTGCTGCCCACAAGCCTGTAGACCCCAGACCAGTTGGAACCGGAAGGTTGATGATGCTGACTCCTCACCACCAACCCATCAGAAGAATGTCCACGAGCTGATCACACCCTTTGTGAACCATTACTGTAAACTCCTCACTCCCCGTCCAGGTCGGGACACACAGTTCTGAGGGCATTAGCCCACTGTGGCTCCCTTTGCCTGGCAAAGCAATAAAGCTATTCTTTTCTACTTTACCCAAAACTCTGTCTCCAAAAATTAATTCGGGGTTGGGATTTTCAGAGACTGGATTCAGCTTCCTCGCCACCTCTGTAAAACCTGCTCCCTCCCCCAACTGACAGCGATGGCCTCCTCCTCTTGATGGCTCCACGTTTCTGTTCATAGCTCCATGGCAGCGTGTTTCCCGGCCTGACCTGAAGCCACTTCTGTGTGGATGTCCGCCTCCTGGACACGGACTGTAAGGTCCTTGAGGGAGGGAACAAGTGTCAGTCATCTTTGCATCCTCCATGCTTCACACCATCCCTTGCACACAGTGGGCTCCAATAGCACTTCCTGAATTTGATTGACAGTTTGGAATACAGGAGAAAGTAATACTGCAGGTACCATAGTGGCTGATTCATGGGTTTTCAAAAGTCCGGGCTTATTTAAACCCATAACATGTTCTATCCATCAAAAAAAATGTTCTACTCACCAGTTCTGACTTAGAGAAATATGGAAGCTTTCAAAGACGATTGATCAGTTTATAAAGTATGTGTGGCCCCATTGGCCTCTGAGAACAAAACACAATCAATACCATTATTAGAACCAAAGGATTATAAAGCAGAAATATAGGTTTGGGATTAAATTTTTTTTTTAGTAAATTTATTTTTGGCTGCATTGTGTCTTCCTCGCTGCACGTGGGCTTTCTCTAGTTGCGGCAATCAGGGGCTACTCTTCGTTGCGGTGCGCAGGCTTCTCATTGCGGCGACTTGATGCGGAGCATGGGCTCCATGTGTGCGGGCTTCAGTAGTTGTGGCACGTGGGCTCAGTAGTTGTGGCTCTTAGACTTAGCCACTCCATGGCATGTGGGATCTTCTCAGACCAGGGCTCGAACCCATGTCCCCTGCATTGGCAGGCGGATTCTTAACCACTGCGTCACCAGGGAAGCCCAGGATTAACTATTTTAAAAGGATATTCCTGATACATGCACATCTTGAGAGAGATGGATCTTTTCTTATTTAACTGCATAGCCACCTTTGCATATCTTGATATTGTGGCACATCCTGGGTATTCAATTTTGTTCTGGGTTGGATGAATAAAGCATGTGTGGGAGTCACATTTTATAATTTTATATTGAGCAGTGCACAGAAAAACATGCCTTTTACCTTGTCCTCGGTCTTGCAGTAAAAGCCTTTAATAGGTCCAGAGAAATTATCCCTGTGCCTTGACCAGAACCATCTGCAAAGCTATGACTAAGCGAAATGCAGCCACGCACACGTGGGGCTGCAGAGCTTGGTCCTGGGGCAGAGCCCACGCTGAACACAGCCAGCCCTTGTCATCATCAAATAATGTGTAACATCAGCCAGGCTCTGAGGTTAGCATCTGTTTGTTATTCAAAAGGGCTTGTGAAGTGTGTTTGGGTATCAACAAGGGGAGTTCTTTCATTCGAATGAAAAGCATCTCTAGTTTTTCTCATCAGTCAGAGGAAGACAGGTCGATGAGATGTTTGCAGGCCAATAAACTATCAGGAGAGACATTATTTTCAAGAGCCTTTTTTCATGAAGTCTCACCGACTCCATCTACAGATTTAACAGGAGAGCACAAACAGTGATGCCTCTTTCTCATCTCAGAACATGAAAGAGAGGAAGATATTTATGGTGGCCATCCAGAGAGGAGGCCTGCAGTGACACTTCGATTCACAGATGTCCACTGAAGCATCAATGCGTGGCTTAATGTCTCCAACTGCCTGTAAATTGAATTTTTGAAAGCAAACATGTGTGCCCTTTTCAAAGGAGACTCGAAGGTTTCATCTGTAATAGGCCATAGTCAGAAAGCAGATGATACGCCAGGGGAATTTCTCCACGCTCACTTCCTGGATTAAACGGGAAATCTGAAGAATTGAGAAACATGTATAAATAGATCCCACCTGTTGTTGATGAGATTATTAGGTCATTAAAGTTTCCCTCCTCTTGACAAGTGCCACTTTCAGACCTTGCAATGTTCTAGAGGAGCTTGAGCATTTTATTCACTGTGTTAAGAAAACTGCTTGGAAAGAAATAGCTCTCGCAAGTCTTTCTGCCAAAACTTTTTTTTTAAGTTTTTTAAAAAATTAATTAATTAATTAAATTTTGGCCGTGTTGGGTCTTCGTTGCTGCTCGTGGGCTTTCTCTAGTTGCGGCGAGTAGGGGCTACTTTTTGTTGTGGTGCGTGGGCTTCTCATTGCGGTGGCTTCTCTTGTTGCGGAGCATGGGCTCTAGGTGTGCAGGCTCAGTAGCTATGGCTCGCGGGCTCTAGAGCGCAGGCTCAGTAGTTGTGGCGCACAGGCTTAGTTGCTCCGTGGCATGTGGGATCTTCCCAGACCAGGGCTTGAACCTGTGTCCCCTGCATTGGCAGGCGGATTCTTAACCACTGCGCCACCAGGGAAGTCCCTCTGCCAAGTATATTGTATAGTTCTAAGAACTTGTTTTTTTTCAATGCTAAGGTGTTGCTTGTTCATTTTGAAAATGTAAAGGACACAGAGTGGTCCTCTCTCAGAGAGAATACGCTGCACGGTGCAGGTGGGTTAGTGGTACCATGGCTGCCAAAAAGAACAGTTCCTTCCCATTTGGATGTGTGTGAGGGGCGCTCCTTCTCCCTGAATGAGAAGTCTCCCAGGCTTCCCTGGTTAAACTCCTAAATGCATGAAATATACTTACATTCTGGAAATCATTAACTTCAATCGCTTCTTCAGCTCCACTTCCCATTTTAAAGGTCTCCAAGTTGTTCCCAGCATCTATTTCCATTGACCCATCTTGTAATTTCCCATCGATACTCATGGTATAATGGACATTGTAAATCTGGAAGAGAACGTCAGAGTTAGTGATGCCTCCCTTTTAGAGCAATTCAGGGCTTATCTTTAGATCTGCAGTATATAAAGTAGCCTTCCTATTTCTCAGAGATACACTGAATCATTCTTAATAGTAAAGATGATTATCTTAGTTATCTGTGAGGACTTTATTCATAGACCAATCACTTAATACATGATTTCTTAAAAAATATCTTAAAAGTAAAGCTTTTGATAGTCTCTGATACTAAATCAAATAGCTCAGTGATTTGCAATCCTGGCTACATGTAGAAGCATCTTAGTAGAATCTCCAGCTACCATGCTTAGCTTCCCCTCACTGGACTGATCAAATCAGAGCCTGTGGGGATGGGGTGTGAGCACAGATCTTTCTTTTTCTGAAGGTCAATTCTACTATGCAACCAGAGTTAAGACCCGTTGATGGATAAATGGAAATTGAGGAGGCAGAGGGTTAACTGGGCCGTTATCTGAACAAATCTGCAGTGGCACGTCACTTTGAAGGTATTTTTTTTAAGTCCTTCAGTCAAGATTTGGCGTGGAGTGTGGTATACAGTAAGAACTGCAGGCAGGACTAGGATATGCCTGAGATAGAGTAGCATTTACAGAGAGCAAGATCAATGTGCACATCTGTTTCAGCTCAAAATAAGAGGTTCTCATTTTAATGACTCTATGGGACAGACATGGCGTCATAAGGCATTATGTTATGAGACTTGTGGGGAGAAGGGAGGGAAGCTTGGCATTGTCCAAGAGCACTGGCCCAGGAATCAGAAAAACAGGTGACCACACCCCTTATCCCTGGGTCTTGGGAGTTGCCTTGAGTGTAAAACAATGAAGTGGGACCTCAGAAGTGATTTTTTTTTTTTTTTACGTTGGGGGTAGGAGTTTATTACTTCATTTATTTATTTTTGCTGTGTTGGGTCTTCGTTTCTGTGCGAGGGCTTTCTCTAGTTGTGGCAAGTGGGGGCCACTCTTCATCGCAGTGCATGGGCCTCTCACTATCGCGGCCTCTCTTGTTGCGGAGCGCAGGCTCCAGACGCGCAGGCTCAGTAGCTGTGGCTCACGGGCCTGGTTGCTCCGCGGCATGTGGGATCCTCCCAGACCAGGGCTCGAAGCCGCGTCCCCTGCATTAGCAGGCAGACTCTCATCCACTGCACCACCAGGGAAGCCCCCTCAGAGGTGATTTTCATTTATGTCCTTAGAGTTCTGGGGCTTCATGGAGGTGGTCCATGAGGGGAGCAGAGCAGGTGGGACTGTGAGGTTCCTTTATCCACCCCAAGCCCCAGCCCCGTGCAGTTTAACCAGAGCAGCTCTGCTTCTGATCTCTTTTATGTGTTGGATTTCTGAGTAATATCTTGTTTAAAATTCCACCATTAGAAATTTTTTTTACAGTGTACCACTAAATTAGATGATCCAAAGGGCTCTCTTAGTTTAGACATCTGGTAAGGACAATAGTTTAAAAAGTAATTCACACACTGCTCCTGTTCAGTATGCTGCTGCTCTAGAACATTCTCTGTGTCATGGGGTAGTAGGTGGGTTCCTTTTCTTATCTTTTCTTCCTTTTTCTTCAAGGTATATATATGTATATATCTATATCTTATATATGATATATAATATATCTCTTATGTGATATATAAGCTATAAAATCTTTAAAGGGGAAGGGATGGCAACTGATGAAAGACACTTGCTACTTAGTGTCACGTCAGTAGGTCAGAACTGCAAAGACCTCAGATTCAATTCAAGTCTGATTTTCTCCCTCTTTATGACGAATGGCTGACCACAGCACGGACAAACCCTGGGAAAAGTATCTGTTGTTATTGGATCATTACTTGTAGAAAACTCATTATTGCAAGACCCACAGGGTGCTATTTTAGTTTATCAGCAGAGACGTAGAAATGGCTTTGCTAGCACGTACCCTTTTAGGCAACAGCCCTCAGTCAGTTGAAGAGAAAATGCCGGCGTGCAGTTCAGCCTCATTCTCAGTGACCCTCCTTCCCTCGTTCTGATGAACTTCGATTCCCGCAGGACACTGTCTTCACAGCTCACCCGATCATAAGAACCACGTCTAGGGGCTCCCCTGGTGGCGCAGTGGTTGAGAGTCCGCCTGCCGATGCAGGCATCACGGGTTCGTGTCCCGGTCCGGGAAGATCCCACATGCCGCGGAGCGGCTGGGCCCGTGAGCCGTGGCCGCTGAGCCTGTGCGTCCGGAGCCTGTGCTCCGCAACGGGAGAGGCCCGCGTACCGCAAAAAAAATTAAAAAAAGAACCACTTCTAGGGGTTCTGCTTTAGGGGAAGCGGGAGCAGAGCCCAGCAATCTGTTTTCACTTTGCACCTCAGGCGTCCTCACCATCGGCCAGTTTGGGGAAACCTGTTTTCTTTGGCTGAGCCAGGGCTTTCTGCAGGTAAAGCTCAGAAAGCAGGCTCTGTTCTGCCCCTGTGCTCTCTGAGCAGCCACTATTCACTTGAACTAATTTTGGCTGTCCAAGGGCACATGGCAGACAACGCTCATGTGAGTTTCTGCTGGCACGAGTGTCCTTCCTTCACTCATGAGACAAGAGGCTCTTTTTTTTTTTCTTTTCTTTTTTTTCTTTTTTTTTTTTAAGCATTGCACATAAGCTTTTTACTACTCAAGCAATCCTAAATTTAAGTAACTGTTTGCAAATTCTGAGCGGGTCTTAAGGAGACAAGATCGCAACACTAGAACTGTGGCTTTTATCCTAATTTCACTTTCCTCTACCACCCTTCGCCACCTCCCCGCCAGCAAAAGCTCCCTAACGAGGCGTCCTTTGTAATGTAGCTGCAGCCCGGCTTTCATAAGCAGTACACTGTCTGCATGGGGCAGCAATGGAGGTTTGTGCCCTCCTGAAGTGCCTTGGGTTGGGGAGTGGTAAAAATCGGAAGTTATTTCCAAAGTACTGGGCCCTGAGCTCAGAAAGTGGCTCGGTTGGTGGAGCAGTAATCACATTATCTGCTCTAAACTGATGGAGCTGTTAGCACTTAAGGCTATTTCTGTCCAAGCACAAAGAAAGTTTATTATGTGCCAATAGTCGCTCAATATGGTACCTTTTACAGCCAAGGAGGTTTGCTAATGAGTTTCTAATAAAGCCTGGGTTCAAAAGATAATTACATCATGTTTGGGACAATGTCTTGAAAAATCAGGCTGAGAATAAAGTCCCCGAGCAATGATGTCTTCGCCTCATCCCACGGGGTAGGGTTGTCAGTTATGTCATATTGGTGGGAGTTTCCCATATTTCAATGCCTTGTTCCATTTACAATAATGTGGATGAAGCATGGCCTCAATATTTGAGCCCAGTCGCTTGTCCCCTGATTATTAGCACTCCAATGCTTCAGAATTCTCTAGCTGCTTTCCAGTAAACCTGTCCTAAGGGGATTTACCCATATGAAAGGCATAGGAGGTAAATTACTGCTGGCTCTCCTCTATAAACCAATATAGAGCAGCAGAGGCATAGATAATCCCCAAAGAGTGGGTAGTTCGTTTGGTTGGGGATGTCTTTCTGTTTGACAGAGACTTGATTATGCTTTGTTTGGGCCATTTACATTTGTATTCAGGGAAAGCAGACCTGTGCCTGTGCTACGCATAGATGGTGCCAAATTTACTCTATTTAGTATTTTGTGATTTGTTTTTCAGATTTAAGTAATGGATCAGCATGGAATATTTTGGGAGTTAAAAAAAAAAAACTACCACGATTTTCTTCATTTTCCTGCCTCTATAAGAGACAGGGATAACTTTGATTGTTGGCAATAAAATGTGATTCACTATTCCTCTGTATTTTTAGAATTTAATACTGCTCTCTTGAACCAGACAACCAACCATCTTGCAGTAAAGTACAAGTTATGATAAAAGGAGGCCCTGCTCTTTCAGGGCGATCTTTCAATCTCTCTTTCTAGAAGTTTGTCAGTTAGCTGTGTTTGCCTTGAATAATTAAATGCCAAATGGTGTTCATTTTCATACATACCAGGACCAAAATCTTTACCCGCTCCCTCCTAAAAAGCAAAGCTATTTTTGTACCCAGAGGACCTATACCATTGAAGTTTTGTCATCTAAAAGACAGCATTTACATTCGAAGATGGTACAGTTTCCCAAGGGATGACAATCTAAACCCTGCTATTAATGGAGGTGGAGATACTGACATCGTTCTCATGTTCAGATATGCTGCTTTCAAATGTGAGCATCTGGCCCAGCTTCTATATTTAAAATATACACATAGATTACGGCACTTTTCAAATATACACAAAATACCGTGCAATTCTGAGCTTCCAAATCGATGCTTGTAAATTTGATATAGTCTCTAAAACAGACTCTGCTAAATGGCGTGCTTATCTACGTTAGGCATTTGAGTTAAAAATACAAATTATGCAGTGACTGCAGAAGATGTGATGTGTAAAATGGCTGAATTGCTTTCAGCCCCATTTTCTCTGAGTACTGGGATTCATTCATGCTTTGAATTTCATGGTGGGAGAGAAACGGGAAACAGCAGTCACAGATCCTCTGAGGGTAGTGATTAAGAAACAGCCCTTTGTGTGCACCCTGGAGATGGAATTCTTTTCCATTAATTGAAATACTTATACCAAGCCTGGCAATGGTCTTCGAGATAAAATGCCTCCCTTTACGTAGGTGAACAAAATTCAGAGTATTTAACAAAAACACGGGTATTTTGCTTAGTTGGGTCAGAAACACTTTTTATATTCCTTGAGAGCCAGCTGAGCTCTAAAATAAATAGTTGCATACAAAGGAAGTAGGACAGCAGTTAGTAAAACATTTACCATTAAATCACATGTGACCAAGCCAGAAGTGATTTTTAAAGACATTTGCCATCTTTAAGGAAGTTAGATCTTTTTTTTTTCCCCTTACTGCATGAGAGAAGGGGGCATTAAAAGATGAGAGAGAAAGGGAGAGAGAGAGGGAGGGAGAGAGAGGGAGAGAGAGAAAGAGAGAGAGAGAGAGAGAAGACAGAAGGGAGAGGGAGGAAGGGAGGGAGGGAGGGAGAGAGAGAGACAGCGCTACTGAGAGGTCAAATTCGTCCCCTTATTGGGTCTGAATGTCCCTCCACTGCCTTTGTCTTAAATTCACAGCCTTTCTCAGCTGGGAGAGGGCTTAGTTCCATTTCTTTCCTAAGGATGAGTAAAGCGAGGCCAGAGGGGATGTGCCTTGCCCATGGTCACTCAACTGCTTAGCGGAGACGCCAGGCTGGGATGGGCCAAAAAGAACTTTCTTGGAACCGTCCCCTGCTTTTCCCCGCTACTCTGTCTTTAACATCTTCCCATAAAGCCCTGACTGGCTTTTCTGCAAAGTTGCCCGTGAGTGGGAAGCCGCATCGTGGAGTTGGTTGGAAGAAGGGGAGAGGTACCCGGGAGGCCCCGAGGGGAAAGCATCAGCTGGGGCGAGGGGGCCGCTCTGGCGCCACCTAGGAGGGGACACGCGAGTGACAGAGAGGACCCCGCTGTCCCGCGCGCCCCCAGGCGCCGCGCCCCTCCCGGCCTCGCGCACCCTGACTCGTGCCCGCAAGCCGGCAGCCGCCCTCCGGACTTACGTGATTGTCGCTCCCCTTCCAGAAGTAGAAGGCCCCGATGGCCCCGAAGAGCAGCAGCGCCGCCCCCGAAATGAGGACCACGGCTCCGACCTGGAGCAACCGCGCGGGGCTGGTGGGCTTCACGGTCACCGTGGCGTACGCCTGCGGGCCGGCGGGAGAGGGACTGTCATGTCCGCGCGCAGCGACCCTGCGCATCGGGGGTGTCGGACAGCTCGCCCCGGGCTCCTCCGGGCGCCCCCTTTCGCCGCGCTTGCGTCCATGGGTCCCTGGTGCTCGGGAGTGGATGTGCGCTGAACAAACTTCGCGGTGCAGGGCCATCGCCCCGCGGGTGTCTCTCCGCCTGCCACCCAACGCCCCCTCTTTCCTCCCTATCCACCCTCCCCTTCACACCAGACTGGGGATGCCAGGCCCCTTGCACACGCACACGCGTGGGGCGCCACCCCAAGCCCACATTTGGGCGCCCACATTTGTTCCCAGCTCCCCAATTCGGTGACACAAATCGCTGACCCGGGACAGGGGATACGGGCCCCGCGTGTCTGGGGCTCCCAGGCGGTACTCACCGGGGGGCTACAAAACTCAACCTCGTCGGGTCCCACCAGGGCGATGGGCACTTTGTCCGAGTTCTCCGTCATGGCTGCGGTCACAGGAGCGGGACACTGGGCGGCTCCGCGCGCGCCCTGGGCTCTGTCCTGCTGCCCCGACGTGCCGGGCACTTCAACGTGGCGCACGCGCGCGCGCTTGCACCGTGCCCCGTCCCTCCTGGGCCAGCCCAGCGCTCCCCACCCCTCCCGGCGCCTCACCTTTCTCCTCCCTTCCTTCTCCCGCCTGGAGCAGCAGTGAGCTCATCCTGCTTTCCCGATGCCCCTCTTCTCGCTCTCTCCCGTCTACTGCCCCCACCACTCCATCCCCGCACCCCCTGCCCCAAACATCCTGGTAAACCTGAGTGTGTCATGGTGGGTGGTGCTGAGTGAGTAGACTAGGGATGCTGACCCCAAGAAATGCTAAGTCGCCGGCACTCCTTCCACCATCCAAGGATCTCTCAGGATGTCAGAGGGCTCTGCCGTGACGCCTGGCTGGAGGCCCATTTCCTGCAGTGTCCTTGGATGTGTGTGTTGGGCGGTGGTGCTGGTGGAACAGGACGCAGAGGAGAGCAGGGCCGTGAAGGTGGAACTGGGGACACTGGCCAACGTTTGCCAGGGTTTATGCTGGCGTGGCACTGCTGGATGGCCCTGGGACGGGGGCGTGGATCAGGGTCCTAGGGATGGGCCCTTGTCACTGGTTCCTCTAGGAGCCTTAGCAGGAGGGTACAGCTGCAGCAAAACTGAAAGCCAAGCAAAGGGGCTGGAGGGAAAGAGCTGGCGAGACCAGAATAAGAGTACATTCTGGTTGATTGACTAAGTTAAACAGAGACAAAAACAACAATGGCAACACGCATACACCAAAAACACCGATATGTCCAAAGGAATAGCTAAGTATATATGTACATATATAGTATGTATTTTATACTATATATACAGAGAGATAGATGGATATAGTATATAGTATGTATTTTTAAAGCGGAACAGGAGAGAGTTTTTTCACTTTGGGAAATGCCATCTGCCAGTACTAGGACTACGTGGTACCTCGTTTGGATCCAGGTTTCATTAATTGGGTTCTAGTTTGGTGCAGAGTCCTTTGCTGGGGAGTAAGCGGGGTACGGGACGGTGCAGGGGAGGACCTGCGGTTTCCTGAGCAGCGGGAGGTTGGGTGGACAGTACTTTTGTAGGAGGAAGTGTTGGATTTTGAGGGGATGCTGATGAGAGGGGGCACGTGGTGACAAGTATGATGACAGCGGAGCTGGGAAGGAGCAGAGGAATGGAAGAGACTTGCACAGAAGAGTCTGTAGGTCTCTGCCGGTGCTGGGCTGGGGAGACTGAGGCTTCAGGCCGAGGGAGGCTGGGAGAGTGGTGGGAGCCCAAGGGAAATGAGGAAGTGGCGAGGAGCAGTTGGGAGAGAGCGGATATGGTAAGACTAATTTCAGACTTGTTGAGCTTGCTGTGGGGAATGGAAAAGAAGAGCCCGGGAACGTCCCAAACCTGCCTTGGATTCAGACAAGGCACCACTGGCTGCACCTCCCACTAGACGTAAGGGGCTGAAAAACCCCCTTACACTCTACAGAGGCTCAGCCCCAGGGCACTGCTGCAGAGTTCAAGACCTCCTCTCCCAAGGGCACTTGTAATGGGAATTTCAGAAGCATTAAGAGTAGTCACAGTCAGAAAATTGGGAGAAGATCCAGGATAAAGTAGTGATGCAGGAAGAAAAGGGGAGTTCGGGAAGGATGGGTCCGCAGAGTCGGATGCTGAAATCACGGAAGCACGAAGGAATACACGGAAAGGCCATTGGATTTCCCAGTTAGGAGGGCGCGGGAACCAAAGAGACAGCAGTTCCAGTTGTCTTATTTATTGGGCAGAAGACATGCCTCAAAGCATCATAGAGTGACTAAAGATATTTGCAACTCATACCACAGACAAGGAGCTCATTTTCTTAAATAGAGAAGTCCTCGGAATCATAAAAAGACCACCAAGAGATAAAAGGATAGGAACAGAGACTCCACAGAAGGGGAAATTCAAATGGCTCTTCAACAAAAGAAAAATGCTTGACTGCGTTTATAAAAAGGCATGCAAATGAAAAGTATTCTTTTTCACCTATCAGACTGGCAAAAATAAAAACCCTTGTTAAAACAATCTGTTAGAGAGTATGAGGGGAAACGAGGTCTTGTTGCTGTGGGTGGGTGAATTGGTACAACTTTTATGGAGAAAATTTAATTCCAAAATACAAAGCATAATTTCATTTCTGTGGATTTATCCCACAGATGCGCTCACAAGGCTGGAAAAGTCCTCTACATGCAAAGATACTCCTTGTAGCATGTTTGTTAGAACAAAGGACTAGAAACGTTTTCAGTGTCCACAGCAGAGAATTTATGGTACGGCCTCACAGAGGGATCTTGGCAGGCATTTCAAAGTATGAAGAAGCTTTGAATATACTGATCTAAGAACATCACCTAAGATACTTTAAGTGGAAAAAGGAAAGGGTAGAAAATGTTCATAAATGCCTCCATTTGTATAAAAGATACAAACAAGGGAATTCCCTGGCGGTCCAGTGGTTAGGACTCTGCGCTTTCACTGCCGAGGGCCCGGGTTCGATCCCTGGTCAGGGAAATAAGATCTCACATGCTATGCAGTGCGACCAAAAAAAAAAAAAAAAATACAAACAAGAATATGTATATGCATATGCTCTCTGGAAAGACACACAGCATGTTGACAGCAGGGTTTGCCTCTGAGGAGAACCGTGGGGCTTGGGGACACCAATGGGAGGAAGGTGCTTCACTGTGTACCTTTTGGAACGTTCTGAATTCTGTCTGTGCACATGTATTAACTATTCAAAAAAATGCGTGAATAAAACAATAAATAGGGCTTCCCTGGTGGCGCAGTGGTTGAGAGTCCGCCTGCCGATGCAGGGGACACGGGTTCGTGCCCCGGTCCGGGAAGATCCCACATGCCGCTGAGCGGCTGGGCCCGTGAGCCATGGCCACTGAGCCTGCGCGTTCGGAGCCTGTGCTCCGCAACGGGAGAGGCCACAACAGTGAGAGGCCCGCGTACCGCAAAAAAACCCAAAAAAAACAAAAAAACAATAAATAGCAGTCAGTGGGGAGTCAGTGGGGAGGAAGTGAATGCTGCAAATGGAGGCGATTCTTTCGAGAACTTTGGCTTTCAGGGGAGAAGAAAGTAAGGAGGACAGATCAAGGGAGTTGGAGGATCAAGGAAGTTCTCCCCAACCCACCCAGGCTGGAAAGATGTTTGAGGGCTGAAGGGGGATGGAAAAGGAGGGGGTGGAGCCAAAGCAAGTGAGAAGATTAACCCTGAGAAGGAGAGAGGGTCTGGGGGGGTAAGTGACGATGCCTTGGGATGCTTTGGGGTTATGGTTGCTGAGAAGAGGGTGAGGAGTGGGGCTGGGGATGCAGGACTCTGCCGCATTCATACAGCCAATGATGCCTGTTTCAGGTACGACACAGAAAGTAGCCAACTGGGGCTCGAGGGATGGTGGTGAGGGTTGGGCAGGGAGACCAGTTACATCCTCTGAGCACATTCTCCCCAAGTGGTATATTTTCAACAATTTTAAGGTTATACGTTTATACAATGATCGTTAAGAGTGATGAAAAGATAATAGAGGCAAGAGCACGGTGGGAGGTCCGGGGTGAAGGGGATGAAGGGATCCCCACTTCACAGGCTGCTCCCCTCTGCTCATTCCCCTGCTGTACCTAATCCATGGGCTCATTTCCTGGGGGTCAGGACCCGACTCTGCCCTTGTGCCAGGCACTGTGCCAGGTCTGGGGACACAGCAATGAGCAAATGAGACATGGTCCCTGCTCTTGAGTTGCCTATAGTGGAGTGGGAAAGACAGTCATTGGCCAGGTAATTGCAAAATAAAGGTGTCCTTGCCTTTGTGACAAAGAATAAGAGGGAAAAGTACAGGTACCCCAAGATAACATAACATCTACTCTACATTGGGCAGGGGAGGAAGGAGCCCCTGAGGAAGTGACATTTAAGCTGAGGACTGAAAGAAGAGTAAGAATTTTCCAGGTGGAGATGGGCATAGGGGCGTGGGAAGTGTGGAGAGACAGTGGGTTCAAAGGCCTTGAGGTGGTAAAGAATTTGGCATTTGAAAAAAAGAGAGGCTGGATTGTAGAGAATGAGAGAAAGGAGATGAGGCTACAGAGAGAGGCAGTTATCTCATTAGACAAAGCCATGTTAAGAGTTTTGAATTTTTTTCTCTCGGGATTGGGAGGTCATAAGGGGTTTGAAACAGTGGAATGGCACGATCAGGTTTGCATTTTAAAGACATCATTTTTATTACAACCCACACAAACTCATGATAAATTTTTTACCTGAATATTTTTGATTATAATGATTTTATATTTTTTCAGACACCTTTTCCCGGTAGCCTAGATCTTTGGCTATATATAGGGAAATACTTTACCAGACTATAGAACAGTGCTACACTTGGAATTGAAAACCCTCTTTTCTTTCCTAAACTTGTCATATACTTGCTGTGTGACCTTGGGTAAGGTTTTTCACTTCTTTGGTGCTCTTTTTTCTCATCTTTAAGTTGAAAGAAAAGTCTAAAAGGCATCTCAATTTGTGACCTTCTATAAGTCTATGTTTTTCCTTACAGATAGTCATAGAAATAAAACATTACTACTTGCAAAAAATGAAATGAAATGAAATGAAATAAAATAATAGAAACATCATTTTGACCTCCGTGGGCTAGACTGACTAAATTGGAAGGGGGCAAGAGTGAAAGGGGTAGATGTTTTAGGAGGTTCCTTAGCAGTCCAAGTGAGAGAGATGATGGTGGTTAGGACAAGGAGAATCACGAATGATGGATATGGGAAGGAAGGAATGGATTGGAGATTTCTTTTGGAGGAAGAATCAACAAGCTCTGAAGGTTGATTGAGTGTGAGGTATGGGGCAGAGGTACATGTCAAGATGACCCCTACATTTGGAGCACAAATAACTGGGTAGATGGAGGGAGCGCTGGCTGAATTTTGGACATGTTAAGTGTAAGCGCTATAAAAATTCAGGTGGAGAGTTTGTACTTGATAGTGTCAGGGAAGAGGCAGAGGGGGCCATCTGCTGAGACAGAGAGGCTGGGAGACCGAGCAGGGCTTCTGAAGTGTGGGAGAAGTTGATAGCAGTTGTATGAGAAACACAATATGGAGTTTATAGAAGTTGTGACCATTTGGAGCTGGAGAACAGAAAGGTGCCAGGATCCCATCAGCTCTGAACAAACTAGGAGCAGGGTAGAGGGCGCTGGATGACGTTGGGGGTGATGGGTATATTGGTCAGGGTTCTCCAGAGACACAGAACCAATAGGGTGTATATAGGTAAATAGAAAGGTATTTATTACAGGGGATTTGTTCACAAGATTATGGAGTCTGGGAAGTCCCATGATCTTCCACCTAAAAACTGGAGGCTCTGGAAAGCAGGTGCTGTTAATTCCCAGTTAGAGTCCTGAAGACCAGAGAATGAATACAGATGTCTGAGGGCAGGAGATGGGTGCCCCAGCTCAAGCAGAGAGAGTGAATTCACCCTTTTGTTCTATTCAGACCCTCAACAGACTGGAAGATGCCCGTATTGGTAAGGGCAGATTTTCTTTACTGAGTCTACTGATTCAAATGCTAGTCTTTTCCGGAAATGCCTCACAGATACCTAGACATGTTTTACCAGCCATCTGAGCATCCTTTAGTCCGGTGAAATTGACACATAACCATCACAACATGTTAATGAACTAGATGAGGAGGAATTCTTTCACAATGTATATGTTATCAAATCACCACAATGTAACACTTTAAATATCTTACAATTTTATATGTCAATTATACCTCAATAAAGCTGAAAAAATTAACCATCACAATTGGGTATTGAAGATGGTCTTGGGAAGGGCAGAAGGTCAGGGTCTAGTGATTCTAGGGTATGGGCTGCAAAGGGAGGTCCTTGAAGTTGGGAGGTGCTGATGAACTTGGAGAAGGATTGGGATGATGGTGGTGGCCTGATGGGTGGGAGAGGAAAAAGCTATGTAGGTCGTAATCAGAGAGGGAGAACACAGAATTTGAGATCTTAGAGGTGGTTTGGTTCTGCATAGAAATGTGGTCTAAAGTGTGGATTTAGGGACAGCGGGGATTGGAGATGATGCTTCTGGGAGTTGAGGATATTGAGGTCAGGGTGATTTTGAAGTTGAAGTAGGGGTTATAAGGATGTGACAGAAAAAAACTATAAGAGAGTTGCAGAAATTGTTAAGGAAAGAGGGAGAATGTTCTGCATGGAACTCCTTGGCCAGAGATGAGGGAGTGAATAATATGGTGTGAAAAAAAGAAAAAGAAAAAGATGGCATGAATGGATGCATGAACGTCAGAAGAAGAACTCTGTTCCAAGAGAGTGGTGAGACCCAGTCCTGGAATGGACTGTGGAGAACCAGAAACAGCTTTTGGTCTCCAGAGAATGCATGGAGTACCTCTCCTTTCCAGGAGAGCGATAGAGGAGCAGCATAGAGCTCCAATATTAGCACTATTGTTGTAGCTGCTTTTATACGGGTTTTCTATCACTACCGCTTCCTGTATACACTGGCATTTAGGTGAGGAAATGGTGGACAAGTGGTTAAAAGAGGGGATTCCAAAAGAAAACAAAAACATTAACTCAAAAAGATATCTGCACTCCCATGTTCACTCTAGCACTATGTACAACCAAGATATGGAAACATCCTAAGTGTCCATCAATGGGTGAATTGATAAAGAAGATGAGATATGTATATACAATGGACGGAATACTATTCAGCCATAAAAATGGGGAAATTCTATTTTTGACAACATGAATAAATCTTGAAGGCATCATGCTAAGTGAAACAAGAGAGAAAGACAAATACTGTATGATCTCACTTACGTGTGGAATCTAAAAGAAAAACAAAACGAAATCAGAAAACTCACAAAAAAAGAAATCAGATCTGTGGTTACTAGAGGTGGGGTGTGGGAGGACGGGCAATTGGAGGAAGGTGGTCAAAAAGTACAAACGTCCAGTTAGAAGACAAATAAATACTAGGGAGGTAATGTATTTACAATATGATGGCTATAGTTAACACTGCTACGTGATATATATGTATATATATAGGAAAGTTGTTAAGAGAGTGTAGCCTGAGAATTCTCATCACAAGGAGAAAACTCTTTTCCTACTTTTCTTTTCCTTTTATTGCAACCATATCAGAAGATGGATGTTGGTTGAACCTATTGTGGTAATCATTTCACAATATATGTAAATCGAACCACCTTTCTGTTCGCCTTAAACTTACACATTGATATGTGTAAATTATTTCTCAATAAAACTGGGAAAAAAGGGATTCCATGGTGTCACTAACACACACTTACTCTACTCAGGCAGCTGGCACCTCTCTATGACTTTCCCGTGGCAACATCGATGTCCACGACTAGGGGGACTGAGAGGGCGTTGATGTACGGCCGTCGTAGGCAGTTAAATCTCGGTGTATCGTTCCAGTCCCTGTATCCCCGTGCTCATGAGCTAGCTCATGGGTTCCGTTTGCTTTTCCTTTCCCACTTCCTGCTGTGCAGCCAGTTTGGAGTTAGTGCAGGGAACATTTTTATACTGACAAAATAAAAAGTCATTTCACTGATGGCAGATACACTCCAGAAAAAAAAAAAAAAGGTACATTCCAATGCTACATACCAGGGGTTAGTTTATTATCTGCCTTTTGGGGTCATCAAAGCAGGACTTCTTCCTTTTAGCTTAGCCAATTTGGAGCCTTTAAAATTTTTGTCAGTCCACATAGATAGGTTAATTTCCAGATGATTTTTCACTACTCATCCCTGAGCTGCCTCCTTCGCTTCATCTAAATGCCAGAGTGTATAGAAAGCGTGCAGAACGTAGTGGTGCAGAGCCTGTATACGTAATGGGAGCCGTAGCCTGCCACTGCACCCCTCTAGGTGGCTATTTCTCGGCTCATTGGCTCCATCTCACCTTTCCGCTGTCAAGAACTGAAATCCCCCTTGATGGAGGTTTATGTGGCAGTAATCCCTGGGATATCATGAGAACGTCCTCTGTGTCTGCCTGTCTCCCTTCAGGCTTGCCCCCTTCAACCCCCTTGCACTGTAGTGAGATCCACTTTTCTAAAGGGCAACTCCCATCCCCTCCCACCTCTGCTTAAGACCCTACAGTGGCTCTCAGTGCCCAGCGTCAAGTCCATCTTCCTTCAAAGAACATACGAGGCTCCAGCCATTTCTCCAGTTGCCCATTTGCCTAGTTATTTGTCTGTTTTCCCCGCCAGACTGTGGTGTAAGTTTCTGGGAGGTCAGGACTGTGTCTTATTCAGTGTCATTCATTGGATAGATGCATAGTTAATTAATTAATGAAAAGAGAAGCAGCGCAAGGGCCATCGAAAACAAGTCATAGTTTAGGAAACGTTGCTGGAAAGGCTCATGTTCCTTGTTAATTGCCTTTGTAGAATTAGGAATGGTCACTCACCTTATGGTAGGAGCTACTCGTGTGTTCAGTGACCATCATTTTTAGCTAAAAACCAGAACTCATGGTTTGACAGGATTTTTGCCTTCCTTCCAGATAGGAGAGGTGGTCTGAGAAATGCAGTTTGCATGCTGATTCTTGGAGTACTTCAATGAGTTATGGGGATAATGACATAGAAAATGAAGTATTAATACTAGCCTGTTTTGGGGGGGCAAGAAAAATAAAACTAGCCTAGTAAATCCAGGACCTATGATCACGGATCATAAGGATAGCAGAGCAATTGGCATCTAAACTGTACGACCTTGTGTTGCTGGGGACTGTCTTGTACAACTTTGGACCCTTCCAATGTTTAGTGGTGTGTGTCGAACATGGTAGGTTGTTGATGTTGAAGAGGGAGTAAGTCAGTCATCTCCTCTGTTGCACATAATTGCTCAGGGGAACGGAGACAGAATACTCAGGAACATCTAGACACTTCACAACAGAGCAATTACCACCTGAGCCCATTCACTGTGATTTGCCCTGGGTTTCCTTCAGAGAACAGCTCATCCAATTAGCAGTTTATTTATTTATTTAAAAATTGATGATTGATTGATTTTTGGCTGCATTGGGTCCTCGTTGCTGTGGGTGGGCCCTCTCCAGTTGCAGCGAGTGGGGGTCACTCTTCTTTGAGGTGCGTGGTCCTCTCATTGCGGTGGCGTCTCTAGTTGTGGAGCACGGGCTCTAGGCGCGGGCTTCAGTAGTTGTAGCACGCAGGCTCAGTAGTTGTGGTGCACAGGTTTAGTCGCTCCGCGGCATGTGGGATCTTCCCAGACCAGGGCTCAAACCTGTGACTCCTAACCACTTTGCCACCAGGGAAGCCCAACAGTTTATTTAACATGACTATGACTTCAACACACCTTGCCTTGGAATCACTAAGGAAAATGGGCCAAGCTGGTAACTTTCAAGTCCCATTCATATGAATCTTTATGGTCCTCCAGCCATACTCATCCAGATATGTTTTTCCATCAATTGTGGGAAATTCCTTCTAAGAAAAGGGACTGTGAAAATAGATAGGGAAAGCCAGTTGAATTCTCTTTGCTGAAAGTAATAAACATGGGAATAGAGAGAAATGAAGATGGGGGCATCCTGAAGGATCATTAGGTCTGCCTCTTCTGCATCCTTGCTGAATAGCTACTGCGTGTCAACCCGCAGCGGGCGCAGTAAGTGGGTAGGATCCCTGCACAGCAAGTTAATCCATATGCAAACACGGTGACCCCAATTGCTTTGCAATAGAGAGCCACATGGCCTGTGCCCTTAAAATACATCATTTGGGCAGCTGCCAGTGGGCTAATTTATCCCAGCTGGCCAGAAACAGCCCTGAGATCATCAGCGCTTTTGTTAATTGGGAGAGAGGGTTAGAGGAATCGAGATATTCCTGGGCACCAAGCATTCATTAGCCACCTGGCCTCCCTAAATTATGAGCCTGCCATGATTTTCCCAGTGCTTCGACTGAAATTTTAATATTTGGAATGTATTAATAACTCGGAACATGTCATTTCCTAAATAAGCAATGCCTTTCTGGACTCATTGGAGAAGGGAGCCCAGAGAATGGTTAAATGACACAGATATTGGCTACTCAGTGAAATGAGCAGTGTGGAGGTGACCCTGGAAGTTCTATCCACGGCAGCAAATACAAACAGATGCGACGTATGAATGGACCTCTGGGTTGATGCCCCTGATTTCTATTCATTTGTTCTATTCATACAGCATCTTAACAGGACCAACCTGAGGAGTAATGGTGAAACAGATGATAATAGCAGCTAACAATTCTAGAGCACATGTTCTGCACAATCACCGTGCCATGCAGCTTATACCACGGACTCTTCAGAGCAACCCCGTGGGACACTGTTACCATCCCTTGGGGATATATGCTTCACAATGGCAGGGACGTGGCCTGTCTTGTGTACCTTTTTATCCCCAGCACCTACAATCATTCCTGGCATACAGTAGCAACTCAATAAAATATTTGGCGGATGAACAGTTAAGTCTTCATTTTAAAGGAGGTGGTTGAGGTGTGGCAAAGTTAGTAACCCATCCAAGTTGTCCAGCTCTAGAAAGTGACAGAGCCAGGATTCACATCTTACTCACCGTCCTCAAGTATCCCCTTATTCCGGGTGCTCAGAGTCCCATCAGCCTCCCATTTAGGTCTGTTTCTCTTAGTGCTCTGTTCTCCAGTGCTCTGCCATTCATATGTTGAAACTCTGGCCCCCATGGATGGTATGTGGAAGCAGGGCCTTTGGGAGGTAATTTGGTTTGGATGAGGTCATGAGGGTGGGGTCCTGTGATGGGATTAGTGCCTTTATAAGAAGAGGAGGAGACATCAGAGCTCACTCTCTCCACCTTGTGAGGACACAGTGAGAGGGTAGTCATCTGCAAGGCAGTAAGAGGGTCCTCAACCAGGAACAGAATCTGCCAACAACTTGATCTAGGACTTCCCAGCCTCCAGAAGTATGAGAAATAAGTGTCTGTTGTTTAAGCCACCCAGTCTGTGGTATTTTGTTATGACAGCTTGAACAGATTAAGACAACCCTTCAGGTACACTCATCAACATTTCCCTGTCCTGTGTCCCACTCATTTAAGGCTCTGTTCTCCGCCATTCAGCAACAGCTGGTGACATGATCAGCTTCCTGCCTCCCCTTCCTGCCCTCTCACCCCTCCAACATCTGTGTTGTACAACAGAGTTTACAGACAGTTCACATATGTGAGCTCACATGATACAAACACAACTTGTGAAAGAGGCAGCACAGTCATTATCCCCATTTTAAAGATAAATAAACTGAGGCTTAGCAGGATCAAGTGACTCCCTGTGGCCATGCAGCAAAGACTAGGACTCAGTTCTCTGACTCCCTAGCCCAGTGTCCCTTCCCCAGTACCACATTGTGGATGATGTCATAATGTGTCATTCATTCAAGAGCAGGTCACCTCATAACTGGAGGCTGATGGAGAGGATGTCAACTTAAATGAATGACCCTCCTATGGCTGCATTTTGGGCAGGTGAGCTCAGATTTGGGGTACCTTGAAGGACTCTGAATTAGCAGGTGTCTCTCTTTCCTACACCTAAGCCTGAGGCAGGATCATTCTGAAAATCTCCCAAAACCTGGCAAACAAGTTCACTTGCCTAATCTGCATATCCGATGGACCTTCAAGCTCTGACCATTCTTTGTTTTTTTTAATAAATTTTATTTATTTATTTTTATTTTTGGCTGCGTAGGGTCTTCGTTGTTGCGAGCAGGCTTTCTATAGTTGTAGTGAGCGGGGGCTACTCTTTGTTGTGGTACGTGGGCTTCTCATTGCTGTGGCATCTCTTGTTGTGGAGCACGGGCTCTAGGCACATGGGCTTCAGTAGTTGTGGCACATGGGCTCAGTAGTTGTGACTCATGGGCTCTAGAGTGCAGGCTCAGTAGTTGTGGCGCATGGGCTTAGCTGCTCTGCGGCATGTGGGATCATCCTGGACCAGGGCTCAAACCCATGCCCCCTGCCCTGGCAGGTGGATTATTAACCACTGCGCCTCCAGGGAAGCCCAAGCTCTGGCCATTCTGTCACCTGCGTTGGCCCCTTCTGATCATCCTTATCACATCTGCCCTACATACCTCAGAGCCTCACCCTGTCCTGCTGGGACTATTGCTAGGGTCTCCTAACTGGACCCCTGCTACTCCTCTACCCTGTCCAGGCCACCTCCCATGTTGGGGACAAAGTGATCTGCCTGAATAACAAATCCCGTGACCTCATCCTCCTGCTTAAAAACCTGTGCTTGAAGACTATAAAACGTAGATGTGGCTGACTTAAAAAAGGAAAGATAACAAAAATTAAAAAAAACTTTCTTTGAAAATTGCTTAACTCTTTTTAAAAAACCTGCCGTTTTACTTTCTTGTGGAAAGTAAGCTCATTGAGAGCAGAATTTTATTAATTTATGACACGAAGTGATTAGACACCTAAATACTAAGTAATATGTGGATGAACAACCACACCTGATGTGAATTCTACTAAGGACTTGGATCTGTTGTATGTCATAAAATTCCCTGGTGGCGCAGTGGTTGAGAGTCCGCCTGCTGATGCAGGGGACACGGGTTCGTGTCCCGGTCCGGGAAGATCCCACATGCCGCTGAGCGGCTGGGCCCGTGAGCCATGGCCGCTGAGCCTGCGCATCCGGAGCCTGCGCTCCGCAACGGGAGAGGCCACAACAGTGAGAGGCCCGCGTACCGAAAAAATAAACAACAACAACAAAAAATTCAACACAGAATCCACTTACATCAACTTTATTTTTTAAAGAGTATACCGATTTTTGACGCCAAGGAACAAATCCAAAAGAAGGAAAAGTCAATAAAAGTCAATAACAAGTCAATAAAAATGAAGATGATCATTGTGGAGTAATTTATAATGAACAACTAGAAACAACCGAAGTGATGTTAAGTAAATTACGTTGTGTCAGTTTGATGGGTTATCATGCAGTCCCTAAAACTTAGAATCAGGCAGACTGTGTAGCAACAGAAAATGCTTATGATATAATGTTAAGCACACAAAGTGGAATAGCAAATTGCATGTATACCTCATTACAACCCTAAAAATCATGTTTACATGTGGCAAGGACTAGCAGGAAGCAGGGAGAATGAAAATAGATGATTAATTCAGCCAGTGGAATTGTAAGAGATTCCTCTGCTTTTGGCATTTGTGTGCTGTTTTTCATGTTGTTTGTGCAGTTTCAAAAGGATGCTGTTCCGCCCTTTGGGGAACCACTTGCGAGACTGTCAGTCCCAGGAAGGCATATAAACAGCAACAAGAGCTGCAATTCCTGAATATACCTTACTACGGAGTCTCTCCTGGGGGCCTGGCTCCGCTGGTGGGAATACACTGATCCAACCTGATCGTGGCTGTTTGCACAATCGTTCCCAAATAGAACGTTGCTGCAGGAACGCAAACACTGGAAGAATATTTACACGTAAATGTGATCATAGCCATGGACATTTACCATCTTTTTTTTTTTTTTTTTCATTTAAAAACAACTCAAGTACAGGCTGGGAAACTGGACTGCTGTGGAGGGATTGTTGATTGGGGTAGAAGTTTGAACTAGATGATCTGAAGTCTCGCTGAATCTACGAGCCTCACCCATCATCCGTGTGACGTTTATACACATGTGGCCAAGGCTCTTCGCTGTTCATAGGCCTTCTCCTCCTCCAGGCAGACATGGTGCATCACTAATGAGCAGGACACTGGTAATGGCTAGGCCAGGCTCTGCAGTCAGGTAGCCCTGGGAGCAAATCCCAGGTCTCCCAGTGACAAGCTTTGTGACTGTGTCTGAATTACTTTGATCTCTCTGAACCTCCCTTTGCTCATCTGTACAACGGGGACATCAAAACTTATCCCTGAAGGAGTGTAAATTGGTGCAGTCACTATGGAGAACAGTACGGAGGTTCCTCAAAAAACTAAAAATAGAGTTGCCATACGATCCAGCAATCCCACTGCTGGGCATATACACTGACAAAACTATAACTCAAAAAGATACGTGTGGGCTTCCCTGGTGGCGCAGCGGTTGAGAGTCCGCCTGCCAATGCAGGAGACACGGGTTCGTGCCCCGGTCCGGGAAGATCCCACGTGCTGCAGAACGGCTGGGCCCATGAGCCATGGCTGCTGAGCCTGCGCGTCCGGAGCCTGTGCTCCGCAACGGGAGAGGCCACAACAGTGAGAGGCCTGTGTACCGCAAAAAAAAAAAAAAAAAAAAAAAAACATGCACCCCTATGTTCACAGCAGCACTATTCACAATAGCTAAAACGTGGAAACAACGTAAATATCCATCAAAAGATGAATAGATAAAGAAGATGTGGTATATATATACAGTGGAATACTACTAAGCCATAGAAAGGAATGAAATAATGCCATTTGCAGCAACATGGTTGGACCTAGAGATTATCATGCTAAGTGAAGTAAATCAGACAGAGAAAGACAAATGCCATATGATATCACTTATATGTGGAATCTAAAATATGACACAAATCAACCTATCTATGAAACTGAAACAGACTCACAGAGAAAAGACTTGTGGTTGCCAAGGGTGAGGAGAGGTGGGGGAAGGATGCATTGGGAGTTTGGGGTTAGCAGATGCAAACTGTTCTATATAGGATGTATAAACAACGAGGTCCTACTGGATAGCACAGGGAACTATGTTCAATATCCTGTGATAGGGGCTTCCCCGGTGGTGCAGTGGTTAAGAATCTGCCTGCCAATGCAGGGGACATGGGTTCGAGCCCTGGTCTGGGAAGATCCCACATGCCGCGGAGCAACCAAACCCGTGCACCGCAACCACTGAGCCTGCACTCTAGAGCCTGTGAGCCACAACTACTGAAGCCCGCGTGCCTAGAGCCCATGCTCCGCAGCAAGAGAAGCCACCGCAATGAGAAGACCATGCACCGCAACAAAGAGTAGCCCCCACTCGCCACAACTAGAGAAAGCTCGCATGCAGCAACGAAGACCCAACGCAGCCAAAAATAAATAAATAAATTTAAAAGAAAGAAAAAAAAATCCTGTGATAAACCATAATGGAAGAGAATATGAAAAAGAATGTATATATATGTAAAACTGAATCACTTTGCTGTGCAGCAGAAATTAACACAACATTGTAAATAACTATACTTCAATAACATAAATTTAAAAAAACGACCTATCCCTGAAGGTTGTTGAGAGCATAGAGAGGAACAGGCGTGTAGTAGGTGCTAAATTAAATGGAGACACACGATAGTGACCCAGGAGCAAGCTGGTGAGCTTACAGACATGGAAGCACAGGAGAAGTGAGTTTTAAGTAGGGATTTCAAGGAGCATATCAAGTGCACGAGCAACCGAAAACTGCTGCTAACATATGCTACGACGTAAAGTTGGGAGTCACTGCCGATTCACAGATGGCGAAGATCCCGCTTCTCCTGGGAGCAGCTGTACCAAAAACAAACGTGAGCAATCAAGAGGCTCCTAACTTCTCATTTAATTGCAAAAAAAAAAAAAAAAAAATCAAATGCAAAAATCTGAGAATCACCATAGGCACCTGCTCTATCTTCCCTGAGTCAAGATACTGTCTGCAGCCACGAGATCATCCTTTCATGCTGCAATTCAAAGAGTAGCTTCCCTAATAAGCTGGCTTCTCAGACTTATGCCAGCTACACATGTCATGTGAGCTATTTTCTGTTTTAAATCCCTAGCAATTCTCTTGGGACCAAGATTTCCTTTGACATTGAGATTCGGCATTGAATTCAAAGATTCTTTACATAGTTACACAAGAATTCCATAAACGAAAACAGAAACACTTGGGACTTTTTCATCCCATTATTAAGTTTTTCTCTTCTCACCCAGCCTTCACGTTGTTTAGGAAAGTAAGAATGTGGAAAGGAGAGTAGTTCTTAATGTTTTGTACAAAACTTAAAAAGCAATCAGCTAATTTGATGTCTCAAAGCGGACCTTGAACACCCGAGAAACTTCTAGTATTTCAGGAATGTGGAAACTGAGCGAATGAGCATGTTGCATGAAAGGATTAAATACATGGCAAATACACTGTATTTTCAGAGTCAACACAAAACCCCCTGGGTATGTATGGCAGCTCAAGACTGGTTTTATGAAACCCACTGAGCCAAGTTTTCTGCTGAAGCCAGCCAGATCTATGAAGGGAGCTGGACAGAGGCGCTATTCATAGCACTTGGGGATTTTTGTGGAAACAGCTTACAGATTTTCTGACAACCTGGTCTTTCAATTCAGATGAATGAAACGCTATTGTTTGGTCATGAGGAACTTTAATTAAAAAAGTTGTCACCAGAGCTGTTTCTCATGGGGTGCCTGTGTGTGGAAATGACAGTCTTTAAATTTTGCTTGAAAAATGAAATTAGACACCAAAATCAATGCCAAAATAAGGTTAACTTGGAATGAGAAAATAAGGAAAGTGACAGAATGCCAAGTTAAGGCTAATAGCTTTTGGGCTTTGTTTGTAGATACACTGTCTCCCACACTGGACCCCAATTTAGATTACTCTAAAGAAGGAGTGTCTTGGGTACACAGGACAGCTGGGCATTTTGTAGATGGCTCCTTGAGTATTGTGTTGTTTGAAACTACCTTATTTAGTCCTCTTCATTTCGAGTATGTTGGTTTGGTTCAGGTCTTAGTGGTGGCATTCCAAGACACACTTAGCTGTTCTTAAGTCATGGATGTTCTTAGCTGGATCTAAAATGCCAAATATTGTGCTCTATAAGGGCATGTTAAGACTTCTACAGTTTCCCAGGCATCTTCCATTTGTAAATCAGTTTAAATTGACTGCTGGGTAGACTATTGCTCCAATATCCCATGAGCTGAGCTGAAACAGTCAACATAGAACCCAAGGATGCTAAACCTCTCAAAACATCTGGCTCAACAACTGCCTGTGAAAGAGGAAGCAGATTTATTTCTCCATCTTCTTCAAGGGTAGATGGCTTAGAAGAAGGTGCACTGGATTTGTACTTGATAGAGCTGGGTTTGAACTCAAGTGGAAAAAGGGTGAGATTTGGAATTTGAGATGTGGGTCTTATATGGACCAATGTTAGCAACTGTGAAAACCTTCTCACCCCTCAGAGCCTCAGTTTATCTCTGAGAAATGAACCTATCAGTAACATTATTCTCACAGGACTGTTAGGCACGTTCCATGGAATATGATGTACTTGAAAGTGCTTTGTGTCTTCTAAAGTACTGTACTAATTTAGCCATTATTCTTACTAATTGTGGAACCTTGAGCCAATCTCTTAACTTTCCTGAGCCTTGGTTTCCTTCTTTGTAAAATGGGGAGAGTAATAGCAGGCCTGTCCACTCCATAAAGTTTTCTTAAAGTTCAAAATGAGATAACGTGAAAACCTGGGTAAATGGCAAAATACTTTTTTAGCAATTTAGAAAAATTAATTTAAAAATATTCAAGTGAAATGCCTTGAGTGTTGTCCATTTGGGGATGACTGAATGATTGCTGTTCCGTGTTGAATGTTGCCATTTGTTTCGTTTGATATACAGGTGATTTCCAAGATTCTAATAATCCCTTAAGTAGTCAACAGCATAATTGTAACTTGGGGGCTTAAGAAAATAATGTTCTCATGTGACCAAAAAGTTGTTCTCAGTACTTCACAGGACAGCCTCCTCTTGAAAGCTGGCCCATCATTGTACCCGCCTTTTCTCCTTTTGGTAGATATAACCCCTGTTTTCTAATCTCTCTATTGTCTGCTTCAGCAATACACAGCTAGCACATATTGGCCTGCAGCCAACGCTAATTTCCTCATTGCTCTTTTCACCCTTTGAGAGTTGGAAGAGATGATCTCTGTTAGCCGTTGGGCACTGCTTCTGCAGAATCTTTACGGAGCAGGAGGGGAATATTAGAGACACTATGGAAACAGACACATTCAGACCACCTCGATGGACAGGCAGAACTTAAGCAATTGCATAAATGTGCCTTTTTGAAGAAAGTCCTCTTCTTGCTGTGCAGTAACAATGTAGACTTTGAGGCATTTTATGAGCTTTTTCCGTGCTTTTCAGTGCTGGTGTATAATAGTGTTCATAGTAGCCAACATGTCTTGAAAGTTTCTGTCATTGCCTTTATCCGGAGAGGGTTGGCTTGGCCCCGCTGAAGATAGACTCTTCCTTTAGAATAAAGTCCAAAGACAGACACAGTTGACATTATCTTTGTGGTTTCAAATAAAACGTTCCTTGGTGAAAGGCGGTCTTGCTCCTCTCCCAAGATCTATCAATACTGGCTTCCAAGCTGGTCTTTGCATTTCACAGAGAATGCGAGGGACAAGCATTTGTACTTTTCTCCGTCCCTGCAAAGTCCTTCCTTAGCAGGTCCCCACTTCATCAAACAGGACAAAAAAGATTTTTCTCTTCTAGGGGATTTTGATTTCCAAGGACCGACTGGGAGGTTAAAAGGCCATATGAGCTGATGTAACAGACCCAAGGACTGATCGATGTTTCACATTTCTCCTAAATGAAAAGCAGAAAATGACCAATTTAGTTAAAACTTGAGAATGTGAAGTAGTACAAAGGACTAAAAGTCTTTCTGGAAAATAAAATAACCACCATAAAAACAAATAATAAGACTTGTTAGCAGCTACCCAAGTAGTGAGAGCAAGGGGTGGCCCAGGTAAAGATCTGTGTGTGTGCTGGGATTAACAGATACACACTACTGTATATAAAATAGGTAAACAACAGGGACCTACTGTATGGCACGGGGAACTATACTCAATGTCTTGTAAAAACCTATAATGGAAGAGAATCTGCAAAAGAATAGATAGATAGAAAGAAAGATAGATAGACATGTGTAACTGAATCACTTTGCTGTACACTTGAAACTAACACAACATTGCAAATTAACTATACTTCAATTAACAAAAAAGAATCTGGGAACAGTGGCATGGAGTTGGGGGGAATGGAGATTTTAAACACGATAATAAAACCCACTAAAAGTTGGGAAAAAATGATCTGTGCGTGTGTGTGTGTGTGTGCGCGCGTACATATACACAGTTGTTATTAACAGACAAGATGCAGAAGAACGTAACGGTTAGTAGGACAGACCGTCTTGGGTTGAGTCACAGGTCCCAAAGTTACTTCTTTGAGTCTTAATTTTTTCATCTGCGAGTGGGAAAGATAACAGTGCCTACTTCATAGGATTGCCATGAAGATTAAATGAGATATAGGGAATAGGAAACACAACAAGCACCTGGCATAGAGCAAGCCCTTGGTAAGTACTGTTATTTTATTATTCCCATGTATTCCCTGTGAATGTAAGCAGTGTAAAGATATGATGAACAGTCACCCAGTGTTTTTTGGGTTTTGAGATTGGACTTTCTGCCACTTACAGCATCATAAAAGGGAAATGTGTATCCTTTAGTTCTAACAATTTTTCTTGTCCTTTTTGGAAGTCAATTTCTTTCCCTATGTTTTCACATTTTTGAATATCTTTAGAATGATCATTTTTTAAAAAATTTCCCATTAAAAAATTCTAATTTCTGTGAATTTTTCACATCTTTATCTTCCACTTCTTTTATTCTGCTGTCATATGTCTTCTTCTCAAATGATGCTTAAAAGTAGAATTTTAGTCTAGTTTCATTGATGTAATACCTTCCTTTATATCTAAGAGGATATGAATTACAGTTTTAAAAAATTATTTATTTGAATGTTTGAATTACAGTTTTTAAGGAATTTTTCTTCTATTCCCTGCATCGTCTTTATTTCCTCTTGGTTTCTTTGTCCTGTGTATTGGTTTTGGACTCTCTTTTCCTGTAGTGGTTTTCCTCACTTGTCTGGGATCCTTGGCTGTCATTGCCACTTAAGTGTGAGGTCTTGAGAAGCTGAATGGGAGCTCCGTGTGCATGAGCAGGACTATGGGCTGGTGTGGAAGATGGACGGGGACACTTGGCTTTTTGTTGGGGACACCCACATGTTTTTATCTGGGAGGGAGTCTTTCCCTTGGGCCCATCAGTTTTCTTGGAGAGGAATCCTCTGTATACTCTTGTCTTGAGAATTTCAATTTAGTTCCAGCATTTGGGGAGCAAGAAGGGAAGGGGCAGGAGGTTATGTCCATACAGCTTGCAGTATCTTCTTCAATTTTTCCTCTTTTAGATGCATCTCATCTTGCCCTCATCTGTGTCTAAGCCGCAGACTCCCACCGCTGTCTTGGTTATCCTCCCAGAATGAACCTAGTTTTCTGCCTGGCGGGGGAAGGACTGTTGCCTGGCTGCATGGATGGGGCAGGTACCCAGGGCATGAACTGCTTCTTACATAGACTTCCCATCAGTCATCCTCTTCTTTGCAACCCTGCTTTGTACCTCTGCCTTCAGGGGTACATAATATTACCAACTCCTGAGTCTTTCTGTGGTCCTGGGGTACAATAGGCTCGCCTCTGATTGCCTTCCCTGAAGGCACTTAGGACTCAGCTATCTTTTTTGACTCTCCATGTAGTTTCCATGTTACAGAATGTTATTGACATTTCTCGTCTGCTGGGTTTTTTTGGGTATATTTTTGGCTGTTTAATTCTTTTTTTTTTTTTTAGTGTAATTTTATTTATTTATTTTTGGCTGCATTGGGTCTTTGTTGCTGCGCGCGGGCTTTCTCTAGTTCCGGCGAGCGGGGCTACTCTTCTTTGAGGTGCGCAGCTTCTCATTGAAGAGGCTTCTCTTGTGGAGCACGGGCTCTAGGCACACGGGCTTGGTAGTTGTGGCTCTAGGGCTCTAGGGTGCAGACTCAGTAGTTGTGGTGCACGGGCTTAGTTGCTCCGCGACATGTGGGATCTTCCCAGACCAGGGATCGAACCTGTGTTCCCTGCATTGGCAGGCAGATTCTTAACCACTGCACCACCAGGGAAGTCCCTCTTTAACTCTTTTGCTGTCATTTTATCAGGCTTTAGGAGGAAGTGGAGATAAACACCTGTGTTTGTGTCATCAGAAGTCCACCGAGGGAATTTTAACAATATCTCAGCACCCAGGTCCCATCTCAAGATTCCCATGTGGAGGCCTGGGGTGGGATCTGGGCGTTCCTACATTTTAAGGGTTCCCAGTAGGGTGATGAAGTGAGCCGACTTGGTGGCTCACTGAGCCCCAGTGGAGTGTGGCTTTCGGCGATTTTCTCATGCGCACTTGACTTCTCTCCTTCTTGCTAGAAGCACAGCAGTAGGCAACAGCTAACTGGCCCCTTTCTAGGTACCTAGTACTGCGTTAAAGATTCTCTCGGTTGAGGATGATAGAATCAAGCAATTTGGCCAAGAATTTTTAGCTGATACCAATAAATGGTGGAAAAGGTAGGGACTGAAGCAGTGTACAGGCTTCCCTGGTCTCTCATTAATTATTTTTTTCTGGGTTGATGTGATTCTTCACGAGGCTAGAACCATGTCGACTATCAGACTTGGTCTTACGTCTCAACAGATCCAAGTTTAGAAAGGAGGGGTCTCTCCCTCCAACCCTACTATTCCCATCCCAGTTCAAGTGTGAACAATGCTGGGGAAGGGACTGGGATGGCTGGCTTGGGTCAGGTTTTTACCTCCTGATCAATGGTGATAGTGGGTATTGTAAGAAGACGGCAATGGCGGCTTCAGACCTTGTAGTGAAGGAGGAGGGGGAGGGATGGTCCTTCTAATGGAAGAGGGAGAGAGGGTTGTTCTCAAAAGAAGGGAGGAGTTCTGGGTAAAGGGAAAAATAGATCCATTACAGTCCATACCGTTGGCTAATCAGTACCTGGGTATGTGTGTACACGTGTGCATGTACACATACACACACACACACACACTTTCTCTCCCCGTCTGAGATCTTTCCAAAGATGCAATTATCTTGTGCAAAACCTCACACAGTCCTACCTCCTCAGCCTTTAGAAATGATCGAAAGTCATTTCCAAATTCCACAATTCCACATCTTTTGTGACGTCCATTCCTTTTCATCAGCTCCGGATATAGCTTCTTATGGTCCTGTAATTTACAGGCAACATGAACATTTAATTTTTCTCGACTTACCCAAGTTCCCAAGGCTCTAGTCTCAGTGGGCTGAGTCCCCAGACGTGGCAGGTAACCGATGAACAAACAGCTTAACTGATTCTTACCAAAGAGAGAATGAAGGGATCCTGACCGCCTTCCCTTTGCTGCTCTGGTTGCCTGTTGCTGGGCAACAAACCACCCCCAAACAGTGGTTAAAACAATAACAATCCCTTTTTTTTTTGCTCATGATTCTGGGGGTTGACTGGGCTCAGTGAGGCAGTTCTGGCTCGTGGTCTCAGATAGTGGCTGGGGCTGGGGACCTCGCAAAGTCATCTTTATCCCCTAATGGGCTCCCTGCGCAACTCTCTCTCCTCGTGGTCTCTCCGTACGGCGGTCTCAGGGATCTAAATCTCTTATATGGCAACTGAAGGCTCCCAGGGCGAGTGTCCCAAGAGAAACTGGCAGAAGCCCTGTGGCTCTTTTCCTCCTAAGCTCAGAAATCCTACACTGTCATTCCCACCACATTCTGTTCATTGAGGCAGTCACAAGTCTTGCCCAGTGTCGGGGGGAGGGGACAGATTTCTCCTCTTGATGGAAGGCGTGTCAAGAATTTGCAAACGGTATTTGTTTTTCTGACTTACTTCACTCTGTATGACAAGCTCTAGGTCCATCCACCTCACTACAAATAGCTCAATTTCGTTTCTTTTTATGGCTGAGTAATATTCCATTATATATATGTGCCACATCTTCTTTATCCATTCATCCGATGATGGGCACTTAGGTTGTTTCCATCTCCAGGCTATTGTAAATAGAGCTGCAATGAACATTTTGGTACATGACTCTTTTTGAATTTTGGTTTTCTCAGGGTATATGCCCAGTAGTGGGATTGCTGGGTTGTATGGTAGTTCTATTTTTAGTTTTTTAAGGAACCTCCATACTGTTCTCCATGCTAAGACATATATATGGAATCTAAGGAAAAAAAATGTCATGAAGAACCTAGGGGTAAGACAGGAATAAAGACACAGACCTACTGGAGAATGGACTTGAGGATATGGGGAGGGGGAAGGGTAAGCTATGACAAAGTGAGAGAGTGACATGGACATACATACACTACCAAACGTAAAATAGATAGCTAGTGGGAAGCAGCTGCATAGCACAGGGAGATCAGCTCGATGCTTTATGACCACCTAGAGGGGTGGGATAGGGAGGGTGGGAGGGAGGGAGACACAAGAGGGAAGAGATATGGGAACATATGTATATGTATAACTGATTCACTTCGTTATAAAGCAGAAACTAACACACCATTGTAAAGCAATTATATTCCAATAAAGATGTTAAATTAAAAAAAAAAAAGAACTTGCAAACATGTTAAAACAACCGTACTGCCCTCACCTCAACCCGTTCATATTTTAGGATTTTTCACTTTGAACACTCCACTCCTGGCCTATACAGGATTCTTTTGGTTGCATGTGACACGAACATAATTCAGATTAGCTTGTAGCCAGACCACTGAAGGGTGGGGTGACTGGAGCCGGGGACTTCAACATCTGCCGCCTCTCTTCCTTTTGAAGAGTCCCGGGGACTTGCTTAAGATGCATGCCCATCCCTGGACCGATGACTGTAGTTATGGGGTGTCTACTGCTCCTGGCATAACTTAGAAGGGGGATTACCTCTTGGTCAGTCACTGTGGTTAAGGTCATGTAAAAAGGTAATGACTCCCATGTGGTTGCTGAAGTAGAGGTGTGGGGGAAGGGTAGTTCCGGAAGGAGGAGGGCTTTTCCCAGAGGAGGTGGGAGGTGATGGGCTGACTGAGCAATAAAAACTTTTATGTATATTTTTATCTCATTTAATTCCAGCAATGATTAAATAACTACTGTTATTCCTTTTTAGCAAATGAAAAAATTGAGGCTTGGAGATATTCAGTATCATTTCCAAGGTGACTCAGCCTAGTGTGACAGCGCTGAGTCCTTGATCTCCATCTGTCTGAATGCGCAGCTGTGCTCAGAACACTATTCTCCCTCCTCAGTCCCCAGCCCACATTCTTCAGGGCAGACAACGAAGGTTAGAGACTCAAGGAGCTAAGGGGGTGAGAGGGAGTACCCCAGGGGCACAGGGCTCTAACCTCCAGCTCCTGTGGTTCACTTTTCTCTCCTATCCACCGCACTGCTTCCAGCTGAGCTGCTGCCAGGGCCACCGCTCCTCGGAGTGGCTGGGGAGCAGCCTGATGTCTACTGGTGACTTGGTCCAGCTGTCTGCCTCCTCTCATCCCTTCATTCAACTGAAGCAATGCTGGACTTTCCCCAAAGGAATCTTATTAGGAAATGCATGGAGAAACACATCCCAGCCAAACAACACAGAAACACATGAGTTGAGGAGATGAATGTGATCACAGACTGCGGATTTCTTAACTCCACTGAAGTTCTGCCACCAGCTAGATTGGCTGGCGCTGCTTTTGCCAGACCCCCGAACTTTTTGCTTCTTCCCCAGCATCAGCTGCCGTGATTTTCCAGAGGTGCATTCACCAGCTCATTCTGTTTTATAGATTTTATTTATTTATTTATTTACGGCTGCGTTGGCTCTTCATTGCTGCACGCGGGCTTTCTATTGCTGAGGCGAGCCGGGCTGGGGTGGGGGGCTACTCTTCGTTGCGGTGCACGGGCTTCTCACTGCGTCGGCTTCTCTTGTTATGGAGCACGGGCTCTAGGTGTGTGGGCTTCAGTAGCTGTGGCACATGGCCTCAGTAGTTGCGGTTCGCAGGCTCTAAAGTGCAGGCTCAGTAGTTGTGACGCACGGGCTTAGCTGCTCTGCGGCATGTGGGATCTTCCCAGACCAGGGCTCGAACCCATGTCCCCTGCATTGGCAGGTGGATTCTTAACCACTGCGCCACCAGGGAAGCCCCACCCCCCCACCCCGCGCCACCAGCTCATTCTTGAGGCTGATCCTACCTTTGGGGAGTTTTAGTTTCATTGGTCATGAAGTCAGAGGCTCACCAGTGGCCACATAATCCCCAAGGAGGACACCCATCATCCCTTGATAATGGCCCCCTCTCACCTGAAGGGGACTGGCAGGCCCCATACCTTCCACTGTCCAGGATCGAGTGGGATCACCTTGGTTTTTCCATTCAGGAACAACCATTTCTTCCATTCAGCTCATCTGCAGGACCAAGGTCATTGATATGGCCACAACCCAATGGAGGTCAAGGCTTTTTGGCTTTTTGCTTGTGTCTATGCACACATAAAAATTTATATATTTATATTTATACACACACACACACACACACACACTCTCGTGGGATATATGTGGCAAAATTCTGATCACTGGAATTTCTCAATCTCAAAATGCCTCATACGTATGGTAATGACAACCCTCATGTAGTCAGAGGATGGGGGAATGACAAGCGATTTCTCTCTCTGGACCTTTGTAGACGACAATATATAGGAGGCCCTTCTGTTTGTGCAAGAAAGAAGCAGAAGGACCCGAGGCAGGTGTTGTTTCTAAGCTTAAAGCTCTCGGGTTGGGGAGGGAACATTTTTCTTTGAAACAGCTGAAAGCAAGACCAAGAAAAATTACAACAGTTTGGCAGCATAATTTTAATAAATTTTGTTTTTTCCTGGCACAGAGATTCATCAGATCGTGGCTTGAAGCAACAGAGAGATGACAAGGAAGGAAACAAGTGTTGAGACACTGGCAGTCACCGTGGTAGGCGCCTCGGATATTATTTGCTTGTGAGAGTGGTTCACGCTGTTGCTATTCCTCAATGCTTTACTGACTGAAATTAAAAAATGATGATTTAATGTGTTCCCTTCCTCTGTCTACTCTTGAGAGAACCAGCGTCAGCGTTATGACCTTCCCGATTAGTGGAGTGTTGGATGGGTCTCTATCAGGTCCTCGTCTCCTGGCCACTCACCTGCCTCCTGCCTCTCCTGTCCCCTGGAGCTGGGGGTCACGCTCTGCCACCTCTCAGGCTGTGGCTGAAGCCACGGAGAGCTCAGCTTTTCTGGGGAGCTTCAGAGAGAAGCAGGGGGCTGCTACCATGCTGGTGGAGGGAGAGGGGTGGCAGCTGCTAAGGCCTCCATAGGATGTTTGGACACTCTAGAAGTCCTTCATTCATTCAGTTACTGGATCATTCCTTTATCCGTTGACTACGCATCTGCTACATGCCAGGCTCTGTGCAGGGTGAGGGGGATGCGGGTGACAAACAGGCAGCCCTGCTTCCTGTCCCCTAGGGCTTATACGTTGTCCCTGTCCAGAGCCCTGGGTCTGCTCCCACGTGGGGCTCTGAAGCTGGTTTGTGCCCAAGTGCAATGCAGCCCTAGTGGACCCCTGGACAGCTCATGACTGCTGTGATGGCTCTGGTACCTAGTGAGGTGTTCCATTTAGAGAGCATTGTGGGTAGAGGAGCCCGATGTTGTCCAGGCATTGCACTAGGTAGGCGACTGGTCCTCTGCCACATTCTCCTTCTGCACAATCCTTTGAACTTGCCGTCTCCTGATTTCCAGCACTAGCTTTAAGTGGGGATAAAATCCGACTTTCGGGCTTCCCTGGTGACGCAGTGGTTGAGAGTCCGCCTGCCGATGCAGGGGACGCAGGTTCGTGCCCCGGTCCCGGAAGATCCCACATGCCGCGGAGCGGCTGGGCCCGTGAGCCATGGCCGCTGAGCCTGCGCGTCCGGAGCCTGTGCTCCGCAACGGGAGAGGCCACAGCAGTGAGAGGCCCGTGTACTGCAAAAAAAAAAAAAAAAAAAAAAAAAAATCTGACTTTCTTCTTACCATCAATGACAGATGGTCTGCAAATCTTGACTACCCTAAGTAACACCAAATAAAAATGATGCACACATTTGTGAAGGATTTCCTACTCAGAGTTGTCAAATGCTGTCAGTTTTCTCCCTCTACGGTTCCTCTCCCATCCATCAATTCCTCCCTTCCCATCTCTACCGCCCCAGCTCAGTTCCTCATTATCTCCTGCCTGAGATGATTGCATCTGCTTTCTTACTAGTTTCCCTGCCCCCATTCTCTCTGCCTTTGAAATCATCCCCCATAATGCTGCCCGATTAATCTTATTAAAGTGTGGCTCCGACCATGTTATTTCTTGGCTCAGAAACATTTTGTGACATCTATTAAATTGTCTTGTAAATGAAGAGAACACTCTTGGCCCGATGAGAGGCAGGCCCCGATACCATATCTTCCCCTTCCTGCATTTTATTGATATTTCACAGCTCACATTCACACTCCCAACATTTCAGCCAGACTGGGTACTCGCTGTTCCGGAAGCTTGCCCTACACTTAGTTGCTTCTCCGAATCCTCCGGCTGGAATGCTTTTTCTCACGGTCTTCACCTGCTGGAACCTCCTAGCTATCCTTGAGGGCCCGGCTAAACTGGCTTCTCCTTCTCCAAGCCTTTCCTGTCCCCACAGTGGGGTGTCATTTTTCCCATTTTGAATCAGCATGGCCAGTCTTTTGTTCCTCTTTTATTACACATGTCATAATTTGCAGTGAGTGCCCTCTTTGGAGAGCAAACTCCTGAGGGCAGTGACTTCCACCAGGCCCTCAAAAAATGTCTGCAGGGCTTCCCTGGTGGCGAAGTGGTTGAGAGTCCGCCTGCCGATGCAGGGGATGCAGGTTCGTGCCCCGGTCCGGGAAGATCCCACATGCCGCGGAGCGGCTGGGCCCGTGAGCCATGGCCGCTGAGCCTGCACGTCCGGAGCCTGTGCTCCGCAACGCGAGAGGCCACAACAGTGAGAGGCCCGCGTACTGCAAAAAAAAAAAAAAAAAAAAAAGTCTGCCGATTCTGATATGTGAGCATCTTATCCATCTGTGCATTCCCGGCATGTAGTGCATCTCAGAGGCACCTTATTGTTTTGTGGGAAAACAAAACTGAGACCCTTTAGCTCTTCTACCAGTGCAATTATAAAGGAATAGAAATTTCTTCTTTTATTGAAGTATAGTTGATTTACAATGTTGTGTTAATTTTTGCTGTACAGCAAAGTGATTCAGTTATACATATATTTACATTCTTTTCCATTATGGTTTATTGAATATAGTTCCCAAGAATAGAAGTTTCTACACTGCACACATGTTCATTGATTATTACAGCATGCCATGTATGAACAGAAATCCAGCTCAACCCAGCTTAGTCAAAAAAGGGACCTATGGGAAGGACATGGGTTTGCAGAATGGAAGAAGTTGAAGGAACTAAAGTAGTTTCAGGGACTTCAGGGCTTGGACTCAACACCTCTGTGTGTTGGGCAGACCCTCGTTGCCTCTCATCTTGGTTCTCTCTTGGAGATAACTTTAAAAAAAGGATGGGAGAATGAGTAACGAGAAGGATGAAGGAGTGCGGAGGGGACTCATCGGGGTCATACATGATCATCGAAGGTGATTAAGTGGATGCCAAGTCTCAATCCTATTACTTTTGACCCAAAGTGCAAGACTTATAGAACAATCCTCAGAGTCCCTAATTGTGTCCTCTGGCTTCTGTGGCAGAAGCAAACCCACAGGGCAGACTGTCCCTTCCTGTTTCAGATGGAGAGGCGTGTAGGAGCTTCAGAAGGAATGGGTAGCAGAGATCTGAGGTGGGAGACAAAGCTGGAGCAGGCTGGTGGTGATGGCAATGGTGAAATCAGGGAGTAGGGTGGACGAAGGACCAAGCTAAAGAGAAGGCTCTAGTTCTGGATTAATTCTGGCCCTAGGCATGGAGATTGGAAGCTTTTTTTTAAAAATTTATTGGAGTATAGTTGATTTACAATGTTGTATTAGTTTCAGGTGTACAGCAAAGTGATTCAGTTATACATACACATATATTCATTGTTTTTCAGATTCTTTTCCCATATAGGTTATGACAGAATATTGAGTAGAGTTCCCTGTGCTATACAGTAGGTCCTTGTTAGTTATTGATTTTCTATATAGTAGTGTGTGTATGGTAATCCCAAGCTCCTGATTTATCCCTCCCCTCCACACCTTTCGCCTTTGGTAAACATAAGCTTGTTTTCAAAATCTGTGAGTCTGTTTCTGTTTTGTAAATAAGTTCATTTATATAATTGTTTAAAATTAGATTCCACATGTGAGTGGTATCATATGATATTAATCTTTCTGTATCCGACTTACTTCACTGAGTATTATAATCTCTAGGTCCATCCATGTTGCTGCAAATGGCATTATTTCATTCTTTTTTATGACTGAGTAATATTCCAGTGTATATATGTACCACATTTTCTTTATCCATTCCTCTGTCTATGGATGTTTAGGTTGCTTCCATGTCCTGGCTATTGTAAATAGTGCTGCAATGAACATGGGGGTGCATGTACCTTTTCGAATTATGGTTTTCTCTGGGTACATGCCCAGGAGTGGGATTTCTGGATCACATGGTAACTCTATTTTTAGTTTTTTAAAAAACCTCAATACTGTTTTCCATAGTGTCTGCACCAATTTACATTCCTACCAACAGTGCAGGAGGGTTCCCTTTTCTCCACACCCTCTCCAGCATTTATTGTTTGTAGACTTTTTGATGATGGCCATTCTGACTGGTGTGAGGTGATACCTCGTTGTAGCTTTGATTCTGGCTCTAAGCGCAGAGCACTGGAAGCCAAGCCTTTTGTTTTTGTTTTTTGTTTGTTTTTGCGGTACACGGGCCTCTCACTGCTGTGACCTCTCCCGCTGCGGGGCACAGGCTCCGCACGCGCAGGCTCAGTGGCCATGGCTCACGGGCCCAGCCGCTCCGTGGCATGTGGGATCTCCCCGGACCGGGGCACAAACCCGTGTCCCCTGCATCGGCAGGCGGACTCTCAACCACTGCACCACCAGGGAAGCCCAAGCCAAGCCTTTTAATGAACAGGAGTGAGAAAAATGTTCTGGTTGCTGGAGCAATTAGATGACTTGAAAGGGCTAAAAAGAATAGCTAAAGAAGCAGGTAATGAGAGATACATGAATCCGTGAGGCTATGACGGAGGATAGGAGTCATTTGCTTACCAGAGGAAACGTGAATATTTAACGTTGTGAATCTATAAATATTTAACTACGTTCAGATATTTAGGCACGAAATTGCCTCTTTAAAAAATGAGGTTTTTCTGAATACAGGGCCATTTTTCTCAGGGCACAAGGTAGCCTAAGCAATTCATTTAAAAAATCATTTTTGACAACTTCCTGTGGATCACAGAATACAGCCCATTGTGTGTTGGAATCCCTTCTGATACACTGATCAGACGGAGTGGAGTAAAATCTTGATCTGGCTTATTTTTCACCACGCCCAGGATGTCAGAAAACCTCTTCCTGGTTTCTTGACATTTAAAAGCATATCCTTTTCTCGTTCTCCCTATGGCAATCTTGCAAGACTCCCTTCTGCGCAAAGTCATGCCCCAACATAGAAAATACATGCACTTAGGGATTGGTTAACAACAACAAAATAATAGCTAAAAATGGGAGATGGGCGCTTAGGAAAGGAGAGGTGGGGAAGGAAAACCTCCAGGATGTTTGGCCACAGATACAACCTCAGGCAGACTAGTTCTAGGAAAGAGTTTGCATGGAAATGGAAGACATGGAACTTAATTCCCTCTGAACCACCTGTGCCCACATGCCCTTTGGAAGCCTTGTACACCCAGGGCTCAGGTTCCATAGTAAAGATGGCTGCTCTGCACACACCCTCTCTTCAATGTCCCTCTGCTCAGAGACCATGTGTCCCCAAAGAATCCGTATCATCACTTACTCTTTGTCTCTCAAATTCTCTGCATCTGAGGGCATTTCCTTTCCTCTCAATACCTTCTCTACCTTCACGTTTAAGGGAAGGCCCTTCACACGGCCCCCAAGCAAAAGGAGGGGGCTAGGTAAGCTTCCATCCATCTCTGTTAACCCTTCACCATTGCCTACACCCCCTGTGCTAGTCAGGGTTCTCCAGAGGAACAGAACCAATATGATAGAGGTATAGCTAGAGATACAGGTAGAGGTAAGAGGAGACTTATTATAGGAATTGGCTCATGGGATTATAAAGGCTGAGAATTCCTACAATCTGCTTTCTGCAAGCTGGAGCACCAAGAAAATCAATGGTTTAAGTTCGAGTCCGCAAGCTTGAGAATTCCAGCCTGAGTTTGAATACCCAGTGAACCAGGAGAGCTAATAATGTCTGACATCCAAAGGCAGGAGAAGATGGATATCTCAGCTCAAGCATGGAGAGCAAATTCTCCCTTCCTCCATTGTTGTTGTTGTTTTTTTGTTCTACTGAAGCCGTCAGCAGATTGGACGACGCGATGCCCACCTGCACTGGGGATGGTGATCCTTCTACCAATTCAAATGCAAATCTCTTCTGGAGACACCCACACAGACACACCCAGAAGTAATGTTTTTACCAGCCGCCTGGACATCCCTTAGCCAGCAAGCTTGCACATAAAATTAACCATCACACCTCTCCACGTCCACTGTCCTCCGTGTGATCTCAGCTCAGTGGGTGTGAGCTGTGGTGGTGGGTGTGAGTTTGAGGAAACAAGGTGGGAATGGAAATGCAGTGCAGTAGGAGCTGTCACTGCCCAGTCCTTCCATATACAATCAGCCCCCAAACTACATTTTTGGCCTTATCAACCTCTGCCCTAAATTGTAGGTCACAGGAGTCAGCTTGCTGTTCCCGCTTACAGCTATACCTCTTTCCTCTGCGCTGACCTCAGTCTGAAAATCCCATTACGCTTTTCCTCCAGTTCCTCAAGGTCCACTTAAGATTGATTTCCTCGAATCTGACAATGTTTGTTAGACATAAAATGCATCTTTTGATCTAGCAGTTCCACTTTTAGGATTTTAAACTAGAAAAAGACATATTAGGATTCAAAAATCTAAGTTCAAGGATGTTCACAGCAACTGTCAAGAAGGGGAAACAAGCTAAATGGCCGTTTGTAGGGGAGAGTGAAATAAATTGACACCTCCTCACAACAGAATACTACGCACAGTTTGAAAAAAAATGAGATTGATATAGAACAGAAACATGTTTAAGATGTATGGTTAAGTGAAAGAAAAACACATTGCAAAACAAGATGAGTTATAAAAACAAATTTTCATAGAGAATAAAAAGAGAGATAAGAGCATAGGCAAAGTCTAGAATGTATTGATCCTAAACTACTGGCAACATGAATTATCTTTGGAGGATAAGACTGGAGGACTTTTTCTTTCTTCAATATTTGTGTAATATTTGATTTTTTTTTTTTTTTACAAAAGGCAAAAACTCTACTTCCTTAGGACATATTCCTGGTTACTCCTCATTCATTTTTTGTATGAATTTGACACACATTAAATGGCCGATATCTGACCCGATTTTGCTACAGACACAGCAGTTCCAAAGCATCTGATCTACTCTCTCTCCAACCCCTCAGCGTAGCACCAGGCTCTTGCCTGAACCGACTGAATTAATTGCACCTTGGCACTTGGTATTTAGAAATATGCCTGTTAATTGTCTCACGCGAACATCCTTAAATGTATCCACAGTGTTAATAGGATGTGCCGGATAATTTATACTCACATTTTGTAATGAGTATACACACATTTCAGGTGTGTGTCTCATTGGACAATTATTGATATGTTTGTGCAGGGAGAAAACAGAACTTCGGGATGAATCCTAGGAGCAGGAAAGCCTCTGAATGTGAAGAAAAAATCGGCAAACCTCTAACTCTTTCTGGCTCTTGATTTCTTTTTAAGACTTGTCAGCTAAAGGGAGTTAGGAGGCTTGAACCAAGGCCAGCGTAATGTTTTTCCACCCAAAGCAAGGCTTCAAGCTGCCTGGCTGTGAGGCTGAACACTGACAGCAGTGTTGGTTGGGCTGATTGTTCATCAGGGTGCTTCTTCAGAGACAGTCTGTTTGTCTGGAGGGGTCAGCCACATTTCTTCATTAAGTATTTGTCCTTCTTTCTTTTCTTTGACACAAACAGTTATGTTATTAGTCTTCAATGACTGATCTCTGACGTCAGATTTTCCACAGGCTCAGATAAGAGTTCTCTTTGCGAACACAAGCAAATAGTTCAGGTGGTCGGTTTGCTACTGGAAAAAAAAAAATTCAAATATACAAACTTGGGAACCTAGATGAAATCTCTCCGTTTCAAAGGATGGGTGTGATGAAAAATGAGATCGCCTACTTTCTTGAGTTACCTCTGGGAGGAAAGCCTGAGAAACAGACACCCATGCAGCCCAGGGATGACAGGGATGGGAGCTCAGAGCCTGTCCTGAGATTTCTCACCTGCCAAGCCTGAATGGAGTCCATCGCACCCTTGCAGGGGGCCAAACTTGCCTAGCACGTGAGAGGAGGGTCAAGGCTTAGGACTAGATGGTACTGCAGCGATGAACAGGCATCGTGTTTTTGTTTTTGTTTTGGCCACACAGCACGGCTTGCGGGATCTTAATTTCCTGACCAGGGACTGAACCTCAGCCCCCTGCCGTGGAAGAGCAGAGTCCTAACCATTGGACGGTCAGGGAAGTCCCATAATTATTTTTAAGTAACTTAAAATCAGAGTGTGTTAGAACATTAGAACCAGATGGGACCGTAGAGGTTATCTGGTTTCCCAAAGTTCTGCAGGATAATTTTAGGTGCTCAGAAATATAAGGGAGGAAGCGTTCTATGGTCAAGTACATTTGGGAAATGCTGGATGTAGTAGAAGCTGCTGGTGCCCCGCTTCAGCACAAGAGAGTGACTTCCAGCAGCCTCTGTTTGTATCTCATTGTCTAAGGCCCTTCCTGAAGTCATGGAGGGCTGGTCTGTCCTTACATGGAGGGCTGGTCTGTTCTTACATAATCGGCCAGGGGTACCAAGAACTTGACACTGACCCCAAGCAATCCTTAAATTATAACTGGAGAGAGTTGGTGTATAAACACCCCAGCAATTTTGCCCCTCAGGTGGGATAACTGAGGCATGTGCTCTACACTGACTCCTTCAGTTTCCCCAGTGGGACGGAGGTCCAGTTGCCCTCAGTGGTAGCTGGCTTAATAATGCATCCTTCAAGGCAAGAAAAAATGAACAGATTTCTTTACTACAGAACTTTTCAGAGCCTTTAACATGCTAATATACTTTGTGACTATCTGAGAGAGATTCAGTCTGCAGAATTTCCCAAATATTTGACTACAAAACCATACTTTTTCCCCCTACAGATATCTCTTGAAACCAGTACCTCAAGCAAAATATTTTGGGAGACATTCTCTTCATTTTACTGATGAGAATGTCATCAGTCTCTACATTTTACTGAGAAGAAGACTTTCCCAGGAAAGTCAAGGATTCATCTGTCTAAAGCATCGCAGACAACAGTGGGAGAATTACGGTTAGAATCTAGGTTTCCTCTTCTCTCCTCACTACACAATTTTGCATCTGTGCATCATATCAGGTCAGCACAGTGTCAGAGTTCTGAGGTCAGACCGTGGAGTTGGGAGTTAGGTCTCAGGGTTCCATCTGGTTCCATTGCCAGCCACCTGCGCTTCTCTGCTTCGTCATTTACAATAATCTTTTGTCTTACCTTCTTCATGTGTGAAACCAGGGAGTTAAGGTGGCTGACCCTTTTTTCCTGTGGTAAAATATATACAGCATAAAACTTACCATTTTAACCACTGTTAGTTGCAGTGGCGTTAAGTATATTCACACTGTTTTGCAACTATCATTATCATCCATCTGCAGACCTTCTCCATCTTCCCCAACTGAAACTCTGTACCCATTAAACATGAGCTCCCCATTCCCCCACCCCTCTAGCCCCTGGCAACTACCATGTTACTTTCTCTCCCTATGCATTTGACTACTCTATGTACCTCATGTAATTGGAATCATGCTGTATTTGTCTTTTTGGGACTGGCTTATTTCACTTAGCATAATGTCCTCAAGATTCATCCATGTTGTAACATATTGCAGACTTTCCTTCTTTTTTAAGGCTGAATAATATTCCACTGTAAGTAGGTACCACATTTCGCTTATCTGTCTTTCATCAAATTTGGGAAGTTATCAGTCATTATTTCTTGATGTATTTTCTCTGCCTCTTTCTCTTCTTCCTTCTGGAGCTCCTACAACGTGTATATTGATCTGCTTGCTGACGTTCCACAGGTCCCTTAGGCTCTGTTCACTTTTCTTTAGTCGTTTTTCTTTATGCTTCTCAGCCTCATGTCCTGTCTTAAGTTTGCTGATTCTTTCTTCTCCCTGCTTAAATCTGCCTTTGAATAGCTCTAGTGAAATTTTCATTTCAGTAACCGTATTATTCAGCTTCAGAATTTCCTTTTGGTTTCTTTTTAGGTTTTCTATTTATTTTTTGATATTTCCATTTTATTTGGACATCATTTTCTTGACTTTCTTAATATCCTCCTTTCGTTCTTTGAGCATTTTTTTTTTTTTTTTTTTTGCGGTACACAGGCCTTTCACTGTTGTGGCTTCTCCCGTTGCGGAGCAACAGGCTCTGGACGCGCAGGCTCAGTGGCCATGGCTCACAGGCACAGCCACTCTGCGGCATGTGGGATCTTCCCGGACCGGAGCACGAACCCATGTCCCCTGCATCGGCTGGTGGACTCTCAATCACTGCGCCACCAGGGAAGCCCCCTTTGAGCATTTTTAAGACATTCTTTTAACATCTTTGTTTAGTAGATTTGTCATCAGGTCTGTTTGAAAAACATTTTTGTTGATTTTTTCCCCTCTGAATGGGCCATATATTTGTGTAGAAACAAATATATGGCATGCATTGTGATTTCTTTTGAAAACTGGACGTTTGAATCTAATAATGTGGTAACTCTACAAATCAAATTCTCCCCATTTTCCAGGGTTTCTTTTTTTTTTTTAATTCCTTTTTATTATTGCAGGTTGCCTCTGTGGGGCGAATTAGCCTGAGGTGTAAACTAAAGGCCTTCTTAGGTCTTTTCAGAGCCTTTCCCTGGGCATGTGTAGTTACTTTCTAATTTTCCCCATGTATGCAGTTGTTTTTGAACATCCTAGTCTTTAATGGCTGGCTCCCAAACAGGGAAAAAGAGAAAAACGAAGAAGGTGGGGGAAAGAGCCTTGCCTTTTGAATTCCCTGTTCACTTTAATGGGGGGGAGGGGCTTGCAACAATGGTGCAGGGGAGGTACAACAACAATGGCTGCCTGTCTCCTTACGTGCACCTCTGTGATCAGAAGCAGCAATTCCTGATCAGAGCACAGATCCCTGATATTTGGAGGACAGGTTCCTTTTTGCCCACTCTGGCTCCAGAAAGCTGTGTTTAAGCTACTTCAGGAACACATGCACAGCTGCCTGCGCATGGGTGGGGTTGGAGGATAGGTAGCTGCTACTACTGCTAAAGGCTGAAATTGACTGAAATTAACTGCAATTTACCATCCAAGTCTGCCCCTGGAAGTTGCAAGCCTTCAATAGACACCAGACTTCCAAAGTAGCTACATCAGGTAGCTTCTGCCAGTGCAATTGCTGTCTAGCTGAAGAGACAAATTCCTGGTGCTTTTTATTTATCTTTATCGAAGTATAGTTCATTTACAATGTTGTGTTAGTTTCAAGTGTACAGCAAAATGATTCAGATAGCCATCTATCTATCTACATCTTAACTCTCCATCTTCCCAGAATCCTCTCCTTGTGTTTAATTTTTTGAGGAATTGCCATATGTTTTCCATAGAGGCTGCACCATTTTACATTCCTGACAGCAAAGTGCCAAGAGTTCCAATTTCTCCACATCTTTGTCAGTATTTTCTGTTTTTTTGATAACATCCATCCTAACACCTGTGAAGTGGTGTCTCACTGTGGTTTTGATTTGCATTTTTCTAATGATTAGTGATGTTCAACATGTTTTCATGAGCTTACTGGCCATCTATCTTTTTTGGAGAAATGTCTGTTCAAATTTCGCCCCTTTTTTTTTTTTTTTTGCGGTACGCGGGCCTCTCACTGTTGCGGCCTCTCCCGTTGCGGAGCACAGGCTCCGGATGCGCAGGCTCAGCGGCCATGGCTCATGGGCCCAGCCGCTCCGCGGCATGTGGGATCTTCCCGGATCGGGGCACGAACCCGTGTCCCCTGCATCGGCAGGCGGACTCTCAACCACTGCGCCACCAGGGAAGCCCCCCCGCCCATTTTAAAATTGTTTACTTTTGTTGTTGGGCTGTAGGAGTTACTTATAGACTGGATATTTAGCCATCCCATCTGCCTTCTTTAAAGCTTCCTTCCTGTCTTAAACCACACCTACTGTTAACTCAGTAAACCTTACACTCTATCATAGATACCTTAGAACCTGGCTACCCAAAATGTGATCCCGGACTGGCAGCATCAGCATCACCTGGGAACTTGTTAAAAATGCAGAATCCGGGCTTCCCTGGTGGCGCAGTGGTTGAGAGTCCGCCTGCCGATGCAGGGGACACGGGTTTGTGCCCCGGTCCGGGAAGATCCCACATGCCGCTGAGCGGCTGGGCCCGTGAGCCATGGCCGCGGAGCCTGCGCGTCCGGAGCCTGTGCCCCGCAACGGGAGAGGCCACGACAGTGAGAGGCCCGCGTACCGCAAGAAAAAAAAAAAAAAAAAAAGCAAGACCAAGCTATGTAGTTCTCATGGCAAAGTCATGAGTATGTGGCCCTTCTTAACCCTGACACGCTGAGATGGATATTTCTCTCCAGGGTTGAATCAGATCAATCCGTATGTCTACATCTTTTTTCTATATATTCCTCTTTTTTCCCCTTCTCCCTGCTCCAAAAATAAATGTAGCCAGTGGCTGTACCTTCTGTTTCTTTCCAGAAAAAAAAAAAAAAAAAAAAGGAACAGATTCCCACACTGGTTTTCAAAGGCCCATCTGACACTGTGTTTTATTTCTTAGCCGCTCCTTGTAAATTGCTTGTAGGCAATTCTCCAACCTCCAACTGGGGCTTTGTGCAGCAGAGGTGGTTATTATCTCAGCAAGCTAGTGCCATCAATCCGTCCCTTCTCCCATGGGATCATTTGCCTTTAATGAGAGCACTCCCCAAGTGTCCACTTCTGAGCTGCTGGGGAGGGTGCAGTGGCCAAGGGTGAGACCTCTGTACAATAAACCTTCGAGTCAATGAGACGCTTCCCTGACACCTGTATGCTGCACGCTCATCTGACATATTGCATTAGCCTTGAAAAATAACTTTGGCTCAGGTAGATTTCTGGAAATGACAGTAATGGACATGATACCCATCTTAATAGACACATTCACCTTGAACATTGGCCAGCTGCTTTCTGTGTTCCCTCATGGTGAATCTCGCTTTTAATGGCTTACTGAATTCCCACTTACTCAGTCTAAATTGTCTTTCAGTGATGTGAGCATTATCCTTGTTTGTACTGAGTTCTATCACATAGAGCACACAGGTAGAAGGAACTTGAAACTAAAATATACAGTTAGCTTCTCACCATTCCTCAGCAGGAGTAAATCCAAAAGGAAGTGTTGCCAATTAAGGAAGTTCTTGGCCTCCTTAATCAATAGAAATTGATCAGAGGCCAGACAAGAAATTCAGGCAAGGCTTTATTGGGGCCCCTGCCGCAGCAGGAGGGAGTGAGAACAAGTAACAGGTTCCCTGCTCCCTTGCTCACTCGGGGGGTGGGGGGTGGCAAGCTGGCCCCTTATATTGGGTGACGATAGGGGCAGGTCCAGGGGTCGCGTGAGAGGGGTGGCTTAAGTGTTTTGCCCACACCTTTGGTGGTGGTGTGCGCGTGGGGCACGCACAGCACCCTGCTTTTGCTCCCTGCTCTTCAGAAGTGGCAGTTGTGTCTTTTGGTCTTTTTGTATCTTTTTGTCCATAATTTGCCCCAACTGTGCATTTTTAGTCCCTTATAGTTTCTTTGTATTTTGTTGCTCAAGGATACGTTTGTCCAAATGCAAACACTGCAGCAGAAGGTGCCAGTTCCCAGGTCCCAGCCTATCTCAGAAGGAAGTAGGAGGGAGGCATCTCTATGTGAACTGATACTCAGTGTTACTCAAAAACCTCAGCCTCTGCCCCTGTGATGTCTCTCACAAAGGAAGGGGCTTCTTGGGGGAACGATGGTATATGCAGTGGATGTTGTATTTGACAAACCAGCATCGGTTCTTCTCCCTTTGATTAGTCTAAGCCCATCACAGTGACCCTATTCCCCGCTAGTGACCGGCTCTGGAATGGTACATGATGAAACGAGGCCGGCAGTGATGTCTGGGGGTGGTGTAGGGGTGGGGACATTCTGGGAGAGGTTTCCTTGTTCTACAGAAAAATGCTTCCACTTTTTCCCCTTGACCTTGTCATGTCTGGAGAAGACACCTGGAAGTCCTGACACCTTGTTGCTATGAGCTTGAGGAGGAAGCTGGCACTGAGAACAGCAGAGCAAAGGTTGGACCTTGATGACACCACCGAGCTGCTACTTCAACAAAACCTGAGACCCTCGGGCGTCCCTGATGGTGCAGTGGTTGAGAGTCCGCCTGCCAATGCAGGGGACACGGGTTCGTGCCCTGGTCCGCGGAGCGGCTGGGCCCGTGAGCCATGGCCGCTGAGCCTGCGCGTCCGGAGCCTGTGCTCCGCAACGGGAGAGGCCACAACAGTGAGAGGCCCGTGTACCGCAAACTGAGACCCTGACCTGTGGTCTCTCTGTTTTGTGAGACAGTAAATTTCCTCATTGTTTAAGTCAGCTTCTGTCAGGATTTTTGTTTCTTGTAGCCAAAGCATTCTGATGAATTCAAAGGGAAAATACGGACAGTGTCCCAATATTTCAGTGTTTTGCTTTTTTTTTAGTTTGCAGTGCTGTAAGTTCATGGCATGAAACAGATCCATATTCCAACGCGTACAGAGACATCTCAATGCTGAATATAAATTAAATATAACTTTTAATCTGCACTTGCATTTAAACTACCTACCCCAGGACTTTTCTGCACTGACACAGATAATCGAGAGCTGGCTATTCTTTTTCCACTGAATTATGCACCTTTTAGGATGCAGAGGGGTCACTCTGGGTCCCGGCTCTCCAGTCCCAGTCTATTTCCTTTGAACTTGGCTGTGGGCCCTTCCAGGCAGGCTCTAAGCAGACTTAAGCATCACGAGGTTCACAATGTGTGTTTCAACTCCATTACTTTACGGGCAGGATAAAATTGATTTATGAAAGGAAGTTTTAAAATTACATCTAAACTTTAAATTACATTTAAGCTAACATTTAAAATTGAATATTAGTTATTTTCTGAAGAGTTGGTTCCTGCATATGGTACGCAATTCAGAGGCAGTGAAAAGAAAGTCTACCCTTCCCCCCAGGGTCCAGCCACCCAGTTCCCCTTCCACGAGGCAATCTTTGTTACTAGTTTTGAAAGGAAACCTATCTCCGTAATTCACTCAGGGTTGGGTTCAACTCAGGACGTGAACCTTGCTGATACAAAGGATATTATGGAAAGTTGGATAGAGCCCTAGACTCACTAAGATTGTGCTCTGGTCCTGACCTTGAGAGAACAGCTGAGCCCCTGACCTTGGTTATATCATTTGGGCTTCTTTTATGGAATGGGGGTAATAATGCCGATTCTACTCTTCTTATGTGCTTAGTTAAACTTCAGACGAGATACAATAGTCAAAGTTCTCTGGAAAGATAAAAAGGCAACAGCAGTTGAGTAGAGACAAATGAAAATAATTTACCCCATTGGGATCCAAAAATGGAATACACAGTTTTCTTTCACCTATTTAAAATTCTGTTTAATGCTTCAACAATTTCTGCACGAGCTGAAATAGAAATATAAAAATAAAGGATGATGTAATCTATTGTCAACAGGTTCTAACTAGATGGCATCACTCTTTTGGACCCCTTCTGAGGTACAGGAAGTTTTAGGATTTGGGTAGGTTTCCGTTTGTTGCTGTTGTTTTTTTGCAGTCTAGTCATTGAGTACTTTTGCACTGCAGGGGTAAAGGATGTTAAAGCAGAACCTGGTTTATACAATTTCTGGGTGGTTGCTATGTCCTGGAGTAGCATGGTAGCAGCGGTGGGTCAAGTTCCTGCAGTGGGTGTCCTGATCGTAGGACTTGAGGGTCCCCTTCCCCGTGTGTATACCGTGCTGTATGTGCCTGGCAGTGGGAGTGGGGGTGATGAACAGGTACCACTGGGGGACAGGGTAGAGGCATCCGGACTCCCCATGTTGGGCCTTAAGGAGGGAACCATCGTTTGAGAGGAATTACAACTGGCTTCTGTTTCAACTGGAGGCTTTTAGGAACGATTCTGAGCTGCAAGGAAGAACTGAGGGAGGCTGAGGAGGGAAGCACCCAGGGCTGCCAGGGCTGCCAGGGCTGCCAGGGCTTCGCCGGGTTGGGGAAATGAGGGTTGACCGGCAGGGAAAAAGCCAGCATTGTGAGAAGCCGACTGCCGGCTGCTGCGGGAGGCCCACGGCTGGAATGTGGTCCTCGTCGGAGAGATGCGCTGTGTTTATCCTGGCTGCTCCCCGGCAAATCCACGCTGAGGCCCCGCCGCGGGACCCTCGGGTATGAAAGGGCGCTTCACCCCTGCGGGGCCCCTCATTGGCCTCCTGGCATCTGCGGTTCATCTGTTTAGACTTCGAGCCTGACAGAGACACTGTCCCTTTGTGGGTGACTTCTGTGGCCGAGAGAGACTCTCATTCTTTTTAATTTAATTTAATTTTTTCTGAAAACTCCAGCTACTGCTGTAGGATTGGACCAAGATTCTGTGGTTGCCATGGCAACGGCACCTTCTCCTACCTGAGAAGAATTCGTTTTTCTCAGGAGGCACGCAAGGCCTGCCATCCCCACCCCCAGCCCAGGTCGCTGTGGTTACAGACGGTCATTTCTGGAACGCTGGGGGTGGGTATACCATGGTCCTGATTGACAGTGTCACTCCTGTTGCTTCCCTCTGTCCACTGCCCAGGTCCAACCTGAACACAATAAGTGTGAATTTTGCAAAATGGGGCTCTGACAGTTTACCTCCCTGCTTTTACATCTTTCCTTTTCCAGTTAAAGTCAAGTCAGTAAACTTTGAAACAGCATGGCCTAGTGATAAGGCTCAAGGCTCCAGATTCAAGGTTTTGAGCTTGAACTGCAGCTTTGACATTGACTAAATCTATCCCCTCAAGTAAGGTTCTGAGTCCCTCAGTTTTCTTACCTCTAAAATGGGAATAGTAATTGTACTTTCCTCACAGGACTTCAGTGAAGATAAATCAGGATTATGTGTGCAAAGTTCTTGGCACGGTGGCTGGCACGTAGTAGGAACTCACAAATAAGGTGTTTGTTGTTATTATGATGTGTCAGAAGCTGTGCAAGGGAATTTTAGGCTGAAACAACACAAAGACAGATACCTGCAGCCACACACCATAGCCCGATCTAGCCTTAAGGCGGGCATACATACCCAGCTTCATCCATACTCGCCCTGGTTTCTAACCTGTTTCTGGTAGCTGGATCATCAGTTGCTCTCCATCTGTTTGTCGACTGAAAAAAAAAAAGCACAACCTAAAAGTTGAGATTGATGTTTTATTCAGCGGCCAAATCTGAGGACTTAAACCTGGGACACAGCATCTCAGGTAAAGCTGAGAAACTGTTCCAAAGAGGGAGGTGGGGGAGCCAGGATATAGAGGAGTTTTTGCAACAAAACCAGGTGGTCGGAACATCAAAAGGTTACTGTTAATAAAGGAAAACCAGATATCTCAAGTTAAGGAATTAACGCTTTTCTATGTATGGGAAGATGCAAGAGTGTGGGCTCACTGAAATCATTCCTTTGATACGCACCTCGGCTCTCTGGGCCCAGCATCCTGTGTTTTCTCATCCTGAGTTTCCTCAGGGTGCACCACTGTGGGTGACGGTGGTGGCTGACTGCTAGATGGGCTTGGCAGTGGGCAGCCCATTTATCTCCATCCTGAGTTCCTTCAGCGTTCACCATCCGGGAGGCTGTAATGTGGTGGCTGGATGGCTGCAGCACACTTTGTTTACTCATGTGGCAGGCAGTATTTCAGTTCTCATGTTCTTGGAGTGCACATGCCCCCATCCTGGCTTGACCTTACTTTGGTAACTGCAGCTCTTTCCAGAATCCATCCTTACATCCTTTTTTTTTTTTTTTTCTGATTCAGATTCACTGCTGGCAAGACAAGCCTCCATAGCTGAGTTTCTATTGCTCATGCTGTTGGACACGCATGCCTATAAATAAGGCTCTTGTTCTGGGCTGATGTGGTCAGCTCAGCACCTCTCTAGACGAGTCTTGCTGACTCTGTCTTGTCACACAACCCGTTCCCAGTGGGTGTGATGCAGGCGCTCATGCCAGTGCATCCACTGTCTCAGCACAGAGCCACACTGCTCAGGAACTGCCCCATTCCTACCCTGCCACTGAGTTCACCCCAGACCAAGGCAGACTCCTCCTAGTACCCTGGTCTTGGCTCCTTCTTGTCTGATAAAATTTCCCATGAAGCTTTGGCGGCGCTTACAGAGATCCTATTCTTCCCTATCCAAAAGGCTGCCTTGGATTCAATCCGGGTGAGAACCAAATCTCATCTGACAGACACCTGCTGGACCAGGTGGGGAGATGAGCCAATCCTAGTAGCAGAAACACAGTCCCCTGCCAAGCCCCAAAGTTCATGCAAATAGCAGCACAAATAATCTACTATCATGTCTACCCTAGTATCTTATATAGATCTATGTTATGAAGTAGGAGAGTCACGTGTAGCTATTAAGTGCTTGAAATGTGCTGGTCTGAATTGAAAAATGCTTTACGTGTAAAATACACACTGTCTCCTGAAGACTTAGTACAAAAAGTAAATGAGCGAATTCATATTTTTACATTGATTACATGTTGAGATGATAACATTTTGGATATATTGGGTTAAATAAAATATATTATTAAATTAGCTTCACCTGCTTACTTTTACTTTTTGAATATGGCTACTAGAAAAATTCAAATTACACGTATCTCGTGTGTGTGACTTACATTATTTTCCTACTGGGCAGAGCTGTTCTAGATTGTAGTTTCTCTGCAATAAGTTAAGGATCAAGGAAAATATATGTGACTCTAGGTATTTGAATCAGAGAGGGATTTAACACAGGGAATTGGAGGCTTACAAAACTAAGACTGGAGGAATGAAAATCACCAGCAGGGGTGTGGGTGTGGGGGAGGAGTTTTCCTGACTTTCAGATCCACTGCTGGCTTTCAGAGAATCAGGAGGTACTGCTTAGGGCAGAGGTCAGAAAAGTGCAAGAAAAGGCTGTTGATGGTCCCAACTGCTGCACAACACTTGGGTAGATAGTTGGTAAGAGTTTCGCTGATTTCTGCAAAAACTCACTCCTGACAAAGCCCATGTGTCCACTACCGGTGCTGGAGGAAGAATAATTGGTCCCCTCTCACCTCCCTTCTGCCTTCCAAATCTCATGCAAACACACCTCGTTGGCAGAATGCAGATCGTATCCAGGATCCCAATGCCATGGATTCCAACCCTGTGATATACAGGGGAACCAGAAGGAGGTGTATGGTATTTGTTCCAAATAGACAAAAAGCAAAACAAAACAGAGTAGTCTCATATTCAGCACAATCCTGGAGTAGACTCATATTCACCTCGGGGTCCAGCAGCACACACAGGTGTTCAATAAACATTGAAAAAAACTATTCTTGTGCGTGTATATTTATGTTGGCTCCAGCATTTTGCTATTGTAGATAATGCTGCAATGGACAGTTGCATGTATGACTCTTCCTGTTTTTATTGATATATTTTCTAGGGATAGACATTCAGGAGTGGTCTTGCTGAGAATTGTTTAGTTTTGTCATGCTGCTTTCCAAAAGTTGTACCAATCTATAGTCATACACATATTATATATACAAGAATTCTATACGGAGGATGGCTTTTTATGTCGATGTCACCAACCTTGTGTGTTAACGTTGTTTGCTTATATTTGCTCTAATTTAGGATGCATGGGGTGATCCCAATTTTCTTTGGCTTGGATACTGGTGAGACAGTTAGCAAAAGGGTTACGGATGGGGCTGATTAACTAGGATGCAGATCACGATTTCTTTCATCTTTGAAGGCCTCTAGCTGCCCAAGAACTTGGTCCAGTTTAAGCCTTTCCCACTGTTTTATGTGTCCTCCCTTTAAGATTAACTAGGAGTGGCAAACTTTGAATCATTGAATTCTTCCCTTCTCCCAGTGAGAGTTAAGGATAATTACACAGACATTTAACATTTGTCTCAGAGAAGGAAATATTAAATGGTACCAGCTAAATGAGCCTTTTATTTTCTTCCCTGCGTCTTGCTGTGTTTCATGATGGAGACCCGCATAGTGATGGCTTATGTGTTTATGAATTATATTCCAAGAACAAATGCATTCCTTTTTTCTCTGCAAGGGAGGCTTTAAAGGATACAAAGACAATGCAGAATTGGACCAGAGAAGGGTTTGTGTTTCCTAACCTGTAAAAGGGGATAAGTAACAGGATACCTCATAGGGTTGTCTTGCGGATCAAATAATTTAATACACAGAAAGTGCTTTTCAGTGTACCTGACGCACAGCAAGTGCTGGGATGGTGGCTGTTTCTGGAACAGGTGAGGTGATGTGTGTTCCTGAACCTGAGCCCTGATGCTTTCAGTCACTTTACCTTTTTTCTTTCTTTTTTTTTTTTTAAATGATCAGTAGCCAAGTGAAGAGGCTGTTGGCACTTAGCTGGGAAATACAATTATCTGTAAAAGTCCTGTGGCCATTTTAGGGTTTATGAGCAGGAAGATGTGTGCAAGGTGCCTAGAATTACAATGTGTTGAATCAAAGAATGACTGAGCTGGCAGGGGTTTTTGACATATTTTTTGAGATCATATTATAGATGAAGAAATGGAGGCCCATGAAAATGAAGTGAAAGATCCATGATATTTTAGCCAGTCAATGGCAGATCTCAGAGTACAAGTTGCATCTTCAGACTCACAGACAGTATCTTGCCTGTTCCACAAAGGCACCACACCCAACAGCGGGCCAACGTCATGAGCATGAACCATCTGGTGTGGTAGAGGGGCATTGCCTTCCCTAGGCCAAAAAAGGGAAGAGATGCTGTTTTGCTAGAGATCCAGTTTCCTTGGAGCAGTGATTCCCAGTTTTTTAAAAAAAAATTTATTGAAGCATGGTTGATTTACAACGTTTCAGGTGTACAGCAAAGTGATTCAGTTATACATACATATATATATATATATATATATTCTTTTTCAGATTCTTTTCCATTATAGGTTATTACAAGATATTGAATATAGTTCCCTGTGCTATACAGTAGGTGCTTGTTGTTTATCTATTTTATATATACTAGTGTGTATCTGTTAATGCCAAATTCCTAATTTATTCCCCTTCCCACCCTTCCCCTTTGGTAATCATAAGTTTGTTTCCTATTTCTGCAAGTATATTTTTGTTTTGTAAATAAGTCCATTTGTATCACATTTTAGATTCCACATATAAGTGATATCATATGATATTTGTCTTTCTATGACTTACTTCACTTAGTATGATAATCTCTAGGTCCATCATGTTGCTGCAAATGGCATTATTTCACTTTTTTAATGGCTGAGTAATATTCCATTGTATATATGTACCACATCTTCTTTATCTGTTCATCTGTTGATGGACATTTAGGTTGCTTCCATGCCTTGGCTATTGTAAATAGTGTTGCTATCAACATTGGGGTGCATGTATCTTTTCGAATTAGAGTTTTATCTTTTTTGGATATATGCCTAAGACTGGGATTACTGGATCATACAGTAACTCTATTTTTTTATTTTTTTTTGCCACACCACGCGGCTTGTGGGATCTTAGTTCCCTGACCAGGGATTGAACCCGTGCCCTCAGCAGTGGAAGTGGGGAGTCCTAACCACTGGACTGCCAGGGAATTCCCTATTTTTAGTTTTTAAGGAGCAGTCATTCCCAATCTTTTTGAGAGTGAGGAATACTTTCTAACATCAATAAATTTCATAGAAGCCCCCCACTTCTAGTATGATATAGACTATATATAGATATCCAATGTTAGAGAAAGTGTACAATAATACTAGCTACTGTAAACAGACCAGCACTTTACAAAGGAGAAGCATTCAAAAAGCAGTTGTATCTACATTATTTATTCAAACTCCAGATAATGATTGGATGGCATTTAGAGTCATGAACACTCTGCAATAACTCCACAACCTCCCTGGATGACTTTCACATCCATTGTCATGGGTGGGGGGTTGGGCAGGTTGTAGCTGTTTTCCTTTATTTTCTGAGCTCCAAAAGGAGGGAACTAATAGAGGGATAATGTAACAAAAACAAAAAGGAGCAGCAGGCTAAAACATTCTGGTCCTCTCTCTAAAATGGTCCAAGGCTAGGCTCTCAGCTACAAGGAGTGAGGCTTGAGTAGGAAAACACACACACACACAAAGCTCTTTCTTGTTCTTTCATATAAATGCAATGGTAAATTGATACCCAATGGGGAATGTTGGCCCCAATAGTCTGAGAGCCAAAGTATTTGGGGGCAGTTAGGGTTCATTAACTGTGGTGAAAAACACAGAGTGACAGTCAGAGCTGAAGCTTTGGCAGCCAGACCTGTACATTTTCTGAGATTAGGTAATATGCATATGACAGAAAGAGATTCAAGCTGCAAAATCCTGCCTATCCCAGGGCAGAGCTGGGAAATGTGGAAAGAGAAAGAGTTCCTGGGAAGTGGTTCTGAAGGGCAGACACCTCTGTCTCTCTGGAGCAGCTGTGGGGCTGCTCTGCGTCGGTGCAGAAGGACGCATGGTAGATGTGGAGCCCTCACTACTGGTCTCACCTGGGGTCTCCGTGGCAGCATCGTGAGAACAGCCATCAGGAGGGACTTCTGGGGATGGCAGCATGGGTGCCGGTGGTTCCTTTCCATGAAACAAACATAAAACTAGAAAAACTGTCCAGAACAACCATTTCAAAGCACTGTAAAATGACCAAAAGCACACAACAAATTGAAAAGCTTTTATTCTTAAAAAACTGCTGGAGTTTCAGGGAAGCACAGCAGGAGTGTCTGGTCTCCTGGCTTGGAGCTGCTTCCGTGCCCTTCCACCAGCTAGACTGGCCAGAACTGTGCTTTTAAAGGCACATGAAATGGACAATTTTGCTTCCAGAAATGACAGAGTCCATTTGGGGTGTGTGTGTGTGTGTGTGTGTGTGTGTGTGTGTGTGTGTGTGTGTGAACCTGTGTTTTTGCTGGCTAAAAGTGGAGGACTCTGTTGGGAACGAATGAGGAAAACCTGCAATTTTGCTAGCCCAAGATTTTGTTCTTGGTTGGAGTGAGTGGTGGCCCTGCCAGAAATTTAATGGGGAAAGTCCTAGAAATGAAAGAGTGCTACAGAGAAGCTGAGAGAATTCTCCACGTGTTCCTGGACTGGGAAATAATGCATGCATGGGGGAGACCCGGGAGAGGGAACACTGAAAACCAAGGAGAATTGACACCTTACTGTGACTTTCAATGTGTTTCTCAGTGCCACACAGATCTGTCGGTAGAAGGATGGAGACCTGGCCAGGTGACTTCCGGTCCAGCACTCATCCCACTGCCCCGTGGATCTGAGACACTGAAGAATCTCGAGGCCGTGAAGTGATGCTGGCTGTCAGTTTAGCTACCTGTTGTCTTGAGTGCATTAATAGTGGTGCTGTGCAGGTGCGATAGAAAGACAGAATAGGGCTCTAATCCCAGCTCTATCTCTTACTGTTTGTGTGAATGTGTATCTTACTCAGTCCTTAGAAAAGTCTGGTGAAATAGGCATCTTTACTCTCCCCATGTTCCAGGATACAGTGATATGCAGAGCCTTTTAATCTGTAAAAAAATATTTTTGGGGTGAGTTTTAAGTGCTGTAATGGCTATAAACTATCGATACCTAACACATGAGAGGTACTCAATAAATACTTCTTTCATTGCTTGTTTGTTTTTGTTATTGTTATTGTCAAAGATGCAGAAGAAGAAGATGCATGTTGATAAACCCAGAAAGCCTAAACCCCCAGATAGTCAGCAAGAAAATCATGAGATGCGGGTACGAACGCTGCGCTAGGTGAGACATCTGCAGGACCTCTGTATTGTTTTTCTATTGCTGCCAGAATAAATCACCAGAAATTTAGCGGCTTAAAACACAAATTTATTATCACACAGTTCTATAGGTCAGAAATGTGGGTACAGTGTGGCTCGACTAGGTCCTCTGCTTAGAGCTTCATAATGATGAAACATGGGATCAGCAAGCTCCTTTGGAAGCTCTGGGTATGAACACACTTCTAGGCTCATCCAGGTTGTTGGTAAATTAAGTTCCCTGTGGTTGTAGGACTGAGATCCCTGTGTCCTTGTTGGCTGTCAGCCAGAGGCCGATCTTTACAAGAGATCCTTGCTAGAGGCTGCTTGAATTCTTTCTCATATTTTCCATGTGGTCCCCCTTCCAACCACAGGGGATCAAGTCCCAATTATGCTTAGAATTTCTCCAACTTCTTCTGCTGCATCTCTGTGATTCATTGGATGACATTAGACCCACCTGAATAATCCAGGCTAATCTCTGTATTTTACAGTCTGTTACCTTAATCACATCTGCAAAGTTCCCCATTCACAGACTCTGGGGATTAGAGTGTGGAGGGGGTGCATTCTGCCTACCACAGCCTCTTAGGGGAGAGTAGGCAGGGGCAAACCCTTGGCACAGGAAGCCACACTCATATGAAATCTGGAGCAACTAGACGTTAGGGAATGTGACTATGTGTAGATAGGGTTGGTGAGGCCGTCTCTAGTGGACCCCTGCTTTTGTCCATCCAATATGCCTTTCTTTGGTCAAAATGCCCCTTCTCATTCTCTGTGGCTTTTATGTGGCTGCCATTCACAAGATTCTACCCACTTGGCTACAGGATTGATCCAATTTGATCCAAATGGATCAATTAGGTCATCTCCTCCCAGGAATTGACTCCTGTGTGGAGACACACAGGCCCTGGAAGTGACTAGGGAGGATTCAGGGAACGTCCACCCCCTAGAGCTCGCTGGACCAGACCTGATTCAGTCCTTCCTGGAGCTGGCTGGTTCAGCAAAACTTCAACAATGGAACCTACTAAGAGTTCTTTCAATGCATCTCTTTTCTGGCTGAAGTTACTCAGAATTGGTTTCTGTTGTTTACACCAAAGAATCATAACTGATACATATACCTACTGTCCCTCCATACCATGGCTACCACCATCATTATATAAAAGAAATTTTTTTCAGGTGTCCTTGGTCATAACTATACTGGGAACTAATTGCTAACACAGTTTCTAACCTCTGTAATGCAGCTTCTTACCTGTGCCATGTCTTTTTAACACTTCCTTCATGAACCCTGTTAAACCTGAAGCAGACATAGAAAAAAGAATTTAATAACACGTAACGCCTCAGAAATCAAGTAATTTACATGAAAGCATCAGCCAGCCAGGCAGAAATCACCGCTACTTTTAACCTTTTATTACCTACCACATATGAATTACAACCACACAATGTAATTCGCATTCAAGACGATGGCCTGAATCACAAAATTTCAAATATGAAATGTACTCTTTATTTCAGCAGGAAAGTAGCAATACAGCCAGCCTCCTTGTTTATTTTTTTATGATTCAGTGCTTTGAGGGGTAAGCTTAAATTACAAGGCACATTCACTCCTCCAGAATGCCTCGTTCCCTGACCACGAAGGGATGAATGAGGTGTTATAGTAGGTGAGAATTAAGATTTGAATTGCGCACAAGCCACGGACAGTTGTATTTCTGTCATGAGGACTGAAGGCAGCGTTCTGAGAGGCTCACATTTCTTCTCGGAGGGTTGAAGGAGGACATATCTCCTCTAGCCTTGGGTGGGCCCACGATTCTTTTTTTTTTAAAGCAGAGGGAGTTTTATTATTTTTATTAATTAATTAATTTATTTTTGGCTGTGTTGGATCTTTGTTGCTGCCCGCGGGCTTTCTCTAGTTGGCGGTGAGCGGGGGCTACTCTTCGTTGCGGTGCACGGGCTTCTCATTGCTGCGGCTTCTCTTGTTGCAGAGCACCGGCTCTAGGTGCGCGGGCTTCAGTAGTTGTGGCTCGAGGGCTCTAGAGTGCAGGCTCATGTGGCGCATGGGCTTCATTGCTCCACGGCATGTGGGATCTTCCCGGACCAGGGATCGAACCTGTGTCCCTTGCATCGGCAGGCGGATTCTTAACCACTGCAATGCCAGGGAAATCCCGGGCCCCCAATTCTTGAAAGGTTTAGGATCTGATCTTGTTGCTTGGAAGGCAGTGACTTTGGATGGGCAGGAAAGTGGCCCTTGCTTGGTGCACTTAGGAGAAACTTTGATGGGAAGAGTACAATGTTGTTTGATCGTCGCTGAAGAGTTACAGCCAATTGAGTTCCACCCAACTTCTCTCAAGGTCAGACATCCAGCGCTCAGGTTGGTTCTCTGTGAAGATTAGGATGCAGTGACTCTGCCTGCTGAGGTATCTGCCAGACCCCCTCACTATGCATCTTCAAACTCCAGGAGCCCGATTTCTCTAAAGAAGAAATGTGGAGAAAGAATTCACTCTTCAGTCTAATTTCCCTCTTTGCCAGGAGAACAATCTCTCAAAGGCAATTCAGTCCACTAATAATAGTAATACAGGCATCATAACCACATCCTGTCTTAATGTCACACTGCCTTTCCAGAGAATGAGATGCTTTGAAGAGCCCCTCTTATTCTAGAAGTCAAGGCGCCATCCATCGCTTCCTCCTGAACTCCCAGGAGGCTGAGTGCAATTAACCTGAAAGGCTCTGATCTTCACAAAATCGTCCCCACGCACTGTGATCTTCTCAGGGCTTGTAAATGGAGGTTTTGATGCTACAATCTGTTGAGAGTTTTTCTTTTCTCCTCCCTTCCTTCCATTTTCTTAAAAAAAGGCTTTATTTTTTTTTTAAGAGCAGCTTTAGGTTCACAGCTAAATTGAGAGGAAGGTATAGAGATTTCCATATACTCCCCACTCCCACACATGCATGGCCTCCCCCATTAACATCCCCCATCAGGGTGGAACATTTGTTACAACTGATACGTCTGCACTGACGTATCATAACCAGCCAAAGTCATTAGTTTACCTTAGGGTTCACTTTTGGCATTGTACACGCTATAGGTTTGGACATATGTTTCATTATGGTATCAGACAGAGTATCTTCACTGCCTTAAAAATCCTCTGAGCCCTACCTATTCATTGCTCCCTTCCCATCCAGTCCCAAATCTTCTTACTGTCTCTATAGTTTTGCCTTTTCCAGAATGTCATGTAGTTGGAATCATACAGTGTGTAGCCTTTTCAGATTGGCTTCTTTCACTTAGTAACATGCATTTAAGTTTCCTCCATGTCTTTCACGGCTTGAGAGCTCGTTTCTTTGAGATTGAATAAAATTCCATTTTATTGTCTGGATGGACCACATTATCCCTTTACCTACTGAAGAGCATCTTGGTTGCTTCCAAGTTTGGGCAATTATGGATGAAGCTGCTATGAACATCTATGTGCAGGTTTTATGCAGACGTAAGTTTTCAAACCTTTTGGGTAAATACCAAGAAGCACAATTGCTGGACTGTATGGTAAGAGTATGTTTAGCTTCGTGAGAAACCACCAAGCTGTCTTCCAAGATGGCTAGACCGTTTTGCATTCCCACCGGCAATGATCAAGTATTCCTGTTGCTCTACCTCCTTACCAGCTTTTGTTGTTTTCAGTGATCCGAATTTTGGCCATTTGTGGTATCTTATTGTTGTTTTAATTTGCAGTTCCCTGAAGACATGTGATGTGGAGCGACCTTCCTTCCTTCTTTGCTTTCTCCTTCCCTCCCTGTGTCTCTCCCTTCCCTCCTTTTCTTCCTTTTTCCTTTTAGTAATATGCTTATAGCCATCTCCCAGGCAGATTCTTTTCAAGTTTTTCAGGATGCAGTGGTACTTTTCCAGTCTTGGGGGCTCTCAGCTCTCCTCTGGCAGCCTGGGCAGTGACTCAGCAGCCTCCTAAGTGCCCTGGATGTATTGTTTTCCTCCACTGCCACGAATCCCAGCACTCCATTCCTTTAACACAAAGGCATTGTTATTGACCAGTTTTGAAGGGAAATTTATTTTCCTCGACCTCCTAAACCACAACTTCGACACCTCCTCCTCCTTATCTTCATAATAGTCTCAGCAGGATGTTCAGTTAGAGCTGAAAGCTCTACGTTTAAGTGACAGATTAAGAGGCTCGGCAGGTTGCTGCTCTAATGTTCATTTCACCTGTTCGTTTATTTTTCTAACCAGCAGGCACTGGCCTTCAGGTGAGGCTTTCCACAAGGTGCTGAGTGCTGATGCATCTCCTGGTCGGCCAGCCCTCTCTGCTGGGCGCTCTCAGCATGGTCTCTGGGAGAGGTCATCTGGAGGGAGCCTGTCTGCGGGGCACCGTCCAAGGGCTACGGCACTTTGAATCCGGGTCCCCGTGAGTCCCCTTCAACCCCACCAAGTGATGTGAGAGCAGGAAGAAGCCCTCCAGACACCACTACTCCTGCCCCAGCCCCCAGCCCCTGGCACAGAGCCTGGCACGTGGTGGGTGCTGCATAAATTCTGCAGGATGAAGCGAGATCTTTCAGAACCCGGAGGCCTGTGCTCAGAGCCCTCAGTGCAGGCTTGTCCTTCCAGAGCCTTCTCAGGCTGGTACCTTCCTCAGGGGCTTTCTCTCGTGCTGGAGCTGGACCTTTTGTCTGACTAGGGCATCTCTCTTCGGTGTTCCTGGAGGGCTCTGTACTTCCCGTCACTGTCTTTGAATTTCCTCTGTGTCTTTTCCTCCCAGTGGCAGTGAGTTCCTCAAGGGCAGGAACAGCCTTTCTCATTTACATCCCTAATATCTAGTACAGTGCCCAGCCCGTTATAAACACAGGTGAAAAATACCAAGGGTGGGGGAGGGAGAGAAGAAGACGAAGGAGGAGGTGGGGGAGGAAGGGGGGGGAAAGGGAGGGAGGGCGAGGAGAGGAAGGAAGAAACTATGGGTTAGGCACCTAGTTTCCGTCCTTTCCAACTAGTCTGATAGCTAATTGCCAATGAAGCTCTAAAAGAGAACTAGTGGCTATACATATCCCTATGGATTTGAGTTTCCATCCTGAGAGCCGGTGGTATTGGATTCTCTTGCTGGGAGGTGGGGCTCTTGTCTTACAGCTGCGAGGAGCCACCTAATAGATCATTAAAACCAGGGTTTTTTCTTCCATCTCCTTGGTCTCAGTAGTTATTGTTAGTAACCTACTCTGATCTAAAGCCCCTCTTTGAAGTTGGATACCATGGGTGTTTTACATTTAGCCTTTATCAGCAACCAGTTGGTTCCTGGTAATTGCAAATTATTTGAGCAAGGGGCAAATTGTGTAACAAGAACCTGAAAAGGTCAGGGGAGTCGTGTCTAGAAGGATGCAGTGGAAGGATTAAGAACCTTCACTTGAAACATTAATTTTAGACAATCACTGGGCCCTACTTAATTAAACTGGAAGAAACGCATGTGGTATTCAGTCCTTCTGTAAAGAGTGAGCTGGGGTAGAGCTCCCTGGTGTGAGTGCTGTGTGCGTGTGTGTGCACGTGTGTGAACAAGATTCAGCCAGGGCTAATGCCGTGTGCCAGGCCCTGGTCGGACCATGTGGTCATCAGTTCTAGAATTCTGAGTGGTCAGTGCCCAGGCTATGCTAATGATTAAACACGACGACCTTCCCCAAGCTGGGAGGCTTCAACATGTGGCGGAGCCAAGGAGAGGACTACAAATGCCCCCACTTCTCCTGGAGAAAAAAACTTCTCTCTCTCTCTCTGTACCACCCCTGTCGGAGTGCCGAACACACAAGCTCAGGGGCTGTGAGTCCCCATGACCCCTGTGCCTTTCCCAGGGCAGCCTTTTCTCTCTCCCTCTTGCCCCTTCCTCTCTTTCTGTCCCTGGCATTCTTTGCCCCCACCTTCTCCTTGCTCTTTTATTTTACATCTTTTACCTTTTGTCCCCCTCTGTCTCCCTGAGCCCTCTTTCCTCGCACAGGGTCAGCTGCATCCCTGGGTCATGCCACCTTCCCCAAGAAAGGAGGGCACAGCCTGCTTCGAGGTCTGACGGCACCCCCTGCCCTGCCTGCCCCCTTCCACATGCTGCTGACTTTCTAGGCCAATGCGCTGCCCCAGCCCCATCCCTTCCCCGCTCCCCCGACACGGTCCACAGCGCTAGCCTGGTTATTTTCTTTTGTTTCCATGTGCCAGTTGGCGCTCCCTGTCGGTGTCAGCTCTTTAGAGGCAAGTATCACACCATCACTTCTTTTTGGTTCCCCTCGCAGCCTGGAAGGTGCTTTGAAAAAAAACACTCGTGCGTTGACCGGTTGATGCAGATACTGAATTAGCAAACCTTGGGTCAGTCCACTTCCTGCAGGGCTAAGGTCAAGGCCAGGGTGAGAACAGAGCCTCTGAGCTGAGTTGTCTTCTCTGGCAGGTCCACGGGGAGGATTAGAAAGGGGGCCTGGGGGCCCTAGGCTTTGGAGCCAGAGAACCGAGGGATTAAATCCTGGCTCTATCACTGATCAGCTGGGGGACATTGGGCAAGTGATCCCACCTCTCTGAGCTTCAGTTTCCTCCTCCTTAAAATGGGGATTATAATAGCCTCCTGGTTGCTAGGGAGACTAGACGGGATGATGCCGTAGAGTGTCACTGCGTGCTGTATTCTTCTCTCTCCCGTTTGCCGAAGGCAGGGACACAGGTGCCCAGTCCTGAGGCAGCATCCCTGGGGTGCTGTCTGTATAAACCAAGAGGGAATACGTGACGGGGAAATGGAGGCATCAGACCCAGGCCCAGCTGGCCGGGGCTGCTCACAGACACCCTAGGATGTTGGGAAAGTTATTCTGACACCTCAGGGATGGGTGACAACCTGCTCTTGTTCAGACTCCTAGTCTGCTCCCCTTCATCAGCTTCCTGGGGGTCTGGGAGAGTGCAGACAGCTCTGGGGTCCGTGTGAGAGGCGAGGGGCTGGCGGAGATGCTGACCCTCGGTGGCTCGACCACTACTACAAGATGGCTCTCCCCTCACCTGCTAGAAGGTCCAAGAGGACCTTACAAGATCCACGTAGCACCTTCCTCTAGGTATCACCTGGATGAGGCTGCAGAGCTCCTGCCGCTGATAAGGTGGGGCATGCCCACCTGAGAAGCAGATCCATCCTGGGTGCTTGGTTACAGCCCATCCCCCCACCATGTTGTGGTGGTTCCAGAGCATAGGGGTTAAGAGCAGGCACTTTGGAGCCACTAAGACATTAGTTCAATCCTTCATCGACTGACTGTCTCTTTGAACTTCAGTTTCCCCATCTGAAAAATGGGTACGATAACACCAACCTCATGGGATGATCATGAAGATAGCATGAGCTAATGTATGCAAAGCGTGTAGTAGAGGCCACCAAGAAGGCCCTCCACAGAAGGGACCGACCTGCAGGCATCACGTTGCATGGTCTATTGCCTGGAAAGAATGTGGAGGAAATGGAAGAGCTTCACGAATAGGCAAATGATGGCGTTTGGAGCTAAAGCTGAGAGCGCCCCCCTTTGGGCTGGTGGACTCTCTGAGTGTAGGGTTGATGGTCTTCCATCTGAAACTCCTGAGGGGTCGTGGGGGACACCACAGGTCAAATGTGCACAAGGGTCTGGTCATCACTGGTTTGTTGGAGCGGCTGAGTTCTCCTGCTGTGGGATGTTGATGTACATGAGACGTGAAATGGAGCGCGCACCGACATCCTTTTAATAAGGCTCAGGCACTTCCCGGGTACTCCAGAGTCTCCGCTGAAATCGTTTTGCTGTCAGAAGCTGACATGATAACGACATTGCAGGAGAGACTCCGTGGGAAATCACCGCTCATTTCCTTCCAGGCAGTTCGTGCACCTGCAGAAACCAGACTCTTCTGCTCTGCTCCACAGCATCTGGAGATTGACGTGATCCCCTACGTCAGTTCTGTAGCTGAGTGGACTGAGGGCCCAGAAAGCCAAAGGCCTGAACTGGAAAATATCGAGCAGGTGACTCGTTAAGGCTTGAGTCCAGGACTTGAGCCCAGGGAATAGCCGGTGCGTGGCTGATCTTATTGGCCGTGAGGAGGCTGGATTGGTCGGTGGCCTCATTCAAGGCCAGTGTGAGAAGGGAGGGGGAGCCCCTGGGAGTATTTTCCACTGAGGATCTTTTGAGTTTTTAAATGTATTTATTCTCCCACCCAGCTCACTTTGATTCTTCATCTGATTCTCACCATCTGATGCTACAACTTTCTTCTGCTACCTTCCATTTTGTTCTATCCAAGGTGCTTGAAGACATGCTTCCTTCTCTGCAGGTACTCCTCACTCTATCCCAACTCAGCAGACAGCCTTGCCTTTGGTTCCCTGAGAATACCGAGACTCATTGGAGTGATCTCTGGTCATCTCCCTTACACTTCACTACATCTTTGGTTTGTCACCTCCCCTCCATGTTTCCAGTTTCAGAAGATGAGGCAGGCCTCCTCTTCAACAGAGTCAGCCTCTGATGGCATCCCTTTGGCTTGGACCCTGGGTTTTCTCCTGTAGGTTGAATTGTCTCTCTTTCTCTCCATTGGTTCCATCTTAATCAGTCACCCACATCGGTCGCCACTGCATTTTCACCCTTAAGGACCCTCAAACCCTCAATGGCTACCTCTCCTAGGGTCTACTCAGACGGGACCCCTGAAGGTCAGAGGTGTCCCTCCAGTGGTCAAGCTGCCCCACGCTCATCACTTAGAGCTCTGTAACCATGGACACTCTTAATAACCCATCTTCCTTGAAGCCCTTTCCTCCGTGGGCCTCCACGACACTCAACTCTGAGCTCTCTCCACCCTTCTGACTGGTTTTGTCTCTCATTCACTTATGTCTCAAAGCTGTATCTCTAGTTTTGACTTGTTTTCCGAGTCCTGGACTTGTATCTCAAACAACTCCCAGAATCTTTCCACCTGGGTAGGCTTCCAACACCTCACAAGGGGTGTGTGGGCAAAGCTGAGCTGTCTTCTGTGTCTTCATCCAAAGCACAATTATCATGTCGAGGCAGGAAAACGAGTGGCTGAGTGTGAAAGCGTTGAATCAGACTGTGTGTTCGAAGCCTGCACATGACAGAGGCCAAATTATTGAACCTCTCTCTGCCTCAGTTTTCCCATCTGTAAAATGAGGATAATAGTAAAACTGACCTCATATGGTTGTTGTGAGGACTAATTGAAAAAATACACATAATGTTCTTTTAATAGTGCCTGGTCAACGCTACTAACCATACATTCTGCTAACTTTTGAGTTCCCTTGATGTTACTTTTCTTTCCTCCATCCCATCTTGTGTCTCCATCTCGCATTTTCTTTTCTAAGCCCTTCACCTTCACCTAGTGCTCAGGCTGGGCTAGTGCACTTGGCTTTGAACTGGTCTCCTTATTTCCAGACTCTTCCCCTCCATCCAGCCTGCATGTTACTGCAAGAGTAACATTCTTTAAGCCTCACTTTTATGTGTCCTTCATATTTTCACCACTGTTTGTAGGAGAAAGTTTTCCATAGTCTAAATCCAAACCTCTTTTCTCCATCTGGTCTCCCATCCCTCACCTACTTACTCTGCTCCAGGTGGGATAAGTGTTCTACAGACACGCCCTGCTCATATCCACCTTCACCCTTCGGACCCTCCTCATGCCCCTAGTCTCTTTAAGGCCTTGGTAATTCACCAACACTCGACTGCCTACAGCACTCACGCTCAAGTCTTTTATTAATGGACTTAAACATACACAACTCTCTGGCCAGTGGAAGCCATAACCTCCCCAAAAGGCTGGGAGGTCCTTGAGGGTAATGACTGTATCATGCATTCCTTTGTACCCCCAGAGCACTGAACATAATGTCATGCTCCCAGTACAATGTCAATAAAGATTTGTTGGCAATAAAAAACAAGGTCCTACTGTACAGCCCAGGGAACTATATTCAATATCCTGGGAGAAACCGTAATGGAAAAGAATATAAAAAAGAATGTATGTATGTAGAACTGAGTCACTTTGCTGTACAGCAGAAATGAACACAGCGCTGTAAATCAGCTATAGTTCAATAAAAATAATAAAGAAAAAGATTTGTTGGCCATTTGGCCAAATAATAAAACATCAGATTCACCATTCACTGTGAATATATACAAAAAGGTAAGGAGGAAAATCCTTACATTCCCCATGAGATTTGGTCTTTGCTTTCTCCACCCAGTAGAGGCGTGTGTGTGGGTAAGAGGGCTGGACTGGGACGAAGAGTGGGTTTAAGAAGACTTAGTTGGTAGAAGAAACTGCGATATTGATAATATGGGAAGAGCTGGTTTACTTTTGAGTTTCTTGGTATTTTAAGGGATTGGGCCAGTGCATTTCATAGTTATTCATTCCCTGGCTTCCTGTTTCCTGTCTTACATTATGCAAGTGTTAATTAAACATTCCATTTCATTGGCTTCTGGAACCATAGTCTTAAGCTGTGTTGTTTACTGGTTGACTTAGTGATGGATGACAGTTCTAAACCCTTCCTGTCTGGTTTGTGAAAACCCATCATCCGTGCCACAGCCGTGCTGACTAGATGTGATGTAGATCGGCCTTTGAATGGCCTGGTGGGGGGATGCTCAGACCCCTGGCTGGGCAGTGACCCACTGGTTCAATGTGCAGAGCCAGCCTTATTCAGGATGGCTGAAACTGCTTGTTTGTCGGGAGTATTCCTGCTTCAGAAGCAGAGAGGCACCTGGGATGGGAGAGCGTCAACTATCCCCTCTTCACTACCCTCCTTTTTTTCCAATGGAGCAACATTTGAACGGCCTCCAAACCGAGCACCCCTAAGACTTGTTCTGAAGACCAAGAGGCTTCCTTTCCCAGTGAAAATCAACCTCGTTTTAAAGCAGCCTTTGTGTCTGAACTTGGCGTTCAAGATTTTTGTGAGATTCATCAGTATCGCTGACAAACTGACAGATGCCCAAATCTCAACAGAAATCAATCAAGTGTTACGATTTTGAAAAAAAAATGTTGCTTTGTTTTCTGACTTGTACCACAAATAGAGGCTCCAATCTGTCATTAGGACTGGGAACATGTCAACAATCTGTTTTTATTCTTTAGGAAAGAAGAACAGCATCTTGCTCTCCTCCAGCTAGGGCTAATTTGGAAAATTTGCAAGCTGACACGCAACTTGATTAAAATGACCCAGAGCCACTAATTCTTTTAAAATGCAACTCAGTGTTCACCACCCCAGACCTTCTGTAGTCCAGTTATCTCTTTACAGCTTGTTTTTAAAGAGGGGAAGGGGGGCAGGGGAGGGAGAAAGAGCTATGTTATAATCCACAGAGAGATTCAAAATTATTTTTTATTTTCTCCCTTCAGCTCCACTGTCACCATGTATTTCCTTCACAGCCCAGAGGAGAAGAAAAGTAGTGTGACGTTTCTAAGATGCTAGTGTGGATTTCATAGTCTGGAGTACAGAGCAGGCATGTGACCCAAATGAAACATCCATATTGGGGTTAGAGACTATTTTGACATTGTGGTTTCACTCCCATTCCATACTTTTCGAAAATATGTAAGAATCTGTCCCAGTTTGGATTGACTCCCTAGGTCTTCGTCAAACCCTGGCTACACTGAGAGTAATGATATTTCCTTCTAGGGAAAGCAATGAGTAAAACAAAACAATAACAGTTTGGTCCATTCCAGGGCTGGGAATCATAACATTTCACATAATAGAAACTGAGGCAGTGCTCAGGAATCAGAGTGTAGGTTTGGTCTATAAATACACTCTTACGAATATCTCGATTTTCTTTATGGCATCTAAAAGTGCGTATTATCAGCCCATTGGAGGGAGGGGGTTAATGTAGGAGGTGTTCATGTGGGCTGGCATGGGTGCCCACAGATGTATTGTTCACTAAGACAATGTATAATTATTAGGAGACAATATATAATTACACGTTGAATTATGTGCTGTAAACTGTAAGTGTTGGCATTCTGTCTCAAAGAGGGGAGAGCTAATACTGGCTGAGACCATGTAAATGCAGGCACTCATTTGTTGAGGAATGTACAGTAAAGAGAATCATTTCTGAATCCTGTTGCCTTGGCAACGTATTCTAAAATGATGTAGATAAAGAGCTAGCAACCCTTATTAATGAAGCCAGTGTGTCTTGGGAAGGAAAGCTGCCCAAAACAAGGCATCGAGCATCAGACCAAACCGACTTCTAGGTGGATGGCTCTATTTAAAATCGGGTCAGGATGTGAAATGAGGGCTCCGGCATTAAGGACACAGCTATCATCAATACCCTGCATTACACCCTGGCCAGACACATATCCACTGTCGATTCTGGGGAACATTAATCAAGTCAGGCTCTTACTCACGGCCGTTCTTCTCCTGGCAGAAGAATGAATGGGTCATTTTTCTGTGGATGGGCAGTACTGGAAATGCCAGAAGGGACTCCCTGGTGTGGGTAAGGGCGGCGCAGCTCCCCCATTTGGAAGGACATCTGGACACTTCCCCTCTTCCCTGGTCTCTCCTAGCTAAATGTAAATACCCAATCTGATTTGGAAGGAATGATACAGTTAGCTCCTTTTTTTTTTTTTTTTTTTTGTGGTTCGTGGGCCTCTCACTGTTGTGGCCTCTCCCATTGCAGAGCACGGGCTCTGGATGCACAGGCTCAGCGGCCATGGCTCACGGGCCCAGCTGCTCTGCGGCATGTGGGATCCTCCCGGACCAGGGCACGAACCCGTGTCCCCTGCATCGGCAGGCGGACTCTCAACCACTGTGCCACCAGGGAAGCTCCCAGTTAGCTCCTTTTTAAAGATGAGGAAAATAAGGCCAGGAAAGTTCATCACCAAGACCAGAACTTGATTTGTTCTCTCATCTGAGTGGAATCCCTCAAGAATCCCACTGCCCATCTACCTGACCTCAGGACCTGTACTTTTCTTTTTTAAAAAATTTTTATTTTATTATTTATTTATTTATGGCTGTGTTGGGTCTTCATTGCTGCGGGCAGGCTTTCTTTAGTTGCGGTGAGCAGGGGCCACTCTTCATTGCAGTGTGCAGGCTTCTCATTGTCGTGGCTTCTCTTGTTGTGGAGCATGGCCTCTAGGTGCACGGGCTTCAGTAGTTGTGGCATGTGGGCTCAGTAGTTGTGGCTCACGGGCTCTAGAGCGCAGGCTCAGTAGTATGTGGTGCACGGACTTAGTTGCTCCGCGGCACGTGGGATCTTCCCGGACCAGGGCTCGAACCCATGTCCCTTGCATTTGCAGGCGGATTCTTAACCACTTCGCCACCAGGGAAGCCCACTTTTTTTCAGTTTTGACTCAGCACAAGCCCTGACAAGGGCTCAATCTGTGGTTCTGGGTTCAAACCCTGCTTGAGCTGTACACACTCTGAATCAGGAACAAGGCTTCACGGGGATGGGGTGGGGTGAGGACAGCCAACTCCCACATGACCCTGGCTTGAGGCAGGCGAGTTTTCTCCAGTGCCCACCCCTGGGTCGGGTGTCTCTTCTGGTAAGTGGGGAAGAAAGACTGACACCCTCTCTGGGCATGATATTTTATCTCAAGAATATCAATAAAGAGAGTGGGAGATTGCATTTTGAAAGTTTCTTTTTGTCGAAGTAAATCTTTTGGTTTTTGTTGTTTGTTTGTTTTACTTGCTGAAAGTATTTATGGATCCCCAGTTATCACAAGGGCAGATACATCAGGGCCTAATACGCTCAGTCACTGAAAAGCACCCCCAACCTATCTGCCAACATCAAGGAAACGATCACCACTGCCACTCAGTCATATCCTTTGGAACATGGAACATTTGGCCCTCTCGATGAGAGATGGCTCTGGCTTCCTGGGAAATCGTCTCCTGCATCTGTGCTGAGAGATATCCCAGGTCTCTGATTGCCAGCATCATACAAGGTTGAGGGAGAGACCCTACAGGAGCCTGCTGCCACTACAAAGGTAACAACCACCCACTTCACATGGGGTCCTATTTCTACACCATTTCTTCCTCCTCTGGCCAGAGGTTATTCAAATGGAGAGATGTAGGAAGATGAGAAGTTCACTGTAAGTTCTTGTGTGGAAGAAATGTTCACGAAAAGGCCTCAGACATCTTATGAACTCTGACTTTAACACAACATCTTCAGATGTCTCATTCATCTCTTTGCTGGATTCATCCTTATGGTACAGATTCTGTTTGATATCTTTCAGGAGTGGTCCTTTTCTTTTCAGTCTCTGGTATTTGTCCCATTTCTCAAGTCAGGCTGAGATGCTAGCTGTTCCTTGACTCCATCTAACCATTGTTGTAATTCTTCTGATGTTATTTCTCCAGGGGTGCCTAAAAGATTATGGTCTCTCATTATCCGGTAATCTTCATCATTGAGGTCATTAATAAATGGATATAAGCTTCTCTGTGGAGACGCTCTTGCTGCCATCTTCTCTCGTTTTCATGATGATTCTGGTCTTGAGATGAGGTTTCTTCACCATCACCATCTGATCTAGATCTAGACCGATTCATGCTGAGATTCCTGGCTTTCTTATTTGCCTTTCAACATGCTTTTAATATATGCAGAGGTATCCATCTTTCCATTGTTTGTGCTTTTTTTGACAGCTGCCAATCTGGAGAGAAGCGTGTGGCCCCGGAGGTTGGGCGGCGGGCGGGGCTCGCATCAGCGTCTCTGCTCGTCCGCTGAAGAGAGGGCCTGCTGCAGCGGGACCGTCCAGCCAGAGTGGAGGCTCTGGAGGAGGGACAGGCAGGCCCCACCCATCTTTCCCTATGGCCGGGCCGCCCCTTGTTGAAGTAAATCTTGTCCAGATTTTTCTAAGCCTCTTTTAATTATGTTCTTTCAAATTATATACCATCAAGTTCAAGCTGACTACATTCAGACAAAAACAATAACCCAGGCATCTTCCAGATATGGAACTTCAGTAGCTGTTTACTATATTTGTATCAGTCACAAGATTGAAAGAAGGAAGGGGCACTCATTTGCATGCTGTTAAAGGCCATCTATAAAAAACACTCAGAAAAAAAGATGAGAGCATAAATTTCCTACAGTGGCATATGTTTAACTCCTAGGCTCCTAAGCAGAGCAAAACTCTTATAAAACACACTTTGCCCTTTGTTAATTACAGAGTAACAGATTGGAGGGGGCTGCTCCCTCCCACCATATTCCTTCATATGTACAGTTCCTTCCTTTCTTCTCTCCTTCCCCTCCCTCCTCCCTTCCTCCCTTCCTTCCTGGCTTACAGTTTATCAAACATAGCTCTGGGCACTGGCAATATGAAGGTGGCTGAGTTACAGACCCTGCCTTTATGGGGGTCCCCTTTTGGTTGGAAATAGATGCACGGCTTTAATGGTCACTGTCCAAAGTCTAATAGGAACACAGAGAAGAGAAATGGGGTCAAGGTCAAGGAAGGGCTCATAGCGCAACCGACCTTTCGACTGGCTCCAGAGGTGGGTAAGAATTTGCCAGCTGGAGAAAGAGGATTTGCGAGAGGGGAAGGAGCTTTCTAGGCAGGAGAAATGGCATGAGTAAAGGCATGCTGATAAAAAACCATGGTTTAGGGAATATATTCAATTGTTGGGTGTGGTAGAGATAGGCTACCGTAATTTGTGCTATCCCTTTAATACCACAGACTAGTTGCCCAGACAAGGGCTTCATTTCCCAAGCCCCTTTCATCTAGTTTGGACCACATGACTAGCTCTCAGTTAAGGTGTTTGAGAGCTGAGCCTGCTTCTCTATTTTGTCTTCCCCATCTGCTGACTTGGATTCTGAGGATTCTGCACCCTAGGCAAGAGAAAAGCCATAAAATGGAAGTAACCTGGGGGAGGGATAAATTAGGAGTTTGCAATGAACAGATACACACTACTATATAGGAGTTTGCGATTAACAGATACACACTACTATACATAACATAGATAAACAACGAGGACCTACTGTAGAGCACAGGGAATCATATTCAATATCTTGTAATAACTTCTAATGGACAAGAATCTGAAAAGTATATATATATATATATATATATATATATATATATATATATATATATATAACTGGATCACTTTACTGTACACCTGAAACTAACACAACATTGTAAATCAACTATACTTCAGTTAAAAAAAAAAAAAGGAAGAGTGACTTGGGCCCTGATTCACCACGTGGAAGGGTGCCCGCTGAGCCCTAATACCTGCACTGTACTAACAGCATAGTGTAAGTAAGGAGTAAACTTTTACTGAGGAGGCCACTGAAATGTTAGGGCTTCTTTGTTACAGCAGCTGACATTACCCTAACAAACTCACTAGAGGTGACAGGGGCAGTATCTTAATAAGTATCCAATAAAAAAAAGATTCCACAGTCAACTACGTTTGGGAAACACTGACTTCAGCAGGTTTCATGACTGCAGGGTGGTACAGATTTTATAGGCTAAAAAGTGTTATGAATCTCCACGACATCTAACAGACCGTGTTTTCTAAATGTCTTTGGCCACGTAAGGTGTTTTTCAGTGCTTATGAGCATATTGCAGTTCTGTAGAAGTCAGCAGAAGCTAGCACACAACACAGGGGCAGGTGTTGAAGTAGGACAGGGAGGTGGCCCGAGTGGGGCTGCCTCCCCCTTGCCCCCTCCTGGCTCCAGCTTCTTCGCTCTCCCCTCAGTCCTCACATGCATTGTGCTTCATGTTGTGTTTCTGGCCTTTGCACACACAGCTCTCTGCCTGGATGATTCTCTGCTCATCTATGTTTTTTTCCTAAGGCCCAGATTCCTGTAGACTGCCTCTCCTCCAAGAACATGCCCTTCCCCCTTGGCCTGCACAGCACATCACTTCCACGCGTTTTTCACCTACTTTGTTCCTCCTTACAGCATGGGGAGTGGCTCATGTGTCTTTCTCCCTCCTTAGATGTGAGTTTTTTGAAGAGCCAACTAAAAATTTCATCTGTCTCCATGAAGATTAAGTCGCTAGCCACTGTGGCCACTGACTAAAACACCCTGAAAGGAGTTCAGGGTGAAGATCAGGAAAGAAGCATTCTGTGCTCTGTGAAAACCTGGCAGAACAGACCTTCAGATAGTTAGACATTGTCAGGAGAAGATTTTATGAGTCCAAGTTCTTGCATCTTCTCATATCTAGAAAAGCACTAAAATCATTAACAGTGACAGCTTCTCCTTGTGACTAGCAACAACCCTTTGCCAAAATGTGTTGATTACATGTATCTGCCTTCACCAAAATCACATATACGTTGACTTCCCCCCACTACCTCTCAGAGCAGGTCCTCAGAGCTATCTGAGAGGCTGTCTCCCAGGCTATAGTCCTCAGTTGGCCCCAAATAAAAACTTAACTCACAACTCTCGTGTTGTGCATTTTTGTTCAGTTGACAGAAGGAAGTTGCCACATGTAATTCACTAAAAAAAACTTTGTATTGAAGTATGTTAAAAAAATAAGTCCAACTGAGTAAATTTGAAGGTCTAAGTGGCTTTATTCAATGATTCCTGAATTGGGTGCTCCAAGGCTTTGTACAAAATGGAAGGTTTTTATAGGAAGAAGGGTAGGGCAAGGGAGCTCTTAGCAACAAAGAGAAAAAGGATTATTTTTAGGTCAGGACATCTTTTTCTTTTGGTAGGGGAGGAGGGAATAACATGTTTTCTTTTTTTTTTTTTGGCAGTACACGGGCCTCTCACTGTTACGGCCTCTCCCGTTGCGCAGCACAGGCTCCGGACACGCAGGCTCAGCGGCCATGGCTCACCGGCTCAGCCGTTCCGCGGCATGTGGGATCCTCCCGGACCGCGGCACGAACCAGCGTCCCCTGCATCAGCAGGCGGACTCTCAACCACTGCACCTCCAGGGAAGCCCCAAACATGGGTTTTTATCATGTGATTGCCTATTCTTTCTCTGGGTGCGGGGCAGGGAATGGAGAGGGCCCACATGACAGCTATCTCTTTGACACTGCCCAGAAAATTCCAGACTGGTGGATTAAGATTACATTTCTGGTTAAGTCAGGTATTAAATCTAGGTTTGCTATCATAAGCCTTAGCACATGTAACGCCATTTTGGGCCTGTGTTTTTCTCTTAACAAGTATAATATACCTACAGAAAAAGTGCGCATGGTACGAATGGCTACTTTGATGGATTTTCACAAACTTATCACCTATGTAACCAACATTCAAATCAAGAAACAGCATAATCAGTGCTCCAGAACCCCCTTCATGCTCCCTTCCAGTCACTACCCCATCGAGATAAAAACCATCCTGACTTTTACCACCAGAGATTAATTTTGCTTGCTTTCATAATTTAAAATCATAGACTCACATAGTGTGTGCTCTTTTGTCTTTGGCTTTTGTGAGAATCATCCATGTATTTGTGTGTAGCTGTAGGCCATGCTTTTTGTATTCCGTTGTGTGAATAAACCATCATTTACTTCTTCATTCTACTGTTGATGGGCAATTAGGTAGTTTCCAGTTTTATGCTATTACCAATAGCACTGCCGTGAATATTCTAGTTCCTATCTGTTGGCAAACATATGGATGCATTTCCGTTAGATACGTACATAGGAGTGGACTTGCTGGGCCATAGGGTATGCATATGTTCACTTTTAGAGGATACTGCCAACAGCTCCCAAAGTAATTGCACCAATTACCATATATGAAAGTTCCACTTGCTCTGCTCCCTCACTGACACTTGGTAATTTCCTACTTTTAATTTTTGTCATTCTGGTGGGGTATAGTGGTATCACATTGTAGCTGTAGTTAGCATTTCCTTTATGTCTAATGAACACCTTCACTATGTTTATTGTCAATTTGGATATCACCTTTTGCGAAGTGTCTAAGTCCTTTGCCCCTTTTTCTATTGGATTTTCTGTGTTTTTCTTTTTGGTTTATAAGAGTGCTTTACACATTCTGATGTGGACTCATTAAAAAAAATTTCTCCACAGCCCTGAGCACTACTGATTTCCATATTCAGTAAAATTTTATAGCATAAAATAGGACAAAAGGGCACTATCAGACCTTGAGCGTTGGGATGGGATTCACCACGAGGCAATGCCTCCCTTCCTCCTTACCATAGCTTCCTGAGCATTTAAAAGGGGAGTATTCATAAAGGGTAAATTTGAACGAGGCTCAGAAAAGTCGCAGGGTCCAGGTGAGCCTCATCATTCTGGACAGTCTATGGACAGCTGTCTATTGAAGGTTCTTACCCAACAGTGGTTTCCCAGCTGTTTAGCCTGGACCACACAGACACTGCTCCAGGAATGGGGATGGTCTTCATTCACTCATTCATTCAACAAATATTTATCAAACACCTTCTAAGCACTTGAGATACATCAGTGAATAAAACAAAGATCTCTGTAAGCAAAGGGAAAAAGATCTATATAACATCGTAAGTTCTTCAATTGTGTAGTATGTTAGAAGGTGATTAATGCTGTATAAAGAGGGGAAGTAGAGCAGGGCAAGACCAGTTAGGGGTGCTTAGGGGACAGTCGACAACAGGATGAGAGCGTGAGTTTGAGCAGAGATTGAGGCCAGCAGCAAGGAGGATATCTGAGGAGCATCCACAGAGGGAAGGGCTGGTGCAAAGGCCCTTGGTGAGAGCATGTCCAGCACGTTCAGGCCATTGCAAGGAGGACAGGAGACCACAGAGGTAAAAGGAGCCCACTCACAGCAGGACCTGGAAGTGTCTTAAAGGGTGTGCTTTGACACTGCACAAGATGAAGAGCTGAGGTGAAAAGTCATTGGAGGGTTTGCCCAGAGGCGTCACATAATCTGACTTACATTGTACACAGTTCCAGTTGCTGTGTTGAGAATAGATGAAGGGGAGCAAGGGTAGAAGTATGGGGGCCCATTGGGAGGTGTGTAATAAACCAAGTGAGAGATACTGGTGGCTGGGACCAGGGTGGTAGCAGTGGAGGTGGTGAGAAGTGGTCAGATTCCGGATACATTCTGTAGGTAGAACTGGATTTTTTGATGGAGTAAATGTGGGGTGTGAGCAAAGACAGGAATCAAGGATGGCTTCCATGAGACTGTCTGGGTCTAGTTTCTGCTTACAATGACTGCTCCTTTCCTCAGAGTGCTCTCCCTTCCCACCTGGTCTGATGTCCTCTCAACCCCACCTGGCATCGTATCCTGGGTCTTGGCCCCTATCCCAGTCCAGGTCACCCTCACCTAGTGGCTTCTCATCTTCTTTCCAGCCCATTGTCATGACAAAATCTCTTTCCAGCTCCCCTTGGGGCTTCACCTTGAGAAGTAAAGGCTTCTTTTGAAAGTAAAAAGATATTTCTTTCCTTTTGTATTCCTGCTAAAGCATTCTTAATTCTCCCCCAGGCCACATGGATGACTATGACTGATCAAGAAAAGAATCACAAAAAGGAAAGCACGATTGATTAATATTTCAAATTAACTTGTTATTTAGTTTACTTACCATTGGTATGTTTCTTTCTACTTAGAATCAGGGACACAGCTAGTGTTAGAGACAAAAGATAACCAAGAGATTGTATAGTTGAGGGCTTGCCTTTTATGTATGAGAAACACTGAGACCCAATGTAGGGTTGGTTTTTTAGTGACTGGACTGCAGGCTTTCTACCATGGGGGAAATGATCCTTCCACGACAGCTGTTAGAAACAAGACAACTGGCCCCCAAATGGAGCCAGTTTATGCTCCATTTATGCTAAATTCCACATGACAAAACCCAGACTTAACTTGATTACAGTTTCAGCCTCTCCCAGAAATGGAATCTTAAACCAGTCAATGAGGAATCACCTTGACTGAGGCCATCTGCCTGATAGACCCCTGCCTTCCCCAAAGGAAAGTGACCAACCTAGTACTGAGTGTAACAGTCTTGCTAGTGTTACTTCCTTGCCGTGCTCCCTTCAGCCTATAGAAGTCTTTCATTTTGTACAGCTCCTCGGAGCCCCTTTCTCTCTGCTGGACGGGATTGGATTGTATTTGACTGGAATTGATTTTTGCACAAATAAACGCAACATTTTTAATATGCTTCCGTTTATCTTTTAACACAACAAAACTGGGGTGACCTGGTCTGTGAAGTTTCTGGACTTTCCCTCTGGGCTTTATGTTCCCTTTGGCCTTTGTTTCTTCCTCATTATCTGCCTTCAGACAGACTCTGCAGTTGAGCTCTCTTGGTTTGCATCGTTGATACGTTGCCCGGTCACATTGATAGAAGATGTGTCCTGAAAAGGCCTTAGGCTCTCTTCGGGTTCTCCGTAGAAGCCTGACCTGCCAGCCGTCTTTAGTCTGCCCCCAAACCCAGCGGCTCAGCAGGCCTCTTCCGGCCCACAGCGGACTGTTGACAGTTCAGGCTCACCTCTCCACACACAGAGCGGAGCCCAGCCACCCGTCAGGGCTGTTTAGTGCATTCTTTCTGCCAGTCTCGGTCTTCCCTTACAATAGCAGCAGTGTTTTCCCCTGGCTTGGTTGGTGTTTGAATTAACTTAAACAAACATAGGCAGAGCAGCTGGGTGGTAGGATGGGAAGCTTGGGCTGGGGGTACAGGCCCACACTGTATAATTTGTGGCCACCTCTGGTTGTAGGAATCCAAGCCCAGACTCATTTCTCTGAGTCAGAATTTGCTGCTTGTGTCCTCAGAACGAAGATGATTGGTTGGCTGGTTGCTGACTGCATTATAAAAACTTACCAATGTAAACCACACATGAAAATGTACACATTCACAGGGCTGTACAGCACACAAAAATGGCCTAATTTGCAAATGGGGACGCTGAGGCTCAGAGGGATGAAGTGACATCAGGGTCCAAGGTCACAGGCAGTGAGACGCAGAGCTGGGGTTCACACTCAAGGCTCCCGGGACCCCACATGCCATCCTTTCTCCATGGCATTGAAGGTGAAGGGTCTGACAGCTTTGTAATAAGATACGTGCTCTGTATGAAACTCTGTTCCCAAGTGGGTCACCAGGCTTGGTCTCCACACTTCGGGTGTCAGGGTGGAGCTCAGCCCTCTCCAGCTGCTCCCCCTGGTCTGCAGAGCTTCCATGTATTGAATCTATTTACCCTTTTCTGGGGCTCCGACAGGCTTCGCGGAACCTCCATCTCTAGGCTCAGAGATGACAACTAATGACGCTGTCCTCTGAGGCTCCTTTTTTTTCTGGTTCTGTCCTTTTGTGGAACATGGCAGCTGGCAGGATGGAGAAAGTGAGGTGCTAGGAGCCAAGCAGCTGCTCTGTGTCCTGGCTTTGCATTGTGTTGTATGACCTGAGGACACTTCTGTACCTGGGGCCAGTTTCCTCTTCCACAGAACAAGGGGGTTGGGGAATAATCTACCTGGTACTTCCCAGTTCTAGAATTCTGTGCCTGTCTTTATAAAAGTAAACAAGCAAACTAAACAGTAAAGCCAAAATTACCTCCCTAAACAAATGTACCCTGAAATCCACATCCAGTAAGGATGACATTTTTGATTTGGGTATTGGCATTCATGGTTATAAGATTCTAGTATTGTTGCTGCTGAAATTTTGTCTGAAGATTTGAAGCAATGCATGCTGGTAGACTTTAATCCCGAAAAGTCCTCTAAGCAATATTTCTAATATATATTTTGTCAAAGATGTGACGCCCTCTGCTTAGGTATTTCTAACAAGCACTCTCTCCAAACAAATCTCCTTGAAAATGCATTAGATAATGCGGTTCCTTCAATTCCATATCTTCCTTTCTGTCTAAACTGAAAAAGCCAGTTCACGTTATTAATGACAAGTCATTTTGCAGAGTGCCTGGGTTAATAGAAGAGATAACTGGCGAAATATAAATGTGTAATACTAACATGCTGCAGATAAAACAGAAGTCTAATGCTGAATGCATAATGTGGAGAATGGAAGAAAAAGTTCCTGGCTGGCACAGAATTCCTGCAGACTGAACAGGAAAACTATGGCCCTCAGCTGCTCCCTTGGTTTCCCAATGTGCTACTTTCCTGCTTCTTTTTTCAACTCAAGTATATCCTCTTTGAACCCCAATCCTAGAATTCTAGAGTTAAAAAAGGGTCCTTAGGGAATTTTGAGGAAACAGGCCCAGAGAGATGACGGGACTCGCTTAGAGAAACACTGCCAGTTTTCCCATTTCAGTGCTTTGGCTGGACTCTACCACCACAGGGGCCTTCCGCTGTCTTCCATGCACCAGCCCAGCCCGGGTAGAGGGAGCAGGGATTTGACAAATTAAATCCAGAGCACAGTGGATTCACAGCCTAGCTTCATGACTCTATTTGTGTGGCTTTGGGAAAGTCACTTCACCTCCCTATACCTCAGTCTCTCCCACTATAAAATGAGTTAATACAGGTAAAGCTCTTTACATTCTAGTGAGTGTTCAGAAAAGTTAAGTGGCTATCATTAATATTTTGTGATTTGTAAGTTTGTTTTTGGTTATACTATCTCTATCTGGAACCAAAAGACAGGACTGGAGGACCTCTTGACATCATATCTGGCTCAGGAATTGTGGTGTTTCTTTTGTTCTGTTTTCTTTTTGTTTTTGGCCACGCCACACCACATGTGGGATCTTAGCTCCTTGACCAGGGATCGAACCCATGTCCCCTGCAATGGAAGCACGGAGTCTTAACCACTGGACCACCAGGGAAGTCCCGGAATTGTATCTTTTCTTGATAGTACTCAAGTTCAGTATCAGAAAGAATGTGATAGTTGGTGGTTTTCTGCTTCCATTGAATATTAGACAAGAGGAAAGGCACTTAAATGATAGCAAAGGCCACTGGGGCGTGCTATGGTTTAAATGTTTGTGTTTCCCTCCAAATTCTTATGTTGAAATCCTAATGCCCAAGGTGATGATATTTGGAGATGGGGCCTTTGGGAAGTGATTAGATCACAAGGGTGGAGCCCTCATTAATGAGGTTAGTACGTTATAAAAGAGACCCAGAGACCTCTCTCCCTCTTTCTGCCATGTGAGGACACAGTGAAAAGTCTGCAGTCTGCGATTGGAAGAGGGCCTTCACCAGACACCAAATCTGCTGGCGCCATGATCTTGAACTTCCCAGATCCAGAACGGTGAGAAATAAATATTTGTTTTTTTATAAGCATCGTACTTTGTTATAACAGCCTGAATGGACTAAGAGTGGATTCCTTAACTCTGAGAGTGTGGAATCTCTTTCAGTGACAAATTTGAAGCAAAGGGACTTCCTTGGTGGTGCAGTGGTTAAGAATCCGCCTGCCAATGCAGGGGACATGGGTTCGAACCCTGGTCCAGGAAGGTCCCACATGCCGTGGAGCAGCTAAGCCTGTGTGCTGCAACTACTGAGCCTGTGCTCTAGAGCCCGCGAGCCACAACTACTGAGCCCACGTGCCACAACTACTGAAGCCCATGTGCCTGGAGCCCGTGCTCCTCAACAAGAGAAGCCACCGCAATGAGGAGCCTGCTGACCACAACAAAGAATAGCCCCCGCTCGTCACAACTAGAGAAAGCCTGCGTGCAGCAACGAAGACCCAACACAGACAAAAATAAATACATAAATAAATAAATAAAAAATGGACGCAAAGCTGGGGACTAGCAGCCATTGCATGTAACCGGCACTGAGGCCGAGAGCTACCCTAAGTGACCCTTGGTATCCTTTCCACCATAGTAGTCTGGGCTTCCCACTGCAAAGTGTAATGAGTTGGTCTCATTTTATAAATATTAAATGAATTAAATTCCCCAGGTCGCAAGAAAAGAGGACTCATCCTTGAGGGTTATGTGAAAACTAAAACCAAAATTTGAGCTGAGTAAATTGCTTGAAATGCTGGCACTTTGCAATCAGATAAGTGTACCTGCTTTCCAGCTGCGTGACCTTGGGTAGGTCACCTCATCAGTGTCTGCATCTATAAAAAGGGGGGAATGTCAGTTTCTTCTTTTCAGGGTTGTAATGAGAATTGATGAAGCAATACATACCATGTGTTTAACATAATACCTGGCACATAGTAAGGATGTAATGCTAATTATTATGATGATTAATGTTTTACAAATGGTTTTAAAAAGCTAAGGCCTCATTTAGACATTAAAATGCCTCAGCATAAATATTCAATGAGAAATGATTTTTGTCTTTTATTTTTCAATTAACCATCCCAGTATTTAGACGGTAAACATATGAAGAGGGACAGGTATCCATCTTCATTTTACGGAGTGTTTTTGTTTGTTTATTTGTTTGTTTTCCAGGTTCTTCATAGTTTTTATTCAAGCATTGCAGAGTGTTTTGAATTAGTAGTTTCGGGAGCTGCTCTGGGAGAAAATGCTCTCACGTGTCTAAAAAACCCAAACTTCTTGGAAAAACAAACAAAGCTGGACTGATCTGAGTTGATTGTTTTTAGAAATAACAAATTGGCTGAATTCAACTATTTCCTCCCTTCTTCTGTTGGCCGATTTTTGGGTAGATATAGCCTCATTATGAAATCTGACTGAGCTCTTTGCTAGATGATTCAATCTCCAGGTCTAAACAATCTGGAATGCTCTGTGGAAGACCTTGAAAGTTTTCCCAGCAGGAAATGGAAGGCAGAGAGTGAATGAATTCAGGTTTTCAATTCCTGTTGACCTTGATTAGCACACAGCAATGTTCGTTGGCTGTCTCCTGGCATCCACCCTCTTCCTCGCTCCATGAGTTTGATGCCTCCTACTCTCAGTCTGGAAAGACCACTGGAGGAAACTTCAGGGATGAGACGGGCCAACCCTCTCACCCGGTAGATGAGGAAGCTTAGATTTAATGAGTTTGTGTGACAGCATCTATTACTCTTTGATACTTTCTTCTTGGTCCCAACTCAATGCTCCATTTTCTTCAAGCAAGAGCTATTGAGGGAATTTCCAACCATTTTCCAGTTTCCATGTTATTCATAACAAAGCAGACAGTTATCTTTATTAAAAATGTTAACGTATCAGCTCTTGGGTATATCTATCTGTCTCCCTGGGAGATGGTGGAGAGAAAGCAGGATATCTGGAGTTGAGGGCTTGGCGGGGGTGGGGGTGGGGGGGCCGGTGCCAATGGGCAGGGCAAAAAAGACCTTCACTGCCACCTTGTGGTCCCCTGGAGCCACAGAGGGTCATTGCTTTGGAGCATCCGTGTCTAGCTTCTTTGGTTGCTTGCTTGGGGTCTTTACCAGTGTAGTCAGCATGGCTTTAATGGAGTTTTGTTAGCATTTCTCTTTCCAGTGCATTTTCACTTTCTTTAGCCCCAGGAAAGGGGAAGTTGTAGAAAGCTAGCAAAATTCGATATTCTGAAAAAATATCTGCGGGGAGTTAAGAGGTCAGGATATAGGAAAGGGCTCTCAAAATGAAATGTTGGAGAGGCTTCCAAGATCCTTGTCTTATCTTCTTGTGGCATCTCTCTACAAGAGCAGAGATTTATGGGGCAAAATTCAGGCCCAGAGTTGGTACTGGTCATTGTTATCACCTGGTCAACTGGGGGAGTCAGGACAGATGAAGATTCGTTTCTTATCTCATTTATTGACCTTGATTAGAATCCAAGTTAGTTCTCACATCACATTCTGATAGTCTTGGATTCAATATCGTCATTTGAAATACTAACGATATTCTTCAGTGCAAAAAAAATGACTTTCAAGGCATGTATTATGGAACGGATTATAATAAATTAAATGCTTAAACTGGCAGACTGCAAACAATTTTGACTCAGATCTAAATGTTTGCACTGGCTGTTTAAACAGTTAATTAAACTTGGACTTCAGCAATCTGAGTCATCCCACGTACACAGAGCGTGACAGACCCGGACAGCAAGAGGCAATGTGCATTGGTTTCTTTCATTCCCCAAATGAACACATTGCATCTTTAAACCCCACAGATATTAGTGATTTTTAATGAATTGTTCTGTCTTTCTGAGGTTACTTTTAGATGATGCTGTAAGGTAATGTTAGTCTTGGAAAGAACTTTGTTAATTAAGTTTCAGGGAAGTTATCACCCACAGATAATTGATTAAAGTGGTTACATGGATAATCTGTTGTGTGACTTTACACTAAAAAATAGAAAAATGTAAAGAGTAGGAGATACAAGACAAAACGTCTAAAGACCAGCTTATCAAAAACGAAGACTGTGTTGCCACCACCACCACCATCATCCTCATCATCACATTACACCATGACAATCGTTATCTTCATCATAATCATTCTCATGATCATCATCATAATATTACCATCACCATCATCACTAACACCATCACAATAATTATCTTCATCATCATCATCATCATCACATGTTTTGAAGCAGCAGACTATCCCAATTTAAATTTTCTTGTCTGATGCAGCAAAAGCAGTTTTAAGAGGGAAGTTTATAGCAATACAATCCTACCTCAGGAAACAAGAAACATCTCAAATAAACAATATAACCTTACACCTAAAGCAATTAGAGAAAGAAGAACAAAAACCCCCCAAAGATAGCAGAAGGAAAGAAATCATAAAGATCAGATCAGAAATAAATGAAAAAGAAATGAAGGAAACAGTACCAAAGATCAATAAAACTAAAAGCTGGTTCTTTGAGAAGATAAAGAAAATTGATAAACCATTAGTCAGACTCAACAATAAGAAAAGGGAGAAGCCTCAAATCAATAGAATTAGAAATGAAAAAGGAGAAGTAACAACTGACACTGCAGAAGTACAAAGGATCATGAGAGATTACTACAAGCAACTCTATGCCAATAAAATGGACAACCTGGAAGAAATGGACAAATTCTTAGAAAAGCACAACCTTCCAAGACTGAACCAGGAAGAAATAGAAAATATAAACAGACCAATCACGAGCACTGAAATTGAGACTGTGATTAAAAATCTTCCAGCAAACAAAAGCCAAAGACCAGATGGCTTCACAGGTGAATTCTATCAAACATTTAGAGGAGAGCTAACACCTATCCTTCTCAAACTCTTCCAAAATTTAGCAGAGCGAGGAACACTCCCAAACTCATTCTATGAGGCAATCATCACCGTGATACCAAAACCAGACAAAGATGTCACAAAGAAAGAAAACTACAGGTCAATATCACTGATGAACATAGATGCAAAAATCCTCAACAAAATGCTAGCAAACAGAATCCAACAGCACATTAAAAGGATCATACACCATGATCAAGTGGGGTTTATCCCAGGAATGCAAGGATTCTTCAATATACGCACATCAGTCAATGTGATACACCATATTAACAAACTGAAGGATAAAACACATATGATCATCTCAATAGATGCAGAAAAAGCTTTTGACAAAATTTGATACCGATTTATGATAAAAACCCTCCAGAAAGTAGGCATAGAGGGAACTTACCTAAACATAACAAAGGCCATATATGACAAACCCACAGGAAACATTGTTATCAATGGTGAAAAACTGAAACCATTTCCTCTAAGATCAGGAACAAGACAAGGTTACCCACTCTCACCACTATTATTCAACATAGTTTTGGAAGTTTTAGCCACAGCAATCAGAGAAGAAAAAGAAGTAAAAGGAATCCAAATTGGAAAAAAAGAAGTAAAGCTGTCACTGTTTGCAGATGACATGATACTATACATAGAGAATCCTAAAGATGCTACCAGAAAACTACTAGAGCTAATCAATGAATTTGGTAAAATAGCAGGATACAAAATTAATGCACAGAAATCTCTGGCATTCCTATACACTAATGATGAAAAATCTGAAAGAGAAATTAAGGAAACACTCCCATTTACCACTGCAACAAAAAGAATAAAATACTTAGGAATAAACCTACCTAAGGAGAGAAAAAACCTGTATACAGAAAACTATAAGACACTGATGAAAGAAATTAAAGATGTTACAAACAGATGGAGAGATATACCATGTTCTTGGATTGGAAGAATCAACATTGTGAAAATGACTATACTACCCAAAGCAATCTACAGATTCAATTCAATTGAATTCAATTCAATTCAATCAAACTACCAATGGCATTTTTCACAGAACTAGAACAAAAAATTTCACAATTTGTATGGAAACACAAAAGACCCCAAATATCCAAAGCAATCTTGAGAAAGAAAAACAGAGCTAGAGGAATCAGGCACCTGGACTTCAGACTATACTACAAAGCTACAGTAATCAAGACAGTATGGTACTGGCACAAAAACAGAAATATAGATCAATGCAACAGGATAGGAAGCCTAGAGATAAACTCACGTACTTATGGTCAACCTATTTTTGATAAAGGAGGCAAGAATTTACAGTGGAGACAAGACAACCTCTTCAATAAGTGGTGCTGGGAAAACTGGAAGCTACATGTAAAATAACGCAAGTAAAACACTCCCTAACACCATACACAAAAATAAACTCAAAATGGATTAAAGACCTAAATGTAAGGCCAGACACTATAAAATTCTTAGAGGAAAACATAGGCAGAACACTCTATGATCACACAGCAAGAGCCTTTTTGATCCACCTCCTAGAGAAATGGAAATAAAAACAAAAATAAACAAATGGGACCTAATGAAACTTAAAAGCTTTTGCATAGCAAAGGAAACCGTAAACAAGACGAAAAGACAACCCTTGGAATGGGAGAAAATATTTGCAAATGAAGCAACTGACAAAGGATTAATCTCCAAAATTTACAAGCTCATGCAGCTCAATATCAGAAAAAACAAACAACTCAATCCAAAAATGGGCAGAAGACCTAAATAGACATTTCTCCAAAGAAGATATACAGACTGCCAACAAACACATGAAAGAATGCTCAACATCACTAATCATTAGAGAAATGCAAATCAAAACAACAATGAGGTATCACCTCATACCAGTCAGAATGGCCATCATCAAAAAATCTACAAACAATAAATGCTGGAGAGTGTGTGGAGAAAAGGGAACTCTCTTGCACTGTTGGTGAGAATGTAAATTGATACAGCCACTATGGAGAACAGTATGGAGGTTCCTTAAAAAACTAAAAATAGAACTACCATACGACCCAGCAATCCCACTACTGGGCATATACCCTGAGAAAACCATAATTCAAAAAGAGTCATTTACCACAATGTTCATTGCAGCTCTATTTACAATAGCCAGGACATGGAAGCAACCTAAGTGTCCATCAACAGATGAATGGATAAAGATGTGGCACATATATACGATGGAATATTACTCAGCCACAAAAAGAAATGAAATTGAGTTATTTGTAATGAGGTGGATGGACCTAGAGTCTGTCGTACAGAGTGAAGTAAGTCAGAAAGAGAAAAACAAATACCATATGCTAACACATATATATGGAATCTAAATTAAAAAAAAATGGGTCTGATAAACCTAGGGGCAGGACAGGAATAAAGACGCAGACATAGAGAATGGACTTGAGGACATGGAGAGGGGGAAGTGTAAGCTGGGATGAAGTGAGAGAGTGTCATGGACATATATACACTACCAAATGTAAAATAGATAGCTAGTGGGAAGCAGCCACATAGCATAGGGAGATCATCTCGGTGCTTTGTGACCACCTAGAGGGGTGGGATAGGGAGGGTGGGAGGGAGACAAAAGAGGGAGGAGATATGGGGATATATGTATATGTATAGCTGATTCACTTTGTTATAAAGCAGAAAGTAACACACCATTGTAAGCAATTATACTCCAATAAAGATGTTAAAAAAATAAAATAAAATAAAAGTAGTGTGATTATGTTAGGACCTGGCATGAGAAAAAAATTTTTTTTTCTTGTCTAGTCCTGGTTCTGCCACAGATTGGTAAAATGATGCTGGTGAAGGCACTTGTCTTCTTTAAGCTTCTGGTTCTTCATTTGTAAAATGAGGGCATTTTTATTAGAATAAGGCTAAGCTGTTGTAAAAAAGTGGCCTCCCAAATACCATGTTTTAAATAAGATAGTTTATTTCTTCATTAGAAGTAACCCAGTTGTTTCAGGCTGGCAGTTAAGCTCTTGACTCCTTACTTAAAAACACTTGGTAGCTCCCCACTGCCTGCAGAACTAAATTCAAGGTCCTTTGCACTTGATCCCAACCTGCACTTCTGATTTACCCAAGCTTTGTCCTTCTACCTTCATCTATGTCCTTCTTATGTGGTCCCCTCTGTCTGGAATGCCCTTTTCATCTTCATCTATTGACTTTTTATTCATTCTTCATGACCCAGCTCAAATGCTGTCTCCTTTATGAAGCCTTATACTTTGCCTCCCCTGCCCCTTGTCATCCTGTTATAACATTCCTTGTTTCTTCCTCTGCCTTCTGATACCTTTACCTCTTTGATAGCATCTAATTCCATTTGCCTTATAATTAAGTTAGTTATTTAGACAAATGGGCTCGATGTTCCTAGGGGCAACAGACTGCATATCATTTATTTTTCTTCCCCAACTCCTCTCTCCGTCCTTGCCTTGACAAATATCTAGCATCAATTTTGCCCATAAATGTATGTTGAACTGGATGGAGTAAAAAGTCGTTACCAAAAGGAAAACTCAGTCATCAAAATAGCAACCATTTGCTAACTCAAGGGGCCAATTAGGCAATGGGTTATTCATTGGAAAATTCTAGACGTGGATCAAAACAGTACCAATTAGATTCACATCCTGTGCTAGACCAATAATAGCATACAGAAATATTCCTTGCGCCTTATATCCATGTGGGCTAATGTTCCATTTGTGTTCATTAGGAAGAAGGCTCTTCCTGAGACAGCCATGATTTTTCTTAAAATGTCCATGAGCCATGTGAAAAAAATAGTTAACACTTATATATGTGCATGGGTGTTGTATAACATTTGCTTTAACTTTACCTCCGTTTGTGGAATTTCTGAGTCTATTCTACGCCATGTTAGAATCTAAGAATTAATTGCCTGAGGGAGTTTCATTTCAAGTAGGTAGCTGGCTCAGGGGATCCAGTGTAGGGAGCTCAGAGCTTTGAGACTTGCCATGAGTTTGCTGTACAGCTGGGAAAACTCGTCTCCCTTCCCCAGACCTCAGTCTTCTCATTTGTAAATGGAACCGGTACAACTTCCCTCTTCTCACAGGACTGTTTGCACAGATGATGGCAGCTTATTATGGAAGCGCTTTGAGAAGATGCTATGGAATCCTGTTGGGTACCGTTGGGAGACTAACCTCCAGGCTTATGAAAATGGATATTAAAACCATGCATCTGCTTGTTCCAGTCACTGGGTGTGCATGAACGGTCCCTTAGTTGTATTTATAACACTGTAGTTATTTTTCTGAAGAAAGAAATTAAATTTGCTTTTTCAAATTTTACAAATGCAACCACGAGTTCGTCTGTTTGAGTGCATTTCAAATCATAATTTAGATAATGTCAGGATGGCAATAAAACTTATGAAACAGAGCAAGGGTGGGAAAAGAGAATGCAGGAGAGAAAGAGTCTGATGACTCTGCCTTTCTGCCTGGCAATTCTCTTTTTCTTTTATTCTCCCTCTCTGCCTTTCAATCCCCTGGAACATGTAAACCTTTCTGCTCCTCTTTGTTGAAATGAATCTGGCCAGGTGGCATTAATGCTTGTAAAAGTAAATGGAAACTGCACAGACGGATGGAGAGTCTGACACGTAGTTTCGGATTTTTCTATTCTTTGTAACTGTCATCTGACAGCTCACCTATGATTGGAACTAACCTAGCTCAAAATGGTGAAGCTGAAGACGTCCGAGTGTGCTGCCGCCACCTTCCCTTCCTGACCATGTTTCTCCACTTGTTTCATTTATTCCAGCAGGAGTGTATGCCAGGCTCTACTTGCGTGCAGTCCTGTATACAGTGAGGACTTAACAAGGCCAGTCTCTGCTTATAAGGAACCTGCTGTATTGGGGATGTGCTACCGTTTTTCAGGGAGACAAGGCTTAAGCCCAAGAATTAACTTGCAATGGTGCAGTTTTAAAATTTTCTTTAAAAATTTTATTGATGTACAGTTGGTTTACAGTTTTGCGTTAATTTCTGCTGTACAGCAAAGTGATTCTGTTTTATATATATATATTCTTTTTCAGATTCTTTTCCATTATGGTTTATCACAGGATATTGAATCTAGTTTCCTGTGCTATACAGTAGGACCTTGTTGTTTATAATGGTGCAGATTTAATAGTGGGAAGAGTTTGGGGGTGGGTGAAGGACGCTTGCGGTGTCTCAGAAATCATACTCTATAGCTTATGTTGTTTGTGTATAAGACGGGACCTTACTGTAAGAAAGAGTGTAATCATGTCCATATGGTGAAATGGGAGGCCTTTGGGGTGAGGTTAAATGGCCCCTTCCTCAATACACACACACACACACACACACACACACACACACACACACGCACACACACACACACACACAGAGGAAGGAGGTGAGGAATAACAACAATTGCTTTACATTTGTCTTCATTAGGGACCATTTGCTCACAGTTTGCTCAAGCTGGCTTAGGCAAAGAGGAAAATTTGTCTCACAGAGTCCAGGAGCAGAGACGGGGGCTCCCAGGGGGCCTGAGTCCAGGAACTGAAAAGCCACCGGGAGTCATGTCAGCTACACTGTGGGGCCTCAGGGTCTCTGCTTCCCTTTGTCAGCCTGATTCACTTTTCTCTCCTCTGTTGACTGGTTTTCTTAGCTCACACATGCACCAAGCATATCTGCCTTCCCTGGTATATCAAGAATCCTAGGGTCCCAACTCCAAATTCCCCAAATCAGTGACTCTAACTGACCTTTACATTGACCTAAAGTTAGTCATTTGACCAAATTGCTCCAATCAGCATGGTCCAGTCAGGAGACCACTTTTTGACTAATCAGCTTTGGCTGGGTCTCAGAGTGGGTGGGGGAAGCAGATTCTCGGAAGGAGAATGTCCAGAGGGTACAGAAATGGGCATCTCTGGCACAAGATTTAACTTTTGTTGTTTATGAAATGATTTTGCAGATTTTCCAGGTTCTTTGCTTTTACATCTTTCTTCTTTTCTTAACCTTAATCATAGCACTGCCTGTTGGCTCAGGAAAAATTATTTCACTTTATTTCTTAATAACAACCATGGTTTAACTAATAGTTTAACGGATAGGGTCTGATGTAAGAAATGTAGGTTTCTCTCCTGGAGCCTACAATTTAGTGGAAAAGACAGATTAAGAAAAAAATAACCCATATACACACACAAAACTAAAACAAGTAAACAAAATAATTACAAGTTGTGTTAAGAGAGGAAACAGAGTGTTGAGTTAGAAAAGATGGGTTGGGCAGGAGGAGAATTTATCTTAGATGCAGTTGCAGGAGGACTACTCCCAGAGGTTGACTTCTTTTTTTTTAATGTCTTTATTGCAGTATAATTGCTTTACAACGGTGTGTTAATTTCTGCTGTATAACAAAGTGAATCAGCTATACATATACATATATCCCCATATCCCCCCACCTTGTGTCTCCCTCCCACCCTCCCTATCCCACCCCTCTAGGTGGTCACAGAGCACCAAGCTGATCTCCCTGTGCTATGTGGCTGCTTCCCACTAGCTATCTATTTTATGTTTGGTAGTGTATATGTGGAGGTTGACTTCTTAGTGGAGTTTGAAGGAACCAATCATGAAAAAGGTGGTGGGAAGGATGTGCTAAAAAATATTTTAAGCAGAGAAAGGGCAGCATCCGCTCAAAGATGCAAAATCTCTGAGGAGAAAAAGAACTTAATTTGCTTTTAATTCCCAACACTCCCCATGTTCCAGCTCTCCTACATGTCAGATCATTGAGAAATGGAAGGTCTTTTGTAGGCTCTGTCAAGTTGTACTGCAAAAAATTAAATTATACTACAGCAGGTATACATTAGCTCACTTACTTCAATGAGTAATTCACTGAATTCAACATTCAAGATGGTAGGATTACATTATCATATAATATCTGGCCATTTGCTTGGAGATATTATATGCAGCATTTGGTATTCTTGGATCTTGAGATTGGAGAGATCTGGGTTTGGGGCTTGTCTTTGTGACTTACTAGTTGTATAACTGTGGGCAGGTTATACAATTGTTCTGTGTGTCATTGGTTTCTTCATCTTCCCCATCTCAGCCTTCCTCTCTGGCTCACATAGATTTTTTTGTGAGAATTATATTAAATGGGGAAATGTATATAAAACGACTAGCATGGCATTTGATACTCACAACATATTAAAAGCAATAAAAAAAGTGTGTTCACATCTCCTGTGCCTCCAAATCAAATTCTAGCAAGCTGGCTCCTTTTCAGTGCTCCTTGGGCAGTTTAGTACATAAAATAATTGTGTGACGAATACTTTGGAACACATAGAGGACTGGGTCGGAATACGGGAGGGTACTTTTCTTTCTCTCCAATTCCTTCAATGCAGTGAAAGGAAATTAACATCAGAAATTGAGAGGAGTTCCTCGAATGGATGGGATTGGAAAGAACCAAGAAAATCACAGTCCAAACCCACCTAGTAGAAAACTACTGTCAAGTAAGAGTAGAATGACGGGGGCTTCCCTGGTGGTGCAGTGGTTGAGTCCGCCTGCCGATGCAGGGGACGCGGGTTTGTGCCCCGGTCCGGCAAGATGCCGCGGAGTGGCTAGGTCCGTGAGCCATGGCCGCTGGGCCTGCGTGTCTGGAGCCTGTGCTCCGCAACGGGAGAGGCCACAACAGTGAGAGTCCCGCATACCGCAAAAAAAAAAAAAGAGTAGAATGAGGAAAACTATGAGCTCAGCTTCAGCAAATGCAATGAGCAGGAAGAGAGTCCTGGCACAATTGTTAGAAACTAAATTGAGAACTGTCTTCAGAACAAGAGGGGTAGTTACAACTCTCACTAACCTCTTGCCAAACAGTAAGTTTGGCTAAAAAACGCAGGTGGGGATGCAAATGATATGACTGACAAAGTGGGAATATAAATTGGTGCATTCATAATGAAAAACAGTATGGAGGTTCCTTAAAAAAATGAAAATAGAACTACCATATGATCCAGCAATTCCACCCCTGGGTATATATTTGGAAAAAATGAAAACACTAATTTGAAAGGATATACGCATCCCAATGTTCATAGCGGCACTATTCACAACGGCCAAGACATGGAGGCAATCTGTGTCCATCAACAGACAAATGGATAACGATGTGATAAATATATATATATCACATATATTTATCACACACATATATATCACATCTTCACTTATATAAATATATAAAAACACATTATATATATAAAACACATAAAAAATGATGAAATTTTGCCTTTTGCAGCAATGAGGATGGACCTAGAGAATATTATGCTTAGTGAAATAAGGCAGACAGAGAAAGAAAAATACTGAATGATATCACTTATATGTGGAATCTAAAAAATAATACAAATGAATGTTTGTGAAAAACAAAAACAGAATCGCAGGTATAGAGAAATAACTAGTTACCAAAGTGGAGAGGGAAGGTGGGGCAAATTAGGGGTATGGGATTAACAGATACAAACGACTTCATATAAAATAGATAAGCACCAAGGATATATTGCATAGAACAGGGAATTATAACCATTATCTTGTAATAACTTTTAATATTGTCTAAATAAAATAGTGAGATAGTTTATACAAATAACCCCCCAAAAAACAAAACACAAGAGGGGAAATTACCCTGTGTGTTGGGGAGCTTCTCGGGTGACTGGAGGGCCTGGGGGTGAAATAACCAAGATGACCTCAAGAAAGTTCCAGAATCCATGAGATACCAAGGAGAGAGAAGAAGGAAAGACACTCTTCTCAGGAGGGGAATCACTGAAGTTCTTCACTGAGAGAGTAGAGTCCTCCTCACTTTGGCAGCTGGGGAGGGGTCCCCAGCCTGCCTGCGGTCCAAGCTTCCTGGTTTGGGTGTCCTCTTCACAAAGAACCTCTTCAGGGGAAAGGCCTTTTGGGGAAACCAATCAGACACAATTATAGAAGAAACACTTGCCAGCTACCCACAGTCATCTGAACATGAAGGGACAACAAACAAGTATCAGGTATTTGTGCAAAACCAACAGCATGAAGAAGAAGTACCAAGATTAACAAGAACTGCTGATCTTGGAGGAAAAAGGGACAATTCAGGTAACAGAAGAGAAGTTAAAAAAAACACTGCGAGGGAAGTGCACTGGTTAAAACAATAACAACAATAGGCTGCTCTGAAAAACAAGACGCAGAGAGCAAGAAATAATCCCAGAAAGTGAAAAATATGAAATGGAACATCAACTATGCCTCAATAAAAGTGAAATGGAAAATACAGTGAAGGGACTGAGCAATAGAATAGGCCAAATTAGTGATCTGGAAGATAGACTCAGGAAACCTACCAGAACTTAGAGCAAAAATACACAGAGATGGAAATACAAGGATGAGTTAAGGGACAAAACAGATCAATCCAGGAAGGCCCCAAATATCAACTGAACAGGGATTCCAGAGTCAGAGAACAGAGACATAGGAAAGAAGGAAATAATGAAGGAAGTATTTCTCCAAGCTAAAAAGAGACAATCATCTATTTTTGTACAGAAAATATTAAAAGCAATAATGGCTAAATAGTGGATGATCTTACTCCATTTTGCCCCTTATTTAGATTTCTCCAAACTTCAACAATAAATATCTATTTGATTTAAAAACATATCTATCTTTGAAATTAGAATATAAATAAAACACAGACACACTTGATATAAAAAAATAAAAGAACATAGGAAGTCTTTATACTTTTCATTCACAACTTTTCACCTAAGTCTTTAAATAGGGAGGGGTGACTTTAGTAAATGTCCTAGTGAGCTTTTATCTGGAAACAAACAAACAAACAAACAAAAACCCCATCTATTTTAAAGGCGTCACTAAAAGCCATTAAAACTAATGTAAAAAAAAAAATCCATACTAGAAAATCCTGGCAAAATGAACAGAATCTAAGGATAAAAAAAAAATCTGAAAACCTTCCAGAGAGAAAAGAAGTTTTATCTACTATAATGGACAATAGTAGGTATAGTTTTTCCTTTCTTGTTTGCTTTTCCTTCTCCTTTTTCCCAGTAAGAGCAGCTTCCTTCCTTCCTTCCTTCCCTCCCTCCCTTCCTCCTTCCCTCCCTCCCTCCTTCCCTCCCTCCCTCTTTCCCTTCCCCCCTCCCCCTTCCTTTCTTTCTTTCTTTCTTTTTCTCTATCTTTCTCTTTTTCTTTTTAGAGAATCTTTTCTCTCTCCACTCCACTCAGGGACTACAATTTACAGGATCACCTAGCTAAACCCAGGCCACAGGGAGAGGTCCAGGACCCAGGGACCCAGACCTGATCCATTAGAGAATGGCATTCCCTGGCTAGTGTGATTAGCTCATGATGGCAGGTGACTCAAAAGGCTAACGCAGAGTCCCCTCCAGGCTTTCTGCATGTGTTAGTGGAGAATGGATCCCTTTCTTACGGGTTCTGTGGCTGCAGGGATGTTAGCTGCAGCTGTGTGTAGCTATCTTTCTTGCACAGAGGAAGCTTGTCTGAGCCCAAGTATGAGCCCAATTTATAGAAAGAAACACAGAAAAATGGAGCCACAAGACATCGGAAAGAACCCTGATGACACCATTTGGACCATTGGATTCAGCCATGCTTGAGGCCAGCTCCACCTCTGGACTGCCCAGGTTTGAGTCTCTCAATTCCCTACTTGGCTGGAGCTAGTTTGAGTTCAGTTTCTGTAATATGCACCTGCAAAGGAATGAACATCAGACTGGCCTCCAACTTCTTACTAGTTACACAGATGCTAGAAGATAAGGCAGAAAGATGTTCAAAGTTCTGAGGGAAAATAATTTTTTTCAGGAGTTTTAAAAATTTATTTTAATTTTTATTTTTTATACAATTTTTAATGAGCAAAAAATAACTTTGAACCTAGAATCTTACCTTCATTCAAACCAGCACTCCTGTGTGAGGACAAAATAAAGAGATATTTAGGACGGGTAATGACTTCGAAAGTTTTCTATTCACAGAACTTGTCTGAAAGAATTCCTCAGGGAGGTATTATAGCAAAAAGATAAAATGGTTTCAAGGAGCAGGAAGGTGGAATATGGAAGAGGGTTGCACAAAGTCATTAGTAAAACTTATAATTAATCTGAATATATACGGATGCATAATACAAAAATATCCACCATAGCCTGGAACTAAAAGTCTGAATAACTGCTGCTGTTAGGTTACTAAGATTCTTACGTTGTTAGGAAGAAGCTACAGATACTAAATCTAGGCACTGATAAAAAAATTTAATGATTTGTCAAAATTTAACGTCAACCACTAGAAAAACAGAAATAAGAAGTGTAATTTCCAGATCATAAAAGAGGAAAACAAAATCCCAATCTGTTAAAAGGCCAGTGTGGGGAAAAAAATTAACAAGACACATGGGAAGAGAAAGCAGAAAACAGGCCAACAGGAATAAACCCAAACAGAAGAGGGACGGCAAGGCTCGTGTGAGTGGGTTAAAACCTGGAATGGGAGCACCAGGAAGGTAGGAATCATCGTTGGTTCTGTGCATTGCCTAGTCTCTTAGTAAATATCTGTTGAATGAATGGATCCAGATTCTAAGATTAGTTTTTCAAAATCCTGTTTAAAAACTAGATCTAAATTGAACAAACAATCTACACACACCACATGCACACCCAATAAGGCTGAAAATAAAGGGGTGGGAAAATATTTTCCAGGAAAAGGCTGACACAAAGGGCAAGGGTGGTAATATTTGTATCAGATAAAAAAAATTCAAGGTCAAATGAACTAAAGTGAATCAAGAGCAATATTTTATATGACCGTCTAGCTGGGAAGCACAAGTAAATCAACTGAACCGATAAGGGCAGTCAGTACGGAGACAAGATGCAAAATTAACCTGCACAAATTAATAGCTTTTTTATATGCTTGCAATAATAACCAATTAGAAAACTAAAAGGATAAAAGATCCAAATCACATTCACAATAGCAACAAACCCCAGAAAATACCAAGAATATGGATATGATAAACCGAACCAGAAATGGGCAAGACTGGAATGAACAAAGAACTATAAAATGAAACTGAGAACATTATAAAACAAAACAAAACAAATCCTAAATGAAAGGAGAGACACTTCCTAGGTGGAATAAATCAATATTGTATACTGAGAGTTCTTCCCCAATCAGCCTACAAAGTCAGTACAATCCAAATAAAATTCCCAGAATTCGGCAAACTTATTCCAAAATTAATATGGGAGGAAAGAAGCATGAGAACACTTTAAGCCTGAGAAACACTTGAAGAAGTAAAAGAGGAATGGCTTGGGCTTCCCTGGTGGTGCAGTGGTTGGGAGTCTGCCTGCCGATGCAGGGGACACGGGTTCGTGTCCCGGTCCGGGAGGATCCCACATCCCGCGGAGCGGCTGGGCCCGTGAGCCATGGCCACTGAGCCTGCGCGTCTGGAGCCTGTGCTCTGCAGCGGGAGGGACCACAGCAGTGAGAGGCCCGCGTACCACACACACACAAAAAAAGAGGAATGGCTTGCCTACCAGATATGAAAATATGCTTCCAAAATTTAATAATTGAAACTGTGTGTTGTTGGTGCAAAAACTGACAAATACATTAGTAATACAGGATACGGGATCTGGGAACAGAAGAATCAATTTATGGGACATTATGATAAAGATGACATTTCAGTTAGTGGGGAAATGATGTTCAAAAAATGTTGAGATAATTACCTATTCATTTTGGAAAAGAAAGTTAGGTTTCAATGTTATACCATCACAAAAGTAAATTAGTGATGTATTAAAAAGCTAATCGTAAAATCTAAATATAAATCATTGAAAGAAAATATAGGATAATATTTTTTGATCATGTTGAAATGGAGAAGGCCTTCTTATATAAGACACAGACCAACAAATCAAAAAAGAAATCATTGCTGGATCTGACTACATTAAAAAAAAACTTCTCTATGGGCAGAAAAGATTTCAAGATAAAAATACATAGAAGATTAATGTACATAATACCTAACTCATAAGTCAACAGAAAACTCCATAGAAAAATGAGGCAGTATGGGGAGGGGGAAGGATAAGCTGGGACGAAGTGAGATAGTGGCATGGACATATATACACTACCAAACGTAAAATAGATAGCTAGTGGGAAGCAACTGCATAGCACAAGGAGATCAGCTCGGTGCTTTGTGACCACCTAGAGGGGTGGGATAGGGAGGGTGCGAGGGAGGGAGACGCAAGAGGGAAGAGATATGGGAACATATGTATATGTATAACTGATTCACTTTGTTATAAAGCAGAAACTAACACACCATTGTAAAGCAATTATACTCCAATAAAGAAAAAATTCTTAAAAGAAAAAAAAAAGAAAAATGAGGAAGGAATATGAATAGGCAATTCACAATAGAAGAAATATAAAAGGTCACTATGCATGTGAAAAATACTCAACATTATTAAGGAAAGGAAATTGCAAATTAAAATAAGAATACAATATCAATTTTTACCCATAATAAGATTGACAACAATTTTAAAAAGTGAAAACCTTTCAATAATGGCACATAGAAAGTTTGGCTGCAAGTAATAGTACAAAGACATGACTTCAACTGCCTTGAGGAATTAGTGAATTTGTGATCTATCATAACCAAAAGTCTAGAGGGACAGCCGGTTCTAGGTGTGGAAACTTCAGTGGTTTGTAGTAACATCAGGAACCCAGGTTCCTTCTTTTCCTCTGCGAAACTTTTCTTAAGATTTTCCTCTTAGTGGCAAGAGGGTTGAGGCAATTCCAGGTGCCACAGGCAGTCCTGATCAGTTTCAGAGGAAGAGGGAGTCTTCTTTTTGTGACCCTTTTAGGAATGAGGAAATCTTTCCAGAAGTTTCCTCAGGCAGATTTCTCTCTGTGTTTCATTAGCCCAGAACTGGGTCCCCTGCCCAGCACTGAATCCATCTCTGGAAGGGACTTGCTTGGGTTTATCCTTATCATCTGAGAGGTCGATCACCATGACTTTTCTAAGGAGGGTGTGGGAAACTGGTACTCTCATGTTGATGGGAGAGTGAATTGGTACAGCCTATTGGTATTTTTCAAAAGACAAAATTGGCACATCTTTTGAATCATCACTCCGAGGCATCTTTGCTAACAGAATTAACGGTGTCTTGCATAAGAGACATTTATGAGAGACATTTATGATGGACATTTATAAATATTTATATTTATTTATGAGGATAAATATTTATATTTATTCTGAAACGACGCTTATCTTAAAAATTCTATATCCTTTGAATATCCCATCAGTAGTGGAATAATATATTCACACAATGCAATACATAGCAGTAGTTTCAAAAAATCCCTAAGACATAAGAGAGCAAAAACGGGAGCAAAAATGGGAGCAGAAAAAGAGCAAAATTTTTTAAAAATTAAAAAAAATTTTATTGTGGCTACGGTACGTTGAGTTGCCCTTTTGTAGTCTGGTCTTCTTCTTTCAGTCAGTCCCTGCTCTCAAAGGGAGCATAAATTTAAAAAAATCAAGTTACAAAACTGCTACATTTATGTTAAAAACACACATACCAACTACAACTATTTGCATACAAATGCATAGAAAAGAAACTCAAAGGATACCTGAGGAGTATGTAGATTATTCTTTCTCTTTTTTTTGACTTTCTTTCCCCTTACATTCTGTGCTGCCAAAGTGAGCACTGCTTCTTTTTTTTTTAATTTCAAGTATATTGAGATATAATTTCATACTATAAATTGCACCTACTTTGAGTGTATGGTCAGATGAGTTTTGACAAATATGTACATGTGTATAATCATCACCACAATCAAGATACAGAATATCACCCCTAAAAGTTACTTTGAGCCTCTCCCCAGTCAATCCCCCCCACCAATGACCAGCAACTATTCTCTGATTTCTATCACTATAGATCAAATTATCTTTTCTAGACCTTCATGAAAATAGAACACACAGTATGGACTCTTGGTTCTGCATAAAGATTTTGAGATTCATCAATTTTGTTGCATGTATCAGTTAGTTCACTCTTTTTTGTTACTAATAATTCCATTGTTTGAAAATACTAGGACTTGTTTATCCATTCACCTTCTGGTAGGTATTTGGATTGTTTCAGGTTTTTGGCTATTATGAATAAAGCTGCTATGAAACTCGGGTACTAGTCTTTGTGTGCATGTATGTTTTTATTTATCTTGGTATCTTTCTCTCTCTCTCTCTCTCTTTTAGAGAGGGAGTACAATTATTTCCAGAAGCCCCCCAGCAGACTTTCACTTATGTACCATTGGCTACTCCTGTTTCACCTTCACACAACTTATCCAATTACTAGAAAGAGGAATGGGGTCACCTTGAATCAATCAGTGCACATCTTTTGAAGCTGGGGGCTGAGGTCCTTCCTGGAGCAAATTGCCTCCCCAAATGAAATTGGGATCCTACAAACACAGGGAAAAGGGAAGTAGGAAGTCAACCGCGTCTGCCTCTGTACTTCATCCATGTGTATTTTTACTATGAAATATGGTAGTTGCATTACTTGTATATCACAGTAAGAGCCTTTCCTCAACATAAAGGTGCTTAAGCAGATCTGTTGCTGACAGATATTCAAAATAGTCCTAGAAATAAGCCAAGAAGAGAAAAACATATAAAAAACCTTGACAGATAGGAAGAGAATTGCTCTGGGGAATAGGATATGGGGGCATGAGTGTTGTATGCAGAGATTTTTACCAACTGGCTGCCAGATGTGGGCCTGCCCTGGGCTGAGGCACAACTGGTCTGCCCTACAGTAAATCAGATGTAGGAGGCAAGGACCATCTGGCACGTAAACTTGGCAGAGCCTGGAAAGATAAGTTAACTCGCGTGTGAAGTTATTATTATTATGGATTCGCATGAATGGAGCCCTGACACCTGCAGCCGGGTGAGCTGCCTCTTTCCCCTCAGGGGCTCCTCTTCTGCTGCCGCCACAGGGCAGCCAAGGAAGGGTCCCCTGGCCCCTCAGCACTGCTCTTCCGGTCAGGGCTGGCCGTGCTTTAGCTCCAGAGATGCTAAAGGAGCTCTGGCCCTTTAAGCATCCCTTACTTGGCACTTCCTCCCTTTCTCAGCCCTCCCTCCCTTGTTTTCTCTTCCTAAGAGTTTGTCTCCCTTACTTGCCAAGCTTCTCAAATGCAGGGACCAGATCTCATTGATTTTGTTCCCCATCCTTTCTCCTAGCATCCTACCTTGAACAAAGTAGATGTTCAGGTCTTGAAAATGTCCTTGGCACAGGTTAGGACCAGAGGGAAGTATTGTGACAGTAACATTTCCACCTTCCACTATTTGCACTCCTTTCCAGAAACTTGTTGATTGGTAACGTCTGAGAAGGACCCCAGCAAATTCTTCTTTAGTGCACATTTCAATTTGTAAGCTTGGCCCTGAAACATCTTGTTTGCCCTAATTCTCTGATATCCGCTACTAAGAATCATAACCGGAGTTGGAAGGCACCTTGGAGGTAAGCATTTTACAGACAGAAGCCCAGAGCTGAAGGTCTTGCTCAGGTCATATTGCTAGTTGGTGACAGAATAGAATGGTTACTTATAACCCATCTTATTCCTGCAAAGATCTTAGAACAGTTTTCAAGGATAACTAAAATACAAGATAGCAAGATGACAATGAGGAAGAAAAGAAGAAAGCAAATAACTTAAAAAGGAGTTGAGAATGAGCTCCAAACAGAAACCTATAACAAGAAGATAACAAACTTGGCTTTTAAACGTCTGTAAGTCAAAACAGAAAGGAGATCTGGCCAGACACAAAATACACAATGTGTGTGAAAGAAAAATAGCCCAGTAGCCCAGAGAAGTCCAATTCCTGTTGGTGCCAGTACCTGACAGGCATCACCCATAAGAAGGGCTCTGTTTGTTGTAACAAATGTCCTCCACACCATTCCAAAGGTACACAGAAAAATCTCCGAGTGAGGGGCTGGTGGCTGATGGCAACACAGAGAAACATCCTGAAAAAAGCACTTTACGGTGGATGTGGGGAAAACTGAAAATCAAAGCCTGGATCTGTAGTGGAGGAAAAAAGCTTGCTAAACTGAGATGTGAAAGAATTTAATTCAGAGTTCTGTGACATCAGGAGTACAATAATAATTACTGTTCTTAATTATGACCCAGAGGCACCGTAGATCCTAAAGTATTTTCGGAATCATCTAAGAGAAGCTCTTTTAAAAAAAGGTTCAATCTGGTTTCATGTTAATTTAGCACTTAATTAGGTACTGTCATCTGTTCTAGCTGTTATTTCATATATTTATTTTATCCCCTTAATTAGATTGTCATTTTTTTGAGGACCAGGGTGCAGGTATAGGGAAAGTACCATTTTACTTAACAAACGCAATATGAATCCTTTAGATTGATTATGGAGGGGAAAATCTCTCCATAAGGAAGGACAGCTGGACTTTTCAGTTGATTCTTCTGAGCTCTGTGAATCTATACGGTTTCTACCACAAGAATGGGAGGGGGTACTGTTTTCTCTATTAATACCATTCCTTTATTCCAGTCCCCTAATATCCTATAGCACATTTGAGACTAATTTGGAATATTAAATAAGACCTTATAAAAGGCTTGGGGAAAACAATTATAGTTAGTAATCTGAAACTATAGAATCTAATTTACAACCGTTACCAACATTAACACCAACAGTATAATATAGGGATTGGGAATCCCAGCCCTACCATTTACTACTTGGGCAGTTTGTTTAACATCTCTGTTCCTCATTTTCCTCATCTGTAAAAAGATAATAGTGGTACTTATCTCATAGAGGTGTGTGAGGATTAAACAAACACTTATAACAGTGTCTGTACATAATAAATATGTGTAGACTATTAATATTATAACTGAGCACTATTTATAAGTCAGACATTTTATATATATATATACTCAATCTTCACATAATGCCCTAATCCAGTGATTAGCAAATTTTTTGGTCTCAAGACCTCTTACACTCTTAAAATTTATTTAGGACCCCAAAGACCTTTTTTTAATGTAGGTTAAGTCTAGATGAATGATATATATATGAAAAATTAAACCTGAGAAAATTTTAAACTAGGAACTTAAAATAACAATAATAAACCAAAAACATATTAACAAAATAACATAATTATTATAAAAATATATTTTAAAAACAAAAAATTATGGGAAAGGGGCATTGTTTTGCATTTCTGCAAATGTCTTTAATGTCTGGCTTAAAAGAAGATAATTAAATTTTCATAATTGCTTCTGTATTTATACTGTTGGAAAGTATTGTTTTGGTTCAAGTATTCAATATATGAAGAAAATCTGTCATCACACAGATATGTAGCTGAAAAGGAAAGAGTATTTTACTAGCCTTTTTTTATAGTAGTGGTCCTCTTTGCTACTATACCAAAATTCTACAAGTGATAGTTTCCTAAAGGCTTGTTGCAATCGGGAATCTGAAACCATACCAATGAAATTTTCATTATCTGTTATTACATTAAAATTCATTGGTTTGTCTTGCACTTTGAATGAATGAATCATTTACCCATGCATGCCTTTTTTTTTTTTTTAAGATGCTGGGGGTAGGAGTTTAGTAATTATTTATTCATTTTTGCTGTGTTGAGTCTTCATTTCTGTGCAAGGGTTTTCTCTAGTTGTGGCAAGCGGGGGCCACTCTTCATCGCGGTGCGCAGGCCTCTTACTGTTGTGGCCTCTCTTGTGGCGGAGCACAGCCTCCAGACGCGCAGGCTCAGTAGTTGTGGCTCACGGGCCTAGTTGCTCCACAGCATGTGGGATCCTCCCAGACCAGGGCTCGAACCCGTGTCCCCTGCATTAGCAGGCAGACTCTCAACCACTGCGCCACCAGGGAAGCCCCATGCATGCCTTTTAAACATCATGCATTGATCACATGAAAAATGTCACTGAGTTACACAGATCACCTAAATTTGGAACATTGACATTTGTTAATATCACAACCAATCTCATTTAAAAAGTCTTTAAGTACTGGAGAGCTGTTAAGCTCACAGGTTTTCCAAAATTCTAATTTTCCCTTGAAAGTTTAAATTTTATTATTGGAACAAGCACTATCTGTTGTCTCCCTCAAAGTGGTAGACTCACTTTGTTCATACCCAAGCCCAAATAACCATAGTTTGTCTGCCAGTCATTCCTTCCAGTTGAAATGGTGTTCCATGAAAAAAGAGCTGGTTCAGCCTACAGCGCATTCACATCAGTGCTTTTCCTTGAGACAACCATTGTACTTCTGTCTAAACACAGGTGTTCTGTATGTACTTCCCATTTTGTCACATAACATATTAAAAAAATACATACTATATACGGTTGAGGTTTAATAAAATTAATAATTATTACTGCTTCATGAAGGTCATTCTTGAGGACATTCTTTCTGCAAGTGCAAGGAATACAATGGTTAGTGGTTTGGCACCCCTGCCTTGATTCATGCTAAGGCAACCGTAGTTTCATCTAGCTTTTCTTTTGCGTTGTCAGAGGAAATGTCAACACAGTGAAAAAAAAGGCAGGTAACATCTTAGTATTATTATGAAAATAGTTTTTCTCTTGTAGACCTTCTAAAAGATTCTAGGGGACCCCTAGATCTCTTCCCTACATGTTTTGTATTTGAACGGGTGGGGTTCTTCAAAATAAAACGAGACCAAGCTTACTCGCAGGGGTGTGGATATTGTAAAGCTATCATTCATAAGGAAGTGTCTACATCCAGTCTTGGGAAGATGGCCTATCCTATGTTGTCAGAGCTCTTAGTGGCCCCACAGATCCTGGCCTAGTCCCAAGCCCATTGTAGCATGAACACTGCCCTGTAAGGGTGGTCCTCTCCCCTCCATACGGCTGGCTGTGAGTGATGTCGCTGACTCTGAGTTGGTCCATGGAGGAGAGATAGGCTGCTAGAGGCATTATCCATGCATCTCTGACCCTCATGTGCTTCTCTCTGACCAGGGAATCCATATGCTCATATCTTTAGGTCTGTGACTATAGTCACCACTCATATGTTGATCTTTATCCTGCCCAGAGCAGTATTCAGTTGAGGATAAGAAGTACAGGTTGGGGATGGTGGCAATGGTAATATTGTGGGATAAAGACACACAGAAGCCCTGCTCAAGCTAATAAATGGAGTGATTCTTCAAAGTCATACTTTTTTTGTTGTAGTTGAAAGAATAAAAAAAAAAACACGCATGTGCCTTACCAACCAGAATTGACAAATGTTCATCCTTTGCCATATTCATTGTAGGTCTATTTAAATAAAAGAAATAAAACACTACAAACAAGATTTAAGCCCCCTAAGCCTATATCCTTTAAATATTCATTTCACATTTATTTTGAAGGATGGCAGTGAGGAAAGGCCAGGGAAGGACAATTACCTCTCCTCCTCCCAGCAGTTCATCTCTCCCCAACCTTGCCTGCCCCATTCAGCAAACAAAAAGCAACACAGTTAATGCATAAATTCTCCTTAGAAGGCAGTTTTGCAGCTGATCTCCCCCCATCCCACCCCAAGACCCCCCATTCCAATATGCCAACCACACGCTGACTCCTTTTTTTTAAAAAAAATACTACTAATCTAATGTAAATATGTTTTTTTAAATATAAATTATTTACTTATCTATTTTTGGCTGCATTGGGTCTTCGTTGCTGTGTGTGGGCTTCTCATTGCAGTGGCTTCTCTTGTTGTGGAACACAGGCTCTAGGCGTGTGGTCTTCAGTAGTTGTGGCACGCGGGCTCAATAGTTGTGGCTCACGGGCTCTAGAGCTCATGCTCAGTACTTCTGGCACATGGGCTTTGTTGCTCTGGGACATGTGGGATCTTCCTGGACCAGGGCTTGAACCTGTGTCTGCCGCATTGGCAGGCGGATTCTTAACCACTGAGCCACCAGGGCAGTCCCATGCTGACTCTTTTTGAGAGGGGTTCTAGAAACTATAATTTTCCAGATCTAGTTTCATTTCATGGGGATTTTGATGCTCCTTATAAACTGGTTGTCTGTGGACTGCCCAGGCCTGTTCAGTCCTTCTTGTCCGGCTGGAGTTACGGGACCCTAGCAATGCCCACACAGATGACTTGGTCAAGCAAATTGGCAGTTGTTTGGGTCTATAGTCAGGAGTAAGAAAGAGCACAAACAATCCAGTCTTGCTCTTTTTTTCTTCCCAATCTCTCCAGCTACAGTAAATCAGATTGCCTGACAATTTTTTGTGTGTGCTGCATCTGAATCTAATGCCATCAACCTAGAGATTTCCGTTATATCACTCAGCGTATGGCAAGAGCAATACGCTTCTCTGATTAGTGAGGCTGAAAAGCAGAAATGAATCACCGCGCCTTTGAATTCTAGAACATGGGTCTGGGATGAGCAAATGCAGGAGGTCGGCCAAAACACAACCCCAGGGACTCAATCCTTAAATGATTTAAAATCAACATAAGCCTGGAGACTTTTCCTGAAAAAATATCCCCATTTAATAGGCAATAAGGAGAGTGGTGAGGTGGTAGGGCTAAGGAAAAGGCTGGGAAGACACCTGCTTCTGATGATCCTTTGCTCAGTTTCCCTCCCTGTAAGATGGAGCCACTCATCATGATCTGCTCTCAGGGGGCTGTCAGTGTGAGCAGCGTATTTTAGAAAATGGCTTAGAAAATACCTTACAACAAGTTAAAGGCAACTTCACAGGGACAAGCCTTGGGCTTTATACCATACAAGGAGAAAATAACAGAGCTAGTCTCCCAGATCAGCTAAGTTTCCAACCAGGAAAACAGGAATTACTGTGGCTCTTCTCAGAAAATGGGAAGGAATGTAGGGGCTCTTATAAGCCAACTGGAATAAAAGCTAGCGTGCTCAATGGTCTATCATTTGAGGATCAGGTAGAGCAGGAGAGAATGTTAAGAACATCTGGAGAGTGGGAGAAAGGGCATATCGAGGAATTTGCATAAACTAATAACAAATAGGCTTAGAAGGACGCTTAAAGGTTACCTCATCTAATCCCCAAATCAGATCCCCTACCTGCTCATTCCATCAGCTGATTGTCACGTCCTTGCATGAAAGTTTCCAGTGACAGGGATTTACTGCTTCTTGAAGTAGCCCTTCTTAGTTTTGCGTATCTTGCATCATTATAGATTGTTTACCAAATTTCCTTCATGAAGCATTATTGCAATGAGTCTCCTTATCTCCTAAACCATCCTCTTTGGATATGCCCATTGGTCTGGGTCCCTGATGAGGTGTGTCACTCAGTGCTCCAAAGAAAGCCTAACCACCTGTGAGCAGCCTTGAACTGCTATCAGCTGACTTCTTCACGTCCCGTTTTGCCTCACCCCTCACCTTCCCACCTGTGTGCTGCGAGGGGGGAAGGTGGGAGGATGGAGGCAGGGAACATGGTGTTGATGATGGCTTGGTAGATGAGACATGGCCTTGCCTTTTTAGCTTTAACCTCCACACTCACCATTTTACCTTCTCTCTAAAGGGGTTGTATGCCTGCTTTTTGTGTTTGTGACAACGTTCTGCAGACGCTGGTTGACAATTATATTCTAGAGCTGAAATTCTCCCGGGTGAAACCTGACAGTCACAGCAGGTCAGAAGGTATGTCTTGGCTCAACACTGCATAGTTTCTATAGTGCAGTGGTTCTGCAGTGTGGTCCTTGGGCCAGTGGCATTAGAACTTATTAGAAAAGGGAATATGTTAGAAATGCAAACTATAGGACCTCACCCCAATCCTGTTGTGTCAGATACTTCTGGGCTGCAGCCCAGCGCTCTGCTTTAACAAACCCTCCAGGTGGTTCTGATTTGAAATCAACAAATAGAGGGGATACTATTGGTGCCTCACCCAAATGCACCCATATAGACTGTGCACTCATTCCTAGCTACCATACTGGCTGCCAAAGACTTGTGATGGGTCCCTTCTTACGAGAATTGCCCTCAGCCTACCAGGAGCCTCCTTGCCATGGGAGGTGATGCAATGTACCCCCTTTCTTATCCAGAAACCAATGACTGACATAGGGTAGGAAAGCCTGGCCCATTGCCTCCAGAGAGAACCACTTTGTGCTCCAAAGCTCAGGTGGGACCAGACTGAAACTGAGACCATGACTGTGTTGAGCTTTCATTCCCTGTGGTCTCCAGCTGCCTTCTCTCCTCTTCTGAGAGCAATTTCTCAATAAATGATCTTCAAAAGACACTGATAAAAGAAATCAAAGATGACACAAACAGATGGAGAGATATACCACGTTCTTGGAGTGGAAGAATCAATATTGTGAAAATGACTATACTACCCAAAGCAATATACAGATTCAGTGCAATCCCTATCAAATTACCAATGGCATTTTTTGCAGAACTAGAACAAAATATCTTAAAATTTGTATGGAGACACAAAAGTCCCAAAATAGCCAAAGCAATCTTGAGGGAAAAAAAATCAGAGCTGGAGGAATCAGGCTCCCTGACTTCAGACTATACTACAAAACTACAGTAATCAAGACAGTATGGTACTGGCACAAAAACAGAAATATCGATCAATGGAAGAGGATAGAAAGCCCAGAGATAAACCCACGCACCTATAGTCAACTAATCTATGACAAAGGAGGCAAGAATATACAATGGAGAAAAGACAGTCTCTTCAATAAGTGGTGCTGGGAAAACTGGGCAGCTACATGTAACAGAATCACATTAGAATACTACCTATCACCATACACAAAAATAAACTCAAAATGGATTAAAGACCTAAATGTAAGACCAGACACTATAAAACTCTTAGAGGAAAACATAGGAAGAACACTCTTTCACATAAATCACAGCAAGATCATTTTTGACCCACCTTCTAGAGTAATGGAAATAAAACCAAAAATAAACAAATGGGACCTCATGAAACTTAAAAGCTTTTACACAGCAAAGGAAACTACAAACAAGACAAAAAGACAGCTCTCAGAGTGGAAGAAAATACTTGCAAATGAATCAATGGACAAAGGATTAGTCTTCAAAATATAAAAACAACTCATGCAGCTCAATATTAAAAGACCAAACAACCCAATCGAAAAATGAGCAGAAGACCTAAATAGACATACAGATGGCCAAGAGGCACATGAAAAGCTGCTCAACATCACTAATTATTAGAGAAATGGAAATCAAAACTACAAAGAGGTATCACCTCACACCGATTAGAATGGGCATCATCAGAAAATCTACAAAAAACAAATTCTGGAGAGGGTGTGGAGAAAAAGGAACCCTCTTGCACCGTTGGTGGGAATGTAAATTGATACAGCCACTATGGAGAACAGTATGGAGGTTCCCTAAAAAACTAAAAATAGAATTACCATATGACCCAACATATATACTGGGCATATACCCAGAGAAAACCATAATCCAAAAAAAGAACATGCACCCCAATGTTCATTGCAGCACTGTTTACAATAGCCAGGTCATGGAAGCAACCTAAATGCCCATCAACAGATGAATGGATAAAGAAGATGTGGCACATATATACATTGGAATATTACTCAGCCATAAAAAGGAACGAAACTGGGTCATTTGTAGAGATGTGGATGGACCTAGAGACTGTCATACAGAGTGAAGTAAGTCAGAAAGAGAAAAATAAGTATTGTATATTAACACATATATGTGGAATCTAGGAAAATTGTACAGATGAACCAGTTTTCAAGGCAGAAATTGTGACACAGATGTAGAGAACAAACGTATGGACACCAAGGGGGGAAAGCCAGGGGTGGGGGGCGGGTGGTGGTGGTGGTGGTATGAATTGGGAGATTGGGATTAACATATATACACCAATATGTATAAAATAGATAACTAATAAAAACCTGCTGTATAAAAAATTAAATTAAATGAAATTAAAAAAATAAAAGAATCCCTGACTCAGGCTGTGCTGCTCAGAAACTTAACCACCCAAGTGAGTTAAGACAATCACCCAGTAAAAGGAAGAATTGAAGGATTTATGAAGAATTAAGAGTCCCGTATGGGTACCTAAAATATCTAGATAATTAGTAGAATGTGATTTTTACTAGCTTTTGGGTGTAAACATAGCCTGGGAGATGTTCCACCACAAGCATAGGGAGGAAAGCCAGGGACAGAGTGGTCCAAGGACAGAGTGGTGACACTGAATTTCTTTAACGCAGGAAGATGGCTGACCCAGCGCTTAGCCTTCTTGCTGTACTTCATGAGTTTGTTCTCGCACTCCGGTGAGGCTGGTGGTGAAGTGCTTTTGGCAGATAAGCAGAATGGATCACAAGGAGGTTAAGTGATGACAGAAAGTCAGTTGCTGAATAAAATTGAGATTCCATTCCCAGCCAGGTATCTACCGCCACCAACAGCTCAGCCCTTCTGATGATCTAGTGACATTCATTTGGAGCAAGTCCTCACCCCTCAACAGCTACTTTCCTAGAATTGATAGGGAGAAAATTTGGCAAACTAGACAGGCTCAATAAAATAAGAGATTAATATCTAACATTTAGCATAATAAGCGATTTGATGTCTTCACCAAACTTCGCTGTTTGCTGTGTTTGCCTGGAACAAAGTGGAGATTTGACAATTATCTGGATTATTTGAGCCATGTGGCTTCAGGTACCAACTTCTGGGAATCTCTTGAGTTGGGTCTGAAGAGATGCTGCTGTGCTGAAACTAGGAGATGGGGAGGGCCTCTCCTTCAATAATTACGGTGACTTATATGGTCAGGGCTTGTGCAGCTTCTGAATCCTCTAAGCACTAAGCTGGGTAGATAAGACGCTGAATCTCTCGGTCACCTCTGATGCTGATTCTGGAGGCAGATTTAGCACAGTCCCCCTGTAGGGAAGTCTGTTGACTTGTAGATGCAGAGTCTCTTGGTTGTGGTGTGTAACCATGACCTTTTGTGCTTGGATCACTGAATCATTCCATTCAGCAAGTGCCTTTATTGAATCTTTAGGGACCAGCCAGTGATCCAGTTGCTGCGGATGGAGAGATGAAAGACACAGACGGACCTTGATTTCATGGGCCAGGAGTGGGGAGATAGGTAGGTGAGGCTACGTGCTGAGGAAGCACACAAGTCACTGTGCCTTGTCTGGCTGGTAGCTGGGAGAGGGGCTGACGTGATCCTTGAATAATTTTGATGGATAAGAAAAAGAGCCAGAAAAGAGAAAGGATGGAGTGGGGAGAAGAGAAGAGGAACTAGAATGTCATCTTAGGCAAATGGACCAGAAAGGAAAGGTGAAACACAAGTAGATCCTTCTGGCTGAAGTTCCAGGTGGATGCTGGCGAGTAGGGGGACCAGTACCCAGTCTGGGGAAGGAGGAAGGGACCAGAGGACTGAGGGCCTGAGATGCCATGGACAGCCCTGCAGACTTTATCCTAGAGGTGATGGAAAGTCATGAGGGTATTAATCAGATGAGTGACAAAATCAGATTTTAGAAAAGGTCTTTATGGCAGCAGCGTGGAGGATGGAGTGAAGGGAAACAGGTAGTGAATCCAGGGAGAGCAGATAGGAGACTCATGCTGGAACCCGGGAAAGAAACAATGAGAGTTCATATAAGGCAGGATGTCTTATTCTGTATCAGAAAGATCTTTTTAAAATCCAAGCTCCTCCTAATAGGAGCTTGTGTGATCTATGACAAGTTACCATACCCCTCCAAGTCTCGCTTTCCCCATATGTAAAACGGTTTAATGAGTACTTACCTCGTAAGGTTGTGAGGATTAACTGTAAAGTGCTTGGTGCAGTGCCTAAAATGCAGTAATCGCTAAAAACTGGTGTCCTTATTCTTGTTCTTATGCATCCATCCTGATTTAGATAGTCTCCCTAAAAGCAGTTACTAAAACAAAGGCTTGGGTGCAGGAAGTTTATTTCAGAGCAGATCCCAGGAAGTACAAGTGACAGAGTGGGGAAAGTGAGACAGGGCAGGGGGACAGCCAGTGAAGGGCGTCTGGCTGAGTAGGATGCTGCTGTGAGCAACTGGGGTTCAAATTCACTTGAGACCCTCAGGGGAACTGTGTAGAATACAGCTCAGAGTTTTCCTCCCAAGGGATGGGAAAGCTGGGATATTTATCCACCAATGCCTGTCCCTAATGGGATGAGGGACAGTTCTTAAACCCCCAGTGTTTCCAGACTGCCCTGTGTACAAGCTGACCAAGCTTCTGTAGCCCCAACACTGGTGGACCCCCAAGCTCTCAGCAAGTCTCAAGCTGCAGAGGCAGATGTCTGGATGGAGACAGTCAGAGGGCAACCAGAAGCATCCACTGCAGCAGAAGTGAATGCAGAGGGCAGCAGTGGGGATGGAGTGAAAGGACAATTAAACAATATTTAGGAAATGGAATCAACAGACCTTGGTGAGTGGAAGGAAGAAATTCGATGACATCTTAAAATGACTTTAGTATTTGGGGTTTGGTCTGAAAACTGCAGAGTTTAAAACAGTTGCCAGAGGGGTAGTTTTGTGGTAATGATGCCAGGGAAGGAGGATGATTTTGATTCTGACATGTCAAGTCCGAGGTGTCCGTGATCTAGCCAAGTGTCGTACTGGGTTGGAAAATGGAATTTTCCTAATTCCCCATTAAACTATGCAGGCTTCACTTGGACTTGTTGGAATTTCTTAAGCAAGTTTTGAGGGAGCAAATCTCACACTCTGATAATGAGTGAAGATGTTTTCCGTCCTTGCTACAAGAGCACATTTAATCTGGTGGTTTAAGTGATGGCTTTTAAAACAGCCTGTTGTCTCTTTCTGCCTGCTCTTCTCTTATTAGGTGACTTTGAACCTGGTGGTGAATTCCACTGCAGATTATTTCCCCTGAAGAAACAGAATGATAAATACTCTCTTGAGTTATTGCATAGCTGTTGAAACCTAGACAGCATTTTCAAAACCCTTCTGAGTTGTTGCAAAGCACAGTGCCCCATCAGGTACTATATTACTTTGCTTCAGTTTGCCTTCAAAACTTACAGCATTTCCAGTTATCTGTTGTTACTGAATTCAGTACTAAAGTGAATATGCTTATTTTCTAAAATGGAATTTTTGGATGATAAAAACGTATATTTGCTGAGTGAAATAAAACAGATATTTAGCTAATTGTGGCACGGAACTCATCCTGATTATATATATACATATTTTTTTCTTTCCATGGGCATGTAGATTTGTATGTGGAGACATGCATCCTGTTTTTGCTGTTTCAGAATGCACTTTTCAATAGATGTTGAAACCACTTACATTTTAATTTTCTGAAGTGGTTTCTTTGATGGATATTTTATTATAAGAAGTGTAGGACATCCAGGTCAATGGGGCCAGACATAAAAAAGGGAAATAGTTAAAGTCTGGCTCTAGTTTTCTCTTTCAAGGTGACCTCCCACTTCCCCAAGTGCCTTCCATGTCCCAGTGTTCACTGCGAAGGTGCCCCAGGGCTGTAGGCCTCCACCTCCAAAGACAGACTTGTGGCACCATCACAAACCCCTAAGGCTTGTGAGTTTGCTTGTGATGTTCATTTAACCATACTTGCTTGTAGAGTGTCGACTATATATGAGGCCCTGGTCTACACAGTGATAGTGAAAGAAGCAAAGAGAGCAAACCAGTGTCAGAACAAGGCCAGAAATCCTGAGTCTGTTTCATCTTCCTTAGTGGGTGGGGCTGCACTGATAGAGACTGGCTCCAAAGGAAGGCAAGGAAAGAGGAAGATAGAATGTATTACTGTAGGCCAGGCGTGGTCCTAAGTATTCTGCATATATATTATCTCATTTAATTTAATAAAGCAATATATTTTCTTAAAAATATGCTTGAGAATCAACACTTCTCAAGAAAAGCAGAGAGCTTCTTTCATCATAGTTTCTTCATAGTTCTTCTTTCATAGTTTCATCATAGTTCTTCTTTCATCATAGTTCCTGTTTCTCTGAGAGGTCCTATGGCTGACTCTGAGATGAGTCCCCTTCCCTCTTTTTTTTTTTTGTTTAAACAAACGATTTTAAGGACTGAATTATGTTTTGATTTTTTTTAAAGTTCCAAGCAAAATCGGGCCTTTTAATGGTCATTTCTCTAAGGGAAGAATAGGACAGTGAAGTCATAGTGATTTTGATAACTGAATTTTGGGGACAATGAAATAGTTAACACAGCACAAAATAAAATAATGACAATGACATTATTTTACTTTTGAAGGACAAGAGCCGGCAAACACTTTCAGAGATTGGATGCTTTCAGGCTGCCATTGCGGGATTATTCATTTTTCTGCTTTGCATTGGATGAGATTGGCTCAAGAATAAAGCTTTGGATGTTAGAATAGGAGGTCTAGCTGGGGTCTCTCCACTGGGGCTTGGTCATCACGGTTCTGTAGCTGTCCGGTAACCTGGCCATATCCAACATTTTCTTCCAGAACCTGAAGTCTGTTTGGGCTCTCTGAGCTCATGAGGCTCATGTGCAGCTCAGCTGCCTTCAGAAACCGCTGAACTTTGCACAGGCCATGGGTGGCGAAGCACTCGTGTGTGCCCACCCTGCTGTTCAGCTTGGGGCCACCAGTGGTTTCAATTATGAATTCAACAGGCAGCTTTGAGGGCTCCTCTATTCATTACAGAGCTTCGCTCTCCATAATCAGTAATAAAGGAACACAGGCACTTCACAAATATAAAGTGCTAAACAATAATCAGTCAGTAAAGGCGACGCGTTGGGACTTTTCTACTTAACTCTTTGTTTCTTTCAAGTTAAAAAGAAAACAAAATCATTGCTTATTTTATTTTCTTGCCTTGAGTAATCTGGGTTAAATCTCATCCTGGCCACTTACCAGCTGTGTGACTTTTGGGCATTTTACCTAAACTCTCTGTGTCCCAGTTTCCTTATCTGTAAAATGGAAATAATGATAGTTCCCATCTCATGGGGGTTATTTGAAGAATAAATGAGATAATTCATGCAGAATATCTTTGTAAGGAGCTCCGCTCATATAAAAACATGTTCAGTAAATGTTAGCTCTCATTATTATTATTTTAATTTCAAATAAAATGAAATTTTATTTCATTTTATAACAGGTCTTTTGAGTGTTTTTTTTAAAAAAAAACTTCCATTACGCACATTTTCACACACAAACACACAAATAGATTGGTATAATCTTCTCCACTCACACACACACACATACCAATGTTAGCATTGACCATGATCAATATATCTTTCAATCTCATTTCATATAGTCTCATGTTTTCTTCTAGAATATTTTAAAACACATCTCAAGCATCATGTCTTTTCACCCATAAGTTTGAGTCTCTTTTTGATATTAAAATCCTTAATATTTAAGGTAAGAGCTTCTTGGGACTATATCTTCTTAACCTTAAACCCCAGACCCTAGAGGAGTTACTGCAGTTAGGAAACGCTTTACAGATGTTTGTTTAATTAGTGAATGAACAGTCTAAACTCAGCTTTCCTCCACTTTTTGGTAGATGCGCCATAAATATTTGTTGAGTAAATAAATGAGGGCAGGAATTTTATAGAGTGCCTGATGTATATGCATATGTTTTACAAAAGCAACAATTTTTTAATACTTGGATGAGACTCCAATACTTGAAATCCCACAGGTTTACTGTTGCTGTGAACGTTAATAATGCCCAAATAATTAGCACTTGAAGAAGGTTTAATTCTGGTACTCAGATTTTTTGTGAATGCCTGACTGTCGGTAAGTTCACAAAAAGCAATTAGCAGATTCTTCAAACACATGACAAATCCTTTATTACTCTGCTTTTAAGTGACATGGTTTACAGAAAACCAAATGTAATTAAATAACATTGAACTTGAAATCTACCACAGACTCAAGATATACAAGTTATACTTGGCAAGGCAAAACTTCTCTAACACTAGGTTGTTTCAGGTGAAAGATAAATTTCCATTAAGTAATTCCAACATGTTTTGTTTTTTTGTCTTACAGACAGTTCCTTTGGCAATAACTTCCACTTTAGCTTTTATTATATAAAAATATAACAAAATTTCATTATATACAAACATTACATTACACCATGTACAGGTTAAAAACACTAAGAAAATGGCAAGCCACAAGGGAAATTAAAGTCAATAGCATGATAAGAATTAAATACTGCACACATTTCATAAAAATTACATTAACTACATTTTTGTTTGCAAATACCAAACAGTACCAATGTGATTGGAAATAGCTTCCAACAACTTCATTTTAAGGCACATCTTGCATATTTCTATATACAACACTGAAACCGGTCAATAACTTAGGGGCTTCTTGGAGTGACCTGTATATGCGTGACAACATGCAGCATGGGATTACACATTTTCATTGTCTTCCTTCTTTGGGGACAGGTACCTGCCAGGGGAGGACTCATAGAGGGGTACCCCAATCTCCTGCAAGTCTGGGAGCCTCCCTGGACGAGGAGGGGAGAGCAGAGTGACTGTCCTGTCATAGTCTCTGTGTAGCACTTTCTCATAGACGCTCTGCAGCCCCACTGTCTTGGGCAGCTGGGCCTGGTAGTAATTGTCCCTACGCAGAGGATCCCGGGGCAGGGACGTGCTCTTACAGAAGGTCGACATCTGGGCTGGCGGGTGAGTGGAAGCATGTGTGCTGGGCCCTCCAGCGCAGGAGGGGCTCCAGCAGCGGTCAGAGTGGCCCAGGATCTTACACTCCGCGGTGCACGCCCACAGTCCTAACATAAAAGAGAAAGGAAGAGGGCATGATGATTACTGAGATTACACGCACTGCGCCTCCATCTTCAAAGCGTCAGACAGGGTCAGGGCGGCTGAAAAGGAAAGCGTGTAAGAAGATGAACGCCCTGATTCCAGATCTGAAATGAATATTGGTTCCTACAAAGCCACTTTAATACGAAGTTGGCTCAGCTTTAGCTGGAAGCAAAAAAGAAAAAAAAAATGATAAGCAGAATTTCTCTTCTCAGAAAGCAACCTAACAGGATGGGAGTCTGGTTTATTTTAGGTGGTGGAGCTGCCTCGACTTGGCATTTTGAAATTCATGTTTGAGGCAGGCTGGAATCCAGAACTCAAGGACAGAAAAAAGTGAGAAAGAGGGAGGGAATCCGGGAATGGAGATTGAGAAGAGAGGCTGTTGCAGAAACGGAGGGAGAGAAGAAAGGCTGAATTGGCAGGAAAGAGGAGTCCTCACCACTCTGCATGTGGTTGATGAGATCCTTCTTCAGAGCGTCCCCGCTGATGTCGGAATCGCTATCGTTGAAATCACTGTCCCCTTTGCCGCTGTCTTTGCCGCTGAACTTCTCCGCTTCTCGGCCGGAGATGGTGTTGAAAGAATGTCCTTTCCAGACAGCCACAGGGGGCGCCGGCTCCTTTCCGAAACCAGGGGAGGCGCCGTAGGGCTGCAGCAGGGAATGGGGAAAGCAAGCAGGGGTGAGGGTTGGACAAGAGACAAAAACACAAGGGCGACAGGTTAGGCCTCTCCCACGCACGCATACCCAGACCCCTCCAGTCCCTTCCCCCAGCCTGTCCGCGGAGCACCGAGCGGGGCGCCCAGCCGAAGGAAGGCCTCACCTCGGCGTGCGCGCCGCGGAGCCGCTGCTGCCCCTCGAAGTGACAGGAGCTTTCCCCGGTGGCACTGCCGCCCTCTGAGCCCGGCACTTCGGCCGCGGCGACCGCGGGCGGGGGCGCGTCGGCCGCGGGGCTGCCAAAGGGCGCTTTGCCGCTGCCAGGGAAGGTGAGCACGTCGAACATGTTGGGCCTGGGCCCGGCTCCCCGGGCGGCCTCCTCCGGGGAGCCGGGAGCCGAGGCTCCGCCGCCCGCCGCCCCGGGCCGCTCTTCCCGGCGGGGCCCCCCTTTGCGCACCTCCTTCTTGCGGCGGTTGCAGGTGGTGGCGATGGCGATGATGGCGGACAGAAGCAGCGTGCAGCTCCCGGCCAGCACGATGATGACGATCAGCGGCGTGTCCCACTGTAGCGCCGGCCCCGACGTCGCGAGCCGAGAGCCGGGAGGGCGAGAGCGCTCCGAGTTCGCTGCACTGGCTGGCGACACCAGCCCGCGCCCGCCTCCTGCTGTCACCACGAAGCTGACAGCGGCGGTGGTGGAGAGCGGGGGCCGGCCGCCGTCGGATACGACCAGCAACGCCCGGAATACTCGGCCGGGCGGCTCCTGAGATAGGTCGCCGGTGAGCACGATCTCCCCCGTTCGGCTGCCGATGGCGAAGGCTTCTCGCGGCTCCTGTTGTAGCAGGTCGAATGCCAGCTCCCCGTTGGCACCCTCGTCTGCGTCCCGGGCCTGCACGCGCGCCACGGCCGTGTCCCTTGCTGTGCGCCCGGGGACCGCCACTTCCAGGGAGCCGTTGGATGGTGCCGGGTGCACCAGGACCGGTGCGTGGTCGTTCTGGTCAAGCACCCGCACTTGCACCAGGGCACTGCTGGAGAGCTGAGGGGAGCCGCCGTCGCTCGCCTGGATGCGCACGTCGAGCTGGCGAAGCGTCTCGTAGTCGAAGCTGCGCAGCGCGTAGATGGCCCCGGTAGCCGGGTCCACCGAGACATAGGTGGACACGGCGCCCCCAGCGCGGCCCACCTCGGCCTCCAGCAGCCGGTAGGTGACCTGGCCGTTGCGGCCCAGGTCCGGGTCCCTGGCGGCCACCGTGGCCAAGTAAGCCCCGGGCGGGTTATTCTCACGCACCGACACCTCGTAGATCGGCCGCGTGAAGAGCGGCTCGTTGTCGTTCTCGTCGCTCACCCGCACCAGGTAGGGCCGTACGGTGCGCAGCGGGGGCGCGCCGCGGTCCTCGGCCACCAGGGTCAGGTTGTACTCGGCGATGCGCTCGCGGTCCAGCGACCCCGCGGTCACCACCAGGTAGCTGCCCGCGTAGGCCGGCTGCAGTCGGAAGTGCTCGTGCCCATAGAGGGCGCAGCGCACCTGCCCGTTGGCTCCCGAGTCCCTGTCCGAGGTGCTGACCAGCGCCACCAGGCTCTCGCGTGCCGCCCCCTCTGGCACCAGAGAGATGGCTCCGGCCTCTGGCGTCCCGGGCCCGGTCGACGAGGTCGCGTCCGCACCGAGAGCAGCGGCGGCGGCGGCGGCGAAGGGCGAGGCGACAGGCGCGCCCGGGGCGGCCAGCGGGGTGATGGCGATGTCCGGCGCGTTGTCATTGACGTCGCGGATGCGCACGATGACCTTGCAGGTGGCGGCGCGGGGCCCGGGGCCGCGGTCCTGCGCCCGCACGTCCAGTTCGTAAGTGTCCTGGCGCTCGTAGTCCACGGGCCCGGCCAGGGTGAGGCGGCCCGAGCGCGGATCGAGGCGGAAGAGGCGGCGCGCCTCGGGCGGGGTACGGGAGCCGAAGGCGAACACCACGTCGCCGTTGGGGCCCTCGTCGGGGTCCGCCGCGTCCAGGTCGAGCAGTAGCGAGCCCACGGGCGCGTCCTCCGCCAGCTCCACCTCGGCCACGGCGCCCTGCGGGAAGGCCGGGCTGTGGTCGTTCGCATCCAGCACGCGCACACTGAGGGCGGCCGTGGCGGAGCGCGGCGGGCGGCCTCCGTCCTGGGCCACCAACTCCAGGTTGTAGGCGGCCTGGCTCTCGCGGTCCAGCTCCTGCAGCAGCACCAGGTCGGCGCACTGGGCACCGTCCGCGCGCGTCTGCAGCTCCACGCGGAAGGGGCTGTGCGGCTCGGCCAGGCGCACGCTCTGCAGCCCATTGGCGCCCACGTCCTCGTCCACCGGCACCTCTAAGGGTATGCGCGTGCCCACGGCCGCGCCTTCGGACACCTCCACGGGGATCTGGGCCCGGGGAAAGCGCGGCGCGTGGTCATTGACGTCCCTCACCTCCACTTCAACGTGCACCAGCCGGAACTGCTCCTGCGAGAAGCTGACCACGTCGAAGGCCAGCACGCACTGCGGGGCCTGGCCGCACAGCCGCTCGCGGTCCAGGCCCGCGTCTCCGACGGTCAGCTGCCCGTCGCCCTCGCGCACTCGGATCAGCGAGCTGTTGAACTGCTTCATCAGGCGGAAGCTTGTGTCTCCGGACACTTTCATATGCAGGTCTTCAGCCAGGGTCCCGATGACCGTTCCGGGGGCATCCTCCTCGAAGGTGCTGTATCGCACTGTCTTGCTCTGGGCCACGGAGAGCACCCAGCAAAGGCTGAAGAGCTGCAGGGGGAAAAGGCAGGGGATTCCCCCGCGCCTCGCTGGACTCATGCCGCCAGCCCCGAGCGCTATTCCAAAAGGCTGAGGGAGCGATTCCTCTCTGGTTTGCAGGTCTGGGCGTGAGTCCCAGGGTCCCTAGAGCACGCTTTTTGCGAGGCGTGTGCGGGAGAAGTCTGCAGGCTGCAGCTTGGAGGTGCCGGCTGACTCTGAGGACGCGTGGATGCCGCCCACGGCCCACACCTCTCCCTCGCCTTTTCTCGCTGGAGCTGCGCCGCCGAGCGCCGCCTCCGCTCTTATAGCAGCCGATATGCAAATCATCCGAACCGGGCAGCCAATGGCGGCCTGGCCCTCGCGCAGCTCCTACGCCAGCCTCCGACAATCCCTTTAGTGTGGAAAGGCTTAGAGGGGAAAACAAGAAATGAAAATTAGGGAATCTTTCCTTTGTTTCTTTAACTCCTTTTGCTTTTTTTCTTTCCTGTCAGCGCTCTGCCTGTAGAGGAGTTGGCACGGGTCGCCGGGCGTTAAAGGAGCGGACGGTTTTGTTAATTGTGCCCCTCCTGTGCTGGCTGCTTGAACTGACAGCCATCATATGGGATTTCGCCCCAGTGGCTCGGGACCCCGCGCTCACTCTCTGCGTTTTGCACTTCGGAGGCTTTGAAACCGCTCGCGGCCCCCTCTGCACAGACTTGCTCTGCCGGGTGAGGCTCAGTTCGCGTTCTTTCCCAGCTTCCCACGGCGCTCGGCAATAGCCTCTCGATTTAGGAGCCCGAAGGATAAGGGAAAATTGATTTTATTCAAATTTGTGTACGCAGTTGTGTTTTGCTCGTGTGAGCCCCGGTGATCAGAGCTGCCACTTCCCTTTCAGAAAAGAGCTCTGCGACGTGTTAGTATATATGTCATTGTCCAAATGGCTTTCTTAAGCCCTGGGCGCTAGCAGACAAGGGGGAAAAAAGTTCCAAATAGGATTTAGCATAAGCTTGAGGAGATTTGGAAAGGTTTCAAAGATCAGACTGTATCAAAGGCTTATGAAGCCCTCGTTAGTAGTGGAAATAGAATGGCGTGGCAGGCGATCCCATTGGAGGCCCCAATGTCTGTATTATTTAACTGTGACAAGCTAAGGGGAGAGAAAGTTGAACAGTTTCAACAGCGGAGTTGGGCTAACTTGAATATAATGAGCAAACGCCACATGTATCCATTATGTTCCTCTATTCATCCCCAATCACTACCATAGCTCTCTGGCTAAACGGTGATGGGCGCTGAATTCCACACAATACGCGGCTCGTATTAAAGTGCATTTAGAGAACTTTCCCTCCTGATGCCTTGTTCCGCCTATTTAGAGGATTTTCTTTCTGTTCTAATAGGGCCGCTCTGGGAAGCAATACTCATCCCGTTCCAGAAGAACAAAATCACAGCATGACGTTGAAACCTGGCACGAACCTGGGGGAACTTAACCATCTGCCTTGCCTACTAAAGTGTGGAGCTTCAGCATTGCCAGCTCTGGGCTGGGCGGGTCTCCCGGCTGGTCAGGCGTTGCGCTGCCCGCACAGGTATTCCTCCCTCCCCCTAGTATCCCTGAAGACCAGGGAGATGGGTCTCCAAACCCGAGCAAGACAGATTCTTACTGATTCTAATTGAAGAGATTTATTGAGCAGGCTATGCAAATACACACGAAGGAGGAGAGGTAAAAAAAATGTCACCCACAGGGAGTTGTTTTTTTTTTTTTTTAAGGCGATGGATTTGATAAGCAGACTGCATTTAGCAAATGTTCTTCTGAATCCTGATTATAGTTCTACTGTCAACACCCTATCTGTGTTTTCCTTTCCCTCAAACCCGAGGGGATGTGTCTGGGGTCTTTTCAGAAGAGTTACAGAAGTCCTCCCAGAGTAGGGAGACCAAGCAGGGAGCTGGGTGGGCAGTGAGGGTGGAGAAGGATGACAGAGGAGCTCTGGAGTTGCCAGAAGGCAAAAAATGCAGCCCAAACATCATAAGAGCTCTTATGAGACTGGGGAGGCGGGATGCGCTAGACTGCGGATAGTTGGGGGCTTCCTCAGAGCGATCTTGCCTCTCGGTTCCCTTCCCTGCCTCCTCCACCTCGTGGGCCTGGTAATGCTCAAAGTAAAGAGGCCAGGCACAGCGGACGCGCTGGAACATGGAAAGGGCGACGCCCCCTACGGGAGCCCAATTCCCAGCTTTCTCTTCCACTTTTCCCCCCTCTCAACTGCCATTTAATAGCATGCTCTCTCTTTCTGCTCCCGCCCAAGAGACATTTTTCGGAGAGTATGAGCAGCCGAAAGAACTTTCCGTCTTCCATCCGAGCCCGTAACACTCCCACCCCGGCGCGCTGGTGACCTTTGGCGCTCCCAGGTTCCTGCACTCGCTCCTCAACCCCGTTCCGGGCCAGCCCGGACGCGGACAGATTCCGAGCTCGGCAGTCGGACAGCGGCCTTCGCACTGCCGCTAGTGTAACCGCGAGAGTTCAGGTCGGTGTGCTGCCGCTGCCGAGCCCAGAACAGGGCAGGAGGAAGGATGGAGAGGGCGGTGGGGCCGGAGTCCCAGAGAAAGGATATTTTCAGCTGCCCCCGTGAGTAGACACTTGCGAAGAGCCCGCCCGCGAGTGGCTGGGAGACGCAAGAGCGCCCCCTGCGCCCCCGCGCCTCTTAGTTCTGGGCTGGATCGCTGGAGCCCAGCAGCGCGCTGTTGAAATTTGGGTTTTTGGCTTGGCGGGAGAATGGGAACTACCTAATATTTTTACTCAAAGCGCGTCCACGTCATCATTCTCATTTTCAAGACTGAAATAAACAAAGGAGTGCAGGTGGTGCGGTGGGGGAGGTGGGGGGAGCAGGCAAAAGCCAAGAGGAGGGAGGAGGGATCTGGCGCGGCTAGTAGCCCAAAGCATCTTATCCGCTGCCAGCTCCTCGGCCGCTCCAAGTGGCCGCGACAGCGGCGGCGCCGGGGAGCGCGGAGCGCAGAGCCCAGAGCAGGGAGTCAGGGAGTAGGGCGGCGAGCAACTGCCCCGGCTGGCGCGCGGAGGCCTTTCCGAGCCGGCCTAGCGGTGTGAAGGCACGTGAGCAGAAAGAGCTCCGGGCCTGCAGCCTCCAGATTATGGAAATACGATTTAAAATAGCGCACCAGCGCCTACAACAACTCCCTCGGGAAGCCAATTGTCCGAGGAGGCGGGGCCGGAGGCGGAGGGGGAAGGGATCGCCGCTCGCCCTCCCCCGGCGCTGATCCGTACGCCACAAAGCCGCTCAAATCGACTTGTTATCATACCAAAGGCCCGGGTTGGCTCAAAGGAGCCCCTTTCTTTGGGTTTTAGCAACTTCGCCGGCAACTGTCTCGCAATCCTGAGAACAAACAGGGCCCCACAATGGCCCGCGTTTCCTCGGCATGCAAATGTTGCGGGCTCCGCAAAGCTGGGTTTCTGTTACCGAGCCTAATGCCCGCATTGTGAAACTCGCGTGCAGACCCCGAGATTGACACGGGCGTCACGTGACGGATTAGGGCTCCAGGAAAGTTTTCGAAGCAGCGACAATAGGGGGGCTCAGCCTGATCCGATATCTCCCACAGTTTAGCGGGAAAGAAAATCAGGATATATTCTCATACGTAATAGGATTATCTTTTCCATTAAAAGTTCTATACAGCATGCAATTTATTTTTAATTAGGATTATATCTACCACGAAAAGGACTTTGCTGGAAAGTGTAATTCTGAGGATGGATGGGGACAGGGGTTATTTGTTTCACCTTTTAACTTAAAAAAAAAAAAAAAAGCCGGGGCCCATCGTCTTTCCTCCAACAGGCTCACTCCACCGGATAAACCTTACAGGGAAGTTTGCAGCAAGTGCAAATCCAAGCAGAGAACAGAGGCAGCTCTTCAGAGGCACCCAGTTCATTCTTGTAACCAAAGCACACTTTGTAGATATCTCTTAGAATTACTAAGTCGCTGGGTTTTCTGGGGTTTGCTCTCTAGAAATGCAACCAAGCTCTTTTCTACACTCCAACTGCTTACTTCATATTTTAGAGAAAGATCCCCCACCCACATGTTGGTCTGTTAATACTGGCATAGTGACTTTTAAACGTTAATATCACACCGCAGAGCAACATCCTCTACAGCGCTGATCCAAACTCAGCAGTCAGACAATGAGACAGTTTGGGGGTGAAGGTAACTGTTGTTTAAACTTTGATTTTGGATTGACCCCAGTGCCTGATGTTCACAAACCCTGGACCATTTCCAGGTCCCGGGCCACCCATCCTTTTGTTTGTTCTGTGTGTCGGGATGCTCTGGGAAACCCACTTAACCTGAAAAGAAACAAAACACGGCTGTTGACTGCAGGCTCTGGAATCATCCTGCTTAGGTTCAATCTGAACATTACTATTGATTTGCTGGGCGACCGTGGGCAAGTTACTTGATCTCTCTGAATCTTAGCTGCTTTATCTGTAAAATGGGGATCATAATAGTACCTTGTAAGATTGTCCTGTGGACTAAGATAATATAGTATCAGGTGCTTAGGAAGCTCTGAATACTTGTTAGTTATCCTTTCCTTTTAAAGCACAGGGGGAAGAAAAGATCCAGGCCATATAATCTAAACGTCTTATTTTATAGGTGAGGGATTTGTTCAGAAAGAAAGAAAGAAAAACCCTCCCATTTCCTGTCTACATTGCTTTGGCTTCCTGCCTCCCACCCCTGCCCCCTTTCTGGAAAGAATAATAGACATAGTGGTAGGTGTACAGATCCCAAAAGAAGGAGAAAATGGTCATGTGAGTGTTCAAGTAACTTTAACGCCCTCATGTCATTTCAGAATCTTTTGGTCCCTTGCTGTCGTATTGAGATCAGATGATGGCAAAAAGGAATTTTCAGTAAACTTTTTCACCACTCATTTCCACAAAAGCCACGTATCATGATTGAAACCACTTACAGATACAAATATTTAGTGGACAGTGACCCATAATTCTGGGGGAGCAGGAATATTCCAAAGGACTTTCCCTCGTAGGATGCCCAGGAGCATGAGGTAACCTCCTATGACTTACATGGAGCTGATGTGTAAAAAAATGTTTGAGCCTGTGCTTCCCCTCTGTGTTGGTCTCCTAGGGCTGCAATAACAAGTATCGCGGATTGCATGGTTTAAACAACAGAAAATTTTTTCTAACAGTTCTGGAGACTAGAAGTCTAAGATCAAGGTGCAGGTGGGATTGATTTCTCCTGAGGCCTCTCTCCTTGGCTTGCAGATCCTCACATGGCCTTTTCTTTGTGTGCACTTGGCCCTGGTGTCTCTTCCTCTCCTTAAAGGGGACACCAGTCGTACTGGATTAGGGCCCCACCCTTATGACCTCATTTGACCTTAATCACCTCTCTAAAGGCCCAGTCTCCAAATACGATCACATCCTGTGGTACTAGGAGTTAGGGTTTCAACATATGAATTTTGAGGGGAAACAGGTCACTTCATACACCCTCATTCTCTCAACAAACACTACTGAGAACTTACTAAGTGCCAGACTCTGTGGTGTGTGCTGTAGGAACAGAGATTAAAAACAAAAACAATGATCCATACTGATGTAAATAAATGGGAGAGAAGAGACAAATCTCTCATGCAAGAAGAATCCCAAACAGTTTATGCAGATATTTTCCCTTCTAGGAGGGTGAGAAGCAGTCCCCATCCTTAGGGGTGAGCTGTGCATAGGGACTTCCTTCCTAAGAGTTCAGCATGGAAAAGAGGGAGAAAGAGGGACTTTACATGGAGAAACCTGACAAACGCTACCTCCACCACGTGATCAAGGTCAACATCAACAGCAATAGGTCATGTGCATCGTATGTACCCTTGATAAGATGTGATGAAAATGGCACTTTACCTCCAGAACACGGAACCCCAGTCTAATTATAAGAAAAACATCAGACAAACACAAATTGAAGGACATTCTACAAGATACCTGACCAGGACTCCTCAAAACTGTCAAGGTCATCGAAAGCAAGGAAAGTCTGAGAAACTGTCCCACTTAAGAGAAACATGACAGCAGACATGACATCTACATGCAGTGGAGTGTCCTGGAACAAAAAGAAAATGACATTAGGGAAAAACCAAGGAAATCTGAATAAAGGATGGACTTTAAATAATAACAGTGTATCAATATGGTTCAGTAATTGTAACCACTGTACCATACTAACGTAAGATGTTAATAACAGGGGAAACTGGGTGTGGAGTTTAGGGGAACTCTTTGTACTATCATAGCCATTTTTCTGTAAATCTAAACTGTTCTAATATAAAGTTTATTTAAAAAAAGAAAACCAACCAAAGAAATGATAGACATTGCCGGCCAGCCCAGAAACAGGGGAGAGAGAAGAGGGAGGAGACAGAATCGGGCGTGAGAAGCGTGGCTGCTGATCACAGGTGCTGCCCGCAGTCCTTGGAGGGCGGACTGTGGTCACATGCAGGTGTGCACTCCCTGCCTGTCGAGCCCAGAGGAGGCAGGGGCTTGACTGTGCCGGGAACTGGAGGTGCTCAGAGAAAGCTTCCAGGAGGAGGTGACATTTGGGCTGAGTTTTGAAGAATGAGTAGAAGTATTAGCTAAGGGGAAGGGGAAGGGGAGGTGGAGGGGTGGAGGTGAATGGGACCTTTCTTGCTCAAGGAACAGCAAGCTCAGTGGCACGAAGGTCTGAGGGCTGGGGTGCAGGGGGCCATGAGGGGCTGGGGTAGCGGCAGAGGGGTGAAGAAAGCCAGGACGGGTGTGTAGGTGCTTCGTACACCGCGTTAAGGAATTTCACTTTTATTCTTAAGGCAATGGGGAGCTGTTGAAGGATGTCACCCCTGATATCAGGGGGCTCACTAGAGTAAAGGGATGGGGAACGAGGAGCAGGGAAGGGAGTTGGAGCAAAGAGCCTAACCTTGTAGACTTTGATCTGGGAGGAAGGTGAGGGGCCACCCTCTCAGGTTGCCCCTGTGGGTTGGGGAGCAGTGACTAGCTGGTTAGTAGTCCGGTGGATTCCCGAGAGACTCAGCGCAGAAAGACACGGGTTGAGACGGCGCTTGCTGTCTGCGGGTTCAGCCAGAGGACTATGTTTCCTGATGTGTCAGTCCTGCCTTCTCTTCTAGCCAGAGGTTGCCGAAGCCAGCAGTTGGGAAGAGCTGGCTGGTGAAGCTCCAGCCCTGACCAGTCCTCTGGAGATTACAGTTTCTCCTGGGAACCTCCTCTTGGATGTCTGGTTGCAAGCAGAATGCAGGTGGATGGCAGCGAGAGGGAGGGTTTTCTTTTTGTTCAGAAAGCTGAGGTTTCTCTGGGTTCAGCCAGGAGCAAGTCCGCATACCTTCTGTTGCGTGTCTGTCCAAGCCAAAAGGTAGTGGGAGGGGAGCGGGTTGTCCCACAGCTGGCCATGGCTTGGGGCAAGGACAGAGAGCCAGTTTCCCCTTATAACCCCAGGATTTCCTGTTGGGGGAGGCATTCAGAATTTCCCTGGTGCCCTTTGGTCGGAAAGCGTGGGATATGGGATATGGCCTGGGCTCCTGGGACCTTGTTTCTGGTTTGTGGGCACTTTGAGGCAGAATTAGAACCGATTACAGAGTTCATGGTGGAAAAGAAAGGTTGTTGAAAACCAAAAGAACCTTCTGTGAGAAGCAAAACCCCCATAAATCTCTGCTCAAACCATGCACAAGATTTCTAAAGTTAGATAAGTGGGATGGACTAATTGATTTCAGAGCCTAAAACATGTTGCTGCAAATTTTGGGTTTTGGTATTAATAAATTCCACAGGATTCAAAAGAAATTAAAGCAGGAAGCTAGAGCCTTTTCAAGGCAGAGAGAATTTTAATCATTGATTAGTCTTTTTTTTTTTCCCCTCAAAGTCATTGTTCGGTGAGTGTAAGTGCACAAGACTTCTGATTCAGGCCTTCCTTTGCATCTGATGGCTTGAACTCTCCTGTTCTAAGTGGGTCACAATCCACTTTTGAAATGGAAATGAAGTCTGCACGGCAGTCTCAACCTCAGAGCCCTGGGACCCGGGCCCAGTCAGGGTATGGGCAGAGTCTGGCATTATAAATTTCTCCGTAGATCTGAGAGAAGTTTTAAGGCCATTGATCTCATGTCATCCAGAATCGAGATGGAGTGACAGCTGATAAACTACATGGTGACAGGCTGAGGCCTTGGAAAAAAAAAAGTCTAGATGTGGGATAAAAAAATAGGCTGATGGATTAGTTATCGGCCTCCCAGTCCCCCTTACCCTGGATTCTTTCTGAACACTATGGAAGCATTTATTTTCAGGTAATTTTATAGTTGTCTTTTTGTCCTTCAGAGGTGCTTTGGTCTATGAAATCTCTCAGGGAGTTTAGATGAAATCATTCTTGTATGTATTGCTTGATGGTCCTCAGAGCTCTGCTCTTAGGTCTAAACCCTTTGGAGGCTTTTACCTGCAGGGAACTGGCATGCAAATAACCATCAGCATTTAATGCTAATTTATGATTCTTTAGCAGCTAAAGAATCACTAAACACTACTTGGTTTAACGGCGACAGGTGGGGAAAGAGGAATGTCGGTGGGAGTGGGAATAGGAGACGGGATGCTCTGTGCAGTACGTAAATGAGTATTTCTTTTCCCCCAACCTTTTGGCATCCTCTCTTGACTCCAGCTCCTCGGTCCAAAGGGCAGTGTGACTCACATGTTGGTCCAAGAAGGCCTGGGGCACTTCAGAGAGATCTTGAGCAGGGGACGTGAGAGGGCCCGGGTGATTAGGGGAGTGTGGCGGATCATTTGTGTTCCAGGATGAATAAAGCTTGAATTCTTGCTGCCCCGGCTCCGAGCTCCCGCTTTGGCGTCCAGTGTGGGAACCCGAGATGGGGAAGAATGGGCTGCTCCGTGCATTGAACCCAGAGCCCTCCCGGGCACAGCCGGCTGTTTGTAGGGCATCAATCTTGCTCTGCTTTGCTTTGCCTGGGGAGCCTTGTATAGAGAGGCCCATGGTCTCAGGGGACTGAGAAGAGTGTTGGATGGAGGGATCAGCGCCTCCACAGGGAAAAATAATGTGACAAGCTGTCAGAACATGGCGACTGGGTGACTCCTGTTCCCTCCGTGGCCAGGGGGCCCCGCCGGGCCCTGTATCCTTCAGGGCTGGGAGCAGGGAGGAGGGAACAATATAGGATGTGTGATGGATTACACACCTTTCCATCAAACCCTGGTGGAGGTTTTGCTGGCCTTCTAGAAAAGGAGAAGTGGAGTGGCTTTTTCCAGGAGTTGACTGTTGTGAGTAGAATATTTTTGGAGGGGGATTCTAGTGCTAAGGAGGCCATGGAATCTATAGGGATCAGAAAGGCTGTTCACTGAAGTCAACTGAAGAGACAGGCTTCCAGGAGGAAATTCAGAGGCAACAGCAAAATATAATTTGTTGAAGTCTGGGGTAGGAGTTCCTTAATTTGGGATAATTGGATCAGAAGGATGGGCTAGGTTATGCTTCAGCAACAAACTACGCCCCCCCACCCCCAAATCTTAGTGACTTAAAACAACAGGTATATTTCTTGCTTCCTCTGTACATCCGTCCCAGCTGGGCTGGGGGATGGTCTATATGTTGTCTTTCCTTGGGACCTAGACCGATGGAGGAGCCATCTGGAACTTGCTCCTTGACGTGACAGAAGGAAGAGGGAATGCATCAGATTGTGCACTGGCTCTTAAAATTTCCACACTTCACTTCTGCTTACATTTCTTTGTTCATGTCAAAGCCCTGTACTGTAGTACGAAGCTCGTTCTGCCTGGTTATTAGAAGGCAGGCTTTGGGAAGAGCAGGAGAGTTGGACAAAACCTTTAGACAGGCTGAGTGCCAGGGTACAATGCTCTGAGCTGGTCTCCCCTTCTCAGGTCTTGGACAAATCATTACTTTTTTTTTTGGTTGCTGCAGGAAAATAGTAGCTGGGAGAAATGCCGGTCATAGGCATATGTGCCTCTAAATTCAAGGAAGGTCAGAAAGAAATTAGAAGTGTCCTTGTGTGACACATTCCATAAAGTATAGGCTAAATTACAGCTTCAGACTAATGAGTGAGGAAATCCCCCAAGAGCGAAAGATTGAGTATTGGTAATGGGATTACATGTCCTTTTGCTGGTGCTTGGGGAAAACTTGCATAAAGTATCTTCACTAATCACGGTCTTAATGGCTTTTACTTTTACCACCATCAACTGACTACCAGGATCAAAAACTTTTTACCAAGCAACTTTCAGAGTGTGGAACTATGCTCTGCTGAAGGCTTTACAGTTGGGTTAAACCATCTGCCTTTTAGGGGGTTTACAATCACGTGGACGGAAGTACGCAGGGCAGCCAAACAAATACAGAGAACAACATGAATATGGATGGTGACACTCTGGGAAGCCTGCAGAATAAATGCTTTTTTTTTTTTTTTGCTGGGTAATCAGTAAAGAGGGGATCATGAACAATTTTTAGGAAGAACTGAACCAGGAGAATTTAGTTCATTGTTACGGTGCCATCCGTAGTGGGAGGCGCTGGGATATAAGCTCTTGCCCTCTAAGACATTATGGTCAGTAGAGAGGGCAGCTGCACCATTGCACCATTGCACATCAGTGTGATGTGGTTAGTAATAAATAATGATACCTTTAGTGAGAAATTCCCAGGAGAGAAGATCAGGTTCCAGGAGCTCAGTTAAAAAGGGGAGGAGGGCTTCCCTGGTGGCGCAATGGTTGAAAGTCCGCCTGCCGATGCAGGGGACGCGGGTTCGTGCCCCGGTCTGGGAGGATCCCACATGCCGCAGAGCGGCTGGGCCCGTGAGCCATGGCCGCTGAGCCTGCGCGTCCGGAGCCTGTGCTCAGCAGCGGGAGAGACCGCAACGGTGAGAGGCCCGCATACCACAAAAAAAAAAAAAAAAAAAAAAACAAAAAACGGGGAGGAGATGGCTCAGGGAGCTCTTTGTGAGAAAGAGGGGCTATTTTAGGCCAAGCTTTGGACTTGGGAGTAAGCCTAGGGCAGGGATGATTGCCACTGTGTACTTCCAAAACTCCGTTTGTAACCACCAATATCCAAAAGACCCAGAGAATAAAACGTCTATTAAAGATAAATGTAATAGAATATTCACATCTTTTTTGGAAGTAGGTGAAGCATAAGTAATACACAAAATAATACATTACTTTATTTTATTATTATTATTATTTTTTGCGGTACGCGGGCCTCTCACTGTTGTGGCCTCTCCCGTTGCGGAGCACAGGCTCCGGACGCGCAGGCTCAGCGGCCATGGTTCACGGGCCCAGCCGCTCCGCAGCATGTGGGATCTTCCTGGACCAGGGCACGAACCCGTGTGCCCTGCATCGGCAGGCGGACTCTCAACCACTGTGCCACCAGGGAAGCCCATACATTATTTTAATATAGAATTTAGAGAATTCGAGGAGACACGATGCTGGTATCCTGGTCTAAACGTTCTGTTTCCGAATTTGTTGAATGAAATGGGTAATTCCCAGCTATCTCAGAGTTGAGGTGAGGTTTCCACGATATAAGGAATAAAGAGACCCTTTAACAACAGTAAAGTATTATATACATTAAGCCCCAGTTTTACAGGCAAGTGTGGCAGGTAGGAAATGATGAGGGAAGGGAAGCAGTTTGGGCAACTGCTGAAAGGCAAGAAAGAGGTTAGATCTGAAGTCCATGGGAAAGTTTTCAGTGCCTTTGATCCAAGAGGTGGGGGGCAGGTAAGGGGAAGGCAGGTAAAGATCTCACCTGGGGATGGGAGGAGCTAGAGGCTGGACATGCATAGAGAGGAGGTTGTTCACCCCTTTATCCACAGTGTCTGGCATAAAGAAGTCACCAACAAATATGTGTTGGAATGAATGAATGAATGAACGAAATAGATGCCTTTCAGTTGTACGAGGGACACAATATCGACTCCCTGCCACCACACATAAGCAGGAGACTCCCGGTTAATTTTAGTAAGTGTGAATTGGGAAAGGTGGTCAGGGCAGATCCAGTGTCTGAGAGTCAGCCCAAACATGATGTCTCGAGTCCCCTCAGGCTAAGACAGGAGGTGGCCAGACCTTGGACAGTGCTACCAGGAAGTTGAGATGCTACAGATGCAATGCCCCAGTTCCAGACTGGAAGGACATCCTGCCTATTCTGCCTCCTCTGGATTCCATGCCTGGAAGCGTTTGGCCCCTCTTCCCTGAGAGCCCCCAGACGGATTCCAACCCCTCTAGACAGGGCTGGCTGCCTCCCATTCACCCCTTCTCAACTCCAGGCTGCTCAAGCTACCTCCAGGATCTGACCTTCGACATCAGCATCTTTCTTCTTTATCAGGGGCTTTCTGGCATCACCACTTCCCCACCTCCAGCTCTCCTGATGCCAAACCCAGCTTAGAGGTGATTCTAGTTCATTCCTAGATAAGCTCCTATTATTGGGTTGGCCAAAAAGTTCATTCAAGTTTTTCCGTAGGATGTTACGGAAAAACCCGAATGAACTTTTTGGCCAACCCAATACATGTCATTTATCAAAATCACATTCATATATTAAATCTTGTCTCTAGGAGAATGGGATACCGTCCTAGTACACATCTTGGAAAGTTAGTTACTTATTGTACATCCTTTTAATATGTTCTGGCTGGCTCTGTGTGTGTCCTGTCCTACTCTGTAGGTATTCCCAAGACTTAGAATGCAGCCCTTGGCTGATAATAATAGCAGTCATATTTCTAATAATGGTTACCGCATTGAACACTTGATTCTTGCCACATATTGTGCTAGGCAGTTCACATACTTAATTTAATTCAACCGCTCTGTAAAGTAGGTATTATTATGACAAATTTCAAAGAAACTGAGGCTCAGAGAAATTAAATAATGTCTGCAAGGGCTCCCAGCTGGTTCATGGCAAGGAAACATTTAACTTCAATTCTAAAGGTTCACTTCATAATTTATGGAACTATGCCCCAACTTTACCACCATCTTGCTCTCCAGAAATGTCTGCTCCTTTGGTCCCTCTGTACTCCCAGAGGCTCTTCAAGGTTTTCAGATATTCAGGACATTAGTTTTCCACTGCCAGCCCTGGCCCTTCTCTTGAGCTTTACTCTATATCTTTTAGTTTGACGTCTTGTTTGGATACCCAGCTATAATTTCCCAGAGAGCAGGCAAGAAAAAAACTCATCCCATCACTTCTCCAACTGGTTCTTTTTTCCACATCATTCTCTCTGTTGGGAACACACTTTCAGTCCCCCAGACAGGAATCAGGTTTATATGTCCACACTCCCTCATTCCCTCTAACCATCAGCTTTTTAAAGGGTTAGGTTCTGTTCCAAAATTCTCTTGCATCTCCATCTGACTTCTCAGACTATGGCCCCCACCCTAGGTCAGGCCTCTTCCGCTCAGGCCTGGTTGATTGAAATAGCTTCTGAAGTGAGCCGGCTGCTAGAACACACAGCAGCTTTGTGTACGTTAGAAAAAGGCTCTCTTTTCTTTGGATGGATGCAGTCCCAAGTCAGGGCACATGACTTGGCAAGCAGAGCACAGGCTGGAATTCAACTCCCAGTGGCTACTTCAGTCGGGAGAACTTGTGCAGTGAACAGCCTGTACAACTATGCATGGTGACCCCGGAAGTGATGCTTCTCCTTGCCTCATGTTTCTCCCTCTTCAAAACATTCTCATCTGGGGTTATTGGCACGGGCATTGACCAATCAGAATGGACACTGACCTTAGCCTGGGAGCAGGTTCTACAGGCTTCCGCTGAGCAGGCAATGACCCTTTAATTGCTGGATTGCGGGAAGCTGAGGAGATAGCTGGGGAGGGGCTAGGTGGCACTCGGGAGTTCACGGCAGTGGATTTTTACCAGTCTGTGTCACGGATTTTAGTACATATTTTAACAACTGGCACAGCATTTCCCTGGTGTGTATGGACTGAATATGAGCTCTGCTTATCCCACTCTGAGGAACTCTCCACAGGTTGAGATCCAACTCCATTCATCGATGGTGTCTGGATATTTACCACTTAGCAATCATCAGTTTCTCTTGACAACAAGGACCTTAACATAAATGATTGTTTTAGGATAGGCTTAAATTTAGGGGTGGTTTGCTCAGAGCAAGTTCAGGCCATTTGAAGAAATGCCTCCAGGGGGCGCTCAAGATGTCCTCCTCTCTCCTCAACCTCCCAATCGTTCCACAGCTCCTCCAACCCCACTGCCCCCCAACAGGAGGACACCCAGCCTGAGGTTAAGACCTAAAGGGGGGACTTTCCTGACGGTCCAGTGGTTGGGGACTTTGCCTTCCAGTGCAGGGCGTACGGGTTTGATCCCTGGTCAGGAGCTAGGATCCCACATGCCTGGGGGCCAAAAAACCAAAACGTTAACAAAACAAAACAAAACAAAACAAACCCATAAGCAATATTGTAACAAATTCAATAAAGACTTTTAAAAAATTGGTCCACATCAAAAAAATCTTAAAAAAAAAAAAAGACCTAAAGGGGTCCACAGAGACATGCAAATGGGCTATGGGATACGGGAGAGACACAGATGTTAAAGTTGGCAGATATTAACACAGATGTTAAACCTGGCCATCTCTATCTCTCTCTATAAAGTACTAAGTTTTACTCTTTTTCTAACTACTTCCCATCCCAACAGGTGGTCAAGATCTTGGTATTTCCTTGACTATGCAGTAAAAAACTGGGCAGAAAATAGAAGGTGCTTGAAGAGGCCAGAGGGGAAGGAGAGAAAGGGGTAGGCTTCTGGGGGTGGGAACGGGCGTGTGTTTGGAATTGTTAGCAAAGAAACAGGTGACCAGGCCCTGGGGAGGGGCCATGCCTTGGGGGGCCAGGGGAGTCTGGCTCTCTGGGTCTCCCAGCCTCACTGGAACGAAGGGACTATCTGATGTCCTAGTATAGCTGGTATGACTCTCTGATGGGAGGGATCCCTGCATGCAGAAGCCAGCGGGAACTTTGGAACCTGGTAAGAGGAGGCCCAATACTGACTACACGGAGTTTCTGGCCAGTTCAGCAGGATGGTGTTTTAGAGCTGCATTTGATGAAGAAAATAGAATAGATCTTTTATGCCTGTATTTGTGAACAAAGTTTTACACTCAAAGCTTTCTCCAGGCCTCTCGCACGTGTATCTAACTCTCTACCTCTGCCTCTGTCTCTCACCTCCTCTCCTTTTTTAAAGTGTTGCTCCCATGTGGCTGATGTGAGAGTCTGGGTCTTGGTTGCCTGCTACAGAGGGGAGCCTCTCTGTACAGCCCAGCAGAAACCAGCGGTGGCTCAGAAATTGGACAGGCAGCTCTGCCAGGGGCTCAACTTCATGCATGTCTCTTTCCCCGCCTTCTCCCCTGTCTGAGAGCAAACACCTAGGGGCCAGAATCAGTCTGTGGACCAGGGGTAGGGGCCAAGGAGACTGGTCAGCCTCTCTCTTTCCGGGTCCTGAGTCTGAGGCAAAAAATATCCCTGAAGGGCGAGTCGAAGTCTCACATCCCTTTTCCTCTTCTGCCTTAATAATACAACCCTAAAGCCTTAGCTGGGCACACGGCCATCTAGAATCAAGACTACGTTTCTCAGCCATCCCTGTAGCTAGATATGGCTATGAGACTAAGTTCTGGTGTGGGGATATGAGCAGAAATGTCCTGTGTGATTTTGGGGAAATGACCTGGATGGCTGCGACCTTGTTTGTCTTTCTTTCTTTTTCTATCTAGAATAGGAGTTAGCAAACTTCTTCTGTAAGGGACCAGATAGTGTTTCTAGCTCTGTGGGCCTTATGGTCTCTGTTGCAGCTACACAGTTCTGCTGTTGATCTGTGGAAGCAGCTACAGACTATATGTAAACAAATGGGTATGGCCGTGTTCCAGGAAGGTCTTATTTACGAAAAAATGTTGGGGGTGTTCAGATTTAACTTGTGGGTGGTAGTTTGCCCGTCCCTGGTGTAGGATGCATATGTGGTGGCTGGAGTGAGAACAGCCATGTTGAACCATGAAGCGAAAACCATGTACTGAGGATGGCAGAGAAATAAGCTCGAGGGAGCTTGAGTCCCCAGTTTTCACAGAGCCATTCTGCGAGCCTTCTGGATTTCATTTATGTGAGAGAAATAAAGTTCTATCTTATTTATGCTACAATCAGTTGCAGATGAGTTTAATTTAGACTGATACACCATTCATGGGTGGTTAAGCCCAACTTACCAGAGTAGGACACTATTGAAGAATATGAGATCAAAGATCTAACAAGGAGGGCTTCCCTGGTGGCACAGTGGTTGAGAGTCCGCCTGCCGATGCAGGGGACACAGGTTCGTGCCCCGGTCCAGGAAGATCCCACATGCCGCGGAGTGGCTGGGCCCGTGAGCCGTGGCCGCTGAGCCTGCGTGTCCGGAGCCTGTGCCCCGCAACGGAAGAGGCCGCAACAGTGAGAAGCCGGCGTACCACAAAAAAAAAAAAAAAAAAAGATCTAACAAGGAATGAAGCATGCATTTTCCAGGAGTGTGTTCTGTACTCTGTATACCTCTGGAATTCCCCACCCATTTCGATTAACTGAGGCCACAAATAAACCTTTGGGTTGATCTTTGTATGATCCACCAGGTGGTGAGGGGCTTTCAGAGAAAGTCAGCGTAACTGACTTGTGGTCCATGTAACTGACAGGACTTGGGGGTGGCAGGATGCAGCAGCCCACCTGTCTGCCAGCTCAGCACACAGGAGCCCAGCTCAGACAGATGCTAATGAGCTTTACAAGCTGTAAATGCAAGTGCTCTGAGTTTTAGCACTTTTTTTGGGGGGTAGGGGTTTGGCTCTCAGTTGGAAGTTGTCCCTGGAATCAGTAGTATTGGGTGAGCCTCTGGTGCCCTTTAGTAACTCTTCCCATGACTTAATTTCTTGTGCCCGACCGGGACCGACTGCTGAATTCCTTGGGGAAATGCCAAAGCCCAGCTTGTAGAATTTGGGAGTCTCATGCAAACAGAGAGAATCACAGGGTAATAGGAAATTAAAGAGCTATGGGAAAAACTCTGCAACTTGGCTCTGATTCCAAGAATGTTTCCTCCCTGACAGCTGCTGGAACGTTGCAGCTGACTCTGCTAGGAGCCTCACCCACTCTTCTGCTCCTCCAAGCAATGCTGCAGTTGCTCCTTCGGGCAGACTGGGGTGCCTTATGGGAGACGGGGGGTTGTTATTCCCTGAGATGAGAAAGTGGAGTGGTGATGTGGCCACACTGTCTTCAAGCATTTAAGGGTGTGTGTGTGTGTGTGTGTGTGTGTGTGTGTGTGTGTGTGTTGTTTAATGAGGCAATTGTGGGCAAACTGTTGCCTATATTTCACGAAAGAGGGAAGAAATGGGCTACTTTTGATAAGACGTGAAGAAGGAAACCTTAGCCTTCTTAGAGTAATGAGCTGCTGTGTTGGGAAGCTAAAGTTAGGGCACCGAATCCCTGATCTGAGATGGTGCAGGGTTGGGTGAGGAGCACAGATTTCAGAGTCCCACAGGCCTGGGTACACACCCTGGCTCAGCCTCTCACTTGTTGGTGGCCTTGGGCATGTTGCTCAACCTCTCTGCCCCTTCGTTCCCTGGCTCACAGGGTAGCTCTCTGATAACCAGGGACTCAGGTTCCTTCTAGTTTGTTTCTCTGCCATCCTCAGTAGATACTTTCACCTCATGGTCCAAGATGGCTGCTCTCACTCCAGCCACCACACATGCATTCCAGACCAGGGATGGGCAAACCATGACCCACAAGTCAAATCCCGTCCTTCATCTTGTTTTGGTTGGCAGGTGTTAGTACTGCTGAGATGCAAGGGATGCTGTAAAGAATGGATGTAATAATGTTCATGAAGTGTTTAAACTCAGAGCAAATGCTCAGAAAATATGAAGAAAACAGCTGAGTATCCAAAGGCCCCATGCAGTTCAGACCTTCAGCCTAAGTGAGGCAGTTTAGGCAACACCTGGCATCTCTTCAGGTTGAATCGCGTTGAGGACCATGACAACTTCCGTTGTGAAGGCCTTTCTGGTTTCCTTCTTTCATGTCTTCATCTTCTGGATCTCAGGTCAAAGCTTCTTCTGGAAGACTTCCCTGGCTTCCCTGGCTTGGTCTAAGCCCTCAGCACATACTCTCGGGACCCCTTGGACCCTGCTTTGTTGCACTGGCCTCAACAGCTGCTGTTCATGGTTTATGGGATCACTTGGTTAATGCCTGTCTCCCCCATCAGACTGGGAGTTTCTAGAGGGCAGGGGCCGTGTCTGTTTTTCTCACCACCATCATATCCTCAGCAGCTCCTCAGTACCTAGTGAGTAGTAGATGCTCAAGAAATGTTTGTAGGATGAATGGCTAAGTGACGGTCCCTCTGGCTGTGTTTAAATCAGCGCTATCTGTTCTCTCAGATCTATCTGCATAATGATTTTCCTAACATGAGCGGTCTGCCCTTTGCCCCCAGCGTCATATGCCCATCAGGAGGGGGCTTGGACCTCACTGAGCTCCAAAACGTCTGGTTCAGGAGGCTGGAGGCTGACCAGAGGCTTCAAGAGGGTAAAGGGTCAAAAGGCTGGGGAGCTGTCAGATGGCAAAAGAATTTTGCTTTAGCTGGGCTGCTGCATAAGTATCCGCTTTCAAAGGCTTCCGGCTAATCAGAATTTCAAAGGATACTTTTAAATGTGATAGGGTTCTACCTGAAAGAGCAAAACATGAGGCTTTGGAGCTGTTTATTTCTCTAGTTGCTATTCTAGGCTTGTATCAGAGCTAGCTGGGACCTCGCGATTTTATTTTCATTCCTGCACAAAATGGAAAAAATCTCATGTGTTGGCAGGATGGTGACGATGGCAAGACCGCAAAGAAATAATCCACCCAGCTCCCTGCCTCCGTTATTCTAAGGGGATAGTTACAGACAAGGGCATTCTTAGCCTACAGTCCTATGACATAGGCATAAACTTGCCTCCTGCCTTTACCAAAACAGCCTTGGCGAGTCTTCATGGGTTAGACAGATCCCCAAACACAGAAGAGCAGTTCATGTAGAAAGTGCTGAAAATCCACTCTGACGTTCAAATCACTGGGATTAACACTTTTCCTCGTTTTTATAACTGCTGCTTTCAACTACAGCAGTCTTGGGGAAAACGGTATAGAAGAAAATATAAAACAACCCAAACAACCCCTTCTCAAAATTGTGGCAGGGGAGGCGAGGAAGCTGGGAGAGTACATGAATACATATGGCATTTTAAAAACCTGCACCTGCTCTTCTCAGACCAGCTGGCAGGCTGCTCGAAAAAAAAGTCCTGTTCTTTCTGGGAATACTCGGGACTGAAAGGAGTTGATAGGAGCTTTCTGGAATTGATTGCATGAAGACTGTGCCAACCATCATTTCAGACGTTTGAACAGAATTACCACAGGTACTGTATTTTAAAGAGTGGCTTTGCAGTGTCGACACCCTGTAAGTTTCGCATATGTCTAAGAAATGGCAGAAGAACACACATCTGCTTTACACGAGAAATTGTTGTTTCCATACTAAGTTGCTTTATAACCAGGTTCCTGCTGCTACTTTGAAATGCAGAGGAACAAGAGTATTCATCACCCCAGCTGAACAGCAGAAACATCAGGCAACAGCTGGGAGGTGGCCTGTGCAGATTCCTAAGTGGGGCCCCATCCTCCTGGGCCTCTGGGCCCAGCATTTGGAGAATTAATTCATTGCACAAGGCCTCCTGGTGACCTGCCTCTCACCCCTTGGCCATCCTGCAGCCTGCATCCTTGATTCGGGTTCTTAGAATCTAACTTCTTGGAGACAGTTACTGAAATTTAATGGAAAGCATGCCAAAAAGATGATGTATTTGGGCCAATTCGATAAAAAACTGTGCCTGGGCATCCTTCCTGAGAAATTACATTTAGTTTCTCAGAGCACACAAGCCCAAAGGGTCCAAATAGCCAAACTCTGCTATTGAAAACCATCCAGGGTTCTTGCTGTGCCGTTTATTGAGTGCAATTGCATTATCTAATGAATAATCAATGTTCAGCTGACACCTGAGGGTCCAAACACTAATCCTGAACTAAACTTACTGATTTGTTCTCTGTTTCTAATCTTTACCACTGAGCTTATTCTCCTAACGCTGAACCCATCTTTGGCACAGCCCTTCAGCTCACCAGTTTCAGTGGTCACATCCGGAACCGCAGATGTTAGAGTTTAGGAGGGGTGAACAACGGATCCACCTGAGACTTTAACCTGCCATTAGCTATTTTATTTTTCTCATTCATTTATTCACTCATTCATTCATTCACTCACTTATTCGACAAATATTTCTTTGACAGTGACTTTGCCCATTCTGGGCCCAAGGAATGATTTTTTAAAAATTTTATTTTATTTATTTTTTTATACAGCAAGTTCTTGTTAGTCATCCATTTTATACACATCACTGTATACATGTCAATCCCATTCGCCCAATTCATCACACCACCTCCCCCCCACCCCCACCGCTTTCCCCCCTTGGTGTCCATACATTTGTTCTCTACATCTGTGTCTCTATTTCTGCCCTGCAAAACGGTTCATCTGTACCATTTTTCTAGGTTCCACATATATGCATTAATATACGATATTTGTTTTTCTTTTTCTGATTTACTTCACTTGTACGACAGTCTCTAGATTAATCCATGTCTCTACAAATACCCAATTTCATTCCTTTTTATGGCTGAGTAATATGCCATTGTATATATGTACCACATCTTCTTTATCCATTAGTCTGTTGATGGGCATTTAGGTTGCTTCTGTGACCTGGCTATTGTAAATAGTGCTGCAGTGAACATTGGAGGGCATGTGTCTTTTTTTAAAAAATATTTATTTATTCATTTATTTTGGCTGTGCTGGGTCTTATTTGCGGCACGCAGGACCTTTGTTGTGGCATGCGGGCTTCTTAGTTGTGGCATGTGAAATCTTAGTTGCAGCATGCATGTGGGATCTAGTTCCCCAACCAGGGATCGAACCCGGGCTCCCTGCATTGGGAGTGCAGAGTCTTACCCACTGGACCACCAGGGAAGTCACTCATGTGTCTTTTTGAATTATGGTTTTCTCTGGGTATATGCCCAGTGGTGGGATTGCTGGGTCACACGGTAATTCTATTTTTAGTTTTTTAAGGAACCTCCATACTGTTCTCCATAGTGGCTGTATCAATTTACATTCTCACCAACAGTGCAAGAGGGTTCCCTTTTCTCCACACCTTCTCCAGCATTTGTTGTTTGTAGATTTTCTGATGATGCCCATTCTAACTGGTGTGAGGTGATACCTCATTGTAGTTTTGATTTGCATTTCTCTAATAATTAGTGATGTTGAGCGGCTTTTCATGTGCTTCTTGTCCATCTGTATGTCTTCTTTGGAGAAATATCTATTTAGGTCTCCTCCCCATTTTTTGATTGGGTTGTTTATTTTTTTAAAATTGAGCTGCATAAGCTGTTTATATATTTTGGAGACTAATCCTTTGTCCATTGATTCATTTGCAAATATTTTCTCCCATTCTGGGGGTTGTCTTTTCGTCTTCTTTGTAGCTTCCTTTGCTTTGCAAAAGCTTTTAAGTTACATTAGGTGCGATTTGTTTATTTTTGTTTTTATTTCCATTACTCTAGGAGGTGGACCAAAAAAGATCTTGCTGTGATTTATGTCAAAGAGTGTTCTTCCTATGTTTTCCTCTAAGAGTTTTACAGTGTCCGGTCTTACATTTAGGTTTCTAATCATTTTGAGTTTATTTTTGTGTATGGTGTTAGGGAGTGTTCTAATTTCATTCTTTTACATGTAGCTATCCAGTTTTCCCAGCACCACTTATTGAGGAGACTGTCTTTTCACCATTGTATACCCTTGCCCCCTTGCCATATATTAGTTGACCATAGGTGCGTGGGTTTATCTCTGGGCTTTCTATCCTGTTCCATTTATCTATATTTCTGTTTTTGTGCCAGTACCATACTGTCTTGATTACTGTAGTTTTGTAGTATAGTCTGAAGTCAGGGAATCTGATTCCTCCAGCTCCATTTTTTTCCCCTCAATACTGCTTTGGCTATTTGGGATATTTTGTGTCTCCATACACATTTTAAGATTTTTGTTCTAGTTCTGTAAAAAATGCCATTGGTAATTTGATAGGGATTGCATTGAATCTGTAGATTGCTTTGGGTAGTATAGTCATTTTCACAATATTGATTCTTCCAATCCAAGAACATGGTATATCTCTCCATCTGTTGGTATCATCTTTAATTTCTTTCATCAGTGTCTTATAGTTTTCTGCATACAGGTCTTTTGTCTCCCTAGGTAAGTTTGTTCCTAGGAATTTTATTCTTTTTATTGCAATGGTAAATGGGAGTGTTTCCTTAATTTCTCTTTCAGATTTTTCATCATTAGTGTATAGGAATGCAAGAGATTTCTGTGCATTAATTTTGTATCCTGCAACTTTACCAAATTCATTGATTAGCTCTAGTAGTTTTCTGGTAACATCTTTAGGATTCTCCATGTATAGTATCATGTCATCTGCAAACAGGGACAGTTTTACTTATTCTTTTCTAATTTGTATTCTTTTATTTCTTTTTCTTCTCTGATTGCCATGGCTGGGACTTCCAAAACAATGTTGAATAATAGTGGTGAGAGTGGACATCCTTGTCTTGTTCCTGATCATAGAGGAAATGCTTTCTGTTTTTCACCATTGAGAATGATGTTTGCTGTGTGTTTGTCATATATGGCCTTTATTATGTTGAGGTAGGTTCCCTCTAGGCCCACTTTCTGGAGAGTTTTTTATCATAAATGGGTGTTGAATTTTGTCAAAAGCTTTCTCTGCATCCATTGAGATGATCATATGGTGTCTCTCCTTCAGTTTGTTAATATGGTGTATCACATTGATTGATTTGCATATATTGAAGAATCCTTGCATCCCTGGGATAAATCCCACTTGATCATGGTGTATGATCCTTTTAATGTGTTGGATTCTGTTTGCTAGTATTTTGTTGAGGATTTTTGCATCTATGTTTATCAGTGATATTGGTCTGTAATTTTCTTTTTTTGTAGTATCTTTGTCTGGTTTTGGTATCACGGTGATGGTGGCCTCATAGAATGAGTTTGAGACTGGTCCTTCCTCTGCAATTTTTTGGAAGAGTTTGAGAAGGAAGGGTGTTAGCTCTTCTCTAAATGTTTGATAGAATTCACCTGTGAAGCCATCTGGTGCTGGACTTTGGTTTGTTGGAAGATTTTTAATCACAGTTTCAATTTCATTACTTGTGATTGGTCTGTTTATATTTTCTGTGTCTTCCTGGTTCAGTTTTGGAAGGTTGTGCTTTTCTAAGAATTTGTCCATTTCTTCCAGATTGTCCATTTTATTGGCATAGAGTTGTTTGTAGTAGTCTCTTAGGATGCTTTGTATTTCTGAGGTGTCTGTTGTAACTTCTCCTTTTTCATTTCTAATTTTATTGATTTGAGTCCTCTCCCTCTTTTTCTTGATGAGTCTGGCCAATGGTTTATCAATTTTGTTTATCTTCTCAAAGAACCAGCTTTTAGTTTTATTGATCTTTTCTATTGTTTTCTTTTCATTTATTTCTGCTCTGATCTTTATGATTTCTTTCCTTCTGCTAACTTTGGGTTTTGTTTGTTCTTCTTTCTGTAGTTCCTTTAGGTGTAAGGTTAGATTGTTTATTTGAGATTTTTCTGTTTCTTGAGGTAGGCTTGTATAGCTGTAAACTTCCCTCTTAGAACTGCTTTTGCTGCATCCCATAGGTTTTTTTTTTTTTTTTTTTTTTGCGGTATGTGGACCTCTCACTGTTGTGGCCTCTCCCGTTGCAGAGCACAGGCTCTGGACGCGCAGGCTCAGCGGCCATGGCTTATGGGCCCAGCCGCTCCGCAGCACGTGGGATCATCCCAGACCAAGGCACGAACCCATGTCCCCTGCATCGGCAGGCGGACTCTCAACCACTGCGCCACCAGGGAAGCCCTCCCATAGGCTTTTGATCACCATTTTTTCATTGTCATTTGTCTCTAGGTATTTTTTGATTTTCTTTTTGATTTTTTCAGTGATCTCTTGGTTATTTAGTAACGTACTGTTTAGCCTCCATGTGTTTGTGTTTCTTACGGTTTTTTTCCCTGTAATTGATTTCTTTTCTTTTTAAACATCTTTATTGGAGTATAATTGCTTTACAATGGTGTGTTAGTTTCTGCTTTATAACAAAGTGAATCAGTTATACATATACATATTTCCCCATAACCCTTCTTTCTTGAGTGTCCCTCCCTCCCGTCCTCCCTATCCCACCCCTTTAGGTGGTCACAAAGCACTGAGCTGATCTCCCTGTGCTATGTGACTTCTTCCCTCTAGCTATCGGTTTTACATTTGGTAGTGTATATATGTCCCTGTAATTGATTTCTAATCTCATAGAATTGTGGTCAGAAAAGACGCTTGATATGATTTCAATTTTCTTAAATTTACTGAGGCTTGATTTGTGACCCAAGATGTGATCTATCCTGGAAAATGTTCCGTGAGCTCTTGAGAAGAAAGTGTAATCTGCTGTTTTTGGATGGAATGTCCTATAAATATCAATTAACTCTAACTGGTCTATTGTGTCATTTAAAGTTTGTGTTTCCTTATTAATTTTCTGTTTGGATGATCTGTCCATTAGTGTAAGTGAGGTGTTAAAGTCCCCCACTATTATTGTGCTACTGTCAATTTCCTCTTCTATAGCTGTTAGCAGTTGCTTTATGTATTGAGGTGCTCCTATGTTGGGTGCATATATATTTATAATTGTTATATCTTCTTCTTGGATTGATCCCTTGATCATTATGTAGTGTCCTTCCTTGTCTCTTGTAACATTCTTTATTTTAAAGTCTATTTTATCTGATATGAGTATTGCTACTCCAGCTTTCTTTTGGTTTCCATTTGCATGGAATATCTTTTTCCATCCCTTCACTTTCAGTCTGTATGTGTCCCTAGGTCTGAAGTGGGTCTCTTGTAGACAGCATATATATGGGTCTTGTTTTTGTATCCATTCAGCTAATCTGTGTCTTTTGGTTGGAGCATTTAATCCATTCACGTTTAAGGTAATTATTAATATGTATGTTCCTATTATCATTTTCATAGTTGTTTTGGGTTATTTTTGTAGGTCCTTTTCTTCTCTTGTGTTTCCCACTTAGAGAAGTTCCTTTAGCATTTGTTGTAGAACTGGTTTGGTGGTGCTGAATTCTCTTAGCTGTTGCTTGTGTGTAAAGCTTTTGATTTCTCCATCAAATCTGAATGAGATCTTTTCTGAGTAGAGTAATCTTGGTTGTAGATTCTTCCCTTTTATCACTTTAAGTATATCATGCCACTCCCTTCTGGTTTGTAGAGTTTCTGCTGAGAAATCAGCTGTTAACCTTATGGGAGTTCCCTTGTATGTTATTTGTCATTCTTCCCATGTTGCTTTCAATAAGTTTTCTTTGTCTTTAATTTTTGTCATTTTGATTACTATGTGTCTCAGCGTGTTTCTCCTTGGGTTTATCCTGTATGGGACTCTCTGCACTTCCTGGACTTGGGTGGCTATTTCCTTTCCCATGTTAGGGAAGTTTTTGACTATAATCTCTTCAAATATTTTCTCAGGTCCTTTCTCTCTCTCTTCTCCTTCTGGGACCCCTATAATGCAAATGTTGTTGTGTTAAATGTTGTCCCAGAGTTCTCTTAGGCTGTCTTCACTTCTTTTCATTCTTTTTTCTTTATTCTCTTCCACAGCAGTGAATTCCACCATTCTGTCTTCCAGGTCACTTATCCATTCTTCTGCCTCAGTTATTCTGCTATTGATTCCTTCTAGTGTATTTTTCATTTCAGTTATTGTGTTGTTCATCTCTGTTTGTTTGTTCTTTAATTCTTCTAGATCTTTGTTAAACATTTCTTGCATCTCCTCAATCTTTGCCTCCATTCTTTTTCCGAATGGAGATCAGAATCATCTTCACTATCATTATTCTGAATTCTTTTTCTGGAAGCTTGCCTATCTCCAATTCATTTACTTGTTTTTCTGGGGTTTTATCTTGTTCCTTCATCTGGTTCATGGCTGTCTGCCTTTTCATTTTGTCTATCTTTCTGTGAATGTGGTTTTTGTTCCACAGGCTGCAGGATTGTAGTTTTGCTTGCTTCTGCTCTCTGCCCTCTGATGGATAAGGGTATCTAAGAGGCTTGTGCAAGTTTCCTGATGGGAGGGACTGGTGGTGGGTAGAGCTGGCTGTTGCTCTGGTGGGCAGAGCTCAGTAAAACTTTAATCTTCTTGTCTGCTGTTGGGTGGGGCTGGGTTCCCTCCCTGTTGGTTGTTTGGCCTGAGTCAGCCGAACACTGGGGCTTACTTAGGCTCTTTTGTGGGGCTAATGGTGAACTCTGGGAGGGCTCGCTCCAAGGAGTACTTCCCAGAACTTCTGCTGCCAGTGTCCTTGTCCTCACGGTGAGACACAGCCACCCCCCGCCTCTGCAGGAGACCCTCCAACACTAGCAGGTAGGTCTGGTTCAGTCTCCCCTGGGGTCACTGCTCCTTCCCCTGGGTCCTGATGTGCACACTACTTTGTGTGTGCCCTCCAAGAGTGGAGTCTGTGTTCCCCACTCCTGCCGAAGTCCTGCAATCAAATCCCACTAGACTTCAAAGTCTGATTCTCTAGGAATTCCTCCTCCCGTTGCCGGACCCCCAGGTTGGAAAGCCTGATGTGGGGCTCAGAACCGTCACTCCAGTGGGTGGACTTCTGTGATATAACTGTTCTCCAGTCTGTGAGTCACCCACCCAGCAGTTATGGGATTTGATTTTACTGTGATTGCACCCCTCCTACCATCTCATTGTGGCTTCTCCTTTGTCTTTGGATGTGGGGTATCTTTTTTGGTGAGTTCCAATGATTTCCTGTCCATGATTGTTCAGCAGTTAGTTGTGATTCTGCTGTTCTCGCAAGAGGGAGTGAAAGCACGTCCTTCTACTTTGCCGTCTTGAACCAATCCCGAGGAAAGATCTTGGTTCTGTTCCTGACTCCAGGAGTTTGTGGTTGTTTCAAATCCCAGGATGTGGCGGTGACTCACCTCGATTTTAGACTTTCTCTCCCGGCATCTCAGTTGCTGGAATGGACCATGTCTCTGATTTCTCAGAGCCTGGGGATTCAGGTTTGTCAAGGCTTGGTTCTCCTGGGTGTGGAAAGTTTCTCTGCGCGTTTAGTGACGTTGCACTGCCTGTAGGTGGCGAAATCAACTGTGTGGATTCCGTACCAGAGAAGACAGTCTTTCATCTTTCACCTTGTAGAGGTCCGGCACGGTATGTCAGAGCCCCCAGAGGGTAAGGACCATATTTGATTCATCTTTGCTTTCTCAGTTTCAGTTACAAAGCCGAGCATGTAGTAGGAGCTTTCAAAATGAACAGAGTGTGAACAGCTCTATCTGCTCAAAGCATATATTTCATTCCAGGATCAATAGGGTCAGCGTCCCAGATGAAGAGACGCTTTAGTGTTCCAGCACATCGTTGTCTTCTGAAATGGAGACGGGAAAGAGCGAGTCATCAGCTCCCCATGTATGCAGCCAGACTGGATGTGATTGGACTTGCCACACAGCACAGCTCATGTTCTCTGTTCTGCGGAAAGTCGTGGGTGAGGTGTGGACTCTTAACTGCAGGTGGCAGCTGGCAAGAACTGGTCTCATGCTGAGACTGATCAGAAGTTTGGGGACAAAAGTGGTCACTGGTGTGGAATCCCTTCTACACATCTCCCTCCGGAACCAGGATTTTACTTGTTCAAAAAATAGCATATGAGATTCTGTTCTGGTTATTGAGCATATAATTGTGCAAAACAGGCAAAGATCCATGCCTTCGTGGGGCATTTCATAGAGCGTTTGTGCCAGGGTGTATATGTATGATCAGTAAAATAAGTGCTTATAGAGTACATTAGAAAGTGACAAATGCATAAAGCAGGGAAGGGGATGAGGATGCTGGGGTGGGGGCTATTTTCAATAGGGAGGGAAGTCTAATGGAAAAGGTCACATTGGAGGAAAAGATCTGAAGCTGGTGAGGGAACTAGCCATGTGGATTTCTGGGGGAAGAATAGTCCAGACAGAGGGAACAGGAATGGTGAAGACTGAAGCGGGTTGTGCCTGCTGTTCAGGGGTCATCAAGGGGACCAGTGTGGCCAGAGGGGAGGGAGGCAGACTAGGCAGGGCCTTTTAGGGAAGGGGAGAAGCACAGTATCGTCCACGCATCTCTCTGTGCTCTGCACTTACCAAATCTCTTCAGCTCGTTTGAGGGCCTACACAGGTCAGTCGTCAGGGAATCTGAATCAAAATCTGCCTCAAAAGAAAAAAAGGCAGTCACTGGCCAAAGATGAGGCTAGAACACTGAGATTTCTCCGCTCTGAGTCTGGTGCTGTGTGGGTCAGGGGCCGAGAAGGAAGCAGGGCACTTCAAATTAGGTGCCTTGGGAATTTAATAAAGGTACTATTTACAAAGAGGAGGGTGGAGTGTAGGGAGGGCAAGAAAGGACAGTGCAGTGTCCAAGGGGACAGCACCGGAGATATCACCACCCCCAGGCATGAAGGAGCATGGGAGGGAGCCATTCCTGGCACCAGTGAGAACAGCTGTATGGAGAGGCCCCTTCGGTTGAGCGTAGAGTTAGTCTGCAGTGACCCACACGAGAGAGTGGAAGTAATACAAGCCAACCCTCATTCTCTTCTTTCCTTCTGGTGCTTCCCAAGGGCTGACTTCAACTGGAAACCAGAGAGCAAGGGACCTCGTTGATGTAGTCTCCATGGGAAAGAACTGCTGTTCACAGAGATGGGTGGAGGGGGATGCAGAGTGGATCCGAAGGAGTGAATGGAAGACATCTGACACAGACACAGAGGGCTAGCGAGAGAGAAGGGGAGACATGGGATGGTGTAGAAAGAGAGCCTGAGAAACCACAGCCTCTTTGCCAAAGCGAGGTGGCCTGTTCAGGATGCTGCTCAGAAGCCAGGCTGCCTGAGGTAGTCCCACTCCTGCCCCAGGAGGACCACCCACTGTCAGCTGTCAGCTCCCTTTGGAATGATGCTGAGCTGTGGAGCGTGACTGTCCAGTGCCCCCAGCTGTCCGTTATTTATAAACAACAACCAGGGCACTTGTTTGTGCCCACAATGGGAGGTGGAAGACTTATACCTCCTTTTAAAAGTTAATGTTTAAAGATAAAAATTGTGTGTATTTAAGGTGTACAACGTGATGATTTGATATGCATATACACGGTGAAATGATTACCGCAGTCAAGCCTATTTACTTATCATCTCGTCACATAGTTATCTTTTTGTTTTGTTTTTTTTGTGGTAAGAGCAACTGAAACTACTCTCTTAGCAAATTTCCAGTATTCAATACTGTGTTATTAACTATACTGGTTCTGCTGTGCACTAGATATCGAGGCTTATTGAGAGGTGTTGCTGGCATGAAGACAGAGCCTTATTCCCAGTCATGGTGGGACTAGACCCAGCCCGTTCAGCAGGGCTGCGGTTGACTACGCTGTTTCAGTTAACGTGATATAACCTCGAACATTCCAGAGGCAGGACAGCAGAGCCTCAGAGCTGCAGGTGCTGGAGGATATATTTATTAAAATAAATTTATTTATTTATTATTTTTTATTTTTGGCTGTATTGGGTCTTTGTTGCTGCATGCTGGCTTTCTGTAGTTGCGGCGAGTGGGAACTCTTCGTTGCCGTGTGCGGGCTTCTCATTGTGGTGGCCTCTTGTTGCGGAGCACGGGCTCTAGGCACTCAGGCTCAGGCTTCAGTAGTTGTGGCACGCGGGCTCAGTAGTTGTGGCACGCAGGCTCAGTAGTTGTGGCTCGCGGGCTCTAGAGCGCAGGCGCAGTAGTTGTGGTGCACGGGGCTTAGTTGCTCCGCGGCACGTGGGATCTTCCCAGACCAGGGCTTGAGCCCGTGTGCCCTGCATTAGCAGGTGGATTCTTAACCACTGTGCCACCAGGGAAGTCCCTGGAGGAGTTACAGTTCCCTACAAACTGTCGATGGCATTAGGTATTGGGCAACGTCTCAATAGCCATGGATTTGTTTTCTTTGGTTACAGCGCTGACTTTGAAATTGACGATATGGATGACTGGGAATGTTTCAAATTGCATTACTACAGGTAGAGCCCCAAATCATTACTATAGCCTGCTGGGCGGTGCGGAACCTGCCCCCTGCCTGCCTCGCCCCATTCATCTTGTGGCTCTCCCCTTGTTCCCTGCGCCCTTGCCACCCTGGATCCTTATTTCAGGGCCTCCAAGGGCCACATTCCTTTCCACCTCTTGCCCTGCCCCTCTGATTCCCTCTGTCTCCTGTAGCCACTTGGCTCCTTTATTTCTACTCAGCTCAAAGTCACTTCTTCACGGAAGCCCTCCCTGACATTCCCGACTGGGCTATGTCATCACTTGCATGAGCTCGTAGCATCTTTCCCATCTGATACTTCTCACAATTGTAATTACATTGTTAATTGAAGAACTCTTTGTTTAATGTCTTGCCCTTCCTCCCCACTAGATGCCAAGCTCTGATTTGCTGCTGCCCAATGTCTGTGCCTAGAAGATGCTCCGTAAATATTTCAGGGAGTTATTGACCAAAAGCTAAAAACGAGTTAGGAGTGGGTGTACCCACACTGCACAGAAGAAAAATAAAAAGAGGCATAAGTTAGAAAGGACATGCTTGCCCGCCCTCTCCCCCATCCCATCCTTTTTTGGTCCTGGGAAGGAGTTGCAGTCAGAGGCAGCAATAGAAAGCATGGAAACGGGAAACAGACACAGGCAGAGTTTACCAATCAATTCTCCAGACACCTGGGGATGATGAAGAAAAGCCATTGTAAGATGTCTCAACACTGATCTCATGCTCTCCAGCAAAAGAAAATTCAGTCAGACCGTATCTGCCGAAGAAAGCTTAAAAACTGAGAATAGTAAGCTGCCTGCTCTACTGACTGACTTGCAAAGGTCTGGGCTTGAGGCCTGAAATGATAACAGGTTCAGGCCATCAGAAATTATTTTAACTGGCACCCTGACATCTGGGGGATTCAAGAGCCAGCAAAACAAAAAGGGCTATTAATGAAATGTTTGTAGCTTTCTCCTCCATCAAAACAACAGACACATTAAGGCATGGACATACAGTTAGTAGAATTCACCAGCCCCAAATTACAAAGTAGTCAGGAACAGAGAATAAAAGGGCAGAATTAAAACCTACATCTTTATTTCATGATGCCAGATTTATATTTGTGGGATGGGATGGTCTCTCTGGAAGGGGTCCCGTTGTAAACTTGTGCCTGACAGGCTCTAAGAAATAATGCCTGGCCCCGGAGAAGGATAGACTTAAGGTTTATAGAGAGCTGAGAGCAATGATTTGGGGGAACCCACGGAAATGACAAGAGAGGGACTGGTGGAATAAATGAAGAACAGAGCGAGGAAGGGTGTAGGAAGGGGTGATGAGGTTGATGTGGGGAGGGAAGCAGGTAGACAAAGGAGACAAATCTGACTGATGGGTACATGGCCATTGCACACTCTTTTTCTTCCTTCCTTCCTTCCTTCCTTCCTTTCTTCTCTTTCTTTCTTTCTTCTCTTCTCTCTTCTTCTTTCTTTCTTTCTTTCTTTCTTTCTTTCTTTCTTTCTTTCTTTCTTTCTTTCTTTCTTTCTTTCCTTCTCTCTTTCTTTCAATCCTCCTTGCCTACTATTCCTTTTTTTTTTTTTAAACCTCTTTTTGGGGGAATGATTGATATACAAAAGCTGCAGATATTTAATGTGTACAACTTGATGTATTTGCAGGGAAGTATATACCTGTGAAACCATCACCACAATCTATGCCATAAATATCTATCCTCCAAAAGTTTACTGTCATCTCTATTTGTTGTTGTCATTGTTGTATAGTTTTTGTTGTTTTCCTTTTGTAGTAAAAGCACTTAACATAAAGTTTATCCCCTTAGCAAAATTTTAAGCATACATTACAGTGTTGCTGGTCGCAGGTCTTGGGTCGTACAGCAGATTTCCAGAACTTCTTCATGTTGGATAACTGAAATTTGCACCCTTTGGTCAACATCTCCTCGTTGCCTCCTCCCCCCAGGCCCTGGAAACTGCCATTCTCCTCTTTGCTTCTATGTGTTTGATGAGCAAGTTCTTTTATTTTATTTTTTTTAAATATTTATTTATTTATTTGGCTGCATCAGGTCCTAGTTGCATCATGCAGGCTCTAGTTTCCTGACCAGGGGTGGAACCCAGGCCCCCTGCTTTGGGAGCACGGAGTCCTAACCACTGGACCACTAACGAAGTCCCATGTTCTTTTATTTTTGCTTCAAGTTTTGAGTTAATGTTTAGTCATCGTGATAACGTTATTCCTCCTAGGTTACATTGACCAGCTTCAGGGCTTAGCTTCTAAGAATCAGTGAAGAACCTCTCTGTCCTTTCCTGCTATGCTGACTCCTGGGAATGCTCCATGCCCTGATCATTGTCTGTGACAGGCCTGTTTTTTCCAAGCCTGTGGTAGAAAATGCTGAGATTTACAGTAGTTGACACAATAATATACAATAGATTAGAAGATAACATATCATACCATGTACATAATTTTAATACACTGTAATAGAACATAATAGGAGATATATTTTTGTATGTTATATATATTTATATGTAATAAACAGTAGAATACTGTTTAAACAGTAGAATACATGACTATATACAGTAGAAGATAAAACACTAAGTTCTATTGTTATTTATCTCAGAGAGTATGTGAAAGGAGGTTCTGATAAATTGAAGATTGTGGTAAATTGAAAGCTGGAATCAGGTCTGGACGCCTGCCTCAGCTCAGCAAGCTGTGGTCTGTACGTGTGACTTAAGGAGGTGGTGGTAGAGATTTCTACTCCACAGTTCAAATCCCATAGCCTGTAATTTAATCATGAGCTAGGTTTTTTGTTTTTGTTTTTTTTGGTCTCAAGTCTTCTTAGGAACCATCAGCAAAATCCAAACATCCTGGACAGGAGTCAGACCTTTAGTTTGTATTAGGTGAGCCTGTAATTGTCAGGTGCTGGAGTCCCATGTCCCACTTCTCACTCCTACACACTTTCCCCTTTTTAGTCCTCATATACTACTTCAAACCTGATAATTCTTACTCCCTAATTCTCACATGACAAATTTAATAATCTTACAACAGTATAATCCCATTTACCTTTCTCCCAACCTTTGTCCTATTTTGCCATCTCTTCTACTTCTACATAAACTGTAAATACCACCTCACAGTACAACTATGCTTGAAATAGTTTTCTTTCTTCCTTCCTTCCTCCCTCCCTTCCTTCCTTCTTCCTTCCTTCCTTTCTCAGGTCTTAGATGTGGCACGAAGTCTCCAGAGCATGTGGGCTCACTAGTTGCAGCACTCGGCCTCAGTAGTTGTGGTGTGCAGGCTTAGCTGCCCTGCGGCATGTGGGATGTTAGTTCCCCGACCAGGGATCAGACTTGTGTCCCCTGCACTGGAAGGCAGATTCTCAACCACTGGACCACAAGGAAGTCCCGAAATAGTTTTCTATTAAGGAAATTATGAGAAGAAAATAAAGGAGTGTTTCATGTTTACCCACTTACCAATTCTAGTGCTCTTCATTCCTTTTAATAGATCCAAGTTTCCAACTGGTATCATTTCCCAAGACTACGGAACATCTTCTGGTGTTTCTTTTAGTGTAAGTGTGCTGGCTACAAATTCGCTCAGCTTTCTTTTATCTGAAAATGTCTATCTTCACTCTGGAAGGATATTTTTGCCTGATACAAAATTTGGGGTTGATCATCTTTTGTTTTCAGTATTTAAAGACGTGATTCCATTGTCTTCTGGCCTCCATTCTTCTTTTTCTTCCTTGCCTCCTCCCTTTTATCTGACGATAACTCAGCCATCATTTGTATTATTGTTTCTCTGTTTGTCTGGCCTTTTATTCTCTGACCATTCTCGAAGTTTTCTCTATCCTTGATTTTCAACAGTTTGACTATGAAATATAGGCAGACCTCAGAGATACTGCAGGTTTGTTTCTAGACCACTGCAATAAAGTGAATAACACAGTAAAGAGAGTTACTTGAATTTTGTGGTTTCCCGGTGCATGTAAACGTTATATTTACACTATATTTTAGCCTGTTAAGTGGCAATAGCTTTATGCCTAAAAAACAACGTACATACCTTAATTAAAAAATGCTCTATTGCTAAAAATTGCTAACCATCATCTGAGCCTTCAGTGTGTCATAATCTTTTTGCTGGTGGAGGGTCTTGCTTCTGTGTTGGTGGCTGCTGACTGATCAGGATGGTGGTCACTGAAGGTTGGCGTGGCCGTGGTCATTTCTTAAAAGAAGACCACAGTGAAGCTTGCTGCATCGATTGACTCTTCCTTTCATGAACGATTTCTCTATAGCGTGCAGTGCTGTGTGATAGCATTTGACCCACAGTAGAACTTCTTTCAAAATTGGAGTCAAGCGTCTCAGACCCTGCTGCTGCTTTATCAACTAAGTTTATGTAATAATGTAAACACTATGTTGTCATTTCAACCAACTTCACAGCATCTTCACCAGGAGTAGTTTCCATTTTAAGAAACCACTTTCTTTGCTCATCCATAGGAAGCAACATCCTCAGCCATTTCAAGTTTTTTTTTTTTTTTTTTGCTGTACGCGGGCCTCTCACTGTTGTGGCCTCTCCCATTGCGGAGCACAGGCTCCGGATGCGCAGGCTCAGCGGCCATGGCTCAAGGGCTCAGCCACTCCGCAGCATGTGGGATCTTCCCGGAATGGGGCACAAACCTGTGTCCCCTGCATCGGCAGGCGGACTCTCAACCACTGCGCCACCAGGGAAGCCCTACCATTTAAGTTTTATAATGAGATTGCAGCAATTCAGTCCCATCTTCAGGCTCCAGTTATAATTCTACTTCTCTTGCTATTTTTATCACATCTGTAGTTATTTCCTCCACTGAAGTATTGAACCCCTCAAAGTCATCCATGAGGTTTGGAATCAACTTCTTCCAAACTCCTGTTAATGTTGGTATTTTGATCTCTTCCCATGAATCACAAAAGTTTTTAACGGTATTTAGAATGGTGAATCCATTCCAGAAGGTTTTCAATTTACTTTGCCAAGATCCATCAGAGGAATCACTGTCTCTGGCAGCTATAGCCATACAAATATATTTCTTAAATAATAGTACTTGCAAGTCCAAATGACTCCTTGATCCATGGGCTGCAGAATGGATGTTGTCAGGCATGTAAACATTAATTTCATTGCACCTCTCTATCAAAGTTCTTGGGTGACCAGATGCATTGTCAATGAGCAGTAATATTTTCAAAGGAATCTTTTTTTCTGAGCGGTAAGTCTCAACGATGGGCTTAAAATATCTATCATGTTGTCAATAGATGTGCTGTCATCCAGTCTTTGTCATTCAGTTTGTAGAGCACAGGCAGAGTAGATTTGCCGTAATTCTTAAGGGCCCTAGGATTTTCAAAATGATAAATGAGCATCGATTTCAACTTAAACTCACCAGCTGCATTAGCTCCTCATGAGAGAGTTAGCCTGTAGTTTGAAGCTTTGAAGCCAGGCATTGACTTTTCCTCTCTAGCTATAGAAGTCCTCGATGGCATCTTCTTCCAATAGAAGGCTGTTTCGTCTACATAGAGACTCTTGTTTAGTATAGTCACCTTAATTATCTTAGCTAGATCTTCTGGGTAACTTGCTACAGCTTCTACATCAGGACTTGAGGCTTCACCTTGCACTTTTGTGTTATGGAGATAGCTTCTTTTCTTCAACCTCATGAGCCAACCACTGCTAACTTCAAACTTTTCTTCTGTGGCTTCCTCACCTCCCTCAGCCTTCATAGAATTAAAGAGAGTTAAGACGTTGCTCTGGATTAGGCTTTGTCTTAAGGGAATGTTGTAGCTGGTTCGATCTTCTATCCAGACCACCAAAACTTTCTCCATCTCAGGAATAAGGCTGTTTGGCTTTCTTATCATTTGTATGTTCACTGGAGTAGCACTTTTAATTCCCCCCAGGAACTTTTCCTTTGCATCCACAGCTTGTCTGTTTCGCACAAGAGGCCTAGCTTTCAGTCTAACCTGGCTTTTGACATGCCTTCCTCACTAAGCTTAGTCGTCTTGAGGGATGTGCGACTCTTCCTTTCACTTGAACGCTCAGAGGCCTGATTTCAATATTGCTGTGTCTCAGGCAATAGGGAGGCCAAAGGAGAAGGAGACAGATGGGGGAAGAGCCTGTTGGTGGAGCAGTCAGAACACACACATTTATCCATTAAATTTGCTATCCTGTATGTGTATGTTCGTGGTGCCCTGAAACAATTACAGTAGTAACATCAAAGGTCACTGATCACAGATCGCCATAACAAAGATAATAATGAAAAAGTTTGAAATATTGTGAGAATTACTAAATTGTGACGCAGAGACACAAAGTGAGCATGCTGTTGGAAAAATGGTGCCAATAGACAGGTTAGACACGGGGCTACCACAAACCTCCAATCTGTAAAAAAATCCATACAGTATCTACAAAGTGCAATAAAGTGAATTGAAATAAGACGAGGTATGCCTGTATCTATCTGTGGTGTTCTTTGTCTTTATCTTGCTGTGGTTCATTGAGCTTCTTGGATCTTTAAGCTGAAATTTTTCATCAAGTATGGAAAATATTCAGCTATTTACTTCTGAGGAGTCCAGCTTCTGGTTAAAAACACATGTGTGCTATTTTAGGCCTGACTATAGGCAATTACAAAGGCTTTTCCGAACAGGTTGCCCTCTTCACCCAGACATGGTGCAAGGCAATGCATTATGGGACCTAACGGGAGTTGCAACCGAGGACTCTGGCCCCCCGGCCATTCTCTTTGAATATTTGCATTTCTAGCCCTACACCTTCATTCTTAGATCTCTTTATCTTGGGCAGTAGGCCTTCCTCAGGTGCCTCTGCTGAGGTCTCCTTATGAAGGGAAGAGGGGAAAACTTTAAAGACATCTTTCCCCATTCCGACCCAGTGCCCAGTATTTTTGCAGTCCTGGCTTTTCCCTGTTTCCCTTCCCCTGACCTCAAGGTCCATAAAATTGTTGGAGACTTGTGTTAAGGTCTTTCTCCACAGTGAGACAATCTCCATGTCTGCTCTGATCCACCTGACCCTCGACTGCTGTGCCATTTCATGGGGAAAAATAAAACAAAGGAGAGTTTTTCCTTTCTCCAGATTTAGCCTCCTGTGTATCCCATCACAGTAAGTGATTAAAGGCTTAACTCTTTCATTTTTGGGCTTATTGCTTTAATCTGCTACTTGAAAACCTGAGAGCTCAGCTCTCTCTCTCTCCCAGCTCAGCTGCGCTCTGACGTTTCCTCAAATAATCTTCCTGTCCGGAGCTTCCCTGGTGGCGCAGTGGTTAAGAATCCACTCTGTCAATGCAGGGAGCACCTGTTCAAGCCCTGGTCTGGGAAGATCCCACATGCCGCAGAGCAGCTAAGCCCGTGCGCCACAACTACTGAGCCTGCACTCTAGAGCCTGCGAGCCACAACTACTGAGCCTGCATGCCTACAGCCTGTGCTCTGCAATGAGAGAAGCCACCGTGGTGAGGAGCCTGTGCACCACAATGAAGAGTAGCCCCTGCTCAACACAACTAAAGAAAGCCCACATGCAGGAATGAAGACCCAACACAGCCAAAAATAAATAAATTTATTAAACAAAAAAAATCTTCCTGACCCATTATCACCTTCTTCTCCTTATGGGACTCCAATTACACATATGTTAGACTGTTTAATATTGTCCTTGGATCTTTGAGGCCCTGTTCATTTTAATTCAATCTCTTTTTTCTCTTTCTTCTTCAAATTGGATAATTTCTATTGATTTATCTTCAAGTTCACTGAATTTCTCTTCTGCCACTTTCAATTTGCTGAAGCCAGTGCAGTGAATTTTTCATTTCTGTTATTGTACTTTTCAGTTCTTGAGTTTCCATTTGTTAATGGTTTCCCTTTACTCTGTTGAGATTATATGTCTTTTCATTTATTAAAACCATGTTTTCCTTTATGATTTGGATGTATCTTCCTTTAATTCTTTGAATATATTTGTAACAGTTTCTTTGTCTCATAAACTACTTATGTGGAATACTTCCAGTCTGGCTTCTACTACCTGCTTTTTTTCTTTACTGTGTATTACATTTCAATTTGTATGTATGTGTGTGTGTATGTGTGCATGTGTAGTTATTTTTGATTGAATACTGGATGTTGTGGGTTAATCAGTGTTGAGACTGGGTATTGTGATATTCCTCTGTTGATTTTTGTTTTAGTAGGTAGCAGGATTACCAGCAGATCACCTTGAACTTGGGTGAGGCTTGGTTTTGAACTTGCCTAAGGCTTGGTTTTATGCTTTCTTGGGTGAAAATATATCTGTGAAAATCTCAGCGTGTTTTCAAAGCATAAAAACTGTAACTTGTTGGACTCAACAGCCAATCACTGTTTCTTCTGGTTTTAGACTTTGCTATGGCAGGTTTTTGGTAAGCCTTACTCTGGGGCATGATTCTTATTCCTGAGGAGTCGTATTTCTGGTGTCTCAGCTGGGTGCCTCGGCTGTGAACAGGTATTATTAAGGTCTCTCCACACTTGCTGACAATATCCCCCAACTCTGCTTACCCTCTGGTATTTCTATTCTGCTCGTAACCACAGAATAGCCGAATTCTGGTTCCCCTTATCTAAACTCTCCCTGCCCGTGTGTAGTTCAGTCCCTGGCTAAGCACGTGTAGAGATCCCCACATGGACTTCTGAGGACCCCTCTGCGTAGCTTCTTCAACAATGCCTCACCTCATAGAATCCATTCCAGTTGCCCCAAACTCTGACCTCTGCCTACTCAGCTAACTGGGACTTCTGTGCTCTGCTTGGTCTCCAGCTTACTGCCACCCAGTTAGGAAGTTGTTCCCTGGTGTAGAGCTGGGGGCTCAACTTGTGAATTTTCCTTCTCTCAAGAAATCAGTTTTGTGATTTTTGTGTGTGACTTGTGAAAACAGTTGCATCATATGTTTTGTCTGGTTTTAAGGTGTTTTGACAGGAGGACTAGTCCAGTACTAGTTACAGGAAACAGAAGTCTCCACCATGGATTCTTGAAAAAGGGATAATGAGAGGGTGTGGATGGACGAGGAGAATGGCTGCCTAACACAAGGCAGCTTGTAGCAGGGAGAGATTGGAGTCAAGACACTGAGCAGGACAGGGAACTCTGTTCAATAATACAGAACAACCTAAATGACAAAAGAATCTGAAAAATAATAGATACATGTATATGTATAGATACATAGATACATGTATATGTATAACTGAATCACTTTGCTGTACACCTGAAACTAATACAACATTGTTAATCATCTATACTCCAGTGTAAAATAAAAAGTTAAAAAAAAAAGACACTGAGTAGTCAGTCTTCTAAGAAGAGAACAAAGATCACCTTGAGATTTGCAGAAATACAAACAAAAGGGAAATGCCATGATGGAAAAAGAACTATTGTGAGTTATTGATAAATTGGATGTGAAGAATGAAGAAGAAGGTTACACATGGTGCCAGAAATGCTTTAAAAAAGAGCCCTTATCTCCGGAGACAAATACTGAAATATTTATGGATGAAATGATATAATGTCTGGGATTTGATTCAAAATAATTAAATGTAGGGATGAGGGTGGGAGAGGGTGGGGTATAGGTGAGACCAGACTGACCACAAGATGATAATTATTGAAACTAGATTATGAGTACATGAGGGTGTATCCTATGAGTTTTGCTACTTTTGTATATATTTGACATCTTCAAATTAAAATTAAAATAAAACAAAACAAAGTGATCAGAGTTAGGAAGCTGGGAGGAGTATTGGTGACGTTGGGAAAAGTGCCCAGTTTGGAGGTAGGGGAAAAAGGGGCTAAGCCAGTGGCTGTTATTAATGTCTAAAACAGGCTTTTCTGCAAGAATGTCTTTTAAAAGGGTTTGCTCAAGCTGGGTCATTCTGCTCCTTCAGAAGCGTCATCAAGTGCAGGATGTGTTTGATTGTCTGCTTGAGGATGTGAGGCACATGGCCCACGCTGGACAGAGGCTGTGGCATCTGCACAGCTCGCGTATCCGCCTCAGGATCCAGTGCTGGCTGCTTGTATTCGCTGATACAGCCCTGCGTGGTCAGAGCCCAGACTACAATAGACGGGTTTGGTCGGACTCTGGCACACATCTCCCTGAGTGGATCCTGGAATGATTTCCAGAGGCGTTTTGTGCTATTCCCCTTTCCACACTGCCTCCCTGGCCAGCTCTACCTGCCTGGAGCCTCCCTGAATCTTGCTGGCACTCAGCTGCTTCCTTCCATCTAACTGTGGACTCCGTAATTGAGCCCAAGAGAGGAACATGTTCCCACGGCCTAAGGACTTGCAGAAGTAGAGAGACTTTTCTACATGTTAGAAAAAGAAAAAAAAAAAAAAAAAAGAAAGAAGAAAAACACACCCACTTTCCTATTTTCTGATTTCTTTTCTCATTTATTCAACACATCCTTTTAGGTGCCAGCTGTGTGCCAAGTTTTGTGTTGTGTTGACTGGGGGTTCAAAGGTGATGATTCCTCAAGGATCTACAGCCTGGCAGGGGAAGAGAGACACATAAACAGAGTAAGAAGGTCACAAGGGCCATGCTACATGTTTGTACTGGGACCAGGGGGCACACGGAAAAAGTGGACAACCGTTACTATTTTCTCTCTCCTTGGGTTTGGGTTTTAATACTGTTCTTGCTATTATGCACAATCTAGTTCTTGCTATTATGCACAATCTAGTCTTTCTGAATCTCAATTTTCTCTCTTTTTTTTTTTTTTTTTTTTTTTGTGGTATGCGGGCCTCTCACTGTTGTGGCCTCTCCCGTTGTGGAGCATAGGCTCTGGACGCACAGGCTCAGCGACCATGGCTCATGGGCCCAGCCACTCCATGGAATCTTCCCGGACCGGGGCCCGACCCCGTGTCCCCTGCATTGGCAGGCGGACTCTCAACCACTGTGCCACCAGGGAAGCCCAATTTTCTCATTTTTGTATAAGGCTAAGTATATGTACTTGCAGTTTTTTCTTTTTATTAATTTATTTTTATTCATTTATTTTTGGCTGTGTTGGTGTGCACGGGCTTTCTCGAGTTGCGGCAAGCAAGGGCTGCTCTTTATTGCGGTGCGCAGGCTTCTCATTGCAGGTGGCTTCTCTTGTTGCAGAGCACGGGCTCTAGGCACGTGGGCTTCAGTAGTTGTGGCATGTGGGCTCAGTAGTTGTGGCTCGCGGGCTCTAGAGCATAGGCTCAGTAGTTGTGGCGCACGGGCTTAGTTGCTCCGTGGCATGTAGGATCTTCCTGGACCAGGGCTTGAGCCCGTGTCCCCTGCATTGGCAGGTGGATTCTTAACCACTGTGCCACCAGGGAAGCCCTGTACTTGCAGTTTTTAAGATGGTCACACAAAAAAAAAAGTCTGAAGGGACTTTGCAAACCGTAGGGACTCATGACAATGATTATCATCTTTCCTTCTTCCCAGGCACACCAACGATAACCATGGACTGGCTTTTCCCAGGTGACAGTCAAGTGGTCATGGTCACCAGCACACTCAGCCGCATTAAGGTAAGCTGGGGGCTGCCGCCATTTCCAGGGAAGATGCATAAGTAAGAGGAAACTTCTTTTTTCCATGTAGGTAATAAATCTTCTGTCTATTGACTTTTAAAAGTGTAGAACCAAATGTTCCTTTTGTCTTTTTAATATAAACCACCACCTTAACATTTGTTTTTCTTTACAGTTTACAAAATCCTTCTAAAGTCATAAATCACTAGTGTCTCATGATAGCTCTTTGACTTAGTAGAATAGATTTCACTTTGACCCTCATTTACAGGTGTGGAAAATGTGGCCCTGAGAAGTTAAATATATTTGCCCAAGATTCATAGCTAGTAGTGGCAGAGCCCGGGACTGAATTCTGGTCTTCTCTTTCCTAATCTTTAAAATGAACACCTCCTCCCTGTAATTTTCTATAGCAGGCCAGGCTCCCCTTTGATGTCTTTAAAAGAAAGTTTCACTGTCTGACTCACTTCACTCAGTATGACAGTCTCTATGTCCACCCATGTTGCTGCAAATGGAATTATTTCGTTCTTTTTTATGGCTGAGTAATAAAAGAAAAACAAATATCATGTGATATTGCCTATGTGTGGAATCTAAAAAAAATGGTACAAATGAACTTATCTACAAAACAGAAACAGAGTCACAGATGTAGAAAACAAACTTATGGTTACCAGGGGGAAAAAAGGGGGAGGGATAAATTGGGAGACTGGGATTGACATATACACACTACTATATATAAAATAGATAACTAATAAGGACCTACTGTATAGCACAGGGAACTCTATTCAATGCTCTGTAATGATCTATACGGGAGAAGAATCTAAAAGAGTGTGTGTGTATATATATATATATATATATATACACACACACACAACTGAATTACTTTGCTGTATACTTGAAACTAATACAACATTGTAAGTCAAGTATACTCCAAAAAATTTTTTTTAATATTTCAAAATATTTTTTTTAAATGTTTAGGAAATTCCTTTTATTTGGACTTATCATGGCCATCTGAAACCCCCCAGCCCCTTGTGCGGTCACAATAAATCAAACAAATAAATAACCGTCTCCATTGTTTTGTGGATTATTTCCCCATGAGGCAGATGTTTACTTTTTCCAAATGAAAGCTCATTGTTGTCAGGAATATTTAAGAGGCTTAACCTGTCTCCTCTGGCATATGGCGCTGGCTTTTCATGATGAGGCTGGTTGTGTGCAGCAGCAGATGAAATTGCAAGCCTCTCTCTGAAACTTCATCAGTTAGAACTGCAGAATGTCACTGCTGCCCTATGTGGGGGCTTGTCTGGGACTCTTCCACCGTGAAAGGGAAAAAAAAAGAAAGGCTGTTTCCTTTGGTAGCAAATACTTATATTTTAATGGGTATGATGTCATGAATTATTAAACTATCTTAACTTTAAAGCCCAGCTGAAAGAACACAGAGTGAAGAATGACCTTCAGACTCTTGAAAAATGGGATTGTTGACTGTGCCTGCAGACTCAAAGATGGATTTCTCCTTTAGTTTATATTTATGCAACTGTGAAACTTGGTCCTTTGTTCTCAGAGAAATCTTCTGTGCAGCTGTGTGGAGAAAGTTATTACGTTCTAGTGCAGAAGAGCTATAAAGTTTCTTTCCTCGTGTCTCCTGAAACTAGAGGGCCAGGCGATCCTTGTGCTGGGGGGGATGGCCCTGAGGAATGAGAGGCTGAATCTTTCAGAAAACGAAAGGAAACAGACAGGCATTGTGCTTTTAAAAAAAAGAGCCTAACATGAGGTTCTTATAAGGAATTTGTGCCTAACCCAGTCCTGTCACAATGCTCTCTTGTTTTGGCTGTAAGGTGAATCAAAGGAAATTAGGGTCCAGGAGGACGGAGATGATCTGTCGGTCCCACTGTGGTGTGACCACGTGACGTGCCCGCCAGCAACTCCGCATAACTAGCGCTGCTGCCCATGGAGCTCATGACGTGATGCAGGATAGGGTCTTTCAAAGCTTTGCGTTTAGCCATTCCTGGCTCATTCTCTGGCCACAGGTTGCTGGGCAAAACCACCGATGCTAAGAGTGGGATGAAGTGTCCTTGAGTCTTCCAGCGGGTGCTGTGAAGCTGTGTCCACACCCACAGAGACCGGTGGCTCAAGTCTCCTTCTCTTTCATCTTTGTAACAGGAGTTCAGTTAACAGTCTTTGTAGACGGGGAAGAAGTATTAGTGGGGAGGGCGGTGGAACCAGTATTTATTGAGAATCTATTAAATGTTTGGCTTTGCCTCATTATGATTCATCATGGAGCTGTGTGGTGTTATCCCCATTTTACAGGGAAGAAACTGAGGCTCAGCATGTAAGATTTTCAATACCATACAGTTTTTGACAGGGCTGGGCTTTACCTGAATCTAGATCTGCCGAACATCAGCAGTTTATGCAGATTCGCCAATCTTACTATGAGGTTTGGGTTTGACTGACTTTTGACTTTCTTCTTGTTTGTTTGTTTGAACTCTTTGGCCATATGCTGATGTCTTCCGTTTGTTCCTCCGGATCCCCTCTCCACCCTCCTCCACTCTGCTCTGTGACCTGGTAGACTGACCTGTCTTCACTGCTTCAAGGGTTACCCTGTTCTTGCGCTTACAGTTGCGTTTGGCCAACGTGAAACACAAACAGGGCATTGGAGGGCAGATAGGTGAGAAATGAGATTGGGGTGTTGATTTCTCCAGTTTTCTCTCTGTTGGGTTCTCTACTGAAGGCCAGGTGGCCCTCTCCATGCAGTTCCCCTTTCTGGTTTTTTTTTTTTTTTTTAGTTGAAATATATTTGCTGTACCATATCATATAAGTTACAGGTGTACAATATAGTGATTCACAATTTTTAAAGGTTATACTCTATTTATAGTTATTGTAAAACATTAGCTATATGTCCCGTGTTGTACAATATATTCTTGTAGCTTATTTTATACCTAATAATTTGTACCTCTTACATCCCTACCCCTATATTGCCCCTCTCCTTTCCTTCTCCTTACTAGTAACCATTAGTTTGTTCTCTGTATCTGTGAATCTGCTTCTTTTTTTGGTTATATTCACTGGTTTGTTGTATTTTTAGATTCCACGTATACGTGATATTGTACAGTGTTTGCCTTTCTCTGTCTGACTTATTTCACTCAGCATTCTGGGTTTTGATACTGCTCCTTCCCCTTGTCCCTTCCGGCTTAGGGGTAACATTAGGTCACTAGCCCCTGGGTACTGCACAGTCCCTTGTGCTTTCCTAGATACTGCCCACACTTTTGTAAATTAGCCCCTCTACTAAGACAGTTGGATCGCTCAACATGAGTGTTCCGTTTGTTACCTTCCGGGACCTTGACCGATACAGGTACACATCCTTTGAGTGCTATCATACGTAACGTTTTGCTGTTACACCCCTTTTACCAGGAGGGAGGTGATTTTCATCTCCTCTCTTTTCCCTGAGGATTTCTTATTTACAACTTCCGGAAGGGCTGTTTTATCATCTTTCATCTTCCTTTTGCCTTACTACTTGCTCTTTGAATTTTCCCTTTTCCCCTCAAATTGCGTCTGTAAGCCCTGAAAAAGCCAGTTTCCATTCTTATTTTCCAAGACTGAGTTTTTTGGTCTTCAGAGTCTCAGCTCTATTCTTTTATTAACATTTCTTTGTGAAACCGTCAGTTGGATTGTCTTGAGAAAACAATGCACATTTTCTTACCTTCTAGGGAAAATGATTATTGCTCCAAAAAGGAGTGGAAATAATGAAAGTATGTTCAGTAAGTAACAATAAAGACAATAAAAGGGGGAAAAAGGCAGGAGATTCAGAATCAAGGTCAGTTTCCTCCGTTGTTGGATTGCAGCGAGTATTTAATGGTCATAAAATCTTTTTCCTGCAAAATACATTTTATATCTAAACTGCAGCCATTTAAATGAGGGATTTTATGTCTGCACAGTCTTTATTGAGTATGAAGGATTTTAAAATGCTTTTGGTTTCATTATTTTTTTTTTTCCTTAATTTTTGTTTGAGGTTTGGAAAGCCCATCCCATGCCTCCCGGGCTCCCAGACGTGAAGATGCAGAGCTGGGGAGTGTGGCTTTCACAGTTCCTTGCTTATGCTATTTAACCTTAGACCCCTGTTATTCGGGGCCTCTGTGTCTCCTGAATAAACAGTAAATCTTTCCTGATGGTGTGGCAGCTTTATGCTGTGGATTCAGGCCTATTTTCAGAGAAGCATGAGAGAGACTTTATTGCCTTTTCCCTCCTTTTACTGGTGATTTAGCCAGAGCCCGTGTCCGTCATCAGGGTACGGCTGGTGGTTCAGCCTGTGTCTGGTGGAGGGCAGGCCCGGTGCTGCAGTGGGCAGTGCTCGGATGATCAGTGTTCTGGTTCCAGGACAAGGCAGGGTTGACCATGGGGTTATTTCATGGCTTGGCTTGAAATGGATTCATTCTTCTGTTGAAGGTTTACTGACTCATGTTTTCCTGAGAACTTTGTCCCTGCATATTGAAAAATTTGCGATCTACTCCTGATCCTAAGATAAGATATCAAGACCTTGAGAGGTCCACCTTCTGCCGTAGGATCCTGCAAGGTGAAAGTTTGCTAGATTGATTTTAAGGCTGTTCATGGTGGGGGTGGTCTCAAGGCTCAAGGGCATGTTGACATTAGACATACCAGAAGGAAAAACTCAACTACAGAGCAATTACCTTTTTTTCTTGGTCATTGCTGACATTCGTGGGTTGAGCTGTTGGATTTGGATTATTCTTGGTCACGAGGATGGTACAGCAGAAACAAAAACCCTAGGCTTATAGTTTAGAAGTATTTGAAATCTGCATTCATATAGGCAATTATCTGCCAAGGGAAGTAGACTATTGTTGGTGGGGATCTGACCTATAGCAGGAGATGCCTTATAATCTATAAATATCTGCTCTTTGAGCTAGAATGAATTACCTGAAGAAGGCAGGCTCCACGTTTTAATCTTAGATTGCCAGAGCTGCATTTCCCACTGGGTTGTTACCAGCAGTTTAAAAAATCTCAATTTCCCCAGTGCATTGACCTGACCTGACTGTTCTTAGCCACAGCTTTAACTATGCTTTAAAAATAGCCTCGAAGCCAGAATAGCGGAGAAAGCATTTATTTAAACAACTATTTTTTTCCCCCATAATGTCATGTAGATCTAAGTCTTTTCTGTATCTTTCCACTACAATGGCAGCATATGGTCTATTGTTACAATCAGATATTCTTGTGGGAAGTAAGAAGCCCCTGGGTGAACAGAGAGGATATTATTGTTGACTCTAAAGCTGTTGTTTCCAGTCCTGAACTAAAGTTTTGTGCAGTTTCATTTTGAACAAACTCAAACCTTTCAGGAGGCTTCAACCGATAGGCTCTGATTTTTATTTTTGATAGTGTTGACTAATGTTTACTCTGGGCTCCTGGAAATTGGCTAGGAGGACTTTCTGTGGAGGAGAAAATGTGGACAAATACGGTTAGTTTACTTAGTGCTAAAGGCATTGGCTGGTAAGGAAAGGTGATGACACAGTTCCTTAAGCCAAAAAGTCATGATTTTTTTCCTTTTGAAGTATATATATTTGAAACCTTAGGAGAGGTTTGTGAAAAAGAAGAAAGCAAAAAAAAAGAAAAAGAAAAAAATAAGAGCAAGAGAGGTGACGGTAACAGAAAACAAAACTGCTAGGCCTAGGAGAAAATCACTTCACTGGAAGAAAACATTTTATTAAAATAATGAATTTTTACTACATGGAACGGAATAAAGAATTTCAGCGAGTAAACACACAGCGCACACATACTCGCTTGGACAAACACGCATACAAAGAAAAGAAGGAATGTGAAAGCAGAAGCAGGTCGGTGTGCTTTATAAATGTGGATTTGATTTTTGAGTTTTGAATTAATTAGATACCATGTTGAATTCCAAATGTGATAATTAAGCAAATTAATGCTGCAGTGTATTTATTAATGAGGCAAAATATGCTAATATGCTTTTGATAAAGAGATCTTCTTCTGTCTTACCAAGGAATTGGCAAACATCTTTTATTTGGGACCAGAGAGCTTATCTCAAGTGATGTACTAAAAAGGTTCTCAGCCGTATGCTGTGAACAAATGTTGTCAATAGGGGTTAATGTCTAAAGTTTTGATATGTATAAGCCTCGATGCGATGCATCAGGTCCCGTGACGCCCTGAGCCTGGTTTCTTCCATGCTCTTCGATGCCAGTATGAATACAGCAAAGCCCACTGCTTGCCGGCATCATTATTACTCAGTGACATTCAACGTGAGGCAAACAGTGGCTGCTAACCGCCCAAACTGCTGGGTTCTTTTCGGCAGACTTGGTGTCTCCTTTGGTTTTCAGATGTTCAAAACTCCTAGCCCAGGATCATTAGGGAACCCACATAGTGGTTTGAAAGTGACGCAGCAGAATTTCTCTTTCTGACCTTAACCTTGCTATTCAGAGCTCACAGTGTATCAGGAGACGAGCGAGAGACACCATCTACCCAGGGGGAGCTGGCAATTGAAAACAAAATTTATGGAAATATGAAAAGAACTTTCTCCATGAGCATATGATTCTTTTAATCCTTTTAATCACATACTCCATGAAGGTGCAGCCTGTATAACTTTGATTCATTCCAGATATGATGTTTGCTTAATGAGTTTGGCTTTGCAGCCCCAGGCAGGACAGTTCTGATGGCTTTAAATCAGAGGAGGAAGCCCCCGAGGTGTGTTTGAGTGGGGCAGCCCAGTGGTCAGCCCTTGGCTAGTGTTGGCTAGTGGGCACTGTCGAGGTGCGTCCTGTGGCAGGAAAAGACTGCATATCAACTGTAAAGTGTCACAGAAAGTGACTGGAACAGTTAGGAATGCATTTGACTGCAAGTTACAGAATACCTTACTAACAGTGGCTTCAGCAAATAGGGAGTTCATTTTTCTCCCATAGAAAGCAGATCAGGGTAGGCGATTCACAGCCAAAACGTGTCTCAACCATTTTGTCGGGGCTCTTTCCATCTTTCCACTGCATCATCTTAGCGGGTGTCTTTTGTCTATGTGGGCATAAGATGGCTGCTGCAATCTCCAGGCATGATGTCTAGGTTTCAGGCAGGAAGAAGAGGGAGTGGTCAGCCAGTCTGTCCTTTTTGAAAAGTTTTCCCAGAAACCCCATCCAAAGACCTCCATTTATATCTCGTTAGTCAGAATTTTGTCATGTGGTCATTCTTAACTGGAAGGTCAGTAGGTGAGGTTGGATCAGGTAGCTGGTTTTGTTACCATTCTTTTCTTGGGCACCATGATCCTGGGGATGAAGCTGGACCCTGAGTTGACTGCCACTTCCAGGGTGCTCACATGAAAGTCTGGTTGCCTGGACACATGTGATATGAAACGGAAGTGCAGGTGATAAAGCAATTTTACTCTCCTCAAGTTCCTTTGTATGATCGAATCGTAACATGAGTGTGATTTGAGCATATTTGAAAATAAAACACTTACGGAAAAATTTTTTTGCACAACATACTTCTAAACAAATGCCAGTTACTGTATTTGGTTCTTGATTGGAAAATGCAAACCAGCAATCTGTTTCAAAGCCGAAGAAAAGCTGGCTGCTTTGAATGTACTGAATAATGGCACAGTACTGTATTGTTACGAGTAGATCAAGAGAGTTTTCAAGGGTGCTTGGGAATATATTTGGTTTTCACCACACTGGCCAACTTTGGAGCTTAACCCTTGAGTAAACTGTGATTCCATTGGATATTAATTAAAAGTAACAAACACACTAATATGTAGCAGGTACAATCGTGGACCGCAAACTCACCTATTTAAGAAATCTGGCTTGCTTTCTTTCCTCTGTCAGGTTTGTATCGCTACTGCACCGAGGTAGAGACTTAACTGGATTCACTTCTGAGTCTCCCCTCCCTTTCCTGGAATAGGGACTTACTTTGGGCTGGTGGGAGGAGGGGCTTTGTGTCGGGTTGCAGGAGTTAGGGGGGGCGTGCATCTGGTTCTGGGATGTCATCTACTCGGACACTTGCTAGGACATGGTCATTCTAACTTGGTAACTTGTCATTGGTTCAGTTGGATCACTGCTGGGGATTTTGACTCTACCATATCCTTTCTGAGTCTGACTGTTAGCTGCTTTCAGGTCCTCCCTGGCATGTGGGCATGATGTTTGGTCCCCAGTTATTCTGGGGCCACAGGAAACTCACAAATCTGAGCCAGACCTTCTATCTTCACACTCCATCCGGCATGTCTCCTCTACTCTTCCTGAGCTGCAGGATGTGGGGACTCAGTGGTCTTAGTAGATCTTTGGGGTCTCCTAGCATGAGGCAGGGCCCTGGGGCTTTCTTGGGATGCCACGTGCGGGTGGATTTAAGCAGGGGTGAAGGACAGAGCCCTTGCAGAGGCTCAGAGATTTCTCAACCCTGTCTCTTCTTTTCCTTACCCAGCTGGGGCAAACCTTATCCAGCTCTCTCTCCAGAAAAAAACTGGTTCCGAGGGATCACATTTTATTCCAAATCTTTTGTTTATGCCCCAAGTCCTAGGCTTTTGAAACTCAAAACCCTTTTCTCTCAAACTATGGCTCTCATTCTCTTTTGTGTCAGGACTTCCCTGAGGAAACGAAAACAGAATTGCTGTCTGCCTGAGTGGCAGAAAGTATGGCCACTCTGTATTGGAAATACTGGCGAGCATCAGCTAATGTTTCAAACGATTACCCATGCCTGACTCATTTTCACTATAAGGAACTGGAAGAGCTGTGCCCAGATCCCCAAGGGCATCTTTCTGTGCCCCCCTGCCTGCTCCTGCCGCCGTCTTGGCTCCTGTACCCATGAAGCTCTCAGAGAGGACTGGGCAGACATGGCATTTCTTGATGGCAAGAAGCAGATATTTCTTCCTCTCACAAATTCGTAGGAGGCTTCCCTCAAAAGATTCACAAGAGCACTCGGCCACACCTACAGGCAGGCAAACAACACTTCCTATTTATGGGTTGTTGATAAACAAGCACTAAAGGCTTAGCATCTTAGGTGGATGCAATAAGTTAGTTAAAAAACTTTAGTGGGAACCTGGTCAACCTAACTGTGAGAGACGCCATGTTTCCCTCTTGGAGCCCGACGAACTCTGGGAAAGGCTTTCAGGGCTGGGAGAGCATTGAAATGTGTCGTGGAAAAAAACACGTTCTTCAAGAGTTTGAGAGAGGTGAAGGGGTTTAGTGGACCAAAGGGAAGTATCTGAGATAGGATATACCAGTGCTGTAACTGGGAGAGAAATGAGGGGATTTGGCAGCCATGGAATGCTTCCCAGTCCCTCAAATTCACTACGGCAAAGAAACCAAGGCCTTAGGAAATTTTTAATTTTAATTTCTTTTAATTGTGGTAAAATATACATAACTTAAAATTTATCATTTTAAGAACCTGAAAAAGAATATGCATATACATACATATATATGTTAACTGAATCAATTCGCTGTACACCTGAAACTAACACACCATTGTAAATCAACTATACTTTAATTAAAAAATATATACAATTTTTAAAAATCATTTAACCATTTTAAGTGCATGTCCTCAGTGGCATTAAGTATATTCACATTGTTGTGCAACCATCCCCATCATCTAGCTCCAGAACTTCCTCATCGTCTCATATTGAAACTCTGCACCCATTAAAAATAACTTTCCATTCCATCCTCCCCTGGCCCTAGTAGCTGCTCTTCTAGATTCTGTCTGACTCATTTCACTTAATGTTTTCAAGGTTCATCCATGCTGTAGAGTGTGTCAGAATGTCCTTCTATTTCTAGGGCTGGATAATATTCCGCCGCATGTATAGTCCACATTTTGTTTATCCGTTCATTTGTTGATAGACATCTGGGTTGTTTCCATCTTCTGGCTACTGTGAAAAGTGCTGCTGAGAATATGGGCACACAAATATCTTTTCATATTTTCAGTTCTTTCGGGTATATACCCAGAAGTAGAATTGTTAGATCATATCATGCTTAAATTTTCAAGGATGCACTCTACGGTTTTCCACAGTGGCCGCGCCATTTCACGTTCCCACCAGCAGGTGCATAAATATTCCAGTTTCCCCACAACCTCACCAGCACTTGTTATTTTCTGTTTTTTTTCTTTTTTGTAAATCCTAGCCATCCTAATGGGTGTGAAGCGTCTGTCACATTACTGCAGTTTTGATTTGCAATATCCTAACGATGAGTGATGCTGAGCATCCTTTCATCGTGTTTATTGGCCATTCGTATATCTTCTGTTGAGTTGTATATCTTCTGCTGATGTTGAGTGAGCCTTAGAAATTTTATTCCCATACCACTCTCTTCTCCTTAATGAAATGTGGCCGTACGTTGATATGTTTGCCAGAAGGAGAGGGGTAACTCAAGAGGGCTGGGCGACTCCAGGAAGGGGGACCATCAAAGTGCTCATCGCACAGGATTACGTCCAACCTCCCATCATATGAAGCCTTTCCCACTGGGGCCCACCTGCCGGTCCAGTCTGATTTTCTGCCCCTGACAAACCCAGTGCTCCAGCACATTAATTTCCCTGCGGGTCCACAGATGCACAAAGAGCTTTCACACCTCTAACCTTCGCAGAGGCCTTACTTTTCCATGAAGGCTCTCCTGACCCACCTCACTTGTTCTCATAACACATCACTTGTCCATTCATTCATTCTAGAAATATTCATTGAGCACATACTTGTTGCCAGGTACCAAGCACTGTGGCGGATACTTGGGATTCAACAGTGAATCAAGCAGTTGCTGCTTTTGAAGAACTCCTTGCCTAATGGGGGAAATGGGTAAGTTATCTGCCAATTATAATTCATTGTGCGTAAGTGCCAAGATGTAAGTAAAGAGGGTGAAGATTATCTTCTTGAGCTGAGGGCTGAGTCAGTATTTATGTGTTACTGTGAACATTCTCATCTTCTGCACATCAGATTCGAGCTTGTAGTTTACTACTTTTTTATCCCTTAACAGAACTGTCTGGTAAACAGCCATTGGCTTCCAGAATGTACAGTTTCTTCTCACAACAAGCAGCGTTCCAACTGGGAGATGGTTTCCCTTACACTGGGATATTTGAGGGCTGTCTGAAGACTGCAGTTCAGACTGCCTGTGTTCAGGCGTGCATGTGGGTGCATCTGGGGACTTGTGGGCCTAGCCCTGCCCTGACTGGGCTTCCTGGGTGTGTGAGTATTTGTGTGGGGATGGCCATGAAGAGTTATGGAACATCCACTGTCGATTCTGGCCTCGTGCACTGAATGTGGCACAAAGCAAGAGCTCAATAAATGTGTCTGGTTTTATTGGACTCTATGTATCATGGAGGGTAATTTATCTCCTTTACCCACAATGAGTCACAGTGTAGGGTAGGCGGGAGTAGAGTCCTTCTAAAGGTTGAATCAACATATTAAATTTGATTCAGAAGAAGCATATGGCAAAGCATTTGTCTTTTGCTCTTTTGAAAAACAGGTTGTTTACCTGGGTTTTTGGTAGTCCTAGAGGAAGGTAAAAATGGGTCCTACTGAAAAAGTTAAAGGAAACTTAATGCAGAAGCAGGAAACCTGAGGGAGAGGTGACGAAGAGGCCAGATCGATTGTTACAGGGAGAGATTTACACTTGAATGCAGGGTTTAACTAGGGAGCAGGGAAGGGACCCTTCTGGGGATTACTGTGAAGGAAGAATCAACATAATATGGATTTTGACTGGGTAGGGAATGGAAAAAAAGAAAAAGGATTTGAGATATTGGTTTTAGGATTTAGAAGGGAGGATTTAATTTGGAAGATCAGGGGTTTACTGTTAGATATAGTGACAATTAAACGTTGAATACAGGCAGTCTGAATTGCAAGCTTCACATGCTCCTCAAATACCCCAGCGTAAGGGAAACCACCTCCTAACTGGAATACTCCTTTGGTGGGAGAGGATGTGTATTATGGAAGTCGATGACTGTATATTAATGACTCTGTTTAGGACAAAATTCTCCTTTCAGCTCAAATCCGTTACTTAAAGGATTATTTATTCACAAGTTTGAAAGAGCTCTGTCCCTCCCTCTGTCAGGACTCTGCTGCCTTGGTGTCATCAGTTCCACCAGGCGGGATGAGAGGCCATCAGCCTACTGAACAAATGATAAATCATCCCTAAATGCATATTGAACAGGGATTTGTGCTATCTCTTCGAACATCAGCACAACTCTTGTTGGGTCTGGCCTTCCTGGAGCCCGAGTCAGGGCACTTGTCGGGGTCCTCAGGAGGCTCGTGGGGCTAACCCCTCCCAGACTGGGCTGAGCACGTGTGAGTGTTTATGTGTGGATGGGCGTGAGGAGGTATGGAACCTTGGAAGAGCGCCCACCTTGGAAGAGCGCACGCATCACGGATGCTGTGCCCTGTGCCGGTCCTCGGGGAAGGGAGCCCACTTATGTGAGTGAAGGGGGTCGGCACAGCCTGGCCAGTGTGCCTCCCTGAGTGATATCAAATTTGTACACCTCCGTCTCTCACCCTCACTGCTTAGAGCTGTTCCAGGTCTGTTATTCATGCAAAATCTTCTTGGCTGTGCCTGAGGGGAGAGAAAGACCTCGGTGAAATCCCAGGTCTGCCTTTTAACAGCCATGAGGTTTTGGGCAAGGTACTCGGATCTCTCCTTTGGTTTTTTAATTTGTAGAAGTGAGAGAGTAATATGCCCCTTCAGAATGTTATTGGGAGGAACGCGTAGGACAGTTTTTATAAAGTGCCTGGTACAAAGTGACACCCTTAATGGCTGGCACATAGTAGGTGATTTACAAAGGGGGAGTTGCAGTACTCACTAATAATGAGGGTGATGCCTCACAGGCATGCAAAAATGTAAAATGATTCTTTTTTTAATACCTGAACTTAATTTCCTTTCTTTTTTAGGCTCCATTCATATTGTCAGGTAGTGGAAATTTCATCTCAGTCAATTCAGCGTCTTAGCCTACTTGCATCCTTGGAGAGGAGATCTGGTTACTGGCTGCTGTCATCTCTTGCCTCCTCCCTTCCCCCCCCTTTCACAGTCCACAGCCCTCTGAGCTTCTGTCAGCAAAGATGGAGGCTGTTATTTTCTCCTCCCACCAGCACGGCCTCTCCAGATCTGTCTTTTACTTGGTTACTTCTGTGCTCTTCTTAGACACATGGAAGGTCTGGCTGTTCCCCGCATCACGCTGGAGCGAGGAAAGCCTCTCTCAGGTCTGGCTGCCTACAATCCCCACACCACCTTACCCCGTGTGTGCGCTTCATCAGAAAGGTCTTAAGGTAGAATCCCTGTGGGGGTCTTTACGGTACCCTTTGCACCAGTGCTTGCCTGGGGATGTGGTGGGGATACACTCCAGGGTCTGCTGACCTTCGCTTCCCCTTTGTCTGCACACATTTTCTGTAGGAGTCCAGTGGGACAATAGCTTTCTCCTAAGCTTTAGGAATGCAGAAGTCTTTGCCTTAAACTCAGAGGTGAGTTTCATATTTGAAACTCCCAAATCAAGAATTGACTTTTTCTTTTTCTCAACATTTCTGCTGTGCCATCTCTTTCCTGAGGCACTAAGTGTTGGATGTCGAGTGTCTGCCAGGGGAGAGAGAGGTGGGTAGAGGGAGCAAGGGTATTGCAGAGCATGAGAACCTTGGCTAAAATCTCAAGATATTTTTCTACTGCACTGCTGTTATTACATCCATCCTCCATACAGTTTCAGCCCCATGGGGCTGAGTTGAAGATTGATTTGCTTCAATGTTGGAGCATTTGAGAATGATTCTCTTTGACCTGTTGTTGGCAAAGTAAAATAAATAAATAAATAAATAAAGAAGTAGAGAGCGAAGCCAAGAAGAAAATCAGACACAACTTCTGGTCTATAAAGTGTTGGTTTAGTGTGGAGCTAAATGAAGCGCTGGCCACATTCTGCTTTTCAGTCTCCCAAAGGTCATGCCACTTTTCTTGATCCATTTTTCTATTTCCTTGTTCACAGTCCCTCACTGGATGCTCTGCTGCCCAGGCAACAGCATTCGGGCCAGCTCTCAGCAACGTGGCACTCGAGAACGTTTCGAGCTCCACGCGTGGAGCGTTTGTGCAACCTGCCATGTGCTCTTGGTCTTGTTGTCGGTGGAGAGTCTTGTGCCGACTCAGCGAAGCCATCAGATGCACTTGTGTATCTTCTTGGGTATAGGATCTGAGAGGAAAGAGTTTCTATATTTCAACGATGTCATCATCAACATCATCATGTTCAGGTGACCATACTGATGCCGGTGGCATCTCCCCGCATCCCCTTGCTTGTAAGTGTCTGATCAATGTTCTTTTGAACTGTGCTACGTTGTCATCTGGGCACTTGGGACCAAAAGCATCGACTTTCACCTGCAAGGCAACCACAGGAAAAGTGCAGGAAACAACATTTGCGCGTCTGCACAGGATTCACCAGCTGTGTTAAAACAAGATAGGTAGAACTGAATTACGGAAGCAGTGCAAAAAGTCCACCACCACGACCCCCAGTTATAACAAGAGCTGCTATTTACGGAACAGCTGTTTTGTGCCTGGTGCCATGCTAGACTCTTTACGTTCCGTTCTCCAATTTAATTTTCCCAACAAACCTAGAAGGCAGGCACTTTATAAATAGAAGAATGAGTTTAGAGAGATTAAGTCACTTGTCCCTGGCCACATAGAGAGTTAAGTGGAGCCAGAATTTGAACCCAGATCACTCTGACCTTGGAGCCCTCACCCCTAGGCTGGGATGGTGCCAGGTGGGCAGGCTTGCTGGGCATCTTATTGTTATCACCGAATCCCTAGCACTGGTCCTCACCTAGCACAACAGTAGGTGCACAATGTCCCTAAAAAGGAAACGATTGATTGCTCGTATTAGAAATTAATGCTCTGTGCTTTGAAGCGTTTCCTTTCATCAGGGTCGTGAGGCAAAGTTACCTAGTAGGCATAGGTCCTTCCCTTTCTGTGTTCCAAGAACCATTAATTCTCTCGCCAGCTCTCCAGTGCATCTCCATGCCACCCTCACTTTCTGGTGGGGCTCACCCTCGTCTTATATCAGGATGCTGAGATGGTTTCCGAACTCGTCTTCCTGATGCTTTTCTTATTTTCCTCTAATCCAGGCTCTACACAGTAGCCAAGGTACTCTTTCTAATCTAGCAATCTGCTCACAACCCTGCAGAGATCTCCCACATGCCTCGAACAACATTGGGCTCTTTCAGGTGGTCTTTGAGGCCCCTTATGAGCTGATGCCTCCTGTTTCTAGGGCCTCATTTCTCCCCCCTCCCCCCACCCCCACCCCGGGTTCCCGACTCTGAAACTTGAGCAGCATCTTTTGCCCACCTCCGAGCTTTTGCATGTGCTGCTCCGTCTCTCCACTCTCCTCTGCCGTTCGCCTGGCCAGCTTCTGTTCCTCCTCTAAAAAAAACTTGGTTCACGCGTCATTCCTTCTGGACAGCCTTCCCTGACCCCCTGAGCCTGGTGGAAGCCCCTTCTGTGCTCCCACAGTGCTCTGCACGTCCTGCATCAGAGTGATAACCATCCCAACTCATTTGCGCTTGTGTCCCCCTCCTTCCCCACCACACGGGAAGCCCTACCACTAGCCGCAGTGTCCCGCTCCAAACCTGGCATCTTATCAACACTTAATGAATATTTGGCAAATAAACGGAGAGTTGTTTTTAACCTATTTCTTATAGCCATTTCTGAATGGGAAGAACTTCCTGAAACCTTGGGCTTGGGATGTCATTATTCTTGGGGGCAACACTGCCAAGGCAATGAATTAGAAATGGCTTCAGAAGTCCTTGATACGATCCTTTAGGAACTGTGGGAAGGCCTCTGTTCGGTGATGGAAATCTAAACATCTTCAAAGTTGAAAAAGCTAGGAGAGGCAAAATGTCATGTAAAAAGCACAGACCCAAGGACTCTTTCAAGTTTCTCTTTGATTCAATCGGGTTGTCACTAACATTAGACACAGGAGAACCACACTTTAACCTGATTAATGAATAGTCCCATTTAGGCCACTCTGCAAAATACTAAAGAAGAGAACTACATCTCACTGTGGCTTTCTCACTTCCCGCCCGTCCCACGCAGGACTTAACCCTCTGAAAAAGTCTGCTCTGGTTTTTCCTTTGCAGAGGAATTGTCAGGCCGCGACTCTCTCTCCTGCGGCGGAAGGACAAGATGGGACTCTTGACTACATCGGGAAGCTGAGAGTTCTAGCCTCTTGGCCCTTGTCCTTATTCTCATGTAATTCCTTGCTGGATTCTCATACAAATTCATGCGGTCCCTGCTTTTTTCTCCTGCACAATCCTGGCTCTTGCCCCAGCGATTACATTTAGCGGCTCAGATTTTCCAGGCTTTGATATCTGTGTGCATCCGCGGGCTCTCGGAGCAAAGGAAGCGGCTGGGTTCTGGGGCGGCTGTTTGCTGTATAGGCCCCGGGTGTACCCATCCCCACGCACCCCTCCCGCGGCTGTCATCGTCCTCCCCTCCCTCTCTGGCCCTCTGAGCCCTGGGAACCCGGGCAGAATAAGCAGAGGGTGAGCAAACACACAGGGCTGCATTTAGGAGGGTTTCTTTACCGCCATCTGCCGCCTCCACAGAGGTCACTGGAATAAACTTATTTGTAAACAAAATGGTTAACTCATAGTAAGAACTTTAAAACAAATTCCGAAAGGGGGCTTCCCTAGGGGGCTTCCCTGGTGGCGCAGTGGTTGAGAGTCCGCCTGCCGATGCAGCGGACACGGGTTCGTGCCCCGGTCCGGGAAGATCCCACATGCCGCGGAGCGGCTGGGCCCGTGAGCCATGGCCGCTGAGCCTGCGCGTCCGGAGCCTGTGCTCCGCAACGGGAGAGGCCACAACAGTGAGAGGCCTGCGGTACACAGGGCAACAACAACAACAACAACAACAACAACAAAATTCTGAAAGGGATGTGGGTACAACTTTTCTGACACTACGGGTTCTTGTGTCCCTTTCACTTCTCTGCCCTCCTCCCACGCAATGAAGACACCCCATCGGAACCTGCACTTCCCATGGATTCCAGTAGGGCGCAGCGGTCATCAGGCCTGAGAGAGACTTTCTTTTTTCTTGTAACATTTTCTTTTGTGTGCGTGTATGAAGTATAACCTATCCACAGGAAAATGCGCAAAGCATACATACACAGAAGCAAGAAAGCACCTGTGTGGCCATCTTCCTCATGTGAGGAGATAGAACATTGCCAGCACCTCATATATAACCCCCTCCAATCCCCACTCCCTCACAATTCCTTCCTTCCCTTAGAACAATCCACACTGTACTGACTTTTGCTCATAACTTCCTTGCTTTACATTAATGTTTACTACATCCAAATGCATCTCTAAACAATATGGTATAGTGTTGGATGTTTTTGATATTTTGATGATTTTGAACGTTATGTAAATAGAATCATACATTGTGTATTCTTTTGTCTTTCGTATTTTTTGCTCAAGATTCTGTTTATTTATTTTCATTGCGGTATAATAACGATGGCAATGGTATTGATTGCCGTCACCACAACTCATTTATCCATTGTACCGCTGATGGACATTTGGGTTGTTTTGAGTTTGTGGTAATTATGAACAATATTACTATGAATATTCTAGTCTGTGTATCCTGGCACGCAGGGACATGCATTTCTAGAGGGCACATACCTCAAGGTGGAACTGCAAAGTCCCAGGAGATGGGTATCTCTGAATCTGGTAGATAATGCTGTACAGGTTTCCAAAGCAGTTGTCCCAGTTTAGAGGCTCCTCGGCAGAATCTGAGATCCTAATGTACCACATATTTGCCAATGCTTGGTCTTGTCAGATTTTTTAGTTTTCGAAGCTAGTGCCTTTTCATCAGGGTTGGGCCAAAAAGTGGCAAGGGCACCCTTCCTGATGGTGTCCATATGGTTCCTGTAGCCAGAAGCGGCTGCTGGTCCTTCCCCTTGGACACAGGTGGCAGAAGTGACATTGCGGGATGCTCATCTGTATTAAACACAGGCAGTAGGTGGCTCCTCAGAGAGAAGAGACAGTTTCTCTCCTGGCTGATCTTCTCTCCTCTTTTGGAATGCACCATCAGTGCTCACAATGGCAATTAGGCGCTCCGTGCCATCTGGAGGGCTGAGGCTGCTGTGGGAAGGACATCTGCTGGCAGCTGGAAAAGGAAGAATGATGAGCCGGGACTAGGCACGACCCAGGGGCTGCTTCCTCCTGTGGACCTGCCACCTCAAGCCAGCTGCATACATAACAAAAGTGTTTCCTCACTCATTTTATTTACTCAAGAGGGACCACCCAATGGTCACCGTGGGAGTTCCTAAAGGAATGAGATGGTAATAATTCCCAGTTAACGGACCCAGCCCAATCAGTTCTGCTTTTCATCAGGTTTGATTACCTCCATTTCAGAATTGGTTGCTTTCACCGCTCTTGTCTGAGCCTCATGTATAAAACAGGGATAATGTAACCTGTCTCTCATATTGTTGGGAGGGCAGAAATTAGATAGGGATGAGACAGTGCTTTGAAAATGATCAAAGAATGCATTTATTTGCTTGCAGTATAGAGTTATAGATTCCTGGATGGGGGCCTTGCTATAGAGAATTTAAGGGGAAATTTTAATTTTAGGCAAAGTGTCCCTTTGTAAGACGTGACCCTCCAAGGATAACAGTGAGAGGGATCTCCGTGTGGGGAGCAAGGGAAGGTTGGACCTTGCTTCATACTCTGTCCTCCCTCTCGGCTGGTTCTATCTAACTATTGTCGGGGTGGGGGGGTGTGGTAAGAAGGGGGAGGGCTACATTTAACAAGTCTTTACTGGAGTTTGTGGATAATGAAAGACAAACAGGCAGAAATGGCGGAAAGTCCCGTGCCCTCTCTACCAACTAGATGATCAGGTTCTGAGTCTTGGTTTCTTCATCTGCACTTTCACCTCCTGTTTTCTCCCTGTTTAGATTCTGTCTGTCCTCAGACTGGCACAGACCATCCTTAACCTTTAGTCCTACCGGAGAACCCTATGATGAGCCTCTCAAACACCTGGTTTGCTGGAGACCGTGCTGACTCAAATCTGTCCCAGCATAGTTATTACTAAGCATCTCATTTTGGATGATGAATTATATGTTTGTCCTAAGACCACCTGACAAGGTCTGGTTTCTTCTAGGAGAGTCTGCTTCTGCCTGTCTCCAGGAGAGATGCCATTTTGTATCCACAGGGGTGGCTGTCACTTATAGAAGGCTCTGTGGCTCTACTGCCTGCTTCCAGATCTCCGCTCTGGCCTTTATTAGCTGCATGATTGCAGGGCAAGTGACTTGGTTGGCCTTGGCCTCAGTCTTCTCAAGTGTAACATGGGATAATGACAACAGTGCCTGGTGTGTTGTACGTGGTCAAAACATTTTAGCCAATATGGTTATAACTTCAGGGCAGGGAGCAAAACCTGGCAGCCCTGCAGACAGACCCCAGCCGGCTAACACTTCTGTTTGGTTAGCACAGTGTTCTGAAAGTTTCGAAGCTGAAAGGCTTTAGGAAGGATGCCCTCCAGTAGGCCAGAGGTGTTATCACCCCCTAGGGACTTATTGATACCAGCCCGATTCGCGCATTGATCGCGTGCTCCATTCTGGGATTTGAGTGTGCGACCCCTCTTCAGACCTGGACACGATTGGGCTGCCATTGCTCTGGACTAGGGGATGCGCCCCGGTGTTGCTGTATGTGTCCCCTCCCTCTTTCCAAGTTAGACTCCAGCTCAGGCTCAAGTCCTCACAAGAGGGAGATTCACCCTTGAAAAACCCTTCTTGGTGCTGGAGCTATTTCTCCCCAACCCCATGTCCCTTAGGGAAGGGCCTCCATGCGCCTACAAATCGCTGGGAATCTTGTTAAAAATGCAGATTCTGGTTCAGGTGATCTGGGGTGGGGCCTGAGATTCTGCATTTCTAATGAGCTCCCAGGTCATCCTGATGCTGTCAGCTCAAGGATTTAGGGAACAGTGGAACTTCGGGGAAAAGTGTCTCTACTTGAGGCTGAGAGTAAGGCCCCTTCCCAGAGCACACTGAAGACTTTCCCTGAGCAGCGAGTCATCGATTCTCTCCTGCTGGTCCCCTCCCCCTGCTCTCCACTCCCCATATCCAGAAAGGCCACCAGGAAAACACCCATTTCTGTATGCAGAGGTGGAAATCTACCTGGGAGATACTGATTCCTTCTTAAGGGGAGGCCCCGTCTCAGAGAGTTCTGACTGCCTTGCCCTTCATTCATTATGCAGAGGTGAGCTTCTCCTGATCAAGTTTTAGAACCACCCTCCCGCCCGCCCTTCATCTTATGAGTCAACTAGGAACTTGCTACTATACACTCTCAAATAGAGTGGTTCTCAACGTGTGGTTCTGGGGCCAGCATCAGCATCGCTGCGAAGTTGTTTGACTTGCAATTGCTCAGGCCTCACCCAGACCCACTGAATCAGAAACTCTGAGAGCTGTGTCCAGCAACGGTGCTTATCAAGCCCTCCCGGTAACTGCCATGATGTTCTAAGGTGCCACATTCCTTCGATGAGTTTCCGACAGCCTGTGGGGTCTGCCCAAGTTCCTGGGGCTTGTTGCTGAATGGATGGTCTCAGCTGGTAGTCGGGGAGTTGCTTCCAAGAAGGGGGTTTGAAGGATGGCAACTTCAGGTAAGGAAAAGCGGAACAAATGATCCACCCCCTGGGGATAATTGTTTGACTTTATGCAAATGTTCTAAGTAATAAAACCAGCCAGTGAAGTACAGGAAATGTGTGCTCCCCATGCCCAGTGGTCTAAATACAGTCTTATCAGGGATTGGTCTGTTACACAAAGCCTTAACGTCATGAAATATACCACACCTGCAAAATGAAACGCACATGGGGAGGTTATGGGAGTTTCCAAGAGCATTTTATTTTGCATAATACAGTTTTTTTTTTTCCAGGCCAGAAATGGTATATTAAAAAGGCAGCAGGTATATAGCTTGTTTTTTTTTTTTTTTTTTTGTGGTACGCGGGCCTCTCACTGTTGTGGCCTCTCCCGTTGCGGAGCACAGGCTCAGGACGCGAAGGCTCAGCAGCCATGGCTCACGGGCCCAGCCGCTCCGCAGCATGTGGGATCTTCCCGGACCGGGGCACGAACCCGCGTACCCTGCATTGGCAGGCAGACTCTCAACCACGGCGCCACCAGGGAAGCCCTATAACTTGTTTTAAAATTGTTACTTTACTCTGGCTCTGCAGAGTTTTATTTTCTTCCTCCCGCTGCTATTGCACAAACATATAGAATATTCTATCCAGAAGGGACCATAGAGACCAGCGAGTCCGCTCTCTGCAGTTCACAGGTGAGCAACTGGTGTCCAGAGATGTGAGGCGACTTGCCCTGAGCGAGCACCTGGGGCAGGTACCCAGTACTCCTGAACCTTAGATCCCGGGATTCACACTGATTTATTTTAGGAGCTCTAGGCCAGGTAAGGGACCTGGGAAAGTGGCCTCGTGCATTCTCTTGCTTGTGGACAAGCATCGGAGGAGTCGGGGTGGGGTGGGGGGGTGCAATGACATCATTTACATGTGTGCACATAACCTGAGTATCTAGCTACTGGCAAGGTCACTTCTGAGGCTTTAGATCAGTCAGAAGCATCTTCTATTCTCACTGAGGCTTAGAACCCAATCTCCTGGAAGCGAAAACCATCACTACTGCAGGCCAAGTCTCAGTCACGTGTTTGGGGTTGTGGAGAACATCCCTTTTCCCAGGGCTGGCTTCGTGGGATTACGACCTGTGCTATAGCACCACGCTCTCTGCTTACGAGGACTCAGCACTTGCTTTAAATGCTCTGTGGTCACGGTCTTGAAAATATTAATACTTTTTAAAAAAGGAGACTTGCATCTATTAAAAGGGTATTATTGTCACCATACAGCGATGAGGTGACAAAGGCTTAGAGAGAGTGAACTGGGTCAAGGTTACAGAGCTAGGAACTGGGGTTAGAACCCAGGTCTGCTTGACCCCTGAGCACAGAGCCTTCGCTACGATGTAGCATGATGTTGTCTGTTTGGTGTTTAACACTCTTTGATGTTTCCCTGTTTCTCTTAAGCGACTGTAGGGAAGAGACTGTGTCCTTTATTGCAATGACCACGTCCTTCGTCCAGTTTCACCCAGCACCATGCCCAGCACAGACAGGGCGCTCAATAACTATTTATGTAATAAAGGACATTTGGCTACATTGAACTTGTGTGTAGCCATATCAGAACTTCCTGTAGACCAAAGAGGCTTCCAGATTTGTGTGTAAATTTCTCCTGTGAGCGAAGCAGCTCAGCATGGCTGGCAGGGGCTTAGAGATATCTTATATTTGACTTCATGAATTATTTATGGAATTAACACCGGAATCATCATTAATTTGTGGAAGGAGAGAAGTTGCTACGTGGCTGGGTGCCCATGTTTTTCTGGCAGGGATAAATTACCTTCACGATGGCTGCTGGATGAAGATCCAGGATGCCGGTTTCCAGGGGAGACAAAGCACTTCAGTCCCCTCCTCCTTTCTCTTTCCGACAACTGAAAAATTCAGGAAGCACCTGGTAGCCACAGACTCCTGGCAGTAAGCCAACTCAGCTTCCCTCAACATTTAGTTTACATACATTTATTACACACCTACTGTGTGTGCAAGGCATATGCTAAGGATGGGGATGCAAACCAAGAAGGCATGTAAGCAGACAATTACGTTATCAGGTGATCAGTGACAAGAAACACATGTCCTCTGTGTCATGGGTGGGGCGGGGACATGGGGGAAAATTCTGGCGGGGGTGTGGCTCACCCCTAAACCAAGTCTTACAGGGCAAAAAGAAATCAGTGGAGCTAGAGACAGGGGTAGGAAAAATGTAGGGGCCAGGCTTTCCAATTGGGAGTAATCCTGTCAGAGAAAGACCTGTAAATAGTAGGGATGGCAGGTGCAGCAAAAGGGATCTTGAGAGGTGACCTGCGGAGGTTGGCAAATGGATGCTGGTCCGGCCAATGGGCCTGGGTTTTGTCCAGAGGCTGAGGGTGTCGGTGGGGGATGGCGGCAGCGCTATCAACGGCTCTCAACGGCCAGCTGTGGTTCCTGTGCCATCATTCCACAAGAACCGGTCTCTGCGGGGAGTCGGGTCTTTCCCACTCCAGGTGCGCAGTGGCTTTTTTGGGCTTCCAGGTCCCCGAGGTGTCAGGGTGAGGGAGAGGTATGCTTGCCCACAGAGGGAGAGCGGAGGAACTGTAGTTGAGTGGAGCCACAATCCTACCCCATCCGTCAGCAAGTTTGCTTTCTGAGACCTACTGTATAATAGCAATCTCTTTCCCATTTTCTTCAAAGCATCAAGAGGAAATATAACTGCAGCTGGGTTCAGTAGCTCTTGCTTTTGAGCAATAAACTACAAATAATCACAGTTTACTTTGATGCCCTCAGAATTCCCCTACTAGTCGCCGTGGTTTCTTGCCATTTAACTAGGAGGGACATTGCCTGTGCACGCACGCTCTGCCTTTGGAATGAGCCCTTGCCTCTCCGAGCTTGTCTTATCCTGTTATTTATTCTGCAGTTCTTCTTTGGGATGGAGCAGTGCTCTGGGCTCCGGGGCTGCTGCCACCACTCTTAGGGGTCCAACCTTGCTGTCTCAGCCTTTACGGGGAGAAAAGATTGCTCCCGACTCCATTTATTTCAGGTAGAAAAGAATCAGAGAGCCCTGCAGGGTGAAGGCGAAGTCGAGGCACTCCAGATAAGTGTTTTTTTTCCCCTCTGTATTACTTATTTATTAAAGCCAGTGAGGCATAACTAAGAGAAGGGAAGGGAACCAAGGAAATAGAGAATACAATGGCCCCTCAGATTTTAATGGGAGAGATGGCTGGAAGTGATTCCTAAATTATTAAACAAATCGATTTGATTCTTGCAGCCAGCCTGCGAGGTGTATTTGTCAGTTTCGTTATCACTGTCTTCAAGGGTAGGAAGAGTCACTCATGGAGAAAGTTTATTTTCTTTCCCCTCTATTTTATTTTGGAGGCTGCAATTCATGGCCCCTGTCTAATTAAACACCAATTTCTTTATGTAACAGGCGCTGCAATTTTTCCATTTTTATTTTGGCTTCCATTCTGATCCCATTTGTCTTACATGTCCTTGGACTTGGAACAAGACCGGGTCAGCTGTAGGGCACACACACTTTGGAGAGCCTTGATCCCATTTCAATTATAGGGCTGTTTGGTCACAGATGAGTTCTATGGTAAATTGTCCACACACAAGAGTCCTGTCACTTAGTTGTTTGCCTAACAGAATTCACTGAGTGTTAGAATAATAGGTTGCGCCATCCCATATGCCAAGAATAACACCTTAATGCACTTTAGGGAAGTAATAGATTTCATTCTGGGGTCTTGGTGGTAACTGAGGTACTGTTTGCTCCTTTCTCTCATATTTTCCTCTCTCCCCCCTAAACACTTCGACTGCCTCCAGCCCAATGGTAAAAAGTGCTTGAACATCTAAATTCTTCTTCTTAATTATCCTCCCAAGGAAAGCAGGCCAAGCACCAGGGTGCAAAAAATTTAAATCATAAATAACCGGCCGAGGGGAAGTAAAAGAAATGACACCAGAATAAGCTAAGCTATTAGCTGAAAGCTTTACATCTCTGTCCTCCTCAGGTCTGAAAAATCTAAGGTAAGATGGTTAAGTATTTATTTTCCAAAGAATGTCATTACGAGCTGCAGGAATTAAAAATGGATGAAGGAAACATTTCCTTCCCCATGATTTCCGGTGGTACTTCAGGCACTGACGCCTGAAACATTTTGGGGAGCATAGTTCCCACTCCCTCCCTGAAGACAAGTGGTATTAAAGGACATCTGTGTCTTTGGGGGCATCACTGCTGCCTGGATCTGGGGAGGACGGCAGGGATGGGAGAGAGGAAGTGAGCAAAGTAATGGGTGGCGACTGAATGTTTCTCAAGATAAACGAGTGCACCTCCCTGGATCCGCTGCATAATTGTTTCTTTCAAATTGAAAGAAAGGTACAAATTCTGTGTGTAGGTATATAAAGGGCTGTACCAGATTATATAAATTCAGAGGAAAATCTAGGGCACATGCTGAGTTCTTAAAACGATTTACAGAGGTTGGAGTGTGTGAGAATGCGCTGAGGATGCCGATAAGAGGTGGGATAAGGCGTCTGTGATAACAGCATTTATCAGATGACCTCATTTATGCAAAACTATTATCTATGTATGTATTGAAGTTTAACTGTTTCACCCTACTTTGCTCATCTTTTCTTCAGAATTGCTTCCTCTGAAAAATCTCCCAGTACCAGGTACTAAGTATGTTCAGTTTTATGTGGGATCTTTTCCTGCAACATTTAGGGTCACTGCTCTGCAGCTGCCTTATGTATGGCGTGAGCCAAGAAAAAGCAGAGTTGCTTTGCCTCAGGGAAAAGCTGTTATTAACTGTTCTTCTTCTCCACCCTCCCCTCTGTCCTGATCAAGGGGACAGGGCTGGGAAAGAGGGCTTTCTCAGAAAGCCTGACTCCTTTTAAATGGACATGGTGCCCTTGGGGCAAGCGGTGCCCTTGGGGACCTCAGAAGACCTGACCTGGGCTTGTCTGGCCTCTGGAGCCTGTGTGGGCTCCTCCCATCAACGCCCCCCCCCCCCCCCCCCCCCGCACCACCACCACTCAGGGACGGGAGAGACTTTGTGGAAAACAGAGCTGGGATCTGAAGATGCAAATAAGAGGGCAGCAATTTTCAGCTCAACATGAGGAAGAACTTTCTGCACACCTGAGCTGACAACGGGCTGGGCCACTTTGCGGGAAGAGTGGGAACCTCATTACTAGCAGGGTCAGGTCATGGCAAAACCTTGGTTAAGATTCCTGCACCAAGTGGCCCTGGATTCTAAGACCTCCAGAGCTGTACTCTAGTACAGTAGCCTAGCCACATGTGGCCTCCGAGCACTAGAAAGGCATCTGGGGCAACTGAAGAACTGAATTTTAAATTTTAATTAAGGGTATATATCCGAAGGAAACAAACTGGTATCTTAAAGAGGTATCTGCACTCCCATGTTCATTGCAGCATTATTCACCATAGCCAAAATATGGAAGCAACCTAAGTGCCCACCAATAGATGAATGGATAAAGACATGGTATATATATCCACACAATAGAATATTATTCAGCCATAAATAAGGAAATGTTGCTGTTTGCGACAACATGGATAAACCTGGAGGACATTATACTTAGTGAAATAAGCCAGACAGAGAAAGACAAATACTGTATGGTATCACTTATATGTGGAATCTTTAAAGAAGTTAAATTTATAGAAACAGAGTAGAATGGTGGTTGCCAGGGGGTGGGGGGTGGTGGAAATGGGAGATTTTGGTCAAAGGGTACAAACTTTCAATTATAAGATGACTAAGTTCCAAAAATCTAATGTACATCATGGCGACATTGTTAATAATATTGTATCACATACTTGAAATTGACTGAGAGTACATCTTAAGCATTCTCACCAACAAAAGGGTAAATACGTGAGGTAATGGGTGTTAATTAGCTTGATTGTGGTAACCATTTCACAATGCGCGCGTGTATATCAAGTCGTCAATTTGTACAATTTAAATATGCACAATTTTATTTGCCAATTATACCTCAATAAAGCTAGAGGAAGACAATTAAATTAAAAACTCCATTGTTTTAGCTCATACAACTCAATAACAAAAAACCCCAAACAACCCAATCAAAAAATGAGCAGAAGACCTAAACAGACATTTCTCCAAAGAAGACATACAGATGGCCAATAGGTACATGATGGTCAACATTGCTAATTATCAAAGAAATGCAAATGAAAACTACAATGAGGTATCACATCACACCGGGCAGAATGGCCATCATTAAAAATTCCACAAACGATAAATGCTGGAGAGGGTGTGGAGAAAAAGGAACCCTCCTACACTGTTGATGGGAGTGTAAATTGGTGCAGCCACTATGGAGAACAGTATGGAGTTTCCTTAAAAAACTAAAAATAGAGTTGCCATACGATCCAGAAATCCCACTCCTGGGCGTATATCTGGAGAAAACTGTAATTTGAAAATATACATGTACCCCTGTGTTCGTAGCAGCACTATTTACAATAGCCAAGACATGGAAGCAACCTAAATGTCCATAGACAGATGAATGGATAAAGAAGATGTGGCACATATATACAATGGAATACTACTCAGCTATAAAAAAGAATGAAATAATGCCATTTGCAGCAACATGGATGGACCTAGAGATTATCATACTAAGTAAGTCAGACAGAGAAGGACAAATACCATGTGATATCACTTATATGTGGAATCTAAAATATGATACAAATGGACTTATTTACAAAACAGAAACAGACTCATAGACATGGAAATTAAACTTACGGCTACCAAAGGGGAAAGGGGGAGGGATAAATTAGGAGTTTGGGTTTAGGAGACACAAACTACTATTGATATATATAAAATAGATAAACAACAAGGTCCTGCTGTATAGCACAGGGAATTATACTCAATACCTTGTAATAACCTCTAATGAAAAATAATCTGAAAAATATACACGTATAACTGAATCACTTTGCTGTAACCAGAATCTAACACAACATTGTAAATCAACTGTACTTCAATTAAAAAAAAAACCCAAAAACTAAAAATCAAAAATTACTTCATTGTTTTCATAAGACTACATTTAACTTTAACCACTGAAAATTTAGAAGCCAAATTGAGATGTCTGCAAGAGTGAAATACTCATCAGTTTGAAAACTTAATATAAAAAAGAGTGTAAAATACTTCATTAATAATTTTATATTAATTAAACATTAAATAACATTTTGCAAATGTTGGGTTAAATTGTTAAAATTAATTTCATGTTTAAAAAAATGGGGCTACTAGAAAATGTGAGATGACATATGGGCTTGAATTGTATTTGTGTTGCGTAGTTCTGCTCTAAGTCTCTGCCAACGCTGGGAGCTTATGATTCTACGCCATTGTTCTTGTTTCTGATGTGGATTCTTACATCTCTTTAGATAGAAAGACGCTCCATAAACACTTGTGGCTTCCACGATGGCCACTCAAGACAATTTTTATTGGTGACGCTGGTGGGAATCATGGGACAAGTGTACGGACTTCAGAGGAATGACTGGAACAATGATGTCAGGAGCTCTGAGAACTTCTGGTGCAATTTATTATCCAGGAGCTGAGCTTGGATGTGTAAACGCTGGTGTTTAAACTAATAAGATAAGGTTTCTTTTAAAAATCAGAATACGTAAACTGATTTTTGTTCACTGCCTTTCTCGCGCAGTTAAAGTTGAATAAGACCCTTTCATCGTTCTGTATCATTAAAACACATCCCAAGGAAGGCCAAGAAACAAAGTGGTAGACTCTAAATTAAGCAATAAGATATGCACTTTTAGTTTCCCTAATTACCTACCATTGAAAGTAGGTTGGAACTAACATAAACATACTGCCTTGAAATAAGAATTAATATGCGCTAGAGCTTGGGAAAGCCCCATTAAATAGTTGAATTTTGGAATATTTTGTTTTGTCAAAAAACCCAAAGGCATTCTTCCCTTTGAACTGAATCTTCATTTAGAGCATTTTTTTAAAATTACTTGTTCCATGTGTTTTACAAAGTGCCTTTATCAAGCTATTATGACATTTTTTCCCTTATGTATTGAATCCTGTCATAGCCCATGAAGGCAATAACCACCTTCTCTGTCGCTCGTCGAGAGGCCAAGTGTAAATGATGCCATGATTCCATGGGGGAAAGGCTGTATTAATTGCAGAACATAATGCTGGGAGTTCTGGAGAAGACACCGCTCTGTCATTCTACTAGGGGCAGATGAGGGGAGATGGAAGATGGCAAAGGGCAGAGTAGAGGGTGGGAGAGAGTTGTGGTGGGGTGGGTGGCACCTCAGCCTTTCAGACTAGCTCTGCTGGCCCTATGGATTGTGGATCATGTAGTTTTCAAATCAGGGGTGAATTCTAATCTTGTTGTCCAAGAGATACACTCTCCGTCTATAGTAGGCTATAGTAAAGACTGGTTTCGTTATCAACAGAGGCTGCTAGAATCAGATCAGGTCTCTTCTAGGGGCTGAGTAGGAACGGATTGGAACAGAAAAGAATCTCGAAGAGTCTTGAGCACGTCCACATTTCTGTCTTCCACTGGGAGAAGAGGAGAAGGAGAAATGCAGTCTGAGCACAATCTCAGAGCCTATTATCAGGGCAAGAGCTAGGGAAGGTGTCGATGTTAGGGCTGAAGGGAGACAGTTTAACTATTACCTTTTACAATGAAGGTTTAAAAAGACAATTTAAGTATCTCCCTTTAAAATGAAGGTGCTAAACTGTTTAGCCTAGGCTGTTAACAGAACTACAAATGACATCTCTTTCTAAAGAGAGGAAAGAGAAACACCATTGCAGAATGCCTGGCCACAGAAATAACAGGTAGCTCAAATAGTGACCTCATAGTTCTGTGGCTTAACTCCCAAAGGAGAGTTTAAGACCCTTTTCCCTGAGGGCTCTATGACACAATATTTATTTATTTTTCCTTATTGTTTTTGGCTGCGTCGGGTCTTAGTTGCGGCAGGCGGGATCTTCGTTGAGGCATGCGGGATCTTTCGTTGAGGCACATGGACTCCTCGTTGTGGCGCACGGGCTTCTCTCTAGTTGTGGCGTGCAGGTTTATCTCTCGGTAGTTGTGGTGCACGGGCTCCAGGGTGCGTGGGCACAGTAGTTTGCAGCAGGTGGGCTCTCTCGTTGAGGCGTGTGAGCTCAGTAGCAGTGGCACGCGGGCTTAGTTGCCCTGCAGCATGTGGGATCTTAGTTCTCCCGACCAGGGATCGAACCCACGTCCCCTGCATTGGAAGATGGGTTCTTTACCACTGGACCACAAGGGAAGTCCCTCTATGACACAATAGATCCGAAGGATCCAAGGTCCTTGTGGAGTTCCTGGAATCCATCCTCCTGCTTCGAGCTAGGATTACTACTAACCAACTGTTACGCCATCTAACCTCAAAAATTGCAAGAGAGAGATTCCCTGTTTTAGGTCTGTGATGATTTAAGGGAAGTAAGCACTGTGCGCCAAGGGTTTTACATGTTCCGCCTTTGATGCTCACAGTAACATGTAAGGTGGGTATTATTTTGTCCATCCTGGAAATGAAGACACTGGGGCTTGGAGAGATGAAATAACACGTCCAGAGTTAACCAGCCACTGAGGAAAAGAGTTGGGATTTATTGCCGGGTCTGTCTGCCTCCAAAACCATGTGTTTTCCCTCTACTTTATGTTGCTCTTTTTTTTTTTTTTTTTTTCCGGTACGCGGGCCTCTCACTGTTGTGGCCTCTCCCGTTGCGGAGCACAGGCTCCGGACGCGCAGGCTCAGCGGCCATGGCTCACGGGCCCAGCCGCTCCGCGGCATGTGGGATCTTCCCGGACCGGGGCACGAACCCGTGTCCCCTGCATCGGCAGGCGGACTCTCAACCACTGCGCCACCAGGGAAGCCCTATGTTGCTCTTATTCAGTTCTTTTCAATATCTAATCGGTATCTTTCCGGCTATAATTTAAACTCATTATCTCAGTGCTTGGTGGACATGGAGCAATTATTCTCAAAGTTCCATTCAAAGCCTTTCATATATTTGAAGATGGCTACCTCCTCCTTCTCTTGCCTTTGTCTTATCTGTTGCACAAATCGTTAAGGATGAGTGGGGTTCGTGTCCTTGAAATATTTTCATTTCTTTTAATTGGCATTTAATGTGTATCTATGCAGATGAGTCTTGCTTATAGGAACTATATGAATCTTCCATTTCATCCCTTCATTCATCCAAAGGGTTTCACAGGGTACAGACTGTATGCCATGCACTGGGCTGGATGTTGAACATTCAAAGAATAAGATCTATGCCAGAGGATCAAAGGGAGCGCCCGCTTCCGTCTGAGCAGGATGGAGAGCTCTTCACAGGGCTGGTGGCAGTAAAACTGGGCATTGAGGGATGAACAAGAACATCGCTAGCAGATGGGGGGCTCTTGGGAGGCAGGACAGGCAAAGGAAATCTTATGGGCAGAGTCCTGGGAGCTGGTCACACCACAGTGTGGGGGAACAGGAAGTATTTTTGTACAACTGGAGAATGTAGAGTGTGCACAGGGAAAGGGCAGGAAATGATTCAGGGCAGGAGTTAGATCAGAGAGAGTTTCTATGTCATGTTAAAGAGATTATGCTTTGTTTTTAATTTTGAGAATTAAAAAAAAGTATAAAAACACCCATATTTGTATTCCTACCACCCAGAATTAAAAACGATTAGCATTTCACCATATTTTTTCTAGACTTTTAAAAAAGAAATCAAACACTACAGATACATGGGAAGCCCCCTTAACCAACACCTCTAATTCCTTTCTCTCCACCCTTCCCCAAAGCAATGATCATCCATTTGATATTTATCCTTTAGGTTCATTTAAAGCACACATTTTACACACAGAAGTATTATATTATACTGTAACACATCATTCTGTATCTTGCTTTTTCCTCCCAACTTGGTTCTATCCATATTGATAGATCAAGTTTATACATTTTAACTTGCACAGAATGCCATTTTATGAATACTACATTTTATTAATCGGTTTCCCTATTGATGGGGGTATTGGTTGTTTCCAGTTTTATACTATCAAAAATGATGTTGCAATCAATGTCGTTACCCTTATTTCTCTAGGGAAGCCGTGTCCAGTTTTTCATGATGAGAAAACCGGATGATGAAAACCATGTTGGGGAGTGGGGATTTATAAAGAAAACAAATAAAACACGAAGCAAAAACAGAGCTCCAGGTTTTTTCTCTGGAGATTCTCGCTCAGAGGGCCTGGCAATTTGGCGGGGCGGGGGGGGGGGGAAGGATTTTTTGTTTTGTAACCATTTCCCCCAAGTGATTCTTTTCATTAAGGAAGTTGTGAAATGGTCAGAGAGTACACGGGTACTGATTTTATGTCAAGAAGTTCCACAATGAGATTTGTGCTCAGAAATATTACTTTGATAAACTGAGCCCCGGCTTCATTTGTAAGGCAGTCGTCTTTCAAGGATGCAAAGCAGAGTAAGACATGGTTCTTTTTTTTTTTTAAAAATAAATGAGAAGAGTTTTATTATTTTAGTTCTTACATTTATGTCTTGGGTCCATTTTGAATTAATTTTTGTATATGGTGTGAGGTAGAGGTCCAACTTCATTCTTTTGCATGTGGCTATCAAGTTGTCTCAGCACTATTTATTGAAAAAAACTATCTTTTCCTTATTGAGTTGTCTTGGCACCCTTGTTGAAAACTAATTGACCATAGATATTTGAGTTTGTTTATGGACCCTTGATTCTACTCCATTGGCTTATATCCGTTCTTATGCTAGTGCCACACTTGATTACTGTAGCTATGTAGTAAATTTTGAAGTTGGGAGGTGTCAGTTTACCAGCTTTGTCCTTTTTCAATATTGTTTTGGCCATTTGGGGTCCCTTGAGTTTGAATATGAATTTTAGGAACAGCTTATCCATTTCTGCAAAAAGTCTGTTGGAATTTTGATAGGAATTACATTGAATATGTAGCTATATTTGGGGAGTATTGCCATCTTAACAATATTAAGTTTTCCAGTCCATAAACATGGGCTGTCTTTTACTTATTTATATCTTTAATTTCTTTTAACCATCTTTTATAGTTTTCAGTGTACAAGTCTTATGCTTCTTTGGCTAAATTTATTTATTTATTTATTTATTCGTTATTCCAACTTTTTATTTTAATTTTCAAACATACAGAAAAGTTGAAAGCACTGTGTATGAAATGCCAGTATACTCATCATACTGTTTTTTTAATTAATTATTTTTTTATACAGCAGGTTCTTATTAGTTATCCATTTTATAGATATTAGAGGGTGGTGGTGTGATGAATTGGGAGATTGGGATTGACATAAAGACATGGTTCTTAAAGTTATGTAGCTTGCAATCCACCAGAGCGTTTCACAGAAATGTGGGCAAACGGGATACAAAGTCTGGAGGCTTACTATCCACAGGCAAATTGTTTCCTGGCCCAGGGTTCCTGGAAGGGCTCACCTCTGCCAGGACTTGGCTGGCCGGCGTCAGCATCCGTGTTCCTGATGTTGTCCGCCCACCTGGAAGGTGATTCTTCATGTTTTACATATCTTTGTTCTCCTGAGTACGTTTCTGGGTAGGAAGTTGGAAGAAATGTCTAAATGAGGTTTGATGTATATATATCATATTTCCCTAGTTTCCCATGAATGTAAAAAATCAAGATCGGTGATAGTTTTAGAAAGTTTCCAGCTCATCCAGAAGCAATAGAAATAATTCAGTTCTTAATAATTCAACAATTCACTTTGATACCAACACTCTTTTCTGAAGTTTAAAGAAGTGATATTTCTACCCCCCGCCCCCCGACATGAGGGCAGATATTGGGTATTATAATAATGGAAGAGGAGTCTTGAAGGCCATCCTATCCCAACTCCCTCATTTTACCAAAGAGAAAACCAGCATACTAAGAGCAGAACAGATTTGTCCAAGGCCGCTCAGAAGGTTCGTGGCAGAGCCAGGACTGGAATGAGGGTCTTCTGATTGCCTTGTTATTGTTCTTTCTACATGCTTGTAACTATCTAGATGTTTCTACAAATAAGTCCCACCCCTTCCCATATCTAGGAGATAGCAGCCAGGAAATCACCCCATTGCTTTCTGGATAGTAGTTACTCTGATGTCATTGTCTACTCAGGAAGGGTCCAGGCAGTACCCAAGTCACCTCAATGTCTGTTCTGCCTACACAGCTCTCCCGGTAGCCTGTGCTCCTTGCGGGACCCATTTCTCATCGTGTACCTGCCTCCTGTGGCTAATGGAAGCTCAAAGTTCTTTTTGAAGTCGGTGCAGGAGCTGGGATCTCAGCTAAGCTTTGAGGGAAATAAAGCAAGGCACTACAGAGAAACGGACCCCCGACCTGCCAAGGAGAGGGGCTATGAAGTCAGAAAAGGAGACATGACGGTTGAGAGAAAGAACCCTTTTGAGCCTTTACTACAGCCTCTTAGAAGGAAATTCTTTTATGTTGAGTGTATTGATACAAATTCAATGCCCGAGTCTGGAACTTTTATTTTTAGAGAGAAAGAGCTGTCAGTGTTTCTATTTCTTCACACTTAGTCATATACCACCAGCCTCTCAGAAAAAGTGATACTCTGTGTAGTGACAGAGATATTTTATTTGATTTGGCATCAGAAGAACAGAGTTCAGGTCTCAGCTTTGCTACTTACTAGCTGTGTAATCATTGGCAAGTCACTTTTCTTCCTCACATCCAGCTCAGTGTCCTGTCTAAAGTGGCAGTGGTGGGACTTCCCTGGTGGCACAGTGGTTAAGATTTCATGCTCCCAATGCAAGGGACCTGGGTTCGATCCCTGGTCAGGGAACTAGATCCCACATGCATACTGCAACTAAGGAGCCCAGCTGCTGCAACTAAGACCCGGTGCAACCAAATAAATAAATACATACATACATACATAAAATTAAAAAAAATAAAAATAAAGTGGCAGTGGTTGGGACCTGCCTCCCAGAGTTGTTCATTCATTCAGTCATTTTTATTCGTTCATTTATTTACCTGCTATGTGGTGGTCACTGTCCTAAGTGCTGGGAATGCAAAGTGAGGCATGGTCCCTGCTCTCATGGAGCTGACAGTCCAGTGAGGGAGATACTCCCTGGGGAAAGCCAAGGCAGACTCTTCCATCCTTCATTCTCAGTGGAGGGCAGCGTGCTGCTGGGGTGTAGCCCCTCCCTCTGCATCCCAAAGGCATCACATGACCTGACTGTCACTCCAAGGGTCATGTGACATGATACAGGGAGGACTTAGCTCATCCGGAGCAGTAAAGGGGACTGAGAATCAGAGAGCAGAAGTGGCACAACTTAGATTTTGTGTGCATCCAGGGCTAAGCTTAGATTAAAACCACACCACATTTGCTTCCAAGGCCAAGCTGTGGAGGGACCTGTGGCAGAAATGCCGCGTGCTCACCCACAGCTGGAGTAACTCCATTGTGATTTCTATCTTTACACCTGCATGGATTTGGTACCTGCCCCCAAACTTGTCCCTCTCTGAAAGAAGGATGGTCTGTAGGCCCAAAGGTGATAGGCACTATGTGAAGTTATAGGGACACTAGGGGCAGGCAGGGACATGGTAACTGGTCAACCATGACAGTGAAACCCACTGAGCCTCTCTTGAGTAAGGCGATTGTTCTGACTCTGTGGTATCAGAAGGCTCCTTATATGTGGAAGACAGAGCAATACATTGTTTGTGCTCCTTTTTGCATTTCTTCTCCGGCTAAGCTTTGACAGCGTTTATTAGGAACTTTCTGTGTTTAAGCAGAGTTCTGGCGTTGACCCTGACCGCTGGCCTTCCTCAGGGCTCCTCAGAGCGACAATGAGGTGGTGTGCTCTATGAGCTCATTGTAGGGAGCCTAAACACAATTGTAATAAAGTTTTCGTCATGGCAACTCAAAGCAATAAGGATTGCAACTTCTCAGCTGGGGAACTAGTTACAGAGAAGGCTGGTGACTAAATTGAGATCACACAGCAGCTCAGTGGCAGGGACTGGCTCTGAAGTTGCATTGGTCTAATGATGACAGCATTCGAATGCTTATTAGAAGCTATGGGCTTTGCCTGGTTTATTTTAACTATTCCTCTCAACTATCCCATCATCATCATTACCATCACTATCACCACCACCACCATCATCACCATCATCGTCACCATTACCGCCATTACCGTCATCACCATTCCAATCTGCAAGTTATAGGTCAAGAAACTGACGTGCCAAAAAAGTTAAATCCTTTGTTCAGAGTTAGATAACTAACAAAGAGTTAGATAACTAACAAATGGTCGGATTTGAACCCAAGCCATCAGGCTCCTGTCTTTCACTGGCCTGCTTTGTCCTGCCTCCTTGTCTTAATTCACTGCCAATACGTAGGATGTTACCTCTGCCAGATGCTGTGTTGGATGAGAATTAAGAGCATATGTAAGGTACCAGAGAAAGTGATCAGACTCGATGGGCCATGCACATAGGAAGAATGTGCGATTGCTTTGCAGGTTGCTGGGTGTATCTCTTAAGCGAATGCAGGGATAGTGTTATGGGGTTTTCAGACAGGACGCATGGGGTTTGGGTGGCTTCCTCTGGGTAGGCGTGGCCTTATCTGTTTCTCCGATGTCTCGTAACTTGGAAAGAGATAGATTTTTAGTCAGGAACCCAGCTATGAGGAACGCATTCCTCTCTTTGTTTTCAAGACTCTGAAGAATGACGATCTAGAATTATGCCTGTTTGGATGTTGAGGATGGTGGCTGTCATGCTGAGATGAGCGAGAGACAGGAAAGAGGCGGGCATTTAGGTGCCCTGCTAACTGAAAAGGAGTAGGCAGTATTTTACAAGACAGATGACCTAGATTTTTGGTTATGCTTTGTGCTTTTCCATTTTTTTTACCCCTAGTCATCAGCAAAGACTTGATTGTTCCAGCCAACCACAGCCAACTGTGCTGACACGTAGGAAGAAAAGACGTAACTTGTGAACACGTGGGTCAGCTATAAAGTGGGAGCTGCTGTGCTCCTTTGAAACAAGCATGATATTTGGCTAGAAAGTTCGGGGGCGGAGACACAATTTTTTTTTTTTGTGGTACACGGGCCTCTCACTGTTGTGGCCTCTCCCATTGCGGAGGACAGGCTCCGGATGCACAGGCTCAGTGGCCATGGCTCACGGGCCCAGCCGCTCCGCGGCATGTGGGATCCTCCCGGACCGGGGCACGAACCTGTGTCCCCTGCATCAGCAGGCGGACTCTCAACCACTGCGCCACCAGGGAAGCCCAAGAATAATATTCTTATTATTTTTTTAAAAGGCAAATCATTAAGTGTATAACAAGATTTGATTTAGCTGTATTCCTTTGTAAGATGGTAGGAATAAACTCATGCATCAGGAAGCAGTTCTTTGTCACACTGTTGTAATTTTTTATTCGCTTTTCTATATTTTGACATAGCCTTCATATTTCTAACGCAGCCCATAATGAGTCCCAGGGAGCAGCCCCGAGGCCATCACCGAGGCCTTTCTAATTCTCAACTGGGGGTGATTTTGCCTGGCAGGGGACATTTGGCCATATCAGGAGACGTTTTTTGTTGTCAGAACTAGGGGATGGTGCTACTGGAATCTAGTGGATAGAGGTCAGGGCTGCTGCTAAACATCCTACACTGCACCCCAAAGAATCATCTGGCCCCCAAATCAATAGTGCTGAGGTTGAGAAATCCCGTTACTATATAAAATGGTGAGTTCATAGTTTATTGAGCAGATGCCTAGTTTACTCAAGCATCTTGGGCTCCTGTTGCTGGACATTAGTTGTGCCAGTTTTTCAGTGCTGTGGTGAGCATCTCCATGCATCCAGCCTTGCCTCGCTTTGGGCTCGTAGTAGGTTATCTGAAGAGGCGGGAGGGGGGCCTTGCATCTGCCACCTGGCTTCTCTGGGTTTGGGAATCATCCTCAGACCAGGTGGGAGGGCTTTTCTACAAATAGTGCAGGGTGTTAGTAGTTTCAGTTACTAAAATCTAGATATGCGAGCTCCCAGGCAGCGGGCATAAGTGGAGTGGGCATGAAACTGGGCAGAAAGGCAAAAGAGGAAAGGCAAAGTCTTAGGACCAGTGAGACTCAGGGATTTGGAAAGTGAAATGGCTTCACATGGACTCTAAAAACATTCTCTTAGGGCAGCCACTGGGAACTCACCTGTTCCTGGCCACAGCCGCTAAAATCAAAGCTCCCTCCGCACTTCCTACCCACCTTCTCTGCTTCATATTTTTCTTTAGCATTCACTGCTGTCTTTTAAAATTAATTAATTAATTATTCTTGGCTGTGTTGGGTCTTTGTTGCTGTGCACGGGCTTTCTCTAGTTGCGGTGAGCGGGGGCTACTCTTCATTGCGGTGCGCGGGCTTCTCATTGCAGTGGTTTCTCTTGTTGCGGAGCACAGGCTCTAGGTGCGTGGGCTTCAGTAGTTGTCGCACGTGGGCTCAGTAGTTGTGGCTCGGGGACTCTAGGGCTCAGGCTCAGTAGTTGTGGCGCATGGGCTTAGCTGCTACACTGCATGTGGGATCTTCCCAGACCAGGGCTTGAATCCGTGTTCCCTGCATTGGCAGGCGGATTCTTTACCACTGCGCCACCAGGGAAGCTCTCATTGCTGTCTTGAATGTTGTCTATTTTACTTATTTATCTTGTTTATTTCTGTCTCCCTTCCCCAGGGGCAGCGGCAGGGGCAGGAGCAGGGGCAGGGGCAGTGTCTGTTTCATATACCACTGTTTTCTAGCCCCAGAGCAGCGCTGGGCACATGGCAGGCACTCAGTGCCTATTTGCTGAATGAATGAGTGGTGATTCACAAACACACGAGGGTATGCTGCTTTTGGACCTTCATCACACTCATTGCTCCCAGATCAGGTTTCTCTTCACTGTCTCCTCATTTCACTTTGGGTGTCTCACCGGTGTCTGGAGGATGTGTTGCTGGAGGGAGAGAACGACTGAAAGAGAGAGAGAGAGGGTGAAGCAGGGAGCCCCAGGCGACAGGACCCCACCATCCATGGGGGACAAGGAGGGAGGCTGCCAGAGGGAAGTGCAGACAAGAACCACACATTCGCAGCCAGGCATCCTCGTTCCTGGGCTGTGACTGCTCTGGGGGGCCGTGCCCTGTGTCACAGGGACTGCACTGGGCCTCCTTGTCGGGTTGTCCTGGACGCCGTGGGGCTTTCCTGATGGTCCCATCCAAAGATGGAAGCCCCCTTGGCCAACTGCCTGGGTGACGGCCTCGGGGCTGTTCCCTGGGACTCATTACGGGCTGCATTCCAGGCTGCCTCAAACCAGACGTCTGTGGCCTCAGTATTGGTGAGACTCCTTGTGTGAAGGTTCACAGTCACATTGGATCTAATGTTTCTGATATTCTGTATATACTTGACTCCTTAAACAAACAAACAAAAAGACTGTGGACACCCTCCGAGCACCCATAGCCAATACCTTTCTTTTTCAGTTTTTAAAAATTTTAAAATTTTTATTGTAGTTGGTTGACAATGTTGGGTTAGTTTCAGGCATACATCCAAGTAATTCAGTTATATATATATGTGTGCGTATATACATATTCTTTTTCAGATTCTTTTCCATTTTAGATACTTAGTCTAGATCTGTGTGCTATACAGTAGGCCCTTGTTGGTTATCTATTTTATACATAGTAGTGTGCATATGTTCATCTCAAACTCCTAATTTATCCCTCCCTCCCCTTTCCCCTTTGGTAACCATAAGTTTGCTTTCCATGGCCAACATCTTTATTAAAACATCACCAGCACCAGCTAAGCTGGGGGACTTGGGGTGGAGGTGGGGAGAGGCCGCCTGGAACCATCCAGGTAGATGGTGACAGCTCTGCCCTGGGCTTCCGCAGCCTTGCCGTTGGCAGCTTCGGAGGCCAGCGTTATGTTTCCTGTCACTTAAAGGCAGGTGAGTCGACGCCACGGCGCGCTGGCAGCCTCTGCGATTCCAAACTGCAGTCAGGTGGTTCTGCCTGCCTGTGCTGGCAGCTCAGGTTCTTGAAAAGTGAGTGACAGGGGCGATCAACTGCGCTTGGCAAAGCAAACCCAAACACACTCTGAAAGGCACAGCCTGGCCAGGCTCAGCAACTTTATTCATCAGGCAGTTCATCTTGAGGCTGTCGGCCGAGGTCGTGAGGGCAGGTCCAGGCAGGGAAGCCGTGCTTTCCACAGTTCAATCCAGCGCCACAAATACTGTTGAGCCTGCGCCTTGCACGAGGCACCGTGCGTGGCTGCAGAGGAATTCAGGTGGAGAAAGGGATGGTTCCTGCCTCAAGGAGCTTACGTGCTACCTTCTCTCAGAGCCGCAAGGGAGCCGAAGCAAAGGACAGCTGGGGCCCCAAGTTGGAAGAGAAAGTATCCAGTTGAAAAATCAGGACAAATGCCATGGAAGAGGAATCCTAAAGTTTGGATAGAACTTATTCTTTCTTCCCTCCCTCCTCCCTTCTTTCCTTCCTTCCCTGTAGACAGAATAATATGCCCCCACTGCCTGAAATGTCCACGTGTTAATCCCTGGGACATGTGAATACCTTATGTGGCAAAAGAAACTTTGCAGATGTGATTAAATTAAGGATCTTGAGATGAGGAGGTCATCCTGGATTATCCAGGTGAGCCTGAAATGTTATCATGAAGGTCCTTGTAAGAGGGAGGCTGGAGGGTCAGAGTTAAAGAGAGATTTGAAGATACAGCGTTGCTGGCTTTGAAGACGAAGGAGGAGGCCATAAGCCAAGAACTATAGGCAGCCTCTAGAAGCTGGAAAATGTAAGCAAATGGATTCTTCCCCTTAGAGCCTCCAGAAGGAACACAGTCCTGCTGACTCATTTTGGACCTCTGAGCTCCAGAACTGTAAGGTAATAAATCTCTGTTGTTTAAGCCACTAAGTATGTGGTAATTTGCTGCAGCAGCAATGGGAGTCAAAAATAGCCCCTCTCTCTTCCCTCTCCTTGCCCCCTGGCTTCCTCCATCTGCATCTGCATCTGCTTCTGCGTCTGCATCTCCATCCCGTTCTCTTTCTCTTCCTCCTTCCCTCGCTCCCTTATTTTCTCTTCTTATTTCCCCTCCCTTCCTCTCCTCTCCTCTCCTTTTTCTTCCCTCCATCCCTCCCTCCCAGTTACAAAAACAACACATACCCTTTTTGAATTTCAAACAATACCAAAGTGCATAAAGTGAAAAATGAAAGCTCTTTCTTACGATCTGCCCCCCACCCCTGCCGCCGCCCCATCTTCTTGGCAAGAGGCACAGTCGTTCACAATTTACTGCCTGAGTCCACATGCTGACTCTGGCACTTACTCCCTGCTTGACATAAGGCAAGTTATTGACCTTTCTTTGCCTTGGTTTGCTCATCTTTAAAATGGGGAAAAGTTTACTCACCTCATAGGATTGTCAATTCATTAGGGCTTAGAAGGGTAAGCACTCATTTCTTGCCAGCTCTTACTATGTTTTTACATCCTGTCTATTCTATATAAACACACGTGAATCTATTTATACAAACAATATAGAGGGTCTTGATTTCACTAAGATGGTATGATATTATTCTGCAAGGAGAACAAGATTATCTTAGGCAGGATTAGGGGTGGAAGAGAGAGAATTCCAGTGTAGAAGCAGAGACACACTGATGGGAGAGTGTGGAGAGTCATCAGGAGAGAGTAAATAGAGCAAACAGATAACAGATTGATGAGAGAGGGAGAGAGAGAGAAAGAAAGATGGAGAAACTGGAATGATTGGTTAGGGTCAGATTGTAGAGGGCTTTGACTGACAAAGAGTGGAAGGGATGCACTGAAGATTTCTGACCAAAGGGGAGGAAGGTATGAGTGTTGCTCCCCAGGGAAGCGACTGAGGCAACAGGGTTAAGATGATGGGGAGTGAAAAGTAGGCGAGAACACAATGGCCGCTTGAGCTACGAGGATGGCAGTGGGAAAGCAAAGTAAGGATGGCTTTAGAGACAATGTGAGTATAATTTCTTGAACTAGGCTATGGGTTGGAAGGGGTGAAGGAAGAAGAAGTCAACGTGGCTTTGAGATTCTGAGCACTGGGTACCAGGGAGAATGATGTCAGAATCTCAGGTGTCGTGCTCGACTTCTTTGCATCTCTGCCAAGTACAAATCAGTCAATACCACATGATCAGTAAGTTCTGCTAACTTATGTTCTCAGAATTTTTCATAGTTATCTTTTCGTACTTATTCTTCGGGACTCAATTTAGGCATCCTAAAAACTCTTCCTGACTCCCTCCTAAGTGCTTCTCTTCCATGCATAATCTTTTGTGTGTCTCTCTCTCTGCATTTCCGTATTGTTTTACAATCACCTGATTATATGCCTATTTCTTTCACTAGATTATGAAGGCCTTGAGGGAAAGGACTGGATCTTACTAGTCTTTGTATGTTTGGTGCTAGCGCATTGCCTGGCATCTGGTCCACACAGATTTGTGTTGAAGGAAAGCATTGGTGCCATTTTGAATATGCTTGGCTAGAATGTCTGAGATCCACAGGCAGCTTGAGGAGCTGGAGCTCAGGTCAGGGGGCAGGGCTCTGCAGGGACAGATTGTGGGTCTTCTGCAAAAAGGTGAAGCAATGAGCCTGGCTTGAGAAGAAGACTGACTTGGGACCTTGGGGAGCTCTCAGATGTAGGGAGTGAGGGAGAAAGAGTGAAGAACGACCAAACAGGAGTGATCAGAGAGCAGGTGGGACACTCAGGAAGGTGGAGTAGCAGGAAAAACGAGAGCGTTTGGAGAAGGGGCTGGTGGACAAAAGGGTCAAATGCTGCGTGGCAGTCAGGGGGCTGAGGAACGAGGAAAGGTCTCCCCTACGGGCCTGGGACCATCATTCCTGAGCCCTGTGAGATGAGGAAGGTGCTAAGGGGTGAAAAGGGACTGAGTTATGAAGCGGAGGAAATGCCAGTGCCTATTTCAATGCACTTGGAAGGGAAGGAAAAGGAGGAAGATAAGAATAGGACCCAAGAGGGAAGCATGGTGACTTAGCCTGATTGTAGGCTGAGGGGGAGGGGCTGATAGAGACTGGGAAATTAGAAATGTAAGCAAGGGAAGGCGTGGTGGAGCATGGCGTTGCGGAGTGGGGGGGAAGGGGTAGCCTTTGCAAGAAAGGGCACTTCCTCGCTGGGAGAGGCACAGCGAAAGAGAAGGAAGGGAAAGAGAGATTTCCCTGCAGAAAGGAATCAAACGGTCTTTTGGTGAAGGAGGAAGAAAGGCCATGTTCAGGGAGAAAGGGTGCTGGGAGTGGGCTTGGTGGCAGGAGAGAGGGAAGGCACTTAGATCAGCTGCTTTAGGGAGTTTAAGAAGGAATAACAAATGCAGCAGCCTTCACCCCGTCCTCCTCCCCACTTGAATTGTGTTGGGCTCCAGTTAGAAAGTGCTTTCCAATGATGTTGTGCAGCGCCGGAGCAGGGGCCGGGAAAGGACGCAGTGCTGGGCCGGGGCAGGGAAACTGCAGAAGGACAAGACTGGGGGAGGCGTGGGGCCGGGGAGCCAGCACTTTGTAAAAATGGGGAAGTGTGGGCTTCCCTGGTGGCGCAGTGGTTGAGAGTCCGCCTGCCGATGCAGGGGACACGGGTTCGTGCCCCGGTCCGGGAAGATCCCACATGCTGCGGAGCGGCTGGGCCCGTGAGCCATGGCTGCTGAGCCTGCGCATCGGAGCCTGTGCTCCGCAATAGGAGAGGCTGCAACAGTGAGAGGCCCACGTACCGCAAAAAAAAAAAAAAAAAAAAAGAATGAGGGAGTGTGAATTCAAGGCTGGGCTGAGGTTGGGAGGAAGATGATAGAAAAAACAGAATAGGTTGATGCCTGGAGGTCGTGGAGAGCACAGAGCAGATGGCTGTGACCTTGGGCAAATCTCCCTTCCTGCACACCCACCCGAGCTTGACGGGGCAGCGTCCAGCTCTACCAATGCCATCTCATTCCTCCTGATTGGTTTGGAAGGAAAACCATGCTTGAGACATGCTTGACAGGTCCGTGGGCTGCCGTTTTCCAAAAGAACCTTACAACCCCTGCTTCTTGACAGCGCGTGAGGTCTCCAAGGACTGATTCCAGCTCATCTTGATCTTCGTGTCCTCAACCATGTTTGAGTCTGGGGGGGATTCTGAGTAGGTGCGTTTCTCTCTGTGGCTTAGCTTTCGGTGTCTGTGGTTCCTCCTTCCTTCTTTTCTCTCTTCCACCATCTGCCAACTCAAAGTGTGGTACTGGGGAACCGGGGAAGGCACTCCATATGCCTGGGGTCACCTGCCTGTCTGAAGAGAGATGGCTTTTGTCCATTGCTAACAGCCATTCGGGGAAGCAGTTTGCTCTTTGAGGATCTCATAGTGGGGCATTTGGGGGGGTCTATGAGCCACCTACCAGTGTCTGCCCCCCCAAGATGCAAATCTGGTTGGCCGATTGACCAGTATGGGTCAACAAAGCATACATTTGCATTTCCCCCGTGGAGGAAGCTGGGTCACTGAGTTCAGGTCATGACTGCTGTTCACGGTTTTATCATCTGGAATTACAAATGCCCCCGTGTGCCAAGAGGCGGTCGGGCAGAAGCTTCTTGGCATCTCGCCACCCCAGCGTTCTTGGCTCCTTTAGTTCTTTCCCACTCAGATTTGTATTTTTATATAGTTCTCCTCTCATGCTTTTTAATTCCTTCTGGGCAGGGCTTATGCTGTAAACACCAAAGCCAGGGTCCTATTTGTGGCAGCCTTGCTTTAGCAGTTCTCTCCTGGGAGGAAGTAGGAGGAGAAGGGTCTGCCCGACAGTCTTTGTTCCCAGGACTCAGGGCCCTAAAGTCCATATGGGGCCCTCTTTTCTTCTCTTGCACGGGCTGACACAGCCCTAATCCTGCTGTCTGCTTGACTGATTCCTCACTGGAAGTGCAGACAGACACTTGGGGGATTGGAAACATGGCTTCCTGCAAAAATGTGCTTCCTTCCCAGACAACAGATGATTCAGATAAAGCCTTTGTCTTTAATTTTGCCTATTCTTCCCTTGCCTATTGATTCCTTGCGTTTCACTGAGGGGTTTATTTGATGTGAAGGGGGATTATGCAATTACCTTACATTTCATTGGAGTAACACAATACAGGCAAAAGAGGGTTTTATGTATCCAGTCTGAATTATCCAGTTGATTCCATCCTTGCAGACCTAACCTTGGAGAAGACAGGGCCCAGGGAGGTGAGCAAGGAGACACCCTCATCCTAGACACTGTGCATGGAGGACCCTGCCCCGGCAGAGGCTTGGAGGATGGAGCCTGTACTGCTGGGCAAGAGCGTGTGTCTCCTCCAGCCCCAGCCTGATCCATTTGTCACTTTGGATTATTTCCCTTATACTTGCATGGGCAGGCAGCATCGTCAATTGCAAGGATTCCCAGCGTGCTCTGTCGTGGCATGAAACACAAATACCGTTTCCTTCCAGCTCCGGCTTTCACAGGGCCTGCCTGAATCCATTTGTGTTGTCTCCAAACCTAGCACGTTAAAACAAATGGCAAGGCCCCTGAATGACAAACACAGCGAACGTAGTGGGAAGGCCATTTGCGGGGAAATGGTTGCAAGGAGAGTCAGTACTTTATGAATATTCACTGAAGTGTAAACCTGCACATTGCTTATCTGCTTTTCTGCATTCTAATTTGCCCATGAATGCAAATGAGTCCTGTTTAAAATAGAGAAGGGGAGAGCGGGCTCCTTGAAGAACACCTAATTGAAAGATGTTTGTACATCGTGTCTGATATTTAGTAAACAGAGAGACAAATCCAATGGTTTTCCAAATGAGACCTCAGAAACAATAAAAAAATAATGATCTCAAAACCTCAAAAGTAGGAATGTGCAGAACGAACTGCTTTCCTAAAAAGGGGGACATAATTACTCTGTCTCAGGGTGCAGTTGGTGTCCTAATTATACGAAGGTGTGTTTTGCTTATCTCTCCGGCAAACCCTCTGTCAAGGTTTAGCTGTCTTGAGAAGCTGTACCACAGAGGGGCTGGGTCCTGCACTCGGGGTGGGCAGTGGAGGGCCCTGGGGGAGAGGGGCCCAGAGAGATGGTACTTTGGGAAGTACCTTCATCTTTCTTTTAGACTGACAGATGGTTTCAGTCTGGGTTGCACTGCCTGCTGCTGCTTTCAATGAAAGAGTGTTACCTTTTTGGATTCATGAAAGCCACTCAATCAGAGATAAAAAGGCAGGGCAGTGTGGGGAATCAATAAAATCTCTACTTTCAGCTGGAGTGTCTACTAATAATTCTTCTCGTGTCACTGCCTGGTTAAACAGTCATACTCCTGCTAAAAGCCCTATAAGCATAATAGATTCATGGGGTTTGGCTCTATTGTGCTGCTCTTGGCCTGAAAAAGGGGGAAGGGGCTCCTGTTTTTCTAAAACAAACCAGACACTGAAGCATTGTGTATCAAAATGTATTCACCCACCGCTGACCGTCTCATTAGATCAGAGGGGCTTTCTCTGCACACCTCTTGTGACGCTCTTTCCAGACTTCTGATGTATTCATTGAAAGGCCTCCTTTGGAGACGTTTTAGTACCAATTCCGAGTCACTCCGCTTAACATTTAAATGTGTGTTTTGGTAGTGGTTGTTCTGGGAAAAAACAGGTGCTTTTTTATTTCAAACTGAGCCAGTAGTACACATTGAGATCCGCTCCTGAGATGCTGACGAAAAATGTCACACATCTCAGCGCTGAGCGAAGAGGTACCAAATGGCTCGGTCATAGCGGAGGGTCTGGGCAGGGCCTCTGGCGATGGATCTCAAGGAGTGAGTTCCTGTTGGAGTCGGGAGCAGGGTTTTCCTTAAGTTCCTTGCGTGGCAGAGTGGCCAAGGTTTTGCATGCAGTGCTATCAGTCTCCCCGGACACATGCACGGCCCTCGATGGTCCCAAACCCGCAGCCTACATGGTGGTGAGTCATAGAGGTGTCAGAGCCTCTTCTCTCGAATCTCTCCTCCTCCAGTCTTACAGAGAAAAAAATAAAGTCTTTGTGCCTGAGTTGAGCAGCGTTAAATGGACTCAGCTGGGTCGCCACCCACATATTGATGTCCAGGGATTTTGAGTGAATGAGGATCACAGAGCGCGTTATCTCGCCATCTGGGGCGAGGAAGAAGTGGTGGGACAAGCAGGCCCTTTGATCAGGAGTGGCCTTTGTGAAGGCTTCTGCTGACCCCTCCTCTCCCATGTCCCTCTGAACCCAGGCCCCTTCCCACCCTGTGCTTCTCTTGGAAGGTTTGTCTGCTGCCTGAGCCTTTTCTGGCATATCCAGACTGCAGAAGAGAGAAAAATCGTCTTCCTCCTCATTGCCCCCTCACACCCCTCCCCAGGAAACCTTCAGCAGATGTAGACAAGACTTTAATAGCTACATAAAGAGGAATGCATGCCAATCTCATTAGGGGAGCCATAATGGCCTGTCGGAGGACCTCAGAGAGGACAATATATCAGCATCTAGTTTGTGACGGCATCCCTAATGGTGGCAGTTTGCACCTACCCATAATGGTCCATTCATCGTCCATTTGACCCGGTTCCTGATCATACTAGGCCCTCCCTCGCATGGCTCTCTCTTTGAAGCCCTCTGCAACTGCCCACACAACTCTTTAAGTGTGGGTAAATCAGAGCTGGTAAGTGACAGTCGTAAGAAAGCAGTGAGTGGACCACCCTGTGGCACACCCTGAATTTGCATTCACGCTCTTTCTTTTCTTCTCCCGGCAGCCCTCGGTCACACATCATCCCGAGCCCAGCATCTGCAGGAGGTCAAGACACTGGGAGTCCTGAGGTTTCCAACCATCTGCCAGGGAAAAAGGAAGTCAGTACCGGAGGAGGGAGGGGGAAGAACCTAAATGATATTCTGAAGACTTTCTTAAAGTTATTTATCGAGGTGAGGGCAGGAGAGCCGTTATGAATGGTCCCAGCCCATTGTCTTCTTCATGGGCCTCAGGAGGGCTGCGGACATAATTAAAGTCGAAGCCAAGTTCAGTTTTCTCCTTGGAGACCTAAACAGCCTGGAGTCATTTCCCATCCCTCGCTTCCCACAAGTGCCAGTCCTCCCTAGCTGCTGAAAAATTCAACATTCCTATAAACTACAGTACTTTGTAAAGGTCACGCGCTACTTCATCTGAACCCGGGGTCTGGAGCGGTGCTTGCTGTCACAGCATTGGTGGCTGTCCAGCCCGGTGATGTGAGGCCTGCCTGCCGAGAACTGGAGGGGCAGGGGGCAGGCAGGCAGAGCTCTTTAAATATTGCCGAGCACTTCCTGGATCAGCATGATATTTAAAGATTTTTGTTCCACCTGCCTGAGAAATATAGAGTCCAGCCGAGAGGCAAGAAAATGAATATGGATTTCTTGCCCTTTCAGTGTATTCACTCCAAAAAATAGCCATTTCTTTGATTTTTTCCTTTCTTTTTTTTTTTTTTTTTTTTCTGCCAAGCTGGGGACTGCAGGCTTCAGGCAGGCACGATTACAATCATGCATCATGAATGAAATGTGCCATTTGGAGAAAATCAGCCGCTCGTTCCAACTCCCCCCGACCCCGCAACAAATCAATAGAGCTCTCGGAGTTCTGGGGCTGAAATGGACGTTGTGCTTGAATGAAAGTACTTTCTCTACATACTTCTGACACTCAGAGCAGTTGCCAGGGGCAGACTTTGTGCCTGGGGCTCCAGAAAGAGGATTATCAACCTCCGAAAGAGGGGTCTGGTTCAGCACGTGTCGGGGAAGCGACTTAGGGTTGATGGGTGGAACGCTGCGTAGGGTCAGAAGACGTGCTTCCTAGGTTGAGTTTCACCTGAACTAGCTTTTTTATTAATCCCTTCATTCAAAAAACATGTCTGGAGTCCTTCCTGTGTTCCAGGCACTGTGCTAAACTTGGGAATATAAAAGCAAACAAGGTAGACACAGGACCTGCCTTCACGGGGATTCTAGAGTTTAATACGAGAGACAGAACTATTACTGGCAATTGCAGTACAGTGTGATAAACCTTGGGACATGGGGAAAATTTTTCGTCTCTCTGGTTTCCCATTTTCCTATAGGCAAAATGAGAGGATGTTAACAAAGATAAACCCTCAAGACATTCTCCCTTTCCAGGATCCTAATCAGTCAGTAGGGCAGGGACTTCCCTCGTGGTCCAGTGGCTAAGACTTCGTGCTCCCAGTGCAGGGGGCCTGGGTTCGATCCCTGGTCGGGGAACTAGATCCCATGTGCTGCAACTAAGAGTTTGCCTACTGCAACTAAAGATCCCACATGCTGCAACTAAAAGATCCTGCATGCCGCAAGGAAGATCCCACACGTGGCAACAAGGATCCTGCGTGCCGCAACTAAGACCCAGCGCAGCCAAATAAATAGATAAATATATTTAAAAAAAATCAGTAGGGCAATTAGACAAGCGAACATTCTCCCTTATCTTGCTTCCAGGGCTAGACAAGGCTCTTGTTCCCCTTGTTCACAAGGTCACCACAACTTAGTTGTGGACACAGGACTCATACAGATGAGATGTTAACTCACAGTTGAGGTAGCGGATAAATGTTATGAACTTTGAAAAGTTTTTGGCTGTTCAGAGAGTTCCTTGGGAGCTCAGAGGAGGGAGAGACAGCTAAGAGCCTGACCCATGACAGAGACATTTTCTCTGCACCTTCTCAACCACTGCCCTGGCCCCCATCACTGTGCTTATATATGGAGAACACTCTTAAATCCGTGTCTGCAGTCCAGATATCTCCCATGAGCTTTTCCTTCTTCTCAGCCCCTCCCTTGGCTAACTCTTACTCATTTTCCATCTCCCATGCAAGCACCTTTTGCTCCAAAAGGCTTTTTCATCTCCTGGAGCCAAGTTAGGTCTCCTAACACATACTCTCGCGGCACCTGATTTTTATCCTAGCACTTACCACAATTTCTTTGTCATTGTTTAGTCAACTCTGTCTTCCACAAGTCTGAAAGATCCTCGAGGGCAGGGACCACGTCTATTCAACTCACGGTTGTTTCCCCAAGGTCATTACAGTACTTGGTATTTCAGCAGTGTTTAATAAGTAATTTGTTATATAAATGACGACTATCTAATTCTTCTAGAGAATAAGCTTACCTTCCTTTTGCTGTAACAAATGATAGCCATGAATACTATGGCTACCATTATCTTGCTGGAGTCGGCCGAGTCCTCTTGGTGGAGTCGGGCGAGTCCTCTTGGTGAATTACTGAACCTGGGGGTGGCCTTGGAGACCCTAACACAGCCTATGTGGCTGGTTGACCTCAGGTAGAAGAACGGAGTAGGATTTGGGGAATTGGTCGGCCAAAGCAGTGGTTGAAGTGAAGCAAGAGGATAAAGGTCTGGGAGACAGGGGAAGCTGAGGAGGTACCAAGATGTGTCTGATACATGTAGCAAAAGAGCCAGGATGGAACTTGGTGGCTACCAGCTGTGCAAACTACTCAGTGAGTTAATATCTCTTTGCCTCAGTTTCATCATGGATAAAATGGTGACAATTATGTCTCTCTTGCAGGATTTTAAGGATTGGTGTAATATATAATATGACTCTCTTCAATCCCGCTGGCTTTCAGGAAAAGGCCTCTTGACCCCTTATCTTTAGGCTACAGTATTTGGATGGGCTGCAAGGAGTGTGCGGGGAGAGGGATGGAGGGAGTGGAGACTGCCACTGTGTGTGGGGAGGATGCCACTCTTTCCACTTCACCAGTGTGGGAGTGGAATATTCTGGGCAAGTTGATATCTGGTTCTAGTTGTGGTGGTGTTAGGTTTTGCTGGATATAGGAATATTTCCAAGAGAGTTCTCTTGGAGTCCAGCAGATTATGAGACTGCCCAGATACCCCTTCCCAGATAATGGGCATCTTGGGCTTGACCTGGGATCAGCCTAAGACCACACAAAACATTCTTAGGTTCACATTTCCTGTTAGTGAGTATTAGAGTCATTTGGCTGCAAGCAACTGATTTTTAACTAACTAAGGCAAAAATGCATTATGGGAAGGCTTCAGAGTGACTCGCAAAGAGTAGTAGCTGAACAAGTAGGCCTCAGGTAGGACAGACACCAGGGCGGTTCTGGGTACCTCGGCAGTTGGACCAGTACTCTCAAGTGTGATCATTGGATGGTGTAGCTCTTACCTCTTGATTCCCCTGTTTGTTCAAAGCTTCAGATTCCCTGCAGAAGGCCTGTAATTGGTCTCTTTGGAATGCTTGGCCCCCCTGGTAGTCAGGGGGAGGAGTTCTGTGACCGGCAGCTCAATAAAATGAGCTGGGAGAGAGAATTCCTCACAGTAAAGAGGATGGTAAGACATTGATATAGACTCGCTACCCTATGGAACTCAAGTGGCCTCTGACTTGAGTTGCCTCTGCTCTATGGCACTCAGGTCACCAGGTCACAATTCTGTTTCTGGGACATCTGAAGCCTAGTGCTATTGAGCTACCCTGAAGCTCTGTCAGATTTGGTCACTCTTGAGGTTACTTCACGTCTTCCAAAAGTATCCAAAGACATTTTGAGAAAGCCCCTGTGGATGTTGCTGATTTCTTGTTGCTACGTAAAGGTACACCTTGGAGAGTCTTGATGGCTGTCAACCTGAGTGCTTTCAGCTTTCATGCCTCTCCAAGCCTTTGAAGATGCTCTGCTTGAATTGTATTTTCCTCTGCTACAAATGCCTACTTACCTTCAAGCTCCAATAGCATCACTTCTGGGAATTCCTCCCTCCCTTGTCACGTGGTTGGTGACAGAGGGTCATGTAGAACCCAGGTCCCCTGGTTTCCAGTTAGAGTCCTTACAAAAAGTGACTCCTAACTAGGGCATTGGAGTCAAACAGCCCTGGGGTAGAGTCCCAGATCTGCATCCAGCATTAGATAACTTTGGGAATTTATTTACCATCTTGGACACTTGGCCTTCTCTTCTTTAAAGAGGATATTAACAGTACTCTCCTCCTAGATTCTCATGAAAATTAAATAAGACCATTCATGTAAAGTGGTTTGCACAATGCCTGGCACACAGTAAGTGTTAGCTATGATTGTGTTGTGTTCCTGTTCCTGGAAGATTATGTAAATGAGTGAAAGTGTAGAGAGCTTTAAAATCCACAGGGGCAACTAGAGTAACCATAACCTGCAAAGACTTGGAAAGCCCCAGGGAAGAGTCAGTATTGAAAAGTCTGCTTCTGTAAAAGTTGTAAACAAATCTTAAAATACTAATTAGGCAAGAGCATAACTCAGTCTCTTAAATAATGAAATGTATTCAGTTGTTATTCATGGTTCAAAATAATAAATTCTAAATTAGTCACTCAGAGCATTATTAATAGTGAAACACAGTCTTTAAGAAGCTAAAATTGTATTTTTGACCCTTGTGAATTTAGTAATAAGAGAAAATACCAAAATCAAAGTCTTTCGAGATTAACATGGATCACTAAGATGGTTTGTTTTTGTGGGAAGATGATTGGATTTGGAATTGGAACATCTGAGCCTGAGTCCGTAGCTATTAGCTATGTGATCCTGGGGAACACACAGCCTTTCTGGGTATTTCCTCACCCACCAAGTGAGAAAACACTCACTCACAGGGCTGTGACTTTAGGTGATAGATAGTCCATGTGAAAGGACCTTAACTATTGCAAAATGCTTTCTAGATGATAAAGTGCAGGTCTATTCAGGTGTATACTTATAAAAACAAAACATTTATTCATTCATTCCTTTGTTCTTTCTTTTCACTGATCAGCACCTACTGCAAGCTAAGCGTGGTACTAGTTTCAACTGGCGATAAAAAGGCAGTAGGGGGCTTCCCTGGTGGCCCAGTGGTTGAGAGTCCGCCTGCCGATGCAGGGGACATGGATTCGTGCCCCGGTCCGGGAGGATCCCGCATGCCGCGGAGCGGCTGGGCCCGTAAGCCATGGCCTCTGAGCCTGCGCGTCCGGAGCCTGTGCTCCGCAGCGCGAGAGGCCACAACAGTGAGAGGCCCGCGTACCGCAAAAAAAAAAAGAAGTCTGGCTGATATTTTTCTACAGAGGAAGACTCTACCTTTAAATCCACAGCTCAGAAAAACATTTCAGTTTGCCAAGTTTCTGCTAAGCCATCCTGAAAAAAATATTCAACAGCTTTCACCAGCCAGAGGCCCCAATAGCTAACCTCTGTCTCAAATGATAAATGACATTTGTCAGTTGACAAAGCAAATGGCCTCAACCATTTGAGGACACTGTCCTGCCGTACATAGCCCTCCTGTCGAACCAGCCAAGAGCACCTAGAGGTGAGAAAAAGCATCTCTGTGCACAGGCCCTCCAGAGAGAGAGCCTTTGTGTTGCTCTGAGGGCAGTTCCTCATTAGGAGCTGAAACCCTAGTAGAAAATAGCTGTCTGGGCAGGAGGGGATTTCTCAGGTCAGGGAAGTGGGGCTGGATTAGCTGAGGATGGCCTGGAACCTTGCTGATGGCCACGTGCTTTGCCTATGTTTCTGCAGAGGTCTTTGCTCTTTTTTCTAATATCTCCTGGATCCTATTTTCTTAAAGCAGACATCAGTGTGATGAGTAGGAGACAAAATCAAGGGGTCCAGCTCACACTGACATCAGGCGCACAGCTGCCAAGTGATCTGGGCACTGTGGGAGGGAGGTGGGGGCCGCTTTTTCTTTGCGTGGTTCTGTCTCTTGAGCTGCAGGGTGTTTAACATCCCTGGCCCCACTGAATGACGGTATTGCCCCCAGTCATCGCGACTGTGAAAACTCGCCACGCATTTCCAACCTCCGCTTCCGGGGTTTGTGGGGAACCCCAAAGCGCGTGGAATGATGGATGCCTGCAGGGTCCTTGTCCACCAGGTGCCAGCTTGCTCTGCCGTTCTCAAGGACTTGGGGGCATGGCAGCGTCTCTGCCTTTCTCAACACTGGCCCCTGGGGATGGGGGTGGGAGTGATCGTCTACAGATCAGATTTGGTGTGCTACTTGCTCTGCTTTCTGAGCTAGGGGTTTTCTCCTACTGCTGAGCCCTTTGGAAGAATCCAACAGTTTTCCAGATTGAGGCCAGGGCTATAGCTGGGCTCAGGGGAGCTGGGAAGGGCAGGCAGAGGAACTCAGCCAGTTAGATATACGGATATCACGGCAGTCTTCTCATTGCTAACAGTTCCTCAGGAGAAGGGCTTTCCAATGATCCAGTCCAGGTTAAGGGACCTGAGGTCAAGTGGACTAACCATTCATTCCAGTGTTTTCTAACGTGTGAATCATCGACCATTTCCATTAGCCTGCCCTGGGGTGCTTGTGGGAAATGCCGATTTGTGGCCCCCAAGACCTCTTACGTCAGGTCCTCTGGATATGGGATTGGGAATCTGAACTTTCCAAAAACACCCTCTGTGATTCTTCTTCAAGCTAAAGTTGAGAGAACTAAGGATCTAGCCAATGCTTGAGTTCCCTCTATAAGAACCCTGATTACTAAATGCCCAGTCTCTGAACATCTCTGGTGGAGGGGGGAGGGGTCTCACTCCCTCTGGAGGCAACCATCGCCCCCCTGGATAATTCCAATGCCCAGAAAGTGTTCCCCAGTGGGTAAAGTATTGATGAGCCACCCAATCAAATTGGTGTGTGTGTGTGTGTGTGTGTGTGTGTGTGTGTGTGTGTGTGTGTATAAACGCATTTCAAAAGGTCATGAAAGGACATACACTAAACTTCAATGTGGCTCCTTATGGGAGGGAGAGTAAAATATGGGTGTGTGGTGAAGTTAAATGGGAAACTTTACATTCTCTGTATATCTGTATTGCTTGAATTCTTCCTTGACAATGTACATGTATTAGTTGTGTAATTAAAAAAAATAAAAGACAGAACACCACCAACACCGATGTTCTTTATACTGAGCCAAATCTGCTTCCCTCTATGTTTTCTCCTTTAGTTCTAGGGGAATCACACGGAGTCTCCCAGAATGTCTAGTTTCTTTCCTACCTGTCCAAAGGTTTTCAGTGCTGTTAGCTTGTTCTTTCTATAACGAATGGCCAAATGGTCCTGGTTCCTTGACCCTCGCGCTGTGATCTGGTGCTGTATCTTCCTGGAAACTGCCCCTCCTTACCCACCTGGCGATGCTGTTCAGCTTGACCATATTCGGTGAAAATTCTGTTCCGTGCTCTGTACTGAGAGCAATATTCCAGGTGTGCTGTGACCAGAAAAGAAGGGGTAGGACGGTCATCTCCATCTTCCTAGGTTCTGTCTTTCCATTAATGCTGCTTAAGCCTTTTTGGCATCCACGTCGCACTGATGACTCTGATTGAGCAGAGAGTCGACTAAACCTTTGTCACCCTGGCTGCTGCCAAGGCTTGTCCCCACCACCCTGTACTTCTCTCAGCTGGCTTTCTGGACCCAAGTGGAGAACCTTAAACTAATTCCAATCAAACTCCATTTTGATAGATTTGGCTCATTGATCCAGGAGACTGAAGCCTCTTTTCTTTTTAGATCTTGATTTTGTCCTCAGCAGAAACCTCTTCCTGCAAAGTCTGATTTTATTAGAAACTACAGAGGGGAAAAATTCCCCACAAAACCCTCTTTGCTTGAACAGGAGACTCTCCTCAAAAATCAGCCCAAGCTTGGCATTTTGTGATACCCTGAACAAATACAGAACTTGCTGTCAGCGTGATTGGACAAGGCTCCACTTGAGGGTCTGCTACCTGCAGCCTCTGAAGACTGGTCCCACGACATATGCCACCGGGCTGGAAGCGAGTTCTGCAGACAGCAGGCCCCTTCCCAGACAGATGGGTGTCCCGTCTCTTCTGAAAGATCCCCTGGGAAGGCTCGACTGGGAGCATCTTCCCGAAATGGGACGACTGTGTATTGTGAATGGCTTTATTGCTCAGAGCATCTGGACGTGTTGTGATAAACAGCATGATAGATGGTTTTAATGCCTCTAGAGTGGGTTGCCCAGACAGAAGGAATGGAACAGGGAACATTTACTTCCCTATTGCTTGGAACAGAGCAGGGTTACTCACAAAGACTCCGCATGGTGGTCCTTCTTGCTCATCCTTGTGGCAATTTCAGCACCATGGACCTGACAGGGACTTAGAGAAGGGAGGTTTGCTTGAGGTCGTGAGCTGGATGGACAGAGTGTTCATTTATATGTGCAGCAGGTATTTGAGGATGGATGAAGAGCCTTGTGCTGGGTCTTGGGAATAAATGGCAAGAAAACCAGGCATAAGACCTGCACTCACAAAGCTTTCAGTTTACTCAAAGAGGCGTATATTAATAAAGTGATAACTCGAATACAAGTACAATCAAAAGAGTGGTAAATGCAACAGAGAGAACTTGCTGTTATGATGGGGGTGTGTGTGTGTCTAACTCTAGTCTGGAAGGTCAGACTAGAAGTGTCACCTCTCAAGAGGTGACACTTCTGCTGAAACCTGCAAGTTGAGTGGGAGGTAACTTGGCAATGAGGTGGAAGACGTGACAGGCATATGTTAAGTCATGTACTAAGGTCCTGTGGCAGGTGGAGGTAGAGCACGGTCAAGGATAGGAAAGAAGGCCAGAGTGTCCGGGTGAGAAGAGCAAGGACAGAATATATTGCAGTGGAGGGCCCGATATATTGATAAGGATTGTGTAATAATATTGATGATAATATTAATGGATGTTTTAACTTAAGGTTTGCTATACATTCCAGGCACCATATAAGTACCACATGTATTAATTCATTTACTGATAAACTTAAAAGCTATGTGCTCTCCTTACTTCCATTTTAAAGAAGAGAAAACTGAGACATGGAGCAGTTAGGTAACTTCTCCAAATTGGTAAGGGGCGGTGCTGTTTACAGTCCTAGGTTTCCTTTTAAGGATTTTGTTTGTTGTCTTAAGAACTAGGGGATAGTATTGAAGATTTTCAGCAGGGCAGAGATTTGATGAGATTTGAGATGGCTCTGGCTGCTGGATGGAGAATGGCTGGAGGAGAGCAAAAGGGACAGAAGAGAGCAAAGGACACAGCTGCATCGGTGGTCCAGGTGAGAGATGCCAAGAGCTCAGACTACCACGTGGCTGTGGTGATGAAAGAAATGGATCGACGGCAAAGATAAAATGTTTTAAAAGTAAATCCAGACCCGGTAAGAGATCAGACAGAGGGTGAGAGAGAAGAAGATGCCCAGGATGACAGCTAGGTTTCTGTCAAACCCAACTGGGTGGATGGGGAAGATTATTTCACTTTTGGCACACCGAGTTTGATGAGCTTTTGAGAGAATCAAATAGACAATTGGACATGAACTCACTGTGCTCCAGGAGAGGGCTGACTCTGATTCTCAGACTTATTGGAGAATAGGTGGTGAATGAAATGGTTGTCTCGATGACAGTAGGGTAAGAAAGCGAGAGGACCTGGGACCAGGCCGGCCCTCATGAACTCCCACTCCAGATGGAGCAAGGAAGCCTACGAAGGCGACTGAGAAGGAAGCAGCCAGAAGATGGGAAACAGGGCAGTGTGAGGGCACAGTGTCTGGGAGAGAACCCATTTGTGGGAGGGGCAGGGTTACTAGTGCTGTATGCTGCTGAGACATCAAGCAATACGAAGAATGGAAACTCTCCATGGGATTCAGCAACACGGAGATCGTATTCACTTCTTAGGGCTGCCGTAACAGATGACCACAGACTGGATGGCTCCAAACAACAGAAATTTACTGCTTCACAGTTCTGGAGGCCAGAAGTCTGAAATCAAGGTGTCAGCCAGGCCATGCTCTCTCTGAAGACTGAAGGGGAGGATCCTTCCCATCTCTTCCTGGTTTCTGTTTGTGGTCGGCAATCCTTGGTGGTCCTTGGGTTGTAGGTGTATTGCTCCAATCTCTGCCTCCACCTTCACATGGGGTCTTCTCTCCGGTGGGCCTGTATGTCTGTGTTCAAATTTCCTTCTTCTTGTAAGGACACTAGTCATATGGCCCACCCTAATCCAGTATGGCCTCATCTTAACTCGATGACATCTACCCTGAACCTATTTCCAAATAACGTCACATTCTCAGGGACTGGGGGTTAGGACTTGAACACATCTTTTGGGGGGACAAAATTCAACCCACAAGAGAGGTCATAGGTAACCTTGAGAACTGTTTTGGGGGCAAGAGAAAGGAAGATGTGTGGAGTATGCTGAGCGCTGAGAGGGATTGAGAGGCAGGCAATGAGAGCCAGCACAAGAAAAGACAACTCTCAAGAGACGTGGCTGACTGGGGCACTCGAACACTCGACCAGGGTCAGAAACCTTTCATCTGAGCCCAGTTCCACTGAGGCTGGTGTGACCTCAGGTAAACCATTTACCTCTCTGAGCCCTGGCTTCTCATCCAGGGAATGATCGTTCCCACACATCCCACCTCTAGAGGCACTCAGAGCCCTTTGCCTGGAGGAGCTGTGTGGCATGGCTTGGTGGCATGGTGTGCCTCTGTCCTTGCCCAGAGGAGGGTCCATGTCAGTCCAGGACCTTACAGCTCAATCTGGGAACTGATGCTGGCAGAGAAGTTGGAGCCTAGAATTCTTGGTTCTTGGGTACCAGTCAGGGGTCGGAGGACTGTCCGTGCCGAGGTCTCTGGTCCTGCGTCTGTCAGCGGGGCAAGCCTCCGGCAGCCAAGCCCCAAGACCTTCTGTGGGTTGACAAGGAGGGGTTCCCTTTGCCACAGGGGCTGGAGACACTGCTCAGAGGACAAAAGTAGGTTGTAGAGGTGGCAGCTGAGCAAGCCAAGGGCGGGCCGATTCACTGCCCATGTTGTAAGTGGAGACTCCCCCGGAGCATGGGGCTTGGTGATGCGGCCGCAGGCCCCAGGCAGCGGCAGGGAGACAGGTAAGCAGGCAGCTGGGCAGACTCCATGAGGAAGGGCACGCTGTCCTCCCAAGGGGAGGAGCTGGTTGGCTGCAGGGGCTCAGTTACTAGCGATGATTAATTTACTCCTTGCTGGATTTGCCAGGCGTCAGGGCCCAGGCGCAGGGCTGGGTGGCGGGAGCTCAGGGTGGAGACCCTGGCCTGGTTGGGATGGGACGGGGCGGGGGTATCAAGCAGGGTATCTTAACAGGAAGAAAACCTCCCACGACAGCAGCCCTTATGAGCACGTGAATCACCAGAAATCTCTTTAAAATGCAGATTCAGATACAGTAGATCTGAGGCAGGGCAAGCGAGTCTGCATTTCTAAAAAGTTCCCAGGTGACACCGATGCTACTCTTCCCTAGGCCACACTTTGGGCAGCAAGATGAGGGAGCGGGGGAGTCACTGTCAGCATTCAGGGGAGTCTCATGGCATTTAACGGCAGGAGCTGCAGGCGCGGGTCCGGAGCTGGGAGCCTGCAAGCAGTCAGTGGTGACAGCTTCTCCCTCTGGAGCCACAGCATCTCTGGTCGCCATGTCTGCTCTCTTCCCCTCTCTAGCCCGGCTTCCTCTGTGAGCCTCTGTTACTTGGCTTGCCCTTGGCTGTCATTACTGGTCGCAAGGACTCTGACCCCAACCGCATGGCTTCCGCTCCTCACGCCGTCGGGCTGTAGGTTTTCGGTCTCTTACGGCAGATCTTTTCTCTCGCAGGGTTCTGATTGGCTGGGCTGGTCAGATGTCCACACTTGGTCCAAGTAGCTGTGCTGAGGAGGCCAAGGAGCCGGGCTGATCACGTTCGCTTTCAGACGAGGATATGGGACACCACCTGAAGGGCAGCCTTGGTGGGATGATCTCGAGAAGTGCAGCCCCGATGAACTGTTTTAAACACGTGTGGTCAGAAACGCCTGGGAACAAAAAAACAATGAGAATTTCAGCATATATTTTGGCTACTTTCCATAATGCAAATTTATTTGGAATTATTTCTAGAACCAGAGGGGTGGGCACCCAAATCTTAGAACTCTGCAGAGAACAAGGGCTTGGCATGAGCCCCAAACATACTTCAAAGAGGAGTGAACCGGTGGAGTGTCCATAAGGCACTGTGGCTTGAGACAAATTAGGGGCAGAGGGAGGAGAGAGCGGAGGTGGGGCTGTTTGTTCTTTGGCTGTCGGTCCCTAGGTCAGCCTGACCTTGGAGGAGCTGCTGTAGCCCTCTGGGAGCCCAGGAACAGTGCCCGGCCACCGGATCAAGTGCAGAAGGAGGGCAGACATTTCAGTGACAGGAGTCGCGTCTGGACAGGCGGAAGGGTCACGGCTCATAACAGCTTGGACTTTTGGACCTAAAAAGTTGCAGGTGAGGAAACAAGATTCAGAGAGGCTCTGACCCGCTCAAGGTTAAACTCCCAGTTGGTGGCTGAGCTAGCCAAGGATGTCCTTGTCCTGACTCCCAGCCCTGAGTTTTTCTGAAAATGAGAAGACTCTTAAGGATACCCAAGACTTCCAAGCTTTTTGTTCCCGCAGAAGCAAGTTTTCAGAGCAGCTGTGGAGGACTCTCTGAAGAAGAACAAATGGGCCCCGAGGGGGTGGAGCCCGGTGCTGCAGAAGCTGGGTTGCCAGCTATTATTAATTCATTCCTGCTGGCGCTGTCTTGGGGGCCCCCTGTGCACTATAACATTGGGAGTGTTTGCAGCTGCGGAGGGAGAAGCCCTGCTCCTTCCGCAGAGGGAGAAAGGTGTGACTCCGCCTTGCAGGGTTGCAGCCCTCCTGGCTCCCACCCTTGGAGAACATTCTCAGTGCTTATGGGCCCGGGCACAGGCTGCTGAGGACTCTGTGTCCCCAGGGATGGTGGCAGATCTTGGAGGAGGAACAGAAGCTGGGCCAAGAGTCTGGAACTTAATGCAAATCAGGCCTGAGGAGGGTTCAAGGAGGGACAGTATCCCCGGGGGCCGGATATCTCAGGACGAGGGAAAGAGAAATCCTTGGGAGGAACATGGTAATCTTTCATCCTCAATGCTAATCTTGTTCTGGAGGCTGTGTGTGCGTGTGCAGTGAGCCTTCCTTTTCTCTTGAACTTCTTCTTGCTCAAATAGCCCACATGTCAAAACGTCTGTGAGGCAGAGAGGTTTAGCAGAAAGAAAACTTGGTGGTTCAGGAAGCAGGAAAACTGGGTTAATGGTTGCCTTAGGCCTGCGAGCAGCTGAGCATTTCTTCTGGGCTCTGGAGGTCTCCAGAACTTTACTTTTAAAGGCCGGGCCACTTGGGGCTGCTGTGTACTGTTGGAAAGGCTGTGCACTGCACAGTTCCAGGGTCTGCCCTTCTCATTGTGAATGTGGAGTTCCCTGTGGTGGACTTATTTTGTACAGGTTATTCCATTAGAGATGACCTAGGGCAAAACTGTGAAATTTAGAGAGTACGCCCTGTCTCTTGTTTGGCAACTCACGCTCCTGGAGCTGCCCAGTCAAGATGGTATCCTCCAATTTAAAACTTTCCCTGTTTCTCCCTTGGCAAATCACCCCACTCCCTTGGTTCCCTGAGCACAACTGACTCTCCGAGGGGAAATCAATCTGATAAACAATGTGCTGAGGAAAACAGAACAATAGAATCAGATTCTCCCAGGTCTGGGAGGGACGGGGGTCACCTAGGTCAGAGATTACAAACCCTGTGCCAAAAGATTTTGGTTTGTATCTTAAATTCAAATGTGAAGGCCTTTAATTTTCCATTTCTCCCCAGTCCCACCACTCTCTATTATTTCACAGCTGCCTGCTTGAGTCAGTTATGTTACCTGTCTGCCCTGAGCAGGTGCATCTGGGTTTAGGAGCCCCCTGTCGGTCCGCTCGCTTGAAAGATTAGGAAACAGACACTCAAAGAAATGCCCTGTTGTGATGTACCTCCTTACTGTGAGCAGTCTCTGAAGAATATTGGGTTTTTCATAGATGGTTGCTAGAGAGGAAACTCCTAGGAAAAAACCCCACATGGAGAGTAATGGCCCAGTGTCACAGCATTTTTTTTTTTTTGCAGTACGCGGGCCTCTCACTGTTGTGGCCTCTCCCGTTGCAGAGCACAGGATCTGGACGCGCAGGCTCAGCGGCCATGGCTCACGGGCCCAGCCGCTCCGCAGCACGTGGGATCTTCCCAGACCAGGGCACGAACCCGTGTCCCCTGCATCGGCAGGCAGACTCTCAACCACTGCGCCACCAGGGAAGCCCATGTTACAGCATTTTTTTGCTGGCTGGATTCCCTAAGCCATTTGTCCTCATTTTTCCCAACTGCAGAATGATGGTATTGGACCTCACATATTCCTTCCAGCTCCTTTGTCCTCCAATTTCCTCCCCAAAGAAGTTGGGAAGATTCCACTGGCAAAGATTAATGGTTAGAATCTCCCAGGGTCTCTCAGGGCTTCACAGCCCAGCAAAGTATATCTGCCATAAAAAAAAACTTGATCAAAGCTCCTTAGAATCAGTTGTCTGATAGTGAATATCTGAGAAACCAATTGGATTGCTGTATGATCCCTCTCATTTGGTTAAGATGGCCTGAAAATTTGCACTGACCCTTCAGTAGTCCTTAAATTGAATCAATGCTGGTTTCTCATTTTGGCTCTGTTATCTGCATGTGAGCACACGATTTGTAGAGAGGAGTCTGTGGCCCTAAAGTCTGCCTTATAGGTGTGTAATGAAGAGTTTGGCTGGCCTCTATCCCTGATTCCTGGATGTCATCTCTAAATTGTTGGAATTTCCCAAGTGGTAGGATGGTCTTTGCTCCTCATGGGGGGCCCCTTGGACAACTGATAGATTTTGGTAATGAGGTGACTCAGGATGTGGGCTGACCATGGCAGGAAGAGCCAACCACTTGATTAGAAGGTTGGGGCTTAGAGCCAGGGATATCAGCCCAACCTCTGGGAAGAGGAAGGGCTGGAGATGGAGTTCAGTTACATGGGCAGTGATTCAGTTAGTCAGTGTCTACGTAATGAAACCCCATTGAAAACTCCAGAAACCAAAGCTTGGGTCACCTGTTCTGGTTGGTGATACTCCTGCATATTACCCCACATCGATGTGATGGGAGGGTGATGGTCCCTGAGAGTGATGGAAGTTCCATGTGTGGGATTCTCCCAGACCTCACACTATGGGTCTCTCCCTTTGACTGATTCTGATTTGTATCTTTTTGCTATAATAAAGCTGTAATCATAAGTGCGGCACTTTCCTGAGTTCTGTGAGTCATTCTAACAAATTTTCAAACCTGAGAGCTTAATGGGAATTCCAGAATTTGTAGCCAGCTGGTCAGAAGTGAGGGCAGCCTGGGGACTCCTGAGCTTGTGGCTGGTATCTAATGTAATGGCAGAGGACTGTGGCTTTACCTTGTGAAGTGTGGCCCAACTCTGGGTAATAGGAAAAAGAAAAGGTAAGAAGCAAGAGATTATGTGGAGAAGGGCTGGTAGATGGAGAGAAGAAATTCCAAGAAGGTTCCAAGACTATTCCTTTTACATACCCAGGATATGCTTCCCCAGAAATCTGTGGGAACCTCTTTCTGCTTTCTCTAGCCCCCTCCTGGGTTCCAATTCTCAATTCTGGAAGAAGCCCCTGGGTTTTTCAGGGAAGCCCACTCATGGTCTACTTAGTAGCCTTCGTGGTGAGCAAAATATTAATCCAGATTGTGGGCTTTGGAGCAGACTGTATGGGTTCAAATCCTGGCATTACCATTAACCAACTGTGTCACTGGTTAATGTGTCAGCTGTGTCACTCTGGGCCAGGAAAATTACATAAACTCTGTGCCTTTTTTTCTCATCTGTAACATGGGGATAACAACAGCCTTATCTCATTAACGAGATGAGTAATTACATAAAACACATAAAAGTTGCACAGAACATGGGAAGGCCTCCATTAATTATTATTATGATTCTCCATTGAGCTCTACTGATAGGGAGAGCATTTTGTCCTGTCAAGTGCATGGGCTTTGGGGATAGACAGACCTGGGTTCCAAGTCCTGCCTCTGCCACCACCCTGCTGCACGACTTTAGGCGAGAGGCTTAGCTTCTCAGTGTTCAATTTTCTCATCAATAAAATGGAGACACTGATATTTATAGCATTATCCCAAGGCATAGAAATGATGTATCCTAAGTCCTTGACCCATGCTGAGTGCTGAGTGCTCACCAGCTCTGCAGGTGGGTGTTTGCAATTGATAAGCTGCCTGCCAGTGGTGCGTGGAGTCAGAGAATGAGGAAGTCTTGTAAGGGGGGTGACTTAAGTTCAGTAGTGCTGTTGATGAGTTTATTCTTGGGGCCCCTTGACCTGAAAGAAGTCAGGCTCTAGGGATGCACAAAGTCAGGTAAAAGTGAAGACTGTGGCCTAAAGTTTAGGTTAGGCTGCTAAGTGATTGGAGGAGGGAAGGGAGAAGCCTGGTGTCTGTCTAGGAGATGCTCCTACGAAGAGTTTTGGGAGCAAGCACCGGCAGATCAGCGTTTGTCATGAGGATGGTGAAATCCATTGCTATTCTCTACAATGGTTTTTTTTTTTGCGGTACGCGGGCCTCTCACTGTTGTGGCCTCTCCCGCTGTGGAGCACAGGCTCCGGACGCACAGGCTCAGCGGCCATGGCTCACGGGCCCAGCCGCTCCGCGGCATGTGGGATCTTCCCGGACCGGGTCACGAACCCGTGTCCCCTGCATCGGCAGGCAGACTCTCAACCACTGCGCCACCAGGGAAGCCCCACAATGGGTTTTGTTATTTATATGTCATGTTGTTTGTTTATCGAGTAGGTATTTGACAGACATACGCTTAGCAGAGCACATCAGTGGGGGTGGTGTTTTACCAGCAAATAAATTAGAATCATAGAGTTAGCTAAGGCGTAACTAAGTACACGGCATAAATATGTCCTTTGGTTATGATGAATTCATTCATGTATAGGGATCCTTAAAAAGCATCTCTATCGAACCTTTAAATGAAAAGTTCTTTTTATATCAGGCCTGTATTTGAATTACAGGCATCAATAATATTCGTGCCTCCTCCAGGAGCGGTGGCGGTCCAGCCCCACGGACTGTTCTTGGCTCTCTGTGGAAGCCCTGAGGGACCCTAGAGCACGCCCAGCCCTGCCTGGCCGAAGGTGCCATGTCTGACCTCTCCTGTCCCTTCCTCCCTAAGCCTGCTTCTCTCTTCTCCTGCTGAGGGGAGGTTTGAAAGGGATCAGACAGGCGAGCGAGGCAGCAGAGGAGAGCTCGACAAGGCCTTGAAGCTCTGCCAAGGCACGCGAGGAGAATGAGGTGCTGGAACCCTCCCTTCACTCCGCAGAGGCCAAGGCTAAGTCCTCTAAGTCTTCCTGACTGACACTTCAATCCCCCACTCCCTGCTGGGAAAGCTTTCTTTCTGAGGTTTGTTGTTGAAAGGACGGTCGCCCCCTCCCACTGCCCTTTGCCTAATTTTTCCTCCTTTTGGGAAGAAAGGAGGAAAAAAAGCCTAAGAAAGCAAAGAAAGAGACTGTCGCAGTGCTCATTCCTCGGCTGTCAATCATTTGTGAGGGGTGAGAGGAGAGAGGTGAGGAGGGGACCAGGAGGAGTGGAGGGAGGTCCCAAGCTGCTTGTTGAAGAGCTGAAAAGTTTCCACTTCTACTCAAATATTATTAATGCGATGGAAGAGAGCCATTTCACAAGCTTTCTTATAAGTAATTTGCACCCTGAATGTGGCTTTATGTGCCGTGCTCCTCTTCCCTTTCTCTCTAACTCCACTTGTACCACATACGTCTCTAATTGTGCATTTCGTCACTGGCAACCACAGGAGCCTAGGATTATTATTTCTTTCTTGGCCAATTTGAAATGATTGTGTGGGAGGTTCACAAGATAGGCCGGGAACTTCTGAAATCCCTACTGTCAATGCTGAGCTCTGATGTAGGTCTTCAAAGAACTCGTTTTAAAGTTCCAGGGTAGGAGATTCAACTTTGCTATTTTGATTGGATGTTCATAGGATTCATCCCTTCCCCCCCTTTTTTTTTTCACTTCCAGATAATATAAGAGAATTTGAAGGCTCCCAGGAAAAGAAACCAACTACAATCAATTTCTACTACCCGACTCCTTTCTTTCGCATATAAGAAACAGAAAAAAAGCAAAATGTCTTTCGGTAACTACCAGCGTTTGCCTGGAAACCAGGGCTTGCTGAGTGAAGGAGGGGCAGAGGACTGGGACAAAGGGAACTTAATCTTGATGTCATCAACCCTATTTATTAGCACCCTATTCCCCATCAGAGTGTGAGTTCTTTTCTCAGTGGAATGACTGTACCCATTTTACTTTTGACACTGGGTGTGTCCAATATATTCTTTTTCATCTCCTGTATTTACAGGAATATGTGCTATTTACATGATCTCTAAGAGACCTTTTGGATCATCGAGTGGGGGAAATTTTAGAAGGAAAGTTGGCCTTAGAAACCATCTTCTTCACCCCTTCAATTTTTGGAAGAGGAAACTGAATCTGGAGAGAAATGTCTTACCTAAGAACAAACACTGAATTAGTTGCAGAAAGGGATTAAGCTCAAAAAAGAACAGAAAAATGCCCAGTAGACCACTGTAAACACTGAGCAAGTGGGAAATACCAATGATCTCACCATTCTCTATTATTTTAATTCATCAGTAAATGCACTGTTATGCAGCAGACCTGGGGATATAAAGAATTGTCACTGGTGGGTGTCAGGATGTATGTGCTCAGAGGAAAAAAAGACAGATGTAGATGTGTCATTTCCAGAAGAGAAAAAGAAAAATGAAGAAGATGGTGATTTTTATCGTTCTTATTTTTGGATGGAAAAACCAAGGGTTGAATTCCCTTTTTCAGAAGTTTTATAGAATGCGATACAGATCGATTTTGGGCTTCCTATCAGGACTCAGTGACTCCAGGTTAGCGTGATGGGCCAATGAAGAGAAAAGTATGGAGTGCACACCAATGTACTGTGGTCTCCATTTAAGCCTCATAAAACCAAGAGCAGGTAGAATCCAGGGCTCCTCTGGGTGGCACAGTCGGATGGGGGTGGGAAAAGGCAATCAGGCATGAGGCAGAATTGAAAAGAGAAGAAAGTGTCTCAAGTGCTCATGGAACATTCTCCAGGATAGAGCATATCTTGGGTCACAAATCAAGCCTTGGTAAATTAAAGAAAATTGAAATTGTATCAAGTATCTTTTCTGACCACAATGCTATGAGACTAGATATCAATTACCGGAAAAAATTTGTGGAAAATACAAACACATGGAGGCTAATCAATAACACTACAAAATAACCAAAAGATCACTGAAGAAATCAAAGAGGAAATCAAAAAATACCTAGAAACAAATGACACTGAAAACACAATGACCCAAAACCTAAGGGATGCAGCAAAAGCAGTTCTAAGAGGGAAGTTTATAGCAATACAATCCAAACTTAAGAAACAAGAAACATCTCAAATAAACACCCTAACATTACACCTAAAGCAATTAGAGAAAGAAGAACAAAAAAAACCCAAAGTTAGCAGAAGGAAAGAAATCATAAAGATCAGATCAGAAATAAATGAAAAAGAAATTAAGGAAATGATAGCAAAGATCAATAAAACTAAAAACTGGTTCTTTGAGAAGATAAAAAAAAAATTGATAAACCACTAGCCAGACTCATCAAGAAAAAAAGGGAGAAGACTCAAATCAACAGAATTATAAATGAAAAAGGAGAAGTATCAACTGACACTGCAGAAGTACAAAGGATCATGAGAGATTACTACAAGCAACTCTATGCCAATAAAATGGACAACCTGGAAGAAATGGACAAATTCTTAGAAATGCACACCTTCTGAGACTGAACCAGGAAGAAATAGAAAATATGAACAGACCAATCACAAGCACTGAAATTGAAACTGCAAATAAAACTCTTCCAACAAACAAAAGCCCAGGACCAGATGGCTTCACAGGTGTATTCTATCAAACATTTAGAAGAGAGTTAACACCTATCCTTCTCAAACTTTTCCAAAATATAGCAGAGGGAGGAACACTCCCAAACTCATTCTATGAGGCCACCATCATCCTGATACCAAAACAAGACAGAGATGTCACAAAGAAAGAAAATTACAGGCCAATATCACTGATGAACATAGATGCAACAATCCTCAACAAAATACTAGCAAACAGAATCCAACAGAACATTAAAAGGATCATACACTATGATCAAGTGGGGTTTATCCCAGGAATGCAAGGATTCTTCAATATACGCAAATCAATCAACGTGATACACCATATTAACAAATTGAAGGAGAAAAACCCATATGATCATCTCAATAGATGCAGAGAAAGCTTCTGACAAAATTCAACACCCATTTATGATAAAAACCCTGCAGAAAGTAGGCATAGAGGGAACTATCCTCAACATAATAAAGGCCGTATATGACAAATCCACAGCCAACATCATCCTCAATGGTGAAAAACTGAAACTATTTCCTCTAAGATGAGGAACAAGACAAGGTTGCCCACTCTCACCACTATTATTCAACATAGTTTTGGAAGTTTTAGCCACAGCAATCAGAGAAGAAAAAGAAATAAAAGAATACAAATTAGAAAAGAAGAAGTAAAACTGTCCCTGTTTGCAGATGACATGATACTATACATAGAGAATCCTAAAGATGCTACCAGAAAACTACTAGATCTAATCAATGAATTTGGTAAAGTAGCAGGATATAAAATTAATGCACAGAAATCTCTTGCATTCCTATACACTAATGATGAAGAAATCTGAAAGTGAAATTAAGAAAACACTCCATTTACCATTGCAACGAAAAGAATAAAATATCTAGGAATAAACCTACCTAAGGAAACAAAAGAGCTGTATGCAGAAAATTATAACACACTGATGAAAGAAATTAAAGATGATACAAATAGATGGAGAGACATACCATGTTCTTGGACTGGAAGAATCAACATTGTGAAAATGACTCTACTACCCAAAGCAATCTACAGATTCAATGCAATCCCTATCAAACTATCACTGGCATTTTTCACAGAACTAGAGCAAACGATTTCACAATTTGTATGGAAACACAAAAGACCCCGAATAGCCAAAGCAATCTTGAGAAAGAAAAACGGAGCTGCAGGAATCAGGTTCCCTGACTTCAGACTATACTAAAATGCTACAGTAATCAAGGCAGTATGGTACTGGCACAAAACCAGAAATATACATCAATGGGACAGAATAGAAAGCCCAGAGATAAACTCATGCACCTATGGTCACCTTATCTTTGATTAAGGAGGCAAGAATATACAGTGGAGAAAAGACAGCCTCTTAAATAAATGGTGCTGGGAAAACTGGACAGCTACATGTAAAAGAATGAATTTAGAACACTCCCTAACACCATACACAAAAGTAAACTCAAAATGAATTAAAGACCTAAATGTAAGGCCAGACACTATCAAACTCTTAGAAGAAAACATAGGCTGAACACTCTATGACATAAATCACAGCAAGATCCTTTTTGACCCACCTCCTAGAGAAATGGAAATAAAAACATAAAGAAACAAATGAGACCTAATGAAACTTAAAAGCTTTTGCACAGCAAAGGAAACGATAAACAAGACGAAAAGACAACCCTCAGAATGGGAGAAAATATTTGCAAATGAAGCAACTGACGAAGGATTAATCTCTAAAACTTACAAGCAACTCATGTAGCTCAATATTAGAAAAACAAACAACCCAATCCAAAAATGGGCAGAAGACCTAAACAGATATTTCTCCAAATAAGATATACAGATTGCCAACAAACACATGAAAGAATGCTCAACATTATTAATCATTAGAGAAATGCAAATCAAAACTACATTGAGATATCATCTCACACAAATCAGAATGGCTATCATCAAAAATCTACAAACAATAAATGCTGGAGAGGGTATGGAGAAAAGAGAACCCTCTTGCACTGTTAGTGGGAATGTAAATTGAAACAGCCACTATGGAGAACAGTATGGAGGTTCCTTAAAAAACTAAAAATAGAACTACCATATGACCCAGCAATCCCACTACTGGGCATATGCCCTGAGAAAACCATAATTCAAAAAAGAGTCATGTACCAAAATGTTCATGGCAGCTCTATTTACAATAGCCAGGACATGGAAGCAACCTAAGTGCCCATCGACAGATGAATGGGTAAAGAAGATGTGGCACATATATACAATGGAATATTACTCAGCCATAAAAAGAAACGAAATTGAATTATTTGTAGTGAGGTGGATGGACCTCAAGCCTGTCATACAGAGTGAAGTCAGTCAGAAAGAGAAAAACAAATACCATATGCTAACACATATTCTGAAAAAAAAAAAAGTCATGAAGAACCTCGGGACAAGACAGGAATAAAGACACGGACCTACTAGAGAATGGCCTTGAGGATATGGGGAGGGGGCAGGGTAAGCTGTGACAAAGTGAGAGAGTGGCATGGACATATATACACTACCAAATGTAAAATCCATAGCTAGTTGTAAGCAGCCGCATAGCACAGGCAGATCAGCTCGGTGCTTTGTGACCACCTAGAGGGGTTGGCATAGGGCGGGTGGGACGGAGACACAAGAGGGAGGAATATGGGGATATATATTTATGTATAGCTGACTCACTTTGTTATACAGCAGAAACTAACACACAATTTTATAGCAATTATACTCCAATAAAGATGTTAAAGAAAGAAAAAAAAAAAAGAAAAGAGAAGAAAGGGACTGAGAAGGGAGGAGTGTCTGTGTGGTCACGGAGTCCTGTGGTGGGTGCAGGCTTGGGCGGCGCATGGGGATGCAGTGTAATTTGTGCTGTTTGCCAAGCCGTGCACCCCAGTATGGCGTGAAATTGCCCAGGCGGGGCTTGGGCAGTTGTGCGCTCTCTAATTTATAGGAGTCTCTTATAGGCTAGAGGTGACCCTGCTGCTGCACCATCCTGGCCCAGTGGTGACGGATGGGGGATCGAGCGAGGGTGGTGGTGGGGTCTGCTCCAGGAAGACATTGATCTTGAAGTCATCAAACCCATTTATTAGCACACTCTTCCCCATCAGAGTGTGAGTTCTTTTCTCAGTGGAATAATTGTACGCATGTGCTCCCAGCACATCAGCCTTGGGCTTGGCTGCCCAAGCCCTCATCTCCCCTAGGACCCTCTCAGACTTCTAAGGTTTCCCACTCTGGGCCTCAAAGGAGAGGGCTGAGACCTTCAGGACAATTCAGCAGGGTCAACTGCATTGTGTGTGTGTGTGTGTGTGTGTGTGTGCGGTTGTGCTTTGAGTGACAGCTGCTGGCTTGAGAGAGAAAGTTGGTTTTCAATTCAAATCCTTGCCTGGGGTTACGGGCAGTTTCATTTTTAGTGGTGGGGTTGGCCTCACCCAACGATGTTTACAAATTGCCAGGGATCCAATTCTAGCGTAAACCATTGCACTCTAGAGGGGTTTCTCTTGCTGCTAGATTGATCCAGTGACCTCAGAGAGCACTGTGACGTGGAGAGTGAGCCATGAAGCGAGACTCAGACAACAGTTGCTGATGTTGGTCCTGCCGATGGGGGCTTGCATGTGTGCATAGCTCGGTGGAGGGATGTGAAGAGAGAAAAAGAGTGGAGCTGAGCCGCACTCTGACTTGCAGGCTGGACCCTCTTAAATCATCATTGAAAAGTCATTAGAAATCTGGCAGAAGAGCAGGGTGCAGATTGCCAGGAGAGGACACAAAACCCCATTTTCTCCCCACAATAGCTGTAATGAAGTGGAAGGGCTGGGGTGGAGCCGCGAAACAGATTTCCTGCCATAACTAAAGTCTCTTTTCAGCCTGGTTTGCCACAGTTTTACAATGTGTTAGAATTTACATTCACGTGTTTGTTAACCATTCTTCAGCATAATGAAACGTTTTTATCCGTCTGACCTCAACCTTTGCCATATGGTACTGCTAGCTGTTGAGCCCAAGTCAGCCAGTGGGAGGGGGGCAGGGGGTGGGCGGCACATTCAGATCCATCCCTCCGTGGGACACAGTGAAGGTAGTCTTGTCCTGACTCTAGGGAGGCTGTTCCCACAAAAGCCTTTCAAAGGGAAAAATGCCCTTGTGTGAACCTGCGTCCTTTGCAATTGCTAAGTCCCGCCACACGATTGGTGCTAATTTTCAAATTTTCATTGGAAAAGTTAAAGGAATCTATGGGTCCCTGGCAGCAGATGGTAGACCTGTAACTTGACCGTTTTACAGACCAGAGGTCTTGGTGTGTGAGTTCCCTGAGGATGAGGACCACTGCTAATTCCGGTTCAGGACAGTGCCTTCCACTCTCTGGGGCTTAGTACATATTAACTTTCCAGGACAAAAAGAACAAGCATTCCAAGGCAGGAGCCAGCTCTGCCCATTGTGAGGAGTGGGGAGAGGACACAGGGGGTGAGGATCTCAAAAGTTAACCCAGGCTTATCATCCTGATACAGGACAAATTCAGATATGGAAAGTCGATGTTTCCCTGAGTGTGAACCACCAATGAAGAAAGAGAGATAATAATTAACTGACAATTTGAGGCCAGGGATGGAATGGTTTTAGATGATCTCTTAGTCTTATTGATTTATTATTACAAGGCTACTGGGAGAACTGGGAGAGAAACTTAGGCTAATGCCAGCGAGTGGTGTCCTGTGAAAGGCACACCCAGCAGAGTCTTAAAGTCACAGGTCACAGGTTGTTACATGCTTTGCTCCCCTCTCTTCCCTACCTAGGCAGGAGTACACTCAAACTGACACAGACAGATTTTATCTTATTCCCAGTGATTTCCCATGAGACAGACCTATAGATCCCTCACCAATATATGCATCTCAATCATCTTTCTCTCCTAGGATTTATTACCCTGACTGCTTATCTGCAGGTCAATGCCATTACCTAGTTTATTTGTGGATGAGGGTTTAGAGTAACTGACCTTCAGACATGGCTCCCAGTCTTATGATTGTAGGTCTCTGTGGCCATTCATTCTTGAAAAAGTTCAGAATGGGTGCTAACTATGCAATAGGTGCTGATGAACAGCAATGATGAAAATAAAGAAGCCTTGAAGCATTCAGGTGATACACCCTGGCTGTCTATAGTTTGATCAAAGAATCACCCTTTTTTCTATAGCACAGGATGTCTTGTGGTCCACTGTGACCACATGTGCATCTTTCCCTATGTGCCCAAGGAAGTGTTCATTAGTTGTCCAACCAGCATGTGTATAGTGAATACCTACTGGGTCCTGGTGATTTCTGAAGCATCTAGCTCTGTGTTGTACTATGCTATGCCCATAACGGTCAGATAAAACACCTATTATCTCTTGCCCTCTGAGGACTGATAGTTTTGGGAAGAAACTCCCTATATGGACAGCAGAGCTCAGCTTCTGCCGCCCCCCCCCCCCCACCCACAGCTCCATCCCAGGAGCTCATTCATCAGTTCCATAAACTCCTGAAAAATTGTTCTTGTTCCTTCTTTCCCCAATGTGTTCCCTCGCTCTGGCTAGACTGAAGTGAACACAGCCCTCATGGCTTCCAGTTTGGAATCTAACTTCTTCTGTGGAACTTTCATTAGCTCCCAGCACGAGCATTGCCTGCAGCTGTTTTTGTTTTTTTCCTCAGTGCTTGCTCTGAAAACCTCCTTTCCCCTTAACTGATCAATTTTCCTGTTCAGAAATGGACATAATCCGATCTATTGCTCCCTAGACTCTCCGAGAAAGCATTTGCTCTGTCTGCAGTAGACAGGCATTCGGTTCCACACACCCCCAGGGTTGCTTTCCTTTTTTGAGAAAAATTAAATGACTAAGTAAGAGGGTGTTAAAACAAAGTTGTATTACTGCTTGGTGTTTACTTGAGAAACTTGCTAATGTGTCCTTTGAACTCTCTGTTTCCCCTTTCCCTGAGGAGTTGCTGATTCTTTGCTTTCATGGCAGCAGAAAAATCTCAGTTTGACTCCGTGTGGCATTGTTTGGGCTTGAAGAAAGCAAATTATTGTTTTACTGTATTCATTGGTCTAGTGATTCTGACAGCCACCACATCCAAGTAACTGACTGTTCAGAGAAAGTTTCTAATTTGGGAGGCTTCTTAGCTCTTGGGATCTGGTGGGCATTGACAGCTCCCATCATTTCATGCGGCTGATCTGGAGTCAGTACAGACGGTCCCCAAACTGACGATGGTGTGACTTAGGATTTTTCAACTTTTCGATGGTGTGAAAAGCGACCCGCATTCAGTAGAAACCATGCTTCGAATTTTGAATCTTGATCTTTTCCTGGGCTAGTGGTGTGTGTACATACTCTCATGTGATGCTGGACAGTGACAGCAGGTCCCAGTTAGCCCCGCGATCGCAAGGGTAAACAACTGATACAACCATCTGGACCCACACAACCACTCTGTTTTTCACTTTCAGTACAGGATTCAATAAGCTACATGAGCTAGTCAACGCTTTATTAGAAAAGGTTTTCTGTTAGATGATATTGCCCAACTGTAGGCTAACGTAAGTGTTCTGAAGCATGTTTAATTAAGGTGGGCTGGGCTAAGCTGTGATATTCATTAGGTTTCCTGTATTAAATGTACTTCGGGGCTTCCTTGGTGGCACAGTGTTTGAGAGTCCGCCTGCCGATGCAGGGGACGCGGGTTCGTGTCCCGGTCCGGGAGGGTCCCACATGCCGCAGAGCGGCTGGGCCCATGAGCCATGGCCGCTGAGCCTGCGCGTCCGGAGCCTGTGCTCCGCAACGGGAGAGGCCACAGCAGTGACAGGCCCGCGTACCGCCAAAAAAAAAAAAAAAAAAAAAATGTACTTCGACTTAGTATATTTTGAGTTTGTCAGGACGTAACCCCATTGTAAGTTGAGGAAGACCTATACTTCAGAAAAAGGTGACAGAGGGTGAAAGCTGATCTCCCGGGATGGCAAATCACAGTGGTGGGGAGAAGGTAGGCTTTGGAGGCAGGTGGACCTGGGTATGACTCTGCTCCCCTCGTTACTCAGCTTTGAGGAGAGACTCGGCAACTCCCCAGCCTGAGTTTTTGCATTTACAAAATCTAAGCAGTAGATATAAACTTCTGTTCATAACTCGGTTGTACAAAGAAGATAACTTTCAAAATTTCCCAATGACAACTTTCTATTATAACTATTATAAGACTATATCCTATTACACAGTCCTTGTAACTATACAACTTTTACATAAAACGGGGTCAACTATTATAAGACCCCATTCTGTTGAGAGGACAGTAACTTAATCACAGCCAAATTAGGGATCGTCCTCACTTTTCCTTTCTTCTTGTAGGATCAGAGCTTTGGGGAGAGCCCCTCTTGCCCTGGCTATCACCTGTCCACAAAAATCTAACATAGTGTTCTTTGCCCCACCTAGATCTTGATCATTCATCAACCACAGGCTGCCCTGAGTGACCCTTGCTCCTCTGCATGTAGACCTATGAAGTCCTCTGTTTCTATCTCACTTTCGTGTTAGGCGTGAGACTCTTGCAATGATTTTGCTGCTCCCAGGCAACACTAGGGCATGAAAATCTCTGTCGTGCTGCTAAGGTACTTTTGTCTTGACTCATACGTTTCTCTCTTGGGGCTTTACCATCTCCCGGGGGGTTCTGCTGGTCAGTAGGTGCAGGACGCCCTCTCTGGGGCCCAGCAAAATCCACTGTCACTCTCCCCAGCCAGAAAGGAGCTTTTCTAGTATCCAGGGAAAGTTCTGCTCTTAAACTGCACTCCACTCAAACATTTAACCTATGCCCAAGGTCCTTTTGAGTCTCATAAGAACACGGAATTTTTAGAATGGAATGCCAGAATATTCTTTCTTTCCTTTTCTTCTGCCTCTTACCTTGTATTATCTGCCCTCTAATGTGATGGCTATTGACTGGTCTAGCTGCTTGAACTGGGAGCAGCAAAGAGGTGAAAAAAGTGAACAACCAGGGGAAAAACAGAAAATCAATTAATAATTCCAAAGAATTCCAAATATTCTCCTGCCACACAGGGGTAATAATATCCTATAGAATTGTTAGAGTTCAGATGTGAAATGCACAGGATTGAGAGTCTCAGAGAATAGACAGAAAGCACAGTCCATGCCATCTCTACCTCCCCTCATAGTCTAGGGATGTGAAGGAGGAAGACCAGGTGTGGTGTACTTTTTTGCTAATGAAGCCTGTTTCTCTGTTTGAATTCCTTATCTCAGTGTTCTTTCTTTACTCATTTGTTCCTGTCAGCAATTAGGGAATTTTCTTGAATACCTTTCTTTTCCCTCTCTTTTCCTAATCGATTCCCCAAATCCATTCCATTGCCAAGTCTTTATTATTCTTTTTTTTAAACATTTTTGGCTGCGTTGGGTCTTGGTTGCTGCGTGCGTGCTTTCTCTAGTTGTGTTGAGCCGGGGCTACTCTTCGTTGCGATGCACAGGCTTCTCATTGCAGTGGCTTCTCTTGTGGAGCCGGGCTCTAGGCGCGCGGGCTTCGGTACTTGTATTACGCGGGCTCAGCAGTTGTGGCTCAAGTGCTCTAGAGCGCAGGCTCAGTAGTTGTGGCACACGGGCTTAGTTGCTCCATGGCATGTGGGATCTTCCCAGACCAGGGCTCGAACTCGTGTCCCCTGCAGTGGCAGGCGGATTCTTAATCACTGCGCCACCAGGGAAGCCCACCAAGTCTTGATTATTCTGTCTTCAGCTCTCTCTGTCCCACTCTCTCCCTCTGTCTCTCTCTCTCTGTCTCTCTAGGTTTCCTCCCCCATCTCTTTCCTGATGCATTACCATAGTCTCAGCACGGATATCCTTAGCACCCACTCTTTCTCACCTTTAATTCTTTCCCCCCAGTTAGCCAGAAAGTGCTTAAAAACCCACAAAACCTCTCACTGACTTGGCTTCCCATGACCTGATGAAAATGAAATGTAAACTCGGCGATGTGGCCTTTGAGGTCCTGCATGATCTGGCCCTGGCTCCTCCTTGAGCATCATTTTATTCCACTCTGTGCAGCACAGACAGACCATCTCCAGAGCCAGTGTGCCCTCAGCACTTCTCGGTGGTCCTCTCCCTTCTAGTCTTCACAGGTGATGATCCTGACGTTTACATCAGGTTCCCATCCTGTCCTCTCACTTGCTCACGTTCTGCCCTGACTCTCATCTTTGAGAAAACAGAGGGCATGTTTTCTGAGTCCCCTAAAGTTGCTTCATGTCCTCCTCTGAAATACCTTTCTCTTCACTGGTCCCTCTCTCCTCTCCCAAGTCAAGCAGACATGTCCCACCTCACTTCCCAGCTTGCCCTTCTTCCTAGGTTCCTGGTTCTCCTTCTAAGCTAGAGTGCCTGATAAAATATGGGACACCCAGTTAGATTGGAATTTCAGATAAAGAGAGAACACATTTTTTTTAGTACAAGTATGTCCCAAATATTGCATGAGGGATATTTAAATCTAAAAAATGATTCACTGTTTATCTGAAATTCAAGTTTAAATGAGTATCCTGTAGTTTTATTTGCTCAATCTGGCAGCTGCTTTAAAACGGTTTCCCCTCTCTTTCCTTCCACTGGGTGCTCTCACTCAGCTTTAAAATCTTCTCAAGCTACTTCCACTGAAAAACTCTTGGACTCAAGCTAATTATTCCCATGATTCTATTCTCCTTTAAGCTAGTCCCTCAACTCTATGGTCTACGCTCTGTTTCAGCTTCCTTACTTGCCACTCATTCTTTAGTCCTTTGCAGTATGATTTCCATTTTCACCACTCAACCATCTTCTTAAATATCACAAACACTATCTAAACTCTGTCCTGCAATCTTCAGATCCAATGAGGCTTTTCATCTGGGTGTCCCGCAGATATTTCCCCTTATACACTCTGTGCTCCCAGATGTTCAACAGTTAACTTTAAGGTGCCCTCTTATAATTTATCCAGAAAGACTATTCTTTTTTGTTTGCGGTACGCGGGCCTCTCACTGTTGAGGCCTCTCCCGTTGCGGAGCACAGGCTCCTTACCTGCGGGCTCAGTGGTCATGGCTCACGGGCCCAGCCGCTCCGCGGCATGTGGGATCTTCCCGGACCAGGACACGAACCCGTGTCCCCTGCATCAGCAGGAGGACTCCCAACCACTGCACCAGCAGGGAAGCCCAAGACTATTCTAATTGTTGTAATTTGAAAGTGTCTACACAGATCTAGTTGCCCAGGCTGGATCCCATGGAGTCACATTCCTACTTATTTATAATTCCCAATACAATTGGTTACCCGGTTTTATGGCTTTTCTCTCTGGAATAAAACTTTCTTGGTTTTCTCTTCTTTACCCCCTCCCCGTCCCTACTTTAGATTAGGCTTCTATTATTTCTCACTTGAATTAGTAGCATTTTCAGGTAAAAGGGGATACTACATTTTGTGTATCATATATATATGTATCATACGTATATATATGTGTGTAATATATATATATATATACACACACACACGCGCGCACGCACACGCACACGCCAAATTAGCCTCAAGGATTGTGCCAAGTAGGGACTTCCCTGGCAGTCCAGTGGTTGAGACTCTGTGCTCCCAATGCAGGGGGCATGAGTTCCATCCCTGGTCAGGGAACTAAGATCCTGCACATCACGTGGTACAGTCAAAAAAAAAAAAAAAGGAAAAAATGAATTGTGCCAATTTTAACTCCTGTCAGTAAGGGATCCTATTGTTACTATTCAGGAATCCTTGACCAAACTGATGGTTGTTTTGTAAAACAGTTTTGGCAATTCCATAGGTTAAAATGCCATTTCAATGTTTTAATTGCCTTCCTAAGTTGACCATTTTTTTTAATCCTCCAGAGTTTTAAAAACTCAAAACTGGATCTAAATCACCTGCTTAAACTTCTTCATTGCTTCCCATTGCCAAAGGGATGAAATCTAAAATCCTTGGTGTAATATTTAATGCTTTTCACTACCTGGCCCCCAAATACTTCCCCCAATTTTATTTCCCATTATCTTCTCCCCACATACTGAGTGAAAGGGCCTATAGAAGGAGGGTTGGGGTGGTAATTTCCTTGAGCTCAAGAAATCCTAGTAAATCTACTGTAATCCAGCTCTAGCTCATAGTAGGTGCTTCGTGGGTGGCAGGGTGATGACTGAGAATGAAATGAATGGGAGAGAATGGTTTAGTGGGGAGAAGGGCAAGGATGCATTAGGGCCAAGAAATAGCAGTTGTTTGGTAGATAGTGTGTTGGAGATATTCTAGGGTGTATGGCCCCCAAGTGCCTGTTCTCCATAAAGATGCCCATCTATGGAGGCTATGATATAAAACTAGATAATCTAAGACAGTTCAAAAAATACACACATAGGTGTACATGTTGATGAAATCCTCATCAGTATACCAGGAAAAGTGAGGAAATCATTTTCCGGAGGCCATAATAGCAATCCTGTCACCACAATCTTAGGACAGGATTTTTAGCTGGCTAGAACCAATAGGTGTAATAGTTCACTGGTAAGGGTTTGCTGACTTTTCTCCACCTTCACCCAGGATGACAGGACCGGGCAGCACAGCTCTGCACAACCCTAGCTGCCCTGCCTCTCCTTGAGCCCATCCTCCCCCTGCTGCTGCCTGGACAGCTCCCTTCCTGTCTCAGCACCACCGACAGAGGGCAGCTCCCAGACCGTCCCTGTTGCGTCCTCTAGTGGCCATTAGGATGTTGTACAACTGTCAAGGAACAGCTTTCCAGAGTCGAAACAGGCCAACAACACGTGCAGTCCTACAGGATCATGAAGCATCAACTCTGTGCCGTCTACTCTCCCCTGGTTCAAGGCTCTTGTTCTCTGTATGGCTCCGGCAGGGTCTGAATCCACTGTGGAGGGGACTTGGCAATAACCCCAAATCTCTCCCTTCTTTTCTTAGGGCACAGAGTCCCTTACATATCTCATAGTTCTATAAAGAAGTGTGAATTCTAGTAAAATGACCCTGAGTTCTATGGGTGACTTATAATCTATGTGACCATCAATTTGGGTTAATAGGCTACATATTTGCATTAATTGTAATGTAAGGGAACACATAGTAGTTCAGCGTGGTGGGACAGCAGCTGACAGACCTGATTTATGAAAATAAAGAGCAGTGGGGTGATGTCATCTAGCCAGTAACCTTTGTCTTCCGAGGCTGCTCCCATTTTTAGGCTGACTGACTATTATGGTTCATGCTCATTTTACTTAGGGGGAAAGAGAAGCAACCCCGAGATGCCAAGAGACTCTTTCCCTGAAGTCCCAGCCTCGCTGCAGTACAGCCCAGGCTCAACTGTCAGTCTGATGCCCGAGTTGTCATCTTCCTCCTGCTGCCTCCCTCCCCAGCGGCCGATGGGGTCTCCTTGAGGCAGCTGAAGGAGTGACAGATAGACATGCTGTGTAGTGGGGCCATCTGAGGCAGCCACGTGAGGTGTGGAAAATGTGATTTATAGGTACTTTTTTCCCCCAGGGGAAAATGGATTTTATTATTTTCCACTTCAGGTAAGGGGTAAACCTCTGGGCTTGACCTTGGAAGGTTGTTGGCTATAATAGTGTTGGCTGAAATGCTGATATAGAGTAAAACCTCATTAAATCAATATTGGTTATTCTAAATCATGCTTGATTGGAAGCAGCTGCTTTCCCTCCACTGCCTGATTCCCCACTGTTCCTTGAACAAAGATATTAACTACTTTAAAGTGCATAAGCTCGGGAAGTTTTCCTAGTCCTTGGAGTTTCAAATTAATAAGGTTTTTATTACTTTTCAAATAACAGACAGTTCTGAAACACCATGTCCAATATTGATTACAATCTACTACTGTCACATGTGAGTTTATTAAAAAAAACTTGTCTGTTTCAGTAAAAATGTCATGCATTTTCTCTTCCCATTTACACAGGTGTACAGGTCTGCTTATTGGAATAAATAAGCTTGTGAGTCCCTAGGCAAATAGAGGTTATGTAAATAAACAACCATGGCTAATTATCCATGGCAATGGGCAACTGGAACACAGATGAATGAACCCCATCATTAGTCTAAAGGCTTCTTTTAGCTAGAGTGAGTCTAGGCTGAAGGAACCAGAGTGGGTGGTGGGGAGATGTGAGATCACAGGTGACCTTGAGCAATTTCACTTTCCATCTGCTCCCACCCAAACCAAACCAATGGTGGCAGACATTATCACTGGTCATTTGGGTTTTCAAAAAAGGGTACTGAAGTGTGTCAGAAGAGTGTAGGCGGGTAGTTTGGTTAATCCACAAATTAATAAGTAACAGTTGTATATTAATCTTCATGATCTACCCAGAAGGTTCCAGATTTATCATGCGGTGTGCAGATTGCCAGAATGCTGGGCCCTCCTCGGCCTCCAGAGGCAGTACTGTGTATCTGGCTTTAGCCAGATGGCTTTAGCCATCCATGACTAGCGAGTGTTTAGGGTTTAAATGAGGCAGGCTGTTGAGCTGAATGTCTGCTTCCTATCATCCTTTCCTTCTTTCCTTAGATCCTTCCTCTGGTTGAGGCCAGAATAGTGTCCCTTGTTTATGTCTGTATCTTTCTTCTCACAAATCCCTCCTAATTCCCAGCTCTCCACTGGGGGGAATGGGAATGGATCCAGGTGGTGTCAGGATGGGGCTTCAGAGAGGCTAGAAAGTAGATCTGGAGTTATAGAAGGCTGAACCATGGGATTCTCGCCGTTCTGGGGTCCCCGTGGGGTCATTTACTATCAGCCGCGTACGGAATGGGGAGGAAGGGCTGTCTGTGGTTGGGTACCACCTCCTCAGTTGTTCCTTCCCTGAAAAGCAAACGCTTGGTGATCTTCTATGGCCATCGGCCGCGGTAAGATGTCTGGCTTGCACCTCCCCACTCCCCACCCCCCAGGCTATGGTTCCTGTTCCATCATCCTGCCTAAGATCCTGACCAGCAAGGCTCCTTTTGTCTAGTTGCGAGGCTGCTGACTAGCCCAGGTTGACGTGGCTTTAGAGGCAACCCGTATAAGCCTATCTTGAGAATACCTGACACATGGAAAGTGAAATTTACAAAACCAAGAAGTGAAGGTATGGCCACTCTCGACAAAGAGATTCCTTCCAGATTCCTATAAACAATGAACCTTTCCCGAGAATATTTTCAGTGTTCCTCAGTTTGCTCAGAACATTTCTTAGGTGCCTCTCTACAGAGTGAGTAGGGAAGCCCTCATGGTAGGACAAAGGGACACATGGACAGGGAGAAGCTGGGGACATTAACATGGCCAGGAAGTCTGTAATCCAGGGTTAGGACACTGAGCAAATTAAAGACATTTCTCTTTTACCCGTCTCTCAACCTCATTAATTTTCCCCAACACATTGTTTGCCCAGGACGGCAATGAAATGAGCCTTGCTTGTGATTTGTCTGCTCGTAATTAGAGTCTCCCTTTCTCTTGCGAGACAGTAATGCCAATAATGATTGCAAACATTTTGTCTCCTTTTAGAAAAGCAAAGGGACAAAACCATTATATCTGTGAGTTGGTGTCAGATTTACAATGCAGAGATGCAAGCTTCATATGCCATGTATGTGCCAAATTTTCATTAAGCCTTTGGAAGGTTTAACCCATGCATTTAGAAGAGATCCTGTTTTTTTTTCCCCTGATGCATTTTTCTTCCTATTTATTTGCATGGAAAGCCAGAGCTTTCTGTTTACCATGACTCATTTTCAGAGGAGGGGAGTGGGAGGAAAGAGAGCTTGTCGGGGGAGGAGGGATCACAGGAGGGGTGAAGAGGAAAGGGGAGGGTAGGGATGAGTCTCAGGGGGATTGTAAGAGGAGGGGAGGGAGAGATTGAGGAAGAAAGGGGTAGAGACTAGGGAGCAAGCACAAAACGTGTGTGTGTGTGTGTGTGTGTGTGTGTGTGTGTGTGTGTGTGTTGGGGAAACAGATTGCTTAGAAAGAAGACAACAGCACAGAGGAAAAAGTTAACTTGATTGACTCGCTTTGGCTAGTTCTCTTCACCTGGGCTCACACCCAGACACGCCAGAGAGGATGGTTTAAAAATAGATGGAATTTGGGCTTCCCTGGTGGCGCAGTGGTTGAGAGTCCGCCTGCCGATGCAGGGGACACGGGTTCGTGCCCTGGTCCGAGAAGATCCCACATATCGCGGAGCGGCTGGGCCCGCGAGCCATGGCCGCTGAGCCTGCGCGTCAAGAGCCTGTGCTCCGCAACGGGAGAGGCCACAACAGTGAGACGCCGGCGTACCGCAAAAAAAAAAAAAAAAAAAAAGATGGAATTTATCACATGTGGTTGAGCAGATTGCTCCCGAAGGGGTGTTTCCAGGGCCCAAATGGTAGGATCCCAAGCATTTTGCACTGCAGAAGAGGTAATTTACTTCACACCAGTGAGCACTTGTCCCCTGGGGAGAGTATTTCTTCTTTTCTGCTCACAACAGAATGGGGTCCAATATTCCCAGCCTTGTTGGTGGAAATTACATACCCATAAACCAAGGAAATGAGATAATGAATGGATTTTGATATTATGTGGTTGAGAGAGAAGCAAGGGGTCTTTCCAGGACTCCAGACTTGGGTAGGATCCCACCCTGTGTGGCAACTTGAGAATGTTTTAGGAAATTGTGCTTTAAAGCTAGAGACAGGATGCACGTTTCTTTCTTTTTCGGGTGTGTTAGTGATGATGATTATTTAAGTGTTTAATCTTCCCATTTGCACCCAAAAGTGCAAATTCTCAATTCACTCCCCAGGCATCGGGAAAATGGATCTGGAGGTTGATGAGCTGCCTGCTGCTGCCTCCTCTGTTTTCTGGCATCAACGTTTCTCAATAGTGGACTCAACAGTTGCATTTTTCACCCACAAAAGAATTGCTATCAGAAAACCAGACACCGGATAATTGTATTTTCTGAATTGGCAGTGAAGCTACTCGGTTTCAGCCAAGGTCCAAAGGCTGATAATGTTCAACCAGGAGAAATGGTTTGTGTGAGAGAATTCATTTTGGGGTGCTCATTTTTACTGGAGGAAAGAGTCTTGCTTGCATTAAAAAAAAAAATTCTTGTCTAACGTGCCGCCAGAAGGTTCAGAATCCTTTACAGCTCTGGAGACCCCTGTTGTATTCATGTGACTGCAAGTATCCCAGTAGGACTGAGGCACTTGCTTCAGCTAAAGCCTTCATCCATCTCCTCAAACCAACCAGAAAAGAAAATAAAAATATGTGCCTATCAATATCCTCCTTGACGGCCAGCAAATGTGTTGGCATCTTGCCAACTGGCTGAATTGGACAAGAAAACATAAAGCTGCTGAGTGTCTCCCTCCAAGCACACCTGGGGCTGCTCCCACCCATTTGGAGCAGAACCAAAATGCTTCCCCACAAGTGCGTCAGCTCCCCGGTGGGTCGGGCTTATCCAGCCAAAGCTGCTTGGCTTCCTTCTGCTTCTCCACTCGGTCCCCCAGGATGACTCTGCAGTTTTCTGGGACCTCTGTTTTGACCATTTTTCTGGTGGAACTTGAACAGATAGAAGAGACCTTAACTTCCCTCCTTGCCTAGGAAAAATGCGTCAAGGGAGAGTGAGAATGAAGACAAAGCCTATCAATCTGTTCTTTACCCACACTGGATTCACCCACCTCTGTTCATGGGGGTTCAACTCACTCAGATCACCCCTCTCCTATCGGCACCTACATTTTATTCATTCTTCAAGAAGCCTTAAATCCCATCTGCTTCATGAAGATTTTTCTGTCTATGAGTTTATTCCTTCCCCTGGTCTCCCACTGTACCTACGCTCTATCTCAGAATTTAATGTGAATATAGACCATGCCTTGTGTTTCTTCTTTCCGCCCTGCTTCTCTCCTGTGCCCCACACAATGCTGGTCCAAAATAAACTTCAAGAAAGGTTTGTTGATTGACACATTGAGGAGATGAGCTGAACTTCATTCTCCTTTCTGCAGGAGAGAACAGGGGCTAAAAAAGTCACAGTGTGTGGTCTCACATATAAGACTATCCCAATGGATTTCTGGGTCTGGACCCTCCCTGTAGGGTTATTTTAAGGACAAGGGATTCACCCCCTGGCCCATACCTCCTTTATTCTCTTCACTATTATTTTTATATAGATCAGGTCGAGATAAAAAGACTACGACATGGGAAAGACAGACCCCCAGGCAGGGGGAAGGTCACAAATGTGAAGCTTTACACAAGCATGTAAGGTCCCCCTGTTGTGCTTCCTGATGGTGGAGACTGTTGAGTGTTTCTCAGGATCAGACTTTTCAGAGGTCAGTCTTCTCCTCCCTCAGAGGCCCCTGAACAAATAGTATGACTTCAATGAGAAGCCAAATTGAATACCAGGCAGCCACGGAACAGGGAGTAACCAACTCTGCTGTTAAGATTGGTGACGGTGAGCTGGCCATGGAAGGTTTCACAGGGCAGGAGACCTTTGAATTGGATTGAGTCTCTGGTCAGTGTCATGGTCTTTTAAGGAAGTCCCATGAGGGATGCCCTGATTCTAGTGTCCTAGGTAGTGACACACATGGATGCCCTCATTGTTACTCGTGAGCACTGGTGGTACAAGTGCTCTGTTCTGGGCTGTCACAGACCCAGAGCTCAGGGCAAGGCAGTGGAGTGTTCTGGTCATTCTGCCATCCCGTACCCCAGACACACAAGCTGCCTAGAGATGAGTCTTCCAGATGCTGTGCAGCTTGGCCAAGCAACTTGCCAAGGCTGGCTGGCGGTGACACGGGAAGCCCCACAGCATTGTCTGATGGAGGGGAAAAGGAAATCTGCTCCTAAGATTGAATCCAAATGGCAAATGGTGGGAACAGAAGGCTCAATCCCAGAGCGTCCTGTTGTCAGGGATGTGTCAGAGCGAAGATCCCAGGGGGCCACACCTCTCAGAGTCATCAACTCACTGAGTGGGGACAAACTGGTGGCCAGCAGCAGTGGCAGCTTGATAAACCCTGTGTGCATCATCAGTAATTAAACAAAAGAAAACAAACAAAACAAGACGCTAGAACATGGTTCTCCCTTCAGATGTTTGCCAGTCCTGGTGATTTGTGTGTGTGTGTGTGTGTGGTATGCGGCCCTCTCACTGCTGTGGCTTCTCCCGTTGCAGAGCCCAGTCTCCGGAAGCACAGGCTCAGCGGCCATGGCTCACGGGCCCAGCCACTCCGCGGCATGTGGGATCCTCCCGGACCGGGGCACAAACCCGCGTCCCCTGCATCGGCAGGCGGACTCCCAACCACTGCGCCACCAGGGAAGCCCCAGTCCTGGTGATTTTTAATGCCACCTTTATGATTTGCTGAGAACCTGCTGGGTTTGGTACCACTGGGTAGCAGTTTGGTCCCAGAAAACTTTGTTTAAAATGAAATGATCTGAAGTGAAACCAAAGGAGAGGTGATTCTCCACGGAGCGGTCACAGGCTGCTTTCAGTCTTGGGACACTGTTCAGTGTAAGGAATGAGAAGAGGAAGGTCCCCAGGCCTAAGCTCTGCAGTGACAAAGTGCGATCCACTGGTGGAGACCCCGATGGGTGATTGGCCCAAGGAGAATCATTGCAGGGCTTTTCTCAGTGATATGCTTTTCTGACCAGTTTGGAGGCTGATTCTTACTTATCTATCCATCCATCCATGTGAAAATATTCATTGAACATTTCTGATGTTCAAGGCATGGGACACATCAGGCCACTGCAGTGTGTGCTTCTGGGGCTGCCAGTCCAGTCATAACAACTGATCACTGAGCAATGGATTGCAGGACTAGAGTGGATCTCATTTGGTCCAAGAGAATGACTAAAATAATTAATCTAACAATCTGGTCGTTCAATCATTCTTTCATTTGTTCAATTTAACTTACATTCATAAATTTCTGGATGCCAGGAACTGTGCTTTTGCCTAAGGAGCTCGGCACCCTGTGGAGGTGACGATGACACTGAGTAGGCACACTGAATGGGGGAAGGCACAGAGAAATCAACTGGGCTGTTAGGGTTGGTGGTGGGGGGCTGGGTGGTGGAGGTTCCACAAGGGCAGGAGACATTTGAATTGGGTCTTGAGAGAGGAGAATTGTGGGGAAAATAAGAGGAAGGGGGATGACAGCTGGAGGGAAGGCGATCTCGCCAGAGGCACCTGTATGAGCAAAGACACAGAGATGTGGGGAAGTGGGGCTCGTCGCATGGCCAGAGTAGATGTGAGCAGGTGGAGGGGGAAGGACTGGCCATTTTTTTTGGCTTGGGGCTCTGTCTGTAAATGCTCAGTTAAATTTGTGTGTTGCTGAGATGAAATCTTAGAACATTCCAAAGTCTACTATCTGACTTCGAACAGTAGCAGTAAAAATGTGGGCATGACACACCAAAACATTCAGAATGCAAATTCTCTCGTACTTCGAATTAATGTGGTTTGTTTTCCTAAATCCCCTACCTGTTATTGGGAAAAGTCTCCTGGAGAGAGGACCGTAGTAAGAATGCCACAGCTATACTTCTAATACATCTGCTTCTCTGTTCAGTTAGTTCTGATGATGAAAGCAGTTTGTCTATAGGCCAGGATTCAGGCACAAAGGCAGTGTTTGTATTATCTGGGTCACTAGTGCTGCTAATTCCCACCCTGGGGAGAGGAGTTTTCATGAAATTTATTGCTACTCCGGATTTCTGCAAAGTAACGTTTAGGGAACAATCTGTATGTTTTAACGAATTATGGGATTATGGACAAAACTGGAATTACTTCTCATCATTTCACAAGGGACGTTTTAGAAGTTGCTGACAATTTTGTTATTTTGTCAGTGTGGGAGAGACCCAGTTAAACTTTCCAGCTATATTAATTTTTAATTTAAATTTAATGAAATTAATTCAAATTAAGAAGGTGACCATTATCAATTTCCTTTCCTATTAGTTCCTTAATGGTTTGGCAAATTGCATTCTAAACTTCTCAACGAGCTGGATACATATTCATGGGTTTCCCGAGAAAAGATGGATTTGATCTTGCTATGCTAGTCCATAGCTGTGGCAGCAATCAAGGAGCAGCTAGGGAGAGAAGTACGTTCTGGTATTAATTATGAATCAGGCATTAAGGACTGGTACATAATTAAAGCTTCATGTGTCACAACACAAGTTAAGGATCAGTCTGTTCTTCCATTACCAAATGCATTTTGGGGGCTATTTCTAGTCCTGTTTTGATACTGCCTGAACATACACTGGGATGCAGATAGGTAATTCTCCTTCATGGTAAGCTCATAGTACAGAATTTTGAATTTATTGAACTGCTGAGGTAGGAATACATTCAATTTTAGAAGCTGAGGCCCTGTGTTTCCAAGAACTTCTGGGTCATCAGCCTCTTTCCCCCAGAGTTTCTTCACTCTTTGGGGGTCTGTGCAGAGGAGTCATGTACTCACTGGGCAGGAGGTCTTTTTCACCAAAGTGTGGTCCACAGATCAGCAGCTGATTCAAAGCTTGCATCACTCAGGTACTGGATAAAATGCAGAATCTCAGATTCTTGAATCAGATCTGCATTTTAACAGGATCCTCAGATGACTCATTTGTACAATGGACTGTTGCTAAGGCACTTTTGAGTTTGACGTATTTGTGATTCTCCAATTTCCTTGTCTTCCTCTTCCACCATGGAAAGGAGACCAGGTTCCACTTTGGCCTTACCAGTGTTCTAAATTGCCAACCTTTCCCTCTACCCCATCATACTCTGAGGAGTTGTATACCGCTGAGGTTCATCCGAATGCCTTTAGGATGCCAGAAGCCGTGGTCTTGGGTCTGAATCCTGACTCTGCTCCTTGTTAGCTGTGTGATCTCAAGCAAGTCCCTAACTTCTCTGAGGCTCAGCTCCAATGGGGATAGAATTACCTGCCTTACAAGACTGAAGTGAGAAATGAATGAAGCAATGTTTAGGGAAAGATGCCTGCCAGCACGGCACTCGGAAGATGGTAGTCATGATGATGATGGTGATGATGGTGATGATGATGGTATTGAGAGAAACGTAACTTTTAGAGGCATGAATTGATGGCCAGGAAGCGGGTAATCAACTCAGTGGATAATGGAAGGATGCTTAACAGATTCTTTAAAATGAATCATGCATTATGATGGTCTCTCCCCGACAGCCTACAATGGAAGTTTAAAGGAGAGGTTTTCTTGGCATGGGTTTGGGGAAAAGAGGAGTATTCACAGAGGGTGAAACTGGCCCTGAAAAGACAGGGAAGGAGAATGTTTAAAGTGAAATCCCAGTGCCATCTGTTTGGACCTCTTCATATCTTAGCTTTCTTTGTATCAAAACGCTGTCATAATTCTACCAAGTAAGTGTTTTTGGCTTTATGAGGATATCACCTTTTTCTCTGGAGGTGAAAATAAGTACTACCCTTCTTGTTTTTTCTGATGTTTAAACTAATGCGGAAGGAAAAGCAAATGTTTGAAGTCTAAAAACCTCAATTAAAAATTTTCTCCTTTATAAAAGTATCTTAAGTGATTGTTTTCAGAGACTCTAAACACAGTGACTGCCCATCATGGAATTCACCTCTCTCTTATTTCCCACCCCATAGAATCCCCTTTCCTCAATTTCCCTTAGTCACTTCTGTTCCCAAGAAAGATGAAGATGATATTTATTACAATAATAAATCTGGGCGTCTTCAAAACTAGAAAGAGCTGTTAGTAGGATGGGGTTAGGAAACCAGATGCCCAGGAATGTTTTCATTGTCCTTTCAAAATGCTGGGCAAGAAGGGCTTGGTGTTTCCCATTAGCAGCTGCAGGTCACAAGGTCACAGGCTCTGGCCCTGCAGGAACATATGAACACTGAATACGAGGGGCTCTTTCTTCCTTATTCTCTGAAAGGCGTAGTGTGGAATTACCCATTATGGCCATGAATCACCACTTTATTTTCAAAGCCAGGAAAGTAAAAAAAAAAGCCAAACATTAAAAAATCCCTCATCTTAAACCTTTTCAATGTTTAAGCCCATAAGTATAGGGGTCAGGACAAGAGGCCTTTCTTTTAAAACATATTTTTATGTCAGATTATGCCATATTTAACAAGCTTATTTTCTCTCATCTGGGAGGTAAAGGATTTTTACAAGCTCCACTCACAAAGCAATTTATAGCCAAACACTGAAATACATATTAGAAATAGAACCTCAAGTTCCCATTTAAATTTTGGGCACTGAGGTTGATCAGGTGTCAATTGGTTCTGAAACTATGAACTTGGTTCCAAACTTGGTGGTGTGCAGAATCTAAAGGAGTTGGTGGTGGGAGGGGACTGGGAAGAGGGACTGCTAAGTTCTGACATCAGAACTTTCCTCAGCTGGCTTGACTTTCTCCCTCCCATCTCCCCGAGCACCATGTACCTTACTTTAGGCCCATGGCGAGTGTGACTCATACCCTGTATTGTCCTCATTTGGGGACCTGAGAGACAGCACAACACAGTGGTTAAGGACTTGGACCCAGGAGTCAACTGCCTGGGCTTTTATCCTGTGTCTGCCACTTACTAGCTGTGGGAGCTTAAGCAAGATACTCTGGCCCTTAGTTCCCTTATCTGTGAAATGCAGATAATAGTAGTGCGTACCTCGTAGGGTCATAGTGAGAATTAAATGAGTTAGTCCACGTGATGCACCTAAAACAGTGCTTGGCATAGAGTAATTGGTATGTTATTTGCTTGCTATTTCTCATCCCAGCTGCCTGACCCTGAGCCAGAGCAAGAAACCGTCTCTATATTTTCATGGTGCCACATCTAGTACCATTCTCTTTGCACTCATTCATGCCACCAATATTTATCATGTACCTATAATGGGCCAGGCCCTGACTGTCAGGCACGATCCCTGCCCTTCTGGTACGTATGCTCTTGCTGGTGAGATTACCAAGTGTTGCAATACTCCTTGCTGGGGAAGTCTGGGATGCTACAAAGCATGTCTCAGAAGCTCTGGTCCCTAACCTGTGGGGAGTAGGCCAGGTGCTCTGGAGGGAAGTGAGGGCTTGACAGAGTCTTCAGAACGAGCAGGTGAAGAGCAGACCGTGGTCTGGGTGTAAGGCAGCACCAGTGAGAAGGCACTCGTGCATCACTGTGGAATAAAAGGAAAAGTTGGTCAGCTTTTGAGAAGGGAGGGGACCTCAGCATCTTCTTAAATTGTTCTGTTTGAAACAGGGATGCCCGGGCACTCCTGATGGTCATGCTTTCATTCCCTGAAGAAGGATGGACAATGGAAAAGGGTGTCTTGAAAAGAGTTCCCATCTGCCCAGAAGGGCTCCCAGCACTAAGGGCTCTGTGCTGAAACCATGACTTGGGCGCATCCATGCACTTTATGAAGCATTTTGCCCCTTCCTTTCCTTTCCTTTCCTTGGTTGTGAAATAGTCATGTAGTTATTATAGTGAAAATTCAAGATACAAATTAGCATATCAGCCATTCTGGATGCAAGGGTCACCTCTGGAAATCAAGTTTCTTACAGACATATCTCAATACACTAGTATAAGTCAAGTGGGATCTTCCCCAAGAGCCAACGTTGGAGATTTGGCCTGACAGCTCTTCACAACAGCCAAGAACCCAAATTGCAAACCAAAACACCCGTTATTTTATTCTCATAGCATCACTGATTGTCCAGGGAAAGCCAAGTGATGAAGAGCAAAACCTGTGGCCAGAAGAATACAACAGTTTACTCAATGGATTTCCTATTGTTTGGGTGAGTATTCATCCTTTCCTACTCATTTTAACAAGAAATTTTTTCTCCTACAAAACCCAGGTATAAGGCTGATTTTTAAGGACATTGCTAGGAGCAAATATCACCAAAGCAGCTAAAACTTGACTTTGGCTTTCCTGGAGAAACTGCTTTACTTAACTAATATTTGCCCTTCCTGTAAGTCACGTTTGGCAGCCATCTGTATGACATAATGGCAAAAAATGCTTCCTTCTGCTTTAGACTGCCATTGTGCCTAAAATTCTAACCATTAGCTTCATTCAAAAATTTCAATTAAACAACCACTGAACACTCATTATATGAGGGAAATGCATTGATTGTGAGGAAGTGAAAAAAATAGACATGATCTCTATTTTATAGAGTATATAACTCATTGAGGGAAAGGGTGAATATGCAAATAACTAACTATACCATAATTCATTATATGACCAAAGAAGAAAGTAAATGATACACTAAGGACGATGAAAGCTAGAAGAGATGTAATCTTAACTGCTTTCTTATACATATCTTAAAAGCCATTAAAATGCTCCATCCCTCAAAATCTTGTGATGTCTCTAGCAGTTTATCTGGATGATAGTGGAAGAAATTTTAGTTGCAGATGAACAAATAATTCATTACAAAGAAAACATAGATTGAAGATGGTGGAGTGGAAGGACGTGCTCTCACTCCCTCTTGCAAAAACACCAGAATCACAACTAACTGCTGAACAATCATCGATAGGAAGACACTGGAACTCACTAAAAAAGATACCCCACATCCAAAGACAAAGGAGAAGCCACAATGAGACGGTAAGAGGGACGCAATCATAATAAAATCAAATCCCGTAACTGCTAGGTGGGTGACTCACAAACTGGAGAACACTTATACCATAGAAGACCACCCACTGGAGTGAAGGTTCTGAGCCCCATGTCAGGCTTCTGAACATGGGGGTCTGGAAACAGGAGGAGGGATTCCTAGAGAATCAGACATTGAAGGCTAGTGGGATTTGATTGCAGGACTTCAACAGGACTGGGGGAAAAAGAGACTCCACTCTTGGAGGGTACACACAAAGTAGTGTGTGCATCGGGACCCAGGGGAAGGAGCAGTGACCCCATAGAGACTGAACTAGACCTACCTGCTAGTGTTGGAGGGTTTCCTGCAGAGGTGGAGGGTGGCTCTGTCTCACTATGGGGACAAGGATACTGGCAGCAGAAGTTCTGGGAAGTACTCCTTGGCGTGAGCCTTCCCAGAGTCCACCATTAGCCCCACCAAAGAGCTCGGGTAGGCTCCAGGGTTGGGTTGCCTCAGGCCAAACAACCAACTGGCAGGTGACCTCGCCCCACCCATCATCAGCAAGCAGATTAAAGTTTTACTGGGCTCTGCCCACCAGAACAAGACCCAGCTCTACCCACCACCAATCTCTCCCATCAGGAAACTTGCACAAGCCTCATCCACCAGAGGGTAGACAGCAGAAGCAAGAAGAATTAAAATCCTGCAGCCTGTGGAACAAAAATCACATTCACAGAAAGATAGATAAGATGAAAAGGCAGAGGGCTATGTACCAGATGAAGGAACAAGAAAAAAAACCCAGAAAAACAGCTAAATGAAGTGGAGATAGGCAACATTCCAGAAAAAGAATTCAGAATAATGATAGTGAAGATAATCCAGGACCTCAGAAAAAGAATGGAGGCAAAGATCGAGAAGATGCAAGAAATGTTCAACAAAGATATAGAAGAAATAAAGAACAAACAAACAGAGATGAAAAATACAATAAGTGAAATGAAAACTACACTAGAAGGAATCAATAGCAGAGTAACTGAGGCAGAAGAATGGATAAGTGACCTGGAAGACAGAATGGTGGAATTCACTGCTGTGGAACAGAATAAAAGAATGAAAAGAAATGAAGACAGCCTAAGAGACCCCTAGGACAACATTAAACACAACAACCTTCGCATTATAAGGGTCCCAGAAGGAGAAGAGAGAGAGAAAGGACCTGAGAAAATATTTGAAGACATTATAGTCAAAAACTTCCCTAATATAGGAAAGGAAATAACCACCCAAGTCCAGGAAGTGCAGAGAGTCCCATACAGGATAAACCTAAGGAGAAACATGCCAAGGACACATAGTAATCAAATTGGCCAAAATTAAAGACAAAGAAAAATTATTGAAAGCAGCAAGGGAAAAACAACAAATAACATAGAAGGGAATCCCCATAAGGTTAACAGCTGATTTCTCAACAGAAACTCTACAAGCCAGAAGGGAGTGGCATGATATACTTAAAGTGATGAAAGGGAAGAACCTACAACCAAGATTACTCTACTCACCAAGGATCTCATTCAGATTTGATGGAGAAATCAAAAGCTTTACAGACAAGCAAAAGCTAAGAGAATTCAGCACCACCAAACCAGTTCTACAACAAATGCTAAAGGAACTTCTCTAAGTGGGAAACACAAGAGAAGAAAAGGACCTACAAAAATAACCCAAAGCAACTATGAAAATGATAATAGGAACATACATATCAATAATTACCTTAAACGTGAATGGATTAAATGCTCCAACCAAAAGACACAGGCTTGCTGAATGGATACAAAAACAAGACCCATATATATGCTGTCTACAAGAGACCCACTTCAGACCTAGGGACACATACAGACTGAAAGTGAGGAGATGAAAAAAAGATATTCCATGCAAATGGAAATCAAAAGAAAGCTGGAGTAGCAATACTCATATCAGATAATGTAGACTTTAAAATAAAGAATGTTACAAGAGACAAGGAATGACAGTACGTAATGATCAAGGGATCAATCCAAGAAGAAGATATAACAATTATAAATATATATGCACCCAACATAGGAGCACTTCAATACATAAGGCAACTGCTAACAGCTATAAAAGAGGAAATCAGTAACACAGTAATAGTGATAGTGGGGGACTTTAACACCTCACTTACACCAATGGACAGATCATCCAAACAGAAAATTAATAAGGAAACACAAGCTTTAAATGACTCAAGAGACCAGATAGATTTAATCGATATTTATAGGACATTCCATCCAAAAACAGCAGATTACACTTTCTTCTCAAGTGTGCACAGAACATTCTCCAGGATAGATCACATCTTGGGTCACAAACCAAGCCTCAGTAAATTTAAGAAAATTGAAATCATATCAAGCATCTTTTCTGACCATAATGCTATGAGATTAGAAATCAATTACAGGGAAAAAAAAGTAAAAAACACAAACACATGGAGGCTAAACAATATGTTACTAAACAACCAAGAGATCACTGAAGAAATCAAGGAGGAAATCAAAAAATACCTAGAGACAATTGAGAATGAAAACACAACAATCCAAAACCTATGCATGCAGCAACATTAGTTCTAAGAGGGAAGTTTATAGCAATACAATCCTACCTTAAGTAACAAGAAACATCTAAGATAAACAATCTAACCTTACACATAAAGGGACTAGAGAAAGAAGAACAAACAAAACCCAGTTAGTAGAAGGAAGGAAGTCATAAAGATCAGAGTAGAAAGAAATGAAATAGAAACAAAGAAAACAATAGCAAAGATCAATAAAACTAAAAGCTGGTTCTTTGAGAAGATAAAGGAAACTGATAAACATTTAGCCAGACTGATCAAGAAAAAGAGGAAGAGGAAAATCAATAAAATTAGAAATGAAAAAGGAGAAGTTACAATGGACACCTCAGAAATACACAGCATCATAAGAGACCACTACAAGCAACTCTATGCCAATTAAATGGACAACCTGGAAGAAATGGACAAATTCTTAGAAAAGCACAACCTTCCAAGACTGAACCAGGAAGACATAGAAAATATAAACAGACCAATCACAAGTAATGAAATTGAAACTGTGATTAAAAATCTTCCAACGAACAAAAGTCCAGGACCAGATGGCTTCACAGGTGAATTCTATCAAACATTTAGAGAAGAGCTAGCACCCATCCTTCTCAAACTCTTCCAAAAATTCGCAGAGGAAGGAACACTCCCAAACTCATTCTATGAGGCCACCATCACCCTGATACAAAAGCCAGACAAAGATGCTACAAAAAAAGAAAATTACAGGCCAATATCATGATAAATATACATGCAAAAATCCTCAACAAAATACTAGCAAACAGAATCCAACAACATATTAAAAGGGTTATACCCCATGATCAAGTAGGATTTATCCCAGTGATGCAAGGATTCTTCAATATATGCAAATCAAGCAATGTGATACACCATATCAACAAATTGACGCATAAAAACTATATGATCATTTCAATAGATGCAGAGAAAGCTTTTGACAAAATTCAACACCAATTTATGATAAAAACTCTCCAGAAAGTGGGCACAGAGGGAACCTACCTCAATATAATACAGGCCATATATGACAAACCCACAGCAAACATCATTCTCAATGGCGAAAGATGGAAAGCATTTCCTTTAACATCAGGAAAAAGACAAGGATGTCCACTCTTGTCACTATTATTCAACATAGTTTTGGAAGTCCTAGCCACGGCAGAGAAGAAAAAAAATAAAAGAATACAAACTGGAAAAGAAGAAGTAAAATTGTCTCAGTTTGCACATGACATGATACTATACCTAGATAATCCTAACATGCCACCTGAAAATTACTAGAGCTAATCAATGAATTTGCTAAAGTTTCAGGATACAAAATTAATGCACAGAAATCTCTTGTTACAACAAAAGATCAGAAAGGGAAATTAAGGAAACAATCCCATTCACCACTGTAACAAAAAGAATAAAATACTTAGGAATAAACCTACCTAAGGAGGTAAAAGAGCTGTACTCAGAAATCTATAAGACACTGATGAAATAAATCAAAGATGACATAAACAGATGGAGAGATATACCATGTTCTTGGATTGGAAGAATCAATATTGAGAAAATGACTATACTACCCAAAGCAATCTACAGATTCAATGCAATCCCTATCAAATTACCACTGGCATTTTTTACAGAACTAGAACAAAAAATCCTAACATTTGTATGGAGACAAAAAAGGCCCCGAATAGCAAAAGCAATCTTGAGGGAAAAAAATGGAGCTGGAGGAATCAGACTCCCTGACTTCAGACTATACTACAAAGCTACAGTTATCAAGACAATATGGTACTGGCACAAAAACAGAAATATAGATCAATGGAACAGTGTAGAAAGCCCAGACATAAACCCATGCACCTATGGTCAACTAATCTATGACAAAGGAGGCAAGAATATACAATGGAGAAAAGACAGTCTCTTCAATAAGTGGTGCTGGGAAAACTGGGCAGCTACATGTAAAAGAATGAAATTAGAACGCTCCCTAAAACCATACACAAAAATAAACTCTAAATGGATTAAAGACCTAAGTGTAAGACCGGACACAATAAAACCCTTAGAGGAAAACATAGGAAGAACACTCTTTGACATAAATCACAGCAAGATCTTTTTTGACTCACCTCCTAGAGAAATGGAAATAAAAACAGAAATAAACAAATGGAACCTAATGAAACTTAAAAGCTCTTGCACAGCAAGGGAAATTATAAACAAGGCGAAAAGACAACCCTCAGAATGGGAGAAAATATTTGCAAACGAATCAACAGACAAAGGAGTAATCTCCAAAATATACAAACAGCTCATGCAGCTCAATATTAAAAAAACAAACAACTCAATCAAAAAATAGGCAGAAGACCTAAATAGACATACAGATGGCCAAGAGGCATATGAAAAGCTGGTCAACATCACTAAATATTAGAGAAATGCAAATCGAAACTACCATGAGGTATCCCCTCACACCAGTGAGAATGAGGTATCACCTCACACCGGTTAGAATGGGCATCATCAGAAAATCTACAAACAATAAATGCTGGAAAGGGTGTGGAGAAAATGGAACCCCCTTGCACTGTTGGTAGGAATGTAAATTGATACAGCCACTATGGAGAACAGTATGGAGGTTCCTTAAAAAACTAAAAATAGAATTACCATATGACTCAGCAAAGCCATTACTGGGCATATACCCAGAGACAACTATAATTCAAAAAACACATGCACCCCAATGTTCATTGCAGCACTATTTACAACAGCCAGGTCATGAAAGCAACCTAAATGTCCATCGACAGATGAATGGATAAAGAAGATGTGGTACATATATACAATGGAATATTACTCAGCCATAATAAGGAATGAAATTGGGTCATTTGCAGAGACATGGATCAACCTAGACACTGTCATACAGAGTGAAGTAAGTCAGAAAGAGAAAAACAAACATCGTATATTAACTCATATATGTGGAATCTAGAAAAATGGTACAGATGAACTGGTTTGCAAGGCAGAAATAGAGACACAGATGTAGAGAACAAATGTATGGACACCAAGGGGGGAAAGTGGGGGGTGGGATGGTGGTGGTAGGATGAATTGGGAGATTGGGATTGACGTGTATACACTAATATGTATAAAATAGATAACTAATAAGAACCTGCTGTATAAAAATAAATAAATAAAATAAAATTAAGAAAAAATGGATTCTTATTCTTGTTTCAAGCGGCCACTATCCTCCTTTACCTCCTTAATATATTCACTGAACTTCTTTCAAATTAGATCTAATAATTCTCCAGTTAATAAATATAGTCTAGTTTGTTGAATTTCTTTTGAGCTAGTTGTACTCTTTGAGGGTCCAGGTGTATATATTAGAAAGTGGCTGAAGGTCAGGCTGCAATCTGGCAGTTCTGTTGCAGTTAGAAACAGGGGGAAGGTGGCAGCCTGTGAAGAGAGTCCAAGTTCCACAAGCCACTAATGATCCCTCTGGTTTGCTGTCATGGCACCAGGCAACAACTCTGGTAGCTGTTCCACTTTAAACCTGTACGGAAAAGGAGCGCCAGGAAGAGGGAGCCATCACATGTTTTTGTCCCCTAGTTCTAGGACTTTGGAAGGTGAGCTGTGGAGGAATTAAGATTTGAGGGTGGATGGTCATTGGCCCCTGTTTTCCTCAACTACACACCCTAGCGGAATGTATACGATTCCCTAATTTTACCTCTTTGACAATTGACCTTGCAGTGTGGGTAGTTTCCATTGATTTCTGCAGTGAAGAGACAAGCAAAGAGTATCTATCTCTAGGAGGTTGTGGGGAGGAGGCAAGAGCAGAACTTGAAAAACTTCACCCCAGTCAGTGCTTTGCTTCTATGTCTGGCAGCTCCCAGCCACAGGCTACCATCACTTACCTTCCCACTGACCCTCGGACACCAACTCAAGTCATGCTTTCATCTTCCCAGAGTTGTCTCTTGCTTTTTGGTTAGTTTCTGAACTCCACTTTCCTCCCTTGCTTCTGTAGTTTCTTTGTGATTGCTTTAGGTGGAGGGAATCAGCAGTACATTCTAGTTTGCCAAACCGGCTTCCCATTCATATTTACTATAATGACTCTTATTTGGATTTATTTCCACTATCTTCTTTTATGCTTTCAATGATGAGTATTTTTTTCTATACTCTTCCTCCCTCCCTCCCTCCCTCCCTTCCTTTCCTCATTCCTCCCTCCTTTCCTTCCTCCCTCCCTCTCTCCCTCCTTTCTCTCTTTCTAGATTGAGTAATTAAAAATTTTTTCATTTCCCCCCTTTATGATCTAGAAATTAGACACTTTACCTATATTCCTCTATTGATGTAGTAAAGTTAGCTTTGGCTGAAAGACAAACACTTTAATGAATAGAAATAGCTTAAGCAAAGTCCAGGTAGAATGTTAATGCAGCAGATGACTAAATAGTGTTAAGATATCCATTCTCCCCAGCTTGAATTATTGATTAAAGAAATCTCAATCCAAATACCAGCAGACTTTTTGAAGAAATTGCCAAGAAGGATCAATAATTATTCTGGAAATGCAAAGTATCTACAAGTGTCCAACCAATCTTGAAAAAGAAAAAAACAAAGTTGAATGATTTGCATACACAGTTTCAAGGCTTATTGTAAAACTATAATAATCAAGACAGTGTAATATTAATGTAAGGGTAGTATTATATTGGGGTAAGTACAGACAAATAGATCAATGAAATAGAATAAAGTCCAGAAATAGACCCACGTATATATGGTCAACTGATTTTTAATAAAGGCTTTGATGTAATTCAGTGGGGGAAAGAAAGTATTTTCAACAAGTGGTATTGAATGATTGGATAATTTGTATGGAAAAAACAGTGAGCCATACCTCTTTCTCACATCCTCCACAAAACTTAATTCAAGGTGGATCATATTCTTAAAACATAAAAGAGCCAAAAAGCCTCTAGAAAAAAACAGGAAAATATATTTGTGACCTTGGAGCAGGCAAAGATTTCTTGACAGAACACAAAAATACACTGATTTTGACTTCATCAAAATAAAACTTTTTATTCATCAGACTGCCTATATCTGACTAAATATTTATATTTAGAACATACAAAGAACACTATCAATCAAGAATAAAAAGGGAAACAACCCAATGAAAGGAAACAAAATACCTGAACAGATATTTCATGAAAGAAGATACATAAATAGCTAATAAGCCCATGAAAATGTTCTCCACTTCATTAATCATCAGGGAAATGAAAATTAAAATCACCCACTAGTATGGAGAGAGTCTTTGGTTTGTTTTTACTAGGCACCTGTGATACTACATACCTAGGACCACTTTAAACTAAAGTCTTGGCTTAAGGTACGGTGAACTTGGACTGAAAAGCTGTATGAGGGTCAATTGCTGGTTACAAACTCTCAAGGGACTTTTCTTCTCTACCTGTGTTAAGGCTTAGAACAGGAAAATTACTTTGCTGTCTCCTAAGGGGATGAGTGCATTTACTTCTAGTTTATCACTACATGGAGAGTGTAGCCCTCTGGGATCTCAGCTTTATAAGTGGGGTCTCCTATCAGACTCTCCACATTTGGAGAGGCTTTAACCCTTGTGCTCTGTGCCCTTCACTTCCCAAGGCCCTGAAATCTGATACTTAAATTCACTGGCTTCAGCAAGTATCCTCATATGGAAACTGTGTCCATCCTCTATATACTCTCCTGGGTTTCATTTTTCAGTTAGTTTTTGGTCTCTGAAAATTCATTACTTTGTTGCCAGTTCATTCTCATATTTACATAGATTTGAGAAAAATGTATATCTATCATTAGTTATTTTCACCAGGGTGATGGATTGAGGTAGCTTGTCTCTCTGTCATCAGAAAGAGGAGTCCCGTAGTTCTGTTTTATCTTATTCTTATAAAATGTCTATTTTGTGTGCAAGTTTTAAAATGCACATGATCTATCAATATAGTTGTATTCAATATATGCATTTAATAATAAATAAATAAATGTAAACTGAGCAGAAGTGCATGCTCAGAAATGTTTATGTCTGGGGTGTGCAATAAAAAGAGTTTGCAGAACCCATGTGAGAATCACAACGTGGACCATTCCCTTCCTATCAAGATCTGGGGAGGTGACCATAGCAGAAGGGTGGCTTGCAAGGCCTCCAAGGTCTTGGGGGAAATCCAGGCTTCTCTCCTGCTTTCCTATTATGGGACAGTCTAGGAAAGTTTTGCAAATGTCATTGGTTATTTTTAATTTCCTGTAAGAGGAAAACTTACTGGGTAGATAAGTTTACCTCTTTTTTTTTTTTCCCCTATGCCGCGTGGCATGTGGGATCTTAGTTCCCCGACCAGGGATCGAACCCATGCCCCCTGCAGGGGAAGCGCAGAGTCTTAACTACTGGACCGTCAGGGAAGTCTCTGTTTACCTCTTACTGAGATGATGGCTGGTTGGTATACATCACCCTGTGTATCCTCTAGTGCACAGGTCCTGCAATACTGACTACATATGACCTGCTGCACAATACTGCTGCTCCCAAGACAAAGCCGGAAGGAGCCAGCTGTGACCCTGCACTTCCTCCATTGAGCTATCCTGGCTGATTTTGCTTGAGACAAACCTCTTTCGTTCTAAAGGAGGTTTTTACATTGGAGATGAGACTTTTGACAGAGGGGATACTTGCTTTCATTTGACTGATAGGACCTTGGCAAAGAAAGTTCATTTTACCAGTTGCTGGCTTATGTCCTGGCTGGGAAGAGCAATAACCTCATTAATGAATTATCTCCTACTTACAAGACGAACTTGACTCATTTGTTTCCTTCAAAAGACAGTGTCATTGATTAAAGATAGCCATCAGTCACCACGAATAAATGTATCTGTTCACCTTTCAGAGGTGTTTGACGTTTGCATTTTGTGCCAGGAAGCAAAACAGATAGTTCTTAGCATAACTCATGTGTCTTCTCTAAGTTAGCTGAAAGGTGATCTCAGTGTTCTAGATAATAATAATCAAAAAATTATTTACACATGCTAAAGTTTAACAAATAGATCTAGAGATAACCATTTCTAATCTTTAAATTGGGGAGCAATGCTTACTTTTGGCTAAATCACATGCAGAATCTATTGGCAGTGATGTTTTTGAAGACGCAATTTGCAAGCATGGTGATATCGCAGATAATCAGTCTGTCTAGAACAAAGCACTTAGCAAAAACTTCAAAGCTCAAGTAAAATATATCACGCCAATTTTGGAACCTAAAACCAAAATCAAATGCTAATTTTTACAAAAAGTCATTAAAGTTTCCTTTTTTAAAAGTTGACTGAACTAGGTTGGATTGAAACCCAAGCCTATGTATTATTAAAATAAATGAATTGGGATATCAAAATATCAGACTGAACTCCAATCAGAACTCTATGCAGTCTTGATTGTAGATAGCAGATTCCTCCCTTACAAGCTAAATTGGACTTTGTGAGAAGGAATGGCAGTTATATTATCAAACAATGAAATGATGGGACTCACAGGATTAGCCTTCAGAGGGAAGGTGCAGATGTGCCGAGCGTGACAAGGTGCTCTCTGCCCCCTGAGGTGAGCATGAGCTGTCAGTCCTCCTTCAGTACCACATTTATGTGTCTACTGGACCTTTCTACACGGTGCCTTTGGCTGAACCGAGTGGTGGTCATTGCAGACTGGTTGGGACTGACCATATGGGGGACCAAATTTCCCGGACCGACCAACTGTATCACAGGTCACTTATTTGGGGGACACAGAGCTACATCCTGCTAGTTGTGTTTTTCATGAATGGATGAGGAAACATTTGCAAATGACATGGCTCCAGAACCCCCACCAGCTGTGCTGACTGTTCTGGGTGAGCCTGATTGCTTTTGGCTCTACCTGGTACAGTGTTTTCCATCAAATCAGTCCTTTTTCCGTGGGGGTATTTATTATGTGCCATTTTGAAAGTAGAAGGGACACGGAGCAATCATCCAGCAAAACTATAAAACACTTTATTATCCAAGATGGTGGGGGGACAGGTTTGACATACAACACTGGGAGCAATGATGGCCGAAAAATGTGGTACTAAAGTGTGATTTAATGAGGCTCGGAGGATTTAGTTCTTTCAGGAAAGTTCCACTGTGACTTGGGTGTAGGAGAAGTGAGCTGGCATGGGCACCTGACTGAGCAGCATCTCACCAGATAGGCTTTAGCCAGCACCCCGCCCCCCCCATTTGTCCTGCTGTCCCAGAAAACCATTGTCAAGAAGACTTTAGCGCAGGAAACTTCTGACTGATTTAGCGCACCCCAAACTTGGCACGGCTTCTCAGTGGCTTCCGTTCTACAAGGCAGCAGTTAATCCAACAAAAGCCTGAATTCATTTCCCTGTATATCCATTGATTGCCAGCTGAGAGCCGGATGCTGTCAACTTGCTTAAAAAAAATTCCGTTTCGCTGGAATTGAGGTCCTTTGCCCTCTGATAAATGGTGGTGTGCCATCTTAGGCAACATTTTTATTTTCCACTTTTCCGGAGGAAAAACTCATTAGCAGATGGTGGCTGGTCATCAAGTCAATCGTTGTCTTTGGATTTAATCATACACATCTTTCTGATCCAGCTGAACTGAAACTACCTGTTATTCTTCGTTATTGTGTTGGCACAAACTCAGCCCTTGCGTTATGAACATAAGACATTCATGGACAAGTTTGAGCATGATTTTGCCATCTTCTTCATTGAAGTGGATATGTTTGTTAAATATTTATCAAGCAACTATGGTAGGCTTGGTCCCATAAGGATTGCTTCAGGGAGTAGAAGAGTTAAAAACCCTGGATCCCAGCCCAAAGGGGCCAATGATCTGGAAGGTGACAGGGCCACACTTAAGGAGGTAAACAATGTTGCATTATTACATAAGCTCAGGGCTTTTGTGGAGATGGCCTGGACTAGTCTAATATGGCAGTTCTCAAATGGTGCTGCACCACAGCGTTACTTGAGAAGCTTTCAAAAAGGTGAAAGTTCAGGTCCTGTCTTGGTCAGTTCAGGCTCCTATGACAAGAATATTGTGGACTGGGTGGCTTAAACAACAATCTTTTATCCCTCAGAGTTCTGGAGGCTGGGAAGTCCACAACCAAGGTGCTGGCAGATCCAGTGTCTGGTGAGAGCCCATGTCCTGGTTTGTAGATGGCTGTCTTCTCATTATATCCTCATGTGGCAGAAGGCAGTGAGAGATGAGAGAGAGAGAGAGAGATGGAATGAATGAGAAATTAAGCACTCCTGTCTCTTATAAGGATAATAACCCCATTCATGAGGACTTCACCCTCATGACTAATTACCTCCCAAAGGTAATGCCATCATGTTGGGAGTTGGGATTTTAACATATGAATTTTAGGGGGACATAAACATTCACTCCATAACAGGTCCCCATACCAGAGACCCTGATTTGATGAAAAAGAATCTGTGGAAGGGCCCGGGCACTGGTACTTGGAATAGTTCCCCTAGTGATTCTAATGTGCTGCTAGGACTGAGAACTGCTGGGCTAGGAGACAGATGAGTAGGATTTTTTTGTTTTTTTTCTTTTTACATTTAGTTTCTATTCTGGATTTCGTCCCTCTCCAGTTAAATAGGAGCTTTCTCTTCCCTATTCCAATAGCTTCTTGTACACATCTCAATGATAGCCCAACCACCTCCTGAAACTGAGTCTCCCTAACCGAGTTACCCTGCCAAGTTTATGATTATCTTCTCTATCCAAAACTTTATTCCCTCTTTTGTCCCTTCTGAACTCAATCCTGTGCTAACTGAACACTTATCAAGAAGAGTCAGATGACTAAAACTGCTGTTGTTGATATCATCGTTAATGTACAAACTCAGGCTGTTTCTCTAGGGCAAGATGAGCTAACGGACTCCTGAGTCCTGGACTACCGGGTCAGAGAATTATAAACCAGAGACATCTTGATTCGTGAAACTACAATTAAGTAATGTCACAGGAATGTCACAGATGATGATTCATCCCAGCTTCTTTGTTGTTCCTCTTTAAGAAACCCCTAACTCAGAGACAAGCTAGAGTTTGAGCTGAGGCGTTCTCCCACTCCCTTGCTTGTCGCCCTGCAATAAAACCTTAGTTTCTTGCAAACACCTACTGTCAGAGTTTGGCTTTCTGCAAGGTGGGCACACGAATCCTTTTGCTTGGTTACACTTCCTGTGACAATCTCCCTCAGATCTGTTCATCCCACTAGCTTGGTTGCCCCTCTGGGGGCAGGGTCAGGGTTCTAGTCAGTCTTTTATTCCCAGAGCTTGGCACAGAGAAGATGTTCCACAAATGTTTGTTGAATGAAGGAATGAAGGAATGAACTGGTTGACCTTGGGTAAAATACATAAACTCTCTGCTTAGGACTCTTTGTCTCCAGGTTCATAAAGATTAGGGAAAGGAGCAATTGTGCTCTCTCTTACCTTATAAGCATTCTGTGGGGCTATAGTCAATGTGGATGCCTTCCTCTGATGACTTTGAAGCCCTTTAGGATAAAATTGCAATGCAACTTCTAGCCACTCTCATGGACAACTGACCCTGGAGTAATACCTTTGTTCCCCCATTTTGTATTGAGACACGGGTGAATTTTGATGAGATTAGAGAAGAACTGATGCTGGTACAATGAGTCTACTAATGTCATCTACATGAGATGGCTGACTTTTAAAATAGTTTGGAACATAGCTAGGAGTCTTGAAACCTAACAGGACCCTCTGGGGCTCTCCCGGCTACAAATCCTTTCCAAGTCCCTCATTTCTTGTTTGTAGGAAAGATACTTTATTCAATCTCCTTGACCTTCCCTGAGATCCAAAGGGCAAATTCAGACACTTGTTAATCATGGAAGGGAGGGAATGCAGAAACAAAGAAGAAACAGGCAAGAAACAATAATGCAGTGATGGGGCAGGGTTGTGGTTCCTCCTCAAGGAATATACGTAACAATATTTTTGAGTTCTTCTGCAGGAACTAAGACCCCCACCCAGGTGGAGGATGGTAACTTCAGGCTGAGCACAAGAGTCCTGTTACCTCACCACCAATCAATCAGCAGAAAGTCTGTACACAGTGGAAGATAACGAAGAAGACTCTGACTCCCTTCTCAAATGATTAACTGTGATTAACTTCCTCTTTCTCCCTTTAAAAACTTTCACAGTCAAGCAGAATCTTCAGAGTTGGTTCTTGGACATGAGTCCACCTTCTCCCCAAGTTGCTAGCCTCCTGAATAAAGCAACCTTTCCTTTCCAACCAACACTTGTCTCTCGAGTATTGGCTTTCCAGTAGCGAGCAGCCAAACCTGAGTTTGGTAACAGTCTGAGAAGGAAATAGGCATCCAAGTGGTAGCCACAAGACCTCTGTAATGACCCAGGGTGGAGGCTGGGAGTTAGGGGTCTCCCCACTGCCCTTCCATCCCACTGCCATTGTCGACATGTAAGTCACATTTCTTTCTTTAAAATTCTTTTTTCAAACCCTGTTTGCAAGTGCATTTATCTATTTGGAAAGGGGGTTCAGGTGTGAGGAGGCTAGTGGTATTTCTAAGAGAATGTTTTGAACACTAGTATTTCAGAGAGACTGGTGGTTAGAACTTTTTTACAGTGACAAATTAGCTATTGATGTATTGATGTCTTTTCTTTCCTATGAAAATTAATTTAACTGCATTTACGAGTACCTCCCTCATTTTTTTCTTCCCGCAACCTTCAGTGTGATAAAAATCAGCACTCAAAGCTCTCAACCATGTATTCTAGATTACAGGAAGGCCTCTGCTTCTCAGAAAACATTTGGGCCATTTAGGTGCCATAAATTTTGTGCTATGCATTTCTGAAATTAGGTTCATTTGTTTATGTGGGGTTTAGAGCCAAGAGAGACCAGCCTCACGTAATGTCTTCATTTGATTTCTGCTCCCTGAGGCTGAGGCCTGACCTCCCTTGACTATTGTTGAGAAGACTATTGCCTTCTGCCTTATATTTCATTAACAGATTTTCTCTTTTGAGATCAAAATGCCTTTTACAAATTTTTTCAAGTGGGAAAACTAAGGCTCAAGGACATCAAAGATCACCCTTCAGGTTGTTTTGTCTCTCTGGAGTAGGTCTTTCCCCAGGATACCTCTCTGTCTATTTATTTGGGGGGGGGGGAAACATGAGTTCAGACTGTTGTTAAGGAAATTGGTATCATTTAAAGGTGAATTAAATATTCCCCTCTTCTAAACTGCTCTGGGGAAAGAACAAAGGAAGCATCACATGATGGTGGTTAACACAAAGGCGCATTTTTTTTTCTGGTGTGAGTGGTAACTGGGTAATAAGCAAGGCAGTTTTGTCAAAACTGCAGGGCATAAAAATTGACACTGATTTCAGGGACCTTGAGAGAGCTGTGTGGTTAGAGGTGAGGTGGTCCGCAAAGCATCAGGCTGGAGCCAGTACCTAACATCACTGCACATCAACTCTTACCTTTAGAGCAGGGTGACTCTGCACATCAAATCCTGAATTTAAATGAACGTGAAGCTCTGTTGGAGAAAGCTCACTCCTCTTTGCAGCCACAGCTGGGTGGCCACCAGAGAGCTTCCAGGCTAGACATGTTTTTCCCCAACATCTGTCAGCTTCACTAAACCAGAGCTCCAAATGAACAGTGTAATACCCAAGATCATTATCTGGATTTGTGACACTCCCTCCCACTTCTCCCTGGAGGACTGAGGCTTCAAAATGAAAAACAACATTTGTAAGGGATCAGGAGAGAGAGGATTTTCATATTTATTATTATTACTACTACTAATACATTTTCATTAACAAGGTTTTAATAGTATAAAACAAGAGAAATGAAACATGCTCCCCCCCCCCCCACAATTAACATGCTCTCCAGTGCCTTTTGCACAAGGTACTGTATCTTCAACTCATTCAGTCCAAGATAAGCCTATTAATTAAGCTTTAGTCTACAGGTGCAGTCTACACAGATGTAATCTTCCGCTCGGAGCTAACTGAAAACTTGCAGATGGTCCCTGGGTTTAGCACTTTTTTCACAACATGGCAAAGATGCGGTCTGTGCTCCAGGTAGAAGGAGAGAGTTAATTCACTAATCAAGTCAACAAATATTTTTTGAGTGCCTTCTTGATGCTCAGCGAGGTGCTGGTGTTGTAAGGGATGCCTGATGAGGAGAGAGCTTACATCTTTAATGAGGAAACATGACTCATATCACAAGCCGCGTGGTCCATGGACAGAGAACAGCATCTGGAATCTGGCAGACCTGCTTTAAAAATCCAGTTCCACAGCTTGAAATGGCATGACCTTGAACTTTTTATTTCACCTTGTAGACACCTAGTTTCTCTATATTAAAACAGGGTGTTAATACCTTTAAGACTGTTGCATTAGCAATAACATTTGTAGAGCACCTGACCCATCAGAGGCACTCCAGAAATACTGTTATAAGATGGAATATTATATATATTATAATTTAGCCCTTAACAAAAGTTATGCAAATGCTCAGAGACTGGAGGGAACAATGCTGGCTAGAAGAATAGGGAAATGTTGAGCATAACTAAGGTAGAACTTTGAAATGACAGAATCAAATTGTTAGAAGGGATTTAAGATATGAACGGGTCCAACTGACTCAGTCTACCAAGGCAGAAACAGAGGCTCAGACATTGACTTGATCAAGCTAGTCAGGATCAGGGGCAAGATTGACTATACACGGAGCTCTGTTTGGGTAGCTAGTGTTATGTGATGTGGTGGTTCCCCAACCTGGTGGTGTGTTAGGATATCCTGTGAGGTTTTAATAAAATAGGCTTTTCAGATGCAAACTATTACACATAGGATGGATACACAACAAGGTCTTACTGTATAGCACAGGGAACTATATTCAATATTCTATGATAAACCATAATGGAAAAGAATATTTAAAAAAGAATGTATATATATGTACAACTGAATCACTTTGTTGTGCAGCAGAAATTAACACAACATTGTAAATCGACTATATTTCAATAAAACAATTTTTAAAAAATAAGAAAATAAAATAGGCTTTCAAGGGGGTCTGATTCAGGAGGGTTGGAGTGAGGCCCAGGAATATATTTTCTCAGTGTGTTCCCGGCTTGCAGATCAGCCCATTGGTGCAGCATAAGGAACACTCAGCTAATTGAAAACTTCAGTCCTAGTCTCAGGGTCCTGCTGTGTGACACAGGCAAGCTAACCTTTTGGCTCTTAGTTGTTTCATTTAAATCTTGAAGGGGTGGCCTTGGTTGAGGTTGCCTTCATATGAATGAAAAATATTGCCTTGCCATAAACCAAGGATGTTGCAGCCATCAGCCACTAGGACAGTGAGCCTGAGGGAACTTGGGATGGAAACAAAGAGCGTGTCTGCCATCAAACCCTCAGCCACTGCAGCTACCCCCATTGGTGCACCCTGAGGGGACTCAGGATGGGAAAGAACAGGATACTGGCCCTAGCTAGCTGAGGTGCATATCAAAATGAATGATTTTAATGAGCCCAGACTTTTCCATCTTCCCATTCATAGAAAAGTGCTAACTCCGTTAATTTGAGATAGCTGGTTTTCTTTCATTAACGGTAATCTTTTGATGTTCCGACTAGCTGGCCTTTGTTGCAAAACTCCTATATATCCTGGCTCCTCCCTGACCTCTTGAGAGCAATCTCTCAGAGCTATCTGAAAGGCTGCCTCCCGGGCTTGAGTCCTCAGAAAGCCTGTCAAATAAAACATAATTCTCAACTTTTAGGTTGTGCATGTTTTTCAGTCAACACTCGTCACCTTAACACTGGTCATCTCTTATAATCATTCCATTCCATGACACCACTTCAGCTCAAGCTAAGACAGAAGGATGGTTAAGATCTGGCTTGGAGGGGAGGGGAAGGCTAACAGGAATATAGCGGGAAGGTGGGGCCATGAGATGAGCCTGGCTGGGGAGGAGGTTTCCCGTGGGGCAGGAGAGGGAGGCTTGGTCACGTGGCTCGAAGAGGGCCTCAGTACCAAGAGCTCTGTGGGGTGGGTATGTTGCAGGAAGGGGGACTCCTTCCAGGGCCCGAGAGTGGGCTCTTGTCAAACACTTGGAAATGAATTGTCCGAGGAGACACATGTACTGATAAAGCAAAAGACTTTATTGGGAAGGGGCACCCGGGTGGAGAGCAACAGGGTAAGGCAGCCCAGGAGAACTGCTCTCCACGTGGCTTGCAGCCTCAGGTTTCATGGTAATGGGGTTAGTTTCCGGGTTGTCTCTGGCCAATCATTCTGCTTGGCATGTAGCTGGTCTGACTCAGGGTCCTTCCCGGTGGTGCGTGCATCTCTCAGCCAAGATGGATCCAGCGTGAGGGTTTCTGGGAGGTTGGCAGGGCATGTTGTCTCCTCCCTCCTCCTTTCGGCCCCTCCCAAATTCTCCTGGTTAGCTTTCCTCGGCAGCACTGCATTCTTCATCGCGACCTCCTGATGAGTTCCTTCAAGTGGTTATCATCATGCCTGGTCAAGGTGGGCGGTTTCCGTCAACAGTTCCCAAACAGGTATGAGCTTTAGACCTCATTTTATAGAGGAGCACTTCCCAAACTGTGTTCTGTGGAACAAGAGGCCTTTGAGATGCTCTGAAAGAGACATCTGTGTTAAGTTCGGGAGAGGCTACACTCTATATCCTGGTCTAGAAGATTCACGATGCATATTGAGAGCTCTGAGGAGTCTGATTCTCTTTACCTAGTCTGGCATGTTTCAAATTCATTTCATAATAGGGCCCTTCAAAAACAACCTAGTAACTAGTGTTCCGTAGAACACAATTGGGAGAGACACTGTCCTAGAAAAGAGGGAGTCATTATAAATTTTGTACTCAGTTTTAGAGAACTTTTAGAGGAATCTGGGGAAGTGCTCATTAGGAAGAACACTTCAGAAGAGCAGGAAATGCACTGGAATTTCTCAATTTAGAGAAGAGAAGCCTTATGCAACACATTTTTAGTTACATGAATTGGTATAATGAGGGACATGATTGTTCTTCGTATTTGCTGAGAATCAAGTCAAGAGTAATGGGCTTAAGAGTTAAGCCTAGAGATTCAGGAGGAAGAAAAGGGAAATCTTTCTGATAAGGGATATAAACTAGAACAGTATATCTTGGGAAATCATGTAATTTACAGCATCTCATCCATTTCATGCAATAAAATCAGAGGACAGCCTAAATAACAATGCAAGTCCCCAGTATTTTCTTCTCTGTCCTTTGATATTCAGGGATCCCTGCACTTCCATGGGAACCACAGAGCACCCTAGCCATCGAAGCAAATATCTAGCAGCTTACAGAACCATATATTTGAGAAGAATCCAACATCTGGTCCAACTTCCCGCCAAAGCAAGAATATTTTCTGCAACACTCCTGTCCCATGGCCTTCAGGAATATGTTGGGAACAACTCCAGTGCCTGTGAAATCATTACTTTTCTAGGCAGCTCATTTCATTTATGGATGGCTTAAATTGTGAGGAAGCTTGGCCTTACCATGAACCAAAATAGGTTTCATTGCATCTTACACATTTCAAAGCTAGTTATTGGTGTTGGAGCTCCACAGATATGCTTGTTATTTTTTCCTATGTGAAGACCATTCAGATGTTCAAAGACAAGTATCATATCTGTACTAATCCTTCTTTAAGACAAATAGTCCAAGTCCTTCAGCCATTTCTCTTAACAGTCTCTAGAATATTCACCATTTATCCAGAGAATATGAGTTGATCATCACAAACTACAGCTGGGTTATGACCTCTTTGTATCTGGGCAGAGTCTTCCTGCAGAGATACCATGTGTGCAGAGCAAGTCCCAGGGCAAGATGGAGCATTCAGACCAGTCCAGCACATCTGGAGCTCTGGGCTGGCAGATACATGGGATCAAGAGGCCATACAAAGAGACCCACCCCAATGGAAAAAAGTGTTGATGAGTTTGGTAGGATAATGGACTCTTAGGAAAGGGCATCATGAGAGGGCATTAGGAGCTAGAAGGAGTTAGATCTATAGTTTTTCTAAGTCACTGATACAAGAGCCCAAACTGCTTTGTTAACCATATTAAAATGTGAAGATGCAGGACATGTCACAGCAGCCTCCTGTATCATGTCTTCCCAGCAGTTATACCATTGTTATTGGGCACAGGGGAGGAGGTTTCCAGGGGTACCGTATTCGGGAGTGTATGTGAGGCATCCCTGTGGTGGTGGGCAGGGATGACTCAGTGACTCAAAGAAATACTGTTCATGACTCTTACAGGGACCATTTCCAACCCCCAGACCTCACCAGCCTGGAAGTACAAGCTAGACTTTATTTATTTGTTCAATTCTTTCCTCCTTCCAATAAAGAATTGTGTCAGTCAGTTTTTCTTGTCCAGCAATCATGTCATACAGTTAACAAAAATACTTTTTTCACACAAACCACTAACAAGTTCTTCCTCATATTGCAGTAAATTCTTTGAGTCTAAATGTAGGATTTTACATTTGTCTCAGCTACATTTAATATTATTTATATGACCTTATTGATATTTTTAAGATAGTTTTTTTTCTGAAGTGCTAGGTTTTCCTCTTTTCTTGGAGTCATCTTCACTTTTGATAAACAAGCTTTCTATTCTTCCTCAAAGCCTTGGAACATGCCCATCAGACAGGAATCAGAGAGTTTTGTGGCATGCTACTAGAGACTTCTCTTGAGTGAGACCCCAGCCCTTTAATCAACTCTTTGCATTAAAATGTCCAGCCAGCTATGCATTCACAGAGTAGGACTATTTTCCAGTGTGTATTTCTCCATCTTGTTCACAGGGAAATCAAGAAAGACTATTGAAATGCTTTACTTAATTCAAGATACATTATGCTATAGTTTAAATTTTTAATCCTCTTTGATATGCATGAGAATTTGGTCTTGACGGAAAACCGAAAGTATATTCTACCAGACAAAGACTTTACTGCCGCTGGGTGATGTAGGTCTTTCCCTCTCTGTCGCAGGTATGCCCGACAATTCATTGGGTACCAAGCAACGACTGCCTGTTACAGCATCGAGTTCAAACTCTTTAAGCCGTTTACAAGACCTTAACTAGCTGGCTTAGCTTTCAAGCCTTGTCTTTCTGTGTTTTCCCCTCATGCTCCAATTATCTTAATAGGTCATCCTTTCTAAACTTCTGGCAATTGACACCTTGCCTCCACTTCCTGGAAACTCTTCCCCCTTCATTTTGTTTGACTGTCCCCTACTCATCCTTTGGCTTAGATCTAACTTCTTGAGGAAGCCAGTCTCGATCCCCCCAAGGTTGGAATAGCTATCTTTCCCACATTCTCCTTCCCATCCCAGGCTTCCCCATGTGGTAGCACTTGCCACTCAGGTGACCTTCCTTGTGGACTTCTCCCACATGGCCTTAACTCCTTGAGAGCGGGGACTGTGTCTGGTGCATAGCAGGCTCTCAGGGAATCCATTAAAAACTCCAGTCTGTGAGCTCCTAAGGCACGAAGGCACGGAGTATTCTGAAAGATCTCAAGGTCTTTTGCCAGTGTTTGGAGGTTGGCCTTGAGCATGTCATTGTCTTTTCTGGGCTTCGGGTTCTTTGTCTGTGAAATGAAGGTGATGTCTAAGGCTCTAAGCTGACATAAAGAACGTTTGACTGCAAACAAGGAGTTCTGACCTGGATCTGCCGAGAGACTTGGAAAGGTATTTAACCCATTCATTCTCTGAATCTCAGTTTTTTTGTTAGATAAAGAGGCTGAAGTCTACTCAGTGGAAGAGTCAGAGACAGACAGGTGCTGTCGAGGAAGTCACTTCACGCCTCAGTTTCCTTATTTACAAATGCCTCCTTACATGGCAGCATCCTGGTGAGGACTAAGTGAGTTAACCTTAGTAACGAGGGGAGAGAGTAAAAATACACTGAAAAGCAACTCTGTGTTAAGTGCATTCATAACGTCATAGCATTTTATCCTCGCAACAACCTACACGGTAGGTTTTATAAATCTCCATGTTATAGAAGGAAGAAATAGTTCAAGGTCATGCTGTTTGTAAATGGCAGGACCGGCTTCCCAATGTGACTGCAAAGCCCATGCCTGTCCCATTTCACTCTGCGGCTCCTCCTTTTTTCAGAGCTCAGCACGGGGCCTGGCACGAAGCCTCTCTCCACCTTTCCAGGTCTAAGTCTGGTTGGAGGATCTGCTCCAGCCCCAGGAAGGAGCTGGAGCTAACAGGAGGCTCTCTGGCCTGCAGATGGAGGAAGGTCTGGCCGTAGCTGCCTGGCACTGTTGGCCTGGCTGGCTTGGAGCCCTGCTCACGAACTCTCTCCAGAGTGGGGGCAGCGGGCACAGAGGTGTCCAGACTGTGTTCATGGTTTATAAAAAGCCATCAGGAGCACCGTCCTGGGACTGCAGCCATTTATCTGCACTTTTTCCTTGTAAAATGTTACTGACTGTTTTACACCAAGGGCAGTTTATCCTGAATGGGATGTACAGGCATTCAATTCACCTCTACTTTTTGCCAGCTCTGCTCTTTTCCCCCCTTGCTTCTGAAGTTATATATGGTTCTGAGAGAGGAAACCATTTTCTCTCTGAGGGGGGAACAAAAAGAGCTGACAGCTTTAAAGAGAAACCTTCCAGCATAGGAAAGAACATTTGGTTGGAGAGATAATGTCTTTGTTTTTCAGAATGGAATCCTGCTTCAAGGGAGATTCCATTCTTCTCAAATTGATCCCATTTCTGGTCAGATGCTGAGAACCTTACAGAGATGATCTGTATCAGTGTACCTGGGGAGCGGGAAAAGGAGGAGAGATGTGATCAGGTCCATTGTTCAAATGGGAAAATGGAAGTTCAAAAAGAGGTGAAATCACTTAAGACCACAAGGGGAGTCTGCTAGGGCAAATGGGGGTTCATCACAGAGAAACAGAGAGGGAGCACATCTGAAGAAGATGTTTCCCCTCTTGCACCCCCAAACCCTCACTCGTCTCAGGAACTTCTCCCCCAGTTCGTGAGACTTAATACTCTTCTCAGCCTGCAGGTGAGGAGACTGAGTTTCCGTGACATTAGTGATTGGCTGAAAGTCCCACACTTCATTATTGCAAAGCGAGCCTCACGCCTAAACCTTCCACCCTCCAGCTGCTTTCATCAGTAGTCACCACGCGCCTGCCCTGCTTTTGCAGAGAATCTAAATCTAATGGATTGCTGCTGCAGAATGCCAGGATATTTGATTTCATAGAAAAGAATAATGGGGTTCAGGTGAACGAACGCCCTCTTCTGTTGATTCTCTTTGGAACAAGGCTTCACTTTATTGTCCTTTCACTTCCCGTTAGTTCTAGCTAAAGTGATTCCATAATGACATATAAACCCAAACATGAGTAATTGATGGCAGCCTCAGGAGCTTGAGCAGGATAAAACCAGACTGACTGGAATCTCCAGGGTGAAGAATTAACATTTATTGGTTTAGTGAAATGAATTTATGTCCCAATAAAGTCAGTTATGGACTAGGCAGTGATTTAATGAGATGCCTTCTGTAAAGAGAGCAAATATGAACTTCTGGGCCTGGGTTAGATTGTAACCGATATGCCACCTACGAAACCAGGTTTTCAGAAATCTTCAGAAAATGTATTTGGCTTCCTTAATCCATGAAATTTGTGTTTAACCCATTCTGTCCATAGAGTGGAAAGTTGGAGAGAAATTGAATCAGCCTCTCTAAAAGCATAAATGGTACATTTGCTCATGATCAGGACTGTGAACGCTTTTGGAAGCTTGAAGAAGGAAGACGAGGACACATGCCACCATCAAAGAGAAGAAATACTGACTCTAGAGATGCGTGATACCCTTTGAGTCCAGAGGGTTCTTGCTCTGGGTCTGCTGGGTGAAGGGGAGGAGGATGAGCAGAGGGAATGAAAATCCACTGTGCCATCGCTGGAGGTGGAGCTGTAAGCAGAGAAGGACATCCTGGGTTACTGTGCCTGGGCCATTGGACAGAGCGCATGTGCAAGTTGATCCCTGCATCCACTGACCTCTTTGCTTCTTTGTCAACAGAACTGAGGACTTGGTTTTTTTTTAATGATAAAATTCTCAGGGCAGAAACCTCAGCGTCATCTTGACTCTTTCTTTTGTATCCCATATTGAATCCAACAGGAAATCCCATAGGCTCTCCTTCCAAAATAGGATCTAGGCACTTCTTACCGTCTCCACTGCTACCTTGCTTGTTCGGCCGTTACCCTGTCTTTGCCGGGGTCACTTTAACGGCATCCTAGTTGGTCTTCTTACTCCTATTTCTGATTCTCCCTCCCAACACCCACACATACATTTACAATCTGGTCTTAACACAGCAGTGGGAGGGGGATGCTTTCAGAATTAAAGTTGGATCCTGCCTCCTCTCTGTTCCAATCTGCCGGTGACTTTCCATAGCACCCAGAGTAAAGTAAAAGCCATTATAACGACCTACAAAGTCCTACACAGCCAGGTCTTCTCCCACCTACCCACACCCTCTGACCTCATCCCCATCCACTACGTCCCTGGCTCTTCTGCTACAGTCTCACCAGCCTCCTTGCTGTTTCTTGAAGGCAGAAGGTGTTCTCCTGCCTTAGCACTTCTGCTTGAATCACGCTTCTCCCAAATATCCATGTGGCTCATTCCCTTATTAACGTCACGTTTTTGCTCACTCTCACCTTCTCAACTGATGCTCAGTGTGACTACCTTTTTCACACCGTAACCCCTCCAAGCCCCTCAAGGACTCCCGATCCTCCAGAACCAACTCTGTTTTTTTTCTAGAACACATTACTTTTTGATATGCTATCCAATTCTCTTATTTATTATATTTTTGTTTATTTTCTGACTCCCCATTTGAATGTACGCTCTACAAGGGCTGGAATCTTTCTGTTTTGTTTAGGACAGTGCCAGGCACAGTAAATGTTTGTTGAATGAATGAATGAGAAATCTGCTGAAAGGCATCCTAATATAGATTTAATACTGTTGTGAGAAGCAGGACTAATTCAATTTGTTCTCACAGTCTGACATTTTTTCAGCTTGATTTTTGTCATATGTTTTGCTTTTCACTCTGAAAAATAAGATATATTGAATTGGATGGTAGCTATATTTTCTATGAAGTTTTGAGATCATGTGCAAAAGAATTAAAATTAGATGAAGAAGATTTTTAATTGAGTAATTGATGTTAAATCCTATCTTATTGGGTCATATGAGAAATTTTGAAATCTGAAACTAAGTGGAATAGCATTAGGAAAAATGCACCCTCTTATAATGTCACCATTGACACTGACAAAATATTTGAGTGCCCACTGGGTGTAGAGCACTGTGGAAAAAAATAACCACACATTAAATGTGTGGCACACACATCTGGGCTGCTGTGAGGCCAGATGTTCTAGTTGTGGGAGTTTCGTGTTTCTGGTACTTCTAAATAGGGATGTGAGATTTTGTGCATTTAAATTAACTTTGTGAGGAGTAGTGCAGAAAGTGGTCAAGAGCAAAGAAAGCAGAGAGCAGATTGGTTGAAGCAGAAATATCCTGCAGCACTAGACATGATTATTTTTTTATTATACTTTATCAGACAAAACGTAGATCATAGTTGTCATCCTAATTCACATTTGTATAGCACTGTGCAGCTTACAAAGCACTTGGTTAAACTGGATCATCTCAAGTATATAGTCTCTGGGGAAAGGTTTGCCAAAACCATTGTGTCTCCCAGTGCAGTCAGCATGTAGAGTTCGGTCTTGCAGTCCCAGAGGTGAACGGTTCAATGTTGAGAGGGTGACTAGCAGCCCCCAAGGGGAGCCCACAACTGTGCGGCCAGCAGCCAGGCAGCCAGATGCATGGTGTTGTACTGAGAGCACAGACTCCATCGCCACGCTGCCTGGTTTCAAATCTGGGCTTGCCTCATTCTTGCTGTGATTCTTGGTGCCTCAGTTTCACCACCTGTAAAATGGGGTTAGTAAAAGTAGCACCTTACCGGGCTCCTATAAGAATTAAATGAGTTTATAAATGCAGAATGCTAAGAGCAATTCCCGGCACCTCTGGGATGCTTCCCACGCACGTCAGCTGTTAGTATCATGGGACAGTAAAAGCACCTGCCTGTTCCTCATCTCTTCCTCAATTTTTCGGTCAGAGTGTTGGAAAATTTCTCCTTGGAGTCCTTTCTTTGGATATATAATTTTAACATTGTTGAGGAATAGAACCTATGAGAATCAGATGAAAAGTGTGGACAACAGATATATTCACAAGTATATACAATTTTGCCTATAATTTTAGGGGGTTTATAAATTCCTGAGGTCCAGGTCAAGAATCTCCAGGTTAGGGTATTCTGGTTCTAGATTAAGTGGTCCTGGTTGAACCATCCCATTAAGCCACTGATGCCTGGACCCACGCTGGTATGAGTTATTTGACCTGTCATATCTAGAAGGGCTTCTGGTGTATCTCCCCAGGGATAGGCAGGAACAGCTTGGAGTAGATAGAGAAGACAGAGACAATGGAACAGGTGTCTCCAAAGACCAGCTTTCCCAGCATAATCACTCTCCTGGGACGCTCTCCTCACCACCTTCCAGCTGCCTTGCTCTCCTCGGAAGCCAGGGAAAGCCTGACACTCCTGAAATGAGTGCAGTCATTTCTCCCTGGGGGCAGCCAGCTGCTGAGAAGCCCTGAGAGGAAGAGGGACATTACAGTGAAAATGAAGGTCTGAGCAGATCATAGCATGGGCTGGAGAGTGATCTGACAGAGTTATACCCAGAAGCAGAGCTGTGTCATTGGATGTCAATACATGTATTTCAAAACACAGTCTCCAGCTATCCCAACTTCCCAGAGACATGAAAAAGAATCATTCAGTATGAAAGCTTGTTAGATCTCAAAGAAAGCATGCTGGTGCCTTCCAAGGACAGAGCAGGAATATGGAGTCATAGAGCTGCACAATATGGGATGTCTTTTTAAAAAAATTTTTATTCTATATTGGAGTAGAGTTGATTAACAATGTTGTGTTCATTTCAGGTGCACAGCAAAGTGATTCAGTTATACATATACACGTATCTATTCTTTTTCAAATTCTTTTCCCATTTAGGTTATTACAGGATATTGAGCAGAGTTCCCTGTGCTATACAGTAGGTCCTTGTTGGTTATCTATTTTAAATATAGCACTGTGTACATGTCAATCCCAAACTCAATATGGGATGTCTTTGACGCCTTTTCCCATCACAGCTGGAGGGGTCTTGAGACTTCTCCTTTGTGGCTCTTCCTCTTCTGCAGCTTCTGAGGGTGGGGAGGGGTGGTGTGATGGGCAGCGTTTGGCTTGCAGAGGTAGCGGCCCATAGTTTGGGCCCAGATCCTCTCTGTGGAGAAAAATGCTGATTCTCCATATTTTCTTGGCGGCTAAAAGAGGATAATAAAAGCTTCCCCCCACCTCCGCTTCTTGGGGACTTGGTGAAGATTAATTAGATGTTGCCCAGGAAGTTTTTTAAGCTCTGGCAGAAGAAGGTGCTAAGCATTATTTCTAAAGTTAACTTCTTTAACCCATTCCATGAAGTAGGGATCTCCACTCCTGAATTGGAGTCTGGGTTGATACCATCCATTCTCCAAAGTAAAAGGGCAGCTGAGTGCTGGTGGTGGTCATGGGGCTTTGATGATAGTGATCAATTTAATCCATTCGATTTAAATGGGAAACTTTTTATGAACTGTGGGTGCTGGTGGAACATACCTGCGAGAGAGAAACAGATTTGGCCTTGGGCCAGAGTAGGCAGGACCCTGGCTGAGATGTCTTGTCTTAGGGGTTGGTGAGGAAGGGAAGGGGCATGATGATTGAGACTGGGCCTGCCAGATACCCCAAGATGGGAGATTCTGCCTGGGTCCTGCAAGGCAGAGGGACAGACAGAAACACCTTGGCTCAGAAAAGTCAACTCTCTTTCTTGGCCAGACCAATTGTCTAAGTCCAGAAGGAAGCCTGTGGGTGGCGCAGTTGTATCCCAAGTTATCCCAGGGTGCGGTGAGGCCCTGTGTGAGAAGGGTCGTCTTATGAGTGCCTTCTTGGATGGTCTTCTACACTTCCAGAGTGAAGCATAATCAGATATCTGTTCTAAACAGAGGACAAGGTCTTCAATCAAGAAAATTTTCATGTATTCATTTAATAAATATTTACTGGGCATCTACAATTAATCATAGTTTTAAGTACTGGGGATACAGCTATGATCAAGATAATCAAGGTCCCTGTTTCCAAGGAACATACATTCTGGCAGGAGAATTAGTCCATACACAAGTTAAACAAATTCCCCTATTTGTCTACACCAGAATGTAAGCTCTACAAGGACAGGGTTTTCAAATTTTTAAAAAATCTGTTTTGTTCATTGCTGTATTCTCAGCACCTAGAATAGGACCTGATAGCTAGATTTTAGATGCTCAAGTATTTGCTAAATAAAGGAATGAAAAAGATAATTTCAGATACTGGTAAGGACAGTGAAGGAAATGTATTGTCAAAGTGTAGGTGGGAGATGAAGATGGGGTAAGCAAGAGGTGGAAGAGGTAAGGTCTTGCAGGCTTTGGTAAGAGTTTGGGTAAGAGCAGTGGGTTTTAAGCACAGGAAATATGCAATTTAGTTTACATTTTAAAAAGACCTTCTGAGTGCTGGTGGAGAATGGACAGGAAGTGGAGAGCAGAGCAGGGAAACCAGTTAGAAAACTGTTCTGGTGTTATAGACCAGAGGTGGTGATGGCTTGCCCTAGGCAGATAGCTGGGGATGTGATGAGAAGCAGTCAGGGTCCAGATGTGTCTTGGAGGTGGAACCAGTGGGATTTGTTGATGGAATGAGTGTGGGGACTTGGCAAAGAGAAGAGTCAAAGATGACTCTGGGAGGTTTACCTCTGTGAGTAAATAGACGATGGTGCCATTAACTAAGGGGTGAATACTGAGGATTCTGGAATGCTGGTCCCAGAGGTGGGTGAGATTGGGCAGCGTGGGGGTGAGAAACCCCTAAAGTTAGTTCTTTGGGGACGTGTATTGAGCACCTGAGGCATTTTGGCCAGACTTGCAGAAGAGCAGCAGGAGAAGGGTTGGGTGTGCACTTCACAGGGCTGAGTAAGATCTAAACTTTGGAATCATATAATTATTTTCAGCTTTATTGAGGTATAACTGACAAAATTGCAAGATATTTAAAGTGTACACTTTGATGATTTAATATCTGTATACATTGTGAAGGAATTCCTCTCATGTATTACTTGACACATTTGTCACCTTATTTATCTCTTCACTGTTTTATTTTTGTGAGAACAGTTAAGTTCTACTCTGTTAGCAGATTTCAATTATACAATACAGTGTTACCGATCATGGTCACCATGTTTTACATTAGGTCCTCAGACTTTATTCATCTTACAGCTGAAAATCTGTACCCTTTTACTGACTTGTCCCTATTTTCCCCACCCCCTGAACCCTGGCAACCCCTTTTATATTCTCTGTTTCCATAGTTTGACTTTTTAATTTAAGTTCCACATGTATGTGCTACGATGCAGTATTTGTCTTTGGCTTATTTCACTTAGCATAATGTCCTCAAGTTCATTCCATGTTGTTACAAATAGCAGAATTTCCTTCTTTCTCATGGTTGAATTATATTCCATTATATATAAATGTACACACACACACACACACACACACACACACACACACACCAAATCTCAGGTTATTTCCTTATCTTGGCTGTATTGAATAATGCTGCAATGAACATGGGAGTGCAGATATCTCTTTGAGATTCTGTTTTCATTGCCTTTGGATATATGTCCACAAGTGAGATTTCTGGATAATATGTCATTCAATTTTTATTTTTTGAGGAACCTTCATACAGTTTTCCATAGTGGCTGCACCAATTTACATCCCCATCAACAATGCACAAGGGTTCCCTTTCTTCACATTCTTGCCAGCATTTGTTATTTCTTGTCTTTTTACTGACAGTCATTCAAACAGGTGTGAGGTGATATCTCACTGTGGTTTTGATTTGCATTTCCCTGATGGTTAGCGATATTGAGCAACTTTTCATTACCTATTGGCCATTTGAATATCTTCTTGGGAAAAAGTGTCTATTCAGTTCTTCTGCTCAGTTTTTAATTGGATTGCTTGGGTTTTTTTTGCTATTGAGTTGTATGAGTTCTTTATATATTTCGGATATTAACTCCTTATCAGATATATGATTTGCAAATATTTTTCGCATTCTATACGCTGCCTTTTCATTTGTTGATGGTTTCCTTTGCTGTTCAGAACCTTTTTAGTTTGATATAGTCCCACACTTGCTGATTTTTGCTTAAGTTGTCTTTACTTTTGATGTCAAATCCAAAAAAAAAAAAATCACTGCCAAGATCAATGTCAAGGAACTTACTCCCCATGTTTTCATCTAAGAGTTTTCTGGTTTCAGGTCTTACATTCAAGTCTTTAATCCATTTTGAGTTGATTTTTGTGTATGGTAGGGGTCCAGTTTCTTTCTTTTGCATATGGCCATCTAATTTTCCCAAAATCATTTATTGAAGAGACTTTCCTTCCCACATTGTATGTTCTTGGCTCATTTGTCATAAATTAATTCACCATAAGTGTATGAGTTTATTTCTGGGCTCTCTATCTGTTCCATTGGTATATATGTCTGTTTTTATGCCAATATCACACTCTTTTTACTATAACTTTGTAACATAGTTTGAAATTAGAAAGTGAGATGCTTCCAGGTTTGTTCTTCCTTCTCAAAATTGCTTTAGGGTTTTTTGTGGATCCATACACATTTTAAGATTGTTTTTTCTATTTATGTGAAAAATGCCATTAGAATTTTGATAACAATTGCCTTGAATTTGTAGATTGCTTTGGGTATTATGGATATTTTAACGATCCAAGAGCGATCCATGATATTTGATTCCATATGATATATGACTCCAATCCATGAGCATAAAATATTTTTCCATTTATTTGTCTTCAATTTCTTTCATCAATGTCTTATAAGTTACATTATTCAGATCTTTCACTTCCTTGGTTTAAGTTTTTCCTAAGTATTTTATTCTTTTTAATGCAGCTGTAAGTGGGATTGTGTCCTAAATTTCTCTTTCTGTTAGTTATTATTACCATATAGAAATGTAACTGATTTTTGAATATTAATTTTTTATCATGCAACTTCACTGAATTCATTTACTAGTTCTAACAGTTTTTTTGTGACATCTTTATATGTATAACACCAGGCCATCAGCAAATAGAGATAATTTTACTTCTTCCTTTCCAATTTGGATAATTTTTATTTGTTCTTCTTACTTAATTCCTCTGGCTAGATCTTCCATTACTATGTGGAACAAGAGTTGTGAGAGTGGGCATCCTCGTCTTGTTCCTGATCTTAGAAGAAAAGTTTTCATCTTTTTTACCATCGAGTGTGATGTTAGCTGTGGGTTATATAAAGATCATATATGGCCTTTATTATGCCGAGGTACATTCCCTCTATACTCACTTTGTTTAGAGCTTTTATTATTGAATTTTGTTAGATGCTCTTTCTACATCTGTAGAGATGCTCACATAATTTTTATCCTTTATTTTTTTAATGTGGTTTATCACATTATTGATTTGCAGATGTTGAACCATTCTTGCATCCCTAGAATAAATCCCAATTGGTCATTGCATATGATTATTTTAATGTACTGTTAAATTCATCTTGCTAATATTTTTTTGAGAACTTTTGGCATCTATATTCATCAAGGATATTGGTCTGTCACTTTCTTTTCTTATAGAGTCCTTGTCTGGTTTTGTCATTAGGGTAATGCTGGTCTCATAAAATGAGTTTGGAAATATTCCCTCCTCTTCTATTTTTGAAGGAGTGTGAGAAGTATTTGTATTAATTCTTCTTTAAATATTTGGTAGTCCATCTGGTCCTGGACTTTTCTTTGTTGGGAGACTTTTGGTTAATGATTCATCTCCTTATGAGTAATTGATCTGTATAGTTTTCTATTTCTTCATGACTTGGTCTTGTTAGGTTGTATGTCTCTAGAGATTTATCCATTTCTTCTAGGTTGTCAAATTTGGGGAGTATATTTGTTCATAGTAGTCTCTTATGATCCTTTGTTTCTGTGTAGTATCAGTTGTGATGTCTCCTCTTTCATGTATAATTTTATTCATTTGAATCCTTTCTCTTTTATTCTTGGCAGGTTTAGCTAAAAGTTTCTATTTTGTTTGTATTTTTTTTAAAGCTTTTAGTGTCATTGATCTTTTCTTAGAATTTTTAAATATTTAGACACTAAAGTTTCTTAGATATCCTTTAGGGATTTTTAAACCAAAGGGCTTAACTTCCTCTCTCTGCTTTTATTTTATTTTTAATTTTAATATCTCTATTGGAGTATAATTGCTTTACAATGTTGTGTTACTTTCTGCTGTACAACAAAGTGAATCAGCTATATGTATACATATATCCCAATATCCACTCCCTCTTGAGCCTCCCTCCCACCCCTCTAGGTCGTCACAAAACATTGAGTTGATCTCCCTGTGCTATGCAGCAGCTTCCCACTAGCCATCCATTTTACATTTGGTAGTGTATAGATGTCAGTGCTACTCTCTCACTTGGTCCCAGCTTACCTTTCCTCCCTTGCTTCCTCAAGTCCGTTCTCTACGTCTGTTCTTTATTCCTGCCCTACCACTAGGTTCATCAGTACCTTTTTTTTTAGATCCTGTGTGTGTGCATTAGCATACAGTATTTGTTTTTCCTCTTTCTGACTTACTTCACTCTGTATGACAGACTCTAGGTGCATCCACCTCACTACAAACAACTGTTTTGTTCCTTTCTATGGCTGAGTAATATTCCATTGTATATATGTGTCACAAATTCTTTATCCATTCATCTGTTGATGGACATTTAGGTTGCTTCCATGTCCTGGCTTTTGTAAATAGTGTGGCAGCAAATATTGTGGTACATGTATCTTTTTGAATAACGTCTTTTTCAGGGTATATGCCCAGTAGTGGGATTGCTGGGTCACATGGTAGTTCTATTTTTAGTTTTTAAGGAACCTCCATAATGTTCTCCATAGTGGCTCTATCAATTTACATTCCCACCAACAGTGAAAGAGGGTTCCCTTTTCTCCACACCCTCTCCAGCATTTATTGTTTGTAGATTATTTGAAGATGGCCATTCTGACTGGTGTGAGGTGATACCTCACTGTGGTTTTGATTTGCATTTCTCTAATGATTAGTGATGTTGAGCATCCTTTCATGTGTTTTTTGGCAATCTGTATGTCTACTTTGGAGAAATGTCTATTTAGGTCTTCTGCCCATTTTTGGATTGGGTTGCTTGTTTTTTTGATATTGAGCTGCATGAGTTGTTTGTATATTTTGGAGATTTATCCTTTGTCATTTGCTTCGTTTGCAAATATTTTCTCCCATTCTGAGGGTTCTCTTTTCATCTTGTTTATGGTTTCCTTTGCTGTGCAAAAGTTTTAAGTTTCATTAGGTCCCATTTGTTTATTTTTGATTTTATTTCCATTACCGTAGGAGGTGCATCACAAAAGAACTTGCTGTGTTTTATGTCATAGAGTGTTCTGCCTATGTTTTCCTCTAAGAGTTTTATAGTGTCTGGCCTTATATTTAGGTCTTTAATCCATTTTGAGCTTATTATTCGGGGTCTTTTGTGTTTCCATACAAATTGTAAATTTTTTTGTTCTAGTTCTGTGAAAAATGCCATTGGTAATTTGAGAGGGATTGCATTGAATCTGTAGATTACTTTGGATAGTATAGTCATTTTCACAATGTTGATTCTTCCAATCCAAGAACATGGTATATATTTCCATCTGTTTGTATCGTCTTTGATTTCTTTCATCATTGTCTTAGAGTTTTCTGCTTACAGGTCCTTTGCCTCCTTAGGTAGATTTATTCCTAGGTATTTTATTCTTTTTGTTGCAATGGTAAATGGGAGTGTTTCCTTAATTTCTCTTTCTGATTGCTTGTTGTAAGTGTCTAGGAATGCAAGAGATTTCTGTTCATTAATTTTGTATCCTGCTACTTTACCAAATTCATTGATTAGCTCTAGTAGTTTTCTGGTGGCATCTTTAGGATTTTCTATGTATAGTATCATGTCATCTGCAAACAGTAACAGTTTTACTTCTTCTTTTCCTGTTTGGATTCCTTTAATTTCTTTTTCTTCTCTGATTGCCGTGGCTAAAACTTCCAAAGCTATGTTGAATAATAGTGGTGAGAGTGGGCACCCTTGTCTTATTCCTAATCTTAGAGGAAATGCTTTCAGTTTTTCACCATTGAGAATGATGTTGGCTGTGGGTTTGTCACATATGGCTTTTATTATGTTGAAGTATGTTCCCTCTATGCCCACTTTCTGGAGAGTTTTTATAATAAATTGGTGTCGAATTTTGTCAAAAGCTTTTTCTGCATCTACGGAGATTATCATATGATGTTTAATCCAACAATTTGTTAATATGGTGTATCACAGTGATTGATTTGCATATATTGAAGAATCCTTGCATTCCTGGGATAAACCCCACTTGATCATGGTGTATTATCCTTTTAATGTGCTGTTGGAGTCTGTTTGCTAGTATTTTGTTGAGGATTTTTGCATCTATATTCATCAGTGATATTGGCCTGTAATTTTCTTTTTTGTTTTTAGTATCTTTGTCTGGTTTTGGTTTCAGGGTGATGGTGGCCTTGTAGAATGAGTATGGGAGTGTTCCTCCCTCTGCAATATTTTGGAAGAGTTTGAGAAGGATAGGTGTTAGCTCTTCTCTAAATGTTTGATAGAATTCACCCGTGAAGCCATCTGGCCCTTGGCTTTTGTTTGTTGGGAGATTTTTAATCACAGTTTCAATTTCAGTGCTTGTGACTGGTCTGTTCATGTTTTCTATTTCTCCCTGGTTCAGTCTTGGAAAGTTGTACTTTTCCAAGAATTTGTCCATTTCTTCCAGGTTGTCCATTTTATTGTTATATAGTGGCTTGTAGTAGTCTTTCATGATCTTTCGTATTTCTGTGGTGTCAGTTTTTACCTCTCCTTTTTCATTTCTAATTCTGTTGATTTGAGTCTTCTCCCTTCTTCCTGCTGATGGTTTATCAATTTTGTTTATCTTCTCAAAGAACCAGCTTTTTAGTTTTATTGATCTTTGCTCTTGTTTCATTCATTTCATTTTCATTTATTTCTGATCTGATCTTTATGATTTCTTTCCTTCTGCTAACTTTGGGTTTTTCTTTGCTCTTCTTTCCCTAATTGCCTTAGGTGTAAGTTTAGGTTGTTTGAGATTTTTCTTGTTTCTTGAGGTAGGATTGTATTGCTATAAACTTCCCTCTTAGAACTGCTTTTGCTGCATCCATAGATTTTGGGTCATTGTGTTTTCATTGTCATTTGTTTCTAGGTATTTTTTGACTTCCTCCTTGATTTCTTCAGTGATCTCTTGGTTGTTTAGTAGCATATTGTTTAGCTTCATGTGTTTGTATTTTTTAGTTGTTTTCCATGTAATTGATATCTAGTCTCATAGCACTGTGGTCTGAAAAGATACTTAATATAATTTCAGTTTTCTTAAATTTACTGAGGCTTGATTTGTGACCTAAGTTGTGATCTATCCTGGAGAATGTTCCATGTGCACTTGAGAAGTAAGTGTATTCTGTTGTTTTTGGATGGAGTGTCCTATAAATATTAATTAAGTCCATCTGGTCTAATGTGTCATTTAAAGTTTGTGTTTCATTATTTATTTTCTGTTTGGATGATGTGTTCATTGGTGTAAGCTGGGTGTTAAAATCCCCTGCTGTGATTGGGTTACTGTTGATTTCCCCTTTTATGGCTGTTAGCATTTGCCTTATGTATTGAAGTGCTCCTATGTTGAGTGCATAGATTCTTACAATTGTTATATATTCTTGGATTGATCCCTTGGTCATTATATAGTGTCCTTCCTTTTCTCTTTTAATAGTCTTTATTTTAAGGTCTATATTGTCTGATATGAGTATTGCTACTCCAGCTTTCTTGTGATTTCCATTTGCATGGAATATCTTCTTCCATCCCCTCACTTTCAGTCTGTATGTGTCCCTGGGTCTGAAGTGGGTCTCTTTTTGACAGCATATATATGGGTCTTTTTTTTTTTTTTTTATCCATCCAGCCAGCCTGTGTCTTTTGGTTGGGACATTTAATCCATTTACATTTAAGGTAATTTTTAATATGTATGTTCCTATTACAATTTTCTTAATTGTTTTAGGTGTTTTTTTGTGGGTCTTTTGCTTCTTTTGTGTTTCCTGCCTAGAGAAGTTCCTTTAGCATTTGTTGTAAAGCTGGTTTGGTGGTGCTGAATTCTCTTAACTTTTGCTTGTCTATAAAGCTTTTGATTTCTCTGTCAAATCTGAATGAGATCCTTGCTGGGTAGAGTAATCTTGGTTGCAGGTTATTCCCTTTCATCACTTTAAATATATCTTGCCACTCCCTTCTGGCCTGTAGAGTTTCTGCTGAAAGATCAGCTGTTAACCTTATGGGGATTCCCTTGTGTGTTATTTGTTGCTTTTCCCTTGCTGCCTTTTAATATTTTTTCTTTGTGTTTAATTTTTGTTTGTTTGATTAGTATGTGTCTCAGAATGTTTCTCCTTGGGTTTATCCTGTATGGGACTCTCTGCACTTCCTGGACATGATTGATTCTTTCCTTTCCCATGTTGGGGAAGTTTTCAACTATAATCTCTTCAAATATTTTCTCAGACCCTTTCTTTTTTTCTTCTTCTTCTGGGATGCCTATAATTCGAATGTTGGTGCACTTAATGGTGTCCTAGAGGTCTCTGAGACTGTCTTCCATTCTTTTCATTCTTTTTTATTTTATTCTGTTCTGTGACAGTTATTGCCATCATTCTGCCTTCCAGCTCACTTATCCATTCTTCTGCCTCAGTTATTCTGCTTTTGATTCCTTTTGTAGTATTTTTAATTTCAATTATTGTGTTGTTCATTACTCTTGGTTTGCTCTTTAGTTCTTCTAGGTCTTTGTTAAATGTTTCTTCTGTTTTCTCTATTCTATTTCCAAGATTTTGGATCATCTTTATTATAATTACTCTGAATTCTTTTTCAGGTAGTTTGCCTATTTCCTCTTCACTTATTTGGTCTTGTGGGTTTTTATCTTGCTCCTTTGCTTGTAAGATATTTCTCTGTCTTCTCATTTTGTCTAATTTACAGTATTTGAGATCTCTTTTCTCCAGGCTGCAGGGTCATAGTTCCTCTTGCTTCTATTCTCTACCCCCAGTGGTGAGGTTGGTCCAGTGGCTTGTGTAGGCTTCCTGATGGGAGGGACTGGTGCCTGCGTTCTGGTGGTGGAGCTGAGTCTTTTCCCTCTGATGAGCATGGCCATGTCAGGTGGTTTGTTTTGGTGTGTCTGTGAGCTTAGTATGACTTTAGGTAGTCTGTGTGCTGATGGGTGGGTTTGTGTTCTTGCCTTGTTTTTTGTTTGGTCTGAGGCATCCAACACTGGGAGCTGCTGGTAGTTGGGTGGAGCTTGGTCTTGGATTAAGATAGTGGTTTCCGTGAGAGCTCTCAGCAATTAATATTACCTGGGGTTGGGAATTCTCTAGTGCTACAGCATCCTGGACTTGGTGTTCCCACCCCAGAGACTCAGGTCCGACTTCTTGTTGAGGGACCAAGACCCCACAAGTTGCTTGTCCCAGAAATAAAGGGGATTAAAAAAAAAGACTAACAAAACCCCAGACAAATGGTAAAAAGTAAAAACAAACAAACAGAAATGGAAATAAGGAAAGACACACAGACACAAAAGAAACAAAAACAGACCCAAATAAATCAAAAAGCAAGAGAACAAGCAGACGAACAGAAGAACCCAAGAACCAAATCAAACAATTAAAAAGAGAGCTGACAAAAACACAAAAACCAAAACCAAAGCAGAGTGCCAACTAAAGAATGAATCAAAGAAACAAAACAAACTGACAAAAATGATTAAAAAAAGAAAAGAAAAAGAGAAAGGGGAAAGAAGATAGAACAACAGAAAAGCAATGCAGAAATAGGAATATAAAAGAAAATAGAAAATATATTAAGGAAAAAAAGAGACAAAACTCCAGAGAAATGGTAAAAACAAAGTCAAACAAACAGAAACAGAAACGAGGAAACACACACATGTAAAAGAAACAAAAACAGAACCAAATAAAAGAAAAAGCAAGAGAACAACCCGACAAATAGAAGAACTCAAAAACAAAATCAAACAATTAGGATTAAAACTAACAAAAACACATAACCTAAAACCAAAACCGAAGCAGTGTGCCAACTGACGAATAAAGCAAGGAAACAGAACAAATAGATAAAAATAATTAAAAAATAATAAAGTAAAATAAAATAGTATAAAATAAAATAAAACAAAATAAAAAGTGAAAAAACACAGGACAACAGAAAAGCAAAGTAGAAATGAAAATATATATAGAAAAGGAAAATATATTAAAGGAAACAAAAAAAAAATAAGGGAAATGAACACAGAACAACAGAAAAGCAAAGTATAAATAGAAATATATATAAAAAAATATATATGTTATAAAACATAGAGACCCCAAAGACTAAATAAAAAAAAAACTAAAACAGCAACAAACAAAAAATAAAGAAAAAGAAATCAAAAAAAAAAAAAAAAGAAAAAGAAAAAAAGCCAGAACAACCAACAGAATGAATCAAAACATAATAAAATTAGTAGTAATAATTTTGTTTCCCTGGGGTCTCTGCTGTAAGTGAGCCACAACCCACCTCTGCCTCCCCAAGAGTCTCTCCTCTGTCTCTGGGCTGGTCTCTGGACCTGCTGTGGGCCCTGTGGGGGCCCCTCAGACTCTGATCTGGCCCAGTTTCTGTGTGTGCTGCCCCCCAAAGTCCACAGCTGCCAGAGCTAGACCATTTTCAGTTGTGGGAACACTCACTGTCTACGCAGATATTCCATAGATGGGATTTATCTGCAGCTTGTACAGCTGATGGAAAGATTTTCGATCTTCTTCCTTAGTCACCCCATACCAGGGGTTCAGCTTTGGTTTTATCCCCACCTCTGCATGTAGTCCACCCACAGGAGTCTGGTCCTGAGGCTCTCTGGGAGCTCTTGGGTCTGCCCCTGTGAGGACCAGGCACAGAAGTGGTATGACGGACTGGATTGCATGAGCCCCGGTGGTGCCAAATGCATAGGGAAGCCAGTGGCCAAGGGCACAGGAGATATGGCCCTAGTGAGGGCCTTTTCTGGTGCCTGGCATAAGGCACGTGATAGCCAGCTCTGAGTGTTTTTTTTTTAATTGTTCAGCAGCCGGCACACAAAAGCCAGCCCTGAGTGGGCTTCTTTTATTGTTGTTGGCAGGCACCAGCGTGTGGGGAGAGAGAAGCTACAATAGTGGCTCCTTCTGCTGTGTGTGACTCAGCAGTAGCACCTGCTTCCATGGCAGTCCAGTCTTCCTCCGTAGGCATTCCCTGCTGCAGATTTCCTCCCTCCCATCCCCCAGTCCGTCTCCCCACAGCCAACGGCAGTTCACTTTCTGGGCCTGTTCTCCAATCCCCACGCACCAGCTCCCAGCCTCTTTGCACACCTGTGAACACACATCCCAGTCTGGGGCATGTAGGGCTGTGGTATGGACCATCTGTGTATTTCTTGCTCTATCCCATCTGCCACAGATCGGCTGCTTCATCCTCTTCCAACAGCCTCAAATGCTTCCCTTCTGTCCCAGTCAATTTCCCCAATGGAGAGGGGGTTTCCCCATTGGAGAGAGTGTTTCCCCGAATTCAAGAATCTCTCCTCTGCTTCAGATTCCCCACCCTGGGGTCCAGGTCCCATCCTACTTCCTCTCCTCCTCTTTCTCCCTTCTTTTTTTCCATCCTACCCAGTTATGCAGGGATCTTTCTAGTCCTTTCTGGTGTCCAAGGTTTTCTGCTAGTTTTCAGCCAGTGTTCTGTGAAAATTGTTGCATCTATAGATGTATTCCTGATGCATCTGTGGAGAGAGATGAACTCCACGTCCACCTACTCCTCGACCATCTTGAATCTCTCCCTCTCTCTGCTTTCAAAAGACAAGGCACCTTTTCTTTAAGTGGAAAATTATTAAAACCTGACATATAAGATAATTGATTTCCTGACTCCAAGTCCAGATCTTGTATATTTGGCTGCACTTTTTCATGTCTGTCCAGATATGCTTACAAAGGCAACAAATATGTCTCACTGGTGGATTGATATCAGAAATTTATCAGGTAAAGGTTTATTCCTTTGACTTAATATTTCATTACCCATAAAAAACAAAGCCTGTGGGGGAAAAACACAGTAAGACATTATTAAGCCCCACTAGTTTTTAAGACTTTAGTGGAGCCAAGTTTACATTCTTTCTTTGGAGTCAGTTTTGATGGGTAGAGAGGAAGCTGGATCATGAAGATTACATGCATGAAAAATGGGGCAATGTCTAGGAAGATGCTCCAGCAAGAGGAGAGGGCCTTGTATGGTAGTTTCAGTGAGGCTTATCGAATTTGTATTGTGTAGTCACTTTTGTCTTCTAGATTTGCCCCCCTCACACCATCTTTAGGAAAGTTTCAGTGCCTTAACTTCCTGTTGGTTTTGATCAATTTTGCTAAGACACTATATCCACCTACCTGGGGAATATTTCATGTCTCTATTAGTGGCAGATCATTCAGAAAAGCCTGAGTCTCCTTCCAGGTGAGACATTCATAAAGGCCGGCTAGATCCTTCCACCCTGCTACTCTCTTACTCCAGTTCAGAGATAATCCAAGGGACTACTGGCAAGAGCAGATTGTGGTCCTTTTACTTGGTTAACTATAAACCACCAGTGACCCTCTTAGCCCTGCCAGGTAGCTTTGCACATTGTGGGCTGGAGAGAAATCTTCTCCAGGAAAAGATTGCCAATCAGGTGGTCACCTCACCCTGCTGTTAACATATTCCATGAGAGCTGATGAAAGCTATAGGCACTTTCCCCAGTGTATGTATACCCACAAAAATTGTGTGCTGTTTTGAGAGACCAATGGAACCCTTGAAATCTCATCTCTAGAATGTCTAGGGGTACATGGAGGCCAGATTAAGAACCCCTGAAGGACTCTGGACCCTATAGGCCATCAAGGCCTTGGAGGCAGTCACTGGTGATTGCTACTGACCTATCAAAACCCCACAAACCAGACTGACATAGACCATAGAAAACAGTGGTTGAAAATGGGAAAGTCATTCACTTCCTCCCTGACCTTCAGGTTCCTCAACCACAAAATGGGGGAAATAATAATACCCCCTACTTAGCTCAAGGGGTTATTGTGGTCATCAAATTATTTTTAAACAGTTACATATTAATCAAGAATGAAAAATCCAAATGCCTCTGGGGTGGGGGTGAGGGCCAGACAAATAAAGTAAATCTGTTGATTAGGGCCAGATGTAAATAGAAGAGAACAGTGAGGTCTGTGGCACACTGAGATGGGCATTGTGTGAAATTCAAATTTTATGAAATAATGTGGAGCCTCATAAAAAATCTGTGGGCTGAATTTGGCTTTGGGCTACACATTTCAGATTTCCAAAAAACGTAAAGTAGGGCACTCTGTTAACTGATGTGTGTGTGGGGGGAGCGGCGGGCGCAGATGGGACAACCAAGGCCTATTTTTTATGTTTTTATGTGCCTAGCATAGAAGACTGATAATTAGTGTGGTTTGGAGGGGCTTCTCCTTCAAATATCTCCCTCTTCCAGGAACTGAAATCCTAACCATTAGGGTGTGGGGACTTGGAGGGAGGGAGAATAGTGATGATTAAGGGATTAATAGTTCTCATTAACATGTAAATATGTTATCTATAATGGAAAACCTATTGATTCTCTTTTGACTGTTAACACTTATGCATTTTAAGACAGTAATCAAAAACCTCTGTAAACTGTAATTATACCCTTTAGCTTTAATATCAATGTTTGATTACCTATTGTGTATGAGGTACCCTATTAGGGGCTGGGATTACATACATGAATACAGCTTGGCCCTGCCTTCAAAGGCTTTTGACTTCAACGGCCAAGGTGGTGCTTTTTGTTCATTACTGGATACCTGGCACCCCACAGTGCCTGGAACATAGTGGGAACTTGAGAAATGGGTGGGAGCTAGGCACCGCCACAGCCTTGTGACATGCATGACAAATGCCAGTTGTGAGGTGTAGTGGGCACTGTGAGTGAGTTTTTCAGAAAAGCTTTAGGAGGGAGAGGAGACTGAGGAGATGGATACAGGTGGGGGGAGAGCGAGGGGTCAGGGACTGTTGAAGAAAGAGGTGATCCTGCTGGGAACTCCATTTCCCCAGCAGGTCTGGGATGCTTGGGTGGTGGAGACCCCAGAAGAGGAGGATGTCAGTGAACAGGGGGAGCCGGGGAAGAGCTGGAATTGGGGGGCCAGCTGGGACAGAGCTGGTGGTAGGATGGCTCTAGGGACCAGGTGGGGCTGGTGGTGGCCAGCTGAGAAGGCTCTGCTAGGTGGGCATTCAGGCCAGGCTGCTAGCAGGCTCCTAGACTGTGAGGGCTTCCCATGAGGTCCTACTAGGTGAGTGGAGAGCCACAGAGTCCCAGGGTCCCCAGTGGCCCTGGCCTCTGTGATGTCTGCTGTTGGTCTCATGAGAACGCTCCTTGGATAGGAGTTAGAGACCTTTCCCAAGCCCAGTGTTTTCATGCTTCCTGGTACCTGGAGAAAAGGGTTATCTTTCAGTCCTCTTCCAGACTTAAGTGATAATTTTTATAACTGCAGGGTTTTATGTTGGTTATTCTCCCCTGATAACAGAGCTGTTAATTGCAGCCCTTATCAATGTCCGTTAGAGCAGAATGGTGTGAAGTGAAAATAATGTTTTCAGGTGTGACTTGCACTCTCTCCCAGGTTTAGCACCTTGACTTAGTTTAAGGTCAGGACATCCTGTTAGATACTGGAAGTGAGGATCTAAGCTTGACTCATATCTGTGGGCAGCACTGGCGGTTTTCCCTGGTTCCTGCAATCTCACCGACAACATTTCAGCCTCCTCTCCTGCCATTCCAACCCTCAGGACGAGGAACCAAAGTATTTGCAGTTACTGCACAAGCTGATGTTTTCACACCTGGAGACATTGAATGATTATGCCTCTTTAGTCTCTAAAAGCATTGATTTGCTCATTTAAAAAATGGGAATAATCACATCTATCTGTTAAGTTGCTGTGAGGAAGTGTGGTGTGGTTGAAAGCATAGATTTTGGAGTCAGATGGAAAAAGGCTGTAATTTCTTCTCTCCCATTTACCACATTACTGTGTGGTCTTGTGTTATTAACAAGAGTCTCAGTTTCCTCAACTGGTAAAATGCATATAATCATGATGACCTTCATTTGGCACATAGAAGACAAGCTTGGGTGATAGCACCCTCCCTTTCTTCCTCATCCATATGGTTCATCCAAGTGTTAACTCCTTGCGGACACGTAATAGAGGCTCATCATGGCGTCTTATCTCTCACCTTCCCTGAGCTCCCAGAACACTCCTGAACTGGGTGGTTCTCCCTTTCTCAGCCTACTATTTCCCTTTCTTGCAAAATGACCACTCCTTTCTCCCTCATCTCACTCTTCCAAGAAGTTGGCCTCCATTAGGTGTTGGGAGGAAAGCAATGTGATTAAATTGGTTCATATCAATGTGCTAAGGAATGATCCACCTGTCAGCTTTATGGGAGTATTTGCATTTTCTAATGGAATTCATAATCAATGTTAGAATCATCTTAGTAGAATTTCTGGCTGGAGGACAAAGGAAAGTGTAGAATTTCAGGCATTATGGAGGAGGCAATGGTGTTAAGATTGGGAAGGTGTTGAGGTAGGTCAATTATGCAGCCCAGTCGCCTGCAGTGTCTGCACCTAAATCTATCCCTGGGCAGTGTGTGACCAAAGAACACAGCTCTTTGAGAGCTAAATCTAGAGGGAGATGCTATCTATCTGCATCCTAGTGCAATTCCTTCAAAGACCTGAAGGATTAAGATCTGGCCTCTTAAAATTATTTTTTAGAATTTGCATGCCCCATTTTATTTTCAGACTTCTTTTATTCATTAATTAGTTATTCATTTTTGGTTTTCTAAATTTATTTATTTAATTTATTTATTTTGGCTGCATTGGGTCTTCGTTGCTACGTGCGGGCTTTCTCTAGTTGTGGCAATCGGGGGCTACTCTTGGTTGCGGTGTGCAGGCTTCTCTTTGCGGTGGCTTCTCTTGTTGCGGAGCACCGGCTCTAGGCACGCAGGCTTCAGTAGTTGTAGCACGCGGGCTCAGTAGTTGTGACTCGCGGGCTCTAGAGTGCAGGCTCAGTAGTGTGGAGCACAGGCTTAGTTGCTCCATGGCATGTGGGATCTTCCCAGACCAGGGCTTGAACCCATGTCCCCTGCATTGGCAGGTGGATTCTTAACCACTGCGCCGCCAGGGAAGCCCAGTTGTTCATTTATTTAATGTAGTTTTTATGTGCTTATTCCATCTCTCAAAGGTGGAATTATTCAGAAGAACATTTAAAAGAAATTAACAGTATGACAGGGCTTATAATTATGCTTTAATCTTAAATTAATATCCCTCCTGTTTTCACGTCACCACGACGATTATCCCAAACGGTACCAGAAGCAGGAAATTATGTATTGCCTTATATATGGCATTCCCTCCTGGAGAGCACACCATTTATCATGGCTTTTTAATCTTCTCCACGTGCAATGGAAGATAAAACATCTCAACAATATTTCAGGGTTTGGAGAAGATTAAAGCCCTACAAACAGTGTGTTTGTTTCACCCAATTCCTCTGCTGTATCTAACTGGGTCAGAGTTTACGTGGGTTTGGATATACCTGCAGGAATGTGGTTGTTTATTTGGGGTTTCTGGGGACCCTCTGAAAAAGTCACATAAGTAACCCAAGCAGGAAAAACTGGAAACATGTAGGTTTCTCTCAATATTTTCTTCTCCCAGAACTTCCTTTTTTCAGTGCTAACAGAGCGTGCCTGTGACATTTGCTGAATTAAGAGTAAAGAGGGCAAAGCTGGCATTTAGATCCTTGGACTGGCTGTGGATTTCTTTTTCCTTAGAAAAAGGACCCTCACTTTAGGCTGCAGCCCCCCAAATGGAAATGCTGCTGCCACCTTTTCTGCCCTCAGAGGAGGCCTGAGAAAGATGCTTTGAGACCCCTGAGAACAGCCTGTTGGAAATTGTCTTAGTCAGGGACCTCTAGAGAAATAGAACCAATATGGTGAGCCAATATAAATAGGAACTATATAAACCAGTATTTATATAAATTGGCCCACAGCACTGTGGGAGCTGTCAAGTCCAAAATCTGTAGGGCAGTCTGGACATTCAGGTAAGAATTGATGTTGCAGTCTTGAGTCTGAAGTTTGTCAACACAAGGCAGAATTTCTATGTTTCAGTCTAGAGGCAGAATTTCTTCTTTTGAGGGAAACCTCACGTCTTTGCTCTTAAGCCCTTCAACTGATTGAATGCGGCTCACCCACATTATGGAGGATAATCTGCTTTACCTAATGTCAACTAATTGCTACAAATGATCTTGGCCAAAAGGCTGAGAAGTGATAAAAGTCAACTGATTGTAAATGTTAATTACATCTGAAAAAAATATCTTTCCAGTAACACCTAGATGAGCATTTGACCAAAAAACTAAGCATCCTAACATAGCCAGATTGGCTCTTAAAATTGACCAGCACTGAGACCAAGCATCTTGCTGACTGTGGAGTCTGTAGTGCCTTCTTCACATGACAAGCAGGGGACTCCAAAGCTGCCTGTTCCCCTGACCATGACTGGTGAGCTTGTCCAGTTGGCAGTTTCCTCCAACAACCAGATTCCCTTCTTTGGAGAAAAGCTCAGTGTGGCCCTTGTAGGATGGCCAAGGTTTCTTTCTGGGCATCTCTTCCTCTCTTTGGCATCACTTCCTCTCTTCCTAGCACAGCATTCCTGACCTCCCATTCAGGGGCACAGGGCATTTCCACAGTAGCATTTTTGAAAAGCGAACTCTTTCATCTATGTGTAATATACATCCAGAAAAAAGCACAAACCATATGAGCACAGTCTGATGAATTTTCACCAAGAGAGCTTCCTCGTGTAACCAGCCCTGGACCAAGAGACAGAGCATTCCCACTCCTCAGAAGCCCCCCTTGTGTGCAACCCCAGTCACTGCTCCTGACCCTTAAGGGTGACCTCTATGTTGACCTGTAGCAAAACACATTAATTTTACCTTTATTTTGAGTTCCATATAAGGGGATAACATGGTAAGTCTGCTTGCACCATAGCCTGGTTTTGTGTGGAGAAATACCATGATGGGAAATCCTCTGAGTGCCCCTGTCCTGGTCTTTTCATCTCTGCTTGCAAACAACAAACACGGCAGGTCTGTTACACACGGGACATTGTGCCAGGGACTGTGGACACACACGGTTGCCTAAAGGATGTTACAAACAGCACCTGGTGGGGACATCGGAAAGGGGCCCTGTCTCCACATTCTCAGAACTGATTTCAGCCCCTAGTGTGTCCTCTCAGAAACCCCCTCCAAGTGAGGGCAGCACTCCCGATTTGCTCGGTGGAGAAAGGGAGCTGGAAGTGCTCCCTTGAACTTTCTTTTCCAGGCAGAGCCCCAGGCTGGGCGCTTCTGTCACTGACCCACTGTTCTCACCTCTCAGGGCCCTCCTGGCTGATCGGCTGCTTGCTGATAAGCACTGTGGTTGGCAGCGATTTACTGCACCACCCTTCTGATGAGGTGCTTGTGTCTTAATAACATTGTAAGCCACAGGGCAGCCTTGCTCCCGGGGTGTGTGTGTGTGTACGTGTGAGCCCGTGGGGGCTGTTTGCTCCCATCTCCTTCAGTGGCTTCTTTCCTCCTCCAGACCCCTAAATAGGATATTACCCAGGGTTGAATCCTTGTGCCCCTCTCTTTATTACATTGCTCTTGATCATAGATATTAATTCCTTCCATACCTCCAAGTATTCCTGAACCCTGATTTTCCACGGCCAGAGGACGATTTCCTCCTGGGATCTTGCCCACGCCTTAGACTCATGCTCCTGAAATGTCCTTCCCCATCACGACCGTGCTGCTCTCCTTGCCCACCTCTCCACAACCCACCTATCTCTTCATTCTGCCTGCGAGATGCCCATGTGTCTGTGCCTTTTTTCCAGCCCGCTCCCCCCACCCCCGCCCCGCCATCACCCTCATCCTCTCCCTTTTTACCTCTGTCTGGATTGCTGAAAATGCTGCCCTTCTGGCCTCATCACTCTGTATCCCCATATTCCTTGCATCATCACTGGATGCATTATTTAGTCAGCCTTAAATTGCTGCCCAGAGCCCATGGGATAAAGCTTCAGTCGTTGGCCGGGCATGCAAGCCCTCCATGACCTGTCCCTGAAAACTCATCTCAGTGGAGATCCTGTGATTTCCCCAGGCGCCGGCAGCCACAACTCGGCATTTCTCTCTCCTGCTGCTTTTGCTGCTGTTGCTTCTGTGGGACAAAATGCTTTAGCACTGGACAGATGAGTGGGATCACAGAGATCAAGCCCTTCATCTCATGGAGTATCCTGGTACCTCCTGCATATCACACAGCCTCTTGGCTTGGGAAGCCTTTCCTGATGATCCCAGCAGGAAGTGATCATTCCCTTCTTGAACTCTGTGGCATCTATGATCTGTGTGATTCTTACCTTATTTAGAATTAATTTTATATCTGAGTGTTTAACCTCCCTGTGGTTGACAGAGTAATGTTCCTCACCCACCAACAGTGTCCATGCCCTAATCTCTGGACACTGACTGTTATGTTACAAGGCAAAGGGGAACTAGGGTTGAGGATGGAATTAAGGTTCCTAATCAGCTGACCTTGAGATGAGGAGGTGATCTTGGATTATCCATATGAGCCCAATGTAATCACAACTGTCCTTAAAAGTAGAGGAGCAGGGCAAAGAAAAGAGTCAGTGTCAGAGGGTTGTGAAGTGGGCAAGACACTCCTGGCCAAAGACAGAGGAGGTGGCTATGAGCCAAGGAATGTAGGCAGCCTCTAGAAGCTGGAAAATGTAAGGACACGGATACCACAGAAGGGAACTCAGCCCTGATAACACCTTTGATTTTAGCACCGTGAGATCTGACCTAGAATTATAAGACAATACATCTGTGTTGTTTTAAACCAATTTTGTGGTAATTTTTAATAGCAGCAATAGAGAATTAATACACTAAATTTTGAGGACAGGGTGAGCAGAAGACCTTCCTTATACTTCTTTGTGTTTCTCACAGAGTGTAGCATAGTGCCTTGTATACATTAGGTGCTCAGTAAATGTTTGCTCTATGGATGCAGACTGGTTCCAGGAAACTGAAGAGGGCAAAGCCAGCCTTTGTGCCTTCCCATCACCCCCTCAGAATCTGTTATGCCCTCCTGGGCTCTCATCCTGGCCCTTCACCATCAACCTTTTCTGTGTCCCATTCCTGATTTTATGTAATTTCTGTTAATGGATAATATTTTAAGATTAGACCCTTCCTGGGAATATTCGCACTGAAAAGGGTAGCCCTAGAGCTATAAACACACCCGTACCCAAAGGCATGAAGCCCTAATGGTGGAACAAGTAGGCTAGGAGGTGATGATCGTGACCTTGGATCAGCTTCCCATGGGTTTGTTAGTCCTCCTTGTCCATTTCTACTCCGATGGACAAGGAACCAGAAGACATGGGTCCTCAACTTGGCTTCTTCACCAACTTGCTGGATGTCTTTAGAGGAATCACTTAACATTTCTGACCCTGAGAACAGGTTTATAAGCTTCCCCACCTCACAGGCTGTAACTCCAGGCCACCTCAAGAAGTGGGGTGAGGGCTGACCCTGCCCAGAAATTCAGCAAGTGAGACAGTGAGTCGAGAATGTACCCCTGTTTGTTTTAATATACAAATAACATTTAAAGTGGACACAGCTGGAAGATGCACATGGATCCTGTGGCGTTCTACACCCCTGGCACCTTGAGGGTAGAATACCGCAGTCTAGGTGTTTAGTTTGGTTACCTTGTGTCCATTTTAAATGCTGTTTTTGTATTAAAACAAACATGGGAGCATTCCAGACCCACTGTCACACCTGCTGAATTTCTGGGCAGGGCCAGCCCTCACTCGCGCCATTTCCCAAGGTGGCCTGGAGGTACAGCCAGCAGAGGGCCCAGCTACTGGCCCTGATCTCATTTACACTTTCCTTTTACCCCAAGCCTGGGCTCAGCTAGGTGAACAGGACCCAGAGTTGGCCACCCAGAAATTTAGCAGGTGAGGTAGTGCCCCTCCTAGGCAATCACATTTCCCCTTCTTCTTCCCCCCTGGGGTTAGTTCCTGACCGTCTTGCCTCACTGTCCAGTGCAATGGGCTCTGTTACCTTATCTGCTGTGTGGAGCAATGGCACTTCCACTTCTGCTCAGACACACCTGTGTCCTGCGGGTGGGACAGTGGAAGGACCTTGTGGGATTGAGGTCACAGTCGGGGTTCTGGTCTCAGTTCTGCCATCAGCCAGCTGGGAACTCTAAGCAGCTCACCTCACCTCTATGGGCTAACCGTTCCTCAATTAAAAAGATGGGCTTGGAGTAGATGGACTTGGAAAACGGGGCAACCAAGAACCCCTACTCAGAATTCTTTAAGGACAACCATCCCCATCAGGAGGAAGCCCAACTTTCTCACTATGGCTCACAAAGCCTTTTGTGGTCTGGTCCCTCCTTACCTTGAGGGCTTTTTCTTGTTCTCCTTCTTAGATTCCAACTTCTGGTGATAATGAATGCCTGCCAGTTCCAGAATATGCCATGTTCTCTCTTATTCCCAGAACTTTGCAAATGATGCTCCTCTGTCTTCAGTGCATTTCCTGTGCCCTTTCCTGCCTCTCTTTCTCTTAGATTCTTACATCCTTTGGGGGGCTCAGCTAAGACTTCACTTCCTGGGGTAGTCTTTCTCACCCCGCCACTCAGATCTTATTAGGAGCTATTTTCCTGCAGCCCACTAACATGCGGTCTTTATTTTGGTACAATTCTAATAGCCTGCTTACTTGTGTGATTCCACCCCTACTAGTCTGCAGGCTTCTCCAAGGCAAGACCTGTGATTTTTTTTCCCTGTGGAATCCCCTGTGACTAGATCCGTACTGGCCAATATGGTAACCACTGGCCACTTGTGGCTACTGGGTGCTTGAAATGTGGCTACTCTGAGTTGAGATGTGCTGGAACTATAAAATAGACACGGGATTTCAAACATTTAGTACAAAAAAATGCAAAATAATTTTACACTCTTGTTCATAATTTTTTTAATGTTGGCATGATAAGACCTAGGATATACTGCATTAAATAAAATATATTACTAATATTAATTTCACTTGTATTTTTTTACTCCTGCGGCTACTAGAAAATTTAAAACCACATATGAGGCTTTGCATTTGTGGCTCGAACTATATCTCTATTGAACCCTACTGGCCTAGAGTGTATAGCCTGGCACATCTGTTGAGTGAATGAGTTGGTGGATGGATGCATAGGAAAGGGAAAGGATAGGTGACCGTCTTTTTGCCTCAGCCTCAGCTCATGTTGCTCTAAGATCTGACTGCTTCAGGTGTGACCCCATGGTCCTCTCATGCTGAATGTTCTGAGCTGGGCAGTCTTGCAGCTGGCCTGGATCCCCAAGGGATGGAGAAAATTGAGGTGAAACATGCTGCCTGGAGTCTATGGGTCCAGTCCTGCAGGCGTGTGGTGCACCTTGTCCATATCCTCAGGAATAAAGTATTAACTTGACATCCTGAATCGGGAACAGGGTAGATGCTCATTTTGAACGGTCGCAACGCCCTTCAATAGCCATCTGGGCCATGTCTCTCATTAGCAGTGGGTGAGGGCACTTCTCTTACTGGAAACAACTCATTTTATAATATCTTGATGCCATAATCAAGAGGAGTTGATTGATTAGGGAATTTCCCAAGGCTCTGTACCCCTGAAGAACAAAGACCTCTTTTCTTAAAGACTATCTGTAGCTTTCTTTTGTGTATAGAACTTTGACTTCTTCCTCATCCTGTACTTTGTGGGCTGATTGTAAAACCAGATTGCGAAGGGGAGTTGAATAGACCATGCTATCACTGTCTTTGAACTTTGATTTTTTTTGAGGATTTAGTGATTGCTTGGAACAGCCATGGGTGTAGTGAGAACACAATCTTCTGAGGTGCTAAAGCTCTAACTGGGCACAGAAATGCTTCAGTCTGGCTGACATTTTGAAAGCCATATTCTTAGAACACAGAAGGTTCAGGTTCTTACAATCATAGCCAGCATTTACATAGTGCATTTATAATTCCAAAGCACTTTCACACACGGTATCTCACTTGGTCCTTATATTTTATTGGTGCCCTTTTAAACAAATCTCTTTGACTGAATTGTCTGTACTTTGTGGCTTCAGTTTCTTTCTTCTCTGTCTGTTAAATGTCCTCAATCATGCTTTCAAGGCCCACCACTTTGTTAAAACTGCTCTGTTAAAGGTCACCCTGACCCACACATTGCTAGGTCCAATCATCAATTCTCAGTCTTCTCATTTTGCTTGACCCATTTGAGTCATTTGACACAGTTGGTTGCTCTTTCCCTCTTGAAATTCTTTCTTCATTTGGCTTCAACAATGTCACACTTGCCCGCCTTTCTTCTGACCTCACAGGCAGCTTCTTCTCCATCTCTTTGGCTGTTACCTCCACAACTCCCTGAGTTAACCTTGGAGGCTTTTAGATCTTAGATCTCAGACATTTAAAAAAAAAAAAAGAAATCTATAAACACTTCATTGGTGATTTCACCAAGTCCCATGGTTTTAAACATTATTGATATGCCAACAATTCTATAAGCCTGGACCTCTGCTCTTAATTTCAGACTTCTATATCCAACTGCCTACACAACATTGCAACTCGCATGTCTAAAAAACACCTCCAACTTTACAATCTCAAAGTGAGTCTCTGAACTTCTCCTCTAGACATGCTCCTTCTGTGGCCTTCTCCATTCCAGTTAATGCCAACGTCATTCTTCCATTTGCTAAGACCAGAGACTGCAGGGTCAGTCTCCTCTCTTTCTTTTACAGCCCACAGCAGATATTTTCATCTCTAACATCAAGTTTCATCCAGAACATGACCACGGCTCACCATCTCCACTGCTGTCAATTTGGTCTGTACACCATCATCTCCTGCCTGGATTATCTCAGAAGTCTCACAATCAGCTCAGGACAGTCTGATCTCAACCAAGTAGTCAGAGTGATTCTGCTAAAAGAGAAATCAGAACATGTCATTCCTCTCCTCAAATGGCCGCCACTTACCCAGAGACAAAGCCAACATCTTTGTAATGGTCTTAAAAGCCCAGCACAACATGGCACTCCCTCTGACACCACTGACAAGTCCCTTCCACCTCATTCTTTGCCAGCCAGCCTGGCCTTCAGGCTACGTCATTCAATTCCAGGTGACATGCCTGCCCTGTGGTTTTGCATTTGCTTTTCCCTGGAATGCTCTCCCCTCAGACAGCCTTATGTCTTCCTCTTCTCCCTCATTTGCACTTTTACGCAGATATCTCCTTCCTACACGCAACCCCTGATCTCCCTATTTCCTTTTCCTTCTGTATTTTTTCTCCACGGCACTTAACACCATCTAACACACTACATATTTTACTTATTTATATTTTTTATTGCCTGTCTTGTATTAAACTGTTAGATCCATGAGGGTAGGCATTTTAATTTTAATTACTATATCACCTGGCATCTAGAGCAGTGCTTGACACGTAGGACACACTCATTAAAGATTAGTAAATAAATGAATGAATAGTTTTATTAACTAAGAAGAATTATTATTCTTTTCTCCCTTCTATGAATGAAAGAATTGGGAACTCAGTAAGGACCCAAAGTGACACCAAACATACATGCACACCTATAGATACCTATACACACAAAACAAAGCTTAACTAAACACAGGTATGGCATAACCAACGTGTTTGACCCAAAGAAGTGGGTGAGGTGCAGTGCAGGGTCAAGATTATGTAGAGACTACTTATATTTGATAATGGTTGGTCTGGTCACTGGAGGGTTGTAACTAAGCAATAAACTGAAAAAGATTTCAGCTTAATGTTTTATACATGTTACTTATTTTTCAAATAATCTTGGAAGCTTTTCATTAAATATTAATTTTCATGAAGACATCAAAGTCACCATCATTCTAACTCTAAGTTTTACATCCTATAAGAAAAGTTGAAACTGTAAAGTGTCATTATATAGCAACCAGAGTGGGAAATTCTTAAAAGCGAGATTAAATTAGAGAAGCCTCAGTTCCTCTCATCACAGTATTGCTGGCGCCTTCAAGTTCTAGTTGCTGGTTGCCAAAGGCCGCTGGATAGGAACGGGAGGAGATCAAAGAGTACCTCTTCTATCCTGATACTGCAAAGTCCATTTTTAGGTGGTAGAGATTAGAAAATAAGGTTTCAAGTATCAGTTTGGGATTTTACCTCCCGTAGGAAGACTTCCTTAAGCCTCCAGAATTGGCTAGATGTCGCTTGCTGTAGTCAGGGCTGGCTTCATGGTCATGCCACCTGTGCGGTCCCACAAGGCCCCCTACTTAGAAAGGTTTTGCACTTGGTTTTATGCTTTGCTATCACTGCCTTAAAATTCTTAATCATTTTTGAACAAGGGGTCCACGTTGTCATTTTGTACTGGGCCACACGTGGGCCAAGCCTCATGGATAAGTAAGTCATAGCTGAGCTAGGTAGGAGTGTTAAGTGAGGCTCAGGATGGACAAGGAAGAGCCAACTTCAATTATGTTTAACTGATCATACATGACGTTGGGTTATTTGATAGTTTTGTGATCATATTTGCATGAATTTCCTGCACATGTTTGCCTATGGCTTCATTTTATGATTCATTAAATTTAGTTCTATTTAAATAGCAGTTTCAAAATTTGTTTCACTGTGTTCTGATAGTTTTCCAAAACTCATAAATCTAAGTTTAGTGATATGGCATGTAATCCTTGGTAATACATTCTAACATGATGCTGTTCTTCTGATGAAATAGGGGAAATGCAATATCTAAATTGCCACATTCTTTCTCTTTTTTTTTTTTTTTTGAGGAAATGTTCTTTGCCTCTGAAAAGCTGTTTTTCAAATCTGAAATCATGAGAACAATAATGGCATATCCAAAAGTCCTATAAAGGCTAGATAGGTCATACACATAAAGGAAATAGACCAGGTGTGAATGATAAGAACGTGGCCAAATGGGGAATAGGCGTGTGGTTTAACGGGGCAGCTGCTTCCCAGCTCCAGCTCACTGATATGGGGAGTGTAAGTCTGCTGTCACTAGAACTTTCTTTTGCCCTCAAAGGAACTCCAGACATAGGAGTTTATGTGAAATTTCTTGGTTTTTAAAAATGTGGGCTCAAATAAAATGCCATGTGACCATTCTTAACTAATTAATTAATTAGTTTTTGGTTGCGTTGGGTCTTCGTTGCAGTGCGTGGGCTTCTCATTGCAGTGGTTTCTCTTGTGGAGCACAGGCTCTAGGCACGTGGGCTCAGTAGTTGTGGCTCATGGGCTCTAGAGCGCAGGCTCAGTAGTTGTGGCACATGGGATGTTTCTCTGCGGCATGTGGGATCTTCCTGGACCAGGGCTCGAATCCGTGTCCCCTGCATTGGCAGGCAGATTCTTAACCACTTTACAACCAGGGGAGCCCCCATGTGACCATTCTTGTAGAGGTAATTCTTTTTTTTTTTTTTTTTAACATCTTTATTGGAGTATAATTGCTTTACAATGGTATGTTAGTTTCAGCTTCACAACAAAATGAATCAGTTATATATATACATATATTCCCATATCTCTTCCCACTTGCGTCTCCCTCCCTCCCACCCTCCCTATCCCACCCCTCCAGGCGGTCACAAAGCACTGAGCTGATCTCCCTGTGCTACGCGGCTACTTCCCACTAGCTATCTACCTTACGTTTGGTAGTGTATATATGTCCATGCCTCTTTATCGCTTTGTCACCGTTTACCCTTCCCCCTCCCATAGCCTCAAGTCCATTCTCTAGTAAGTCTGTGTCTTTATTCCTGTTTCACCCCTAGGTTTTTCATGACATTTTTTTTTTTAAATTCCATATATATGTGTTAGCATACGGTATTTGTCTCTCTCTTTCTGACTTACTTCACTCTGCATGACAGACTCTAGGTCTATCCACCTCATTACAAATAGCTCAATTTCGTCTCTTTTTATGGCTGAGTAATATTCCATTGTATATATGTGCCACATCTTCTTTATCCATTCATCCGATGATGGACACTTAGGTTGTTTCCATCTCTGGGCTATTGTAAATAGAGCTGCAATGAACATTTTGGTACATGACTCTTTTTGAATTATGGTTTTCTCAGGGTATATGCCCAGTAGTGGGATTGCTGGGTCATATGGTAGTTCTATTTGTAGCTTTTTAAGGAACCTCCATACTGTTCTCCACAGTGGCTGTATCAATTTACATTCCCACCAACAGTGTAAGAGGGTTCCCTTTTCTCCACACCCTCTCCAGCATTTATTGTTTCTAGATTTTTTGATGATGGCCATTCTGACTGGTGTGAGATGATATCTCATTGTAGTTTTGATTTGCATTTCTCTCATGATTAGTGATGTTGAGCATTCTTTCATGTGTTTGTTGGCAGTCTGTATATCTTCTTTGGAGAAATGTCTATTTAGGTCTTCTGCCCATTTTTGGATTGGGTTGTTTGTTTTTTTGTTATTAAGCTGCATGAGCTGCTTATAAATTTTGGAGATCAATCCTTTGTCAGTTGCTTCATTTGCAAATATTTTCTCCCATTCTGAGGGTTGTCTTTTGGTCTTCTTTATGGTTTCCTTTGCTGCGCAAAAGCTTTTAAGTTTCATTAGGTCCCATTTGTTTACTCTTGTTTTTATTTCCATTTCTCTAGGAGGTGGGTCAAAAAGGACCTTGCTGTGATTTATGTCATAGAGTGTTCTGCCTATGTTTTCCTCTAAGAGTTTGATAGTTTCTGGCCTTACATTTAGGTCTTTAATCCATTTTGAGCTTATTTTTGTGTACGGTGTTAGGGAGTGATCTAATTTCATACTTTTACATGTAGCTGTCCAGTTTTCCCAGCACCACTTATTGAATAGGCTGTCCTTTCTCCACTGTACATTTCTGCCTCCTTTGTCAAAGATAAGGTGACCATATGTGCGTGGGTTTATCTCTGGGCTTTCTATCCTGTTCCATTGATCTATCTTTCTGTTTTTGTGCCAGTACCATACCGTCTTGATAACTGTAGCTTTGTAGTATAGTCTGAAGTCAGGGAGCCTGATTCCTCCAGTTCCTTCTTTCGTTCTCAAGATTGCTTTGGCTATTCGGGGTCTTTTGTGTTTCCATACAAATTGCAAAATTTTTTGTTCTAGTTCTGTGAAAAATGCCAGTGGTAGTTTGATAGGGATTGCATTGAATCTATAGATTGCTTTCGGTAGTAGAGTCATTTTCACAATGTTGATTCTTCCAATCCAAGAACATGGTATATCTCTCCATCTATTTGTATCATCTTTAATTTCTTTCATCAGTGTCTTATAATTTTCTGCATACAGATCTTTTGTCTCCTTAGGTAGGTTTATTCCTAGATATTTTATTCTTTTTGTTACAATGGTAAATGGGAGTGTTTTCTTGATTTCACTTTCAGATTTTTCATCATTAGTATATAGGAATGCCAGAGATTTCTGTGCATTAATTTTGTATCCTGCCACTTTACCAAATTCATTGATTAGCTCTAGTAGTTTTCTGGTAGCATCTTTAGGGTTCTCTATGTATAGGATCATGTCATCTGCAAACAGTGACAGCTTTACTTCTTCTTTTCCGATTTGGATTCCTTTTATTTCCTTTTCTTCTCTGATTGCTGTGGCTAAAACTTCCAAAACTATGTTGAATAAGAGTGGTGAGAGTGGGCAACCTTGTCTTGTTCCTGATCTTAGTGGAAATGCTTTCAGTTTTTCACCATTGAGGATGATGTTAGCTGTGGGCTTGTCATATATGGCCTTTATTATGTTGAGGAAAGTTCCCTCTATGCCTACTTTCTGCAGGGTTTTTATCATAAATGGGTGTTGAATTTTGTCAAAAGCTTTCTCTGCATCTATTGAGATGATCATATGGTTTTTCTCCTTCAGTTTGTTAATATGGTTTATCACATTGATAGATTTGCGTATATTGAAGAATCCTTGCATTCCTGGAATAAACCCCACTTGATCATGGTGTATGATCTTTTTAATGTGCTGTTGGATTCTGTTTGCTAGTATTTTGTTGAGGATTTTTGCATCTATGTTCATCAGTGATATTGGCCTGTAGTTTTCTTTCTTTGTGACATCCTTGTCTGGTTTTGGTATCAAGGTGATGGTGGCCTCGTAGAAGGAGTTTGGGAGTGTTCCTCCCTCTGCTATATTTTGGAAGAGTTTGAGAAGGATAGGTGTTAGCTCTTCTCTAAATGTTTGATAGAATTCGCCTGTGAAGCCATCTGGTCCTGGGCTTTTCTTTGTTGGAAGATTTTTAATCACAGTTTCAATTTCAGTGCTTGTGATTGGTCTGTTCATATTTTCTATTTCTTCCTGATTCAGTCTTGGCAGGTTGTGCCTCTCTAAGAATTTGTCCATTTCTTCCAGATTGTCCATTTTATTGGCATAGAGTTGCTTGTAGTAATCTCTCATGATCTCTTTTATTTCTGCAGTGTCAGTTGTTACCTCTCCTTTTTCATTTCTAATTCTATTGATTTGGGTCTTCTCCCTTTTTTTCTTGATGAGTCTGGCTAGTGGTTTATCTATTTTGTTTATCTTCTCAAAGAACCAGCTTTTAGTTTTATTGATCTTTGCTATTGTTTCCTTCATTTCTTTTTCATTTATTTCTGATCTGATTTTTATGATTTCTTTCCTTCTGCTAGCTTTGGGGTTTTTTTGTTCTTCTTTCTCTAATTGCTTGAGGTGCAAGGTTAGGTTGTTTATTCGAGATGCTTCCTGCTTCTTAAGGTGGGCTTGTATTGCTATAAACTTCCCCCTTAGAACTGCTTTTGCTGCATCCCACAGGTTTTGGGTCGTTGTGTCTCCATTGTCATTTGTTTCTAGGTATTTTTTGATTTCCTCTTTGATTTCTTCAGTGATATCTTCATTATTAAGTAGTGTATTGTTTAGCCTCCATGTGTTTGTATTTTTTACAGATCTTTTCCTGTAATTGATATCTAGTCTCATGGCGTTGTGGTCAGAAAAGATACTTGATACAATTTCAATTTTCTTAAATTTACCAAGGCTTGATTTGTGACCCAAGATATGATCTATCCTGGAGAATGTTCCATGAGCACTTGAGAAAAATGTGTATTCTGTTGTTTTTGGATGGAATGTCCTATAAATATCAATTAACTCCATCTCGTTTAATGTATCATTTAAAGCTTGTGTTTCCTTATTTATTTTCATTTTGGATGATCTGTCCATTGGTGAAAGTGGGGTGTTAAAGTCCCCTACTATGAATGTGTTACTGTCGATTTCCCCTTTTATGGTTGTCAGTATTTGCCTTATGTATTGAGGTGCACCTATGTTGGGTGCATAAATATTTACAATTGTTATATCTTCCTCTTGGATTGATCCCTTGATCATTATGTAGTGTCCTTCTTTGTCTCTTCTAATAGTCTTTGTTTTAAAGTCTATTTTGTCTGATATGAGAATTGCTACTCCAGCTTTCTTTTGGTTTCCACTTGCATGAAATACCTTTTTCCATCCCCTTACTTTCAGTCTGTATGTGTCTCTAGGTCTGAAGTGGGTCTCTTGTAGACAGCAAATATATGGGTCTTGTTTTTGTATCCATTCAGCCAATCTGTGTCTTTTGGAGGGAGCATTTAGTCCATTTACATTTAAGGTAATTATCGATATGTGTGTTCCTATTCCCATTTTCTTCATTGTTTTGGGTTTGTTATTGTAGGTCCTTTCCTTCTTTTGTGTTTCTTGCCTAGAGAAGTTCCTTTAGCAGTTGTTGTAGAGCTGGTTTGGTGGTGCTGAACTCTCTCAGCTTTTGCTTGTCTGTAAAGGTTTAAATTTCTCCATCAAATCTGAATGAGATCCTTGCTGGGTAGAGTAATCTTGGTTGCAGGTTTTTCTCCTTCAACACTTTCAATATGTCCTGCCACTCCCTTCTGGCTTGCAGAGTTTCTGCTGAAAGATCAGCTGTTAACCTTATGGGGATTCCCTTGTGTGTTATTTGTTGTTTTTCCCTTGCTGCTTTTAATATGTTTTCTTTGTATTTAATTTTTGACAGTTTGATTAATATGTGTCTTGGCGTATTTCTCCTTGAATTTATCCTGTATGGGACTCTCTGTGCTTCCTGGACTTGATTAACTATTTCCTTTCCCATATTAGGGAAGTTTTCAACTATAATCTCTTCAAATATTTTCTCAGTCCCTTTCTTTTTCTCTTCTTCTTCTGGAACCCCTATAATTCGAATGTTGGTGCGTTTAATGTTGTCCCAGAGGTCTCTGAGACTGTCCTTAGTTCTTTTCATTCTTTTTTCTTTATTCTGCTCTGCAGTAGTTATTTCCACTATTTTATCTTCCAGGTCACTTATCCGTTCTTCTGCCTCAGTTATTCTGCTATTGATCCCATCTAGAGTACTTTTAATTTCATTTATTGTGTTGTTCATCGTTGCTTGTTTCATCTTTAGTTCTTCTAGGTCCTTGTTAACTGATTCTTGCAATTTGTCCATTCTATTGTCCATTCTATCTCCAAGATTTCGGATCAACCTTACTATCATTATTCTGAATTCTTTTTCAGGTAGACTGCCTATTTCCTCTTCATTTGTTAGGTCTGGTGGGTTTTTATCTTGCTCCTTCATCTGCTGTGTGTTTTTCTGTCTTTTCATTTTGCTTATCTTACTGTGTTTGGGGTCTCCTTTTTTTTTTTTTTGCAGGCTGAAGGTTCGTAGTTCCTGTTGTTTTTTGAGTCTGTCCCCAGTGGCTAAAGTTGGTTCAGTGGGTTGTGTAGGCTTCCTGGTGGAGGGTACTAGTGCCTGTGTTCTGGTGTATGAGGCTGGATCTTGTCTTTCTGGTGGGCAGGTCCACGTCTGGTGGTGTGTTTTGGGGTGTCTGTAGACTTATTATGATTTTGGGCAGCCTCTCTGCTAATGGGTGGGGTTGTGTTCCTGTCTTGCTAGTTGTTTGGCATAGGATGTCCAGCACTGTAGCTTGCTGGTCGTTGAGTGAAGCTGAGTGCTGGCATTGAGATGGAGATCTCTCGGAGATTTTTGCTGTTTGATATTATGTGCAGCTGGGAGGCCTCTTGTGGACCAGTGTCCTGAAGTTGGCTCTCCCACCTCAGAGGCACAGCACTGAGTCCTGGCTGCAGCACCAAGAGCCTTTCATCCACAGGGCTCCTTAATTTGGGATGATTCGTTGTCTATTCAGGTATTCCACAGATGCAGGGTATATCAAGTTGATTGTGGAGCTTTAATCCGCTGCTTCTGAGGCTGCTGGAAGAGATTTCCCTTTCTCTTCTTTGTTCTCACAGCTCCCAGGGGCTCAGCTTTGGATTTGGCCCCGCCTGTGCGTGTAGGTCGCCGGAGGGCGTCTGTTCTTTGCTCAGACACGACGGGGTTAAAGGAGCCGCTGATTCGGAGGCTCTGGCTCACCCAGGCCGGGGGGTAGGGAGGGTCACGGAGTGCAGGGCGGGCCTGCAGCGGCAGAGGCCGGCGTGACGCTGCAGCCTGAGGCGCGCCGTGCGCTCTCCCGGGGGAGCCGTCCCCGGATCCCGGGACCCCGGCAGCGGCGGGCTGCACAGGCTCCCCGGAAGGGCGTGTGGCTAGTGACCTGCGCTCGCACACAGGCCTCCTGGCGGCGGCAGCAGCGGCCTTAGCGTCCCATGTCCGTCTCTGGGCTCCGCACTCTTAGCCGCGGCTCGCGCCCGTCTCCGGAGCTCTCCCAAGCAGCGTTCCCAATCCCCCCTCCTCGTGCACCAGGAAACAAAGAGGGACGTAAAAGTCTCTTGCCTCTTCAGCAGGTCCAGACCCCTCCCCAGACTCTCTCCCGGCCAGCCGCGGCGCACCAACGCCCTGCAGGCTGTGTTCACGCCGCCAACCTCAGTCCTCTCCCGGCGCTCCGACAAAAGCCGGAGCCTCAGCTCCCAGTCCCGCCCGCCCCGGCGGGCGAGCAGACAAGCCTCTCGGCTGGTGAGTGCCGGTCGGCCCGATCCTCTGCGCTGGAATCTCTCCGCTTTGCCCTCCGTACCCCTGTTGCTGTGCTCTCCTCCGCGGCTCCCAAGCTCCCCCACTCCGCCTCCCGAAGTCTCCACCCGCGAAGGGGCTCCTAGTGTGTGGACACTTTTCCTCCTTCACAGCTCTCTCCCGCTGGTGCAGGACCCGTCCCTATTCTTTTGTCTCTGTTTAGTTTTTTCTTTTGCCCTAACCAGGTACGTGGGGGGTTCCTTGCCTTTTGGGAGGTCTGAGGTCTTCTGCCAGCGTTCAGTAGGTGTTCCGTAGGAGTTGTTCCACGCGTAGATGTATTTCTGGTATATCTGTGGAGAGGAAGGTGATCTCCGCGTCTTACTCTTCCGCCATCTTCCCGGAACTCCCTCTAGAGGTAATTCTTAACATGATTCCCTCACTTTGTCCCAAATAGCTCTCCAATATTTTTCCTTTCTCTTACATGATAAGCATTTTAAGATAAAGAAAAAAATCTATAATTTCATTTTGAGGCTCTTTAGAGAGAATGTCTGTAACATTTAACACTTATGAAGAAATGTTAAATTTGAAATCTAATGACAGCAACACACCTGCTTAGCTAACCTCCTATCAGTGGGAAGGGCCAAATGGTACAACTTCTGACATTTCTGTAACTAGAAGCTTCTCCATCATAGCAATAGAAATTTAATGTAAGCCCCACAAGTCATCAAATTTTTTCTAGGAGCTACATTAAAAAAATAAAGAGACAGGTAAAATTAATTAGAATATTTTATTAAATTCAATAAATCTAAAATATTACCATTACAACAGGTGATCAATATAAAAATGACTAAAGAGGTATTTTACATTCTTTCCTTTTATATTAAGTCTTTGAAATCCAGTATGTATTTTATAGTTATAACACACTTACGTCTGGATCAGCCACATTTCAACTGCTCAATAGACACACGTGTCTAGTGGTTACTTTATTGGAAAGCTCAGGTTTGACGTGTCCTGCTGTGCTTACATGTCCAAAGTCACTCAGCTAGGAAGTTGGTAGATCCAATAGTTTTGCTCAGTATTTTAGACTCTTTGCCTTTTTCAGTACATGGACCTGTCTCTAAGTGCAGAATCCTGACACCTAGCTTGGGCTTCGCATTTGTAGGGTTTGAGAAGATTCAGGCAGGGAAGTAATGGAAAGAGAAAAATAAAAGACGAGACTAAATCTGAAAATGCTGCAGGAGTAGCAGGGGTCACACTTAGAATTTCAAGGTGACAACTCCTCTTAGGTGCAGAAAGTGTGCTTCTTTCTCACCATGAGAGGTGCACGAGGCTGAACATGTGCAAGTAACGCTGGGGAAAACGGGCCTTGCTGAGACAGCTGGTATCATTAACTCAGGTGGTTTGGATGTGAGGCAAGCAGAGCTTCTGTAGTGGGGCAGCTAAGCAAGAGGAGGATGCACCTTCACTTCTGGTTGGGGAAACCAACTCATCTGGCCATTTGAGGATGACTGGGTGATTTACAATATCCAACTGGTGTGGGAAACTCAGGTGCTGCTGTTGGGATGAAGTGAAGGCAGTGGTCAGGAAACAGCAAGAAGAATTTATGTGGCCATCCTTGGTCCCAAGTGTCTGGGTAGAGTCTCTCTGGAGGGGTCCAGAGATAAGCCTGGGGTGTGGTGCTTCCTGAGTCCATTGGCCCCTTACGGTGGCAGGTGTTTCCTGACTGTACACCAACAATCCTAAGGGAAATAGTTTTGAGCACACTTGTGGCTCATTAGTCCACGCTTTGTCTCAGAGGATGTAGAGTTTTTCTTTTTCCTAAAAAATTAACATATGTTGACTTTCAACACATTTTTTTGGTTGTTGTTTTTGCTTTTCAGCATTTGCACAGAACTTTGCACTGGTTTCCATCAGTTGCGCTTTTGACTAGCTTGGTTCTTCATTCAGCCAACGTTAATGATTTTGCTGCAGATTAAAAACATAAGTATTTGGTTGAAAATTCTGTATTTTGGAGCTGGAATTCTCTGAACCATGATTGGATGGCTAAGTCTGTGTAGTTCCTTATACAGGATATACTTAGGGAATTAGAGTGTTTCGGGGTTTGGGTCAGGCTGAGGAACAACCTTAGGAATTCTGATCTGAGGATGAGTTGCTAGGGTGGCCATGTGAAATTACAGGGGTGTGGCCAGCACCATGACCTTGGAGAGAATTCAGGTTGCCTGAGTTCTTGTACTCATGTAATTTCTCTTGCTGGGAACTCACTCCCTTTCCTCCAATAATTTAAAAAATTCACAATTTTTCACAATTCTCCTTGAATCAACTCATTCATTCATTCACTCATATATTTATTAAATACATCCCTTCAGTGTACAAATGTCTATTGGGCACCAAGTACCAAGCACTGGGCCAGGTGCTGAGATTCAAAACTAAGAAGGCCTTTGTCTCCATCCTTAAGAAGCTCAACACCTGGTGAATTCTTCCCACATCAGCTCACTCAGACTGGTCCCCATCATCCATCCGGTCATTCCTCAGTATTCATGTCATTGGCTTTGAGTCCAATTTGTTGTTTTCATTCCTAGGATATTCTCTGAAGTGGCCCGCCTCCCCTGAGTGACCGGACATTTTTATTAGCAATAATTATGCTTTCTTCCTTCTTTTTAAGTCTTCATAGGGCCTGATACTTTGTACAGAGTGGGGCCTGATACACATTGTTAATGAAGGCCTCATACACACCATTAACCTTCTCTCCAGGGTACATGAATGATGTCAGTTGATTACTATTTTTACACATCATTTCTAGTATTGCTAATAGCAATTCGAGGGTTGGTGGAGGTGTTGAACACCTCCATCTCCAACCTCCAGATCTCCTTGTCTGGAGGTCAACAGACGTGGAAAGGGTCACCCCAGCACAACCTCTGTAGTCAGTCTGTTGGCTAAACTGGGCTCTATTGTCTTTTTATAGACCAGATACCCTAAAGACACTGTCTTCTGAAAGTACCATGGTATGTTTGGCATTGCTTTTTAATGACGGGGGATTAAATTAAGGCTTTATCTATATGATTATTTTTTCCTGTGTGTTGCAACTGGTCAAAAAGTACAGCTTTAGGGAATTCCCCTAATGAAATGCACACACAGTAACTTTCCTTCAAGCTGTCAGTGAAGAATACAGTGTTACTCAAGTGAATTTCAGTGACCTCTTCCTTTAGAAGGAGCCCATTGTCAGAATAAATTTTTATATTAATACACTGTTTGCTTTGCAGTGCTGATAATTTCTTCCTGTCTTTCAGTCTGTCAAATTACCAGGAAACTTGTTGTTTCTTTGGACAAAGATATTTGCAGAAGAGCTGATCAAACTCTTATTATTAATAATCTCATTATTGAGTCATCATCAATGCTTTTGTGCATTTGCTGCTACCAAATAGTACAGAATCTGAAAACTATGGAGGCACACAGGAACAAAGAAGCTTGTGAGGCAGTGGCAGGGAGGCGGGGTGTGGGGGGGAGGCAGGGAGGGAGGGGGGAGGGGGAGGGGGAGTATCTTCCTGCCTAGGGCACACTTGTGTTTGAGAGAATTGCTGCCTCATTCCTGCAGGACTGCAGCCCCTCTGGAAAAGGGTCTCCTAAAGGATTGGTCATAGAGGGCTCTAAAGGTAGTCATGACTACGGGCTGCCATTGTTAATGAGATTTTTTATTTATTTGACAAGGGCACTGACATGTTCCTTGAAAAAAGGAGCAAGGAAAGCTCATTATACCCACAGACAGAGGCTACAAGCAACAGAGAAGAGATTTTGCCCTTTGCTTTGGTGGGAAGCAGGAGGAAGAGGGAAACCACGATGGGAAGCAGAGGAAGCTTTCCTCTCTCTATTCATAGTCATGGTGTTCAATCTCAGGATAATGGGTTCAGTTCACCAATTTCCACTCTCACACATGCCATCCGCTTTTCCTGTCTTGGGCCAGACGTCTCAGTGGCCAGACCACTCTGCCAAAGGGGCCAAAGCTGAATTGCTTTGGTAGGGAACAGTGAGCTTCACAGCTCACATCCTTTCCCAGGAGGCCGTGCCCAGGTGGAGCAATCAGCCTTCGGTGGTCAGGTTCCCCAACAAAGCACAAGATATCCAGTTCAATTCAACTGTTACGTAAACAGCCTATCGTTATTTTAGCACAGGTATGTCCCACATATATCGTATGGAACATCCCTACACTAAAAAATGATTCGTTACTTTTTAGAAATTCAGTTGGACTGGATGTCCTGTATTTTTGTTTGCTAAATCTGACAACCCACTATAGGGCAGAATAGGAGAGGTAGGGGCTTCAGAATACTCCTCCTAATTTTATAAATTAGGAATTTTGGACTCTCATACATATACTACTATATATAAAACAGATAAAGCACAAGGACCTACTGTACAGCAGTAGGGAGCTATATTCAATATCTTGTAATGATCTATAATGGAAAAGAATCTGAAAAAGAGTATACATATATACACACACATATATAAAAATTTGAACCATTCTGCTGTACAGCTGAAACTAACACAGCATTGTATCAACTATACTTCAAGAAAAAAGAAAAGAAATATTCTTCCTCTCCTCTAACAGATGGCCATGGATCCCCTGTCCCTGACCTCCATCTTCACTGCACATTGCCTTAGAGCAGATAAGGTAAGCAGACCCCGTTGCTTCCAGAAAACTTCTGGGAAAATGATCCTGACCTTCCTGGGCCTGCTCTAACTGCCTATCACCACGTCCACGTGAATGTGGGTATAAAGTTGCCCTGAGAAGGCGCCCTGTGTGGCTGGTCAGGTGTGTTTCAATGAAGACCCTGCTTCTCACATGAGTACAGTGTTGATTCTGAGAGTTTGTGCAGCCCCTGAGGTGCAAGAACCCTTCAGACCAGGTCTTCCGCACTGCTCCTGGCCCGGGGGTGGGGACAGTGAGGGGCAGGGACCTTCTTTCCCTGTTTCGAACCCAAACACCTTCCATATTGAGCTGGGCTTTAGGAAATTAAAAATAAAACCAAAAAAGCACACACAAAAAAATCTGACATTTGTATAGCACTTCAAAGCTTATAAGCAACTTCTTATACAATATTTCATTTAATTCTAATGATTTAGGAATTGTTATAACACTAGGGGGCTCAGTGATTTGCCTAATGCCACTGACTAAATGAGAGAGCTGGTTTTGAATATTCAGGCCAACACCCTTTTTCCCCTGCAGGAAGGAGGGCAGAGGTCACAGAGGTGTGTGAAATGGTGGAGGGGTGTAAATGGGTCTGAAGACCACTCCTATCTCTCAGTTTCAGGAATACACCTTGAGCTCCTGAATGCCTAACCAGCTCACAACAGGGTCTGGGATAAGGAGGTCAAGAGAGAACCTTCTGGAGAAAGAAACTGTTCAACCATGGGCCTCCCGAACTGGGTCTGGGGCAGCCTCCTGCTTGGGTTCTTTCTCCTCTGTCAAGCTCACAGGGCCGGGTGATTGACAGCGCAGAGCCCTGACTGAAGTCCCAGGGCAGACACATGGCTGGTGTCTCCTTCTGAGTGGGGCTGTTGATAGAACTCTGTGTGGAAGCAGACACTGCAAGGGAGCGGTCAGAGACAGCCTGGGCAGTAGCCAGTGAAGAGGGAATCCCCTGGGGAGAGTCACAGTCTCTAGATGGAGTTCCCTAGCTTTCCCCGGAAAGCCGCATTCAGGACAATGGGGGGGGGGCAGGGGACAAATAGAGATGGCTTCTGGGCAAAAGATTGAGGCTTACTTTTCCTTCCTGGGGTCCCCAAGCTCTTCATCCACAAAGACTACTTTCATCCCGTCTGTTTCAAGGAAGCGTCAAGTCGGAAACCAGATATTGGGCTTGCAAAAGCGCATTTGAGCTAAGATTTGGTAGGAGAGACCCAGATTCAAGGGCAGCTGGCAGAGTGGGGCTCAGGACCCGATGTGCAGGTGACGCAAGTTCCCGGCTGTCCTCACCTTCCTGGGTAGTCACGTGCTCTCTGGCAGCTTCCTCTTTCCCTGCACACTGGCCCGGGGGGAAATCCCCACTGGGCACTATAAGAAGCCCTGGAGCTCCTGCAGCAGCTAGTGGCTCCAGCCTAGAGCACAAGATGAAGCCGGGCCTCCCCTGCCTGCTGGCCCTTCTGTGCCTCCTCCACTCAGATACTGCGAGTGTCGGTGGGACCATCGCCACCTCTACCCACTTCCGCACCACCGCCTCCACCTCCTTACTCACCTCTGACTTCAGCTCCACCTCCGCCTCTGGCTCTGGCTGGTCCACCCCCGGCTTCGAGTCCCAGGTGAGGATGCCCCAGAGTCTGATAGCTGCATTCCTTCCCTTCCTCTGCCTTTTTGGGGGAACTGAATATAATTTCACGGATGGCTAGGCCTGAACACTGGAGCAGAGTTACGACTCCCTTTGTTAATTGTAGGTGCCCTGAAAATGAATTAAAACCTGGGTAAAATAATTAAATTGTTAGCAGGAGAGACAGCCTTTCGGTTCTCCGGCTGGGGGCTTTAGGGAAAGAATCTAAGCTTTCAAGAGGTTCTCAAACCTGGCTGCACCTTAGAATCGGGGCGGGGCGGAGGGGACTAAGAAAAATGAAGATGCCTGGGTTCTCTCCCAGATGCCAGCTGTTAGGGGATGAGCCCTGCTAGTAGACGCTCCAGAAAAGTGTGTCTAATTGATTTGCGGCTATCAGGGACCCACGGTGCTTTGGTTGGAGACCTGAGAGTTTCTCTGAGCCTGTTTGTAAGGGAGATGGGTGACAGAAGGAAGAGAAGGAATCCCTGGTCCTTGGGAAAGTGTTGTTACACATGCATAGTTCCCTGGAGGAGTGTTAGCTCTTTTTAGTCTTTCTTATAAGGGATCTTAAGAGCGATTTCCAGTTCAAAATGACGATAGCAGTAGCAACAAACAAGACAAACAAACAAATGAAAAACAAAGCATGCACTAGAAAGGGACTGGTCCAGCTAGCCCACATCTCTACAACGTGCAGTGAGCCTCGGTCTTTAGGGGATGAGCCCTCTTTGGATCTCCTTTGAAGAAAGGGAAATAGGCACAGAGGGGTGAGAAGTTAGGGTGCAGGAAGCAGCTCCTCCCTCCATCAGCTCCGGGCTTCTCTGTAGGAGTCCTGCTCTGAGAAACCTAGGCTTTCCTTGCTAAGGTATGATTTGGGGTGGGGGAATCTTAACTTCCCCTGAGGCTGTCCTCTGTACTTCTATGATCTTTACTCACAGGTCAGGTCACTGTTTATAGGATCATCTGAATGGAAGGGCCAACGGGAAAAGAGGAGGAAAAGACTTTTGTTTTCCTTTTGCCATCAGAACCTCAAAGGCAATGAAAACTTGTCAATTATGAAATGAAATGGTTTGGATAGGGCTCAGAAATGGCAGTAACGATGTTTACTGAGTGCCTTATAAATGTCAGGACTACGTTAAGTGCATAATATATATTATCTTATTTAACCTCAGAGGTAAGTACAATTAATTGTCCCATTTTAGAGATGTGAAAACTGAGGCTTAGTGAGATGAAATCATTGGCTTAAAGTCAATAAACTAGCCAGTGATACAGCTCAAACTTAGTTGTTCATGCTCTTCACCATCTCTCTCCATGCAGCCTTCTATATTTTCATGGAGTATAGATTTAAAGTGCTTATTTTGAAGAAGGGAATGGTTTGGGAATCATGAATATGAACCAAGATTCTTTGTAGCCAGAAATCAGACATATCATTTTATTCCATGATACTAAATGGCTTCTGGGGACAATGAGAACTGGTTAGCATTTAAAAAAAATTAAAATGAAAATTAATAGTATATTGTGAGGTTTTATCACCAATCAGAAACTGGCTTTTAGGTAAGGTGATCAGCTAACGTAATAGGAAAGAAAATATAGGTCAAGAAACAGAGAAACTCAAAGTGTCTGTTGTTTGGTAAGAAGATAAATATTTAAAAGATAAGATAAATATTAACTACCATTAACAGTAGTTAAATTATACTTAGAGTTTTTAATTTCCTTCCTGGTTTACTTATCTCCCTCTGGTGAGTTAATATCACGACTCCAACTTCTTTTTTATGGCAGGCTAGGTGTCACTTCCGCTATAAACCCAGTTTTCTAGGGCTGCTTGATGAGCTCTTTGGAAAGTGGTGGAAAACCCCTTTATAACTGTCATTGAGCAAGTTCCAAACATATCATTTTCTGTACTTTGAAAATGTTGAGTACCATTATTTTATGCCTTGAATCTTTACAGGCACTTAGACTTGGCTGCTAATTAGAACCAATTGCAACCTGAGATCCCAAATGTGAGTCGCGCCTTCGCTGGCGTGCTCAGAGCACTCCGCCAGCCTCAGGTGTCGCCCTCCAAAGAGGGGAGAGCTGCTATCTCGGTCCTCAACTCACAGGCAAGAAAAGCCTCGGTGCTTCGCCTCACACAGCAACTGGCAAGAGCCAGAACCTCGAGTCACATGCTTTTGTCATCAGGCTAAAGGGCTTGTTGAGGAAAAAGACACTAAGCCTTTCATAATGACAAGGGGCCTGATTCACGGGGCCGGAAGTGGGTCTTATTTGTCTCTTATTTGTCCGGCTCCAGACCAGAGCCTGGCAAGCTGTAGACACCAGTAAATGTGAATTGAACACAGGCCGAGTGAGAACTGATCAGTGTAAGGTGTCTGTGGGGTCCACAGGGGGATCACATACCCTTCCAAAGGCCAAGGGGACAAGGGCTTCTTTTTGTCTCCTGTCCCCCATGTGACACTCACATAGAGATTAAGCATTTGCCACAGAAAGAGACCCATCGCCATTAGTTTCATGGTCTTTGAGTGCGAGGAACAGAAATATCTCTAATGGGAAACACTGATCAAACTTATGGACCATTTGGATGTCAGCTGAGCATGCTGGACTGATGATAAGAAGGATGGAAGGCGGGAAGTCCACTGTGCCAGGACAGAGATGTGCAATACAAGACAGCGGAATGGCTATCAGCAGGTCTCATAATTATTTGCCTGCCTTTCAGGTGAACTTCAGGATGAAAAAGTTGTGAGCTAGTAGTTTCTAGTTGATTGTCTAGAGACTGCTGGATGATCTCTACTGTTTATGGAGTTGCCAGAGCTTTTCCAAGAACTCTCAGAATGGTCCAACCCTGTCTTGTGCAGCTAATCGACCTCCCCTTGTCAAAATGCGATGCAAGACCGTTTTTTTGGTAGACAGTTATTATAATAAGCTATTTCTTCAAAAGTCCATGATGGCATGGACAGGTCCTCCTGCAAAAGCCTTGGCATGCTTGAGCTGGAGTCTTTCTACCTTCCGTGGGAGTGATAAAACTGGTTCCCAGGGAAGCTGCTCTCTGCCAGGCTCCTGGTGTGGCTTGTCTAGTCTTTATTTGTCCCTGGCAAAGACCTTTCCCTTACCCTCCTCCCAGCCACAGTGTTCAGCATAAACCTGCTTGTCCCTCCTCCTTACTCCCCAGTTTTTGCAGGTGTGGGGTGTGATTGGCAAAGAAAGTTGAGGCCAATGTCAAGAATTAATGTGGCATAGAGAGTTTTGGGTACAAATATATATATGTGTGTGTGTGTGTGTGTGTGTGTGTGTGTGTTTGTTCATCTTATAGAAGATTAGGTTAAAATAACAAGCAATTTGGCTGCAAAAGCCTGAATTAATTGGTTCAGAGGTCACTGATGGACTAGATCTTGATTATAGAAGCATCCAAGTCCAGCTTGTTCAAGAATCAGGGAAGGTGGTAGACATTAAATCACAGAGCACACAACCTCAGCTACAGCCAGCTGACCTCTGAAATATTGAGAAGTGTAGCCTGCATTTCTTCAAACTCTGAAAACCATCGCTCTCCCCTTGGCAGTTTCAGAAAAAGACCCTTCGGGCTGATGTTCCACAGGTGAGTTTTGGGCTGGCCGTCAGAGAAGATCATTGAAAGGCAGTCAGTCGGCCGCCAAGAGTTACTCTGTAAGGAAATTGTAGCAATAAATAAATGTTAATTGTGCCGGGATCCCCTTGGGGAAGCTCAAAGGGGACAAAAGAAAAACAGGATCTTTCAAACCTGTCATTTTAAAATATTCAGTGGCACCGAAGTGGGAGCCTGAATATATTAAAGAAACATCAAATATTTAAAAATGACTTTTCTGCAAGTGATAAGCCGGAAAACTTAAAAAGAATTTGCACAAAATCTTCAAACTCATACATTGCTCAGTTTTTAACAAATGGCTGGTTTGTCGCCATTTTGAAGGATGTTAATTATACACTTTCCCAGGTGAAGAGAGGATGTGAATTTGCATTGCATAGCTTCACTGTAACCCACATCCTTGATGTTTTTCTTACTTTCCTGAAAGGCATTGGGTTGGGGCTGGGGTAGAAGTGTGGAAAAGGAAATGAGGGTGTAGAAGGAAAAGGAGAGTGACATTTACTGATCACTTACCACGTGCCAGGGACTTGGTTTACATTACTTTGTTCCTCTTGGGAACAACCCTGTGAAGCAGGTTATATCTACTTGACAGATAAGGAAACAGAGACTTAAAGAGAATTCAGGTCCAGTAAGTGGTAGAATTGCCAACTTAGGACTTTCATCCCGTCTTCTTTTTTTTTTTTTTAATAAATTTATTTATTTATATTTTTGGGCTGCGTTGGGTCTTTGTTGCTGCGCGCAGGCTTTCTCTAGTTGTGGCGAACGGGGCTACTCTTCGTGGCGGTGCGTGGGTTTCTCATTGCGGTGGCTTCTCTTGTTGCGGAGCACGGGCTCTAGGCACGTGGGCTTCAGTAGTTGCGGCGTGTGGGCTCAGTAGTTGTGGCTCGCGGGCTCCAGAGCACAGGCTTAGTAGTTGTGGCACATGGGCTTAGTTGCTCCGCGGCATGTGGGATCTTCCTGGACCAGGGTTCGAACCCATGTCCCCTGCATTGGCAGGCAGATTCTTAACCACTGCGCCAACAGGGAAGTCTTCTCATCATTTCTTTATTTCTTTTTCCTTACATGGGGACAGTAGTAGTTTCCTTAAAGACTCTTCCAGAAAGGAGAATGATATGGTTTGCTTAACAGGTGGAGAGGTGACTGAACACTGAGCTACACTTGGGAGACATGGCAGCAGCTTTGGGGTGTTTCTATGATTCCATTCATTTATGTATTGAACTCCACTCGCTTGCCTCTGAGCACTCTTTTGACAAGCCAGTTTCTGTCACTTCCCTTGCCAAAGGCTCATTTCCCGGCTTATTACTGATGTTGAACTTATTTTTATTTACAGTCGTTTTCCAACTTCACTGGCTCCAAGGATGACCGTGGGACCTGCCAGTGCTCTGTTATCCTGCCAGACACCACCTTTCCTGTGGAGAGAGTGGAACGCTTGGAAATCATAGCTCAAACTATCTCCCAGAAGTTCGAGAAAGAGTTTTCTAAAGTAAGTATTTTATTCTTTTTTCCTCTTCCAACAATATCTTGTTAAGAACAAACAAAATACTTTTTATTCAGGACTTTATAAGCAGCCTTTCTTCACTGTATCAAAGAGCACATTTGCATCTAATGGAAGCTTTAGCATTTATTTCACAGCAACCTATGGAGTTCTTTACAGCAGGAAGAGTGAGAGCACAGGGAGAAGATGGGATGGAGATGAGTCACGCCACAGGATAAACTCGCTTCAATATCATGGTGTGTGTGCAGCTGGAAAGAAGCCTGAGTTCTCCCTGTAAATTTCAACTCTGAAATCTGTATTTGGTTTTGTGGTTTCTTCCTTTTGGTCTTCTTCTTGGTCATTCCTCCAGCTTTGCCTTCTTTTCTTTCCTCTCCTCTGTCCTCTTTATGTTCTATCTTCCTGCCCTTGCATTTTTTTCAGCCTATTCTATTCCATTCCTCCTTTCCTTCATTTCTATTTCTCCTCTTGCCACAGTCCTTTCTTTCCCTTTTCCTTCTTATTTTGTTTTTGTTTTTTACTTTTTTTGGTCTTCTCTTGCTTTTGGACTTTCCCCTTCCTTCTCCTCCACCCCTCCCACAAATCTCCCTCTCATCTTCCTTCCTTCCTCCCTCTTTTCCTCTCTCTTCCTCCTATTTTCTCTTCTCAATTCACTCTCTTTCTTCTCTCCCTCTCTCTCTTTCTTGGGGTTAGCCTCTATTGTCTCAGCAGGGACATTACATCAGATGCATCCAGCATTAGCCCCAAACCGAAGGCTTCCCTGGGAATTTGAAATGAGACTAGTAGGTGGCTCAGCCTTGATAAAAACCTCCACTTGAGCCCCTGATTACTGCTTTCTCCAGCCAGAGGAAGTCATCTCACGGGGTTAGCCCTTCTCTGAGCTGGCTGGAGCAATGAACTTGACATTCCAGTTTTGACCCCTTTAACCTTTTTAGCCAAGTTAAAAATCAACCAAAAGAACTTCCATCTTCTGTACAGGTGAAGTCCAAGCTAGGCTATCATCACATTATGCATTATTTAATATCATTCCATTAATTTACTTACAAGGAGCTCTGGCTTCCCTGCAAGATTCAAAATAGGTTTTCCCAAGAAATTTCAGCTCAGCTACCTCAACATTGAGCCTAGCTCTCTTTTAAGACAAAAGTTCTGATGAGGCTGAGCCCCTGCTTTCAACCTCAATTGGTAGATAAATATTCTAAGTTTAAACAAGTGTCCAGGAAAATGTGTTTGACAACTCCAGGAACCTAGCTTCTTAAGAAATAAAATGTCCTTGAATTAATCAGCAGAAAAGGCACAGAACTAAATTATAAATTCCAGTCATTAATATTCATAGCATAATCAAGTACAGATAAGAAGTTATGCATAAAAACATAACAAGTGGAGGCAATCCTAGGTAAAGATCTTTTCAGTTAGAGTCATTTGCTTTGAAATAGTGGGAGCTACTGATCTGCATGTCTTCTTGGCTGGCAGGGATGTGAACGGCAGTTTGAAACCCCAGGCTGCTCCAGGGAGAGTTTTGTGAGTCTGGGACATTTCATTCCAATCCTGTTAAGGGGGGGCAGGTGGTATCTGCCTTGCTAATAATTGGCAGGGAAGAAGTGTGGAGTAGGTGGAAAAACTTTCAGTTCGAAAGTGTCAGTAGCTGGTTCTAAAAATAATTCATGATTGAAGCCTAAGAAAGGAATTGACCTGCCCACTGAGATTTGCATAATGGATTCGGGGTGTGACAGGTGAGGATAACAACAATAGCAGTAATAGCTTCCCTCTGCGCTTTCCCGTTCTACTCTCAAGCAACCCTTTAAGGCATATAAGCCAGTGTTCTTTTCCCCATTGTAGGGATGGAAAAACTGAGGCTCATAAGGGTAAAGAGACATAAATGTAAAGGTCTTTTGGCTGCTTAAGCCAGATCAGGAATCTCGGTCTTCGGAATCATTCTCTTTCTTTCTTTTTTATTTTTTTATTTTTTATTTTTTTGTGGTACGCGGGCCTCTCACTGTTGCGGCCTCTCCCGTTGCGGAGCAACAGGCTCCGGACGCGCAGGCTCAGCGGCCATGGCTCACGGGCCCAGCCGCTCCGCGGCATGTGGGATCTTCCCGGACCGGGGCACGAACCCGTGTCCCCTGCATCGGCAGGCGGACTCTCAACCACTAAGTCACCAGGGAAGCCCCGGAATCATTCTCTTTCAATCATTATCTTTCCTCTCTGCCGTGCGGTTATCATGCTCTAAGAAGAGATGCACCAGGTCAGTAATGCCTTCCATCCAAAATTATCTCTTCAGTGAGGGCTTTTGAGTTTCCAGGTGAATTACTATAGCTGTCCCTAGGTTGCCTTGGAAATCACTGTTTATCTAGAGGCCTGGGGGAACGCCCGTTTGGGCAGGCCAGTAGAAAAGGATTTGGACTGCCTTACATTGATTCATTATCTGTCAGGACATGGAGAAGACAGGGACGGCCTCTGCATAAGATGCTGAAAGCATTTTATACTTTTCTGTGGTTATGAGATGTCCCTGTGTAACTGTACTTAGAAAGGAGACAACTCAGAATTTTTTTTTCTCTAGAGGGTTATGGTCTTTGGGGCGAGTTATTTAATATGACACTTTTGCTAATAGTTCCTCATGCATGAAAGGGTTGAGGCAGCCTGGGAGACATTTAGGCAACCCATAAACAAACAACGTCTACTGAGCCACGTTTTGTGCAGTGAAATATAATAAATTAAAAGGTCAGATTGAAAAAAACCTGAAATCACTGTCTAATAATTGCTGTAACTTATAGGGCATCCATTACACCAGGCACTTAATATACATTATCTCTAGAGTTTACAATCATCGTGTGAGCTTGTTACCGTTACCTCCAATTTATAGGAGGAAATGAAGGCTTAGAGAAATTAAGTGATTTGTCCACAAAGTACTGAAGCCAGATTTGAGCTTAGGTGGATCTAGCTGCAGAGTGCTTCATATGTCTTGACGGCCAATTCAAGCTCAACTAATCTTGTTGTTAAAAAATATATTAAGATGACAGTATGTGGCAAAGTACCTTTATTTATTTCAGTTAATCTAGCTATGGTGACGATCACAGGTTTTGAGGAACTGGCAGAAACACAAGCCAACTAATTCTTTAGCTTAATAGCCACCTGGGCTGCATCCTTATCTATTACATTGACTGTATAGAGCAACAACACCCCAAAGAGACTTTAATGCTTAGAACCCATCAATGACATGATACGTGCATAACGAACAGAAGAATGGGAGCTCTGAATGAAGGGCTGAGCGTTTGAGGGCAAGTGTAGATGAGTCGTCTAAAGCTCAAACTTGTAGTGATGGGGAGCTTTACACGAAAAATGTTGACACAGGGAAGTGTCCCTGTAGGGCTGGACGTCTATTCTTGCTACACATCCCCAGGTAAACTGGGCGCCTCTGCTGAGGCTGCACCTCCCAGGAAGAGTTGGGATGTTTCCAGAATTGTCCATTCCATCTCAACACTAGAGATCCGTACACGTAAAGAGTTTAGACTATCTATTTAAATTAGTAACATTCACACCACGAAGCCTTTCTGGCCCATTCTCAAATTCTCTCCTGCCTTCTGTAACTCCATGGACGATTCCAATTTTCCTGAACATCCCGGAGCTATTCTTGACATTCCAGTCAAGTCCAGTTCTTGAAGGAACCTCAAGATTTCCCCCAAACAGATCTGTAGAGACCCTTTACTTTGGGGCAGAACCAGGGCAGACCCACCATACGTTCTCTGAGGTTTGCAGTGAGAATCTGGGAGTGCCACATTTTATTTAGCAGAAATGACAGTCGAACCACTTATTTTTTATAGAACAACAGCTGTGATATGCCACCAAAATGTGCCAGGAAAGCTGAGGGTGTTTCATTCGTTCCAAGAGCTGGCAAGACCAAATGCCAAGAATATTCATTTCGCAAACTTCCATTTCTGCCATCGGTTGGCACTCCATTATTATTATTTTTTTTCTCACAGCCAATGTTTTATGCCCGATTTTTGGAGGAATTGAAACCTGGCTACCTTATATATGTGTTTGTACTTTTGAGTGGGACTTGCTAGGTGGACTTGCTAGGTATATATATATATATATATATATATATATATATATATATATATTTTAACTTCCTTATCCACCAAAATGTCACCAGCCTTATCAGCCTCATCTGATGGCAATGAGCATCAGTTGCCGAAGGAGATACACGAGCAGTGCCAAGGGCTGCGTTTTCAACTTTCATTAAAATCCTCTTTGCCTGAAGCCCTAGCCCTTTAGGTTCGTGGCCTATGTGTCTAATTTGTACAGTGGGGTTAAGTGGAAAGGCTAAAAGGACAGAAGTTAGGGCTGCTTTTGGTATTAGAAAGATTAGAGGCTGACATCTGGCTCTGAATTCATCCAGGCCCTGGGATCAGCTTCTTGACATTAGTGAAGTTTGGGGGAAAAGTATTACTTCTCTTCACATTTTTAAAAAGAATATAAAACCGGCAACTTTTAATGAGCAGGTCCTTAAAAAAGCCATGGCATTTCTTTTAGAGATCAGATACGGAAAGAACCACCAACTGTGTTTATTGAAATATCCATTTGGAGATTCCAATTATACACTAAATCACCATGGGAATTTTTGGAAGTATTTTAACTTAATGATCAGACATTCAAAAATATGCAACAAATGTGTAATTTAAAGGTCTGATTGCAATAATCAGTTCTTGGAATAAACTTGGAATAAATATGTGGGTGCACTTAATGAAATGTGCACTTTACAGTTGCACATACCCTCACATATTGTGGAGTCAGTTGGATCTTTTTTTTTAAATTGAAGTATAGTTGATTTACAATGTTGTGTTAGTTTCAGGTGTACAGCAAAGTGATTCAGTTATACACACACACATATATATATATGTATTTTTTTAAGATTCTTTTCCCTTATAGGTTATTTCAAAATATTGAGTATAGTTCCCTGTGCTATACAGTATGTTCTTGTTAGTTACTAAATAGACATTTCACCAGAGAAGATATCAGATGGCCAAAAAGCACATGAAAAGATGCTCAACATTGCTAATTATTAGTGAAATGCAAATCAAAGCTACAATACCTCGCATGGGTCAGAATGACCATCATCAAAAAGTCTACAAATACTAAATGCTGGCGAGGGTGTGGAGAAAAGGGAACCCTCTTGCACTGTTGGCGGGAATGTAAATTGGTACAGACACTATGGAGAACAGTATGGAGGTTTCTTTAAAAACTAAAAATAGAGCTACCATATGATCCAGCAATCCCACTCCTGGGCATATATCTGGAGAAAACCATAGTTTGTAAGTTGAGTCTTTATGTCACTCTATAGAAGGCAGAGGGGCTCAAAACTCATTGCATTTGGTGATCAACAAAGGAATTCTTCTCAGAGCATTTCTCCCTCTTCTAGAAAATACTTAGATTTAGAGCGGTGTTTCTAAATGGAGGGAAGGGGATGATGGTGGTGATTTTGCCCCTGGGGGACATTTAGCAATGTCTGGGGCATTCTTGGTTGTCACAGCTGGGGGGTGGGTAGGTGCTATTGGCATCTAGAGGCCAGGGATACTGCTAAACATCCTATACTACACAAAAAGCCCCCCACAAGAAAGAACAATCTATTCCCAAATGGAAATAGTGCTGAGGTTGGGAAACCCTGATTTAGAGCATGTGTACTAAGCGGAGGAGGGCGGGCAAAAGGCTGATTCAAACGAGTTTAGTTTGGGGTGCTGGTATCTTCAAACATTAAAATGGAGATTAAAATGTACTTGCGAAGGATGATTCTGCAGCACAATTATTTTTAGTCTAGGCAAGTGCAAAATCCACCCTCTCCCCCACTGTAATAATAACTTCTTTGTATTTGGATAGATTTTTAAAAATATTTAGGTAAATATATTTTTGATCCATTTCTTTAATTAAAAAAGATCGAAGGCAATCAAATAGTCCCCAAGGACTTGGTTAGTGGAGGAAAGCTGTATGACATCGCTCTGAAAACTGACTTGAGCTGTTTGATTCCCCTCTAGGTGAAGGAGTATGTGCAATTAATCAGCGTGTATGAAGAGAAACTTTCAAACCTAACCGTCCGAATAGAGATCATGGAAAAAGATACCATTTCTTACACTGAACTGGACTTTGAGCTGATCAAGGTAGAAGTGAAGGAGATGGAGAAACTGATCGAACAGCTGAAGGTCGGTTTTGTTGGAAGCTCAGTGATTGTCGACCAGCTGGAAGTGGAGGTAAGGAATGAAATCGCTTCTTGTGCATTAATAATGTCTCTTCAGTGAGCAAGTGCTAGGATCAGGCTCGGAGTCCCTCTTCTGACGTCTAATGCTGTACTCTCTCATGACCGCCTGGCAAGGCCCGTGTTCTGTTTTGGATGGACACCTGGCTTTGAACAGTAAATTACACACGTTGGGAACATGCTGATTGAGGAGTAGGTGTTGTCTAATGGTCAGAGTCCTGCCCCAAAACCAAATGGCCTTTCAGTGTCTCTAGAAAGGAGATGACATAAGTGTGAACAACTCCATGGCCAAGCTAGATCAAGGGGTCTTCTCTGTTCTGGATTTATCCTCATGGGACTGGAAGACCACGGTTTTGGATTTGCTAGGTCTGTTTCTCCTTTTGAATGATCACACAGTCCTGATCCCTCTTGGAATGCTTCTCTACGTACTCCACAAGCCTCTTTAAAGGAGTTTCTTGTGAGGATGTTTTGCGAAGCCTTTTAAGCTCTGTGGATAAACACTATCCCATTAATGTTATGCTTGGGTAATTTATTTTTTATTTTTTTTAACATCTTTATTGGAGTGCAATTGTTTTACAATGGTGTGTTACTTTCTGCCGTATAACAAAGTGAATCAGCTGTACATATACACATATCCCCATATCCCCTCCCTCTTGCATCTCCCTCCCACCCTCCCTATCCCACCCCTCTAGGTGGTCACAAAGCACCTAGCTGATCTCCCTGTGCTATGCGGCTGCTCCCCACTAGCTATCTATTTTACATTTGGTAGTGTATATATGTCCATGCCACTCTCTCACTTCGTCCCAGCTTACCCTTCTCCCTCCCTGTGTCCTCAAGTCCATTCTCTATGGCTGTGTCTTTATTCCTGTCCTGCCTCTAGGTTCTTCAGAACCTTTTTGCTTTTTTTTAAGATTCCATATATATGTGTTAGCATACGGTATTTGTTTTTCTCTTTCTGACTTACTTCACTCTGTATGATAGACTCTAGGTCCATCCATCTCAGTACAAATAACTCAATTTCATTTCTTTTTAGGCTGAGTAATATTCCATTGTATATATGTGCCACATCTTCTTTATCCATTCATCTGTCAATGGACATTAGGTTGCTTCCATGTCCTGGCTATTGTAAATTGAGCTGCAATGAACATTGTGGTACATGACTCTTTTTTGAATTGTTTCTCAGGGTATATGCCCAGTAGTGGGATTGCTGGGTCGTATGGTAGTTCTATTTTTGGTTTTTAATGAACCTCCATACTGTTCTCCATAGTGACTGTATCAATTTCCATTCCCACCAACACTACCATAGGCTTCCCTTTTCTCCACACCCTCTCCAACATTTATTGTTTGTAGATTTTTTGCTTGGGTGATTTATATCAACGAGAATTTACTAGCACAGTCATGACATGGGCTGTCATTGAGAATTCCAGTTCTGTATTTTAGAATTTAGGTTTTCTCTGGCCCTCACCATTCATTAGAAACTTAATTATAGTACGACATGAGTAAACACGAGTTTATAGGGGAAGGTTATTAGAGATGAACTTTAATGGACACTTGTGGATACTTAGACGGAGCCTGTTCTCTGTTATTAAAGCTGTTAAAATCTTTGCCATTTTCTTCTTGTCACGCACATCGGCCTGCAATCTGACAGGCATTCACGCTAAACCATGAAATGTATTCTTCCAAATGAAACCAGTCAGAAGAATCTCAGGTGTATTCTCTGGCAATGTTTCCCTAAGTGACATATTCAGCCCTGAATGTTTATGAAGGAAATTGCGCAATAATATAAAGTCACTCTGAATTTTGATTTCCTTAGATAAGGAATATGACTCTCATGGTGGAGAAGCTTGAGACGCTAGATAAAAACAATGTCCTTGCCATTCGCCGACAAATCCTGGCTCTGAAGAACAAACTCAAGGAATGTGAGGACTCTAAAGTCGGAAACCTTCCTGCCCTACCCCCTCCCCCTGCACCAGGTAAGGGGGTCCCATTTTTACCAGGCCCCATTAGGAGCTAAGGGTTGGGTGGGGAAGGGCTCTGGGATTGTGGAGGTGAAGGAAGGATGGGATTTTTGCGGCTCTGAGTTTACTCTTCCCCGCTTTTAAATCTCACCTACCAGAGCTCTACATACTGTCATGTCCTGGGGCGCACAGAAGAAATGTCTCTACGGTGATTGTCTGGTTATCAGGGGCCCGGGGAAAGCCTCTGCAATCCGCTTGGCTTCCCCTCCGGGCTGTCCTGTGGATTGTAAGGGCTGATTGGCTCATTTATGTGATGAGCTGGGTTACGCCTTGAATCCTCCATCCCTCCTTCCTTCCTTCCCTCCTTCCGTCCACCTCTTTATTTCTCCTTCCTGCTTTCCTTAAATGCACGTGCTGTGGAGTGCCTCCCAGGATTCAGTGAGGATTTAACGGATGGCTCCGCATGTCCAGTACGTGAGGGTGTGTCCTGCCGTCCCTCCTGGACTGTGAGTTCTTGCAGGGCAAAGACGGCGTGTTCCTCTCTAAGGAGTCATCCTTGGAGGGGGTTAAGTGTAGCGTAGATGTGGGTGCTCATAAATACCTCCTTGAATGGACTGGTGGAGTGTAGGGGTCAGGGGCGTGGCATTGTGACCCCAAAGGCCTGAACTTTCCAGCTATGTAGCCACAGCAGAAAGGTTCTTAATCTCCTCCTTGGTAAAACGGGAGAACAGTAATACCTACTTGGCAGCGTTGCTGTGAGGATTCATAAAACAAGTCTTGGGAGACTCAGAGCTCTGTGATCGGCATTTATACACTGGCGATTGTATTTGTTGTTAATGAGGATAATTGAAGTGAACATCTTGCTGCAAACAAAAGCAGTGCTAAATCCGTGTGTGTTCCGGCACGTCCCTCCAGGAGAACTAAAGCCGCAGGGTCCAGCCCTGGAGCCAGGGTCATAGGGAAGCTCTCTTTGCACATCCTGAGCATCTCAGCCTGAAAGGGGACAGTATCTGTTAATCAAATCGTACAGCTCTTGTTATTTTCATTCATTCCTATTGTCACCACCTGCTTCCTTTTGGGCCATGCGTTTCTGGATCCTTGTCAGTGTCGCTGGTTTCTTTAAGGCTTTAATTAAATACTGCCACAGTTATAAGCCTCTTGGTGTTGTTCAGAGCCCTACCTTCCCTCCTTCTGCAGTTGGGAATCTGTCACAGTATGACATGCAGAGGAGGTTTGGGACAAAGGCCATGCTCTATCCTCTAACAAACCAGGCTAAATGTGGTCTGGGATCAAAGGTGTCAACGTCGTCATTGGAAATGAGAGCTCATTCTGCGGGGCCACGGAGGGCTCCCTGAGGGCAGGAATCAAGCAGCGACCACTCCTGATACTACCTGAGCAAATCTTTCTTTCCTTCCTCTATCCCTCCTGTCCTTTTTTCTTTCTCTCTCTTTTTAAACCTCAGCAAATTGTCCTCATGAAATAGCTTTTTCTGCCACAGTTTTCTATGCATCCCTTGGAATGAGGACATTTTAGAGCAGGAGAGAACATTCAGGGCTGTCATGTCTCAGAGGAGGGGACTTAGTGGTGAGGATACTGCTTTTCCTGAGGCCACACAGGCAGCTGGTGACAGAGCTGAGGCCGAAGTGCAAGGCCCCTTGCTCCCTGTCATCTCAGGACCTCGAGGGTTAGGCGTCAGTAACTCAAGGCCGGCGGTGGGGGAGAAAGTACATGGCTTAGTATCTAAGGAAGAAAACAGTGAGTCTGTTTTCGTATTTTTGTTAGCCTTTTTTTATCTAGAACTTTCCCCCACGTCCTCACACTTAGACTTTTGTGAGCCAGCCCAGCCCAGCTGTGTTGTTTAAACAAATTGGACGCAGATTTCCTCTCACTTTCCCACAACCTTGGCTGTAGCTGGATCCCTGCCAAGCCACTTGGCCCTCCTCCAGCTCTGTTCATACTATATTTATGATGTTTATATTAAACTGACTTTTTGTCATGTTTTGAAATCAATTTCTTTCACTTGCTCTCTTTCTGTTTGGATTGGTTGATAATGCAGAATTGGAAAGTCCCCAGGCACCACAAAGTTGTGAGCCTGTGGAGACTTTAATTAAAGTTACTCACTATTAGGGGACTTTAAAATCTGGCCTGTCTGCTTTTTTTCACTGCAGAGTTGCGCGGAACAAAAAACACTCTATGCAAGTTTCAGCTATAAAGTAATTCTGTGCTCTCTTGGGCCCTCTGGGCAGCTGCAGTTCGCTACCCCAGCGGTCAGCTTGATCTGAGAGCCAGTACATAGCATTAGGGCTCAATAAAATGTGCTTTATAGATGGCTTCTGCTGCAAATGGCATCCTTTTCTGCTTCATTTCATAGAACTTTCTAATCTAAAATAATTGGCCTTGTGCTCATTAACTGTTTTTCCTGCAAACAACTGCCTTCAGTTTCTCTCTGTTCTCCCCCTGAATCTAAAGGACTGCAGATAGGAAAATGGGATGTGAATGCCCAGGGGTCATCACTGTTGTGCTCAAAGATGCAAGGATCTGTGCTGGCACATCGTAGGTGCACAGTAAATGGTCCACGAAAGATGTAGGGTGACCAGTCAAAATTCCAAGCTAGAGAGGAGCAGAGTGTTAGGTAACACATATCCATTTCATCTTAATCATTTTCTGATTATAACCATTTTAATTGTATTATCGTCTTTGCTCAAAGTTCACTTGCCCAGGTGAGAGAGGGCATTGATGGATCCAAGATTAAGTTTCCTCTGCTGGTATATAATCTTTAGCTTTAAAAAAAAAAAAAAGTGCTACTGGCCATGAGACTTTAAAAAAGCCAAGTTAGAGTATTTTAAGTCTCACCATGTGGCCTCCCAGGATATTTTCAGAATACCATGGCAATATCCAATAAATTGCATGACAAAGAAGAGATTGCCAACCAAGGCTATCGGGTGTAGAGGGTTCCCTGCATAACATTCAGTGGATTGAATACCAGGCTCTTGGAAACTTTCAGTTATGTACCAGGGTAAAGAGCTAGTGTTTTATAAATAAGGGTAAGGTGAGTTTGGGGGATTTAATCAGTTTTTATTTCCACAAACATAATTTGGTGTCACTGGGTAGCTGGTCCTGTTCTGGGCACTCGGGTTATCAGGGTAAGTACAGAAACCTCCAGAAACCACTATCTTGGAGGGGAAACAGTCGTGTAAACCTTCAGTTGTAACATGGATGTGATTATAATGCTGACCGTTATCATTTATTGAGTCAAATGTACATGTCTTCTGTCTACTCTTCCTCACAATTCTGCAGAGTATGTATGATTATTTTTCCTTTAACGTAAGGAAACTGAGGCTCAGAAGGTTGGGTAACTTGCTCAAGGATACGCAGTTCATAAGTGCCGGAGTCAGGATTTGAACTGGAATCTGGCAATGTTTTCAGTGTACCAGGCTGCCCTCCACAGATGCTGTAATGGAGAGAGAGGTGCACCTGTGATTCCTAGAGTGACAAGAAAGTTGCAATAAGTCACCAACCTGATTAACACCAAATTAGCTTGGCTTTTTTGCTTGCGGAGTAGCTGAAAGGGTACCTTCGTTCTCATTTCTATGGTGTGTTCTCTCCCATCAGGAAGTGCAAAATGATTCGTTGGTTTTTCATAGTTCTCGGGTCAGGGTTGGGCAGTGGGCTGTTGTTCCAGTGGTAGGATAAAGTTGGCATAAAGAAAGAAAGGAATGGAGTATCTCTAAGACCTTGAAATGCAGGCTGGGAAGGGGTACAAGATTAGAAAGGGCGGGGAGAAGCTTGGTGTAGAAAGGGTGGGCGGATGGGGTCTCTGCTTGCGCTAGATGAGCAGTGGGCACTGGGCCGGCTGTCAGTTTCACTCATATTTCTAAGACGGTTTGTCGCCAGGAGTCGAGGAAACCCGCCATAGCCTTGTCAGCAGTTTGTCACTGCTGTAGCCACATCTGTAGAATACAAGAATACTTAGTTTTCTTCTTATTTCCACTTCCTTTGATGAGAGCCAGGGCTCTAAAAATGGTCTAAAGGAGATAGAGGATAAAGAGAGGATAACAAAAAGGACAGGAGATGTTTAGAGTTGTTGTGGGGTGAGGAAAAGAGATTTAAATGACATACAGTTTTAATATTTATACCAGGTACAATTTTAATCACCTGGTCAACTTGTGAAATGATGAGACGTTAGTAGTAGTAGTAGTAGTGATTTTTAAGAGAAGTTTATTTTGGTTCCTTCATATCTAAGGATTTCCACATCTAGGACAGAATAGTTTATTTTCTTTAATCCCATGATAAAATACTTGAATGTGTTATATGCCTCGTAAGTTTTCCTTAAATAATTTGTTGCTGTTGGTTTGGCAGCTTTCCTTTCAAGGAGGGCAAGATTCAATTAAGCAAATAATGCCTGAGTCTTCTAACCTGCAAGGAAAAAGTGACTTTCTTTTATTTCTTCAGAGTGAAGTGTAGTTGAATAAATAAGTTCTCGGGAAGGTATTTTAACTAGAAAATCCAGTTTGTAACATATGGAAACTCAAACAGTTTTTGTTATCATTAAGCTGAACACACCGCTAACTCTATTTTAATAATTCATGCATTGTTTCATAAACAAAAGCAAACAAGCATTCATCTGAGAGATCACTTTTAGAAGAGGAAATAATAATTTATAATTTTATTATTTCTTTAGAGGAGAGCAGTCTCTTAGCTGAACACACGTTGCTTTTTTATTTATGAAATGGTGCATGCATTATTAAAATAAAGCCGTGACTGTGTTCTGCTTAATGATATGCAAAATTATTTGAGGTTGGGTACAGAGTGGTTTCATTTCTCTACCTGTTGTATGGCTGGCTGGCTTTCCCACCAACTGCGGATTTATGAGAGCATTTAAGGAGCACGTATTTAATTCCAGGACCAAAAAGCCCCAACAGATTGGAAAAATAAAAGCAGGATTTCTAGTGATGGTTTCATCTCTGAACAGTCCTTGAATGAGGAGGGGAGAAAGGGGAGGCATTTAGCAAGGAAAGGAATGGGTCTTTCCATATGTGTCAGAGGCCGGGACTCAGAGGCGAATGCTTTGCACCCCCTTGCTCCCCACAATGTTAATCTCGGGCAATTCTTTGGAGCTCTGCTTCTGGCCCAAGCCCACCTCACACACTCTCCATGGCTCCTTGATTCCCTCCAAGCATTTAAAGGAGGAGGGAAAATGATCTCAAATGTATCTGAAGTTGACTTTTCTCTGTAATTCCAATAAAATTTATGACCAGTTTTTTAAGGGTATTTGTTAAGATTCCAGAAAATGTGTGTTCAAATCTTTAGATAGCTATTGTAAAAATACTGGAGGAATTTTATTTTATTTTTTATAGCTCATAAATGGTCTGGGTTGGCAGGCATTTCAGAGGGAGGGCTCTGCAAAGGGCCAAATTGCCCAGACTGAGTTATGCACCCAAGTGTTACAGAGAATGTAGATTCAGGGACCGGTGAGTCTGGTCCCACTTGATTGTACACATTGTGACAGTGACAGCAACAGAATGGGAACGACGAAGTGCTTGCCTGTCATTCTGTGGCACAGTAGACTATGGCTTATGAACAGCAAGGCCCACTTGTAACTGTGCAGTGAGATGGGTCACCAAGTGATCTATGCGATCGGCTATGTTTTGGGCACAGAGCAGGCAATGTTGCCCTATAATAACTTCCATGGCTTCTCAAGGCTGAAATCCCACCATTAGAGGACCGTTAGAGGACCTCTTAGAGGTCCATTAGGAGACCATCTTTCTGTATCTTTTAAAATGCCATAGTACAAACTTCCTCTTTTGAGAGTAGCTTGGGGCATCATTGGTACCTGGTGTGGATATGCCCTTGGGGTCCCAGGGAAGGGCAGAGGGTGAAGGGAAGAAAGACTTGCCTAGGACAGACTTCTCCTTCATCCCAATTCTCCCTGACCCTGGTGAATAGCAACTTCTGGCTTTATGAAAATAGGGTAGCATTCTCACCTGATCTTACTTTCTTGATTTCTCTATAAGGAAAAGGAAATAAAATAATATTGGCAAAACGCTTTCTCGTAGAAGAAAATATATTAAATTCACCAAGTCCTCCTTTCCACTTTCTGGGCCCTCAACGCTTTTTAATATGGCTCTTGGGAATTTCATTATCCCCATTTTCCAGATTGAAAGCTCATTCATGTAAATAGAAGGTAGTGCTCTCTAGAACTGACAGCGGGCTTGCATTGAGACAGAAACCAAGAGTAGGTTTTGCCTCTTCTCCATCAGGACCACGGTTGTCATTGAACATTGACAAGAAAAATGTTTATGGATTCCTTAGGTTCTTAGGATATTAAACTGTTTGTATCTTGTCATTCATTTTCTCTAAGAATGCCCTTTTATTTGCTTGTTCCTCTAGGGAGCTGTGCTCACGGTGGTGTGGTGAACATCAGCAGGCCGGTTATAGTTCAGCTCAACTGGAAAGGATTTAGCTATCTGTACGGCGCCTGGGGTCGGGATTACTCTCCTCAACACCCAGGCAAAGGGCTGTACTGGGTGGCACCTTTGGATACTGATGGGAGAACTTTGCGATATTATAGAATCTACAATACACTGGATGATTTGCTGTTGTACACAAATATCCGAGAGAACTGGATAAACTATGGCCAAGGTGGTGGTGCAGTAGTTTATAAGAATAACATGTATGTCAACTGGTACAACTCCCGGAACATTGCCAAAGTTAACCTGACCACTGCCTCAGTTGCTTTGACTCAAACTCTCCCTGATGCTGCCTATAATAACCGCTTTTCTTATGCTAATGTTGGTTGGCAAGATATCGACTTGGCTGTGGATGAGAATGGATTGTGGGTGACTTATGCAACTGAAGCCAGCACTGGTAACATGGTGATTAGCAAACTCAACGACACCACACTTGAGGTGCTAAACACTTGGCATACCAAGCAGTATAAACCATCTGTTACTAACACATTCATGGTGTGTGGGGTTCTGTATGCCACCCGTACTCTGAACACCAGAACAGAAGAGATTTTCTACTACTATGACACAAGCACAGGAAAAGAGGGTAAACTTAACATTGTAATGCAGAAGGTGAAGGAAAAACTGCAGAGTATTAACTATCATCCTTTCGAGCAGAAACTTTTTGTCTATAATGATGGTTACCTTCTGAATTATGATCTTGTCTTCCAACAGATACCCCAGTAAACTTTTATGTGTTAGGGTGGAGAGAAATAAAAATTTTTTTGACAAAAAATGGTCTTCTCCACTTATTTAGGTATCTGTGGGGGAGTGAGGGATGAGGAAGCGGTGGGGGGGGGGGGGCTCAGGATTCAAAAGTGTATCTGCTTAGTTGTAATGTTTGGGAGCAGAGTTCTACCACACTAGAGACTTAGGACATTGCCCTGATTGGATGAGTTCTCTTGGAAGCCACCTGCTTCCTGGGATGCATTTCTCAAGTGAAAGGTCATTTCAGGGTGGACGGGTTGTGAGAGGTCTCGGGGCATCATGGTTCTAAGGAAGCCTTCAGTGAGGTGACATCTGGAAATTAAGGAACTTAGAGAACTCTGTATGGCTTTGGGGATTCTTTGTACAAAAGAGAGGGCTCAAGGACAAGTTCCCCTCCATATAGCTTGGTTAATTCTTCCACACCTGAAAGAAATCTGGGGCTTAATTAGGCAGATTAATATCTGAAACTCCTTGAGGGTCCAAATCTCCAACTTTGTTTTTCTTACTAGCATGTGGAAGGATGTTTTGTATGTATCAGATAAGTAAATTCAGTGTGCTTGTATTCTATCTGTGAAATGCTCTGAGTTTTCTGGAGAAAAGTCCTTTTAGGCATTAAATTATCTAATCAGTCCCAGATGGATCTGCAGAGGAGGTACTTGGGTTTTTCTTTTCTCTTTTGACCTTCATAAGAGTCAGTAGAAGACTCTTACCTCATAACTTCATTCCAAAGGCAGCTCAGAAGATTAGAACCAGACTTACCAATCAATTCCTCTCACACCTCCCCCAAACTCCTACTTAACAACAACAAAAAATTAACCAGTTTTTAATGGAACAGATATAAGATAAACAAAACTAATTTTCTTTTGTTTCATCATGAACTTTTACTTTCATGACTCTAAGACCATAAGAAAAGCAAACGGCCGTGATAAAATGATAGCCTATCTGGTTCTATAGTAAAGCCCTTAGAGCATACGTTAGACTCGTATTAAGTCACATCAACGGCTTCATGCAATTTTTGTCTTTAAGCCTGAAACTTGTAAGAAAATTAAATTTCAATATTTTTTGAGGAAGAAATGTGAAAAAAAATTGAAAGTATGTAGTAAATCAGTGCAATCTGAAAACCTTGCAGGTGTGTGTGCTTCTGTGCTTTTGAATGGCTTTATCATCCGGTCTTGGTCTATTTTCGTTTGATGTTCAGAAGTCTTCGTTGATAGGACTGGCTCCTTAAATGCTGTATTCTTCCCCTTTTAATAAATGATTAAAATGTGGTTTGAAAAATTGTTGTCTCTTGTGTTTTTTCACTTTTATTTTACTATAAAAAACCCCTCTTACCAGTCCACACTTTGCTGTGAGGTTCAGAGAATGGCTACCTCCCAAGCGCCGGGACACCTAAGAGCAGAGAAGAACATCAATACCTTTTAAGACTCCAAAGTCAGGGCTGGCTCTTTAGTTTTCATTTCCCTTTAAAATCCATTCTCTCTGGCAGCTTTTGTTGTATGAGCCTGCACTCTTTTCTTTTGGGATGTGATCTTATGTACTCATTAATTTGCATGACTGATCTGATTATTTCCAATGTTAGACTATATTTGTGTGGCTTATGTTCCTTTTCCAACTGAGCTATCAACATGGGTCTGAAGCTTCCAGATATTCCCCAAACAGGAGGTCTTGGATAGAAAGCAAAGAGACTAACTGGCCACACTGGGGAAAGAATACCTTTCCCCAAAAAGAATGTGTCGGGGCACAAGTGACCTAGAGCTGAAAGGAGAGGTAAGATAGTGGAGTGAGTTTTACTGAAAGGCTTATTTTTAATCCATGCCAAGCTTTTTGAGTATTTTTAGCAAGATTTTTTTTCTATCTTTCAGGGCTGAGCATAGAGACAGGTATGGCCTTCAAAATGCAACAAGATAATGAAGATAAAGACAGGTATATCATGTGACATAGAAGTTAAAAACAGTGATGTTATATTTAATCTGGCTCTAGGCAATTTTCCAGATGAATGTTTCTACCAAGTACACAGTATGACCTCTGAAGATTGAGGAAAGGAGACAGGAAGCCAAGATAGCTCTAGCAATCAGCTCTTTATTTAAACTTCTACAGAAGCATTTGCATGAAAATTCCCCTCCAAACCTTCTTGCCACTGGACCTGGTGTATCACCCTGCAGTGGCTGCCTGTAGGAAATCTCCCCGCTGGGAAGTTTGAACAACCAAGGGATTCTGGTCCGAGGGTTTACTGCAATGTAGCTACACAATGGGAATTTTAGCTCAAGGTTCATCAGCTAGCACCCTTTTGGGAAAAAAAAAATATATATATATTTAAATCAGCTTTACTGAGATGTAATTTACATGCAGTAAAATCTACCAATGTTAAGTGTATGATTAAATGAATTTTGACAAATGTATACAGTTGTGTAATAGCTAGGATAATTACCATATAAAACATTTCCATCATCCCCCCCAAATTTCTCTTGTGCCTTTTGTGGTCCACTCCGCCCCTCAGCTCCTAGCCCTTGGCAACCACTGATCGGTTTTCTATCTCTGTGGAATCACACACAGGAAGCTTTTTGAGTTTGATTTCTTCAGGTTTCCTCTTGAAAAAGAGAACTAGTGGGCTCAAATTACTGCAGAGGGTAACTGGACATTATCAGTGACTCTCAGGGTTCCCTACATTTTATTATCTGGGGGGAGGTTAGATAGGGGATTGTGGAGAGCTGTGGTGAACTCCTGCTTTTACAAGTGTTCCCTAGTGAGCTGAAATTGCCATGGGGAGTGGTCAGTCAAGCCCATCTGGCATCACTCCCCAAACTGGGAAGTTCCCTTGCTACCAGCTTTATTCAATGTTTGTTCTCTAATCTCGACCCCTGTGCCATAAGCATCTCGACCCAGGTGGGTCCTGAAACAGAAGAATGATGCATAGTGGGTAAGAGGGCAGGATATGGAGTCAAGTAAAACTGGATTTGACTCTTGGTTCAGGTGCTCACTAGTGGTATGGCTTTGGGCAATTTCCTTAATTTCTTCTGACACTCAATGTCTTTTTCTGTATAATGGGATAAAACCACCTACCTCAGAGTCCTCTTGGGTGAATTCAATGATACCAAGTATATGAAGTACGCAGTTCAGTGTTTGGCTCACGCTCTGCCCTCAAAAAAGAGTTATTATCCCTGTTTCTCATATTGAATTTTAGGTTCAAAGTGCTCAATGAGTTGACGAGATATAAAGCTCATTGGGACCAGAGTTTATATCCTCTCCGCTATCAGACTTGTGGCAAGTAGTAACTCTTTAAGCAGGTGCCATTTTGGCTTGGAAGAGTTCCATCCATGGGGACATCCTCTCTTTGTGCTCAGCTCCAAGATTGATCCTCAGAGTTGACGTTTTCTATCTTTTGACTCCAAGAGACACACTGACGTGAGCAACAGAAACTGAGGCTGCTTCCCTTGGCTTTTGAGCCACTGAAAACCTAAATGAAGGCTGGCTTTCATCAAGCCCTGGATGGGACCAAAATAGATGCACATGTTCTCCTACTGGCTTTGCTGGAGTCAACAAGCACGTCCGCCCTCTCAGAACATGCATGGGTACTTATTTTGTGCTTCACTCTTAATAAAATACGTTTATCTTTTGGGGATTTGTTGTCATTGCCAGCCTCAAGAGTGTATTTTCCTCTCTTCTTGATTTGTGAACCAGTGAAAGGGCAATGGCAGTGAACGGACTGAGGGTGACTGTGTGGCCACCTTCGGGATGATGTTTGGGAGGTACTGGGCTTAAGCTGTCAGCCACCTCCAGCAGGTGTCTCACCATGAAGGATGATTAGCCTTCTGTGCTCCAGAATGTTCTGGAACAACAAAAGGGTAAATTGTGACACATCAGAAAATGAAAGGCAGGCACGTTTCTGAGGCATGCTCCCAGCCAGGGGAACAGACCAGCTGGCCTGGCTCCTTCATGAGAGATGCTATTTGAGTTGTCAGTTCAGCTGCCAGGCCTCACATCTGTAGCTTGGGATGTGCCCACTTTTCTCTGAGATCTGCATCCGCTCCTGGAATGCATTCAAAGGGAACAGCCCTTGGAATCAAGGTCCATTGTGGAGAAAGATGGCCTTCACTCTGTCCAGAGGGGAGGCTTCTTCTTGGGCCCCCTCCCTGGACACCTTGGAACAAGGAGTTCCCCTATGAGGATGGTTCCCCAGACTTCAGCCCCTCAAGAATATTAAAGAAAGACCTATGGTTTATTTGGGGGCTTCTATGTATTTTTTCTGGTGCTCAGTGTATGTGGTGGGTGGTGGAGGATGAGGATGGAATGATGGGGTTTATATGATCAAAGGAACTTCATTCCTGAGCTTCCACCCAGGAAATTTATACTGACCTCCAACTCTCTCTTTTCTTAGTTGGATTCTGCCAGCTTTCATGTTGTTATTTGTTTGTTTTTGTTTTCTTTTCTTTTTGGTTGTGGCCTATAATGTTTTCATGTCAGTATTACCAGTGACTTACTCTGACTTTCACCCTGGTGGCTGTTATCAGTCAGAGTTTAGTGCAGAAACAGAAACAGCCTCTTTTAACTGGGGCGCTGCTAATGCCGTATTAGATAAATCTCATAATGCCAGGGACTTAGCATAAGAGCAGGTTTTTCCTCCCTCACTTTGGTGACCACTGCTTTCACCATTTCATCCTTGGTGATTGTGTCCATAACATCTTCCTCATCTACCATACCACTTTCCCCCCTAACATACCAGTTGTATACCAGTTGCCACTATGATGGGATAGAGCTTCTCTTCCAAGATGACTCCCCTCCAAACAGTGATTCAGGGACCCAGACTCATTTCCTTCCCTCCTGTGTCTCCAGCATCTTCACACATAGCTTCTAAGGTCACTGTGCTTGTCTGCATCGGACAAGCAGAAGGGAGAAGAGTGTGCAAGATCTTAGGTGGAAGTTGTTTGGCTCAGGTCTGAAAGTGGCATCCAGTTGTGATGCATTATGATAGTTCACCATCCATTGACATAGGGCCACGCCCAACTTCAAGGGAGGCTGGGAAATGTAGAGCCCAGCTGGGTACATAGGAGAAAAGGAAATGGGTGGCCTCACCACTTTAGGTATTGCAAGGAGAAAAGGATTTAGGTGCTTTACAAAATCACTGGAAAGGCTGGAGGCATGACAACCAGAAGCTGCCATTTTAGCATTTAGCTTTGAGGTCACACTCCTACCAACCACACAGAGATAAAGAAACCACATCTACTACCACAGCAGCCACAGAAACCACTGGTGTCATCTCCACCCCCCTTCAAACTGGTACCAGACATTACAACATGGAGTCCATTTGCTGCCAACTCTCACCTCTGCTGGGGCCCACTTAACCCCTTGTACTCCTGGAAAGCTTCCACCTTCCAAAGTGGATCTTGTTCACTGACCCTAAAAGAGCCCAGAACTGTATCTACACAGGAGGCTGGGAAATGCAGTTTATTCTTCCTTCCCCTGTGACACAGGGAAGATGATAGAAAAGTTTGGAATTGATGCCAGTGCCAATAGACAGTGTCTGCACAGCAACCTCATTCGATGACCACTGCTTACACTATTTCTGCTGCTCCCATTTTGTCTCTGGTGACTATTTCTTTCAGCACATCCTTCGTCCCCGGTCATTCATCACCGTTTACATTTTTTCTTTTTTTATGCTCACACCTAGTGATAGCGTTGCCTGATGCCACCATGATGGGAGAGTTTCCGCTCCAGCAGCTCACTCTGAATGAGCTTAAGAAGGGGACCTGACTTTTACAACTTTATAGCTCCTGTGTCAGACTCTATCAGAGACATTGGAACGGTAACCCATGGTGAATCCATCTTGTGGGCCCCCCAGTGCCCTAAAAAGGGCTTAGGCTCTTCAGTTCCTTTTCGAGGGTAGGAATAAGAATCTCTTCTATTTGTGGTACCATCCAGAAACTTCCAGAATTTGGGGTAAGACATTTTCCCCTGTTCATCATCCCTGAAGTATTGGCTGATATTTACCCCCAGCGGACCTAGGGGGTCCTTGGGCTGATGGGCTGCTTTTGGGAGGTGATGCTTTATCCAGACTTCGGAGGTGACAGTGCAAATAGGGACACCCCAGGGCCTTCCGTAGGCTCTGATCTGCTCCTGAAGAGAATCCCGGCAGGTATGAGTATGCAGTTTTCCTTCTAAGGATACCACACAGTTTGTGGATTTTCTCAGAACCATTCTGGGAGGGGCTGTGATCCACAGCCCCCCCCGCCCCCCCCCGAGACGATCTGCTGCCTGCTGGAGCCAGGGTGGCAGATTTTCCAGCAGGATCTCAGGAGTCAATGAGTGAAGGAAGAACTGCCCTGGAGAGGAGGGATTCTGGCAGCATAAGCTCAGGGAATTTGTTTGGGGAAGAAAGTTTATAATAACAGTGTTCCCGTTTCTGCTGAATAAAACATTTGGAGAGTTTTCTTCTCCCGGCAGAAAAATCAAATACTCTGGTGGCAGTAGAATGGTTGTTCTTTTTAAATGTTGTTTTTAATAAAAATCAGATGGTTGCAGTCATTTGATGGCTACACTGCCTTCCCTCCTGACCCTGTCCTGGGCATCGTGTGGGAGCACATGGGACCTCATGGCTCGGGGCTAGAGCGTGCGCTCTCATTTAAGCAGATGGGGAAACAGCCATTTGAGCGAATGGGGCATGATCCCAGAGAAGGTACAACCAGCTGCAAACAGACCAGTAAATACGGTTGTTACGCATCTGGTGGGTAGTTCTATAGCGACGCAACTTAATGGTGTTGGTATGTAAACGGCTCTTAGTAGACCCTGGATTCCGTGCACCCAGTTAAGAAGTAGCCTGGAAGCTCTCTCTTGGTGCTCTTCCGCTGTCGTTTGGCTACAGACCCGGCCAGCAGCAGAGCTCAGGTTTGCCTAGCTGTCATCACTGCCTGCAGGGAGAGAAACTTCATTTTTGTCAATAGGAGACAGGAGATTCTGGAGTGGGCCTCGCACCGATGGGGCATCTCAGAGGTGACACTTCCCTTAGCCCTCTCCTGCGTGCGGAAGGATGCCAGCCCGGCACATCATGTGTTCCCAGTATCTGCCTCCGATGAATCCTGAATGGACAAAACTCAGAGCCAGTTAATTCTAGGGATTCAATACTCGTGAGTGCCAGGTTATTCCCCTTAAGCCCTCTGGCAAAGAGAAGAAGAGGAGGTGCTTTTTCATTCTGAATCAACCTCACCTGATCAGAGACCTGGGCAGGCATCTTCCTGCCTCTTATAGGATTCCAAGGACCCGGGCTGCTGAAGGTCACTCCGTGCCTTAGGGATTTGTTCTCAGTTAAAATGCAAATGCTTTGGCAAAGAGAATATGTTCAGAATGGCTTGTTTTATTTACACCTTGCCTGAAAAGTTTGAATAACGGAGAGCTTGAAGACTTTGAAGGTGGGGCTACGTGTATATGGGGGAATCTCTGACAGTCTACAGGATGGGAGAAGGAGAGAGAGTGGCAGGAAACACACATTTTACCTACACTTGCTGACCACCTCCCCTTGGGAAAACACCTGCTTTTTTTTTTTTTATTGATAGTATTAAAAACAACCACCACCACTATGACCACCTTCCAATATGCTCCACGCTGCACAGAAAAGAGCGGAGATATAGACCCTGCTCGCTGAGAGTTACTTTCTGCCTGCACATCTTGTTTTGCTGGGGCTGGTCGGTTTACGCTTGTTGCCCTGCTGTAATTGTGACTAGTGGGCCCCCTTTCACTCTTAGAAGGTTCTAGTGTGAGCAATCATATAGTCACCCTATCTGTAGGTATCTCATGGGAAAATATCATTTGTTTTGTCTCTTTTGTTTAATCTCTTCATTTAAAAAATTTTTTTTACTTTTTTGGAGGAAGCAGCAAAGAGACACATGTTTCTACTTTCATACAGCAATTAAGTGACAAGCAAAACCATGAGTTGACTGGAAAAAAACCATGGCCAGACTGAAAGAAATCAGGCTTTACAGCGATGCAGAATGAGGTGGAACTCGGGGTTCCTGGTCCCTCTTTAGGCCCCTGAGGCTCACTCAGCACCAATGCTCATCTTGGCCACAGGGGGAGCATCAGGGAAACGGCCCTGGTGGGCTGGTCTGCTGATGGCCTGGTGGCCTGAATGGGACTTTTTTGGGTAGAATATGCTGGAGATGTGGCTATGTGGTAGGGGTATCCTGTGACAGAGGTGCGCAAAGTGGAGGTAAGTCACCATCACATCGGCTCCTAGCTCCAGTGGTGAAGTGAAGGCTGGTAATGTGACTTGGCTGCCTCCACTGGGGAAAAGGTTTCTTAAAATTAGGAAAAGATGGGCAGAGCTGGGCTTATAGGCAGTTTGCTCTGCTAGACTGACCTGTGTTCAATTCCCAGGGTGTTTGGAGATCTGTATACATACATGGGCACACACACACACACACACACACACACACTTCTATGCATAGTATCTGCTATATAGCAGGCACTTAACATATGGAAGGGAGGTGATAGTGTATGTGATCTGTTAAAGGAAACTATTCTGGTTTGGGGGCAATCAAACTTGGGTTCAAACCTTCCCAGCTCCATGATTTACTAGCTGTGTTACCTTGGTCAGTTTCTTAAACTTTCGGCATCTCAGTTTTCTTTTTGAGAATGAACTGACAAAATATTTTCCAGCCCTTAGCTCCAGGTCTAACCCATAGGGTCAGAAAATAAATGGTGTCACCAGCTACTTCTCCTCCTTAGCCCAGCTCTAGTGTTTAAGAACCTTTAGGTTGAATATACAACAAGGACCTACTGTGTAGCACTGGGAACTATATTCAATATCTTGTGAATAAGAATATTCACAATGGAAAAGAATCTGAAATAGAATACATATATATGTGTATATATATGTATATATATATGTGCCTATATATTTCTGAATCACTTTGCTGTACACCTGAAACTAACACAACATTGGAAATCAACTATCTTTCAATTTTTTAAAAAAGAACCTTTAATTTGAGCAGGAGAGGCTCGCAGAAAAGGAAAATGTGCTCTTCTGGTTAAGGGAGGCTGCCCACAGTCAATCCTTTATTTAGTTCCAAATCATCCAACTTCGTATACTGCATAGGGCTTGTGTGTGCCCACCCCTGGCTGGCTCAATGTGTAATAATTGCTGCTGAATGAGGGAATGACATCGGGTAGGGAGCAGGGAGACTGTTTTGTGTAGCAGAGGCCTGCAGCTCAGAGTTCCATCTTGGTGCTTTGAGGTTCCTGCAGATGGCTCCTGTAGAGATTTAACAAGGGTGTTTTTGTCTTAAAGACACTGCCTGCTGCTCTTTCTGTGTTCTCCTGTCCCCAAACATTAAGGATAATAGGATCTGTCCCCCAGAAAATGGCCTGCGCTTGGCCTGTTTCTATTGTGCATCATCTGGGTTTGGCCTTGACTCTTCTGTGTTCTGTGCCGTGAGCAGAATATCAATTGGTGTGGAGGAGAAGCAAGCCAGGCGCTGCCACCCATTGTGTACAGCGTCAGGGGGAAAATCACGCTACATGCACAGAAAATAACTTCTTTTCTCATTTTATAAATTAGCTCAGTGATCCTTGGGATTATGAACCCTCATTCCCCCATAGATGGTGCTTAAAAAGGAAAAAAAGAAAAAAAAAGAAACCGAAAACAAAGAAATCAGAACGCAGTGCTCTTGGCGGTTCCAGAAAGGAAGCACGGGGTAGGAATGTGATCTGACCATCTTTAGAGCACCCAAGAGTTCTCCGCCTGCCCTGATCTCACTTTTTCTCCTTAGCGTCACCCCACTTTGGCTGCATAAGCACGTCAAGCTTTGGTTAAGGCTTGTAATCTCAGCTGGGGCTGCTAGGATGGGGGGAAGGGAAAGGGGTCCTGCTTTCGAGAGCAGGAAGGTCATGGGAAGGGGTGGATTCCTGTGCCTGGTAGCCTCCCGGCTTTTCAGATATAGGTTTATCCTCTATCCTGATTGGGTCATAGAAATATTGACAATCAGAGCAAGAAATGAACCAAAACATCATCTAAACCAGGGGTCCACAACTTCCCCGCCGCGAACCGATGCCGGTCCGCCGCCCGTTAGGAACCTGGCTGCACAGCAGGAGGTTAGCAGCAGGGCGAGAGAGGGAAGCTTCATCTGCCGCTCCCCACCGCTCCCTATCACTCCCCACCACTCCCCACCGCTCCCCACCGCTCCCCATCGCTCCGCACCGCTCCCCATCGCTCCGCACCGCTCCCCATCGCTCCTCACCGCTCCTCACCACTCCCCACCGCTCCCCATCGCTCCCCATCGCTCCCCACAGCTCCCCATTGCTCCGCACCGCTCCCCACCACTCCCCACCGCTCCCCACCGCTCCCCATCGCTCCGCATCGCTCCCCATCGCTCCTCACCGTTCCTCACCTCTCCTCACTGCTCCCCATCGCTCCCCATCGCTCCCCACAGCTCCCCATCGCTCCCCACCGCTCCTCACTGCTCCCCATGGCTCCCCACCACTCCCCACTGCTCCCCATCGCTCCCCATCGCTCCCCACCACTCCCCACTGCTCCCCATGGCTCCCCACCTCTCCCCACCGCCCCCCACCACTCCCCATGGCTCCTCATCGCTCCCCTTTGCTCCCCATCGCTCCTCACCGCTCCTCACCACTCTCCACCGCTCCCCATCGCTCCCCATCGCTCCCCACCGCTCCCCATCGCTCCCCACCGCTCCTCACTGCTCCCCATCGCTCCCCACCGCTCCTCACCGCTCCCCATCGCTCTCCATCGCCCCCCACCGCTCCCCACGGCTCCCCACCGCTCCCCACCACTCCCCACCTCTCCCCACCGCTCCCCACCACTCCCCACTGCTCCCCACTGCTCCCCATTGCTCCCCACCACTCACATTACCTCCTGAACCATCTCCCCAGCTGTGGAAAAATTGTCTTCCATGAAACTTGTCCCTGTGCCAAAAAGGTTGGGGACCACTGATCTAGACCAACTCCTTTGTTCCATAGATAAAGAAATTGAGACCCAGAGAAGGTGAATGACACACCCAAGTCCTCACACAGCTGGTCAGTGTCTGGGCTGGACCCTGGGTCCAGGTAAGCAACCTAGGGCATTGCTTTGACTCTGAAATAAACAGACTTTTAGGTTTCCCAGGGGGAAAATGGGCAGCTCTTTCCCATTTCATTTTATTCAAAAGTAAAAACCACATTCCTATTTGTTCTTAGTCTACTTATAAATGCTAACAAATAGTCCTAGTGTTAAGTACTGAACATAATTTACTGAATTAGCTAATTGTTAACAGTGGAAAGTAATTTTCTTTGACCTTTTATAATCCATGTTCCTCCCACAGAAAAGAAGTTCCAATCATCAGTGTTTTGGTGACACTGGCATGAAAGGTGAATTACTTGGCAGGAAACCAGAGTCCAGTTCCTGAGGGTCATGATTTCCTCTACTCAACACCCTACACTATCTTATACAGTAAAATGCAGTGGAAAAAGAAGGACATTTTTAATTAGAAGCATTACACACACCTATATATTTGCTGAGCGTGGAGGAGAGGTAAGTAGTAAATCAGTGTAGGGAGACGGGGGCCAGGGGTCTGACTTTAAGCCTTGCCTCCACCCTTTCTTGGCCGGATAACTTTGAACATAGTCTCTAAGCCTCTGCTTCCTCAGCTGTAATATGGGTTTGATAACTGTGCCTGTTTTATAGAGTTATGAAGATTAAGTGGGTTGGTATATACATAAAGTTCTGGCACATAGTAAGTTTTCAGTAAAGGTTATTATTATTGCTGTTGTTAATACATATTTGTAGAAAAATGTGCAAGTTCCTAAAAGTACAAAGAAGGAAGCTGCCTCAGTTTGATCCCTGAGAGTTTGCTTCTCAACGCCCTGTGGAGCATTGTAATGTATGTATAATTTAGTAGGCTGTTTCTTTCATTTAGCACTCTTTTATAAACATCTTCCCTTATTCTTCAAATGCATGATTTTTAATGTCTACACAACGTTTTGTAAATGGACCATAATTTAACTATTTCCCTATTGTTGCAATTTAGTTTGTTTTCCCTATTTTTATTTTTTTATTTTTATAAACATCCTGGCTTGTGAATCTTTGTCTGCACTTTTGATCACTTACTTAGGAGATATTCTGAGAAGTAAAATTATTGGGTCAAAACATAAACATATGTCAGAATCTTGATCCAAACTCCCAAGTTGCTCTGGAAAAAGAAGCTGTGCTTTACTTCATAAAACTCATTCTCCAAAGCTGCCCATGTTGACATTTCCCACTGGGCTGATTCTGTGAGAGGGGCAATCAAATACTTAACTAACATCCTTGGTTAATCAAGAGTCAGTTTCCTTCTCCTTCTGCTCCTGGACTGCATATGGGAGTTGGAAATGTCCCCAGCTCGAGGGTCCTTTGGAATCTCCTCTTAGGGAAGCCATGTGTCCCAGTTTGGAGAGTTACCCAAACCCGAGCTGACCTTGAGACCTCAGCCGATCTAGTCCAGTCTTCTGACCAGTGGAATGAATGGTATCCTCCATCATGCCCACCTTTAGAAGCTTTCAGGACAGTCTAGTCCATGGGTCCTTTGCTTAGTCTCTTGCTCTTTGGATAATGCCCCTCATTTGCTAGAAAGTCACTGCTTAAGTTTACCCCCCAAATCCTTGACCAGTTTGTTCCCTGTTAAGCAGAGCTCTGCAGGTGCACATCTTCTCTTCACAGGGTGGGTTGTGACCATGTCACAGATGTGCTTTGCTGCTACATCTCTGGGTCCAGCACAGGGACTGCTTGCCACATGGCTTAGGTATTGCTCAGCTTCTCTTCCTTGGATCCAGCATCATTACCTTTTCTGGGATCAACCTTTCTGTTCTCACTGGCCTTCACCACCCCCCACCCCCATCCAGGGTGCCCATTCTTTGTGCCTCAGGTGCTGCATCCTTACCTAATCAATCTCTCTGCTGCCAACCTCTTCCTCCTTCAATGCGTCCTACCCCCAGTTGCCAGATTAATCTTCCTTAAACATAGTTCCGAGGCTGCCACTCTTCATTGAGGCCCAGATTAAGCACACTCTCAAGGTCATCCATTGTGTAGCCTCTATTTCCTGCTTACCCCATAACACTTTCCAGCCAAACCGCATGGCTCTCCGTTCCTGAATTGACACCATCCTGGTCCAATTCATCATTTCCTCTTGGCTTTTACTGCCCTTCCTTTTCACATGTCTTTCTCAAAATTTCATCTATTAGTGCCCATCCCAAATACCTTTATCTGAAGCCTGTCTTAACGTCCTTTCACCAGCATGGAAGCTCACCCACCATGAACACTTGTGCACATTACTTCCTTTTTCCCAGTTTCTGTCATAATACAATGATTTCTAATCCTCCCTTTCTCCCAATCCTGGTAGATAATAGAGATTACCAACCTTTATTATCTACCTCTTATTATCTCATCCTCCCTTTGTCCCAATCTCCATAGATAATAACCTCCTGGAAGGCAGGACAGTGCCTGCTCCCTCTGCCCCTTACAAAACCCCACAGAGTGCTTTGTACATGGGGGACGCTTGTTCTGAGACAGACGTTCTCGGACACAGCCCCCCTCTCGTGCTGCCACAGAGTGGGAGTTGCACAGCTGCCTGGATTTATTGCTTTTCCCTGGAGAGGCAATTATCACGCTTTATCTTCCCTCTTTGGCTTTAAGCCAGTGGCTCTGCACCTAGTCTCTAATTTTCTTTTTGTTTAAAAGGATATTCTGTCTACTCAGTTAAATGATGATGGTAATGAGAGTTGCTACTATGTGCTAGACACTCTCCTTTACATATAAGATCTTACTTACAAATCTTCATAAAAATCTTATACATTAGCTATTATTATTCTACTTCATGGATGAGAAAATGGAAGCTTAGAGAGGTTAAAAAACCTGCACTATAAACCCTAAAGTTGTAGATCAGAGTTGGAGTCAAAAGCTGAAGCCAGATCTATTGGTCTAAGTCCTTTCTAGTAAGTCCCACGAGAAAAGGATGACTTAAAGTTAGGGAGTGGATGTGAGGCTCTGGCTCAATGTTCCTGAGATCTAACACCCTGAGGCTTTTCGGTGGGGAAGTGCTTACTTCTACTGCGGCTTAGTTATGCTAAGCCCCAGTTTCTCTTGACCAAGTTGCAGGGCTAGGAGAGGACAGGGAAGTGGAGCAGAGCCCCTCCTTGGATCGGAGTGCCTTTGGTGAGCAGCACGTAATTTATAAGGATCCAAAGATCTTTGACTCTACACATACTCTATGCTTCCTCCAGAAATCTCCAGAGCTTCCAGACCTATCACTGCAACAGTGAGCAAAAGGTACTCTTGACACTAAACTATGGGAAACCTGACCCTGCTACACTCTCCAGGTCATCTGCTTGCTGGGGGGAAGACAGCTGAATGGGTACAGTATATACCAAGATTATGACAATATCAAACTTCTTACTTTAGGCATTAAAATTGGGTATGTTCGGATTATTCAATGCTAAGTTTCAAAGAACTCTAGAAAACAGCATCCTAGCATAGTGCTTGAAATAAAGTCGTTTTTAAAGAAACATTAATTGGATAAGTGAGTAAATGAATTCAGGAATACACTGTATAGGAATGAATGAATGATACTTACAATCTTGTTTTTTCATGGCAAGCAATGGGGAATAAAGGAGAAAACGGTACCTTGCAGTTATTAGTAGTAGGACTTTGGGTAACTTTCTCTCTGAGGCTCAGTCTAGTCATGTGTAAAATGGTGATGCTAATACTGGCTGTCAAGAACTGTGAAAAGTCTAAAACTTTACCCTACTTTCAGCTAACATGTGAGTCTGCCACAGTTTTAAAGATGCTGGCAGAAGACATGGAATTCTGGGTCAGATACACTGACTTTATTACTCATGGCACAGCAAAACATGAACATCACCATATTTGTAAAAGTTTCCCTTGCAAATGGCTCAGATGGATGCCTGCACACACAGAGAGCTGTGTTATAAGAAAGAAACCCCAGGCTTAGGGATCCTAAATTTATAATGGGCAGGAAGCATGCCTGCCCTTTCCTCTGCTTGCTATACAAATATCCTTGAGAAGATATTCTGGAACAAAGGGATCTATTGCTTTGCTTGTAAGACATGCAGAAATGCATGAAACTCAAGAAGAATCATCTCCTGACACAACTTCTGAGATTTGTTTTTTAATGAGGATCAAATGAACTATCATATTGCATCAGTCAGGATAGTTGAGGTTATGCTGAGCTAACAAATGACTTCCCAAGTTTCAGTGCCTTAAGCCTCCAAAGATGTATTTCTTTTCTTTTTTTAATTGAAGTATAGTTGATTTACAATGTTGTGATAGTTTCCGGTGTGCAGCAAAGTGATTCAGTTATATATATATATATATATATATATATATATATATATATATATATATATATATTCCTTTTCATATTCTTTTCCATTATGGCTTATTAGAGGACACTGAATATAGTTTTCTGTGCTATACAGTAGGACCTTGTTGGTAATTTTATATATATTAGTTTGTATCTGTTAATCCCAAACTCTTATTTTATCCCTCCCCCACCCCCTTTCCCCTTTGATAATCAGTTTTTTTTCTAAGTCTGTTTCTGTTTCATAAATAAGTTCATTTTTGTCGTATTTTAGATTCTGAATATAAGTGATATATGGTATTTGCCTTTCTCTTTCTGACTTACTTCAGTTAGTATGATAATCTCTAGGTCCATCCATGTTGCTGCAATTGGCATTATTTCATTCAAGGAGGTATATCTTGCTACTGTCACCCACTCAGGGAGAATCAGCTGGGAACTCTGTTCCAGGTCATCTTCACTCTGGGTCCCAGGCTGAAGGAGGCTCCATGAAGGAGGCACATTGCCCTGGCAAAGGGAAAGTGAGTGTGAAAATAACAGACTGGCTCTTAATACTTCATCGAAAGTGACGTGCATTGCCTCTGCTCAAACGTCACTCATTGTCCAAAGAAAGTCACGTGGCTAAACCCAACCTTGAGGGGGAAGGGAAGTGTGCTCCGAAGAAGAGCACAGAATAGTTATTTGGTGGGCCACAAGAAATACTGTGATACAAATGCTAAGTCCTTGCACAAGGCCTGGAACATTAAGAATTGTAGTGTCCATCTTTTTTTCCACTCTTGGAGCCATGAGATTGGGCAGGGTCAGAAATGTGTGTCTTTGGTTCAGGGGAAACTCATAGCGGTCAGGCATTCACATTGTTCTCTGGCTATCTGTGGCCGTGGTCAAGAAAATTTGCAGAATTCCCGACATAAAGTTATCTGCACAGCCTTGTAAATCAAGTTAATCAGTACTGATCATTAACATGCATTCAAGTCCACAAATTTGTTGGTCAACATTAAAAAAGAAGGAACATAGGATTTCTCCCAACCCCCAATTATTGCACAGAGATAATAACTAGATTGAGAAAGAGAAGAAAAATGTTGATTTTTTATTCATGATACAATGCAATCACAGATTCAGCAGCTGAAATACTTCTGACTTGAATTGGTGCTCCCCCGATCTGACTAGAAATCATGAAATGTCATAGAATGAAATAAACATTATAGATCATCATGGCCTCCATGCTTTACAGTTAAAATATGCCAGACCGGTCTTAATTCATTTCTTCAGTAATTAGTCATTAAGACCCTCCTATCTGTTAGGTTCTGTGTTAAGGATCTGAGTACAGAGTGAGGAACAAAACAGACACAGTTCCTAACTCCACGGAGCTTAAAGTCTAGAGGGAAAAAAGATCCTAGTAAAAGTTAACCCTTATTCACGTTTGCTTACTAGGGGCTGGGCACAGGGCTGTGCAATATGTTAGCATTTCATAAAAAACTCAATAGCTTTGTGGTGGTTTATTACTGTGATAACTCTTTGTGGGAATCACAGCTTTGACCTGGTGTAGTCAAGGCTCAGAAAAGTAATTCTGGGGGCACCAGGGTTGCCAGGACAGAATTCAGGTCTTAGCAGCCCAGATAATAGATGCATCGACACCTAGATATTTTCACTAACCTGTATCACAAGAACCAGCCTTGTTCATGGGCTGTAGATCCCCCGTCTTCAGGCTGTGCCTTCTTTTAGTTACTATTCTCCATCAATGATGAATGAATCATTCAGAGAACTTATTGCATACCTATTAGGTGCCAGACACTGTGCACCTACAATTATCTGCAAGGTAAGGAATGACTATCATTACTTTATAGATGAAGAAATTGAGGATGAGAAGGGAAGACTTTTTTTTTTTTTTCCCAGGGCTTCACATTGGTAGAGGGAGCCCGGATTCAACTCATCGTGCCTGAGCCAGAACTCCTCACAGGGGCACAAAGCTGCCCCTTCTAACCACCAGCGGGCCTGGTCAGTGGATATGCCCGGACCTATAACCATGGCTCCTGCCAGCCATCCCTAAGTCCCCCTGCAATAATGCTGGGTTATGAAATCCAGGCAGCTCTAGCAGAAACAGACTCATTTGGAGAACACTGTCCTCTCCTCATGGCAGCAGTACAACATGCAGCTTCTACTCACCTGTTCAAATTGACACAACACACATTGACTGAACATCTTCAAAGTGGCAGGACTCAGAGGTGAACAGGATGAGTCCCTTGTAGCCCTGCACTCCAAGGGCTCGAAATCAAGAGTGTGAGAGAAACTTTGAACCACAGCAACTATAATGCAAGTAGATTTAACTCAGGGTTATTTCAAATAAAGCCCAACGGGAGGACAAGGAGAGAGAGACACACACAGTCCTACTGGGGGATCTAGGAAGGCTTTGGGGGCAACTGTGATTTGTCAGGGTCTTGAAGGATGTGTAAGATTCAAGTGCTAGCGACGGGGCAGGGAAGGGCGAAGAGGAAAAGAGTGAGTTTGAAGAAGCCAGGTCAGGCAGGCAGAAGAGGGTGCCGTTGCTTCTAGAGAAGGGTAACCTGCAGAAGTTGTTTTTCCAGAACTCGCAATGTCTGACCCATTTTCCCAGAGCCCCTGGGGAGGAGCAGCTTGTAGGAGGCAGGTGTAGTCGGAAGGGGCTGCCTCAGGGATGAGCAGAGATAAAGGATGTTGTGGACACCTGGAAAGTCTTATCTGAAGGGGAGCCATCTGGTGCTCAGTACCAAGCAAACTTCTTTTTGTTTTCTCCAGGCATCTGGAGTGTGGTGCCTAGTGAGCCGTCTCCTGGGGCTCTGTAAGGGTGGAGGGGCCCGCGATGGCCCCCGGGCTGCATCTCCTGCCTGAAGCCTGACTGGTCCCAGGCCCCACACCTCTGCAGACGGCACCGCCCAGGGTGGGCTGATGAGCTGACAGCTGTCTGTTTAGGAGCCCCCTGGGTCTCCACTGCCTCCATGTGCCTGTCCCCTTGCGGGAGAAGCATGGTAGGTTTTTAATCCTGACCATTTACATCTGGCAAAAACAATGCAAATGTTAATCCATCTGGAGAGAGAACGAATCCATATCTTCTGCTACCTGTACCTTTTGTTTTTCATCTCTGGATCTTTAAATATCATTATAAAGCCAGAAGGAACCCCCTGCAAGCCTGTCTCTTACCCTTCAGGAAGTTTTTTTTTTTTTTTTTTTTTTTAATATTTATTTATTTATTTTTTTGCGGTACGCGGGCCTCTCACTGCCGTGGCCTCTCCCGCTGCAGAGCACAGGCTCCGGACGCGCAGGCTCAGAGGCCATGGCTCACGGTCCCAGCCGCTCCGCTGCATGTGGGATCCTCCCAGACCAGGGCACGAACCCGTGTCCCCTGCATCATCGGCAGGCGGACTCTCAACCTCTGCGCCACCAGGGAAGCCCCAGGCAGCTTTTTAAACATTTCTTTGTCTTCCCTCTTCTGCTCCTCGCTAACAGACCTCCTTTCATCTGGATGTGGCACTGCTCTCGAAATAGCTAAACAAAGCCTCACTGCACCCCCATGAGGAAAGAGGCGATCGTAACTCGCTTTCCTCCTGCCTGAGAGGAGACAAGCCATGGAAGCTACAGAGACTTGGTAAAAGTGCTCCCGCGGCCACCCTAAAACAACAAGAGCGCGGCCACAACGTCTGCCCAAGTGTGCTTTGGCAGGAGTGGACTCACAGGTTCAGAAAGAAATTTGGTATATTTCTTCCTAAACAGGCTCCTCCCCCTCTGTGCCCTGTTTGGGAAAATGGCCTCAACCAATCCCCCAAGCCTGAAAACTTCAACTGTCCTAGGCTTTAGGGACTTTGCGGATCTCCAGTGCTCATGCGTGTTCTACCTCTTCTCTCGCTCTCTCCAACACGTTAGGGCACCCTGCTTGCCTGGATTACAGCTTGCTCTCCACAGTCCCTGCTCCCACTGTGTTTCCCTCCTAATCCACCCTCCAGGCTGCTCTCGGAGTAATCTTTCTAAAATACACACGTAGTTAGGTCATGCCTCTGCTTAAAACCCCTTTCCATCAGGGTAAGATTTAAACTCCTTATTCTGGCACAGAAGCTCCATGCTTGAGTTTACTAGTCCAACCTCATCTTGCACCTGTGCCACTCCAAACGCTCCCCAACCGGCCATTTAGAACCACTTCCTGTTCCTTGGGCATGTGCATCAAGCCTCTGCGCATGCTCCGTGCATAACTCTGACCCTCCTATGGGGGAGTTCTACACCGTCAAAGCCCCGTTCAAGAGTGGTCCTCATGACCTTTTTTTTTTTTCTTAGATTCCATATATATGTGTTAGCATACAGTATTTGTTTTTCTCTTTCTGACTTACTTCACTCTGTATGACAGACTCTAGGTCCATCCACCTCACTACATATAGCTCAATTTCCTTCCTTTTTATGGTTGAGTAATATTCCACTGTATATATGTGCCACATCTTCTTTATCCATTCATCTGTTGATGGGCACTTAGGTTGCTTCCATGTCCTGGCTATTGTAAATAGAGCTGCAATGAACATTTTGGTACATGACTCTTTTTGAATTATGGTTTTCTCAGGGTATATGCCCAGTAGTGGGATTGCTGGGTCGTATGGCAGTTCTATTTTTAGTTTTTTAAGGAACCTCCATACTGTTCTCCATGCTAACACATATATGTAGAATCTAAGAATAAAAAAAAAGGTCATGAAGAACCTAGGGGCAAGACGGGAATAAAGACACAGACATACTAGAGAATGGATTTGAGGATATGGGAAGGGGGAAGGGTAAGCTGGGACGAAGTGAGAGAGTGGCATGGACATATATACACTACCAAATGTAAAATAGATAGCTAGTGGGAAGCAGCCACATAGCACAGGGAGATCAGCTCGGTGCTTTATGACCACCTAGAGGGGTGGGCTAGGGAGGGTGGGAGGGAGGCAGATGCAAGAGGGAAGAGTTATGGGAACATATGTATATGTATAACTGATTCACTTTGTTATAAAGCAGAAACTAACACACCATTGTAAAGCAATTATACTCCAATAAAGATGTTTAAAAAAAAAAAAAGAGTGGTCCTCACTCTGAGCACCAAATGGAACCGACCACTTGCTCCTTTGTGGCACGTTATATCTCCACTGGTTTTCTGTTAGAACACATAGTAAGATATCATGCTTATTATTGACGTACTTCCACCTCTGCCCCCAAATGGTCTGTGCGTTCCTTCTCGGCTAGTGCTGTGTCTTGCTCATCTTGGCCTTGCCAGTAACTGGTACCGACCTTGCAAATAGTCATCCAATAAAGTTTGCTGAATGAATAGGATCATAACATCAGTTCATGGGAAAGGGTAAAACTAACAGACGGGGAACCTGAGGCCAAGGACAGTTAAGGAGTTTCCTTAGACTCATGTTGTTAATTTAAGTAGCAATGCAAAGACTAACACCCAAGTCTTCTGGTTTCTAGGTCATGAGAGCTTTCCAGCCCTTAAAGCCAACAAATATAGTAAGCTGTTTCAGGGGAGATTTTGTATTCCTCTACATGATACAGGTAACATTCATTCAGATATTCAACCAGTATTTTTGAGTGTTTAGCATAAGGCAGGCACTGTACTAGATATTGAGATTACAGAAGGGCACAAGACAGAAAGATATCCTTTTCCACCAGAAACTTTCTACTGGAAACGGATACAAAAATGGTTAAATAAGTAAATAAATAAGATATGAGGTGAGCAGGCAGGGGCCAGAGCAGGTAGAGGCTTGGAGGCCATCACAGGGAGCCTAGATTTTATTCTAAGAGCAGCCATTGGCTTCTTCAAGCAGGGAGTTCGATGATTGTGGGGACGAGGGTGTGGAATAGAGTGGATGCAGGGAGATGAGTTGAGTTATTGCACTGTTCCTGAAGAGATAGGATAGGGCTTGGATCAGGGTGGTGGGAGCGAAGGCAGGTTGTGGTTAGAATCTTTGGTCTGAAAGAACGGTCGTAAGCCATTGTTCTCATGTACCAGCATCAAGTGGATGACTACAGAGGCAGTAAGTTAGGATCCTTGAGTCATCGAGAGATTTCAGCATTTGGTCATTGCCAGCTGCTTCTGTGAACTACCCCAGTATACTTAGGTGAACAATATTATCAAAGTCCTCTTTCAGGGGTCAGAGTTCTTCTTGTACCTCTTAAGGCCAAGGATGATGGCAATAGGATCCTGGCCATGGACCAGTCTGGCTTTGTGTGTGGCCTCTGACCACACCTTCTGGGGTTTGACATGACGGCCAGGGTGGTGTAGGAAGAGCATGGGTTTCGAAGACGTACTGTGCCTGTTTCAAACTGTGTAACCTTGGGAAAGATTTATAACCTAAGCCTCAACTGTCTGATCTGTCAAATGAGCATTAAGAATACGTATCTCAGAGAGTCAGTGTGAAAATATTAATGACATAAGTAAAATGCTTAGTTGGCCCTCAGTGACTTTTGGTTCTTCTCCCCAAAACCAGTATGTGGGTAAAGTTGAGGTAAAGGAAGGAAGAGTTTTCACATTCTCGGGCACCAGCTGGGGCCCTGGTGGAACTGCACCCACAGAATTGGCATCTCCATATCCCTAAATAGGGGCTCACCTAGTCTTAGGGAAGAAAATTTTTCCTCCTGTTGGAAACTTGAGGAGATATACTATGGGGCACAAAGTAATTCTTTTCACCAGCTAGTGGCTTGCAGTTTCCTCTGTTCCCAGTGAGGATAACCATAGAGGAATAATGACAGCATGATAAAGATGTCCATCTTGAGCCAGTACTGTGGCATCTGGTGTTTTTGATTCTGGACCTGGGAGTTAGGTGGAAAGTACAAGAGGAGACTCCTATGAAGGGCCTTATCTTACTGACTTTCAGAGGAACGTGTGTTTTGAGTTGGTGAGTTTAGAAGGGCATCTCTGTGGCTGGTGTGAGCATCTCTGGCATAAGTTCTTCCTGCAGATCATTCACTTGACACAAGGTGGTCCTCAGAGGAAACCAGAACTTGGAAGGTGGGCTTTAGGCAGGCAGGAAAAGGAATGTTCTAGCTTTCTCCCAGCTCTGGCCTTTTAGATAAGGACTTTGAGGAGTGTAAAGCAGGGATGAGTAAAGCAAGCTGGTTTAATTTGGACGGATTGGTAGTTGATACCTAGAGTACTAAATCTACTCGGCTCTCAGTGAGGAAGAGTGCTGTGGTTGATTGGTGATGTCTGCCATGAGCAGTATAGGGAGAACATGACACACGTGGGCTACAAGTCAACCATCTCTGGTGTAGAAATTCATGAGATCCCTATAGGATGGCATGGGCTAAATGTGGCCTCCACAACATGGAGGCAGCAGGACTGCCGGGAAGGGAGGCATCCCCATAGGGACCACTTACTAAAGATGGATAAACTACATGGTGTAAATCAGATGATCTGGCTGCTTGTTACTTTTTGTTGATTTATCTTTTTTGATCCCTAAGCCATTAGTGTAATCTCCTAAAAATGCTGTGGCCAGGTCTCTGCTTTATCTCAAGGGGCTGGGGGAGGGTCCATGTTTGGGCTGGAGTACAAAGGGGAAATACCGGCCCCTGAGAACAGTAGGGCAGGCAGTGGACAGAGCCCTCAAATCCCAAGGAGAAGGCCAACCTCAGGGCCCAGCCCTCCCTCCTCCTGTGTGGATTTTTCCTCCTTTGGAAGCTATAGGCGAGATGAATTCTTAATTCTCTGCAGCTAGCACACCATTCTTCTTTTAGCTTCACCTTTTTCAGAATTTTGCTGAAGACTATTGCCAAGCTAGTTAATCAACCATTTCAATTCTTAATTCCATTAGGAAAAGAAGGGAAAATTACATAGACGGGGAAGGCAACCAAGAAGACTTAAATTGAGTGAATATTTACCAAGTATTTTTATGTATTTTATTTATTTTTTATTCCTTTAAAAAAAACCCACTTTATTGAGGTATGACAGATGTATAAGAGCTGGATATGTTTAATGTATACAGATCCGATGAATTTGGGGATAAATATACATCTGTGAAACCATCACAACCATCGAGGCCATAAACATATCCATCGCCTCCCAAAGTTTCCTTTCTCTTCTGTTTTCATCATCATCATCATCATCATCATTTGTCATAAGAACATTTTTATCCCGCAATTACCCTATGAGGTAAGTACTATTGTCACCATCTAAACCATGATGAAACTGAGGTTCAGGGAGGTCCAGGAACAGGTCCCAAGTCTCAAGTCCAGCCAAAGGCAAAGCCATGCCCCCAGTACCAGGAGTGCCAGTACCCAGGGTGCATGCTCCTTGGGCCCACCGCGTGGCCCCCACGGAAATTTGTGGTCCTAATGGAGCCTCGGGGCAGCCCAGCATCTGGGCCGACAGAAGGCTGGGATGCCCGACGCTCTATGAGCGGCCTTACTTGCCGAGAGGGGGCACTGTGGACCAGGTGCCCATAAGGAAAAGTCCGAACAGCATTGCATTGCAGGGACCCCTCGGGGCTCCTCCTGTCCCGGCTTCTGTACTAAAAATGCTTTTAACCACAAGATTGGCTCTATGGATTTTTATTAATAAAAATTTCAAAGCATTGCATGGAGTGTTAGCTATATAACTTTCACTGAGTTTGAATGGAAATTGTGTAGCTAACTTCCCAAGCCAGGCGTCCTTGTGAATGTGTTGGGGAGATGGAGGTGGGACAGCATGATTTGACTTGATGTCACTATGAATATTTTTAGAGACCTTTTGAATCCTCTGTAATTACACTATCTGTGCTTTGGGCCTAGTGGTGTTGTTCAGTTTACAAAATACTCCTTGCTAATTACAATAAACAAAGGATTTCATTTCTCTAAAAAAAGGATTCTGAAGCTTCTCTTTGCTTGAGCAGCCCAAAATACCTACCCAGATTTTTAAAAAATAAATGGCTAAGACAGGCACACCCAAGACAATTTTTATCACAATTACATCTGTATTGCTTGCAAACAAGGAAGGCTTTCTTCACATGTTTTGTCTGAATGTGGTGGCAGAGATCGGGATGTTTGTGTGCAAAGTTTAAACTGAAGCCTGGATTTTGTGTGCCTAAAGAGCGATGTGTACTCCAACATCGTTCGTTCCCTTCTGGTTTCAGTGTGCTGTGTAGATGGAATCCCGGGGATTCTTCTATGAGCTAGTGGAAAAGGAATTGAGGTTTGTAGCCTCCCATTTCACAGATGAGAGGGGCAGAGGAGAGAGAAAGCACAAGCTGCTGAAATTTTAGCTCTGCCAAGTGCTGTGTGACCTGTGGCAAGTTACCTTGCCTCTCTGAGCCTCATATGCAAAATGGACAGACTATCAGTACCTCCCTTACAGCGTTGTTGGAAATGGATGGAAAGCACTTAGTACAGCATGCATACAGGGTGTGTTGATATGGAGTTGGCTATTATTTTTAAGATGTGCTCAATAAATATGTGGTGAATGAATGAAGAATATTTATTCTGATCACGAGATGCTTCAGGCAGCGTTTTCAATTTTAAGTTATGCTAGGAAGAAAGCCTAATGAAGTACCAGCCTCCTCTAGGAACCTTGTAACTTCTGATTGACTCCAGCAAGGCTGGCTGCTGTGCTTCCTCTGTAACTGTGGCTGTCTGTACTTTGCAGCAACAGTAGTCAGGAGATCTGACCCGAGCAGGGGTGGAATTAGGACTGGGCTGACAGAGTAGGACCCCAGGGGGCTGGTGAGAGCTTCTATAGCTATAGATAGTTCATGCTGACTGAACTCTTGCCACCAGGCCCTGTACTAAGTGCTTTATGCTTAGAACAACAATCCTACCAACAGGCACTATTATTATTCCTATTTTACAGATGGAAAAACCTGGGACAGGCAGATTCAGTTAGGAAGACTCTTGAAGTCCCCGGCTTGTAAGGGATAGAACTGGGATCTGAGTCCAGCTTTAGCACTGACCACTGTGCTCTGTAGCCTCTCTGAACCCTGCAAATCTGAGGGTGCCTTGAATATGACATATGTGATGAATTGGGATGCAAATTGGGAAGAGGATATTGGTCCTCTGATCCACAGAAGCCCTGCTAAGAAATGGACCCAGAGTAGGAACTCCAACTGGGTGTCTGGAGCTGGCCTCGTTTAAATCTTCTGTGTGCATGGTGGTGCATGTACACACACACACACACACACACACACACACACACACACACACACACACACCTGTTTGTGGGTCTTAAGCATTTCATGGGACTTAGACAAGAGAGAAATAGTGTGAGGACAGGAGGACACAGCAGCGTCCCTGAATTAGGAATTTGGAAGACAAGGGAAGAAATGGATGTCCAAATACGTTGTGTTTGCTGGAAGGCTCTCACAGATTCATCTGATTTCCATTTACTCTTAACCATTTTTTCAGGCTTGCCTATCTGGGTGGAAGATAAAGTCACAGTCCTTCCTAATGTGTCCACCTCCCCTGGGGACGCTCTCCCCACTTTAGGCGAGGACAGCCTTCAGTCACAGAGATGGTGCTGGCAGACAGACTCCAGCTTGTGCCCTGGTCTACACCCTCCTGCCTTTCCTCCTGGGAGTACAGGACTGTGTGAATCAGCTGTGAGGAGAGTTTAGTAATTAAGGAACCTGACACCTAGGTGATTGCTCCATCCCCAGGGGTTTCCAAACCTTTCTGAGCCATGAATTTCTGTGTTCAAACAAAATCCTACCCAGACACCCAGTGTGTGAGGCAGCCAGAAGCAGAGCTGCTCTGGTGGAAGCCGGGATCCTGGAGCCCTGCCCCTTCTCCCCTGATGAAACCCTGGGGTAGAGAAAAGCGATTTGAAAGCCCCACTGCGCAGCTCTCAGCTTCCCTTTATAATCTGAAGATCAGCTTGTCCCTCTGCAGTCCTCCATCCTTCTCATCCTCTGGGTGCCTGTGATCCATTGGTTACAAACAGGCACAGCTAGAACGCAGGGATCAAAAGGCAGTTTTAAAGGGCCAGACAACATTCATTCTGCTCCAGTCTTCCCTAAAAAATGCGAGGGGTGATGGTAAAAAGTTATCAAAAGGTTGAATAGTTTAGAGGTTAGGAACATGGATTGTGGAGTCAGTTGCCTGGGTTCAAAGCCCTGCTTTTCTACTTACTAACTGTGTGACCCTGGGCAAGTTTCTTAACCTCTCTGTGCCTTAATTTTCTCATTTGTAAAATGAGGATTAAATAATAGCAAACTACCTCCTTAGGTGGTTGTGAGACTTACCTGAATTGATAGAGATGATGCATCTATTAACAGTTCCTGGCACATGGGAAGTGCTCAATAAGTCTTGGCCATTTTTATTTCAATAATCTTTTCTCTCTTCCCACAAGTGAATTCCAGTGTATCCTGAGGTGTAAATGACAGACCTTCTAACAAGGAGGTTATTTTTTGAGGGGAGGAAGAGCAGAACGGTAAAGGAAGGAAGAGAATGGGTGTCATGGAGGGCAGAGAAACCACAGAAATGGAATCCCAGACTGTGAAAGACATGACCCCTTCCCAACACCCCATGCCACATGGTCTTGAGCAGCTGAAGAAATGGGGCTGTACCTTATACATACCGAAGGGAACAAAAAGACTCATTGGAATTTTATATGACAGTTTCGTTTTATGAACCAGCACTATTTCACCCAACCATTTTATAGTAAGTCGTTTTCTTTCTCTTGCTTTTGGAGTCGGACTCCCCTTTATTATGGGAGACGCTGAAATATTTCAAGATATTTCAAGCCCTGGAACCCTGCTCCAAGTGCTGGGCCAGAAGAGCATCACTTATTCTGGCCAGAAGACTTCCTGAGGGGTTGAAGGAGGCTTCAGGGCAGAAATGCCAGGTTACTCTGGAAATCACTAGCCTGCTAAATATAGCGGGTGATTATACCGTTATTCTGTTGATGTTTTTCTAATCACAGTTTACCGGAGGCCTTAACCTTTAGAATTCTTCACAGCAGGAGGGCTGGAAAAACTGTTCTGGTATCTTCTTACAATGAACATCTCTGAAGAATAATTAAGGCATGGCACTGCTACCTCTATTTCACAGAACCAAGCCTAGAGTGTAACTGTTTGGTGTCCAAAGCCGGGGGTCAGGAAATAAACAGACTTCAGCTGATCTGAAGCAAGGACACAGGTACCCCGGGAATGTGGAATGCAAGCTGGGCAGCACCACAGATACAAGGGAGCTGAGTTAGAGGATGCCACTCATTAATTCTCCAATTTTTTAAAAGCTGAGAGCAGTAAGAGTTAAGTCCAACATAAATGTAACAGGATGTGATGTTAGAATCTAAAGAAACATTAGACATGTATAATCATAGGACATAAATAATGCATTGGGCAATGATAAGACATAAATAAAGGCCATGATAGGAATAATTATGATTGAGGGAGTGATAAATAATCTGCAAGGAAAGTATGATGGTCTAAAGACGTATTTCCTCTCTTGTTCCTCACAATTTTGACTTTGACAGGACTTTGATTCCAGAGTCTGGTGGTCAAATATTTTAGTTTGGTGAGACCATGGGGGAGTGAGAAGGGACAGCGGCAACTAGACATGGCTTTATTGCCAACGACTCCGGTGGTTATCTTGGCCCTGGGTTTGCAGGAGAGGGCTAGAATGAAGTTCATCCAGAGTCAGTGATGAACCTGGAGGCAAACAAAAGAATAGGACAGATGCTGAATCTCTAGAGAAAGCAGAAAGGATATAAGAAGAGAATACCGCTCCACCCCAAAATTCTGGGGTCACTGGGGATGAGCAGGATAATTTGGAAGGAACTCACAGCTGCTCTGAGGCCCCCACTGAAAACTCCTAGTTTGTAATTTTTATTTATTTAATTTATTTTTTAACACTGGAATCTATGTACTGTAATCTTTAGGTATATATACTTTTTTTTTCTGGTTAGACAAGTAATTCATATTAAAGAAAATTTGGAAAATCAAGAAGGTTCATTTAAAATTTATATAAAATGCTACTTCCCAAGAATAATGTCTTTTTCTATTATATATGTTTCAGGTGTACAACATTATAATTAGACATCTGTGTACACTGCAAAGTGGTCACCACTACAAGTCTAGTTACCATCCACTGCTGTACAGTTGACCCCTGTCATCCATTTTTCCCATCCCCAAACCCCTTCCCGTCTGGTAACCACTCACCTGATCTCTGTACCTATGAGCTTGTTTCTGTTTTATTTTGTTTGTTTTGTTTATTCAGATTCCACATATAAATGAAATCACAGTATTTATCTTTCTCTGTCTGCTTTATTTCAGTTAGCCTGATACCTTCAAGTTCCATCCTTGTTGTCACAAATGACAGGGTTTCATTCTTATTTATGGCTGAGTAGTATTCCTCTGTGTATATGTACCACATATATTTATCCATTCATTCATCAGTGATGCTTAGATTGTTTCCATAAGTTGGCTATTTATTGTAAATAATGCTGCAATGAATATAGGGGTGCATATATCTTTTTGAATTAGTGTTTTCTTGTTCTTCCAGAGTGGAATGGCTGGGTCATATGGTACATCTATTTTTAATATTTTGAGGAATCTCCATTCTGTTTGCCATAGTGGCTGTACCAATGTATAGTCCCACCAATAGTGTATTAGGGTTCCCTTTTCTCCAAATCATCTCCAACATTTGTTATTTCTTGTCTTTTCCATAATAGCCATTCTAATAGGTATGAGGTGATATCTCACTGTGGTTTTGATTTGCATTTCCCTAATAATTAGTGATGTTGAAGCTTTTTTCATGTGCCTGTTGGCCACATGTGTGTCTTCTTTGGAAAAACGTACGTTCAGACCCTCTGCTCGTTTTTAAATTGGGTAGTTTTTTGTTGTTGTTGTTGCTGTTGAACTGTATGAGTTCTTATATATATTTTGGATCTTAACCTCTTATCGGATATATGATTTGCAAGTATCTTCTTCCATTCAGTAGGTGGCCTTTTCGTTGCGATGATGGTTTCCTTCACTGTGCAGAAGCTTTTTGGGATGCAGCTCCCTTTGCTTACTTCTGCTCTTGTTTCCCTTGCTTTTGGAGTCAGATCCACAAAAACATCACTAAGACCATTGCCAGTGAGGTTACTGCTTATGTTTTCTCTTAGAAATTTTATGGCTTTAGGTCTTATGTTCAAGTCTTTAATCCATTTAGAGTTGATTTTTGTGTATGGTGTAAAATAGTGATAATTTTTATTTTTTAATTTACCAAATATTTGTTGAGATTCTGGGCTCTATTTTGCATATTGAAGGATGCAGAGTGGGGAAACAAAAGTAAATAGACGTATTCCCTGATCTCAGTTTAAATGTAATGAGCAATTTAGAGATGTGTACGCAAATAACATAAGGCAGCAATGGGGGAACAGGGCTTATTCTAAAATTCCTCAGTCTTATGTTTCCATGTTTCCAGATTGGAGCACTGGGCCGGGTCCCCTGTCTAAATCCCACTGTGGCTACACGGTGCATGTTGGCATGTTTGCCCAGGTCTCAGAGCAGAGAACAGGTTGAAAGAGGGGGTCCTGTTAAAGCCTCATCATTTTTTGTCCATGTGGGAAATCCCACCTGGCTCTGGGGCACTTTAATCTTTGTCAAAATTTGCTGTGTTTTTGGCCATTGTGCCTGAAAAACTGAACGTGTCAGCATCTTTCTTCTGATCCCTCTGGGGCAGGGGTCCCCAACCCCCAGGCCACGGACCGGTAGCGGTCCGTGACCTGTTAGGAACTGGGCCGCACAGCAGGAGGTGAGTGGCGGGGAGCGAGCGAAACTTCATCTGTATTTACAGCCGTTCCCCATCGCTCGCATTACCGCCTGAGCTCCGCCTCCTGTCAGCATTATGGTGAGTTGTATAATTATTGCATTATATATTACAATGTAATAATAATAGAAATAAAGTGCACAGTAAATATAATGCACTTGAATCATCCCAAAACCACCACCCCCGCCCCCATCTGTGGAAAAATTGTCTTCCACAAGACCAGTCCCTGGTGCCAAAAAGGTTGGGGATTGCTGCTCTGGGGGAAGAAATGTGCAGGAGGTCAGTGAGCAGACTGGCTACCCATTTAGTCCCCCTCAGCATTTGGTCCTGAGCAGAGGCAGCCGGCTTCGGTAATTAGACTCAGAATCCTGATGGAGGTACTTTGTTCAAAGTTCAGTCACAGTCTGAGATGGAGAACTCTGCATGCCCACTTCCCTTGTTAATAGCTTTGCTGACCTTCTCCGAAGAAAAAGTCATTAGAATGTTGAGTTATGATCTGTTTCTTGCAAAATCGCACCAGTCCCCCATTTATAGCCCTGTATTTCAACCAATTCTAATTACCTCTTAGAATATACTTCTCCCAGCCCTTGGAGAATATTTCAAATCCTGATCCAAGCAATCAAGCATCCTTCTTGGTTAGCAAGCTGATTGTGTCCCGAGGCACACAAGTCTCAGTGAGAACCCGCCTCCCCTTTCCCAGTAGCCACATAATCCTTATCTCAAGGGCTCCAAAGAGCTGGTCTTTTGGTTTCTTAACCTTGGAAGATGACCTTTCATGGAGGAGGCTGGGTGTCAGGAAGCTAATGAGGATGAGCAAAAACATTCTTGTCTTTTCCAATCACTTATTGCATCTCCCCAGGGAGGTTCTTTCCGTCCCTCTCATTACTGACATCATTTGAAGTCACTGGCCGTCTTCTTCTTAGACCTATGGAGAATATGCTGGTTCAGGTCAGAGTCCATTGGGGGGTCCCAGGTAATGGAGTTCTTGCCTCACTTTTGCTTTATTCCTGCGAAAAGCCCACAAGGTGTAAAAAAAAAAAAAAAAAAAAAAGTCTTTGTTGGTTTATGAAGTCAAGAGCTCCTTGGTACATCTTGAACTTGGCTGTGTCCAGTGGATTTTTTTCCCTCTTCTACCTCGTGTTATATATTAGCCTCTATCATTTCAGGCAGTTCAAAGATGTTTGGAGGTCTCTGTTCCTTTCACACTTTGAATAGGACTAAACTCACCAGCATTGCTAAGAGGAAACATTTTTATAGACTTTCTAAATCTCTCCACTGCTGAGAAGAATTAAAAAAAAAAAAGTAGAAACATTTCTCTCGTCTCTTTATTTCTAATCACTCTTTCCTTCTAACAGGACTGAAGCACCATGAGAAACGGCACTCTTTTACGGCAAGGACTCATTTGCCCATAACGAACACTGAGTACAAAAGCAAATTTAAAAAACCCAACCCTATGCTTAGAGAGACCATTAGAAACGATTTGACATTTATTGAACAACAGATGGCGATTAAAAGCATAAAAGCTAGATTGCCTTGCTGGAAACAAAGGGTAGTTCTACTGAGGAAGTCTAACGTTTCAATTAAAATACTTCTGAATGCCAATTAAACCACATGAAGATAAGACTGAAAATGGTTTCTATCTGTACTATAATCAATAGTGCAGTTAAAATCCTCATCAAGAAGCACCCAAGTTTTTAATTTGACAGTTTGCTAAAAGATTAGCCAAAGCTTCAGCCAACCATTTCCTTCAGTGTAGGGTTCAAAAGGTAAACATTTAACCGGGAGTGTTTCATTCGTATTAAACAGATTTATTCCAGTGATGAGAAGGCAGCCTCAATGCCTTTGCTTTGTTTCAAATCCCACCCACCTTTCAGTGGATGAAGCATTAGTAAGGGGTGGAAAAATAATCCCATTATTTCCATAGCAAGAATGTTGCTTTAATGATGTTTGTATTCTTTTGGGAAATAGCGAGTTGAAGTAGAGAGGAAAGTGGTTTAGTGGTGAGACAGACCTGTTTTTGAATCACAGCTCAGTCACTTTGGGCAAGTGTCTTAAATGTTGACGATTTGTTTTATCATTTGTAAAATTGTCATCACAGTATCACCTTTCCTGGAGTGCCTGCTGCATTCTTGGGTCTTGGTGAATGAGGGCCCCTATCTTTATCCCTCTTTTGGAAGAACCTCAGGATATAGAATCTATTCTAGCAGATCTTACCAAAACTGAGTACAGTGGGATACTTGTTCTGCTACGTATCCCGTGCCAAGAGGTTACTCTGTGTTATGGGTTGAATTGTGTTCCCCTAAAATTCATATGTTGGAGTCCTAACCCTCAGTACCTCAGAATGTGAGTTTATTTGGAAACAGGACTGTTGCAGATGTAATTAGTCAAGTTAAGATGAGGTCATACTGTAGTAGGGGGAGCCCTAATCTAATATGACTATTTCCCCTTTTTATAAGTTTTCTTATAAAAGGGGGAAATGTAGAGACAGACATCCACACTGAGGGAAAGGCCATGTGAACATGAAGGCAGAGATAGGGGTGATTCTACAAGCCAAGGAATGTCAGGGATAGTCAGCAACGTACCAGAAGCCAGTGGAAAGGCGTGGAAGAGATCCTCCCTCACAGATGTCAGAAGGAACCAACTCTGCTGATGGCCTTGATCTTGGACTTCTAGCTTCCCAAACTTCAAGGCAATACACTTTTGTTGTTTAAGCCACCCCGTTTGTGATACTTTGCTACAGCAGCTCTAGAAAACTAACACACTATGTCAAATACAATTGGTAAACATTGGTACAGCATCCTGCTTTTGAAGGTTCATAAAACGGTTTACCAGAGTCAAGTCTGAGAAATCCTGCCCTAAGAATTATCTCTATCTTTATTTAATCCAGTGTTTCGCAAACATCTGGCCATGGAAGACTTTCTTGCCTGCATAAATACCTATTTATATACTTTGGAACTCTGTTGGGAAACAATGCTCTGGAATGCTTGCCTTTAACCCCCACCTCCTAGCTTACATCACTCCCATGTCCTCACCTCAGCCCCAGGGCTTTCACTCCCTGTCTTGCTTCCTCACCAGCCGCAACCAGTCACCTAGTCAGTGCTCGGCACCGCCCAGAATGATGTCAGCCCCTTAGTCATCACTGCATCCTTAGGCAAACTTCGCTGTTGCTCCCACCCTCTTTTCTCCACTTCTGCTCTGCAGGTGTCAGGTGTTGCTTGAGAACATAATGAAACTGAGTTAAATGATGAATTTGGATTTAGGGCAGTGACATGTAGAATGTCTCAAGCTGAGTCTCCCCCTCTGCTCAGTCATCCTTATTTTCTTGTATTGCTTTTCCATTGCTTACATGCCTTCCTTCATGCCTGCACTCATTTACCTCCTAGTGTATGGCCCACTGTTAAGCCTTTACTAGTCACAGGGTAGGTAGGGGAGCAAGGGCAGGCCCCGATGAACCCCTTCTCTCATCTGCTGTTGGTCTATCAGAAGAGATAAGCTAATACTCTCTCATAGAGAGTATTTCTCTCATAGAGAGTATTTCTCTCATAGAGAAAAAAACATTCACAGATATAGTTTCATGTTGAACAGAAAACGGAACAGAGTGAACAAGAGTTTGCCAGACAAATGTGGGAGAGTATATTTCAGGCAGAAGGAATAGCAGATGTATTCAGGAAATTTCAAGTTCTGGTCAGGTGTTAGGTTACTAGATGGGGGAAAATAGAATGTGAAGTTAGGAAGGAGCAGGGATAAAATTATTATATGCTAAGGCATTTGCCATTTATCTCGTGGGGAAGGGGGAGCCATTGATCACTGTAAATAGATCAGATTTTCATTAGGAAAGGTCACTGTGAGATTATAAGTGACTTTAATTTTCTTCTTTGTCTTTCTTTTGGTATTTTCAAAATTCTCTGCCTGTTTTGGTTATTGGAAATATTATATGTATTGCATGAATATATTTTTACTAAAAGTATTAAAAAATTCAGACATATACAGAGAACATCCTGGGTTTTCTTACCACTCTCCAAATCAACTTATATTCCCTCCCAATAAGTTTGGTTTATTTTTTTGGTCTCTCATTTATCTTTCTATGAATTTGTGTGTATGTATACATGCACACACATATACATATGTACATCCATATATGTATACACACACATGCACACACATTCATATATATGCATGTGACTCAAATTTGTTAGTTAAAAAACATGGATACGGGCTTCCCTGGTGGCGCAGTGGTTGAGAGTCCGCCTGCCAAGGCAGGGGATACGGGTGCGTCCCCCGGTTCGAGAAGATCCCACATGCCGCGGAGCGGCTGGGCCCGTGAGCCATGGCCGCTGAGCCTGCGCGTCCGGAGCCTGTGCTCCGCAACGGGAGAGGCCACAGCAGTGAGAGGCCCGCGTACGGCAAAAAAAATTAAAAACAAAAAACATGGATACAATCATGCTTTGCCTTTGTTTGGTGACATATTTTTTCACATTTGCAATGTCCTGGAACTCTTTCCACATACAGGTTTATCTCATTCTTTTTAATGGTTTCATAGTATTCCATACAATAGATGTAATTTATTTTAACCTCTCCCTCATTGTAGGAAATTGCTATTATTAGCAGTACTTCAAGGGTATTTTGTACATAAATTTTAGTGCACATGTGCGAGTATTTCTTTAAGACTCCTAGAAGTAGAATTGTTGGGTCAAAAGTATAGCATTTAAAAATTTGAAAAATATTGTCAAAAATGACTTCAGAATGGCCTCAGTGATTCACTCTTCTACTATGTCTTTTAGTGACTGAAATTATCAATATTTTAAATTTCTTCCAATTGTGGGGGCCAAAAGTTTTATTAAAAAATAGTCATCTTCCTTGCTACTAATGAGGCTGAGGATCCTTTCATACATATATTGCCCATTTTTATTCATTATAAATTGCTAATTTTTATCTTTTGCCCATTTTAAAAATTGAAACTCTTTACCTTATTAATTTGTGGAAGCTTTTTATATAATTTGGATATTAATCTTCTGTCATTTTAATATGTAACATTTAAAACTTTTCCAATCTGGCACTGAAAAGGTAAACTTTGCTTATTTTGACTTTTATTTTAAGGAAATTTTAAATTTCTATAAAATAAGATCCGATAATTATTTTTCTACGACTTCTAGGTATTATATCTTGCTTAGGAAATTTTTTTTATTTTGTCAAAATTTTTATTGGAGTATAGTTGATTTATAATGTTGTGTTAGTTTCTGCTGTACAGCAAAGTGAATTAGTTATACACATGCACATATGCACCTTTTTTAGATTCTTTTCCCATATAGGTCATTACAGATTGCTGAGTAGAGTTCCCTGTGCTATACAGCAGGTCCTTATTAGTTATCTATTTTATAGATAGTAATATGTATATGTCAATCCCAATCTCTTAATTTATCCCTTCCCCCCTTCCCCCCGGTAACCATAAGTTTGTTTTTTACATCTGTGACTCTATTTCTGTTTTATAAATAAGTTCACTTGTACCTTTTTTTTTTTTCTTTTTGCAGTACGTGGGCCTCTTACTGTTGTGGCCTCTCCCGTTGTGGAGCACAGGCTCTGGACGCGCAGGCTCAGCAACCATGGCTCAGGAGCCTAGCCGCTCCGCGGCATGTGGGATCTTCCTGGACCGGGACATGAACCCGTGTCCCCTGCATCGGCAGGTGGACTCTCAACCACTGAGTCACCAGGGAAGCCCATGTACCATGTTTTTTAGATTCCATATAAGTGATATCATATGATATTTGTCTTTCCCTGTCTGACTTACTTCACTCAGTATGACAATCTCTAGGTCCATCCATCTTGCTGTAAATAGCATTATTTCATTCTTTTTCATGGCTGAGTAATATTTCACTGTATATATGTACCACATCTTCTTTACACATTCCTCTGTTGATGGACATTTACATTGTGTTTTTTCTTTTGATGCTTCTATAGTTTTAGGCTATAATAGAGTTTATTTTTGCACACAATGTGATATTGGGATCTAAACTATTCATTTTATTCAAAAATGGTAATGTCCCAATACTGTTTATTGAATAATAATTACTATTATAATCAGAAATAAAGTATTTTAAGTATGTATCAATTTGGTGCCATTGAACAAGAAGGATTGGAAAGGATGAGAAGAACAATTAGGGGATGAAAAAGAATACAACCTTAGTAGTTAAAATATAACTCAGAGCCCTTAAGGTTTGTTACTACAAAGAAAATTTTTAGGTAAGGAAATCTGGTAGCTTAAACTAAGGAATTGTCTTAGTCACCGTAATAGGGTGACGGAGAGAAGAGGGCATGAAATTGAGAGATCTTTAAGAATAGAACAGACAGGGATTTGTAACTGACTGACTGAGGAAGAGGGAGGGATCCCATGTGGTTCCCAGGTTTCCAGCCCTGGTGACATTAAGTACCAAGGTGTTTCCTCTTGGACATGAGAATAGGTTGAACACAATAAAATATGCTTCCCAATCTAAATTAATAAAAATGCTGGGTAGGGCTTCCCTGGTGGTGCAGTGGTTGAGAGTCCGCCTGCCGATGCAGGGGACATGGGTTCATGCCCCAGTCCGGGAAGATCCCACATGCTGCGGAGTGGCTAGGCCTGTGAGCCATGGCTGCTGAGCCTGCGCGTCCAGAGCCTGTGGTCCGCAATGGGAGAGCCCACAACAGTGAGAGGCCTGTGTACCGCAAAAAAAAAAAAAAAAAAAAAATAGCTGGGTAAAACATTAAAAAATAAAAATTAATAGAGGCACACCTAAAATCAAAAAGGAGGTTCTCTAATGCTTAAAACAAAAAGGGAACCCAAAATGGTGAGTAGGAAGCAAAGCCACCTTGCTCAGGGAGGCCTGGAACCAACAGAGACTTTAGTGGCTATGTTTTGAACACCATCTTGGGGATGGAGTAAAGTCCACAGGCTCTTGGTTGGGGTGAGGGTCGCAGAAATTGAATGCCCCATATGAGGCTTTGGGCTAGAAATGTGCTTCCCATCCTTGTATAGTGGGGAAAAAAACCCAAAAAGCAGAAAACACTGCTCACTACACAGGGGCTGCAGCCAGAAACAAGCTTGCTGCCTCAGGCTAGGGGTGGAAACCATTGTACCAGGTCACAACTCCAGGGCAGCATCAAGTGCAGATAAATAGGGTCCAAGTTTATAGCACCTATGTGGAACAAGAACTCTGAGACCATAAACTAATTTAAAAAGTATTTTAGGGCTGGTCAATCCCATGGGGCCTGAGCAGAGAAACTGTAAAATAGGACAACTGACTGGCTAAGATGTAGGAAAACATAGAGATAGATAGATAGATCGATAAAGAGATAGATAGATAAATTCCACACCTAGACTTTTAATAGTGCAAGTGCAGAATATCAAGTATAATGAGAAATCCTGAGAGCCAATGGAGGAGCAAAATGACAAGGTTAACTAACTATAATTACACAATAATAAGATTGGCAGCATACTTCTCTTCAGCAGCAGTAGTTGTCATAAGGTAGTGAAATATACTTCCAAAGTCCTAAGGGCAAATAATTGGGAATTTAGAAATCTATAATGAGCCAATCCACTATTTAAGACTGAGGATTTTTTGTACTTCTTGAATTTGTATCAGGTGCTTGTTAAACCTGTTCAAAAAATTAAATAGAAGAGTGAAAGTAAGATAAAGACATTTTAGGCTGACTAGGAGTTAGAAGGTTTACTGTTCACAGTAACCCAAATAGATTACACTCACTAAAAATATTACTAAATGATATACTTTAGTTTGAAGAAAAATGTATTCAGGGGAAGAAGTGGGATGCTAGTAGCAAAGGGAACAAACAAATTATGGTGATAAATCTAAATAAGAGTAGAGAATAATAATAATAATAATCAATGAGAATAATAATATTGTTCATAATATGTGCTTAAAACAAAATGAACCAAAACATCAAATGAACAAACAAAACTAATAGCACAATAGCAGGGGAGTTGGGTGGGGGAATTCTGAAGGGCGTTAAAGTATGCAAAAGTCCTAGTTCAATTAGGAAGGAAGGCAGATGTGTGTATTAACTTTAGCCTTTGATAGAAAAAATTAAACTATATATCTATATCTATCTATGCAAAATTTAGGTATAATAACTAAAGGAACAAACATAGACTGTTTAACACTAAATGGGCAAAGGAAAATAAAGGAAATGAAGAAAATGTGATTAATGGACAAAATCTAGGACAGGAACGTAAACAAAGTAGAGTGAAAGCCCAACAAACACCAGAGGAATTTATCAATAGATCATTGGAATAGCATAGAGACTGGAGAAAATAACTTAACATGGAAATTGGCTTATTACTGAAGGGACATCAAAATCAGTGGGGGAAAAGATATCCTGTAAAATACATAGCATTGAGACACCTGAGTTTCTGCAAGGAAAGCAATAATTAGATGACTACATCATATACAAATGAATTCCAGACAAAAATGTGAAAAATAAAATTTTAAAACTACCAGGAAAAGCATGTTGAATAAAATGTAGAAAATATGGAAAAAATATGAACTTGGGATAAGAAAGGAATTCCTAAAAAAGATCAAATAGCACAATCTATTAAGGAAAAATAGATAAATTTGACTCCACAAGGCAAAATACCCTATAAACAAAGCTTAAAAACAAACTAGGGACAAGGAGAGGTATTTTCTGTGTACATGATAGATGAGTATCCAGAATAAATAAAAAATCCCTACAAATGAATAAGAAAAAGACAATAGAAAATAGAAAAAAATCCCCCCAAAGAAACCAGATATCATCTCTCCCTCTGTTTATGGACTAAATGTTTTTGTCCCTCTCCAAATTCTGATGTTGAAACTCTACCACTCATTGTGATGGTACTAGGAGGTGGGGACTTTGGGAGGTAATTAGGATTGGATAAGGTCATGAGGGTGGAGCCCTCATGAATGGGATTAGTGTCCTTATAAGAGGAAACACTGGAGAGCTTGCTTCTCCTCTCTCGTCTTCGCCATGTGAAGATACAAAAAGAAGTTGGCGGGCTACAATATGAAAGAAGGCTCTCACCAGAACCCAACCATGATCTCAGACATCCTCCCTCCAGAACTGTGAGAAAATAAATGTCTGTTGTTTATAAGCCATCCAGTCTATGGTGCTTTGTTTTAGCTGTCTGAACAGACACCCTCCTTGACACTTTATCTCATTTTGTTTGTACCTTTTTATGGATCTTAAATTATTTTGTCTTCATTAGACTTATTTGTTAACATGTCTACTTGTCTTTATTCTCCATTCTCATCCTTCCAAATGGTAAAATTTTTGAAGGTTGGCACTATTTATACCTGACTGCCCTGTAACTCATAGCATACTCTCTTGGATATAATGGGTACTCGATAAATAATTTGTTAAATTCGATTCAATAAAGGTAAAAATCATGTAGTCTTCACGAGAAAAATGTGCGAGCCATGAGAATTCACTGGGAGTGAATCTCCTGGAAGTTTCATGTATCAATTTAAGGGGCTTTGTAACCTACAAATAAAAAGGATATTTTTTTACCCCACCTCATTTTTAAGCTTTTCCTTTAGACCAGGGGAAAGAACTCATTGACTTTATTTATTTATTTTAGGAAAATTGTGCTTAAAGGAGGAAATGAGAATTATGGTAACAAACATCCTGAAAATGCATTGGAATTTCCTCAGTATCGGATTTGCTTTTCTTCAGACCAATAATGCTCTCTTGGCATTCTGATTACTAAAGACATCAGGTCTCTAAGTTTCCTGGAAAGGGATTTTTTGTTTAATTAGGTCTCACTGTATGAACTACAATTTGATTCACACTGGTGGCAGAAAGGGCCAGGAAAAGAGTAATTCTACTGCAGTCTTCCTGCCTGTTTCTTCCTCACATCTCTTCCTACATCTCTTTCTAAACCACCTCTCTTTTCTGCTTGCATCCTTCCTTCTTAGTGCTTTTCACCCTTCTCCTGCTGTTCAATTATAACTTAGTTCCATTTGTTAAAAACCTCTCTTAAGCCTATACCTGCTTCAGCTTTTCCTTATCTGCACACAATTTATCTTTCTCAAGGATGATGAAGAAGAACATTTAGTATTGTACAGACACATATTCTCCAAAGCACCCTAGAAAGAACTATCACCATTATATAAGTGTACTCTGATGGTTAAAGACAAGGGGAAAATTTAACAACCCAGCATGCCTGGGCATCACTGGGCAGAAATAATTGCTAATTAGTATCCTACTAGCTTGGGAGCATTAACTGGCTTTGGGCACCTGCTTTCTAGACCCTAAATGTATTTTGTTCATTTTAGCTTGCTTTATAGGATGAGAGGAGAATGACAATTACAGAAATAGTTTCATTTCAGTAATTCAACCTAATGAAGACTTGTCATTTGAATGATTATTCAGTAGTTGGTACTTGTTTTTCTGCCAAGTTTTCAGAAAAATGAACTCAGATATTCTTCAAGACTGAGAAAACACATCCTTTCCTTTAAAATAATTTAGAGAATTTTATTTTATTCATGGATACAGGAGTGTTCCCCACAGAATTTTCATCTTATATGACTATATAAGTAGAGAGAAAAAGAAAGAGGGTATCTTTTGAAACATAACGTTTTCATTTCAGAACACATCAAGAAATCATATAAAATAAAGTGCTTCAAATTGATATCTTAAATTTTCTCCTAGAAAAATGTGTCAGCTATTTCATGATTTACAGAGACTAAAGGCATATGTGAGAACAAGTTTTGTGATTAATTAAATGAAATTACTTGAGCATAATACTCATAATGATATTATCTTTGAATTAAAATACACTTGAATAAGATTGATGACATTTTCAATCAGTAGATTAATTAAACTTTTGTTAATTACACATAAGTCAATATGTTTGGATTACATATCAATCAATATACTGAAAGCAACACCCACTCTCTTTGCTCTGGAAAACTGCTTGGCTGATATTTTTCTAGCGGCTTTAGTTTAGAAGTTAGAATTCTTTCATTTTCTTTATATCAGAGGTCTCAATATTTAGCAGATTGAGATGTGAAGATAATTATTGCAACAATTTTTTTTGCTTATTTTTTTTATCATTGTGAAAGTCTTTTTTGGGTTCTGATGATTGCTTTAATGATTATTCTTGTAACTGAATTTCGACTCTGCCCCGCTCAGATGTTTCTGTCGGAACAATGCCATGATGGAACTAGAGATGGGGAAGTCTGCAGCTGTCAGCTCTGCCCGACGCCTGTCTGATTTCAACTCTTGTCTGCTGTTCTGCTTCCCACTTGCAAGCAGGGTGCTGACTACAGTGAAAATTTCTATTGTGTTTAACATCCTGAAGGACTGTTAGCTCTTTAGGTACCTTACTCTTCCTTTGCCAATTTACTTCACTCCTCCTCTCCTCCCAAGTCTCATTTCTAGAGGTTTAATTCCTGATGAATTAATATTTGTCTTTGTAGGTAGAGGCTGGGGGTGGGAAAGTGACTCGTTTTTTTGGCACAAAGCCATAGAAAGGTGAATTTTCTTACAGTCTTAGGTGCACTTGCGGGTCAGTGAGAAGCCCACATAGTGGTAACTTTTTTTCAGTGCCTCTATATATTGCAATAAAAACAAATGGTGTGACTACTATATATAAAATAGATAGCCAACAATCCTACTGTATAGCACAGGGAACTATAGTCAGTATTTTGTAAAAACCTTTAAGGGAAAAGAATCTGAAAAAGAATATATATATGTATAACTGGATCACTGTGTTGTACACCTGAAACTAACAAGACATTGTAAATCAACTATACTTCAATATAAAAAGAAAAAAAAGAAAAAAACCAAACGGTGTGGTTGAACAATCAACTCAGAACCTCTCCTATCCTCCTCCTCCAGTTTCTGAACACTGACTTTCTCTATTTTTATTCACTAGGCCAAATTATTTTCTCAATCTGGCAGGAGTTTACATGCTACAAATAGCTACCCTTGAATGGGTGGGAGTTTTCTAGGCTCTCAGTGAATCCAGTTTGGGTTGTCATTTAGCTCCTGTCAAAGCCTGGCTAAGACAATTGATATATGGGAAATCGAGTTTATAGATGTGCAGTCTCCTCCGTGCGCTAAGCTGTATGTATCCTTGATCACCACAGAGATCTAAATGTGGTCTCGTTAGCTTAGCCTTTCCCAGTGGAAACTTTCATGAATCATGGTTTGCTGCCAGGTCTTTATATATATATATTTAAAGCATTAATATTGGAAACCCTGAAGTGAAGAATATTTCTGTAGCTTCTGTAAAAACTGCTTAAATATACTGCCTATTATGTTGTTCAATGTTCCTTGACAAGAACTCATGCGATGGATTCCTTTTAAAATTTATTATCAGAAAAGAGTTTGTCTCTGTTGAAGAAGTGAGTGTTTTGCTATTTTCAGACCACAAACACCATATCATTTATTGTTTCTCTTTATGTATTGGCTGTCAGGAGGCTCAGAATGAAAGTACATGCTGTATTAGAAGAAGAGAGAGTAAGAAATCACAGGCAGGTTCCAGGAGGAGCATAGGAGTGAATCTGTCTTTGTCTTTCCTGTGTCTGTTCATTTACTGATGCAATGGACATTTATGAAAGGACCATTGTGTTCTAGGCACCATGTCAAGTGTTGGGGAGAAGAACACGGTCCCTACTCTGGAAGGAATTAGGGTCTAGGAGGGGAACAAGATAAGTGAGTAGACAAATGAAAGGAATGCTAGAATAGAGGGATGCATGTGGTGCTGCAGAAGGGGAAATGAGGAAGCACTCAGTTCTGCCTGGAGACAGGAAGTTCTCTTCAGTAAATTATGAAGAATAAGTCCCCGCGGTAGATAGGGTCAAGGTGGAGGGCAGAGCACAAAGGCAGAGAGGGAGAAGTAGCCAAGCAGCCACAGTAGTGTGTGAAGGGAGGGTTATGAAATGAAACTGGAGTGATGGGCAAAACCTGAACAGCAATGATTTCAGTGCCTTGCCTAGAAATTTGTGGTTTATCCTCCAGGGCAGAGAGATTCATATTTTAAGCAACACGATCAGATCTGAATTTTAGAAAACCTTCTGGAAACCTAGATAATTTGGGAAGGGGGCCAGATGAGAAGCAGAGGGTCCAGGTGGTAGGTTGTTGGAAAAGTACAGGATATACAGGAAGGACCACACTGAGGCTGGGGCCAGGGGGCAGAAGAGAGATGAAGTAGACAGGGAAGAGGGATTAGAATCAACCGGGCTTGGTGTCCACAAGGAAAGGAAGCAGCAAGGATTACAACCCAGGTTTCTGGCTTAGGAGACTGGATCATTATAAGAGACGAGCATATGGAATGGGGAGCAGGTGCACCCGTGTGGATTGGGAGATGATGTTTGAGATTTTGGTGATGTGGCGCTGAGGTGCCTGAGAGATGAATGATGGAAGATGCCTTGTAAGCAGCTAGATTTAAGGGTCTGGACCTCAGGAGAGAAGTCTGAACTGAAGATGTAGGTCTGGGAGTTGTTTCTACATTGGAGAGAGGTTGAAGTCCTCAGTTCCATAAGATCCTTTGAGAAGAGTGGGACATGAGTGTATGGGGAAGGGCAGACATACAGGTGTCATAAAGGGAGACTCGAGAGGCGTGGGTAGACAGGAAGGGAGGTACCTCAGAAACACCAGTGTTGGCCTATACTTCCCCTGCCTTTGTGGTCAGTCTATGAGGTTAACCCATGGGCATCTTGAGTTCATTAAGTCAAAAGCTGAGTTCATCCTTCTCCTCCCGACACTACCTCCTTCGCTATTCTCCCTTTGAAGCAGAAATCTACCCATTTCCCAAGCCAGATTTGTGGAGTCACCCTTGAGTCCTAAAGTCTCCAAGCCTTAGAACATTCAGTTTCTTATTAAGCCCTTCCCATGTCTCCATCCCCCAGTCACTGCCTTAGTTCAAGCCTCTGTCACTTCTGGCATGGGTTATGAGAACAGTCCCTAGTGGATCCTCGTCTCCAGTCTTGATCTCAAATTCAGTTTTCTCACAACACTTCCATGGTGAAGATCATACAATGGATCATACAATTCCTCTTTCCTGCCTGACGAAGTCCAAAGCCTTAGCTTGGGATTCAAGATCTATTTAACCAGTGTGATGTGAGACAACCATTTTGATGTCATTTTTACATATGCAAAGTGCAAGGTACAAAGAAAGATGTCTCCATTGTCCAGCCTTGCTCCATTCCTCCCGATTAACATTTTCTTAGTCTAAGGATGGCAGTTGGAGGCTCCACCAGTCCAAGGTCAGGAGCAGCAATGGTACCATGTTTTGTGGAATCGTGAAATGTACCCCTACCCTTCCATCTTTGGCTCATTTCCTGATCGTGAACTGCAGTATTTTTTTCTCTTATCACCACACTTTTGTACATGTTATTTCTTTTGCCTGGAATGACTTCCCCTTCTTCATTTTGATAGGTTTATACTAGAAATAACGGAGATGTAGTGAGTTCTGTACAATAAGGGATGTTTTGTTCAGATTATAGTTAGCCCAGATGTTGTTTTCTTTCTCTACCCGCCCCCCCCAATCTGAGCCAGAATTTATAAAATCTTGCCCATAGCTACAATGGAGTTCAAAGAGACAGAAGGAGAGATCAGAACAAAGAACGAAAAGTCACCTCTGGGTGACTCTTAGAGGCAGCTGCTATGTGTAGAGAGTGCACTTTGGAGGAAACCAAATCTCCTCAGAAGTAAGCTTGATGACTTAAAGATAAATTTTGAACAATTGTTGACTGAGAAACTGAAAATTCTCTGTCATTTGAAGGAAAGCCCTGAAACAGAGAAGCATCCTTTTCAGAGCTCAGAGGTTTCAGATGTAGACTTTTGTAAAGCAAAGAAGAGGATCAGCAAATAACGTAGCTCCAGGGCAAAGAAAAAAGAGAATTTGCACAGTATCAGTGGAGAGACATTTCTCTTAGCAATATTTGCCTGAACGTTTCACTGGTTCTGAGGTGAAGAGGAATGGGTAGTTTACTGTGTGTTTTCATGCCTAAGTTAACCATTTAATAATCCATATACAGTCAGTTCCAAAGTAAGCGTTGATTTAGTCCTTCTCGGTTGAGGAGAAAAAATTATAAGCCTAAAATCCTTGGTTAAAATTAAAAGCAACTCTAAGTCATAATGCTATTCGATAAGGTCAGGAAGAAAAGAATCCTATATGTCAAGGGCTTTGAATTTTGAAAGTGCTTCACTGACCAGATAAAGATATTTACATTCTGTGGCCACAGCAACAGAGCCAGCAAAGAACACAGGAGGGGAAAGAACAGACAGGAGGGGAAGGGCTGTACTTAAATTGAAATTTACACAAGCTTTGTCTGTTATCAAGTTTATTAGAAAGGAGCTAGAGGCTTCTGGACCAATTCAGTAACTATAAATTTCTCCCTGAGATAGTCATTTAATGTTAACTACAAAATTGCTGCTTAATATTCATAGAATGGAATTTTCCACTGCTGCACATGCAAAATATTCTATTATTTACTTAATCCATATTTGTTTTGTAGGAAATGGAATTCTTAAACTTCATTTGTAAAGGAAAGCAAAAGCCTTGTGTTAATCTATGTCAAAATTGTTCTTGCATTAGTTGGAAAACCCTTCTATCTCTGGGCCTATTTTTTTCTTTGCAGGTTGCAAGTAAATACATGCCTTTAGCAGATACAGATCCAAACACAACATGAGGATTGGTGCCTGCGACACACTCACTTTAATTTATTGAGCATTTCCTGTGTGTCAGGCACCATACTGAGCCCGATACTCATTGTCCTCTAATCTTCCTGTACAAGTCAAGTTCAGCCAGGGAAGCAGAGCCACTGGGAGTGGCATGAGAAGAGGGGCTTCTTCAGGACTGCACTGGGGCTGGCTTGCACCAGCTCCGGGGAGCACTGTGACATTTCTTCCCAATTCCATGTCTAGTGACTTAATGTTGGTAGCCTGAAGAGTGGGAGTATTTACCCCACAGAAATTAACAAAAGCTACAAATCGGGCTCTAGCATGTATATTACATAATTGTGGAAGGAGCTGGGGAAATGAAGGTCTGGAAGAAGGAGTCGGAGGATAAGAGGTGTCACTAGGATGAGAGGTGTCACTTACCAGAAGCACTCAGATCTTGTAGAGGAAGCCAAGCACATCCATATGTGGAAGGTGGATTGTGAAGGGGAAACTCTTGGTGGGGACTGTGGAAGCTGTTGCCTCTGTGTAGCTGCCTTTTTGAGTTTGCAGCCAAGGTCTAGGGGTGCCTGCTGTTGATGAGGACAGCCAGCATTCGGGGAGGAGGAGACAAACTAGACATGGAACAGAGGGAAGTGAGGTACCTGCTAGGACCCACCAGGCACTGCTGGATCCCCATCACTGTATCAGACTGCAAAGGAGGCCTTCTGCCCTTCCCCTCCTCTCTGCTTCACATCTACCTCCCAAATTTTGGGCAAGTTCCTTTTTTGGCCAATCCTACCCTGGAATCATACAGGAAACAGGTGTCTGGGAAACACAGTTCCCAGCTTAACCAAGGTGACACGGCACAACACAACAACTTCCCAACAGTGCAATGACACAGATATTATTATCCCCATTTTTCAGAAAAGCAAACCAAGATCTAATGAGGTAATTTGCTTGAGGTTGCACAAATCTATCACTAGGTCTGTTATGTTCCAAAGCCTGTGGTCTCAACTACACTAGTGTATTGGGAGTGTTTTTGTTTCGCCTTTTTTTGCTGTTTTAAAAATAATGACCCCAAATGAAAGAATCACATTCCAAAAGCACTATAGGTAAGTATTTGAGATAGATGAACCCATTTGACAATGACAGTTAACATTCTAGTGCACAGAATGGCCAGACCAGGTGAGCATTTGAAGAAGAGATATGGGGATATATGTATATGTATAGCTGATTCACTTTGTCATAAATCGGAAACTAACACACCATTGTAAAGCAATTATACTCCAATAAAGATGTTAAAAAATAATAATCTTTAAAAAAAAAAAGGAAAACCTATTGTAACCAGGCTTAGTTCAGTCTGGTAGGCTTACCTTGCCCTTAGCCTCTGGGGATACAAAGATGAATGATAAGAAAGGATTCCTGCCGTTAAGGAGTACATGGTCTATTTCACAAAAATAGGCATAGCCATAAATATGGTACCTGACCATTTTATGTCCTCTTCCAGAGTTCCTCAGCCCCACCTGCACTCCAGCCTTTCATGGCTGCTCGATGGACAGCCTGCCCAACACTGCCATAGTCTGAATGCTACCACCACCAACTGGGCTCCAGCATGGGCTGCATTTTGTCCACAGAAGCAGGGACCTTGGGGCTTCTAGGCTCAGACCTGACTTGACCAAACTTATAGAGGTGCTGATTTCTCCAGCACTTCAGGGCTCAGACGAAGTGTTGCATAGTTGGCTGTGGACTGGCTTCTCCAGCAGCTTCCCAAAGGACAGGATATCATAACTCAGAAGTAGATGGGGGAGTTGACACTGGTAGGGCAAAAGATAAATGATAATGACCAATGATAAGCAGGAACTAGTGGACCCTGGCAGGTACATCCTCCCTCAGGTGCAGTGGTATGACATAGCTGACCAGAAGTGAGGGTCCTGTGATTGAACAACGGACTGTGTTTTCTAGGAAGATGCAGGCAGGTCAGCAGTATATCACTATGTTTATGCCTGCCACCTTCCCTTACTCATTCTCCTTACCCCTCACTGTTGCTTGCCTGGGATGGCACCTCTTATAAAGACTTGGCCTCTAAACTTTGCCTCAGATTCTGATCTCTAGGGAACCCAGGCAAAGATGATCACCTAAAAGTAGACACACGCTAAATAAATTACAATAGTGGCCTGTTTAAAGTACTGTTGGGGAGGATTGCTAAAAATATATATAATTCTTTTACTTCCATTTTGATGCTTGTCTTATGTTTCACTATTCAAAGTGCAAGTCTTTGATACCCGAATCATTAACTGATTTCTTAAACTAATTCCTACGTGAGCACATGCCATGATGTAACAATATATCATGATCCACAGGAAATATGCTTGTATTTTAAATGGTATCTTATTAAGTCAAAAGGTTGAGTAGAATGGGGATTCCATATTGCAATGTGGGGAAGACGTGATGGAGGAGGGAGGCTCTCGAATCACATCCTGTCAGTGGTGATCTACTCCATCCCAACATGATAATCATATGAGGAAGACTTGCCACAGCTGAGACGTGACTTTATGTTATAACGTCTATTACAATTACTTGAATTACCACTATTGGGAAGTAAACAACTACACATTTTCTTCAGTAGAGCTAGTGGGTGCTTTCTTTAGAAAAGATATACAATTTTTATTATATATGGTTATGGGAAAAAAAAACACTTCATCTAGAAGATCTGTAGTCAAACTGTACTAATCTACTATAAAGGCATAGTGAGATTCTATTAAAATTAATAGAATATGGCAAAACTAACAGATACCTTGTATTAATGATTAAAATATTAGGAAAGCTTAAAAGCATATTTCTAAACTCAGGGTTCACATGCATGTGTTCATATTTTTCAATGAGATTGTTTGGAAACTGCAGAATGGGTTAATTAGCTTCCTTTATTAAAAGAGAAGAATTCTCCCAAATTGACTTAGGGGACCAAATCCCAAACTGTAAATAATTGAAACTAAAGTTTAAAAATGCATAGGCTGATACAGCAGTCTCCTAGAACAGAATGCACCATCAATATCCAATTATAACTGGGTATACCAAGGGGAAGATTAAAACAGAAACTGTCAGTTATGACATTCTAACCATAAGGACTTTTAGCAGAACCTTGTAAAAATTAGGAGAAAGGTAAATGGGTATATTTACTCTAAAGCGTCTGAGAGTCTTCACAATAATTAGAAAAAGGAATTTTTTTTCTGTCAAGATTTTACTTTTTCTTTTCTTAATTAGAGACAGAATCATCTTGATGGAAAATTAGCAGTCACAGAGCAATATTCAGTTTCACTAAATTATGGTACAATTCTGGTGCTGTATGTTATGAGGAGCCTTTAATGCCATTGCTGCGGGACAACCAGAGATTTTTCCAGTTCTTGGTACTTGAATTGCAAAGGAGAATATTAATAAGATAAAATCCTAGGATGGAAAATCTTTCAACTCTGAAATTCTATGCCTGGAAGGATCATAAGATAGCATTTTCTCATAAAGTCCTTTTGCTTTAGAAGATCCACAATCTGATTATTATTCAAACCTAATTTCAGCTCAGAAAACTTAAGTAAAAGACAATCTTCAAGTTCTGAGGATTATAAAAGATGACATGATGTATGTACTGTTGATCAAAAATGCACCGGGGGCAACAACTACCCACAAAAAGACAGCTCAGAGAGGCTGTCAGTCAGACTAACAGGGAGGCAAGTCAGAGCAAATCACTGTGTCAGACTCTCGGGCAATAAAGCCATTACTCCTTAAATGCTGGGCAGTTAGGAAATGTTGCTCTACCGTGAAAATGACATTATGACATTCTCGGTTTGTCATTTCCCTTTAGTTTTCATTTAACGTTTTTATACTCAAAAAGGCAACCAAATTACACATTGTCCTTGTTAGGTTTTGAAACATAGCATAAGATTCGTCTTGTTCTTCAACAAATATTTATTGAGTGCCTGTTATTTACCAGGCACTATGCTAGGTCCTGGGGCTATAAAAATGATAGGATTTTGATCTTTGTTCTGTAGGAGCTTACAGTCCAGTGGGACATTAGAGTTGGAGGTACAATTAGAGATCATCTAATTTTGTAGATAATGACACTTGGGATCTGAGAGGATTAGGGATCTATTAAGGATGAACAGAACTGGATTCATGGAGACAGACGCGAGGTGATCTATGTCCTCTGATTTCCACAACAGAGCTCTTTAGAATTCTTTATTCATTCATTTATTTGGTCATGAACACATATTCGAGAGCCCACTCTGGGCCATTCGTGTCCTTCCTGACCTGGAGGTAACAACTTCAGCAGAGAAGGCAAATATCAAAATGGTGAAGATGCTACAAATTCCTTAAGCTATATCTTGGACCTATAAATAACATCACTTAATTTTTAATAAGTAAATTTACACAGTATTTTGAGCGCTCCCCCCGCCAACGGTGGCACAATATTTAGCATGATCAATTCCAGGTGCATCCTGTTAATACTGGTTGTTTTTTCACCCTTTCCTTCTCCAAGTTGCTATAAAGTTTCCCCTGGAATATATGGATTGTTGAGGACACTCATCTGGTCCTAAGTCATCACCCGCCAGTGATGGCAAGAGATGTCTTATTTTCCCCATTCTTGAGTCCTCAACCCTCTTCATCGATCCCATTGGCATCTACTGAGATATCCATTAACCCCTCTGGTCTACACTGCCTGGGTTCATGCAGTGAAGTCTCTTGTCTGCCGTTCCAGCCTCCTCCAGATGTTTTCTTTCCTTTTCTTTCTTTTTTTTTAAATCTCTTCTTAGATTAGAAAACTCACTCTGACATCTTGCCTTCTTCTAAATTCGTTGCTTAACTCATGAATAGTATGCCTCTTAGTTCTTTAGGGCTTTGTCTCTTGACTGAGTGCTAGTCAAGTGCTAAGATTTTTAGATTCCAAATTTAATCCCTTTAAGCCATTGTCACAGAGATGATTCTTGAAAAACCACTTTGAAACTTAAATTTTAAAAAAATAGACACCTTTTCTTTTAATAACCTAACCTGAGAGTAGTGGTAAGAGTAGGGTCCCAGTGTGGGTTAGTTATGGCTCAAAACGATAATACTCATTTATTATGTCTCACAGTTTCTGGGGGTCAGGCATTCAGACAGGGCACAATGAAGACAAGTTAACTTTGTTCCAATGTGCCAGGAGCCTCAGCTGGAAGTCATCAACACTGGGGTCTCGAATCATCGTAAAGCTCGTCCATGCAGTACCTGGGAGGTTTCTCTTGGCTGGGAGCCTAGCTGGGGTAGTCATCTGGAAGATCCTCACATGGCCAAGGCCATGGGCTGTGGGTTTTGTCACATGGTGGCTAGCTTCCAAGGGCAAGAGGAGAGAGAGAGAGAATCAGGCAGAGGGCATATTGCCCTTTACATGAGTCACAAAGCATCCTCTCATTGGTTGGGGCAGCTACAGGTCCAGCTGTCTTCAAGGGGAGGGAACTGCGTGACCCCACCTCTGGATGGGGAGGCTTGTTCACGCCACCCTATGAACATGTGGAGTGGGACATATATTGGGGGGACCATATCTAGGGAAAATGTAATCTGCCACGGGGGTTTAGCAGGAAATACGGGGAATGACAAACACTGGGTAATACTCTACAATATTATTTTGTCACATATGGTCTGCAATGATGACCATCATCATGTGAGCAGGTGTGGCCCCAAAGAAGTAAAGCCTGCACTGACAGAGAGTCAAGCTGTGTGTGGCTGGTTTTTAAAAAAACAAACAGACAAACAAAACCTCTCATTTTAGGATGAGAGGCCTTTCCAGCTATTTATGTCCCACTAGGGAGATGGTTTTGCCCTGGAATGTTTACAAAATAGGCGCAGTTACCTCTCCAGCCATTCTTTTTGTTTGTTGCCCTTTCTCTACTTTCTCCAGGGACTGAGTTTGTTTATGCTGGATTTCCCCCACATCTATCACCAAGTCCAGCCTGTTTCCCCTTCTTTCCCATAACATAATTTAATGGTCTAGCCTTGTGCTGGGGAATTAATTGGGTTATCATGTCCTTAACTAATAAGTTATTTTTTCTTCTTTTTTGCCCATGAATTTTAACAGCTGCCTGATTGAAGTATCCAAATGGAAAAGTAATAATGAGAAACTTAGGCTTTGAAAGCCTGACTGCAGGACTCATTTCTGGATGAGACCAAGGCAGTGTGGGCAGAAGCAGCTCAGTAGCTCCTAATCACGCCATGCAGATGCCCAGGGCGGACCTGCTTTCAGGAAGCTTAATTAGCAGGGTGACAAGAATTGCCTCCTTTCCATGATCCAGTGAAGGGATTGATCTAGAAGAACAGTGGAGCCTTGATGCTCTCCTTTTTAATATTATATACTTTTAAATAAAATATTTTAAATTATTTTATTCTGGTTATAAAATGAATGCATGCTCACTTTAAAAAATTTAAACATTTCCAGAATGTATAGAGAAAAAAAAATCACCTGAGGTCTTACCACTCAGATTTAACTCTTGTATCATTTTGGTAAACTTCCATGTGTTTACGTATCCACTGGTAACTTACAGCTATACCCGTACATAACTTTGTATACATATTATATGATACATACATTTCTGTACCCTGTTTTTTTTCATTCAGTAATGGGTGGTGGCTATTATTTTTCATGTCAATAAATATAGACTCACATCATCATTTTTATTAACTGCAGAATATTACTCTGTGAGATATACCATAATTTATTTAACTAATTCTATTGAACAACAATTATGCCTATTGCAATTTTTTGATGTTATAATCAATGCTCTGAAGAACTTTCTTGTATACCCATTTTTAAGGACTTGTCCAAAGATTTCATTGGCATATATCCCCATAAGGAGAAATTGATGGGATTCTTTCTTTTAAAAAGGACAATAGGGGGACTTCCCTGGTGACACAGTGGTTAAGAATCCGCATGCCGATGCAGGGGACACAGGTTTGAGCCCTGGTCTGGGAAGATCCCACATGCTCCAGAGCAACTAAGCCCATGCACCACAACTACTGAGCCTGCGCTCTAGAGCCCACAAGCCACAACAATTGAGCTTGCGCATCTAGAGCCCTTGCTCCGCAATGAGAAGCCACCGCAGTAAGAAGCCCAAGCACCACAACAAAGAGTAGCCCCCACTTGCCTCAACTAGAGAAAGTCTGCACGCAGCAATGAAGACCCAACATAGCCCAAAATAAATGCATACATTCATACATACATAAATAGGACAATAAGAAGCCGTGGGGGAAAGAAATCTGGGTGAGCAGCCTAGTTTCAGAGAATTCATGTAACACGTATGCATAGAAGTCTACACTCTGTCAGGAGACTGAGCTAGACTGCTTGGGATACAAAGATTAAAAAAATCTTTAAAAAATTCTTCTAGCTTAGTAGGGAAGATAGACCCATATACGAGTAATTATTACAGTAATTTCAAATTCCCAGTAGAATTATGAACAAAGTACCACAGGAAGGGTTTTAAAAAAGGAGCTATTAAATCTGGGCAAGAGTGATGGGGGAAGAATTAACAGAGAAAGCAACAAGCGAGCTGATCACGTGGCTGAGAAGGAGTTAAAAAGGTGAGAGTATTAGTTTGCTAAGGCTGCCATAACAAAATACCACAGACCAGGTGCCTTAAACAGCAGAAATTTGTCATCTCAGAGTGTGGAGGCTAGAAGTCCAAGATCAAAGTGTTGGCAGGGCTGGTTCCTTCTGAGGGTCATGAGGGTAGGATCTGTTCCAGGCCTCTCTCCTTAGCTTATTGATAGCCATCTTCTCCCTATGTCTTCACACCATCTTCCCTATGTAAGTATCTGTGCCCAAATTTCCTCTTCTTATAAGGATACCAGCCATATTAGATTAGCGGCCACCTTAAAGACCTCATTTTAACTTAATTACCTCTTTAAAGACCGTACCTCCAAATACAGTCACATTCTAAGGTATTAGGGGTTAAGAGTTGAACATATGAATTTGAGGAGTACATGATTTGGCCCTTAATATTGAAAGAATGGAGAAATGCTTGTATAAAGGCCCAGAGTCAAGCAAGTGTGCGGTGATGGAGGAAGAAAAAGGGAACTCCATAAGCTAGGTGGAGAAGGTCTGGGGGCTAGAATGAGGAAAGGGGATCACGGTAGAAGGTGTGTCCATACTGGGAGGAAGGGCTTATAAACAGTCCTGAGAAAGGTGGGTTTTATTCTGCAGGGGGCAGAGAACCATGGGTAATTTTAAGCAGAGATGTGGCATAATCAGTTTTGTCCTTTATTTAGATGTTGCTGTCAGAATATCAAGTGTCAGCAAGGATGTGGAACACCTGGAACTCTCACACACAGCTGGTGGGAAAATAAAATGGAATAACTATTTTGGAAAACAATTTGCTAGTTTCTTTAAAAGTTACCTACTCGTCTACCATATGACCCAGCATTCTCTCCTAGGTTTTAACCCAACAGAAATGAAAGCATGTCTAGACAGTAATTTATCCATGGATGTTAATAACATCTTTATTCATAACTGCCCAAAACTCAAAACAATTCAAATGTCTATCAGCAGGTGAATGACTAAAAAAAATGTGGTATATCCATTCAATATAATACTACCTAGTAATGAGAAGGAAAAGAACTATTGATACCCACAACAAATATGGATAAACCTCATAAATAATTATACTGAGTGAAAGAATCCAGGCTAAAAAAAAGTACTTACTGTGTGATTCTGCTTATATAAAATTCTACAGGAAACAGAAGCTAATCTGGGGATGACGGTTTGGGGCAGATGGGGTAGGGCTGGGAGGGAGAGATTGCAAAGACGCATGAAGAAACTTTTGGAGGTGATATAATTGTTCATTATCTTGAGAGTAGTGATGGTTTCATGGGTGTATATAGATATCAAACCCCATCAAATTGTGGGCTTTAAGTACAGGCATTTTATTAGGTGTTGCTTATAACTCAATGAAAAGCCAAGCAATTATACCTCAATTAAAAAAGGAAAATCAAAATAAAACAGAAAAGAAATATATGGAGTGGATAAAAAGAATATTGGAACATAAACTCTGGGAAAGAAGACCAGTTAGGAGGCTACTTGCAAGAGCTTCATCTGAATGAAGCTGGGTAGGTGGTGCCCACTTGGCTTTGCTCTACCTCTGTTCTGAGACGTGAACTTTTAGGAACTGAACTGTGGGCAGCAGAAAGGCACTTTGTCCCAATGTGATGATGGAGGACACTAACCTTTCTTCCTCTTCCTCTCTACTATATGCTAGGAATAATTTTAGACATTTGTAATAGTGGTGAATAAGATGGACAAATATCTTTTGTGCTTAGGAAGTTACTGTGCAAGTGGGAGACAAAAAATAATATGTCACAGAGAGTTAACGTCTACAAAGAAAAAGCAGGGTAATGGACCAAGTAATGGATGGGCATTGAGTGTGGGAACTATTTTAGTGAGATGTTTAGAAAAGGTCCCTCTAGAGCAATGACATTTGAGCTCAGACCTGCATGGAGGGAGGTTAGTTGAGATCAGGGACAGGTATTCTAGGTGGAGAGACTGGCAAGTACAAAGGTCTTGAGTTGGCAATGGAAGTGACTTGTCAAGGAGAAGGCTGGAAAGAGTAGAGTGATAGCAGAAACTTAAGTAAGCTCCTGATTTGCCACCAACCTGTGCCTGAACCAGCTCCCTGGTAATTTACACTGGACATTTCTTCTTATAATTACGTTCATGCTAGAATGTTGACAGAGTTAAATGCTGACTGAAATACTGTTCAGTTGGCTGTAACTTAGATTCTGTTTCTCAACCGTCTCTCCCCTCTTTCTTTTTTTGTCAGCTTGGGGTGGGTCATGGTATTTGTTGTAATGGAATTTAATCTACATCTCTTTACACTCTAAGGTGTGAAAAATGCCTTCCAAATGTGTCTTTATTTACCATCTATCTTAATGTCCAGTGCTAGGTGGAATCCCATATTAAAACAAACCTGAGTATAACTGAGAAATGGGTAACCTCTAGTGTTTGAAAAGTTAAGATCATCGATACATCCTTATAAATTCTGCCTTTAAAAATATAGTCTTAAGAGGAAGCAACAAACATTCTTGACCACCTATTATGAGGTGAGCATTTCCACCTGTCTTAATTAATTCTTTCAACAACACTATCTTTAAACCATTTTGCAGCTATAGAAACCAAGGCTCAGAAGCACTAAATAACATGTCCAAGGTCACAGGGCTAGTAAATGGCAGCATCAGGATTTCAAGTCACATCCACTGCCTCCTGTTTGGAACCCCTGTCTCTGCGCCATGTCAGTCTTAATGCTACGCCTCCACATGCATAATGCCATGCTGTCATGGATTGAATCAAGAGACAGTCCTTCTAAGAAAGTAAACAACTTCCTTGAGAGAGAAGCTCCAAATCTTTATCTCTTGACTGTCAGACCTACCTATCTGTCTGAATGTTTCAGAGGAGTCTGTGCCTGGCTCAGCCACTCTTCCCTTCCAACAAGAATTCTCCAAAGGGACTGGTGGCAGAAAGAGGATGAAGGAAGTGGCTGGGTCAGCGGGTATGATTGAACACTGTTCCTCTATCAAAGGCCTGATAAAAATCTGGGGTCTCTGGGCACTCGATTTTTAAAGTAATCTTGTCAGTTCCCTAATAATAGTAATAAATTAACCAAACAGCAGATTCAGTGGTATTTTATGTCCTGGGGGTATTGCTTTCACACTTCAAGTTGATAGTGTGATTTATCAAGAGATAAATTACAGCTGGGAACAAATGGATTTACTGATGTCAGGGAGATGACAAGTATATTCTGAAGATGTTACCAGTGATGGGTACGTACCTGACAGGCATACTTGAAAAGCTCCAAACAAAAAGCTTCTCTTCAAAGGCTGAATAACTTTAATCTCCACTTTAGATGTAGGTTGTTGCAAGGACAGGAGGAATTTGATGGTCTAATTATCGCATCCTCAAATCATTATGACCTGAAAGTATTAATTACTTTGCTCTTTGGAAATGGGGTTATGCAACCACCTCAAACCTTTTCTGAAAGCCATCTGGAGGATAAGTAAATGCATTAGTGTGGGCTTATCCTACTGTAAATGAATGCATAACTGCCAGCTCCCCCATCTTCCGCTGCTAATCGGCCATTGCTGCGTGTCTATCATGCTCTTATGGGTGTTCATGACTAAGAATGGATGGACTTGCTCACGGAGCAAGGCTCGGTGATATAAGGGAAGGTGGGATTACTTCCTGGAAGTTGCTCAGAAGGGTAACCAGAAAGTAGAATTGAGAGAGAGCCCAGGTAGAGGGCAGAGAAAGCTTGGGCTCTCAGGTTTAGATGAAAGCTCCCTGGAGATGTGTGAAGATGTCCCGTCCATAAGGAGGCAGACCCGGGACTCTGAGCTGAGAATGGGTTCTGCCCCGCAAACTCACAGATGCTTGTGGGGCTGTCGAGTATGTACTTTCAAGAAAAGACATAATAGGAGAATTCTTGGTGAGGAATGGTCTAATGAAAGTACTCTTAAAGTAGGATTTGAGTTTTTTATGAGAATATTAAGAATGGGCTTATTTTTGTGGGCAGGAGTGGTAAGGAGATGTGGAGGTAGGGTAGAATGTGTGCTGTTAGCTCTTAACAGTGTCTTGCAGGAAAACTAACTCTAAGCTTGGGGCGTCTACTTTACAAAAGAGGCAAGTTAAGGGTGTCTTGAGCCTTGAACATTCAAAACATATTTTTACAACAGACTCCAAAGTCCGGCAGTGTACAATGAAAACACAGACACATAATATTTTGCCCAACAAATCAAAGCCGAGATATAAATCAATAGAAAAAGTAGATGTAGAAATAAGATTTAACTTCAGAACCAAGCAAGCAGATAAGCTCATTAAAACAGTGCACTCAAGGAACAAATAGGATTTAAAATGCTCTCAGCTTTTGGATGGTTTAAAGCTGGCCATAACTATACAACTATGTACACAGATTAAAAGAAAATGGTGCAATGCAGTTTACTATTAAATCAGTTTAAAGTTTTCCAATAGCCTGAAGCATCTGTCAAAATCCCAGGGAGGTGCTACAAAGAAGTATTTTAAACCCCCAAATTCAGGACACCTGAAGAAGTAAAGGTCCAGGTCATTTTCCCTCTTGGGGATAAACAGCTTTGCCATATATAAATTGTGAAATCTGTTATAAACATATAACACTTTTACATCACATAGTCTATGTGGAGCTCTCTAGGCTTGGATAATTTTTTTTAATTCTAAAAATAGTTAAGTTGCTTCATGAATCTTTTTTTTTTCTGACCAAATCCTGAATATGTTTTTATAGGAAAAATACTATCAAGTGTGAGATAGAATTCCTGGACTCTGGGGAGACGTCTCGTTTTCAAGATAAACCCCTAAGACAAGACCCCACCATCTTGGACATCTGAATTCCAGATAAATTCTTCAAAAATGCCCTAAGAGCTAGAGAAGCCATCTTTAATATGCATTCTTCATACTGACTTAAGACAGAAGATGCACACAGGCTAACATGAGAGGCAGAGCAGAACTGGACAGAGACTCTTTCCCCCTGAGAGTCAGAGTCTTGGGTGTGAGGGTGAATTTTGATAGGTGCCCAAAGCAAGTGTTGGTCTCGATGCTCTTACAGTCACCCACATGTCTAATGAGCAACCCAAACCAAGTGTATTCAAATTAAGGAAGACAGAAAATCCAAATTTGGCTAACTGCTAGCCTGCTATGCTATCCCTTTCTCAACTCCACATTGTATCAGAAGTAGGAAGGTGGGGCAAAGGGATGAACTCTTCCATCTCTTCTGTTATCACCCTTCCTTTGAGGCTCAATTTAGTTCATGGTGAGTAAGAAAAGGGAGACTGCTGATAATATTTATTTTGTCCTACCCAAAAACATACTGTCCCAGCTTTTCATCTTTTTTGGAACAATAGACCCAACTATTTTTGTTTTGTTTTAGAACCGCGGTATCGATTTTTTTCTGCTTTTGGTTTGTTGAAGCAAAAGTTGCTATGAATCTCAAATTTGACCTGCTTTATAGAAACACTTAAATATATTGCACTTCAAAAAAAGTAAATGGAAAGAAATGGCACCATTTTAAGTGAAGTATAACATATCAATTATAGAAAAACATGGACCTTGGTGAATTTTTACAAACTACAAACTGAACATTCCCATGAAACCTCCACCCAGGTGAAGAAGTAGAAAATTACCAGAATGCCAGAAGCCCCCTGTGCTGCCTTCCAATTCCTATCCTGACAAGGCTGACCACTATTTTGACTTCTATTATCACTATTTTGATGGATCAATATTTTTAAAACAATTTTTTTTTTACTTTAAATAAATGGAATCAAACTGTATGTATTTTTCTCCATCTCGCTTCTTTCATTCAACATGGTGGTTTTGAGAGTCAGTTGTTGGTGTAACAATTGTTCATTCATTTTCATTGCTCTCAAATTTCACTGGGCAAACATGCCACAGTTCATTTACCCTTTCTACTTTGGATGCACATTTGGGTTGTTTACAGTATTCGCCTATTACGAATAACGTTGTTATGTGTATTCTTGTACATACCTTTCGCGGAACATACGTGCCACCTCTGTTGGTTATATACTTAGAAGTGGAATTGTTGGGCCAAAGAGTGTGCATATGTTCAGTATTAGTAAATCCTAATGGTTTTCCAATGTAATAATGGCACTTAACACTCTGGTTTGAGAGTTTGGGTTGTTCTACATTATTTGATATTGTGTCTTTTACATTTTAGCCCTTCTGGTAGCTGGGTGAATGGCCCCATTTCTGAAAATATACATTGTAAAACAAAATATTCAATAGTTAGGTTAAAAATAAAATAAAGTACATTTTCATGTTTTGAAGATTAAATAATGTCCTGAGAGAGCCAAATACGTGGATGATCTCACTGGGGAATACTGTTGAAAGATTATTTATATATGAACAAAGTAAAGTAGCTGGTCTTAATTATTCCGTAAAAGATGAGCAGTGTTGCTTTAAAATGTAGGAGCTTAGAATTTAAATAAAAATAAAACATTTTTCATTCTATTCTGTGTTTCACAGGCATTTTGAAGAATTGTGATCAATACCTGATTGCAGGCAATTTGACCACTGGTTAATGTACATCAGCACAAAAAAAGTGCTGCAGAAGGGAGTCTGTTCATATGCTAAATACTCGGAAGCATTTTTACCTGAGGTAATCTAGATTTGCTGTCCCTTATTAATTCACTTTCCATTATTTCTACAAACTCAAAGTTCTGGAAGGGTGTCTACATGTGTTTCTTATTGCATTAGAGCTGTTAAAATTCATCATTCACTACTCTGAAGTCACATTGAGCATAGTTACAAAATGCCTAGTTCTGTGCTGACCACACAGCAACATCTCATCATAACTGTTAGGAATGCATTTGGTGGCAATAACAAATTATTGTTATTTTTATTGGAGTATAATTGCTTTACAATGTTGTGTTAATTTCTGCCATACAGTGAAGTGAATCAGCTATATGTATACTTATATCCCCTCCCTCTTGGAACTCCCTCCCACCCCACCCCCCCCAACCCACCCAGCTAGGTCGTTAAAGAGCACCGAGCTGAGCTTCTTGTGCTTTACAGCATGTTCACACTAGCTATCTATTTTACACATGGTAGTGTATATATGTCAATCCTAATCTCCCAATTTGTCCCACCCTCCCCTTCCCCCACTGTGTCCACATGTCCATTCTCTACATCTACATCTCTATTCCTGCCCTGCAAATAGGTCCATCAGTACCATTTTTCTAGATTCCACATATGTGTGTTAGTATACAGTATTTGTTTTTCTCTTTCTGGCTTCCTTCACTCTGTATGACAGACTGTAGGTCCATCCATATCTCTACAGATGACCCAATTTCATTCCTTTTGATGGCTGAGTAATATTCCATTGTATATATGTGCCACATCTTCTTTATCCATTCATCTGTCGTTGGACATTTAGGTTGTTTCCATGTCTTGGCTATTGTAAACAGTGCTGCAATGAACATTGGGGTGCATGTGACTTTTTGAATTATGATTTTCTCAGGGTATATGCCCAGTAGTGGGATTGCTGGGTCATATGGTAATTCTCTTTTTCGTCACATTGAACATAGTCACAAAATGCCTGGTTCTGTGTTGACCACACAGCAACATTGGATCCTAACTGTTAGGAATGTATTTGGTGGCAATAACAAATTCATCAGCCAAGAGTAGCTCAAACAAAGTGTTTATTTTCCTCACATAAAGAGAGTGACATATTTGCTGGTTTTAAGACTTATTTACCAGCTAGTTGTTGTTACTGTTCCAGGTGCTCAGCAACATCTTTCAGTATCCAGCTTTCAATCATTCTGTTCCATCATCCTAATGCACCAACATTCACACTCATACTTGTTGCCTCATGGTGGCAAGATGGCCGCTACACTTCAGGGATCACATGTACATTTAAGGAGTAAAAGAGGAAAAGACAGAAATGAATCACCAGGCATACCTTTCCCATTTACCTGGAAAAGTAAACAGCCTCCAGAAGGCCTCTGCTTATACCTCTGTATTAACTAATCAGGAGTAAAACAACAATAACAACACCACCACAGGAAATAAATCAGATGAAAATAAAAATTAAATAATTATTATTTTACAGTTTGTATGGATCAGGAATGCCTTAGAGGCTCAGCTAGGAGGGTCTGGCTCAGGATCTTTCATGAAGTTCCAGTTAGGATGTTGGTAGGGGCTGCCATCATATGAAGGCCTGAGCAGGGCTGGAGGATCCGCTTCTGAGATGGCTCACTGCCAAGAGGGCAGTTGGCAGGAAACCTCAGTTACCCACCATGTGGGCATCTTCATAGTCTCCGTGTTAGATCCTCATACCATGGATGTTTCCCCTGGAACAAGTGATCCAAAAGAGAGAAAGGCAGAAATCACATTTTTTTTTTTTTTTTTGCAGTACGAGGGCCTCTCACTGTTGTGGCCTCTCCTGTTGCGGAGCACAGGCTCCGGATGCACAGGCTCAGCAGCCATGGCTCACGGGCCCAGCCGCTCTGCGGCATGTGGGATCTTCCCGGACCGGGGCACGAACCCGTGTCCCCTGCATCGGCAGGTGGACTCTCAACCACTGCGTCACCAGGGAAGCCCCAGAAATCACCTTATTTTATGAACCAGTCTTGCAAGACTAACACCATCACTTCTGCCTTTTGAAAATAGGAGTACTAAAGAATTTAGTGGACATATTTTTAAACCACTACTGCTTCATTGGCCAAAACGGATTCACTTGTTGAGTCTAATTACAGTGGAATCTGGGAAATAAATTTATTATCAGAAACGATGCCCATTTTTCCCTTGAACAAAACAGGGGCTCTACTATCCACAACAAAGTGGAAAGGAATATTGGGAAGGCAACTAGCTCATGAATTTGTACATAATGGAGTTTTGGAGATCTTCACCAAATAATTCTAGAGCTTAACTGAAGAAATGAATAATTTAGAGTAGATATAAAAATTTTGAAAAATAAGGCTTTTTAAGGGTGAGTAGACACCTATTAGACTTAATACAAGATGAAAATTCATGTAGGCAAATAAATAGAAAGCAAAGTATAGTACATAAATAGATGCTAATGTATAAGAAATTAATATTGAAATGGATGAATTATTTCCTAAATGACATTGGAAAATATGTGCTTGAGAAAGATTCATTTACATTCAGCAGAGTAAGTTCTAGATGAATTAGAAGAAGAAACATGAAAAATGAAATCACTTTAAGAAGCTAGAAGAAACTTTGGGGAATATTTACCTTATCTCAGATGAGAAAGGACTATCTAAATACATAAGCAAGAAACTAAATAGCAAAGGAAAAGACTGATTTTAATATTTAAAATTACAAGCTCTGTGTCAAAAAAATCATAAAAATTTAAACACAAACAAGGAAATTATACTTTATAGATATTTTGATGGGATATATTTATTAATAAGAAAAATACCTTAGCTTTGCTTGAGGTCTAAGGCCCTTTTCTATGGAGCAGATATTTCAGATTAAAAATAAAACAGTGAGAAAAATATTAATATATAATGAGTTACTATAAATGGTAATAAACCTCTATATTTTCAATGAAATGGACAAAAACATAAACCTATAGTCCACAGAACAGATAAGGCAAAGGCTAGTAAACAGGAATAAATGGTCAACTTCATTAGTAATCATAATGATGCCAATTAAAACAAAATAAAATTTAATGTTTACCTATCAGATCAACACAGATTATTTACTGTAAATACTCAGGGCTGGCCAGAATGTGGTGAAAAGGATTTGTCTAATACTACTGGTCTATGCAGAGCAATTTAACAATCTTCATCAAGCCTTTCAACATGTTTATACTTTTTATCTGATAATTTTACTTATAACAACCTAGTCTAAGGAAATAAATGAATTTAAAAGCATATGTATGAAGTTGTATGTCTCAATATCATTTATAATGGAAACAGAAAGGAAATTACTTAAATGTCCCACAATAGACTCATAGCTATACAAATCATGGAATGTCCATATAATGGACTATTTGGTTGTTATGAAAATATTTTAATGAATTTCAATGACTTAGAAAAATGTTTATGATACGATTTTAATTATAAAACCAACACATAGTACATAAAGTCTCTATGATAGTATATGAATTATGGAATATGTATTATATAAGAATAAAAGGTTTGGGAGAAAATAGAAAAAAATTTTGCAGTGTTTCCTGAGAACTATTTTGGGGGGCTTTGTAAGATTATGAAAAATTTGTGTCTTATTTAGATTTGTGAACTTCTCAAGTTTTCTAAAGTATGTTGCTTTTGAGATCAGAAAAAAGTCCTCAGTAAACTCTAAATGGATTATTTTAATCTTATCATCTAACCTGTCTTACTGCTCTTGACAGTTGTACTGTGTGTATATGTGTGTGTGTGTGTGTGTGTGTGTGTGTGTGTGTGTGTGTGTGTGTGTGTGTGAGATAAAGACAGAAAGAAAGAGAGGAGGAGGGAAAAAGGGAAGGAGAGAGAGAGAGAGGGAGTTTGCGCACTGTAGTTTTAGGAAACATGTATAAAAAAATACTAAAGCTCATTTTGTCAGGAAGTGGTAGATTAAACCCTACAATAGTGCATTAACTCTTTCAGGTCACTAAGGGACCAATTAGTGCATTATGCTAAGGGGTACTAAACTGTATCCTACTTGCCTGGAGGAGACAACGCACGTCCTGAAGCTCTAACTCATATCACCACTGGGAAGTGATTCAAATCTGGGAAGAAGCTGGTTCATTGAATATTAATTGAATGGGTGAATAAATGAAGAAAAGGCAAAGAAGAGAGCTAACAAGCTAACACTTATTGATTATTTTCTGTGTGCCAAGGGCTTCCCTTTCATTATTTCATTTAATTCTCATGGCAACCATATGAGGCCGATATTATTATTATTAACATTTTGCAGAAGAGGAAACTGAATTTAAAACACAGACACATGAACACATTCCTGCCTTTTGTATAGGAAGATGCCGGCACTGACCTGAAATCGTCACTTATTTGCTCATGTGCTCTTGGCTCTCCACAGGCTTCTTTTAGGCTGATTCATGAAATCCCACAATCAAGGTATTCCTTTTCACTGTGGTTTTTCTAAGTACAGTAGTCCCCCTTTATCCACACTTTCACTTTCTGTGGTTTCAGTGGCCTTCGGTCAACCACAGTCCAAAAATATTAAATGGAAAATTCCAGAAAGAAATAAGTCATGTTTGAAATTGTGTGCCTTTCTGAGAAGTATGATAAAACCTAGCGACATCCTGCTCCATCCCACCCTGGATGTGAATCATCCGTTTGTCCAATGTTTCCATGCTGTGCACGCTACCTGCCTATTAGTATAGGAAAAAACATAGTATATGTTTTTGGTAACATATGGAGTTTGGGGCAACCACTGCAGGTATGTAGCCCTCAAGGATAAGGGGGCACTACTACATTTCATAGCACATAGTATCCTGGGGACAAGTGGGTAGGAGAGAGTTCTGGAGAAGGAAAATTCTTTGGGATAGCAATCATCACACTGGAAAGAAGACATTTCAAATTACTTTCCGATAACTATTTGTAATTTAAAAAAATTAAAATGAAGCAGAGGAGAGCAAAGATTATTGGGTGCCAAAGAAGAACAAAATGGAGTGCCCCAAGACGCAGAAGATGGGGGCTGGGGTGACTCCCTACTAACTGTTGGTGTCACAAGTGTGCATAGATGCCATTCTCCATGAATCTCTGAAAAGCAAAAGGCAGGTGTTTGCAAAATAGTTTTCTGGGCTGCCCGGTGCGGGCACAGGCTGTTTTTGTGCCTTGGAGCAAAGGAAATTTGTTCATAAAGAGAATATATTCCTGACTCATTTCATTAACAAGAAGCAGTAGCCCAGTAAGGTGGCTAGTACAGTCTTATTAAATGGTACCTGAAACTGACGTAAGAAAACACAATACTGGAGATGAATCCATTTCTCATAGGGATCCCGGGCGAGGGGAAGAGTTGCTTGCTCTGAATATTTCATATTTCTATTTAGAAGACTTTTCCATCTGAGAGGGAGCACTTTCCTGCACAGGTAGTGAGACGCAGTTTCACCTTGTAGACCATTTAAAGTTTTGAGTACAAAGTTCCACATCCCCATAGTTTTATTTATTATTATTATTATTTTTTTTCTTTTTGCGGTACGCGGGCCTCTCACTGTTGTGGCCTCTCCCGTTGTGGAGCAACAGGCTCCGGACGCGCAGGCTCAGCGGCCATGGCTCACGGGCTCAGCTGCTTCGTGGCATGTGGGCTCTTCCTGGACCGGGGCACGAACCCATGTCCCCTGCATCGGCAGGTGGACTCTCAACCACTGCGCCACCACGGAAGCCCAATTATTATTATTTTTTTAAGAAACAGGCATCTTTTTATTTATTTTTTTACTTTAATTTATTTATTTTTGGCTGCGTTGAGTCTTCGTTGCTGTACGCAGGCTTTCTCTAGTTGCGGCGAGTGGGGGCTATTCCTTGCCGTGCGCGGGCTTCTCATTGTGGTGGCTTCTCTTGTTGAGGAGCACGGGCTTTAGGTGCACGGGCTTCAGCAGCAGTAACTCGCAGGCTCTAGAGCGCAGGCTCGGTAGTTGTGGCGCACAGGCTTAGTTGCTCCGAGGCCTGTGGGTTCTTCCCGGACCAGGGGTTGAACCCGTGTCCCCTGCATTGGCAGGTGGATTCTTAACCACTGCACCACCAGGGAACCCCCATAGTTTTATTTTTAAAAGAGAGATTTCAATTTCAAGAAATTGAAAATTCTAAAAGAAGCCTTTTTATTCTTTTCTGATTTTTAGTTTGGACACATTTATATTTAGGCTTTCAAAGAATGAAGGGGCCAAAGTGTTTCTTTCTAGAAAGAAAATCCAAACTAGTGACATCTTTAAATAGATTTACATCCAAATTATACACTGTAAGTCTACAAGCCATATTATACAAAATCACCCACGTGGCCTTTTGTATCGTGATCCTTTGTATGATACTGAAACTCCTGCAGGAGGGAGAAAATAATGATTAGGCTTAAGCAAAGTGAAAAGATATTTTCTCAGCTGGAAGCTGTTAATACTTCAGCTGATAGAGGCTTGGAGAATAACTCTGCTGTTGTGTGTTTAAAAAATAAATATACAAGCACTGGAATAATTCACAGGATGAGAAATCACAGGAGGGAGATAACAGCCGAGCAGATCTGAGACTGATCGTTTTTCTGCTTATGGGGATGTTGCTCTTTTGCCCTAAGTCTTGGACTGACAGCTCTTCTGGATGTTGTTTCCAGTCCTCTGGGTCTTGCTGTCTTTGAGTAAATACAGTATTTCCAAGTCAGCCAAGGGCTTTACATTTTCACAGCATTTTTGTAGGAGACATAATTATTGGAAGCACAGGCTTCCAGAGAGTTTAGGATTCTAAACATCTCCCACACTTGAAAAATTAAATATAACTTCTTTTTTTCTTATTGTAAAAGCAATATATGCTTATGAGAGAAAATGTAAGAAATGCAGAGAAGCAAAAGGAAGAGTCTATATACTAATCCTACTAATGAGAGTGAATTACCGGTTAGTAGTGGAGCAGATCTATTCTTCTACCTCTTTTTCAATCCAATAGAAGTATATTTTACAAAAAATTTTCCTCATCTGGTACATACAGTTTTTTAATCTTCTTGGACCTGCTCCCCTATCCATTCTTATGAGTAATAGCTAAGAGTTTACACTTTGCAATCAGAACCTACAACAGAGAGAATTCTGAGTCGGCTACTTACCATCTGGGTGATGCAATCTCAACTTCCTCTTCTGCAAAATGAAGATAATGGTATCCAATTTGCAAGGTGATAGGAGGATAGAGATAATGTGTATAAAGGGCTTGGTACATAGTAAATGTTTAATAGATATCAGCTCTTACAAGTTTTCTTTTCTTCTTCCTTTTGCACCTCTGCCATATTAGTGCCCTGCTCTGTCTTTTGCTGGGTTCAACTTCTCCCAGTCTCCCTTCCATACTAGGTCTATTTATAACTATTCCAAAAGCGTTCTTTAGTCTTTGGTGTCCTGTTCCCCAAGCCACAGCTCTCTTGAGGCTGGAAGGCATTGCTCCTAGCCCAGAGTTGCCTGTATCACAAGTGTTATCCATTCAACCTTGAGACAGGACATTGGCTTCACAACCATCCAAGAAAAACTCACTCCTTCACATATCTCATGTTGCAAAGTAGGTGTGATGGGCTTTTCCTGATGATTCTACCTGCCAGAAGTGGATGGACACATGTAACCTTTGGATATCCTCTGAGTAACCTTGGCCATACATTGTTAATCCTAATTTTTTGCTTCCTTTGCCTACTGGTAAGTGCCTTTACTGTTTGACTGGAAATAATGGATGTAACCACATCAATTACACATGCAACCAGATCCGTTCCTCTACTTCTTCTCATTCCTCTGGCCATTCCCAAATGTCCTTGGTATATTACTACCTTCTGCCAGCCATACTGAGTGTTCATGTCACATAGTCTTCTGATCTCGGTCCATAGACTTCAATCTGTTCTGCTACCTTGATCCATTATTAGTATATATTATTAAAATTATTTATGGATCTGCTAAAAGCTAAATTGTACAGATCCTTGAGTTGCTCCCCATATATTACTAAAATTGTAAATGCCATTCAAACCGCTATATATCTTAAAATTTTTCCTTGACAGATGAAGTAAGGAGTGAGGTTTTACATCAGGGTATGATCACCTGCATTAAAGCAAAGCAGTACTGAATATGTTTAGGTTAGAGTGCTGATTGTACTTTACTTTAGAATATATGAAGACTAGAAATGTTATGAACAGGTCAGGACAACTTGGAGTAGAATGTTTTGATTTCCAAAATGTTTGGGCAATGTTTTGATTTCACTATATCCTACTGTCTCTTTAGGTAAGATGAAGAGTTATGCCAATACCAATGAAGGTCTCCCTTGTCTGAAGGAGAGATCAAAGGACTAAGAGAAGGAGGTCCCTAACTTTGTTGGAACAAGCTTTGGGGAGAGGGAGTGTGGGGATGAGGTTCTATTTTGATGGGCAGGAGCAGGGAAGCAGCATAAGAAGGTTGAGCCCCTGCAGGACCAGGGCTGCATTGGGACACACATCCCTTGTTTCAGAGTGGACTGTTATGACTTTCCTTGGGACAAGCAAGATGGAGGTGGCTGCCTAGAAACTGTTCAGTCATGGATTAAGAGCTATCATATACAGTAGCAAATCTGAAAATATTCACACTGAGGGAGTGCTGAGTCTTGGCTTCAGCAGTGGGGCAATAGGTGAAGAAGGGGCAGTCAGTTGCACTGCCTTCTTTTCTTTCTTTGCCTGCTGTACCCAGTAAATAGAGTTATTTCCTTGCCTAAGAACCTGGTGCAATGGAATGCTCCAGGTACTTGGTCAGTGTGAATGGGCCTGGGAAGATTAAAAAAAAAATGTTTTATAACGGAAATTTTCAAACATCTGCAAGATTAGAGAGACTAGTATAATGAACCCATGAACCACCACATAATTTCAGCGGTTTTCAACATTTAGTCAATTTTGTTTCATCTTTTAACTTATCACTTACCTTCCATGCCTCCCCTGTAACTACAATATTTTAAAGCAAATCTCAGAGAAGAAATTTTCTAAATGCTTCAGTAGCTGTCTTTAGATAAGGACATAAAAAATAACATAATCATAGTACCATTCATACCCCTCAAAATTAGTAGTAATTCTTTAATACAATGTAATATCTATTCCATGTTTAAATTTTCCTAACTGTCTAAAAACTCCATTGGTTTGTTCAAATCAGAATCTAATCAAGCCCTACACATTACATTTGATTGTTAGTTTTCATAAAACTATTTAATTATAACAGTTCTTCCTTCCCTGTAACCTATTTTCATGCCATTTAATTTTTGAAGAAACTGGATCATTTTTCCTTTGGAATCAAGGCAGAATTTGGATGAGCTCTTTCTTCAGGTCTTAAGATTTTCTGGGTAACTGAGAGGTCATGTGGAACAGTATAATCATATGTCCGCGAACATGTTAATGTCATCCATCGTGGTGGGACCCAGATGACTGAGTGATTGATGGGACAAGAGAGAACAGCTTCAGCCACAAAATGTGGAAGGCTGAGAACTACTGCTCGAAAGAAATTTCTTATGCAGAGAAACTTAAATAACTGTCACGCAGAATGGCTGCCTTGCCAATGACCTCATTAATCATATTTCTGTTCTTTTAAACACCTCACCCTGACTCAGGGGCCATAGAGTGAGGTTGGACCTCACAACTCTTCCTCTGTACAGACCACTCTTCTTCAGCCACTGTGGTTTGCTGGTTTTTGCTAGAAATACACCGCCTTTTCCATGTGTAGAGTCTCTTAGTGATTCCAGTCAGCACACTGGGAGCAGTTATCTATGTACCTTCTATCTGCTCTGGGGCAGAACAGAGGTGGAGTATGCCATTTGCAAGGTCTCACTTTTTAATCTCAAATTCAAAAAGACTAATTCTCTTTGGTTTTTAAAAGCTACTTAGTTGATTCTTTGGGCTTTGAAGCCACATGATACTGCTAGGAGCTGGAAAAGGAAAACAAGTTCTGTCTTGAACTCTGGGTTAATCTCAGCCATTCTGCCATCTTTGGGGCTGTAAGTAGGTGGTGACAGAATAGCAGAACTCTGAATTCCTTCATGGCCCATGCTCATACAGACTAATCAGTATTTCTTGAACACACTGTATGTTTTTCCAGAATCACATACTGCTCTTTTCTGCCTCCACTGAAACCTCTTTAAGGTTCAGTTCAGATGACAACTCCTGATAAACAACTGTGTAGCCAACTGTGTAGCACAGGGAACTATATTCAGTATCCTATGATAACCTGTAATGGAAAAGAATCTGAAAAGAGTATATATATGTATATGTATATATATATACATATACATATATATAAATCTATATCTATATATACACAACTGAATCACTTTGCTGTACACCTGAAGCTAATATAACATTTAAATCAATTATACTTCGATTAAAAAAATGACAACTCCTTCATGAAGCCTTTCCTGAGCTCCCCAACCAGGTGTGCATTCTTCCCTGAATTTTCAAGGTGGTAATGTTCAGTGGAACGACCGGCACCAGAATTTGTGCAGAGACCAGAGCTCTCATTTGTCCTCTTTCCTCTAATCCCTTCTAAAGATTGTGGCCAGTATCTGCTCAAGGAAAAGAGGACACATCTGGGCACATCTCCAGTTAGCCAACAAAGAAACAAAAACCAAACAAAAATGGCAGTATGTAATGATAAGCACGTGGTGAGTTATCCTTACCTGTGCCTTGTTATTGAGTGGACACTTCAGTTCAGTTCAGGAATTAAAAAAAAATAATTATTTCCGTGTTTGCCATGTGCCAAGGAGCATGCTAGATATGGAGGGCACAAAGAATATAATAGCTAACATTTATATAATGCTTATGATGATGAGGCCCTTTGCAGTTGTTATTCACTTAATCTTCAGAACAATGCTTTCAGGTTGGTACTATTACTGTCTCCATTTTATTTTCAGAGAAACAGGCACTGTGAGGTCAAGCAACGCGTGAGGTTAAGCAACACATGAGGTTACACAAGCTTCATAAGTGACAGTGCAGGGATATGAAGCAAAGCAGTGTGGCTCAAAGGAAAATAAGACATAGCTCTTTAGCCTTCAAATGTTTCCAGTGTGAGGGTCCTAACAAAAGGGGGAATGTGATTCTCTTCCAGTGTTAGAATCCCAGATGCATTCCACAGAACTGAATGCAACCAACAATGTGTGCAGAATACATTCTGGGCTGGGACGCTGCCGGACAAGGCCACAGCTGAGACCAGTGTTGAGAGTGGCTGTCCCAGCATGCACCAGGGCAATGGCAAACGAGGGCTGAGCTGTGCTCCCCAATGAACCGTGAAGCTTCCTGAAGAGGGTGCTATTGGGCATTGTCCTTCAGAAGTGGCAGGGAGGATCCTGTATATGGAGGCGAGTCTTTCCTTGAGGAATTTGCCCTTTGTTCTTGTTCATGACCATTAGTGAATCTAATGGCACAATGGCATTTTGTGGTGCAGACTTACTGCCTATTAAGAAGTGTTCTGAGGAGAGCTCAGCATATAAATAACCCTTTGGATATTTCCTTCCAAAGCAACAGATCCTATGGCAGCAAAGAAACTGCTGAACTGAAGCCACGTGGAATCATAGCCAAATGTTAGGATGGCATAGCAGTCTCCACAAGCATTTCTCTGGAGGTTTGGGATGTTCAGAGTAAGCCTCCATCTTAAACATTGTGTTTTTAAGCCAAATGGGTCTTCTGAGAAAGAGGAGGTTTTAAGGGCTTCTCTGGAGATAAATGAGCATATAATCATCTGCTTTAGAGGGAAATGGTTCCAAATCTCTGACATAAATCTGGGAAGTGGTTGCCTTAGAAACAACTAATGCTGTGTAACTCTCTTCCCTGGACAACCATTTAGGGTCTCTATAATTTGCTAACTTCTACCCATGGTTTTTAAACCTTTAACCCTAGGTGAGAAATCTTAATCCCTCTCTCCAATGAGAATGATAACAAATAACATTTCTCATTTCTTCAAACATTAAACACTTGGTAGGGACCTATCCTCTTCTTCTTGAGTGGGATTCTGTTAATATAGTGGAGAGGAGATCCTCCATAACAGGACCACTGCGGGTTTGATGACATCTGTTCTGGTTTGCTCAGGACTGGGAAGTTTCCTGGGATGCAGGAGTTTCAGTGCTAAAGCTGGAATGGCCGTTCACCATGGTAGGGGCATAGAGAGCTCTCCAAGCGAGGATACCCAGCTCCATGGTCTCTGGGCTCTGAATAGCTCTGAATTCCTCCCCCAGCATCTTCAGTGGAGGACAGCTGAGGGCGTGGCACCTACTGAACTGTCCAGTGATTGCTCTTTCAAAGATTCTCCCACAGCAGAGTTGCATTAGAGAAACTGCTAGAAATATTACACACAGCCAGATTCAGTTCAACTCATTCAATTTTACTCAATTTATCAAGCCTACATGGAGTTTCTATAAATCTGTGACACTGTACTAGAGGAGGGAGGATACAAAGATGAATAAGACACAGTCTTGCTTCCTAGGGGCTCTTAGACTAATAGAGATATAAACAAAGAAGCACCTTCCAGTGTGATGGATGCTGTAGTGGACGTGGTAGACAAGGTATAGGGGAGGGACATTACTAAAGTAGCTGACTGCTTAAGGTCAAGAAAGTTTTCACAGAGGAGGTGTTGCTTCATTGGAGAGTTGGAGGATAAATAGGCATTTGACAGCTAGACAGGAGAGAAGAACACTTCAGGCAGAGGCAAGAACATAGAGCAAAAACACAGAAACAAGAAACAATCTGCCGAGTAGGAACTTCATGGTATATTTAGGGAATAGCAGGTATGGTTGGAACGCAGGATTTGAGATAGAAGGAATGGTAAGAGAGAAGTCTGGAGGCCAGGAGCAAGAGACAGACCATGAATGGCATATATGCAATTACAGTCATCACTGCTGGGTACCTAACACAATCCTTCTTCCATTTTGCTGATTTTGTGCAGGTGATTCATCCTCCCCCAGGCCAGGGGCTTCTTTGAGCCAATCACAGTGATCTAATTTCTCTTGTCCGTGATTTAAGATTTGAGCTGAGACAAATGTATGGCCATAGATGTGAGGAGCTGTGCGTCTGTTGAGATCTACATAGAAAGAAAAGCTCTCTGCTCCTGGCATGTCTACGTGTGTGGCAGCCATATTGTGACCATGAGGATAGCTGGCTTGAAGAAGCTGACTTGCTGAGGATGTTAGATCAGAAACATGGAAGTTCCTGGGGCCTTGGAGTCACTTTTTCTTAGAACATTTTGTTATATGAGGTAAGAATTTTTCCTCATTGTTCTAGATATTTTGAATTCAGATTTCTGTTACTGGTGGCTAAAAGCACTTATTGATATGGTATAACATGTTAAAAAGTTGAAGCTTTTGGTGACAGGAGAAATGGATTATGTTGTCATGGTTTCATTTTAGGACATTGACTCTTTTTTTTTTTTTTTGCGGTACGCGGGCCTCTCACTGTTGTGGCCTCTCCCGTTGTGGAGCACAGGCTCTGGACACGCAGCTCAGCGGGCCCAGCCGCTCTGCGGCATGTGGGATCTTCCCGGACCGGGGCACGAACCCGTGTCCCCTGCATTGGCAGGCGGACTCTCAACCACTGCGCCACCAAGGAAGCCCAGGACATTGACTCATTTGTTGGTAGTCATATTTCCCAGATGCAGAAATTCATTTATTTATTCATTCACTCAACTACTATTTTTTTTAACTTTATGCCAAGTACCATTCTAGACCCAGTAGATGCAAGGTCAAATAAGTTATGCTCTGTACTCTTAGGGGATTTGCAATCTCTTGGTGGAGATGGGTAAGTAAATCAGCTTCACAGTATACTGTATCAAGTGCTTTGGTAAAGTTACACCCAGGGTACCGTAGTAGTGCAATAGGGCTCCCAAATCAGTCTGATAAAGTATAGAGTGCTTATCAAGGGGGTGATACTTGGACTAAACCAACTGAAGACAACAGAAGCAGTAACTAGTCATCCAGACAACCTCCACATCTGGGAGTATCTGGGCCCAGGTACACCTACATCTGTGCCCATCTTTTTTCTGCTGCGGTCCTTTTGACTTCAACCCATTTCTGGATGCCAGAGACCTGTTCTTATGTTTGACCTGCCTCAGCTCTGCTGGATATAGTTTCTTGCTCTCATCTCTTGAATTGGACAGATCATCTATTCCAACTTCCCTTTTTGTTGGTTTCATGGTTCCCGCCTCCACCTCCAGAGTCTTTTCCTGAGTATGTGCTCATATTGTCTTGACTTCACAGATTCTGGGTTTTTCCTGCTGCTCCTGGACATATTCGTGCTCAAGAGGTTCCTGGCTCATTTCCAGCCTGACGTCTCCCTTGTCCCTCAAGCCATATGTGGACCATGGCATTTGATGCCAGAGCACATGGGTTCAGTGTACTAACAATGACTGTGGGCCTCACCATGTAATTTTTTTGAGACTTATGTAAAAGTTCAGATTGGTTTAGAAAACTTTGGAGTAGGTAAAAATTAGGTAGGAAAGAATTTCCATTTTCCTTCTCAGCATCATTTTTTTTGGGGGGGTGGGGGTGAGTCTTAAGACTTTTCAAACATATGGAAAAGCCATATATGCACAGAGTATAACTTCCCATTTACCACAATTATTTGCCTTATGAATGATGTTGCTTAGTGTGGGAAGAATATTAACAACCCATTTAACATTAGGTAAAAGGCCTTTCTCTAGAGGGTGAAAGGGAAAGAAGGTTCTCCGGCTCATGCAATTTTCCTGAGAATTGATTAAGTGCATCAGCCCCGGAGAGGTAAGGAATTTGGAAAGGTAGAATGGTTTTTCTAATGGTTCCCTGTAGGTTAAAACAGCTTAATATTTACCCTCTAAGGTCACTGAGCTTGAAATTGAGTAGGTAGAAGGACTTTAAGTAAACAGCAGAGATAAGAATTGGCACATATTTTATTACATTTTAAAAATGAGAGACGGCACATATTAAGTGTCTCTCAAATATTATATATATTTTCAAAAAGAATAATAACTCTATTGAACTTATAAAAACAATGGAGCTCGTTATAAGGAAATCAAGCAACAGAAAAAGGTACAAAGAAGAGAGAAAAAAATGTCAATCCAAATCCACAGAAATAACCATCCTTAACAATTGTAAACATCATCCCAGGCCTCTCCTTGGGATAACATTGCACCTATTCAGCATGCATGGTTTAAGGCCTCTACTAGTCCCATTTCCTGGTTTCATTAAAGACAAGAAAGGTTATTTTCACCAACATTTTAATTATTATTTTTGGTTGTCTATGGGTTTTGCATATACATTGCTGTAGAATGACCTTTATTGTGCCATTTCTTCTTCTTTTTTGTTGAAGTATAGTTGATTTACAATGTTGTGTCCATTTCAGCTGTACAGCAAAGTGTTTCAGTTGTATATATATACAAATATGCATATATATATATATATATATATTCTTTTTCAGATTCTTCTCCATTATAGGTTATTACAAAATATTCAATATAGTTCCCTGGCTATACATTAGGTCCTTGTTGCTCATCTATTTTATATTTAGTAGTGTATACCTGTTAATCTCAAATTCTTAATTTATCCCTCCTGCCCTCTATACATTCTTTTGACTAGAAAAATTTCAAATATCTTTAAAATATTTTAAGTGTAAGATGAAAATATGTGAGTTCAGAGCTGCTCTGAGGTACTGAGCTTCATGGTTTATACTAATTGGTTCATCCTCAGGACTCCCATTTTGAGGAACCATCCATTTGTCATCAAATATTATTGAGTATTTCATAATTGCAAGGATCTGTGCAAATCCTAGTAAAAGACATAAAAATGTGACACATTTTCTTACCTTCTAAGATTTATGATTTAGTGGTAAATAGAAGTCATTCATTCATTCATTCATTTTACTAGTCATTTGTGGAGTGCCTGGCATCCGGCACCGTGTTAGATGCTAGAGATAGAAAGAAAATAGATAAAGATGTAGTCTCTGCCCCTAAGGAGTTCACGGTCCAGTGGGGAAGATAAACACATGGACAAATAGCATTTGCATCATATGCCATGTGCCTCTGATATGTATGTAAATAACAGCAACAACAAGAAATAGTATCTGTCAAGTAATTTATGAGAAATACAATTAGTCCATGAACAGGACTCAGGAAGGAAAGAGTGATCCCATCTTGAGGTCTTCATAGAGGAGAAATACTTGAGTTGGTTCTTAATGGAATTGCAGCCTTTTTTGGGAGGGCTGTGTTGGGTCTTTTTTGCTGCACGCAGGCTTTCTTTAGTTGTGGCGAGTGGGGGCTACTCTTGTTGTGGAGTACGGGCTCTAGGTGTGCGGGCTTCAGTAGTTGTGGCTCACAGGTTCAGTAGTTGTGGCAAGCGGGCTCTAGAGCACAGGCTCAGTAGTTGTGGCACACAGGCTTAGTTGCTCCATGACATGTGGGATCTTCCCGGACCAGGGATCGAACCCATGTTTCCTGCATTGGCAGGCGGATTCTTAACCACTGCTCCACCAGGGAAGTCCCAATTGCAGCCTTTTAATTGGCAAAGATGAATGGAGACAGTATTCTTAGAGAAGGCAAGGGCACTATAAACCAGAGCACAGAGATGAGCAAGAAAGGAGAGAAACTGGGCAGGGCAAGTCATGCAGATAGTGGGAGCTGAGGGTGCGTTTTTTGGTAGTTGGGAAAGATATGGTAGTTGAAAGGTAAGTTAGGGTGAGATTGATAATGCAAAGATTTGGGTTTTATCCTTATTCAGTGGGAAGTGACTGCAGGTTGCAATGAGGGCAGCGACATGATTGAAGCAAGGCTTTTGGTGGATTGGATGCTATCCCCAAGCAGGGTGGATTGAAAGAAGAGAAATGCAAAGGAACTAAATGTATGCAACACCTGGTATATACCAAGCTCTGTGAAGTTATTGTACTTCAATCCTCGGGAATATATCCACAAGGAGGCACTTTTATTTCCATTTTAAGGCTAAAGAAACTGAAGCTTGGCAGCATCTAGCTTTGCTATGAAAGAACAACCTGTTGAGATTATTGCATCAAAGGTCGTTGAACATTTATAAATCTTGATGGTGATTAAGACTCAAAATGGATGACGGCTGGTGGCTCTTGGCTTCTGTAGTATGACATAGCAGTGTGACAAAAACCTAAAACAGCGGTAAGGGTGATGGTTGGCCCAGAGCTTGGAATCATCAGACGATACCCGGGATGTTCATTTTGGTTTTGAATGCCGCATGGCGGAAGTGAAAGGAACAAACTTGAGCACATTCAGAAGAGAGCAATGAAGACCAAAAAGTACCTAGAAACCCTGAGGCACTGAGCACGTTGCATTCATTCAGAGAAAAGAGCCTGACGTGGCACATGAATCCTAGAGTTAGACTGGTCGTATGGTGTTCTAAGCAGATAAAAACAAATGGGTACCAGAAGTGAGCTCTGTGGAAGGGATAACTTTTCTAACAATGATGAAATGGGCTGCTGTGAGAGGTAATGAGCTCCCTAAGATCAGAGATGTTCAAGTACATGCCATTGATAACCTTCTAAACAAAGATTCTGTGATATTATGATTTCCTAGTGTCTTGCAGGTGACCTGTTTATACTAGTACATGCACAGCTGTCAGGTTATGATTGATGCCTCTTTCCTTTTCTCAGAGTCTCTTTTCAACCCAGTCTAAGCTGGCTTGTGTCCCAACCACCCCGTGCAGATGGCCTCTGTCAAGTCATCAGTACCTCTCAGTCATCAGATTGAATCTTCTCTGTCCCTAAACTTTGTAGGAGCATTTAGCACACACAGTGCTAACTCCTACTTTCTGGAAGCAGCTCTTTCTCTCAGCTTCCAGGACCTCATACTCGCCCACTGGTTTTCTTCCTACTGCACTGACCTTCATCTCACTCTCTTTTGCTAGTTCTTCCTCCTCCAGCTCAACTTCTAAATGTTGGAGTGCCCCAGGGCTCTCCCTTCTCTTCTCTAACTATGTTAACTCTTCGTGGTGGTTTTGAAACATGTCTGCAGTTTACTTGACTCTCCTCCCTTCCAGAGATGGGAGTCTATGTCTCCTTCCTTTGAATCTGGGTTGAACTAGTGACTCATCTTTAATGCAGCAGGAGAGGTGATTTCTAAGACCAGAGGCTAGGTCAGAAAAGGCGTGAAGCTTCCACTTGGTTCTCCTGGGACATTGGTTTTTGGAATCCTGAACTTTCGGAACTGAGGAGGTCACACTGGGAGAAAGCACAGGTCTCTAGAGAGGTGATGTGTGGTACTCTAGCCAACAGCCCAGCTGAGGATGCAGGCATTCTGGAGTAGTACTTAGCTGTATTGACTTTTGTGGGATTCACTTTTGAATAATTTCCATGTCTCAAGTCCAGACACAACATGGAACTTGATTTAGCAGTTCAACAAATTAATAGATTAGAATTAATGTATTGACCTTTTCCAGCCTTACCTCATTCATGCTACAGCTTCAGCCGTCTCATCTCTGTTAATAAAATTACCAGAGATTTTCTAATACACAATTTCCATGATTAAATTTATGACAATAACTAACAGTTACATGATACTTATAAGGTGGCAGAGACTGTTTCAAACACTTTACATGTTTAAACTCATTTAATCACCACGGCACTCCCATTCTACAGATGAGCAAAGTGAGGCACAGAGAGGCTAAATCACCCAAGGTCACACAGGTGGTAAATGGCAAAGCTGGAATTTGACCTCATAGTCTAACTTTAAAGTCCTTGGTCTTAACTAGTACCTACTCCTCCACTCATAGCATATAAACTTTTGCAAAACCCCTCCATCACTACTCAACACAGGAATAGTCTGGTTACTAGGTTCATGCAGAGGTATATTTTCAAAGGTATGCAGAACTTGCAGCCTCTTAATTTGTTTATTGCCTTCATTAACTGTATGTCTACCATTTTAGTGGGTATCTTGGACAGAGAGAGGAGACATGTTGAAATGTAAGGACAGACATTCTCCGAAGTGCTCTTTGGACTCATTGTTTTACCCAAGGAACAGATTATGTCTCTAAATCTCTCTCAGATCTGCCCTGGCTTATAGTCATGGGAGGGCTTTCAGAAGTTTTTCTGGCTTTTTGGCAGGAAGAGAACAACTGTTAGCTTGGTTATGACCTAAATAAATACTCCCTTGCTCCAAAGATGTTATTGACTCAGTGGTACTTCCCGCGTTACACCATGGAGCACTCCCCCTGGCTGTCACAGTACAGGCTTTTACCACTGTCTAACTGCTTCATTCTCTCTCCGTGAGGAGCTATACCTACCCTTTTGGTTCCACTACCCCATCTCGCCCCCACTGCAAACGTCTCTCCACACACATTTTGAGACTTAGCCTGTAATTTTCCAGCAACCGAGGATGATGATCAAAGGCAGACAACAGAGACAGTACCTGTAGCCACGTCCTGAGATGAAGTAAACATCACCCAGCTTCCTATTCCTTCCTTTCTGAGAAGGAATAGCAAGGTCTGGAAAGCCAGGAAGAAAAAAGTGGCCAAATAAAAATAAGTTATTGAAAAATACTCAGGGTCCCTTTGGGAGGCCTGTCACTGATGCTGTCTCTACAGGGAGCCAGCCTCTCCTGCTGGCTTCACACAAAGGACCTGAGCCCCGGTCACCATTGTCTTTGGCACATGCTTTCTCTGGGTAGAAAAGATGCTATTTTTTTTGTTGTTGTCGAAGCTGAACATTCACCTGAACAAATAGCAGATGTTGATGAATATTAATTTGTGCTTAGATTAATGCTTCAAAGTGTCAATTTAATTTCTGTTTTACTATTCTGTCCCTGATTGTAATGAGCTACTTCAGGATGTGGGAGCACACACCTGGCTCAGAGGAGGGGCTGGAGGGCTCCAGGGAGCTGAGCTGGGTCCTCGGGCTTTTATCTCTCTGCTATGGGACAATTCCAGTGGAGCCCAGCTGGCCCCTGAAAGTCATGCAGCTCTGCGCTGGCCCAGTGGAGAGCGGGCACCTCCTCAAGGCGAGAAAGGCACACACACATCAAACAACCTTCAGGAACAGCCAAGAGCTGAGCCAGTGCCCGGGCTCTGGGTGGAGCAGGCTGCTGTGTGACCCCTGCATGGTCTCCTTTTACCCTACCTCAGTCCGTGTCTGTTGCTGACTTTTCAAATTCCTGAGAGACTTAATGCTAATTTGTATCCTTACAGGTCCACATAGTGAGGGCAAGGGAGCCTGATTTTGGAGTCAGGCATATCAAGGTGTGAATCCCAGCCCTGTATCTTACCGGCTTAGGCGTATTTCTGAGCCTCCATTCCCTCACTTATAAACAGAATCATTGAGAAGGCTAAATGAGGTGCCTGTGCTCCATGCTTAGCAAGGGGCTGGCACCAAGCAGCACACAATAGATGAAGCTCCCCTCCCCTTTCCTTCAGATGGATAAACCCACTCTCGAATAATGAAAATAATAAACTTCCTTATTGAATTTCCAAACATCTCTCTGTTATAAATGTTTCTCTGCGTTGCCTGATCTCCTAGGTCTCTGTGTGCCTTATTAGTAACCTGGTAAGTAAACATGACCAATGTTTCTATTTAGAATAACGCCAGAATAACGTGAATGCGATGACTTTTTTTTTTTTTTTCGGTACGCGGTCCTCTCACTGTTGTGGCCTCTCCGGTTGCGGAGCACAGGCTCTGGACGCGCAGCTCAGCGGGCCCAGCCGCTCCGCGGCATGTGGGATCTTCCCGGACCGGGGCACGAACCAGCGTCCCCTGCATCGGCAGGCGGACTCTCAACCACTGCGCCACCAGGGAAGCCCTGCAATGACTTTTTTTAAAGGATACGAATGGCACCCTATTCCATCTTTGTCTCGTTCCTCATGGACCAGTGTTGCTGTTTCTCTGTGAGCTGGACAAATAGAATGGATTTTTCCCTCATAGAAAATCACCTTCTGCAGCCCAACCTCTGCCTGCCTGGGACTTGCTTTACCGTTCCCCCTTCTTGCTCCTCCCACTTTGCCCGCCATCATCCCACAGACGCTCAGGTTGTTGGCACTTTACTGAGTGCAGTCAGGAGACTCCTGAGCAGAGCCAGCACGCAGGATTACAAAGCCTGGTTGTTCCGTCACTGAAACTCTCGACGACAGGTTTCCGCACACTCTGTGGGTCTCCACCTCCCTCCTGATCGCTTTCTGTACTTAGATATTATATGTTTCCTAGGGCTGCTTAACAGAGTACCCAAAACTGGGTGGCTTACGATAACACAGATCTATTGTTTCACATTTCTGGAAGCTAGACATCCAAAATCAAATTGTTGGCAGGGCCCTGCTCCCACTCAAGTCTGTAGAAGAGAATGCACCCCTAGCTTGTGGTGGTGGTCATCCATTCTTGGGGTTCTCTGGCTTCTGACAGTGGAATTCCAATCTCTACTTCTGTCTTCACGTGATATTCTCCTTGTGTCTTTACATCATCTTCTTTCTGAACATGTATGTGTCCTAATTTCCCCTCTTTATAAGGATATCAGTCATATTGGATTAGGACCCACCCTAATGACCTCATCTTATATTGGTTAAATCTATAAAGACAGCATTTCCAAATAAGGTCACATTCTGAGGTACTGGGGTTAGGATTTTGACATATCTTTGTTTTGCAGGGGATACATAACTCTATCCATGACATATGTAAATTACCTCTCACTTCTTCCTTCTTGGGCTCTAGTCAACCCTTTGGGATTTTACCTCTGTTTCAACCAAAACAACAAAGCCCTTCATAATCTGGCCTTTCTTCATTCATAAAAATATTTATTCAACACTTACCATATGCCTGGACTGGAAGTTTTTTTTTAATTGAAGTACAGTTGGTTTACAATGTTGTGTTAGTTTCAGGTGTACAGCAAAGTGATTCAGTTATATATATATATATATATATATACATACATACATACATACACACATATACATATGTATATGTATATATTCTTTTTCAGAATTTTTTCCATTATGGAATGTTACAAGATATTGAATATAGTTCCCTGTGCTATACAGTAGGTCCTTGTTGTTTATCTATTATATATATAGGAGTGTGTATCTGTTAACCCCCAAATCCTAGTTTGTCCCTCTCTTGGAACTTTTATTTCTACCATCTTGTTGAATTTTCAAATATCCTAGAAATGCCAGTATCTTTATTTTCGTTTTACAAAAAAGAAAATGAAAACCCAAAAGAATTGACGCTTGCCTATCTTCTCGCAGTAAGTGTCAGAGCTCAGTGTTTGAACTGAGGGCTTCTGACTTCGAGTTTATTTCATCAAGTCAAAACTGTAGTGACTCAGGGACAGCTTTTATTTTCTATTCAACTGTATATTTCTACCATTGACTCTAAGAAATCCTGCTGCCCTTGATCTCTTCTCTCCAACAACATTCTTTGGTAATTCTCTGTCTTTGTCTGGCTATTTCAGTGACTTTGGCCTCTGCGCCCACGGTCAGACCGGCAATATTTGCTCCTTCTGGCTACTTTCTCCCTTGTCCTGTTCTATTTCCTTTCGAGGATTTTTCTCTTCCCTGTCCTTCTTCTTTCTGTCTTACTCTCTTTGTTCTCTTAATTCTTTAAGCCCTACAGCATCCTGACACCTGGTGTCATCCATCCACACCTAAATTTAGCTGGCAGTCTCTACCCTTTATGTTTATACATTTTGGACATCGACACAGTTCCTTACCACTTCTTCTTGACATTTCTCTGTTTCTTTCAAAGCAACACTCGTAGCTTCTGATGTATTTTAAACGGACTTAGACATCACTTCATACTGGAACACAACCCAGTTCCCTACCTCTGCTGCTTCTTCCAGACATGACATTGGTCCCCTGAGGGACATTGTGTGTTCTTTCCCCAGCACGGAGAGGTTGCCTCCTTCTAATGTTATTGTATGGTGCTTTTTCAACAAAACTTAAGGAGTGTAGATGTTTGCCTGCTCTTCTAATGAGTTTAGTGCCCTCCCCTGGAGAGCTACTTGAACTCATATGAAAGAGTACTGGGCTGATATGTCTGCCTATTAGGACAGCTACTCAAACTACGCAAAGAAGATATTATCTAGCATTTTAAAAAAACTTCCAGAAGAAGAGACTGATTTACACCCTTGATAAAATTAAAAATTATCCCCAGTTTCAGAGGTCATTCTCTTCTGTCTGTATTATACATCCTGAGAGATCTAATTTTATTTATAACTTTTCAGGTACTATTTATATGCTGGAAAATGTCAAATCTAATTCATCTTGGTGCCTCTCCCAAGCTCCAGATCCCTATTTTTAACTGTCTGTTATCTACCTGGATGTCCTTGCTGGCGTCTCACCCTGAAGTGTCCCCCATGCTGGCTAAGTGTCCCATTTCTCTTGTGGTCTGTATTTTGACATCAACTGGTGTTACGGACCCTCCAACTCCCAAGCTATGCATTTGCATCCTGGTTCTGTACCAATCAGTAAATCTGTCTTCTGTGGTTCCTTGTCCTCAACATTTTTCACTGAACTGGAGCCTCTTAGCCAGTGTCTCTTCAGTTTCTCTTCATTCCAATCCAAATAGGCTCCTTTCAAAAAAGTAAAGTTGACCACGGGGCTGTCTTGCTTTGAAATTACTGCTAACTTCTCATTGCCTAGGATAAATATCTAAATTCCATATGTTGATACTCCAGGCCCTCACAAATCTGCCTATGACCTACTTTTCATCCCTCAAGCTCTGTCTCTCAACTGTCTCCTCACCCCAAGCATACCAAACTTCTGCATAATGGGGTTTCTCATTATGTCTTGGAGAAAACATAGCCTTTCATGCCTTGGTACTTACGCATGTGCTGGTTTCCCCCTGTTTGGAATACCCTTTCTCCCCTTCTTTACCTGACAAATTCCTTCTCACCTTAGTGAAGCCGATAGTAATTCCCTGGGTAGAGTTAGTGGTACTCTCCTCTGTGGTACCTTGTTCATGGCTATATAGCACAACTCTAAGCTTTATAATAATCTGTGTGTTCACATTTGTCTTCTCCATCAGACTGTGAACTCTCCAGCAGTTAGGATGATGTTTGGCATTCTATGGGAAAGCCACAAGTGTTTTTGGATGATGGAAAGCTTCATAACATCTGACTAAACTCTATGTCTTTTGATCTCTTTCCATTATTTTTTCCTTTCTCTTTCTCCATAGAGAAAGATCTGATGGCTTATCAAAGTCTACATTGTATAAGCTTTTATATATATATATATATATATATATATATATATATATAAACAAATAAGCTGCAGTTAGAAAAAAAGAAAGATTGCCTGGGGATAAAGTCAGAGATAGGTTAGTACATCATCCACCTGCCTGGGGCAGTACAGGTACTAGAGGATGGCTCTAGGACTTGTTCTGAGCTTGCCAGCAGCTCAAACAAAGACTACCTGATCAGTTTATACAAGTATTAGTATCCATATAATAAAATCTTGCTCTGTGGAAGAACAATAACTCTAAGTCTTGAGACCCAAGATGAATTTCTCGCAAGGGCACTATGTAACTAGAGAACACCGCCATCCTCTCTCCTCTGATGAATCGCCAGCATGTGACGGGATCCTTCTCGGCTGAACTGTGTGGGAGGAATGCAATATGTGCCCAACGTCTACATTAGTGAGTTTTCATTAGGAAAATGTGAGTCTATTTCCTCTTGGTCTGCGTCTGATGAACAGGGACAGGAAAAAGAGTGGAGAGGGCAATGTCCCCATCCTGTGACTAAGAGCCCTGATGGTTTCACTCGCTCATTCATTCATCAGGCAATAATTCTTAATTGAATGTTTATTTTATATAAGGCCTTATGGAGACTTCCCCTCCACCTCCTACTGTGCAGTTTCTCCCATCCTAAGTCTGGTTGGATGGTATATTATTATATACCAGGTTTTTAAATAAGAGGCCGGAGGCTACATCTGCCTAAATTGCTTTATACAGGATTCGGTGCTTGAGCTGGAGGTTTCTCTGTGACAGCCAATGGGTGTCACAGGAAGGAACAAAAAGGGCTCTTGGACATGCTTCTTTTTAAGTGTCCGGGGAACATTTTCTGGCTCTGGAAAGATGGCTTTCACAGAGCAATTTTAGCCATTATCAACTGAGGTAGGTTTTTTCCTAAAGTATAAAACCTACTTTAGGAAATTAAATTAGCCAGTCTTCCCTCCCAGATTCATTTTTCCTCCTTTCGTATGGTGGAACCCATCTCTATTTAGCAGGCCATGTAACCTCTCCTACCTCATCATTCGAATCATTTAGCAAAATAAAAAGGCTTTAAAAAAAGTAGGATGCAAATATAAACATGAGTGCAATTAAGATCTCAACTCCATTACATTAAGGTAACTACTTTGCATGGAGTTCATTACGATGCACATCAGGGTTTTAATGTTTTCTCCTTTTTAGTGCCATCCTTGTTAGAAGGAAACATCGTGCTATAGGAAACAGTTGGCTCTTGGGTTGGAAAATAGTTTGAATAGGATTCCATTGTGATTAATTAAACTCACACATGATAAGTAGAAAGAATCAAACAGTTGTTATTCAAGTTGACAGCATAGTTGGTGAACTAAAAAGATTTATAACACCAAATTTAAATTTTCCTGATGTAATAATATATTATGGAAATTATTTTTTTTCTTTTTGCTGGATACATGGTGAGCCTTTATTATTTTTTTCCCATGCAAAGAACAGAGGCACAAACAAGAATGAAGGAAATAGGAGAAAAGAAGACTTAATGAGCAAGACAAGCCTTTATTTTCTCTCCATTAATTTCAAATTATTTCCCACAAACATTTTATCTGACAATTCTTCTTTGGAGTCAGCTCTAAATGTGTGCTGCCTTCACGAGGAGGGGCTTTATGTCTTTCTCCCTGCATAACCACCCTCCTTCCTGGAAATAATTCTCCAAACTGAAAAGCATCTCCCCTCTCCTTTCAGTACATCTGCTGATCTAACCCAGGCTCTCCTCCACTCAGTGGGTCCTTCAGGAAATAGCCATTGTCAGCCCTTAGAATATGAGGCAAGTCACATCAGTGACATTAGAAACCTGTAACTAACACGTCTGCAAAGATAATAGTAATCAGCTCGGCTTTGAAAAATATTGTTGCCACTAGGCAACGTCTATATTTTGTCTTTGCCTTGTCCTTCTGTCTCATCATATCTTTCTTTGCATCTGCATCTCTCCGTGTGTCTTCTGCTGGCTATCTCTCCTCTCCACCCTTTCCTCCTCTAAAATTCTGAGTCTCTGGGTTGCAATCAAGATCCTTGAAACCAAATAAGGAGTGATGGTGCATGTCTCTGGAAAGTGTCTTCTATTAACTGGCAAGACTCACAGGAACTGTGAGGAATGAGTAACAGCAGCTCCCCAGGGTCAGCCTGGGCTGCTTGAGCAGCACATTCAAAGACTTTTCATTGTTGAGAAATGCACTGATTTCTTACCTGCTGGAAAGGTGCTTCCCAGGCTACAGCAGGATCCGTGTGATGCTCACAGAGTTACCTCTGGCCACCTTCCTTTGTCCACGTTGTCCTGGTGAAGCCCACCATGACCCCCACCAGCTGACCTGGCTGAAGAAGAGGAGGAGTCTAAGGTGGATGAGGACACAACTTGAACTTTCCCTTGTCTTCAGGAGGCAAGAAGGAATGTTTGCCCTTTCACCCCTCTTACATTTGGGAAGAAAGCTGACCTCACAGGAGACCAGCAGCTTTTATAAAGAGCTTAATGGGCTAAGACACCAGTCATCATCCTCATTTGCTCAAGATGTGTTGGCTTGAGAAGGAGAATTAATAAATCATTCTGTAAATCCAAAGAGATGAAACTTGATGGAAACCTTATTGATTTGGAAACCTTGACGTTCCCTTTCTGCACTCGTGATAACGTTCAGAACAAACGTATAACAAACACCCACGGACCAACTACTGCCTCCGGATTTCTGATTCTTTCTCCCTCTGCAACCTCACAGACCTTGTTTTCAAGACAGTTAAAATAACTTACTTAAAAAAAAAATAAAAATGAAACCTAAACCCATGTTTCAGCCTTCTCCCTCCACGAAGACTAGAGAAAAGGAGTTAAGAATACTTTTAAAGTCAAGGTATTAGTAGATTTATTAGTTCCTAAGAATTTACGCATTTACTTTTTATTGTTTTTCAGCCCGTAATGCCACATGTAAAATTAGAAAAAAAAAAAAAAACCCAAGAATTGGAATATCTCAGGTTAGTTCAGTTAAAAATATATTAATTGGAGGAGTCAAGATGGCGGTGTGGGAAGACACAGAGTTAGTGTTGCCACACAACTAGGGATCCTGCCAGCTGCTGGTGGGGGACTCTGAAGCCCAAGGAGATGGGATTAACCTCAGAGTGAATTAGTAGGACATAAGGGGACTAAGCAGGGAGGAGGAGTGGAGGCCAGACAAGATCGGCGCCCCTGAGGCTGGGGAGATCAGGAGAGGCAGGCGGGAGGGACTCTCCTGGAAGAGTGGGAGAGGAGTAGAGGGCGATCGCCTGGTCCACTGGGGCTGGGGAGACTGCTGAGCTCCCAGACCGATCCCCTGTGCTCCAAAGACCCCTCCAGGCTGTGTGGGTCCTTGGGAGCATAGGAGGGAGGCCAGAGAGATCAGGACAGGCAGTGGGGAGGGGCCCTCTGGAAGGAATGGAGGAGGAGTGGAAGGCGACTGCCCCGCCCACTTGGCACGGGGAGCCTGCTGAGCTCCCAGGCCAGTCCCCTGCCCTCTGAGACCAGGGGTGGGGGCACACCTGGGCCCCTTCTATTCCTTGAGCCTAAGCCCCACCACCCACAGACCTGAGGGCCTTTTCCAGTCCTGTGGGTCCTGAGCATTGGCCCCGCCCACCACCCAAAGCTCACCCTTGCTTAGGCCCTGCGTTCCACAGCCAAGGCCTCCTCACCGTTTTTTTTTTTTTTTCTTTTTCCTCCTCTTTTTTACTATTGTGGTACTGATGTACCTTCTGGTTGTTGATTCATTTATATTTTTATTTATACATTCTTTCTAACATATCTATTAGTTTCCTAGTCTAATTTTATTTTTTACTTTGTTATTGTTTTCTTTTCTTTTTTCTTTTTGCCACCCCATGCAGCTTGCAGGATCCTGGTTCATGAGCCTGGGGTCAAGCAGAAGCTCCTGTGGTGGGAGCTTCAAGTCTGAACCACTGGGCTAACAGAGGACCTCAGACTCCAGGGAATATTCATCAGAGTGAGGTCTCACAGAGGTCCTCATCTCAGCACCAAGACCCAGCTCTATCCAATAGCCTACAAACTCCAGTGTTGGAAGCCTCAGGCCAAACAGCCAGTAAAACAGGAACACAAACCCACTCATTAAAAAAAAAAAAATGAGACGGCAAAAAAATATGTCACAGATGAAGGAGCAATGTAAAAACCTACAAGACCAAATAAATGAAGAGGAAATAGGCAATCTACCTGAAAAAAAATTCAGAGTAGTGATAGTAAAGATGATCCAGAATCTTGGAAATAGAATGGAAGCACAGATTGAGAAAATACAAGAAATGTTTAACAAAGATTTAGAAGAATGAAAAAACAAACAAGCAAAGATGAGCAACACAATAAATGAAATGAAAAATACACTAGAAGGAATCAATAACAGAATAACTGAGGCAGAAGAACGAATAAGTGAGCTGGAAGACAAAATGGTGGAAATAACTGCCAAGGAGCAGAATAAAGAAAAAAGAATGAAAAGAATTGAAGACAATCTCAGAGACCACTGGGACAACACTAAACACACCAATATTCGAATTATAGGGGTCCCAGAAGAAGAACAGAAAAAGAAAGGATCTGAGAAAATATTTGAAGAGATTATAGTGGAAAACTTCTCTAACATGGGAAAGGAAATAGTCACCAAAGTCCAGGAAGCAGAGTGTCCTATACAGGATAAACCCTAGGAAAAACACACCAAGACACATATTAATCAAACTAAACAAAATTGAATTCAAAGAAAAAATATTAAAAGAAGCAAGGGAAAAACAAAAAATAACATACAAAGGAATCCCCATATGGTTATCAGCTGATTTTTCAGTGGAAACTCTGCAGGCCGGAAGGGAGTGGCAGGATATACTTAAAGTGATGAAAGAGAAAAACCTACAACGAAGATTACTCTACCCAGCAAGGATCTCATTCAGATTCAATGGAGAAGTCAAAAAGCTTTTCAGACAAGCAAACGCTAAGAGAATCCAGCACCACAAAACCAGCTTTACAACAAATGACAAAGAAATTTCTCTAAGTGAGAAACACAAGAGAAGAAAAAGACCCACAAAAACAAATCCAAAACAATTAAGAAAATGGTAATAGGAACATACATATTGATAATAACCTTGAATGTAAATGGAGTAAATGTCCCAATCAAAAGACACAAATTGGCTGAATGGATACAAAACAAGACACATATATATGCTGTCTACAAGAGACTGACTTCAGACCTAGGGACACATACAGACTGAAAGTGAGGGGATGGAAAAAGATATTTCATGCAAATGGAAATCAAAAGTAAGCTGGAGTAGCAATTCTCTTATCCAACAAAATAGAATTTAAAATAAAGACTGTTACAAGAGAAAAGGAGGGACACTACATAATGATCAAAGGATCAATCCAAGAAGAAGATATAACAATTATAAATGTTTATGCACCCAACATAGGAGCATCTCAATACATAAGACAAATGCTAACAACCATGAAAGGAGAAATTGACAGTAACACAATAATAGTAGGGGACTTTAACACCCCACTTATACCAGTGGACAGATGATCCAAACAGAAAATAAATAAGGAAACACAAGCTTTAAATAACACAATAGACCAGATAGACCTAACTGATATTTATAAAACATTCCCCCCCAAAGTAGCAGAATACACTTTCTTCTCAAGTGCACATGGAACCTTCTTCAGGATAGGTCACATCTTGGGTCACAAATGAGGCCTTGGAAATTTTAAGAAAATTGAAATTGTAATCAAGCATCTTTTATTACCACAATGCTATGAGACTGGAAATCAATTACAGGAAGAAACTGTAAAAATCACAAATATATGAAGGCTAAACAGTGCACTACTAAATAACCAAGAGATCACTAAAGAAATCAAAGAAGAAACAAAAATATACATAGAAACAAATGACAATGAAAACACGACAACCCAAAACCTATGGGATGCAGCAAAAGAAGTTCTAAGAGAGAAGTTTATAGTAATTCAATCTCACCTCAAGAAACAAGAAAAATCTCAAACAATCTAACCCTACACTTAAAACAACTAGAGAAAGAAGAACAAAGAAAACCCAAAGTCAGTAGAAGGAAAGAAATCATAAAGATCAGAGCAGAAATAATTGAAATAGTAAACAATAGCAAAGATCAATAAAATTAAAAGCTGGTTCTTTGAGAAGATAAACAAAATTGATAAATCCTTAGCCAGACTCATCAAGAAAAAAAGGGAGAGGATGCAAATCAATAAAATTAGAAATGAAAAAGGAGAAATCACAACTGGCACTGCAGAAATACAAAAGATCATAAAAGACTACTACAAACAACTTTATGTCAATAAAATGGACAACCACGAAGAAATGGGTAAATTCTTGGAAAGGTACAGTTTTCCAAGACTGAACCAGGAAGAAATAGAAAATATAAACAGACCTATCACAAGTAATGAAATTGAAACCATAATTAAAAATATTTCAATAAACTAAAGTCTAAGACCAGATGCCTTCACAGGTGATCCTTCACTGATCCTTCTCAAAGTCTTCCAAAAAATTGGAGAGAGAGAAACACTCCTAAATTCATTCTACGAAGCCACCATCACCCTGATACCAAAACCAGAAAAAGATATCACAAAAAAAGAAAATTATAGACCAATATCACTGGTGAACATAGATGCAAAAACCCTGAACAAAATACTAGCAAACAGAATCCAACAACAGATTAAAAGGATCACACACCATGATCAAGTGGAATTTATCCCAGGGATGCAAGGATTCTTCAATATGTGCAAATCAATCAATGTGGTACACTACATTAATAAATTAAGGAATAAAAATGATATGATCATCTCAATAGAAGCAGAAAAAGCTTTTGACAAAATTCAATACCCATTTATGATAAAAACTCTCCAGAAAATGGGCATAGAGGGAACATACCTCAACATAATAAAGACCATATATGACAAACCCACAGTAAGAATCATACTCAATAGTGAAAAACAGAAAGCATTTCCACTAAGATCAGGAACAAGACAAGGATATCCACTCTCACCACTCTTATTCAACATAGTTTTGGAAGTCCTAGCCACAACACAGAAAAAAAGAAATAAAAGGAATACAAATTGGAAAAGAAGAGGTCAAACTGTCACTGTTTGCTGCTGACATGACACTATACATAGAAAATCCTAAAGATGCCACCAGAAAACTACTAGAGCTAATCAATGAATTTGGTAAAGTTGCAGGATACAAAATTAATGTACAGAAATCTCTTACATTGTTATACACTAACAATGAAAGATCAGAAAGCGAAATTAAGGAAACAACCCCATTCTTTTTGTTGCAACCATTACAGCAAAAAGAACAAACAAATAGGAATAAATAACAAACAAACAAACAAAATAACAAAAAAGAATAAACCTACCTAAGGAGGTAAAAGAACTGTACTCAGAAAATTATAAGACAGTGATGAAAGAAATCAAAGATGACACAAACAGATGGAGAGATATACCATGTTCTTGGATTAGAAGAATCAATATTTTGAAAATGACTATACTACCCAAAGCAATATACAGATTCAATGCAATCCCTATCAAACTACCAATGGCATTTTTCACAGAATTAGAACAAAAAATCTTACAATTCATATGAAAACACAAAAGACTGCGAATAGCCAAAGCAATCTTGAGAAAGAGAAATGGAGTTGGAGAAATCAGGCTCCCAGACTTCAAACTATATCACAAAGCTACAGTAATCAAGACAGCATGGTACTGGCACAAAAACAGAAATATAGATCCATGGTACGGGATAAACACCCAGCAATAAACCCATGCTCATATGGGCACCTAATTTATGACAAAGGAGTCAAGAACATACATTGGAGAAAAGACAGCCTCTTCAATAAGTGGTGCTTGGAAAACTGGACAGTTACATGTAAAAGAATGAAATTAGAACACTACCTAACACCATACACAAAAATAAACTCCAAATGGATTAAAGACTTAAATGGAAGACCAGACACTATAAAACTTTTAGAGGAAAACATAGGAAAAACACTCTTTGACATAAACCACAGCAAGATCTTTTTTGACCCACTTCCTAGAGTAAAAGAAATAAAAGCAAAAATAAACAAATGGGACTTAATGAAATTTAAAATCTTTTTCATAGCAAAGGAAACCATAAACAAGACCAAAAGACAACCCTCAGAATGGGAGAAAATATTTGCAAATGAAACAACAGACAAAGGATTAATCTCCAAAATATACAAACAGCTCATGGAACTCAATATCAAAAAAACAAACAATACAGTTAAAAAATGGGCGGAAGACCTAAATAGGCATTTCACCAAGGAAGACATACAGATGGCCAAGAGGCACATGAGAAGATGCTCAACATCACTAATTATTAGAGAAATGCAAATCAAAACAACAATGAGGTATCACCTCATACCAGTCAGAATGGCCATTATCAAAAGAGCTAGAAACAATAAGTGCTGGAAAGGGTGTAGTGCAAAGGGAACCCTCCTACACTGTTGTTGGGAATGTAAATTGATACAACCACTATGGAAAACAGTATAGAGGTTCCTTAAAAAACTAAAGGTAGAACTACCATATGACCCAGCAATCCTACTACTGGGCATATACCCTGAGAAAACCATAATTCAGAAAGACACAGGCACCCCAATGTTCATTGCAGCACTGTTTACAATAGCCAGGTCATGGAAGCAACCTAAGTGCCCATCGACAGATGAATGGATAAAGAAGATATGGCACATATATACAATGGAATATTACTCAGCCATAAAAAGAAATGAAATTGAGTTACTTGTAGTGAGATGGATGGACCTACAGTCTGTCATACAGAGTGAAGTAAGTCAGAAGGAGAAAAACAAATACCATATGCTAATGCATATATATGGAATCTAAAAAAAAAAAAATGGTACTGATGAACCTAGTTCCAGGGCAGGAATAAAGAGGTAGACATAGAGAATGGACTTGATGACATGGGTGGGTGGGCAAAGCTGGGGCAAAGTGAGAGCAGCTTCGACATATATACACTACCGAATGTAAAATAGTTGGCTGGTGGGAAGCAGCTGCATAGCACAGGGAGATCGGCTCGGTGCTTTGCGATGACCTAGAGGGGTGGGATAGGGAGGATGGGAAGGAGGCTCAAGAGGGAGGGGATATGGGGACATGTGTATGCATATGGCTGATCTGCTTTGTTGTGCAACAGAAACTAACACGGTTTTGTGAAACAATTATACTTCAATAAAGATTTATTAAAAAAATCATATTGGCAAAGATTTAAAAATATATATACATATTAATTATTCTATATCAAGTACTGGAATCCTGGGTTGAGTAGGACATGATTCTTGCTCTCAAAAAGCTTACAGTCTTCATGGACCTCTCAGGGATTTATAAGGAAAGTGCTGAATAAATACCACTTCTCTTCCTTGCTAACTACAAACATCCCAACTCTCACCTTCCCCTTGATATAAGAACTTTCTAAGCAGGGTGGGCAAGCACACATTAGAATCCTTCTTTAGCTTAGATTGTTCAGTTTTTTCCTACTTCTTTTTGGATCTCCTTGGTACAGGATGGCATCTCTGCACTCATGTATGACTTTGCATATGCTTTTACCTCCAAACTGAGCAAGGGATGTTTGTTGAATGAATGAATGAGGGCCTGGATTGTTTATCAATTATTGTTATCAATCTGTCTTTTACTTTGGGCTCTAGGAGCTCTTCCAGGGAGGAAAGGCCATGTCTCTCTTATCTTTGTGTTCCCAAATAATATGTGCTCTCCAAAACTCTTTGAGTTACATTCAACTTCATGCTCTTTTTTTTTTTTTTTTTTTTGGTAGGAAGGGAAGTTTTTTCTCTTTGCCTTCATTCCAGACACACAGGGTGTAGGGTTGCTGTGAGGCCTTATAAAGTGTGGATTCCAGTGAATCCCAGTAGCTTAGAAAGAAAGTGGTTTAGAGGATGGTGGCAGCTGTTAACACATCCATGAACAAATGTGGCAGCGTGTTTCTGGCCTGGGCGTTCTGCTCTGAAGCATCTGTAAGAGGCTGAGATATTCTTAGATTTCAGAATATCTGCTTTTAGACTGACTTAAAAATTCTTAGGATACTACATCTGTGAACAACCTCTGTATTTTTTCCTTGACAGTGACCTAGAGGCATGTTACCCTACTCTCAACTTTGGTCTATGGGATGCCCTAGCCTAGATCCCTTGACCTTGTGCTGTATCCATAGAGAAAGATGCTATTTCCCTAGGACAGTTTGTTGTTCAGACAGGTTCCAACTTTATGAGGGAATCTAAGATAAGCATCTCTCTTTCTCACCCAGAGGGCACTCAGCTGACCCTAACTTCATCCATTTGCACAGGGGTAAGAGATTTGTGGGTTCTATTTGCATCCCTCTGCTAAGGACAGCCAGAAAGTTCATGCTGACTCCTAAAATGAGCTGGGGAATGCCATAAAGAACCTTCTTGGGATAAGAAACTAGTGAGATTTCTAGCCTCATTAAAGAAAATTCAGAACAGGACAAATCTAAAGAGATGCATCTGACACTGGACATTTTTTTTGCGGTATGCGGGCCTCTCACTGTTGTGGCCTCTCCTGTTGAGGAGCACAGGCTCCGGACATGCAGGCTCAACAGGGCCCAGCCGCTCCGCGGCATGTGGAATCTTCCCGGACTGGGGCACGAACCCATGTCCCCTGCATCGGCAGGCGGACTCTCAACCACTGCGCCACCAGGGAAGCCCTGACGCTGGACTTTTAAAGTTATCCCTCTACCCCCAGACCTTCAACTCAAGAGAAATGGCAAATATAGTGAAAATGAAGGCTCTCTGGGCCTGGTTATGCAATGCCTTTTCATTTGTTCAAGTCATGCCTTGGACTTTGGGAAGCCATCCTTGATATCTGAAGGCTGGGTTACGTGCCCCCGCTAAGTGCTCCCTTAGCACAGTGTGCCATCCCACGGCAAGACCCATGTCTGTGAGATGTAGGGGTACTGAGTGCAGGGCTCACAGAGACATTCCAGGAACTTGGAAAGGACTTGCAGGGTAAGTAGAGAAGGCAGTCCTTTTCTAGCATGTGTAGTCCACTCTGTAAAATAAACCCCATCGCCTTCAATGGCTCCTATGTAACTCCCACCCAGAATGTGACGGTGAGTGGGGACTTTAGGATTTAATATCCTTCTCCCAAAGTCTTAGGCAAACTCTGTGAATGAGCACAGTACCTTCTCCTTGTGGATTTATGAGGACTGCCTATCTCAGCCCCTGGCAAAGTCTTCAACGAGGGTCAGTTTCCTCTTATTACTTGCAAACAACCCTGGAAGAAGTGGCATTTTACCCTGTCCAAAATTAGATAACAATCCGGAGAAATTTGTGGTGAAGGTGGTTGACTCAGGCGAGAACCCAGAGGGAATTAACTGAATTAATATTTGAAAAGCACACAGTACTATATAAGTGTTTGTTAAAATATTACTGCTGTGGTTTCCCTGGTGGTGCAGTGGTTGAGAGTCTGCCTGCCACTGCAGGGGACATGGGTTCGTGCCCTGGTTTGGGAAGATCCCACATGCCGCAGAGCGGCTGGGCCGGTGAGCCATGGCTGCTGAGCCTGCGCGTCCGGAGCCTGTGCTCCGCAACGGGAGAGGCCACACAGTGAGAGGCCCACGTACGGCAAAAAAAAAAAAAAAAAAAAAATTACTGCTGCTCTTATTATCGGACACTAAGGCATCATGCAGACCAGAACATTATTTCCTAAACCACTGAATTTCTGATCTTGTAAAGAAAAAAAGTACACTTTAGATTTTGGAAGCCCCCAAAATAAAACATGGAAGTGCTCTTGGCTCGAGGCTTATTCTATTTAACACCTTTCAATAGGGCAACATCTGGATGTTATCATGGCTTGGCAAGATGAGATGTCGAAATTACAAATTCTGGAAATGCTGTGCATTAGGCACTCTTGTCTTTGCCTGTAATTGCCTTAAAGATATGAAAGAGCCTGATTGTAATAACTCCCCTAGTGTAACTATTCTTCATTTCTATTCTGCAAGAGAAGATAGCAGGAAGTGGTATCATTCTAAGGAGATGAGTAAAGAGAGAGGGGAGCTAATCCTTCAATATGTGTGCCCCGCATCCCAAATAATACCAAACAACAGTGTGAAAGGATTACCAGTAATCATATATATATGATTACTTAACCTATTAACTGGAATAATTGTTGCACTAAGATAAGGAGTCCCTACGTCTTCCAAGCTAGGTGGCCCTAGGTCAGAAAGCATTTATTATTTATTTCCTAAAGTCCTGTTCCCCAGTGACAGGGATGGAAATTTGGCGGAGTCGGTCTGCCCTTGTCAAGCAAGAGAAATGGTTGTTTCATTTTTCATCTGGATCCTTTGCCCTGACTGATAAACCTGAAGAGTGCTGTTAAGGATGGGATGAATTGGGCTCTTGGTGACGGCTGTGGGAAGGGTGAAAGATACTGGCAACCTAGGACTGCAGTCATTGTCATGTGACTGCAGGCCTTTTAGAGGGAAACGGGTAGAACCAGCCATTTCTGTGACTTCAGCAAGGAGAAAATTTGTCTCAAACGTGTTTTGAATTCTTTCAGTGGACTTTCTCCCTTCAGAGAATGTATTGAAGGCCTTTGGGCTGAGCTGGGATGATGGGAAAAACTGAGCACTAGTCTATCTAGCTGGGTTTGTTTTACCCCTGGGTACCATGAAGCTTTGTGGGCAGTGACTGCTGTGGTCCAACAACTCTAGCTGGAGGTGGGCTGCAGTGAACCAGGGCAAGTAGGGTATGTCTGAGTAACCCCTGGTATCTGTGGTCAAATGCCATGTCCACCATCAACCAAGGCAAGTAGTAGTTTAATCCTCATGGGTCATCCATCTGATCTGTGGAGACTGCCACACTGTATGATTATAGTTCCCAAGTAGACTTTTGTTTTGGACCCCAAAATAATTCAGATTTAATATTATATAAGGTGGGAAGTTGCTGCAGGGTTTTAGCAGGTTTTGATGTATATTTAGAACAAAAGTGGTGAACCAGTCAGGAGAATGAACACACACTAGTAATTTAAACAGGGAAAACTAAATACTGCATACAAATTTTTAACTAGTTAAAGGTTATTACCACTAAGAACTCTAAAGGGAACCCTCAAGAATACAGGCATAAGATGTAGAAAGCAGTCATTATTTATGGGACTGAGAGAGAGCACGCAAGGAAAGAATGAAACTGGAAGAGGTTCCCCTCTCCGCCGCCAAGGGTATGACTCATTAGTGTGGTCCAGTAGAGGGCAGAGAAGTTTGCTGAGATGCTGCAGCCTGGGCTGGCGAGCAGGAAGCCACCTGGTGGAGTGTGGAAGGAACTCGTAGGGTTTGCATCGCTGGGTCTCCAGGACACCACCGGCAAGGGAACTGTGGAATGGCGAGAAATTACGCTCAACGCTCAGTAGGAACAGAAGTGCTGGAACCAGGAATAGAAACCCCTTCCTCTTGCAGTCTCCCTCCAGCACCCTCTACTGACAAGACCTGCAACTGTGCCCCCTCGCAAAAGAAATGTTTATTAGGTTCAGCTCCAGTACCTCCAAGCAATGCAGAGAAGGGTATATTTGGTGCTCAGAGACAATAAAGAAACTGGTACAGGTGGTGAAGAAAAGGTTGGCTTGAAGAAGGGAGAGTCTGGGGGCTGGTGTGGATGGGGTGGCGGGTAAGGTATGATGAGGTTGCTTAGAAGGATGCACTGACCTTGGTCCTGAAACGTGGCTGAGAGAGCGGGGATACAGGGAGGGAGGGATTAGAGTGGTATTGATGAGGTAGAATAGATAGGACTTCATTGCAGATAAGATGGAGACGCGGGAGAGGGAAGCATGAAGGATGGCCCCAGGTTTAGGGGACTTCCTAGCTGGGAGAAAGAATAAATTTGGGTTTGATGGGAAGATAATGAATTCTGTTTGGACATGTCAATTTATGGTACCTGTAGAATATCCTGACAAGATTCAGAATTTCCTGGAAAAAACACTATGGATTCACATGTGTAGTGGGGCTATGGATTTCCACAACTGCAACAAAATTCCCATGTGGAAAAAAAGAGGAATGAAAAATAAAGTTCCACCTTGAGAAGAATTTAAGTAAATTCTCTTTTATGAAAAAAAAAAAAGAAACTTTCTTCAAATTCATAAAAGTCATACAAATTTCAATTCAAGCTTGGAGCTATGTTACTTTTTCTTCAAAACTCCCTAAGGCTTTAATTTAGACTGTGGTTCAGCATCAGAGTCCAGTGTGTGTGTGAGTGTGTGTGTGTGTTTATTTCTGTATGTTTTTGTTGTTTTATACAGGAAGAAACTTTTTTACTATGTATATAATTCCCAAATGAGTGAAGTTTCTGTATTAAGCACTCTAAGAAATGTAATATTTTACTATGGTAATGATTTATTGCAGGTCAAAAGTTGGTTAGACAAACGTGTAAACTCAAAGGAAGGAGGTGGGGTTAATGGACTGAAAAGACAAAAAAATATATAATCCTCCCCTAGCATTTATTTCTTGTGCCAAACATCATGGCACTTAGTTGTATTCTGTATTTTGTGTCTAATTATTTTCTGTACATAACTCTTGCTTCCTCTTCTGTGCTAAGTTCCAAGACAGCAGGAAAGATTCTACGTGTTATTTATTCTTCACAGTTTAATAATAGGTTCTCAAGAAAGACTTCATTTGTATTGCTCAACTAATGTTTATTAGGCATCACTCTGACCTTACACAAGTAAAATGATCCTTGGAAATGATATGAAAAACACACAGTTTTTTTCCTTGAAGAGTTCATAATTTAAAGAGAGAAAAACACAGAAAAAGCCCATTTTCATAAAGTATGGTTAGGTGCTTAAAGCGATAATCCTTTTTCTAGGCAGACCCTTCAATTTTTTTATTTGATTTTTATTTTATATTGGGATATAGTTGATGTACAATGTTGTATTAATTTCAGGTGTACGGCAAAGTGGTTCAGTTATATGTATATCCATTCTTTTTTAGACTCTTTTCCCATATAGGTTATTACAGAGTACTGAGTAGAGTTCCCTTTGCTATATAGTAGGTCCTTGTTGATTATCTATTTTATATATAGTTCATAGTGTGTATATGTTAATCCCAACCTCCTAATTTATCCTCCCTTCCCTCACCTTTCCCCTCTGGTAACCATAAGTTTGTTTTCGAAGGCTGAGTCTGTTTCATAAATAAGTTCAGAACCTTCAATTTTCAGTGAGTCTTTGGACTAATGAGGCAGGAAGTACTATCTTTTCTTCACACTGAAGTTTGTGAGCTGACTGGGTTTATCAGACACTGTGTGGGCTGATCAGATCTCCAGTAGTATTTGTTTGCTAAAATCAAATGAATGTTCACATATTATATGGAATTATACTGGAGGGAACATCAGAACAGGCTAAAGCTTTATAAAATTGACAAGAACGTTGGGAAGATTAGCAAGTTAATATTTCACAAAATGCTTTGAAGATAGAAAGTACCAACATAACTGCTAATTATTATTATTAGCCCCACAACCTTTTTCTTTTTCCCTTTAATTTTAGATCTATCATAAAACCTCTTAACTTCAAGGGAAATTATTTTTTTAGACGAGCATTTTTTTAATGAAGTCAAATGTTAATATACACATTTATGGAAATACCATTTCTTCCATTATTATTTTTTATCCTCCCTAGAAGGCAGAGATTGTGTCATTTATCTATTTTGTAAGGTGCCTAGCAAGGCAATACTCATTTTGTCACTCTAGAAGTGTGTTGGCAATGTCTGGCTTACCTTTAAGAGAAGCAAAATGCGTGTTTAGAATCCTAGCTGTGACTGCAAACTACTGAGATTAAAAAAAAGAATCAGAACTTAAGTAACTAAAGAGATTTGCATTTTAAAGTGGTCACCAAGGGAGATTGTAGGGTCTATTCTACCAGAGATGCTGATATTACTCTAAATATTTTGGTTCTCCTCATTTGAAATTGCTTTCAGAAGCACTTTTACAAACCATATTAAGAGCTAGTGTGATTACTTCATGTCACATCTTATGTATGAAAAGAGCATGAGAGATCAAAAGCGGGAAATGTACCCAAAGGGACCTCTCTGTATTAGTGTGTGTAAGGCTCGGAGAGTTAATGAGTTAGAAATTCATTGTAATAATATAAAGCAAACCATCCTAATGCTTTACCCACCCATATGGGCTTGAGAAAATTTCAAACACAAACATTGAAAGGCTTTAGAGCATTTTCAAATTTAAATGTTCTGTTAAACTTGGTTGCTTGGGATAAAAATCAAAACTGTGCTTAAAAGACATTCACTAAAGAAGAAGAAAAGCAAACATAATAACAACACCACACACACACACCCTACCCACTCTTTTTCCAGTAGCTTGATTAGATATTCTGAAAAACCAACTCAGTTCCCACCAGGTTTCTTCCTTTTTTCCATCACAGGCAATGATAGCCAGAAATTTTTGGTTACTTTCCTCCTTTTTCTCATCAATCTGATTTGCTGCCAGGAAAGAAGAGGAAAGATAAATAGATAATGCGCAGCTGGAATACGGAGTTGGCTGAATCATTGCGGGCTTTTATTCCTTTCCCTATCTGCCACGTCTGTTTAAGGCTGCATTGGTTTGCTAAGGCTTCTGTAATAAAGTACCTCCAACTGGGTGGCTTAAACAACAGAAATTTATTGTCTCATGGTTCTGGAGGCTAGAAGTCCAGATCAAAGTGTCAAGAGGGCTGATTCATGGTAAGTGCTGTGCAGAAGGATCTGTTCCATGCTTTTCTCCTAGCTTCTGTGGGTTTGCTGGCAATTTCTGTGTTCCTTGTCTTGTCGACACATTACCCTGACCTCTATCATGATATTCACCAGGCGTTCTTCTTGTGTTCATGCCTGTCTTCACATTTCCCCTTTTATAAGTATACCAGTCAAGTCGGATTGGGGTACACTCTAATGACCTCATTTTAACTTAATTACCTCTGTAAAGAACCTATCCTTAAATAAGATCACATTCCGAGCTACCAGAGGGTTAGGACTTCAACATATAAATTTGAGGGGGGACGTAATTCAACCCATAACAAGCCTAGAGCAGGAGTGTACAGAGAAATGAGAATGTAGGGAAACAGCAGGCATCACACCTTGATCTTTTGTACTATGGCAGGTATGAACAGGAAGTCATTCCTCGCATTTTCATAGATTGCCATGCTTATAAGGATCTAGGCTAAGAAATCTTTATCATGTCCATCTCAGGTAGATTTCCATAACACTTTACCTGTACCTAACTTATGACCCTCACAATTTTCTACCTTGTATTACAGTTCCTTACGTACCCAAATTATCTCTCCTATAAAACTATAAACTCCTTGAAAGTAGTATCTAATTCATATTTATTTTTATTCCTTGATCTAGCAGAGTGCCTTGTACATAACAGATACTCAATAAATTGTCACTGAATCTATAAATCCATGCAAGCTTTATAGTTACAGAGTTCCAAGAGTATACAAACTCATTGTCAAGCACTATATCAGTCAGGATAGGTTAGGTTGTGCTGCAGGATCAACCAACTCCTAACTCTCAGTGACTCAATACAACAAAGTTTATTTCTTGCTCAGGCAAAATCTTCTGCAGGTCCAGAGAATTCTCCAAGGTGGTCATGTTCAATTGTGGGAGCAAGGCACCCCAGGAAACTCAGCATGAAACTTCAGTGTTTCCTGTAGCAGGAGAAGAGATCATGGAGAAACCAGCACTGGATCTTAAATGTTTCAGCTGAAAAGTGACACATGTCACTCTGCTCCCAGTCTGTTGGCCAGAACTAGTGTCATGACCATCATGACCCAAATGCAAGGGGGCTAAGAAATGTTATCTTCCACATGTCAGGAAGGGGAGAAGGACTAGAAATGCTGCTGAACACTAGTAATTTCTATCTTAGGCACTTTTTCCCCTCAAAGGTATATTTTATATTAGCACTGTGTTTCATATGGCATTTATTGAGCCCTTACTATGTGCCAGGGAATGTTCTAAATGCTGGTGCTCCAACATACAAAAGACAGACTAGAGATTACATTCCAGTGTGGCTCAAGGATGACAAAGAGGTGACCAAATAAATAAGTGAGATATCTGCATACCGTAATAAATGCTATAAAGAAAATAGAACAGGATAATATGGTGGAGAATAACTTCCCTGTGATCTCAGCACCAGTATGTCCTAAGGTTCTTCATCTTCTATTGAAAAGTTAGTGCTTATTTTTGCTTTCTCATATAATTCAAAATGTAATATAATCATTCTTATACTGTATTATCCTAACTGAAACCCAATTGAAGAGAACCTTTAAATTGCTGGAATTTGAAACCCTCCAACACATTTTTAGGTATTAAAGTCAAGTAATGAGAAAATTAAGTCACACAGAATAGTTATAAAAAGAAAAAATAATTTAAAAAAAGAAGCACACACAAGCTGTTTTAGTTGTCTATTGCTATATAATAAACCGCCTCAGAACTTAGTGGTTTAAAACAGCAGCAATAATGTACTCACTCATGATTCTGCAATTTGGCCCAGACTTGGTGGGGAAAGCTCATCTGTGCTCCATGTCTGCTGGGCTGGAATGTCCAAGATGTCTTCATTCTGCATTAATGACTTAGGTGGATGACTGTAATTGCAGCGGCTATCTAGGTATCTTTGTATCTCTCTGTGACCTTTCCTCTCTCTCTTTCTAGCTTGGGCTTCCTCACAGTATGGCAGCTGGGTTTCAAGATGGAGCATTCCAAAAGGATAAGCCCAATACATAGTTGCTTATTAAGCCTTTTCTGGCATTGCACTTGCTAATGTTCAATTTAAACCAAAGCTTTTTCCGTGGTCAAGTGCAGAGTCAATCAAGGAGGCAACTTTACATTCTACCCTTTCTGAGTCTCCCATAGTCTCATTCCATTAGAGCATCAGACTCAGGCTTGAAGTCTAGAATCTCATTGTCTAAATCAGGTCCAGGGAGGATAAGGCTTCTTAGGTGTGGTGGCTTTCAAGCTGAATACCTCTAAGGTAAATAGATAAGTTATCTTTACCCCTTCTGCCCACCACCCACAACCTAAAATCATGGAGCAAGGACATAAAACAAAAGCACCTATTCAAAGAGGGGAAATGAGAGAAATATGAGTCACTAGTCCTTAGCAAGTCTGAAGTCTAGTTGGGTACATATGCCAGTTTCATGATTAGGGCCTAGTTCTGATAGCTGGTGGTGGTTCTCCATGGCTGCAACTGAGTCACTTTTTCAGTTTTCTTCCTCCACAAAGAAGGTTGAGAGGATAAGGTCTTCTTTTAATTTTGAAATTCAAGTTTCATTTTGAAATACTTCTGTCTCTTTTAGTCCAATCTGGCAATGTTGATATTGTATAATTCTCTTAAAAACTTTGTGGATTTCTTATAAATCTTATCATGGGTTCACTTCATTAGGCATTAGTTTTGTCATATCCATAAAGACTGAGCCCTTTCTAATTTTGCCTGCAAGTCCGGGTGCTGTAGGACTGTGCCCTTAATATACTTAGAAGACCTGTTTTTTTTTTCCTCCTAGATGAGAGATTCTATGAGTCTTGAGGATTATTAGAAGCCCATTTGTCTAGCCAGGAGTATACGAGGCAGTGCCCTAAATCTTTCTGAGTTGTCATAAACAACATCTTTGATTCAATCTTTGCTTTGAGGTCTCATTTTACTGGTAGTGCCGTGGATTTGGTATTTTTCTGAGGTAATTTCTGACTCTGAAAATATTTCACCAACTTACACTGGGGATAAGAATTTGTTTTATATTTAAATCCCCAATTCCTTTACATTTGCTTTAAATTCTGCCTGAAAATAAAGTTACTATTTTAGCTCATCTTACTCCTTCCATAACTTACCTTAAGCAATTAAAAGACATCAAGTGCTACTTTCAGCGTTCTGTATCATCCTTAGCTGGATCTACAAATTAGGTATCCTTTCTGTTTTCCATGTTACTGTAGATGACAGCTTTGCTAATTAATCTGCACATACATAACTTGGGTTTTCTTTTCTCCAGCTTCAAAAAGCAATTCGTACTGTTTTTCTAACGATTACTAAGAGTCTTCTTGAGGTTTGTCAGGTCTCTGCTCACTTCACTAGTTTAGGTTTTTGTTGTAGCATTACTTCAACTCTGGGTACCAATTTCAAATTTTCAAGTTATCTTAAGGGGCTGTTTTACTAATTGTTCTGCCAGTACATAACTCAGGACCCTTTTTCTCCAGCTTCCAATAGCTATTGCTTTACTGCCCTTCCATTCTCTACTAACACAGAAGTACAAACAAAAATCTCTTCCAGGTTATTTCCTTAGGAAAATAAGTACACATTTAATTTGATCTCCTATATTTTCTGAATCAAAAGTTATAGCCTGAATAGCCATAATTGCCATTATGAAAATTTCTCACTGCCAAAGATTCAGTTTTCTTAAACTTAGAAAAAATTGCATTCAATAGTTCTCTTTTCTTTCCTACTTTTTCTCTTTCTTCTTTCTCTCTCTTTTCCCTCCCTCCTCCTTTCCTTCCTTCTTTCCTCACTCATGCATTAATTCATAAAATATTTACTGAGTACTTCTTATGAGCCAGGCACGTAGTATTTGTCATTAATGTACAGAAACAAATAAAACGATTTGTTTGCTTGCCTGAAGCTTATATTCTGGGGAGGAACTAATTCTTAGTCACCCTAAAAATCATGTGAACCAGAGAACCTATTTTGGTTATTTGATAACCCAAGTGAAAATTTCAAAGTGCGAAAAGTTCATCTTTGATTCACTTCTCTTCACCTGTTGGTGAACCCTTTCCCACCTTTGGAATTCCTCTCCCTGGAGCCCACCATTCTAACATTTTTCCTAGGAAGACTTTGTTGTCTGCTAGTTTTCCCCCAGAAAAGGCTTCAGGATCTGCCCATATTTTTCCTGTCTTTCTTTACACTAATACATATATCTCTACCTTCTTTGATTCCACCAAGGCCTTGCTTTTGACTCAGGTTCCCCAAACTCATTTTCAGTAATATGATATTGAGTAATCATTGCTTTCTTGGATAAAATAATAACAGAAAAGAGTATCCTAAAAATGTAATGCCTCAACCTAAAGAGTATCTAAAATTATGCCTGGGCCTGTGATGGAGATATGTAGGGGTAAGTTGGCCTTTCAGGCTTCCTTAGATTGCTATGGCAATTCCACATGGCTTCTGTACCTCCTAAGATTCTCCATGTGAGCCAGGCCATGTGCTGGAGAAGGCGCGCTTTCAACTGTGGGTAAAAACAATGGCTGTGCAATTAAATTTATACATTTTTTTTTTCACACTACAGAGGTTTGCAATGTAGGTCTTGCTTCTACATTGGAAAACACCTTATGGACCCTCAAGTTGCTGATGGGACCTGACCAGCCCAGGGGTAAAATTTCTGCCTCATGGCCACCAGAACTCTGATTACGAGTGCAAGTGACTTTGTGACCAGCATTTGCTCTTCATATTTACTTGAAACAAATCTATGTTAATTTATCTCTTTTGAATACTTAACACCTGAGAAAGAAGATTTCCAGCCCCACCCTCTTTTTTACCTCATGCAATTTTCTTTTATGATTGTTTATGCCATCGTCTGCATCAGCTGGCCTGGACATCCAAGGGGAAGGTAAGACAGTGAACGTGACCCACTCATAGCGTTTGTAGCTCCCCACCACATTGGGGTTTTACCTGTGGGGATTAAATAGAGGTATCTGAACCCCAAAGAGGCAGTTCAGCCCAGGGAGATAGTCCAGCACCTGGCTCCCAGTGAGCAGATGGAGGATAGAAGCTGTGGAGTCCTGCTTTGCCCCTTGACACCTGTGGGAGCTGTTAGGTTTGGAAATGGCTACATTTCTATAAACGTGGAATGTTCTCAAGTGAAGAGAATACTGGGAAAGACTCAATCTCTTCAAATGATAGTTTCTTAATGTATAAAATGTGAATAAGAACATCTGCCCTGCTTTCTCAAATATGAGTTGTATTTATAGCTCTGGTCATCCTGGGAAAAGAGGTGTTCATCAATTTCTGACAGAGTTTCTGCAAACCAAAACAAAAATATATTCCTGCCGAGACAGACAGGTCTAACTGACTTTCTGACTCAGCTTGAATTGCTGTTGGTGGTCACATAAACTTGCTTTTCTGTGCTTCTTGGAGAGCAAGTTGAGATGGAGAGACAGAGAGGGACATTCCTTTGTACTTTTGTTACTATCTGAAAGAATTTCATTTCTCTCGCTCTGTAGGAATAAAAATAGAATCTAAAAATGTTCCCTTTCTCTGGGGATAGTTAGGTGTGAAACAGCTTAAAGCCATCATCTAAACAGTTATGACAAAGCTACATTTTTTTTTTAGGGAGGGAAGGTATAATCCTATTATCTTTGTGTGGTTATCAGCACCACTTGAAATTCCAATTAGTGCAGCTAATCACCATGGGCTCCTCTGGTACTTAGCTGGCAAACAGCTAAGTCTAATTAATACTTTGGAGTGGTGGGTAAATGGCATTTATTTTATTCCTTCAGACACATTTTCTAAGTAAAATTCTGATTTGGGGCTTGTTTCACTGCCAACGGGCAATTTATAAAAAGGAACAAAGAAATAATTCTGTATGAAACTAACAAAATAAGGTCCTTAAGTGATCTTGTCAAATCTGAGAGGAACTAGAGGTCCCAGAGATAAAGAAAGGTAGGTTACTTGATGGCCAGTCAAAGGTATATTTCTCAACTATTTATTATTTTTTTAAAATGTATAAAACAGGAGAGGCATTATTCATTTAAACTCAGATTTGTATAAAGAGTCATTACCATTTGACTCATTACAATGATTCTTTGCTTAGAAACAGGATAAAATATTAATAACCCAGGACTCTGGGCTTTTTTATTCAAATGGCTTAGAGTCAGGGTTGCAGGCAAGTCCAGTATAATTACCTGGGTAATCTCCAAGCAAAATAATATCAATGCTTTCTCTGTGATCAGTAGGCATTTTAAATGGGAACTAGGGCTTGGCAACTGTGTTCCTTTATGCAGAAGTTCTCTATTAGTTCCTGCTCCCCAAATTCAGAGTCCCACAGTCTCCTGTCCTAGAAAGGTCCTGCAGTTGACTTGGATGTGAGTCAGCTTCTCATGGGGAAGCCAGGCTTGACCACATGCCCAATGTTGACCAACATGGTCTACAGATGCCTTGGAGGAAGAGGCAGATATGCTTACAACTTAGTCAAACCCACCGTGACTACTGAAAAATCTATTCTGCTGGTTATCATCCTCTCAATGTCTGAAGAAAATCACTACAATATTAATATTAACCCAAAGAGTAAGGGTCTGGTTTCCTTTCAAGGCTGTCTCTCTCTGTGGTCCTGGTGGATTCCTATACATGTGTCTCAGAGTAACTTGTTTATAATTAAACAATTGCTTTGTTCTCTCTCTCTCTCTCTCTCTTTTTTTTTTTTTTTTTTTTTTTTTGCGTTATGCGGACCTCTCACTGCTGTGGCTTCTCCCGTTGCGGAGTACAGGCTCCGGACGCGCAAGCTCAGCGGCCATGGCTCACGGGCCCAGCCGCTCCGCAGCATGTGGGATCTTCCCGGACTGGGGCACGAACCCGTGTCCCCTGCATCGGCAGGCGGACTCTCAAACACTGCGCCACCAGGGAAGCCCCCCTCTCTCTCTCTTTTTTTTTTTTTAAAGTGCATATTTGCAGACTTCCAGACTTTCTAAACCAGAAAATGCTGTTGAGAAGAATAATGAGTCCTAAAGTTTTGTAAATTCCTCTGGTTTTGAGTTCAAGTCTTTGACTGGGCCCTGGAGTGGGAAAAGGGGACACTTATTTTTAGGACAAGAATTCTGTGTTTAATTTTGGGGAATATGAAAGCACTGAATGTTTACTTCGGAAGGGATTTGAAACCTTTTGTAGGCTTTTTGAGTTTTTCAGATAAAGGCAATCCACACCACCGTTCTTAGGCAAAGTAGTTCTGCAAGTAGCTCTTCCAGGAACCAAGAGCTGTTCCCCAATGGATAAGCATTATTCTGTATAATTATGGATATTTTCCCTTCCAAAAATATTTTTTTTTTCTAGAAGCTGCTGTTTCAAAGGCTTTCAATTCTGTGTGTCATTATCAAATAATCTTTTTTGTACTCGGGTGTTTATTATTGGATTGCAACAACGATAAAGCTCTAGGGGTTTTTGTCTCCTTTGGTATGCTAATTAGCCAGTTTCCTTTTGATCTTTTTCTCACTGAATAGAGTGAAAAGCTATCTCGATAGGGAATCTTAGTGCTGTACATTCATCCCGTCATCTCCATAATCTGAGGATCAGAGGAAGATAACAATTTCACTGCTGAATGAGAGCTTCCAGAAGCTTTAGTTAGAACCCAGTGCTGCCAAATAATCCCACTGGCACTCAGAGGTGGGCACAGAGGAAGGAGACGCAGAGGGAAAAGAAGCACAGATACTTCTTTTAGCAGAGTGAGCTCAATCGCTTTTATTTCTTCCCCAAGCATTCAGTCCAGGCAGATCCATGTCATTTCACCTAATTTTTAACTTTTAGATGTCTTTCTCCTATTGATATGTTTTTAGTGACAACGAATGAATATTTAGTTTGAGGAAAATGGCCTGAATACTGGGAAAACAAGCAGCTGACAAAATCTGTTAGACTCTAAAGCTGTCTCTCAAAAGACACAATAAATTCACATATGCAAGAGGAACATGTGGGAAATTGTGTGGCTCTTATGGGTTGAATGCACATGCTTGTATGCTTGGGAATGGATAGGAAAAAGAAGCTATTAGATTTTTAGTTTGATCACTGATTGGTCTGCTATAGTTGTGAATATTCACCTTTTTATTAAGATCTTAAGATGTAAGATAAAGTCTGGGAAGTCAAATGGAAAATTTCACCATCAATATCTAATATCTCTTGAGAATGCACTGAGAGGGCAGCACTGCATTACGAAGACCCAGCAAGATGATACGTAAATATTCTAGTCTCAGGAATTACACCCGGCCCATATGAGCATGCGTGCATGTGCGCGCGCGCGCACACACACACACACACGCACGCACGCACGCACACACACACATTAGGTTGAGTCATATGAAATCACTGTTTTTGCAAGTAAAAAAAGCAACTTCATATGGTTCAACCTAACACAGTTTTCTGTTTGGGAGCTATGATTACAGGTAATCAAGCTTTATTTAAAAAAAAAAAAAAAAGAGTTCATACATTGAAAAGAGTATTGACTCCTTTAAAATCATCCCCATAGGGCTCTTGGGGCGCTGGGGGTGCAGGAGGCGACGTGGCGCTGGTCCGTGGGGCTTCGGGGCAGGAGTCAGAGCCTTACGGCCATGTCAGCAGATGCTCACTGGTTGACAGCAGAGGAGAGGAACCAAGTTATACTTGACCTTAAAGCAGAAGGATGGTCGGAATTAAGTGAGAGGGATGCCATCTACAAAGAGTTCTCTTTCAAACATTTTAATCAGGCATTTGGCTTTATGTCCTGAGTTGCCCTACAAGCAGAGAAGATGAATCATCACCCGGAGTAGCTCAATGTGTACAACAAGGTCCAGATAACTCTCTCATCGCATGACGGCAGAGGACTGACCAAAAGAGATGTGAAACTGGCCAAGTTTATTGAAAAAGCAGCTGCTTCTGGATGATTTTTTTCCAAAACGCATGTAAAATCTTATGTACACATCTAGCTCCAATGTATTTTGAAGGCAATTTATCAATACATGAACAAATTAAGTTGTAAATTTAGTTCACCTTTTGAACCATCACATTTTGTAAAATCAGTGCTTAAATAAAAATGATTTAAACTTGAAAAAAAAATCATCCCCATAAAGTTCTGTTTCCGAAAATGCTGCATGGCTTAGGGCAATTCTAGAATAGTCCTAAATCTCAGGGTTTTCATTTCCTCAGTGATTGGAAAACCATCTTTACCTTTTGAAGATGAGCTTGAAGTTTGGAAATTTAAAAAAAGTCATTCAAAATCACCTCTTGGAGTAAAATAATTTATACTGAATAAAAGTAATTTGAGTTTTCTTTCAAATAAGCAAAATTTAAGTATAAATAATGCAAAAAATTACTTGGGTGTCATATCAACCACCATAGCCATATCATTTTTGATTTAGAGATCAACTGGTCCAGAAGTCCTTAAATTTTATTGAACCTAAAAATCCTTGGGGATTATTAATAATGCAATTTTGGACACTTTGCTAGAGAGAGTCTGATTTATTAGATTTAAGAAGAGACTTTGAAATCTACATTTTACATACGTTTTTCAGATGATTCTGAGGCAGGAGGCTGTCCATCATACTCGGAATTGCCACTCTGGTCTGTAGAGATAGATACTGAAGTTCAGTGACTTGCTGACACTTACCCTACTATACAGAAACTGGCCCGGAAGCAGAACTCCAGTCTCCTGGACTCCCAGGAGAGCCTTAGAAAGGGACTTCTTGGTCTGAATTGCAGTCCGGTACTTAATAAGCTGAGTGGCAGTCAACCACTTTTAAAAACCTGTGTTTTAGGCCCATGTTTTCTCTTTTGTAAAATGGGGGTAATACTGTTACCAAGCTCATGGTGTTGTCTATGCAAATTGCTTGTTGTGGTGCCTAGCAGTAGTAATGGCTCAATGAACACTAGCCATTCTATTTTTATCCAAAAATTTCCATTATGGTTCTTTTATAGTTATTTCCTTTTCTGTACTTGTCCATTTTCATGGCTCCCCGTGCCCTTGGCCCTCCTTTTACAGGCATTTCTACATGGCATTTCTTCCCCATGACTCTGGTCACTTCTTGGTCCCTGGTACTGCCATCAGACTAGAGAATCATGTTGAAAGGTAGCAATCAGCTATAATAACTCTCTGCAATCCTCCCTGAGAGGAACAGCTGGGTCTTTTCACATTTTGCCTTTATGCCCAATTAACCCCTAACTACAGCCCTACTGGCTTGATTTTGTTGAAAAAAAAAAAAGTGTTCAACTGTGAAACCAAAGAGTGCAGAGATTGAAGATATCAGCACAGAAGTCCCCTCTTGTGCCAGGTGAGTGGAGAACAAGGATCAGGCAGTGGGGAAGGGCAGCCAGACAGCTGGTGGCATCTGCACTTGCCCAGGGCTCTTCAGACCTGGCTCAGAAGCCAGGGCACTAACGATGGAGCCAGAGGGAGAAAGACAGCATGAGGCATCCATGCAAGGCACCAGTGAAGCGCCTGTATCTCTTCCCCATCTGTTCCTGTCACCCCTACACCCTCCCATTTGCTCACAACTAAATAGGCAATGGGTGACCAAATGCTGCCTGAGCTACCTGATGCTGCTAATTACTATGTCTGTTTAGAGCCAATTATCTCCACAAAAGCAAAACATCTTCATGTAGCATTCCAAATGGGTACTGTTTCGTCTGGGGCAGAGACAAATTGAACACTGGGGCTTAGTTCAGGCTAAAGGGGCTCTTCCTTGGCACAGTTTTCAAAGACACATTTGTTGTCTTTTCTCTTTCTTTTAATTTTATTGTAGCTTTGCAGATGCTATAATTCCTAAAAATGCAGGAAGCATGATTGGGTGGGATAACTCTGTGTAGATAGATTTGTATGTATCTTTTCATCGTGTAAAAAAAATATATAAGTAATACACAATAGATGCAGAATGCATATAGTCGGTTTTACAAACCAATCAGATCTTATTCCTAGTTTGAACCCTGTAAGTATTTCTCCACTCTCTCTCAATTGCAATACGGTTAAAAGGTATAATATAAATGTACTATGTGGGACCTCCATGTAACACAATTATGCATATATTTATTCAAACTTTTGCTGGGAATCTACTCTAGGACTTTATTTATTTAGTACAAATGGTTGGATAAAAACCGTTAGGCTAACTCTCTTTAGCCTTTAGTATTGTGAAATGATGCTTACATAAGACAAATGAGGTGTAAATCTGCAATAATGATCTGATTTTCTGGTCAAAACATTTCACCTAAGGGAAAGGTGTGCTATAAATAATACGTATTCACTGCTGCTCTGATTAGTGTCTTTGGACAATTACTCAGCTCTTACCCCTTTGTTGAAAGGTACAGGCTGAATCATTGCTCTCCAGTGTCACTACGGGAAGGAATGAAGATAATTTATATGAAAAGCATATGCATGGCTTCAGTCTCTTCTCTAAATGGAGGAAGTTGCCACAAGGAAGCCGAGTACCTGGAGAGAGAGGGTGCTGACAAGTGCATTTCTGACCTGTGGAAACACCTGGGAAAGGGTGGGTTTTCTTGGGCATGCTTCCATTTTCTCCTTTGCTTCTCTAGAGGAGAGGAGCCTAATATGTCATGGTGAATGCCCACAAATTAGCTGATGTCAATGTTACCTAGAGAGTTTTGCAGCATCCATCGGGTCACTCATTCCTTCACTACGGTGATGGCTGTGGGTCCCAGTGGTGAGAAGGGCACACAAGGACCTGTTCCTGTGGGGTTTCCAGTCTAGCTAAGGGGAACCTTGTAGGAAGAACAGAAGGGGTTTACTCACTTGCTGGAGTTAGAGAAGCAACACCAAGATACTTTAAGGCCTAAGAATGCAGCTTTTCTTAGCCCTAATTTTGTGATTACAGCTCACTTCCCTGAGATTTAAAAATACCAAGTTTATTTCTGATAGTGTCAAGACCTGCCGCTATCCTTAATATTTAGCAGAAATGTGTGTGGGAATATGTGCTAATAATAAACAAGACTCCAATTTCTGAGACTTGGTTGCTACTGATGGCTACTATAAAATACAAATGGCAACTGGGCTGAAACCTACTAGGTACCCCCTTCTCATCACATGAGAGTCAGATAATAGCTGTTCTAGAAATAACCTGTTTACTGAGCCGCTTTCACTGGATAATTGGATGTGTGTGTGTGTGTGTGTGTGTGTGTGTGAGAGAGAGAGAGAGAGAATATATATGTGGGTGAACATGTATGTGAAAGTGTTTGCACACCTGGGTGTGAATGTCCATGTGTGTGAGTGCATGTGAGTACGTATGTTTGTATGTGTGAATGTGTGTATTTATTATATACATCTCTTCATGCCCTGCAGAGAATTAAGAGACTCTTCTGGAGAAAGTTATTCAAATCATACAGCAGTTGAGTAATTCTGGCAAGTCAGTGCACCCCTAAATATATTTTTGCAAAGGGGCTGTGGAAAAGAAACAGCCCTTTTCAATAAGCTTTAGGTTCCTACCATAACTATGAGGCAACCTTTGGACAATGTCCATGGTAATCTGTGCAGTGGTCCATGCAGCATTCATTTTAAATGTAAGGGTACTTTTAAGTGTAGATTTAAGTGTCTTCTCATAAATGGGACTGAGAAATTTCTGAGTGGGAGGAGATTCCTTGGATCCTCACCCATGTGCTCTATAAACGTGATGTTGGTGTATAACATTTCTGCCCAGGATATAATTATATAGCACATGGGGATATTCCAGGGTATATATTTTCATTTTTTTTCCTGATGAAAAATATGTGCCCATTGCTAAAATTCCTTTGGAAAATGAACCCCACATAAAAGATAATTATTTTTCATTTCCTTTTCCTGTAAAAATTCTTCTCTGTTTTCTATGCTACGTCCTCTTAGGGGTTGTCACATCCAAGGCTGATTTCATAACTGCTATGTTCTGGCAGGTTTCCCTAATTTCAGACTGGGTCTTCGTGACATACAGTGAGTGGAGCTTTATTAGTTGTCTGTCTAAGTATCTGGGAGTTTGATTTTTTTTTTAAATATTAGTCACTTAGATTTATTCAGCATACATTTATTAAGCACATTTTTGCATCATCTGTAATGACAAGCCCTGGGGAGAAAATGATGAATAATAACCCAGGGCCCTCAAGGTGCTCTCAGAGTTGAGGGGAGACTTCCTCTAAAAAGGGGACTGATTAAGTGAGACAGGAGAACAAAGGAGAGAGAAAGGAGTTCCTTTTGTGTTGTTGGGGAGGCTTTACAGAAGAGATGATGTATGAGCTGAAGCTTGAATAATGGGTATGACTTTGTCATGTGACAGAGTAGAGTTGGGGGGAGTGGGGAATCATTCGAGGCAAAGGTCTGAGTTTATAAAAATAAACCCAATTGTTGAATTCCTATCCTCAGAGTAAGCAGCCACGCCTCGACACCTATTTATCATTTTTCTCCTTTCTCACTCAGTAGTCCAGTCTTGCCATTTCCCCTCTTGTCCTGTACCTGATTTTCTTTCAGAATCTTCTGAATCAAGCGCTTCACTCAGTATAAAAAATATGATACCCAGTCTAACAAAGAGGAACTCTATTCTGTGCTGTTTATTAGGCTGCCTTCCTTGTCTAGGACAAACTGATTTCTTGGTTCGGAATTGTTGTTAGAGGGAAAAATAACACTTCATTCTCCTGAGCTACTACAGCCTCTATACAATCACCCTGGAAAAGGAACAAACCCTACATTCCCATAGAATAGACAAATAGTTTGGGCAAACCACAGTTCTAGCCAGAGCTTATGTGAGGCTATGTATTACCTCAAGAGACTCACATGAAGTCAAGGCTAGTTTGAAATTGTTCTCCATCTGCTTTTTAATTTTATTTCATGTTTTTGAATTGCGAGGCACTGGGACTTAAGTGCCCTTTAGATAGTTGAAGACGGACAGACTGATAAAGCAAAACCAAACCAACAAACAAAAAGCACAAACCAAAAAGCAAAAAAGCACCTTGTCAGATATTGCAACAAACTCAGACCTTTTGTGTATAGGAATGGATGCCAAAAGTGCTCTGTTTGTAAACAGAAAGTGAAGATTTATTGGAGTAAGGTAATGAAGGCGTCAGCTAGGGTCTAGGGCAAATATTCTTCTGAAAACATCAAAGACATTCTGCTCCATTTCATACTAGGTGGGACTGTAAATCTACCAAGGTCAGAAAATGGCTTCCCTTTGGGCTCATGTGAAATGTTTGAAGATGTCAGTTTGCACTAATCTTGTTACAATGTTTCAAAGCAAACAAGGCTAAATTGTGATTTAATTCATGGAAGTGTGTTCTTGATTTCTCTCTTGATTTATGTAGAGCAAAGCATTTGGTTTATGACTCCTGAAATTATCTATTTTTTGTACTAACACCTGTTTGCTCCTTTGCTTTGCATAAATGATAGTCTCCTTTTGTCTAGGGAGTGATTTTTATATGGTATGAGAAGAGAATTCTCTCTATGCTTTTACCTCTGGGATCTTACATCTTTTTTCCTCTCAGTTTTCTCTAATTCCACACCATTCAGTGTCATACAGCCATGACAAATGTGATGTGGAGACCCTGGGCTGATTTATATTATTTACTGTGATGCTTCTGGTCAACCACAGCAGAAATGAGAGCCATCAGACCTGACCTGGGAAGAGGCAGTTGGAGCCTCTGGTTTCCATTATCTTCCACACTTTTGATTTCTGCTTCCTTAGTGTTGGAAAATTCTGTGGTTGGGTTGATAGTTTTGGTTGGTTCCACAAATATTCGTCATACGCATGTGCAAGTCTTTGTATTGGGGGTGTATGTCAGGGAAGTGCAGTTGGAAGGGTTGGGAGAACAGCATTGTGGGCAAAGATAAACAAAAATTAGTCCTTTTCTACAAAGACCCTAAGTTTTGAAGGCAGGAGGTTGACCTGTGAACAAGAAGGAATGAAATGAGTTTTATGGTAGAAGCATAAGCACAGTGTTCTGGCAACCGGGAGAAGGGAAAGCTTTAGAAAAGCCGATTTTTCTTGTGCTGTAAAAGTCCTTATAAACTGGAACTCATTACTTCTAGCTTGATATATTCTCTGGAGCTGTGATATGAATAGACCCAACTCCATTTCACATGTATATTTCAAAATTGCCTCTGGTTTTGGATTTTTGTGGTGATGCGTTTTATAGACTGAACTGGTTCCGAAGGCGGGTAGTCCATAGTTAAGTAGTTATAAAAATGAAAATATTTAGATTTAGAAACTCAACTTTTTCAAATCTTCTTTTTCTGGATAGCTTTATCTTGCATGTGGTCTTGAACATCAGTGCCTTTGATTGTAGCTCAGGAAGTTTCGGTCATCAATTCACTTCCCTTGTTATTATTACACATTGTGTTTTCTTACTCATGAATAGCGTCAGGGAATCTATGCACTCACTGTAAGCATATGCAAAAATCTCTCTGTGTACATTTTTCTTGGAAGAGAGTCCATTCTTTTCATCAGATTCTCAAAAAGATCCATGAACCAGACAATGTAAAAGTACTATGTTTTCACTTCATGATTTTCTCCAGTCTCAATATTTCAATACCAGCTAAATGTTGATGACTCTAAAACCTGTATTTTTAGCCTATATTTCCTCTGAGTTTTATTCTTATATATTCTAATGTTTACCACCTATCTTTGCTTCTTTGGGCCAACACCCCCAGCCCACCAATTTCAAGATTAAATTCATGACCATTCGTCCTAAATCACACTTACATAGTTTCCATTTTCTTTGATGTTACCAACATTCACTCGGTCATCCAGGAGAGAAAACTGAGAATTACTGAGCTAATTTTTACTTGCCTTTTAAGGCAACTCAAATAGCACTTGCTTCCAGAAGCCCCTCTTGAATACTGCTTGCTCTCTTCTGGGCTCCCACAGCACCCTGTGCATATCACCATCATTGCTCAGCCATATATTAATGATCTGTTATTTTTCTGGTTCCCTTATTAGTTGGTAAGCTCCTCGAGGGAAGCGACTGTTTCTTATTTGGTTTTGAAATTCAACACTGAGCCCAGAATCATACACTCAGTAAATGCTTAGGAATCAATTAAGAGGAGAAATTAGGGGTCTTCAAAGAACTTATATTACACTTGGCTTCCGAAAATTCAGATACAGTGATAGTGGCTTGAAATATTCTTATTTCATGGCTCATGAAGTATAGAAGGAAGAAAGCTCTGTCCGTTGTGGTCTGCTAACATGAAACTATTTTTAAAGTCAGATCTTAATGCTGATTCTATGTCATTCAGCAGGAAGGAGATGGCAACTGGGTAGTAATAGCCTATATTCTCTGTGTTCTTTCTAAACTTGGAAATCTTAGTCTCCAGAGGGAATAAAATTCTATTAAGTTAAACATTTAGGTTTTAAAAGTTTTAGAACGAAGTAATTAATAATTCATAGCATCTTGTGGCAAATTGTGTTAGACACAAGTGCAAAATTCCTGAGGCTTCATGAGTTCTGGTGGAAGCATACACGGCAAGTACAACAATACTTTGGCCATTGTGTTTAAGATAGAAACACTCTTAAAATAAGCACTAATGGAAAAGGAGTTTGAAAATGTCCCTTGGTCCTGCACCTATCAGACATCTTTTAAAACCATTGTAGTTAGGTTTTCTGTAGTTTTCAAATGAATCAGAATTATTTCCCTTTCTCTCCTCATGGTTTAAGGGTAAGGGAATGGCTCCCTCTACTCTACACCATGTAAGAGGGACTTAAGAGAAATTGTGGTGTTTGTCAGAAGGAGAGCCTAACATATCATCTTGGTTTTGACTGTTGGCTGAGCTGTGGAAATGTATCCATCCCTGTGTCACCATGGGAAAAGAGCTGAGTGAAGAGACAGTTCTAGGGGAACAGCTTGTGTCCTTTGGAGTCTGTACCTAGAAACTGGGCCCTTATTCTTGCATAGAAAATCCTAAAGGCAAGAGGTTATGTGGAGATGCCTCTGAAGATTAGACCAATGGAAGAAGCCACAGGAGTGTCATTTCATCTAGATTTTGGAAAGACAGAGGTATAGCTTTCTCATGGGCTAACTGGACATTCTTTGGTAAGTAGCAAGTTCAGAGGAATCTTGAAAAGACTCTGCCTGAGAGGTCTGCTTGTCAGGGCAAGGTGTCCCCAGTAAAGAGGCTGAATGGGATACACTACTGGGGCAGCAGTGAGGTGAGTGGTATAGGACTGGTGTTGGAGATACTGTGTGTGTATGTTTTGGGGTGGGTTCTTTTCCCCTAATCCCATTCTCAGCTCCCACCCCCTCCCAAGTTGTTGGGGGGCCAGAAAAAAAGTGTTTGCAATGGAGAAGGAAAGGGAATAAGGAATACCTGGATAAAAACTGAAAAAGTAAAAAAAAAAATCTGCACTACTGAAAGGATCAGGATATCTGTTGTACTCAATGCTATTGATGCCCTCATAGATATCCTTTTCACCTAATGCATCAGTCAGCCAGCTGCTGTGAACGGTGGCTGCTAATAGCTCACAGCTGCTCTGTGCCGCTGAGACTTGCCCTTGGCCAAACACCTTGCCCCGAAATCTGTGAATCTTCCCTTAGCTAAACCTAAGACATCCAATATTTTATAGAAATGGTCAAATTTCTGCTGCTGCTGGGATTGTATGTTAAAAATATTAGACGTATTTTGGAGGGATATCTATTCTTTGTGACAGTGAAATTTAAAAAATCTAACAAAATGTATTTTATAAAAAGTCCATTTGAAGCATTGGAGAGATACTAAAGCAACTACATCTTGAGGGGCCAAGATTTTGGAAAGAAAACTGAAAAGAGATAAATTTGATTTTCAGGGATGCTTTCCCCTTCAAGGTATTTGCTAATTCCAAAGAAGCAGAAGAGAGGCTAAGAAATTGAGCAGAAATTGATGGCTGAAAAGTTGAGAAGCCAAATGGAGTTTCTGGTGGTCTCATGGGTCACAGGACAAAAACTGGAATTCAGGGCCAGCTCAAGGACGGAAACCTTGGCAAACTCTCCAGGGTTTTAATTATACTCCTGGATGGCCTATACCCTAGGAGTGAGAGTGGACCAGAAATAGACCAACCCCACAAAGCAGAGCCCAGATTTAAATCAGCTTTTATTCCCTGATCAGATGAAGATGATCTTTCTCTGTTCTGTCAGAAGCAAAACTAAATGCTGTCTTGAAGGGGTTGACAGTCTCCAGAATCTCAAACTATTTCTTCAAATTTTCATATATGTTATCTAGAATTCAATACAAAATTACCAGGCAATGCCTGGAGATAAACATGTTCCTGAAAACTAGGAGAAAAAGCACAATAGAAACAGACTTGGAGGAGATCCATATTCTGAAGTTATCTGACATAAACTTAATGAATGTGTTGAAAATAAAAAGTTAGACAATTTAAGCAAATAATAACTTTAAAAATAATCAAATGCAAAATTTGGAGTGTAAAAGAATGACAACTGAAATTATTAACTCAATAGATATGTTTAGTAGCAGATTTTAAAAACTGCTTAAAAGAGAATTAGTGAACTGGAAGATAAACCTTAAGAAAATCTCAATACTACAGAAATATGGGACTTAGTAAATAGATCAAACATGTTTTGAACACAACTTCTACTGAGGGGTACATTTAGAACCCCTCAATGAAAGAAGAATGAGATTAGAAGAGAAGCCATATTTGAAGGGATGATGGCCATGAGTTCTCCAAAAATAATGAAAGATACCAAGAGTCAAGGAGCAGTACAAATCCATAGTAGGATCAACATTAAAAAAATACCGTACTTAGGCATATCATAGTAAAACTGCTGTAAACCGAAGAAACAGAGTCTTAAAAGCAGACAGAAGCCCAAATAAAACTGTTATATGAACTCTCCAAAGCAACAATGGAAGCTAGCTGGCAATGAAATTATTTATTCAACGTTTTGAAAAAACTGCTTTGAATAATTTACTCAAAACTAACCTAGAATTCCATCCCTGTAAAAATCTTCTTTAAAAATAAATGAAATAATTCTACACCAAAAAAGAACTGAGATAATTTTATCATTAGCTCACCTGCATTGTAGTAAATACTAGAACAAATTCTGCTCTAGTATTTACTGTATTTCCAGATAGAAGCATGGAGATACAAGAAAAAATGAAAAGCAGTGTAAAGGGTTAATATACGGGTAGATCTAGATGAATATTTAAGGTATAAAATAATAATATTGTTTTATAGGGTTTAGATATCTATGGGATAGACACAGGGCAAAAATAGAACAAAAGGTTGGAGAATGGATAAATGGAGTTATATTGCTCTAAAGTCCTTGTGTTATGCTGCAGTTAAGAGTCAAGGATGCATGTTTTATACTAGGGTGACCCTTGAGAGAACAGTAAAAGTATAATCAACATAATGAAAGGGGAAATGGAATAATAAAAATATCTAATTAAAACAAAATAAGGCAAGAAATGAGAGCAAAGGGAACATGGCACATGCGAGAAGAGAAAACATATAGTAATGTGGTAGATTTAAACCTGTAAATGAAAGTCTAAATACTGCAATTAAAAGACAAATATGGTCAAACTAGATGTTTAAAAAACCTTCACGCTGCTTATAGTAAACAACTTAAAAATTAGGATGCAGAAAGTTTGACAGTAAAAGGATGGTAGACATTTCTTATTAACATTAACTAAAAGAAAGCTGTTTTGTAAACTAGTAACAGGCCAAGCAGGCATTAAGGTAAGAAGAATTACTAGAAGGATATCTCACATCGATAAAATGGTTAATCTTCCAGGAAGTAGCACTGTCAAATTTGCATGGATATAATAATAAAGCCTCAAAATTTATGAAGTAAAAATTCATAGAAACAAAACAAGAAAAAGGCAAATCCACACTAGTCTTAGATAATTTTAATATATCTCTTTCAGTGACTGATAGCATAAGCAAGGAAAACAATTTGTAAGGATACAGTACATACTTGACCCAATTGACATACATTGAACACTGCACCCAACAATTGCAGTGGAACCTAAAACAAGTTTCAACAAATTTCCAAATGTTAAATTCATACAGAGTATGTCCTCCAAACACAGAGAAATTAAGCTAAAAATCAGTCATGAGACGATAACTAGAAAACCCCCAAATATTTGGAAATTAAGTGATATAGTCAGCTCTTGGTATCAGGGAGAGATTGGTTCCAAGATCCTCGAAGATACCAAAATCCTCAGATGTTCACGTCCCTTGTATAAAAGAGTGTATTTGCACATAACCTATGCACAACCTCCTGTATACCTAAATCATCTCTAGATTACTTATAATACCTAATACAATGTAAATTCTATGTAAATAGTTGTAAATGCAATGTAAATTGCTATGTAACTAATGTGCAGCAACTTCAACTTTTGCTTTCTGGAATTTTTCTGGAATTTTTTAAAAAAATTGTTGAATATTTTGGATCTGCAGTTGGTTGAATCTGCATATGCGGAACCCGCGGATATGGAGGGCCAACAGTGTACTTCTAAATAAACCATGGATCAAAGAAGAAGTCACAAAGGAATTAAAACTTGTTTAGTCTTTAGAAGAAGAACTAATATCATTGTGCTAAACTCATAACTGCAGCAGTCAAGGTGCTAGCTCAAGGAAATGGAATAGATTCTTTCTTTTTCAGTCTCTTCCCATTAAAATTTCAAGGAATTTTGTATCTGTGGCACAAAAATGACATGGCAGGGCTTTGTAAGTGTCTGCTTTGTAGTTTGTATGAATCGTATAGGTCAAATGGTCAATGTAGGGTGGCTTTATGGGACAATAATGATAGCAAGATTGGGAACATTGAACCCTGTGCCAGGCATAGAAGTGATATTTCTATCATCCAAAAGATCTGTAGAATAGCCTGAGTCCTCTCCTTTTCTCATTCATGTAAAATGTTACTCTTCCCTGGAAAAAATCTGGCAGATGTTTAGGAGCACAGAGAAGCACTTCACACCACTATTTAACCAAGCATACTGTGCTGAGTAATTAAGAATCCTGCTATCTGTTTGCTCAAATATGAAGGAAAGGGCTATATAAACGAAGTGAGACAAATTAGATGTTTTTGTGTTCAGAATAAGGGCAAAGATGGCCTTTTAAAGAAAATATTTTATGTGCAAACTCTCAAAAAGTTGTTTCTTTTTAGGGAATATTACATGATGAAATAATAATAATAATGTCCAGAAGTTATGAAATGGAAGATGATGCCTGTGTTTAGGAAGTGTTTCTCTTCCTAACCCTCTGATGAAGATCACAGGCTTCCAATGCCAAAAGCATTGAAGACTTGTCATATTAGAGACCTTCAGAAGCTCATGAGGCCAAAAGTTACTCTGTGGCATGAGTTACTGTGCTCTGAGGGCCCTGGTTTTCTGTTGCAGGTTACTACAAATTAAGTGTCATAGATTAATCACCCAGAGCTAAATTAGGGAGTTAAGAAGCTGTTGATTCCTCCCATAGCTTTAAACTCCAAGGCAAACTACCAGCCCATCAGCTGCAAAACGCTGCTGGCTTCTACAGGAAAAGCAAAATTCTTCCTTGATGTTAGGATGAAGGGTCTGTGTTTGTAATATGCTCATAAAACAAACTTCATTCTTTTCCAAGTAATTGGCTTCCTGCTGTCAGGAGCTCTAAAGAGACGTTTGACAAGAGTTTGAATTGGTGTGTTAGTACATTTTTTATGTCTCTCTCTCCGTGAGCTGTTTATATTTCGTCCTGTTAGCATACTCTTCACTTGGTAAAGATGAATTTGGATTTTGTACAGACTTATTAGTGATTTGTAGTTGCATGTAGATTTTCATGCCTTTGTAGCTGTAAACTTCACAAATAGGCTAGACCACATGAAATCTTAAGGTCTTGGAAGCCTGAGTGGCTCCAAACAGCTTCAGGTTTTTGACCTTTTCCTATTCTGGGCTCCTTTGCTTTTTCTGAAAGACTCACTTGGATTTTAAAAGATGCAAAAGATAGTTCTATTTTCAGTGTCTTGCCCTTTAGCCTATTACAGAGCACAACTTGATTCTTCTTTCAGAGGATGGTTCAAACCCACATTGAATGACTGCTTTTGGGAGAAAAACATCTAAGATCCTAATGTGCTGAGACTGAAGTGGTTCTGGGCCACACGTTAATAGGTAACGAAATAAGAATAAAAACATTTCTGAAGATAAATGTCACATTAAAACAATACGAGAGGTGCAGAAATTCCTTGGTGTCAGGGCTGATTGGTGATGCTTTTGCTGGAATAATGGGTGGGAGAGAATTTAGAAGCAGGTTTTTGCATCTATAGTTATAATAACACTCTTTCCTCATTCCCACCCACCCCTAAACCATGAGGTGGAATTGCAGTGATGACATGTTCCTATTAAACTCTATAAAGAGTAAAAACTAGGAAGTTCCAAATATCTTCTCATTATCAATTAGGAAGGTTTACATTTAAAATCTGTGGCTAGAATGCAGATCTTAAATATATAAACTAAGCAAGCAGTTTAAGAGACCAAAGTCCATAAAGGCAGGACTGAATCACATGAAACTCAGTTGGGATACTGCTTAATAAAGAGTGTAACCATTGAAAGACCTGGATTCCAAGATTAGTTCTTCTACTTACTTGTCATATGACCTAATTAAAGCAAGTCACTTGATCTTTCTGGACCTCAGTTTCTTCAAGTATAACCTAAAGGGTTTGGACAAATGTTAAGGAGTTTGTGAGTCTGTGAATTATGCCTAGGGTACTAACCAGGCTTGGATTAGCATGCTGCAAATAACCAACATATATGGTCAGGGCTGATATTCTAAATATTTAGCAGCCCTGTAGCATAAGTACTCACCAATCAAGATGAAGGTTTGATATAAACAACCTTCACCAGTGCGTGATAGATAATTATCAACTACACTTATGGGAATGGAGCCCCAGCTACTGGTGTCAAATTGCCAAAGCAGAAAAGACCTTAGGAATCACTGGTCCCCCTTCCTGATTTTACTGGCTATTTCATCCTCTGTTAGGAAAAGCACATCGTGATATTTAAGAATTGTTGCAGAAAGATGACACCAATGCATAAGGGCTTAGGTACATGACTGGATATGTCAATACATGTGGTAGATTGTTACAGTAATGGCACTGACAAATGATACCTTCCTGTATCCTCACCCTTTATTAATCCTCTTCCATGTTGACACTGGCCATGGCTATGTGACTTGCTTTGGCAACAGGGCATTAACAAATATGATTCAAGCAGAGTCTTACCAAATACTTTCTCATTAGGGTTTGCCCCATCTCTTGCTGCTTTTGGAGCACAGCCACTATGTAAAGATGTCTCTTGGCCTGCTGGTGACACATAAAGGGCAATTAAAAAATCCATTTTATCATCATCCTAAAGTTTCTGATATCTTACCTCTGGTGGCTGTGAGACAAAGAGTTAATTTAAAACAAAACCTTGAAGACTGCTGCTTTTTGTCATAAATGACTCTTAAAACTGGACAAATATATGAGACAACTAATATCAGATATTGAATAACAAGGGCACAGTCCCCAAGAGAAGGGACCTTTCTCCCCACGTTCATCCAGGTCTCTGCTCATGTTTCCAGCTGTAGCCCAGAAAGCTGAGTCCATGCTGAGAGTGGTGGTTCAGTTGACTTGAAGAGGCAGAGATAAGAGCTTGGGACCACTCAAGTGGATGGAAGCTGCATATCTGAGCATTGGGGAGGAGGGAGCTATATTGGATGGTGAGAAAGTGAGAGAGAAGTGTACATAGGAGTTCCTGTGAATCCTTGACTGAGGACCCAAATGCATATGTGCAGAACAAAATCACAAAAGCTTACTACTAACAGGATTGAGAGCAAGACAGAGATACTAGAGGTTGAGCATTGCTAGATGTTAGAGTTCTGATTCAGCCTGAGGAGGTTCTTGTTAACACCCTAGGCATTCATCTGAGACACCAGAAAGGCCATACCTCAGAAGACAGGACCGTGTCTTGTAGTCAGGTCTAATCTAGGCCTACCTTATTAAAGCCTAAACATCTAAGCTTTGACAAGATCCACAGGGGAGACAGAGATTGGATGCTGAGTTTACTAAGTTATGGGGAATGAGAAATAACTAGAGTTTTCCACAGACTAAAACCTAGGCTAACAAGTCCGAATTTACTAACAGTAATTAATTTGCCTGCCAAAGACAATGCAAGAAGAAAAAATTATAAACTAATACCCCTCATAAACATAGATGCAAAAATAAAAATGTTAGCAAATCAAGTAATAGCTAGAAAAAAAGTAATATGTTATGACCATGGGGGGTTGATCCTAGGAAAACAAGGCTTGTTTAACATTTAAAACAAATATATGTAATTCACCATGCTAACAAAATGAAGAAAAAAATCATATGATAGTCTCAATAGATACAGAAAATAACACTTGACAAATTTCAACACCCACATATGATAAAATCTCTCAGCAAATTAGTACTAGAATAGAAGTTTCCAAATCTGATAAAGAACATTTAAAATATATCTACTAAAAATATCATAGCTAATGGTAAAACTCTGAATGCTGTTTTCTCAGACTGAGAATATGGCAAGGATGCTTGCTCTCTTTACTTTACTTCAACATCTTACTGGAGGTTCTCAGCAATGAAATAAAGCTAGAAAAAGGAATAAAAAAGATAAAGATTGAGAAGAAAGAAGTAAGACTGCTTCTATTCACAAAAGACATGATAGAAAAAACTGAGTCTATAAAAAACAAATAAGTAGGAGATAGCTTCAAGATGGCAGAGGAGTAAGACGTGGAGATCACCTTCCTTCCCACAGATACATCAAAAAGACATCTACATGAGGAACAGCTCCTACAGAACACCTACTGAATGCTGGCAAAAGACCTCAGACTTCCCCAAACCTTTGCTTTTACCATTTGTCCTAGGGTTCTCTCTGTCCATTTTTTTTTTTAGTATAGTTTTTAGCACTTATTATCATTGTGGATTGCTTTTTGGCTTGGTTGCTCTCTTCTCTTTTTCTTTCTTTGTTTTAGTTAATTTTTTATTTCTAATAATATATTTTTTATTTTAATAACTTTATTTTATTTTATTTGTCTTTCTTTACTTTTTTCCCCCCACTTTTCTTCTGAGCTGTGTACCTGACAGGGTCTTGGTGCTCTGGACGGGTGTTAGGCCTGAGCCTCTGAGGTGGAAAAGCTGAGTTCAGGACATTGGTTCCCCAGAGACCTCCCAGCCCCACATAATATCAAATGGCGAAAGCTCTCTCAGAGATCTCTATTTGAATGCAAAGACCTAGCTCCACTCAATGACCAGCAAGATACAGTGCTGGACACCCAATGCCAAACAACTAGCAAAACAGGAACACAACCCCACTCATTAGCAGAGAGGCTGCCTAATTCACAGACACCCAAAAACACACCACCAGACATGTCCTGCTCACCAGAAAGACAAGATTCAGCCTCATCTACAAGAACACAGGCATCAGTCCCCTCCAACAGGAAGCCTCCACCACCCACTGAACCAAACGTACCCACTGGGAGCAGACACGAAAAACAAAAGGAACCACAAACCTGTAGCCTGTGAAAAGGTGAACCCAAACACAGTAAGTTAAGCAAAATGAGAAGACAGAGAAATACACAGCAGATGAATGAGTATGTAAAAACCCACCAGACCAAACAAATGAAGAGGAAATAGGCAGTCTAACTGAAAAAGAATTCAGAGTAATGATAGTAAAGATGATCCAAAATCTTGGAAATAGAATGGAGAAAATAGAAGAAATGTTTAACAAAGAACTAGAAGAACTAAAGAGCAAACAAACAATGATGAACAACACAATAAATGAAATTAAAAATTCTCTAGGAGTCAATAGCAGAATAACTGAGGAAGAAGAACAGATAAGTGACCTGGAAGATAAAGTAGTGGAAGTAACTACCACAGAGCACAATAAAGAAAAAAGAATGAGGGCTTCCCTGGTGGCACAGTGGTTGGGGATCCACCTGCCAATGCAGGGGACACAGGTTCATGCCCTGGTCCAGGAAGGTCCCGCATGCCACAGAGCGGCTGGGCCCGTGAGCCATGGCCACTGAGCCTGCGCGTCCAGAGACTGCGCTCCACAGTGGGAGAGGCCACAGTGGTGAGAGGCCCATGTGCCACCAAAAAAAAAAAAAAAAAAAAAAAAAAGAAACAAGAACGAAAAGGATTGAGGACAGTCTCAGAGACCTCTGAGACAACATTAAATGCACCAACATTCGAATAATAGGGGTCCCTGAGAAGAAGAGAACAAAAAAGGGACTGAGAAAATATTTGAAGAGATTATAGTTGAAAACTTCCCTAATATGGGAAAGGAAATAGTCAATCAAATCCAAGAAGCACAGAGAGTCCAATACAGGATAAATGAAAGGAGAAACACGCCAAGACACATATTCATCAAACTATCAAAAATTAAATACCAAGAAAATATATTAAAAGCAGAAAGGGAAAAGCAACAAATACATACAAGGGAAATCCCTATAAGGTTAACAGCTGATCTTTCAGCAGAAACTCTGCAACCCAGAAGGGAGTGGAAGGACATATTTAAAGTGTTGAAAGAGAAAAACCTACAACCAAGATTACTCTACCCAGCAAGGATCTCATTCAGATTCAATGGAGAAATTAAAATATTAACAGACAAGCAAAAGCTAAGAGAATTCAGTACCACCAAACCAGCTTTACAACAAATGCTAAAGGAACTTCTCTAGGCAGGAAAAACAAGAGAAGGAAAAGACCTACAATAACAAACCCAAAACAATTAACAAAATGGTAATAGGAACACACATATCAATAACTACCTTAAATGTAAATGGATTAAATGCTCCAACCAAAAGACATAGACTGGTTGAATGGATATGAAAACAAGACCTACATATATGCTATCTACAAGAGACCCACTTCAGACCTATGGACACATACAGACTGAAAGTGAGGGGATGGAAAAAGATATTCCATGCAAATGGAAATCAAAAGAAAGCTGGACTAGCAATTCTCATATCAGACAAAATAGATTTTACAATAAAGAGTATTACAAGAGACAAAGAAGGAAACTACATAATGATCAAGGGATCAATCCAAGAAGAAGATATAACAATTGTAAATATTTATGCACCTAACATAGGAACACCTGAATACATAAGGCAAATGCTAACAGCCATAAAAGCGGAAATCGACAGTAACCCAATCATAGCAGGGGACTTTAACATCCCATTTTCACCAATGGACAGATCATCCAAAATGAAAATAAATAAGGAAACACAAGCTTTAAATGATACATTAAACAAGATGGACTTAACTGACATTTATAGGACATTCCATACAAAAACAACAGAATACACCTTTTTCTCACATGCTCATGGAACATTCTCCAGGATAGATCATATCTTGGGTCACAAATCAAGCCTTGGTAAATTTAAGAAAATTGAAATCATATCAAGTACCTTTTCCGACCACAATGCTATGAGATTAGATATCAATTACAGGAAAAAACCTGTGAAAAATACTAACACATGGAGGGTTAACAATACAGTACTAAATAACAAAGAGATCACTGAAGAAATCAAGGAGAAAATAAAAAATACCTAGAAACAAATGACACTGAAAACACAACAACTCAAAACCTATGGATGCAGCAAAAGCAGTTCTAAGAGGGAAGTTTATAGCAATACAATCCTACCTCAAGAAACAAGAAACATCTCAAATAAACAACCTAACCTTACACCTAAAGCAATTAGGGAAAGAAGAACAAAAAAAAACCCAAAGTTAGCAGAAGGAAGGAATTCATAAAGATCAGATCAGAAATAAATAAAAAAGAAATGAAGGAAACAATAGCTAAGATCAATAAAACTAAAAGCTGGTTCTTTGAGAAGATAAACAAAATTGATAAACCATTAGCCAGACTCATCAAGAAAAAAAGGGAGAAGACTCAAATCAATGGAATTAGAAATGAAAAAGGAGAAGTAACAAACGACACTGCAGAAATACAAAGGATCATGAGCGACTACTACAAGCAACTATATGCCAATAAAATGAACAACGTGGAATAAATGGACAAATTCTTAGAAAAGCACAACCTCCCGAGACTGAACCAGGAAGAAATAGAAAATATAAACAGACTAATCACAAGCACTGAAATTGAAACTGTGAATAAATCTCTTCCAACAAACAAAAGCCCAGGACCAGATGGCTTCACAGGTGTATTCCAGCAAACATTTAGAGAAGAGCTAACACCTATCCTTCTCAAACTCTTCCAAAATATAGCAGAGGGAGGAACACTCCCAAAATCATTCCATGAGGCCACCATCACCCTGATACCAAAACCAGACAAAGATGTCACCAAAAAAGAAAATATCACTGATGAGCATAGATGCAAAAATCCTCAACAAAATACTAGCAAACAGACTCCAAAAGCACATTAAAAGGATCATACACCATGATCAAGTGGGGTTCATCCCAGGAATGCAAGAATTCTTCAATATACACAAATCAATCAATGTGATATACCATATTAACAAATTGAAGAAGAAAAACCATATGGTCACCCTAATAGATGCAGAAAAGGCTTTTGACAAAATTCAACAGCCATTTATGATAAAAACTCTCCAGAGAGTAGGCATAGAGGGAACTTACCTGAACATGATAAAGGTCATATATGAAAACCCACAGCCAACATTGTTCTCAATGGTGAAAAACTAAAACCATTTCCAAAAAGATCAGAAACAAGACATGGTTGCCCACTCTCACCACTATTATTCAATACAATTTTGGAAGTTTTAGCCATAGCAATCAGAGAAGAAAAATAAATAAAAGGAATCCAAATCAGAGAAGAAGAAGTAAAACTCTCACTGTTTGCAGATTACATGATACTATACATAAAGAATCCCAAAGATGCTACCAGAAAACTACTAGAGTTAATCAATAAATTTGGTTAAGTAGCAGGATATAAAATTAATGCACAGAAATCTCTTGCATTCCTATACACTAATGATGAAATATCTGAAAGAGAAATTAAGGAAGCAGTCTCATTTACCATTTCAACAAAAAGAATAAAATATCTAGGAAAAAAACTACCTAAGGAGACAAAAGACCTGTATGCAGAAAGCTATAAGACATTGATGAAAGAAATTAAAGATGATACAAATAGATGGAGAGATATACCATGTTCTTGGATTGGAAGCATCAACATTGTGAAAATGACTATACTACCCAAAGCAATCTACAGAGTCAATGCACTCCCTATCAAACTACCAATGGCATTTTTCACAGAACTAGAACAAAAAATTTCACAATTTGTATGGAAACACAAAAGACCCCAAATATCCAATGTGATCTTGAGAAAGGAAAATGGAACTGGAGGAATCAGCCTCCCTGATTTCAGACTATGCTACGAAGCTACAGTAATCAAAACAGTATGGTACTGGCACAAAAACAGAAATATAGATCAATGGAACCGGATAGAAAACGTACAGATAATCCCACACACATATGGTCACCTTATCTTTGATAAAGGAGGCAAGAATATACAATGGAGAAAAGACAGCTACATGTAAAAGAATGAAATTAGAATACTCCTTAACACCATACACAAAAATAAACTCAAAATGGATTAAAGACCTAAATGTAAGCCCAGACACTATAAAACTCTTTGAGGAAAACATAGGCAGAACACTCTATGACATACATCACAGCAAGATCCTTTTTGACCCACCTCCTAGAAAAATATAAATAAAAACAAAAGTAAATAAATGGGACCTAATGAAACTTAAAAGCTATTGCACTGCAAAGGAAACCATAAACAAGATGAAAAGACAAACCTCGAATGGGAGAAAATATTTGCAAACGAACCAACTGACAAAGAATTAATCCCCAAAATATACAGGCAGCTCACACAGCTTAATATCAAAAAAACAAACAACCCAATCCAAAAATGGGCAGAAAACCTAAATAGACATTTTTCAAGAGAAGATATACAGATTGCCAACAAACACATGAAAGGATGCTCAACCCCACTAATCAATAGAGAAATGCAAATCAAAACTACAATGAGGTATCACCTGACACCAGTCATAACACCTATCTTCAAAACAATCTACAAACAATAAATGCTGGAGAGAGTGTGGAGAAAAGGGAACCCTCTTGTACTGTTGGTGGGAATGTAAATTGATATAGCCACTATGGAGAACAGTATAGAGGTTCCTTATAAAGCTAAAAATAGAACTACCATATGACCCAGTAAACCCACTACTGGGCATATACCCTGGGAAAACCAAAATTCAAAAAGAGTCATGTACCACAATGTTCATTGCAGCTGTATTTACAATAGCCAGGACATGGAAGTAACCTAGTGTCCATTGACAGATGAATGGATAAAGAAGATGTGGCACATATACAATGGAATATTACTCAGCCATAAAAAGAAATGAAATTGAGTTATTTGTAGCGAGGTGGATGGACGTAGAGCCTGTCATACAGAGTGAAGTAAGTCAGAAAGAGAAAAACAAATACTGTATGCTAACACATATATATGGAATCTAAGAAAAAAAAATGGTTCTGAAGAACCTAGAGGCAGGACAGGAATAAAGACTCAGATGTAGAGAATGGACTTGAGGACACGGGGAAGGAGAAGGGTAAGCTGGGATGAAGAGAGAGGGTGGCATGGACATATATACACACTACCAAATGTAAACTAGATAGCTAGTGGGAAGCAGCTGCATAGCACAGGGGGATCAGCTCGGTGCTTTGTGACCACCTAGAGGGGTGGGATAGGGAGGGTGGGAGGGAGATGCAAGAGGGAGGAGATATGGGGATATATATATATGTATAGCTGATTCACTTTGTTATACAGAAACTAACACACCATTGTAAAGCAATTACACTCCAATAAAGATGTTAAAAAAAAACCAAATAAGCAAACAATCAACTATATTTAATAAATGAACTTATTAATGTCCTCAGGATACATCCAAGTAAAAAAAATCAACTGTGTCTCTGTATATCAGTAACAAAGAGATAAAAATAAATATCAAAAAATATTTAGGATAGTATCAAAAAACATAAAATACTTTTAAGTATATGTAACAAACGACAGGAAAGACTTGTGTATTGAAAACAATAAATATTTCTAAGAGAAATGTTTAAAACTGTAAATAAAGAGATCTACCATATTTATGGATTAGCAGACTCAATATTGTTAAGATGTTCATTTTCCCCAAGTTGAAACATAGATTCAATGAAATTCCAACCAAAATTGCAGAGGTCATTTTTGTAGAAATTGAGAAGCTGATTCTAACGTCTACACAGAAATGCAAAGGACCTAGAATAGTCAAAACAATTCTGAAAAAGAAAACTGATGTTGGACGACTTATACTATGTGGTTTCATGACATTCCATAAATGCTACAGTAGTCAAGACAATATGGAATTGTCAGAAGGGTAGACATATAATCAATGGAACAAAATAGCGCAGTCAGAAATAGACCCATATGTGTTCATTTTGACAAAAGCAACAAGATAATTCAATGAGGAAGGGATACTCTTTTCACTAAATGTACTGGAACAACATATGAAAAAAAATAAACCTCAGCCCCCACTCCATACCATACAGAAAAATTATTTTAAAATAAATCACTACTTGGTGACCTAATCAGTTCCCTAAGGAAGCTTAATATAAGGTATAATTACTGGGTCCTGTAACAAGTCAAATCTTGGGAAGATTTGCACTGCTCTCAGTCAGGGTTGGGTATAACAACTGCTCATGATCTGGCTACTTATCTGATACACTTAACATTCCCCAACAGATCAATGACAAATAACTGCAATTTAAAACACTCATCTGGAAAAGAGAAAACCACGCTCAGTGGCCACTGTCCACAGCACGTAGGCTGTTTGCCAGAAGATGAAAGGACTCCCTAAGCTGACGGTGATGTGTGTTCCTAGATTGGTCAGGATGGCCTCCCCGGATCCTAGTCACAAAGATGCTCTTTCTTAGCCTTTTTCCTCTGTGACCACATCTGAGCTGGGAATTGAGATGATATTCCAGGGGCTTTACCATTTATTATTGAGGGTTCAGGAATCTCAGCCCCTTGTTTGCCAGGTAATAGTTTAATATTTACTTGCATTTGATCAACTCCACTATCAAAGCTGAAGACAGTGCTCAAATTTACTCCCAGCCCAGGGATTTCCATCTCCTAGCAACAGCCCTGAATGTTCTGTTCATGCCTTTAACCCTCAGCTTAAATGACTTCCACCTGGGCCTCTCCAGGGTCGTTCAGAACAATTTCTTGGGGTGGGAATCACAGTTGATACATGTCCCTCTGTTTCCAAGTTGCATCTCAAGGGATGGCTTTTTTGCTGTGAGGTGATTTTAATTTTTCTTAACTTGGATCTTCCAAACTTAAGGGGAGTTTGAGAGGGACTGGGGACCTCAAGGCTCTGTGAGACCTCAATGTCATCTTCCTGATTATCTCTGCCATTGATTTTTTTGCACTAACTTTAGTTTGGTACAGACATTTTTGCTTTTTTTCCCTTAAGACTTGCCAAGATTGCCAATTTTCAACCTTCTTGGATTATTGGCCTCAGTCAGAAAAGGGACTCCTTTAGTGATATTATACTTTCTTCCCCTTCTGCTCTCAGAGGGACTATCTTCAACTGGAGACTATCCTTTTTTAAAATAAATGTAGCCAAGCCCTTCCCATCAATCATATTCTCTGGCTTTAGTAGACACATGATCTGAATCCCAAAACACAAGTAATGGTTTGCCAGCGGCTGTGCAAACACATAGCAAGAGAGCAGGGCAACCTCTTGACCTAGTGTATAGATAGGTCTCCATGGACCTCCTCCCTGGATCCCCTCAGATAATTACTCATTTTAGAGTCTGTTACTTAGAATTCCTTTCTCATTGTTGGAATTTGTTTTGATTGTTTAGGAGACAAATAACAGACATCCAGCTGCTAATTTTCTTGGATAAAAAAGGGGAACTTGCTGTTATACTTAAATGAAAACTCGAGTGGGAGATCAGGCATGGTTGGATCTAAGTGCTCAGAGCCATTTCAGTTTTTTTTTTTTTTAATGTTGAATTTATACTCAGGCAAGCACTCTCAACCTAGTGGCTCATTTCCAGCTTACATCTTCTTAGCTCAGCAACTCCAGAGGAAAAAAAAATCCCTTTCTTAGTAATAGTAGCAACAATCCTGGAGCTGACGCCCAATGGCTCTGATTGGCCCGAGCTGGGAAACATGCACATACCTGAGTCAATCACTGTAGCTAGGAGGATGGGCTATTTTAATCTGTCTAAGCCTGGGTCATGTGGTGATCTGAGTACCAGGAGTGGCGGTGTCTATCATACCTTACTCACATGGACTGACTTATCGAAGAGGTGGTTTCTCAAAAGAAAACTGGATGCTGAAGAGGCAAAAACAATGAATGTCCAATGTGCCCTGATAGGACAGTATTGAAACTGACTCAAGAAACCAGTTTTGTTACTTGTGGCTGCACCAGGTCTTGCATATTATTCCATAAGTCTCACTTATTGCAGAAGTCTCACATAATCTACAAGTTCCGAGGATCTTATGATCCTTTAGCAAGTTTTCCAGTTTAGAATTCAGATGATGTAATGTGGTAAGAATTACACAGAAGTGACATTGGGTGGTGGGACCCTCACAACTATTTCAAAATATTCATGAGCCCCTTTCATGTGGTTGGCAATGTCCTGGGCTCCGGGATACAAATTTGATGAAAACATTATTAATACCTGGAAGAATTTCTAATGGGGATAAGAAATATACCTTTAAATAAAGGTTTGTGATATGCAAGTGCTTCTAACAAAGGATTCAGTTGTCTTTTGAGACCTCACAAAATGGTATGCACTGGGCTTTTTGCTCTTCCCACATTTTCTTTCTTAAACCTCAAGGCAATCCCTCAAAGTAAGCATTCTTTCCTAAAGACATTGAAGTCTGTAGAGATAAAGTCTTTTGTGTGTGGTCCTCCAGCTGGTAAGTAGCAGGGGCCTTTGGGAATTCTATTTGGGAATACCGTATTGCTCAATATTTGAGAGCACTGAGAAAGTCTGACTATTCCTTAAGCCATCCAGTACTTTAGAATCACTTATTTGTTCCATCTTCTGCATCCCCTACAGCTTATATGCCATGAAATCCTGCCAAGTTTTCCTTTTCAGTGTTTCTTAGGTTCTCACCCAATACTTCTTCAAAGTCATTGTTCAGGCCTTTAACATCTGGTATATAATTGCAGAGGCACCTAAATTGGTCTTCTCCTTGCTTCCTATCTTCTCTTTAATTCATTCTGCTACCGGGTGGGTTTTGAGGTAGGCAGAAGTTGTATACCATATCATACTGCCTTGATCATTTATTTGGCAAATATTTATGATAAGCCAGTCATTGTGCTGGATCATGGTTTAAAGCTTCCAAAAAAACCCAATCCTTTTTGAGGATTTCACCAATGTTCAGGAAAGGCAATCGTCTACGTTATTTATCATACAATAGTTCCCCCTTATCTCCACCTCCTTATCTGTGGTTTCACTTTCCCTGGTTTCAGTCACCTATGGTCAACTGAAGTTTGAAAATATTAAATAGAAGTTTCCAGAAATAAACAATTCATAGGTTTTTTAATTGCATGGTATTCTGAGTAGGGTGATGAAATCTCATGCCATTCTGCTCCATCCCACCCGGGACAAGAATCATCCCTTTGTCCAGTGTATCCTGACCCTTAGTCACCTAGCAGCCACCTTGGTTATCAGATAGACTGTCAGTATCACAGTGCTTCAGGTACCCCTTATTTTACTTCATAATAGCCCCAAAGGGCCAGAATAGTGAAGCTGGGAATTTGAATATGCAAAAGAGAAGCCATAAAGTGCTTGCTTTAAGTGAAAAGGTGAAAGTTGCCTCACTTAATAAGGAAAGAAAAAAAACTGTATGCTGAGGTTGCTAAGATCTATGGTATGAATAAACTTTCTATCCATGAAATTGTGAAGAAGGAAAAAGAAATTTGTGCTAGTTTTGCTGTTGTATCTCAAACTGCAAGAGCTATGGCTACAGTGCACGAGAAGTGCTTAGTGAGCATAGAAAAGGCATTAAATTTGTACAATAAGATATTTTGATACAGAGAGAAGGAGAGAGAGATCATATTCACATAACTTTTATTACAGTATATTGTTAAAATTGTTCTATTTTATTATTAGTTATTGTTGTTAATCTCTTACTGTGCCTAATTTATAAATTAAACTTCATCATAGGGATATATGTATAGGAAAAATCATAGAATATATAATAGGGTTCAGTACTATCTGTTGTTTCAGGCATCCAGTGGGGGTCTTGGAACAAATCCCCCTTAAGGGGGAACTACTGTAATAGAATACATATCAAAAACCTCTTTCTCCACAAACTTCAATACTTTCTCACTACTGCTTTAAAAGTGTCTAAACTCTTTAGCTTACATCAAGGTCCTCCTCAACTCTGCCACCCATTCAAGCTTGTCCTCCTAAAGCCATCCATTCCGACCAACTGGTATATTTAGTCCCCATAAAAAGCTCTGTGCCTGCCTTTCTGCATAGCTTGTAAACATCACTCCTGGGTTCTCTACATCCCTGGCAGTTCTGGCTGACTCTGATTTTACCTGTAAAGCCTGAGATCTCTTCCTATTTGCACTTGATATAACTTTCTCCAAGTCATTTGGCACTGTGTCTTCTCTGAACGCTGATGGCTTTATGTTTTTAGCATTTAAGTATTTTCTTCTACAAGGCTGTGAGCTATATTGCATCACCAATACTTGATTAAATATCTGTTGATAAAGGACCCCAAAGTGGGGACTTCCCTGGTGGTGCAGTGGTTAAGAATCTGCCCGCCAATGCAGGGGACACAGGTTCATGCCCTGGTCCGGCAAGATCCCACATGCTGCGGAGCAACTAAGCCTGTGTGCTACAACTACTGAGGCTGCGCTCTAGAGACCATGAGCCACAACTACTGAGCTCACGTGTCACAACTACTGAAGCCCACACGCCTAGAGCCCATGCTCCGCCACAATGGAAGTGACTGCAATAAGTTCGCACACCACAATGAAGAGTAGACTCTGCTCGCCGCAACTAGAAAAAGCCTGCATGCAGCAATGAAGACCCAATGCAGCCAAAACACAAAGGACCCCAAAGTGCTCTGATTACTGGTGGTCACAAGCTTTGTTTTAGATTAGGAATAGAGAGGTTCAGGTGAGAGGAAGAGAGATGAAGATAAAATAAGGCACAGATGAAAAGTTACTCCTTAGTCCATATTCTTTTATTCTTCTCTTGCTTTGCAACATTCTTGAGAGGGGGGCAGATAATTTTTTTCCTATAGAGTGGTAAGAATCCAAAGTACGGTCCTTGAGCCAATGACCGAAGTCAAGTACCAAAGTCAATTTCTCTGGCTCAGTTGGGGTTTGAGGTATCCCTGAACCAAAAAGGTAAAATATTTTTCATTATTCATTGACTTAATTTCCTTCATAGAGCTAGGCTAATAAAATCAGCAGTTTAAAAACTAGTTTTATGTTGTATTTTAAGATTACATAGTTTTGATAATATCATGATTAACATAATGATCCTATGGGAAAATTTTTTTCTAAGTGAAGATTATGTCATTTAAATCCTTGTTTAATGTTAAGGGGAATTTATGATTAGTGTTGATACTCTATAGTGGTTCCCTGTGATTTTGTCTAGGTTCAAGCACTTAAGTAGTTGATAAATATCATTTGTTTCTAGGCTACGCTTGTAGACAGTATTTTGGCTGACTTCAGAGCTGAATTATTTTCCCTGAAATCATTTTCCAGAAAGGACCAGCAATTTGCTGATGACTTTTCTTATAAATGAATGCACAGTCAAGACCTAATGGGGTCAGTGGGGTAACAGGAATGTGATATAATGACCCTTCTTATGAGAGCACTTAAAACAGTTACTCTCAATCTGGGGGGGCTCATCCTGCTGAAGAATGAGTTTAGCTTTTTCAAGGTATGATTTTTTTTTTTTTTTTTTTTTGCGGTACGCGGGCCTCTTACTGTTGTGGCCTCTCCCGCTGCGGAGCACAAGCTCCAGACGCGCAGGCTCAGCGGTCATGGCTCACGGGCCCAGCCGCTCTGCGGCACGTGGGATCTTCCCGGACCGGGGCACAAACCCGTGTCCCCTGCATCGGCAGGCGGACTCCCAACCACTGCGCCATCAGGGAAGCCCTCAAGGTATGATTTTAAAAATAGGAAGAAAAACCCCAGTTGTTAGGTTGATTTTTTTTTCTTTCAAACAGTCTTCATTGCTTCAGTTTCTAGAATGTGCTGCTTTAAGACAGCAACATTGCACTTGATAATGTTTTGCTCATTATAACCTTTTCTCCAGAATGTTTGTTCAGTTGAGAAATGAAAATGGGTCTCACATAGTACATAGAGTGATTTATTCTAAATGGGACAAAAACTGTTTCTGGAACTGTTAGTTCAAGGTTCTATAGAAGTTGATGCTTACTCTGAAGTGTGGACACCATAATCTAGCCAAATATTTACATTAGGGATTTTCCTGTGGTTTCATTTTTTCCCCTAAATATGTTATTAGTTTTATGTAATAGGAAAAGGGGAATATGCAAAGGCACAGGCACTATTTTGCATTAGGGACCATTTTCCCCCATGTTTACGGTGAAAGTTATCTTAGTTTCTGTCCAGCGTGCCTTAGTGTGTAAGGGACACGCTGGAGTTTCTTGTTCAGCAAAAGAGAAAATCTTTTATTAAAATGATTAGAATGCAAATCCTGTTTTACAGATCTGGTTTTCTGACATTTTGGGGGAACACTAGTATATGTGGTACTTTTGTTTTAGGAACAAAAGTAAACACTGTAGGGAGTTCAACCAAATCCCCCCACCCCCCTTCATCCCTTTTGAAACCAAACTGAGCAAGAGGACCAAATTGCTGCTTTATCCACATTTTGGTCTTCCTGTAGTGGTGGCAGTATAGTTTGGCAATATGCTGGCAAATGGGAAAACAAGCAACATAAAGCAAATTTCTGCCACAGTGCTTTTAATATGGAGACAGATTTGTATCTAATAGAGCCAACAGAATGGAACATGAGAGTACCATGGGCTCAAGGCTGTAAACACGGCTTCCCGATGACACATCCTAAGGGGACAGATCATACAGTTTCTATATTATTCAGCTTGTCAATCTACTGGCACAGAACTGATTTTTGCTTCAGGAAATGTCTCTTTCTTGAAACTCCAGCTGTCTTTCATTCATAAAGCAGTGTTTTAATAACGTGGTTGTTTACTAGGAAACAAAGCTAATGCTAATAATGAATCTCTGACAATATAGCACATTCCTTATCATAGATGGTCTCCTTGCTGCCAAACGGCTGGAGGCGAAGTGGGGAAAATGCAATCAAGCATTTAAGCATCATAGGTGGATGTTTTCAAACATTAAGTGGCCAGTTGTTTAGCATTGTGGAAGTAATGTGTATGATTGCCTGACTTTTAAAATGTTTTATCTGGGTCTTTTGATGTTCAGTAGGTAGAGTCATAGACTAGTCTTCATTTTCAGGATACTGAGCCGTTATTCTGATAGTGAATGGCAAGAATGACGCTGAAAACTGGCAAGAGCCAGGCTTGGTAGGGACTGTGTGCCGAGAGAGAGAGAGAGAGAGAGAGAGAGAGAGAGAGAGAGAGAGAGAGAGAGAGAGAGAGAGAGAGGGAGAGAGAGGGAGAGAGAGGGAGAGAGAGAGAGAGAGAGAGAGAGAGAGAGAGAGAGAGAGAGGGAGAGAGAGGGAGAGAGAGAGAGAGAGAGAGAGAGAGGAGGGAGAGAGAGAGAGAGAGAGAGAGAGAGAGAGAAGGGCCAAGACTTGGACTGTGATGAAATGGGTCCCTCTCCTGGCTAAAGTGCATGGAAGCATGTGCCTTTTAAAATGCATGGGCCGAATCAGTTTTCAGTTTTCCGATAAGGGGCACCCAGGAATGAAGAAATTGGGTAAAGGGATCAGATCCTCTTGTTTTCCCTGAGACCCAAAGACTGAATAACCAGATGCTTCCTTGGAGTACTCAGTTCTAAGAAAGAAAGCAAACTGTCTTAATACCATTGAGGATACTGGCCAACAAGAAATCTAGTCTCGGGCTTCCCTGGTGGCGCAGTGGTTGAGAATCTGCCTGCCGATGCAGGGGACACAGCTTCGAGCCCTGGTCTAGGAGGATCCCACATGCCGCGGAGCAACTAGGCCCGTGAGCCACAACTACTGAGCCTGCGCGTCTGGAGCTTGTGCTCCGCAACAAGAGAGGCCGCGACAGTGAGAGGCCCGCGCACTGCGATGAAGAGTGGCCCCCACTTGCCGCAACTAGAGAAAGCCCTCGCACAGAAACAAAGACCCAACACAGCCAAAAATAAATAAATTAATTAATTAAATAAAATAAAATTTTTAAAAAAGAAAGAAATCTAGTCTCACTAAACTGAAGTAGAGTTGTTTCCTTCCTCAGATGAATGCCTCATCAGGCAAAATTTTAAAAATCTAAAGTATAGTAGGACCTTGTTGCCTATCCATCATATGTATAATCGTTTACCTCTGCTAATCACAAACTCCCAGTCCTTCTATATTCAATATCCTGTGATAAATCATAATGGGAAAGAATATAAAAAAATAATGTCTATGTGTGTATAACTAAGTCACTTTGCTGTACAGCAGAAATTAACACAACATTGTAAATCAACTATACTACAATAAAAAAATTAAATTAGAAAAATCTAAAGTAAACAAAATGAAGCTTTTTCTCTTTTTAGGATCTCAGAGTACCTGATGAAAGTCAAGCCATGCTCCCCACTGTACTTCTCTATCGGTTACTGGTACTTATAATTAGAGTCATTGCCAAATGCTCCACTAAATTAAAACCCCTGGAAATTAATTATCTCATCAAAGGTGGCTCAGTTTCAGAACTGGGTTCACAGATCCTGGTGCTAAAATAAGTGCACCTCCCTCTTAAGAGTGAAAGGAAAAAAAATAGTCATTTACTGACATGTCTCTGCAGGAATCAATAACATTACAGGTCATGTAGGAGCTAAGAATAGCCTGGGCGTATTAATAGCTTAGCCTGCTCACTGATTTTATTCAAGATGACTGGTTAAAGAACACTCTGCCTTGCTGACGGCTCCATGGCACGAGGAACAATGTCATCATTAACATGTGGGACTGTTTAGCATTTAGAACACTTCACACATAAAGAGAACTTAATATAGGACTATCGTGCTTTAGACAGATGGTTTAATGTTTCTTTAGCCTTCAGCCTATCAGGCCACCTGCGGTTTTCTTCAGCCAAGGGCTTTTAAAAAATAATTGGTGTATAACAATTTTCTAACGAGACTGACTGCAATGTATTTCCCTAAATCTTTTTCTTACCCTTAACTATCCCTTGCAGTGAATTGTGGCTGACTAACCTCCCTGACTGACACCGAGTCTTCATGGATAAGTAATTACTGACATAAAAGGAGATGAAGGGGCTGAAATTTCATCATTAATGGTTTCTTTGCTTGGGAAAAGCTATTCAGAAATGATTACTTTGGAAAACAGTTCTTCTCTGATTAGAGACTGCCTGACTCTGGAGAAGCTGCTCCCCCAGAATCTTTCAATACAGGAAATGATAACCCAATATAGATGGATAACCGTGGGTGGCAAAGGATGCATCTATGCACTTGTTTCAAAATGGTAAAGGAGAATAGCAATTGTGCCTCTGTCCGAGGACTCTGTGTGCTCAGGAAGGAATAAAGATGCTGCGGGTCCCCTGCGCATACTCTCAAAGTGAGATTCGGGCACACTAGCAAAGCAAGCAGGGTGCGTTTTTATATTATAAACTTCTGTAGGGATCTTTTTTTGTTTGTTTTGATTTTGCGGTACACGGGCCTCTCACTGCTGTGGCCTCTCCCATCGCGGGGCACAGGCTCCGGACGCGCAGGCTCAGCGGCCATGGCTCACGGGCCCAGCCGCTCCGCGGCATGTGGGATCCTCCCGGACCGGGGCACGAACCCGCGTCCCCTGCATCGGCAGGTGGACTCTCAACCACTGCGCCACCAGGGAAGCCCTGTAGGATCTTAATGATCCCCTGCACTGCCCTGGCCACTGTTCAGCTCTCCAGGCCCTTCTGTGAGCTCTTTCAAGGGAAGAACATGATCCAGAGGCCGGGAGACTGTGGATTGGTCCAGATGGATGCTTATTTGCATATTCTTCCCTACATAACCTCCCCGGTAGGGTTCAGAAAAAGCTTGCTTGGGCCCCAGGCAGAGAAAAGCGATTACATAGCAGAGAGGGTTTAGTGATCAAAAGTTTTTAAGACAGCAAGTGTCTCCTGACTGTGCACTTAGGAGGCCTTGAGAAGGCTGGAAGTCTGAGCGCAGAGACTCTGATTGCTGGTGTTTTTCTTTCCCTTTGACTAACAGGAATGTCTCACTGGAGGCTCAGGTTCCCCGCTGACACTTTACACAGGGCTGGACTGGGGTCCCCGTTGCTTCTGCTGCTGCTGCTTCTGGTGTCAGGGTCTTGCACCGAAACTGTCAATTTCCTCACCTTTGAGGAAGAAGCCCTCGGCACCTTCATCGGTGTTCTGTCTGACCACATCCTGTTTAGTTCTCAGCGCGAGGTGCCAGGCCAGTTCCACCTTATTAAGATCAACAGCTCGCTGGTCCAGGTGCAAGAGGGCGACCGTCCTCAGAGATGCGGGCCTGGACCTCGAGCGGCTGTGCGGCCAGACCTTCAAAGTGGTACGCTTTTGGCAGGAGCAGTTCCGGCTGGTGCACGTGGAGGTGGAGGTGAGGGACGTCAACCACCACGAGCCACGCTTTTCCCGGGCCCAGATCCCGGAGGAGGTGTCTGAGGGCGCGGCCGTGGGCACGCGCATCCCCCTGGAGGTGCCCATAGACGAGGACGTGGAGGCCAATGGGCTGCAGAGCGTGTGCCTGGCCGCACAGCCCCTTCCGCGTGGAGCTGCAGACGCGCGCGGACGGTGCCCAGTGCGCCGACCTGGTGCTGCTGCAGGAGCTGGGTCACGAGAGCCAGGCCGCCTACAACCTGGAGCTGGTGGCCCAGGCCGGAGGCCGCCCACTGCACTCCGCCACGGCCGCCCTCAGTGTGCGCGTGCTGGACGTGAACGACCACAGCCCGGCCTTCCCGCAGGGCGCCGTCGCCGCGGTGGAGCTGGCGGAGGACGCACCCGTGGGCTCGCTACTGCTCGACCTGGACGCGGCGGACCCCGACGAGGGCCCCAACGGCGACGTGGTGTTCGCCTTCGGCTCCCGTACCCCGCCCGAGGCGCGCCGCCTCTTCCGCCTCGATCCGCGCTCGGGCCGACTCACCCTGGCCGGACCCGTGGACTACGAGCGCCAGGACACTTACGAACTGGACGTGCGGGCGCAGGACCGCGGCCCGGGCCCGCGCCGCCACCTGCAATGTCATCGTGCGCATCCGCGACGTCAATGACAACGCGCCGGACATCGCCATCACCCCGCTGGCCGCCCCGGGCGCGCCTGTCGCCTCGCTCTTCGCCGCCGCCGCCGCTGCTCTCGGGGGTGCGGACGCGACCTCGTCGACCGGGCCCGGGACGCCAGAGGCCGGAGCCATCTCTCTGGTGCCAGAGGGGGCGGCACGCGAGAGCCTGGTGGCGCTGGTCAGCACCTCGGACAGGGACTCGGGAGCCAACGAGCAGGTGCGCTGCGCCCTCTATGGGCACGAGCACTTCCGACTGCAGCTGGCCTACGCGGGCAGCTACCTGGTGGTGACCGCGGGTTCGCTGGACCGCGAACGCATCGCCGAGTACAACCTGACGCTGGTGGCCGAGGACCGCGGCGCGCCCCCGCTGCGCACCGTGCGGCCCTACCTGGAGCGGGTGAGCGACGAGAACGACAACGAGCCGCTCTTCACGCGGCCGGTCTACGAGGTGTCGGTGAGTGAGAACAACCTGCCCGGGGCCTACTTGGCCTCGGTGGCCGCCAGGGACCCGGACCTGGGCCGCAACGGCCAGGTCACCTACCGGCTGCTGGAGGCTTCGTGTCCACCTACGTCTCATTGGACCCCGTCACTGGGGAGCTGCACGCACGACAGTGCTTTGACCGCGAGGAACTGGCTGAGCTGCGGCTGGGGCTGGAGGCGCTCGACGGCGGCTCTCGGCCGCTCCGGGGCCGGGCCGTGATGCGGCTGCATGTGGAGGACCAGAACGACCATGCGCCTCGGCTGGTGACCCCGCCGCTCGTCAGTGACTCAGCCCAGGCCCCTCGGCCCCGGGACGCACCCCTGGGCTACCTGCTGACCCGACTGCAGGCTAGGGACACGGACAAAGACCTCAACGCGGAGCTGACTTACATTCTCCGCAGTGACTGCGGCCCCGGGGCGCTAGCGCTACACCCGGCCACGGGTAAGCTGTCCCTGCAGTGCCGCCTGTCCCCGCAGCCCGCCGACCCGCTGACGGCGGCCGTCGTGGTGCCGGCCGGAGGCCGGCCGGCCGGCCCGGTAGTACACGGCCACCTTGCTCCTCGTGCCCGCGCACTCGGCGTCACCTGGCGGAGAGGTGGTGCTGGTGCCACGGCCGCCTCCGCCGACAAACGAGGAATGGGAGGTATCCGCGGGACGGCGCACGGCGCATGGAGCAGGACGGCACCCTGACCTCTCCGTGGTTGTGGTCGGGGCTTTGACCAGCGGCTGCGGCCTTCCGCCGGTGGCCATCGTCACCGTGACTTGTTCCTGCTCAGGCAAGGCCAGGACGCGGAGGAAGAGGCTTTGTGAGCACAGACAGAGCAAGTGCCATGCGAGCAGTGGCCAGGCTTGCCCATGTTGCAGGACATCAGGGGCTGATCCTGGGAGGTTCAACCCAAGGTTCTTCGTGGAGACACCGCGGCTTTCCATTTCCTCAGAGGCGTAGGAGAACGAGTCTGCCGAGACTTCCCAGTCCGGGAACAGTGCGGTGTCCTTATGCCCCTCGCCTCGGAAGAGGAACGAGGTCCCCTGGGCCCAGGTAGCGCACCCCCAGCTCTCTTAGTGTCCTCGTTAGCATTCAGTAAATTTTCACGCTGGGAGCTTTATGAAAATTCAGTGCCTGATCAAGTTTGGGACTTCAAGTGGCTAATTTTTCGGGACTTATTTTTTATTTGAGAGGAAAAATTCTTCACCGATGAGGGCAGGAGGAGGCCTGATGCTCATGTGTTCCTGGAGGCCCAGGTCTATTCCTGCTGTTTCGGCCCCTGGTAACTTCCTTATGGATCCAGCTCGAATCCCTTTCCATCAGGGTTTAAATGGTGTCTTCCTGCAGCACTGCAGATGAAGGATGCTGTGCCTGCTCTGTCAGTTCTGATATCTAAGGGTGAAATATTATTAACTGCTGCTCTCACACCTCTTTTTAAACAGGGTTCCGTCTCAGGTCCTTTTCATTCCACATTCCTGTGGGGAGAAGATAAATCTGCTGCAAGTTTAAGGTAATTGCAGAGTATTTATCATTATCTCTAAGCCATGGGTTTGAAATTTTGTACATTTTTATGGATAACAGAGTAGTTCTTTCCTTTTCACTTCCAGGACACATTCAAATCCAGGTGAGTTTAGTGTGAGAGATAGTGGAAAAGGAGACAGTGAATTGAATGACAACAGTTCTGATATCAGTAGAGAATGACAACAGTTCTGATATCAAGAAAGCACTTTTTGGAATGATTGCAAAGCAAGAGGGTAAGTTCGCACCTGTGACTTTGAAGTCCTTGCTTTCAAAGTCATAATATTATATGCCCAAATGCATAATTTAAAAAAAACTAAACAAGGGGTCTTAACTGTACATTCAGAGATGGGAGTACTCTGAATGCTGCTGAATAGAGCTAATATTTTTAATCACTGACTATATAGCTGTTTCTATGTATTTTAAATACATTTATTGACTTATTTATTCCCCATGATAAATCTAATGAGGTAAGAAACTGAGGCACAGAGAGTTTAAGTAGTTTGCCCAAGTGTTGGAGTTAAGATCTTAGCCCAGGAATTCTGGCTTTAGATTTCCTGCTCTTTTTTTTTTTTTTTTTTTTTTTTGCGGTACGCGGGCCTCTCACTGTTGTGGCCTCTCCCGTTGCGGAGCACAGGCTCCGGACGCGCAGGCTCAGTGGCCATGGCTCACGGGCCCAGCTGCTCCGCAGCATGTGGGATCTTCCCGGACCGGGGCACGAACCCATGTCCCCTGCATCGGCAGGCGGACTCTCAACCACTGCGCCACCAGGGAAGCCCCAGATTTCCTTCTCTTATTCACCCTACTAAACTGCATCTATTAATGCAAAAGATTAAAATACTGAAAAATCAGAATATTGTGGTTATTAATACTAAAATAACTTAGTGTCATGAGCACTAAGGATAACTTCCCCCCCGTGGGTATTCCAGAGTGAACAGCATATGAATAGGTAAATTTCATATAGGCCAGTATGCCATTTGCTGGGAACATATGGGGATAGATTTTTTTCCTTTTTTTGATATTTCTTTTTAAATTTTATTTATTTATTTTTGAGGAGCGTGTGGGTTTTTTTGGCTTTGCTCTGTTCAGTGAATCCTGCACCAATACAGCCTTATGCTATTCAGTCCATCTCCTGTAGTGTTGAGGTCAAAATCTCTGTAATGGTGTCTGGTTCTGGAACGGTAGCTCCTGTGGGGAAAGGCATAGTCAATTTTGAGGTGTTTTATGTTAGTCTCTACAAAAGTGGGCATTAGATGTTTAGTCTCTCAGAGATGAGTCCTGATGGTATGTCCTACTGATTCAAGTGCCTCTTCACCATCATAGATACTTTTGCCCACCCTATGTTTAGTTCCTTCAACATTTTTTATTTTAAATGGTATGGCTTTTAAAAGTATCTGCATCCTGGTCCCCTTCTTCTGAATATTCTCTAGTTTGTATATATCTTTCCTAAAATGAGGCACTTAGAGTTGAACATAGTACTACGGAAACAGCCTCTCTCCTGACCTCCAAATTTGTATACCTACTTGCTTCTTCCACATCTCCATTTGGGTGTTTAATGAACATATCACATGTTCAACACTGAACTCTTGATTTCTGTTCCCCAAACCCACTCTTCCTCTAATGTTTGTAGCTCTGGAAATGACACCTCTATTCACTTAGTTGCTTGCTCTGTCCAAAATCCTTTGTGTCATTCTTGATTTGTGTCTTCCCACACGCAACTTCCAATCCATCAGCAAATCCTATTGGAATTACTTTGAAACTATATTGTCAATCAAAGCTCTTCTCACTATCTTCATTGCTGCTGCCCTAGCAGGGGCACTATCATCTCTTGTTTGGACAACTGCAGTAGGTTCCAAACTGGCCTCTCTGCTTGCATGCTTGCCCTCTTGCAGTCTGTTCTCCCTGCAGGAACCAGAGTGATCCTTTTACTTCATAAATCAGATTATGTTAATCAACTCTCCAAAGATTTCTCACTTATCCAAAATCCCTATCATGGTGTCCCAGTTATGAATGCTGGGTAACAAACTAGCCCCAGATACAGCGGTTTACAACAATCATATTATGCTCATGGATTCTCTGGGCCATTTTGGACGGGACATAGCTTGTGTCTGTTTCAGTTTCTGAGGCTTTAGCTGAGAAGATGTGATGGCTGGGAGCTGGAGTCATCTGAAGGCTTATTCAGTCATGTGTCTGGCATGGTAACTAGGATGACTGAAATTCTAGGATTGCAGACTTGGGGGTGGGAGGGGGGGCTACATGTGTCCTGTACACGTGGCTTGATTCTCTCACAGCATGGCGGCCTCAGGAAAGTCACATGCTAGCTTACGGTTGCAAATATGAATGCTCCAACAAACAAGACAAAGACCCATCTTCTTTTATGACCCAACCTCAGAAAGACATAGTCATTTCCATCATATTCTACTGGTCCAAGCAATCTTAAGCCCACCAGATTCCAAGGAAGGGGACAAAGACCCCATGTCTACATTGGAAAATTATTAAAGAATTTTGGGGCCGTGTTTGTACACAAGCCACGCATGGCCCATAAAGTCCTGTATTATCTGGCTCCTGGCTGCTTCTCCCATCTGATTTCTTACCACTCTTCCCCTGATAATTTAGGTCATTTTATTGGCTTTCTTGTTTTTTTGACTTGACCAAGCGTGTCTTTATTTCAGACCTCAGGGTCTTGCTGTTCCCTCTGCCTGGTAAGTTCTTTCTCAAGATATCCATATTGCTTGCTTTCTGCCTTCATTTAGTTCTTTGCTCAGATATCCATCCTCAAAGAGGTCTTCCTAACTGCACATTGCTTCTCCCCACTGTCACTGCCACTCCCCACCCTGCTTTATTTTCCATCATAGCATTTATCACTGCCTCATATTATTTTATATATTTGTTTGTTTATTATTTGTTCCCTGTTCCATGCTGAATCACTGGCATCAAATGTGTACTAACATTTTTTTACTGAATGGATGAATGAAGGTGTGGTCTAACCAGAATATACATCACAACTGTATGACTATTTCAGATGATAATATCACATTTTATATTAGGATAAATATATCACATAAATATCACATTTTATATTAGGATAAATTTATCTTGTTTTTACAAGTTCCATTGTGCTACTTTGTTTTGTGGACAATTTTAGTGTCATCTTAAAACTTGAAGATTTTACAGTAAATGTATCTTTCCAGATCATTTAATGGTAAATAAGCCTTTTCCCAAAACAAAACAAAACAAAATCAAATTCCTGGAACTCCTACTGTTTATTCACTATTTAGGGAATTACCAGCTTATTCTTCCCTTACCTCAGTTTCCTCTTTATAATAATAGGCAAGCTCTCTAAATCCATTATAGCTCAAGGTGCAATTTTAGCAAACAATAATGTGATCAAGGCAATGTGTTCACCATGAGAAAATACCATTTCTCATTTCTGGGTAATAACAATCACATTTCCTCCTGCCAGTATGCAACAGCTACATTTTATTTATTTATTGAGCATTTATACAAGTTTTACCACGTGCCAGGAACTGTTCCAGGTGCTTTACAAGTATTAACTCACTTAATCCTCATGATAATGCTATTAAGTAGGTACTGTCATTTAACACCGTTTCGCACATGGGGAAACTGAGGCATAGACTTGTTGGAGTAATTTGATCACGGCCACCCAGCTGTAAGGGGTAGAGCTGGATTTCCAACTCAGGAAGTCTGGCTTTGGAGTCCATGCTTTTAAAATGTTCTGCTGTAGGGTAGTTTCAGTAGGGTTTTACACACTTATTTTATGAGCCTGCTGAAGATTTAGGACCGATTTACATTTCTGAGGATGTTTCTGTCTTTGACTTCATGAGCTGTTCCGATTTATGATTTGGTTTCTACTTCAACTCTCTGCTGCATTTTCTTGTAAAACTTTTAGTGGGAGTGTTGAAGGGATGCCACGTGGGTGATGGCAAGATAATTGAATTAGATGTTGACAGCTGGAGATAAGATGTTTATCACAGGTATTTTAAATTGCTTTTTGCATCTCACTTTTAATAGTTAACACAGAGGATGAGTGGATTAACCCGATAATCTTTTTAAAATTTTTTTGAATTTTATTTTATTTATTTTTTTATATAGCAGGTTCTTATTAGTTATCCCTTTTATACATATTAGTGTACATATGTCAATCCCAATCTCCCAATTCATCACAGCACCACCCCCTCGCCCCCATAACCCGATAATCTTCAGAAACTTCATTTTAGACTGTAATTCTGACCATTTCTCCCACCAAACCTGTATCAGGGATTCTCGCAAATCGTTTAATTTACTTGCTTGGATTTTATTCCCATTTCATTTCCTCAGTGCACCAGCAGGTGGAGGTACAAGTCATTGGTAGAAAATCCAGAGGAAGAAAAAAATAAACAGCTAGAAAACCAGTCTCTGGACAACTGAATGCTGTTTGCATTTTTAAGTATATCGCTATGTAGCATTCTGGTGATTTAAAACATTTAAAACTATTTCACTTTATTTCCAAGTTGTTTCAGATCATTCAGAACAAAAAACTTTTAAGGATCCTGAAAGGTTAATCCAGGCATTTCATCACATCATGAAAACAGCTACAGGACTGTACTCTCTTCAAGTACCCGTTGCCCTCACGTTTCCCAGCTGAGAAATATGGGTTTCCAGCCAGAACACTAAGAACTCAGAGGATGTTATTTTCAAGCCTATGCCTCCCCAAGTGCTGGTGGCCAAGTGTATGTGACAGAGTTCAAAACTGCAGGCCAGCAGGGCCACCTTCCACACTTCTTGGACAGAATGATGAATTAAATCATCCTTCAGTGGATGAATCACCTTCACATGCCTCAGAAATAGCCACTTCGTTCTGAAATGCTGCAACTCATATAGACAGTTACGTCTGGGGAATATACACATTTATGTTTCTGTCAAGTATTTATAAGCCAAGCTGCACCCACGAGCCTCCTGGTTTTGACAGACGTTTCCCTAAATTACGATAATAGTCAATGTCAGAGTACATGATGATTTTATATAATCCACGCTATTTTACCAAAGAGTTCTAGATGAGAGCCTTTTATTGCCACAAATATAATTAGTGAACATATATTTTATTTTCTAGGATCATTTATGAATGTAAATAAAATATTCATCTAGCTGTTCGTATACAGCTAAGTGTTTACAGTTTTACTGGGAACATAATTTAACTTTGAATAACTTTAGGCTGGATGAAGAATCTGGACCCCAGCTGTAACCATAGGCCCAATGGGGAGAAAGAAGAAGCTGTGGACGGGCACCATTGGACTGGGGGAACCCAAACCGTTTCTCTAGCCTAACATCTGAGAGGGTTGCCTGGTGCTCAGTGGGTAGAGCAGGCAGATTCTGGCAATGGGTGAAAACCAAATACAGATGACCGGTGATGTTGTGCTTTTGGGCACTCAGCCCATTCACGGCCGCAGCTCCATCTGAGGCAGGGCTGCAGGGAGCAGGGATGGCAGGACCTAGAGAGCGTTTTAAGGCCTCAGTCATCTGGGTTAGAGCTCCCAACAGGACTCTTCCCTTAGCTGTGGACAAGAAGCTAGGCAGACACTGAGGCAGAAGACCGGAGGCAAAAGGAGAGATCAAAAGCCCAATGCAGTGACTGGAAGGCTTAGGTGAACAGCTGACCAGATCCAGGGGCAGCAAGGTTGGGTGATGGGATGGAAGGATCTGGATTATGTCTTGTTGGCTTCAAGATTGGCTCAGACCGTGGGAAGAATTGGATCTGCAAGGGCAGGACACTCGTATCTCCCCAATAGGAAGGGTCCGGGCTCATCAAGATCTGACTGGCAAGAACTGTCCACCCAATTCAATAATCCCTCGCCACATGTGGCTGCTTAAATTTAAATGAATTAAAATTCAATACAATGAAGAATTCAGTTCCTTGGTCACATCAACCATGTGTGGCTAGTGGCTACGGTATTGGGCAGAGAGGCTGTACCTTTCCATTATCACAGTTCTAGTGGATTTAGAAGGAGGGCCAGGCTGGAGGACCACATCCACAGGCTGGACTTGTTGAGGGAGCCACTGACCCACCATCGTTGCTCAGCACATCTACAGGCTGATGGTGTTTTCATTGTTCTCCACGCTTCCCTGGTTCGTGACATCAGTCTTTTATTGGTTCATAGAAGTATCTAAAAATGGGTGGACACATTATATTATTTATTATAAAATATTTGAAAAATGTTGAATGACAGGAATTCCCAGGAATTCCCTGGAGGTCCTGTGATTAGGCCTCCTCGCTTCCACTGCTGGGGCTAGATTCGATTCCTGGTCGGGGAACTAAGATTCCACAAGTTGTGGCAGTGTGATCTTTAAAAAAACAACCAAAAAGAATTCCCAGTACTACAAGGTTTTCTGCAGGCAGAAACTCTAATTTCTAAAGGCTCCTCTGCTATTCTAGCTAGCACCTTAAATTTGTAGTTCTCATATTCAGTCCTATAACCTTAGAGATTTTGCAGCAATGGTCATGATAAAATCAACCTGCTGTTATTCCTAAACTTGCCCAAGCAGTAATTCAGCCATTTTCATGATCAGTAATTCATTCTTTACCTACGCTCAGGCGAGACGCGAGAAAGTCCTTTAAACTCCTTTGGCTGCTGGCCTTCCGTAGAAAATCACTGCTGTAGAAATCGGTTTCCAGGTCCTGTGGTGTCTACAGAGTTAGTATGTGGCCCCAACCATCAGCTTTCCAGAATCGGTGGTCTAAGCCCCAGCAAGAGTGGAGCAAACATGAACGAGTGTACCTAAAATTACACGAGACGTACCTTCAAAGTGAAATGTACACCCATCTTTTGGTTTACGTTGAATAGTATTTCAACTTCATTAGAGTAATTTGTTATGTAAATGAATTCTGTGGGAAACAATATTTAGAAGCTGAGAATCTAAAATTTTCCCTCAAGTTTATAAACATAGGATTAGATGTCTTTGTTTTTCTTAAAACCAGGTTCACATGCATTTGTGATGTTAGCTTCTACCTTAAGTATGATTCCTCAAGCAATTTATAACTCCTGCATCCTGCCTGTTGATGACTGCATTCTCAGTGAGAGACCACAATGGGCAACATTTATCAAATGCTCAATGTATACAAGGCTCCATGCTAAATGCTTTACATGAATTACTGTATTTATACCTCATAATTATCCTAGGAGGTAGTTATATTATCATCCCCATTCTATAGGTGAGGAAATGGAGGTTTAGAGAGGATGATTTGTTTGAGGTCATATAGTCGGTGAAGGAATTACGCTATAACATTAAAGTACCTGAATTTTAGGTTTACAGCTGGATGGAATTTTATATGTATACACTCATGTTACCACCACCCAGATCAAGGAATAGAACATTTCCAGCGCCCTGGATGGCTCCTTTTCGTGCACCTTTCCCAGGCAATAACTCTTCCCAAAGAAACCACTATTCAAACCTCTTTCACCATCTGACTTTTCCTGTACTTGAACTTTATATAAATGGAGCAGTACAGCCTGGCTCACAGTTATGTCTGTGAGCTTCATCCATTGCTTTTCATTCTTTCTCACTGCTGTGTAGTATTTGATTTGTGATTTGCCACAATTTATTTATCCACTCTACCGTTGATGGTCATTAGGGTGATTTCAAGTTTTTGGCTTTTGTGAATACATTTACACGTTTTTTGGTGGATGTAACACTTGCTTCTGTTGGCCATATACCCAGGATTAGAACTATTGAGTCAAGAGTGATGATACTGTAACTCTATCATATGATCCTGCAATCCCACACCTGGGCATATATTCAGAGAAAACTCTAATTCGAAAAGATACATGCACCCCCACACCCCAGTGTTCATAGCAGCACTATTCACAATAACCAAGACATGGAAGCCACCTAAATGTCTGTTGACAGAGGAATGGTTGAAGAAGATGTGGTATATTTATACAATGGAATATTACTCAGCCATAAAAAATGAAATAATGCTATTTGCAGCAACATGGATGGACCTAGAGATTATCATACTAAGTGAAGTAAGTCAGACAAAGGCATATATCATATGATATCACTTATAGGTAGAATCTAAAAAGAGATACACACAAACCTATTTACAAAGCATAAACAGACTCACAGACATAGAAAACAAACTTATGGTTACCAAATGGAATAGTGGGGGTGGAAGAGATAAATTAGGAGTTTGGGATTAGCATATACACTACTATATATAAAATAGATAAACCACAAGGACCTATACTGGATAGCACATGGAACCATCCTCAATATCTTATAATAACCTATAATGGAAAGGAATCTGAAAAAGAATATATATACATATGTGTATGTATATATACACATATATATGATAACTGAATCACTTAGCTGTACACTTGAAACTAACACAACATTGTAAATTAACTATACTTCAATTAAAAATGAATTTTTGAAAACCCAAACAAAAGGGTGATGGATCTAGTATATGAACCTCGTTTCCTGACTCCAGTGTTACTCATTGTACACCACCCACTACATCAATAATAGCTAACATTGTCTGAGCACTGTCTATAATGTGCCAGACACTCTGCAAAGCTCTATTTTTCCAAGTAGGCTCTTGATAAAACTGAGAACTTTTTATACGCTTAACTAGTAACCACAGGGGAGGTTTCACATTTGTTCGACAAATAAGACAGTCTTTTAAATTAACATCAACTAGCTGATATATTACAATGTATGTGGAGCACTTAGTAGCTTCTGTCTGTAAAAAAACATCATAATATCCATCTTTGACAGACTTATTTTGCTCATGGAAACGTATACAGTAAAAGTAGAGGTAGCAATTGATTATGAATTTACTTGTGTACTGTAATTAGCTAAGGAAGAAACAAATCCATTTAAAACCAATTTCCATAGTCTACACAGGCACAGGAATTGATTGCAGACTTGAATTTGCTGAATAAAAAGTGAAGCTAGCTAATCTCAATTTGTATTTCATTGAGCAAATGTCAGCTATTGATTTCTGTGGCTGACTACCGGTGAGGCTATGTGTCTGTCATGCCGTAAAGGTGGCACAGCGCCATCACTATGCAGTTTAATTAGGTGTGGGCTGGTCATTTCACTTGCTTGAGGCAGATGAAATATTTAGCTGTAGTGGGAGGAAAAACTTCAGCCAGCTGCCTATCCTATCACCCTCTTTCAGACTCTTACTCATCTCAATTTAAGGTCCATTGATTCTTATTGTTGGATGTTGTACAGAGGAGCCCTTTTGTAATGTGGTGTCGGAAGCTTGGACCAAGATTGACTTAACAGGCTAACTGAATTCTACCAAGCTTTCTTGAACTCTTTTTTTTGTTGTTGTTAAATAAATTTATTTATCTTATTTATTTTTGGCTGCGTTGGGTCTTCGTTGCTGTACACGGACTCTCTCTAGTTGCGGCGAGCGGGGGCTACTCTTTGTTGCCGTGTGCAGGCTTCTCACTGCAGTGGCTTCTCTTGCTGCGGAGCACGGTTTCTAGGTACATGGGCTTCAGTAGTTGGGACACATGGGCTCAGTAGTTGTGGCACACGGGCATAGTTGCTCCACGGCATGTGGGATCTTCCCAGACTAGGGTTCGAACCCGTGTCCCCTGCATTGGCAGGTGGATTTTTAACCACTGCGCCACCAGGGAAGTCCCAGGTTGCCCACTCTTGCCACTTTTTATTCAACATAGTTTTAGTAGTCCTAAATATATGACTGGACACCATAAAACTCCTAGAGGAAAACATAGGCAGAGCACTCTTTGACATAAGTTGTAGAGATAGTTTTGTTTTGGGATCTGTCTCCTTCCTCAAGTTACAACGGAGTTACATCCTGATAAACCCTCATGATCACGTACATGGCTAACTGGGAGCTGCACTTTGTTGCCGCTGCCCAGCAACATGAGAGAATATCTTACTGGCCTTCAGAGTGGAAGTGAAACAGCAGCTCTCCTCAGAACTCGGTCCACCGGTTTCGCTTTCTTGAACTCTTGACAATGCAGCATTACATCTTAGGGTAATGACTTGACCCGTATATTACAGAACAGGTTTCCACAATGTGCCTGGTTTTCTTAAAGATCAATCCATGCTGCCTTGGTCAGATGGCATTTGTATAGGATTTGACAAGTTGTGAGGCCTTGTGACCTAGCGTAACACAGAATGTGTAATCTTGCCCTGTCCTTGAATGCTATTATTCAGATAAAAAGTGACTTAAGGAACAGTGAAAATAATGTCTTCTTTCTCAAAAGGACTACTATAATCTCTTTGGTTTTGGTTTCCTCACCTGAAATGGGGATAACAGTACCGACTTTATAGGGATTTTGTAATAGCTAAATGAGATAGTACTTATAAAATGCTTAGAGCAATGCTTTGCCCATAGTTATCACTTAATAAATATTTATTATTACCATCAGAAACATTCTTCACTTCCCTCTTGTCTTGCTTAAATGGATGTAGTTTGTTATTCCAAACATTCCTAATTTTTTCTCTTTTTTCCTTTCTGTTTGGTGCAATTAGGTTTTTTATTTTCATCTCTTTTGGTTGGCTATTATTATTTTTTTTAAACTAACTTTTCAAGTAGGCAAACAATAATAAAGTCCTCTGTGGATTACAATTTTTTTGACAGTGGTATGAGCCTCTGATTTTAAAAAAAGACCCTTTAGTAGAAACATTTTTTTACAGTAGTTCTTGGAAAGTTAGATCAGTCGATCATTTTGTCTTCTGGCTATATTTCAAGCCAGCAGTGAACTTGACAGGCACATGAGGGCATTTAAATGGAAAGGTTAGAGCCCAGTAATAATAAATGAACTGTTTCTTTAGTTCAAGAATCCTTTGGAAAACTCACAAAAACTTGGTAGCCCACTTTTGTCTGCTTTGGTGAATGTTAACGTGCCATTTACTTGAGCCTGTAGGCCACATGCTCTGCACCTCGTGCACCCCCGTCAGCCCGTGGTGCTGTCGTGATACCCTGCAAGAGGCATGAAGTAATAAAGTGGTGGATGCTCAGCTTCTAGCTCAGGCCACTGTAGCTGGGGAGATGATTGATAGGCATTTCTAAGTAATGGGAGAGAGTCTTCCAGCTAGCACGCAGCTTGAAAGGTACTTTCTTTCCAACCCGGAGGCAAGAAAACCTGTAGAACTTCTCCCACGTAAGGCCCAGGAGGCAATCACAGACATTCATAGATATTTTGCTAGACATATTTTATAGATGGCATATGCTCTAGTCCATGCTTAGTTTTCAGTTTTATCTCCCGCCACCTTCCTGCTTATGCGCCCTGCCCCAGCCTCAATGGTCTGCCTCCCCTAAAATGGAGATGGGACAGTCATATAGACAATACCCCAAGCCCTGATCACAGGAGCCAGGCCCACCTCTCAGATAGCCCTGAGGACATATTACACCTGAGGGCCTATAAAGAGATGGACACCTGAAATGTGCTGATTACCTACTCACCTGAGTTCTTATCCCCAAGCGACCTTCCTCCTCCTGCCTATGGTTTGGTTTTCCATGTAAGCTTGTTTTCAGGGAGAGAATGGGCTGGACCTATGGAAGCATGTATTCTGTTCCTATGCAAAGTAGAATTTTCATTGTAAATTAATTAGATTGCAATTTTGGTTTTATACATCAGAACCATGAGGTTGCTTGAAGTGATTTTTGCTATTCAGAAAAGGATCTGTTTTCGTAGTGCTGAAAAATCAGGGATTTGAATCTACCTCTCTGAGGGCTGGACACTGTATTATGATAAATTGACAAAGATAATGAATGCAATTCCCTGAGGTCTCCTAGGGGACAGCCTGCTGGTCATTCCCCAGGCAGTATGCCACCCCCCAGTCCTGCATTGGCCATGCCAATGCATTTCCTAATTAAATGTCTGCATCAGCTGATGATGTAGTGGTAACTAATATCTGTCAGGCTTTTCACGTGTACAATGATATTTCAATCCTGTGAAGCAGGCAGTGTTATTGTCTTCTACACATAAGAAAATCGAGGTTAAATTACTTAGGCAAGTCCCAGTACTGGTGAGTGGCGGAGCTTCAATGCCAGACCACATCTTATGGGTTCAGGACATGTCCCACCTTGCCTTACTGCCTTTCTTTTAGCTTGTTAGTTCTTCATTTTATAGGTCTATAGGTCTAGAAAGCAAAGTACTTAAAAACCCATTTTGGTAGTTTCTCTGCTGAAATCACCAGGAGCAGATGAACAATCTAAATGCATGTTCAGCCACTCAAAGATGTGATCTGTCCTCTGCCTGCGCATCCCTCATCCATCATGCGTGCTCCTAATAGACTCGGCAGGCTTGCACAAAGGGGTGCTTTTCTTCCTCTCTCCGTGCTGCTTCCTTTGAGGCATGCTACTGTTCAGGGCCCTGTTGAGATTTTGATTAAAAAAGACAGATATTGTGCAACTTCCATTAATGTTCTATTTCTCCTGTAGCAAAATGTAAGCCTTTGCAACTTCCTCAAGGGAATTTAATTTTCCATGTCTGTTGGCAAATTCAATTTCGAGTTTTACATAAAACACTCAAAAACAGTTAGTGGCCTGGTCAGGGGTTATGCTTGTAATTCAGTGATTCTTTGAGGTGACTTTAACCCTTTTGCAACCCATTCCCCTTTTCTGAAATCCACAAACCGCTAGCTTTCTAATGTAAAAAAAAATTACTTTTACAAGTATAAAGGGCCTAAGGTATTTAACTTTCTTTTGCCCTCCTCTTTCTGGTTATGGTAATGCCATTTGACTTATTTTTATAATGTTCTCTAAAGGTAACAAAACCTTTGTAAGCTAAGAAATTATAAACATGTATTTTGAAAATGCTCAGTGCATGACAACTAAAAGTTAAGATAGCTCATTGTATATCTGAGCAGGTTTATAACATCTCCACTGATAGTGTGCCCTTGTATGTGTATATATATCTTGGTGCCCCCCTCGTCTTTACCTAGCTCAATGTATATATAATTTACATTCATTAATTCTGAGACTTATTACAGATTTGTGGATTATCTGAATCTTTTCTGTCTCTCCCTCTTGCCCCTTGAATAGTGTTCATTTTTTCCCCAACTTATTAGCACTTTTCTGGTGTTGAAACTAGGATAGGAGAGTGGGGAAAGTCAAACACATAAATTTGACTTCTTTTGTGATTTGATCAAACCAGTGTTTTAGAAAAGTGGTCAAATAAATCAAGCAACTGGTACAAAATTTGGAGCTGCATCTTCTATTAATTTTTTTTTTTCCTGGAAATAGGGAATAAACTGGGGTAGGGAGTAGATATGAGTCTTTCTTCTCTTAATATGAACTTGCTCCCTTAAGGCTACTATTTTTTCTTCTGGGATCCTAACTGTCATACTTACAATACCATGCAATCAACTGCCCACATTCCCTCAGAGAGACTAAGATAAACTTGGAAAGTGATTGAGCTAGATATTAAACTTTGTGTTTTTAAAAAGGCTTCGAGATTACTGACTACAAGAGTCACATTTATAAACTCCATTTAACCATAAATATACAGAAAACTGAAAGAATCCAGTTTTATGCCACGAGCTTTTGTTGTTGTTGTTTTTTAAACAGCTATCTGAGCTGGAACCCATGCTTTCTAAAGCGAACCAAAGAACAATTTAGTGAAAAAAAATGTTTCATAGTTTTCTTTACTAAAATTACTTTATGAGAAAAAGGTCAGAACATACATGTTCTCTCAGCCCTAAAGCTTGTCCACATTTGACTGGACTTGGAAACCCCTTTCCAGAGCTTTCCTTCTTGCTAAGCATCTGCTCTGCCCTGAGGGGAAAGAGACAGCGGAGCTTGGGGACAGTTGGGGGCGCAGGTGTCTGTCAGAGCCGTCTCTTCTGTAGCCATCTACTCTTTGCTTGGTGAGTTCCCTTCTCAGATGCCCGAGTCCATAGCAGCCTGGGAAGATGATGGATTTCCCACTGTCGTGGAGAGTAGAGATGGTTGACTCTGATGAGTAAGATAACTTCTCACGTGTAGTTTTGTGTGGACCTGGGCTGGGGTGGTTTGGGAAATGGAAAATATACACTGTGACCTGATTTTACTCATACTTCGTCTCCTGTTTCCTTTTGTACTTCAGATCTGGTAAAGTTAGGGGGTATCAAAAGTCTGGTCCTTATGCAACCCATCTGAAGAGAAAGTAGAGCAACTTTTCCCTTCTCTCTCTGTATAGGGCTTCAGTGAGCATCTTGTTTGGCTCCAGTAGACTTTCAGGAAATGCTTGTTAAATAATGAAACTAAATGAAATTTCAGTCTTAAAATATTTAGTCCATTTATGTTGATATAAGTACTATTTAATGTACTTAAGTCTACTATTTTACTATTTGTTTTCTTTGTTTTTCTTCTTTCATGACTTTTTTTGAACTAATCAACAATTTTGAACATTACTATTCCATTTTCCCCCTTTATTTACTTGCCTTTGGCTATAATTTTTTTATTTTTCTTTTAGTATTTAGGGATTATAACATACATACTGGACTTAATAAGAATCTACTATGAATTAGTACTTTTTTTTTGCCATTTCCTGGAAAATGTAAGCAGTAGAATACTTTGCATTGATTCCATTCTTATCTTTTGTGCTATTATCATGTATTTTAATTCTACATGTACTTTATACTTCATAAGATACTATTCTTATTGTTTTATACAGTCAATATTTCTTTGGTTTTACATACCTATTTATAGTCTGTTATTCTTCATGCTTTCTTTCATTTCCATTTTTCCACCTAGAATCATTTTCTTCTGCCTGAGAAACTCACAATTATTTTACTCTGGACCTGCTGGCTCTGAACTCTCTGTATTTTATTTATCTGAAAGCACTTTTATTTCTTCATTTAAAGAAAAACTTTATTAGAGTATAATACATGTACAGAAAAGTGCACACATAATAAGCATCCAGCTCAATGGATTTTTACAACCTGATTACACCTGTGTAACCAGCACTCAGATCAAGAAACTGAACGTGTCTGTGAGCAGCATTCCGGGAGCCCTCATGCTCCTCTCCAGTCTATTCCCATCAAAGCATGGCCGCTCTCCTGACTCTAACATCATAGATTACATTGGACTGTTTTTGCATTTTGTGTATATGGAATCATATGTTAGATGCTCTTTTGTGATGATTTCCTTTACCCATTTATATTTGCGAGATTCACTTACATTGTTGCATTCAGTTATAAAGAGTGGATGCTAACCTTTATAGCATTCTGTTGTGTGGATCTACCAATATCCATTTATCCATTTTACTATTTTTTTATATATTTCTTTTAACAAAAATATTATTTATTTATTAAATTTTTTTTTTTGCTGCATTGGGTCTTTGTTGCTGCATGTGGGCTTTCTCTAGTTGAACTGAGCAGGGGTTACTCTTCGTTGCAGTGCATGGGCTTCTCACTGCTGTGGCTTCTCTTGTTGCCTAGCACGGGCTCTAGGCACACGGGCTTCAGTAGTTGTGGCACGTGGGCTCAGTAGTTGTTGCTCTAGAGTGCAAGCTCAGTAGTTGTGGCGCATGGTCTTAGTTGCTCCGTGGCTTGTGGGATCTTCCCAGACCAGGGCTTAAACCTGTGTCCTCTGCATAGGCAGGCGGATTCTTAACCATTGCGCCACCAGTGAAGTCCCTCCATTTTACTATTTATAGGCCTTTGGGTAGTTGCCAATTTTGGTTGATTACATATAGTGCAGCTATGAATGAATATTTTAGCACAAAATTCATGTCCTTCTCACATGCAAAATACATTCACTCTATCCCAGCAATTCCAGAAGTCTTAACCAATTCCAGCATCAACTCCAAGTCCAAAGTCTCTGCTAACTAGCATCTAAATCAGATATGGGTGAGGCTTGAGATTCAAAAACAGAGAAATTGGAAAGAAGAAAGAGATGATGGATCCCAAGCAGGTCTGAAACCTAGCAAGGAAAATTCCATTAGATCTTAAGGCTCAAGAATAATCCTTTTGTAGTTTTTTAAGGAACCTCTATACTGTACTCCATAGTGGCTGTATCAATTTACATTCCCACCAACAGTGTATGAATGTTCCCTTTTCTCCACACCCTCTCCAGCATTTATTGTTTGTATATTTTTTGATGATGGCCATTAATGACGTTGAGCATTCTTTCATGTGTTTGTTGGCAATCTGTATATCTTCTTTGGAGAAATGTCTATTTAAGTCTTCTGCCCATTTCTGGATTGGGTTGTTTGTTTTTCTGATGTTGAGATGCAGGAGCTGCTTGTAAATTTTGGAGATTAATCCTTTGTCAGTTGCTTCATTTGCAAATATTTTCTCCCTTTCTGAGGGTTGTCTTTTCAACTTGTTTATGGGTTCATTTGCTGTGCAAAAGCTTTTAAGTTTCATTAGGTCCCATTTTGTTTATTTTTGTTTTATTTCCATTTCTCTAGGAATGGGTCAAAAAGGATCTTGCTGTGATTTATGTCATAGAGTGTTCTGCCTATGTTTTCCTCTAAGAGTTTGATAGTGTTTGGCCTTACATTTAGGTCTTTAATCCATTTTGAGTTTATTTTTGTGTATGGTGTTAGGGATTGTTCTAATTTCATTCTTTTACATGTAGCTGTCCAGTTTTCCCAGCACCACTTGTTGAAGAGGCTGTCTTTTCTCCATTGTATATTCTTGCCTCATACAACCCAGCAATCCCACTACTGGGCATATACCCTGAGAAAACCATAATTCAAAAAGAGTCATGTACCACAATGTTCATTGCAGCTCTATTTACAATAGCCAGGACATGGAAGCAACCTAAGTGTCCATCGACGGATGGATAAAGAAGATGTGGCACATATATACAATGGAATATTACTTAGCCATAAAAAGAAATGAAATTGAGTTATTTGTAGTGAGGTGGATGGACCTAGAGTCTGTTATACAGAGTGAAGTAAGTCAGAAAGAGAAAAATAAATACCGTATGCTAACACATATATATGGAATCTAAAAAAAAAAAAAATGGTCATGAAGAACCTAGGGGCAAGATGCGAGTAAAGACGCAGACCTACTAGAGAATGGACTTGAGGACATGGGGAGGGGGAAGGGTAAGCTGGGACAAAGTGAGAGAGTGGTAGTGTATATATGGACATATATACACTACCTAATGTAAAATAGATAGCTAGTGGGAAGCAGTCGCATAGCCCAGGGAGATCAGCTCGGTGCTTTGTGACCAGCTAGAAGGGTGGGATAGGGAGGATGGGAGGGAGGGAGATGCAAGAGGGAAGAGATATGGAGATATATGTATATGTATAACTGATTCACTTTGTTATAAAGCAGAAACTAACACATCATTGTAAAGCAATTATATCCAATAAAAATGTTAAAAAAAAGAAAGCAAAAGAATAATGAAAATTAAAAAGAAAAAGAAAAAAATAATCTTTTTGGGCTTGATTCTCCTCCCTCTGAGCCCACTGGGGCAGCATTGTCCCTTCCACAGTCCTAGGTAGCAGCTCTGCCCCTGAGGCTCTGGCTGGTGGCCCCGCCTCCAAGGTTCGGGGTGGCAGCTTGTCTCTGAGGCACTAGTGGCAACAGCCTGGCCCTCTGAAGCCAAGGAGAAGAAAGCCCTGTACCCTGGGCCTGTGCTGTCTGGACCTTCAGTGGCAGTGGCAGTCCTGCCCATCTCTGAATCACCTTCGGGATCATTCAACCCTTTTCTTGAGAGATAAGGCATATTCACAGCTAAATAGCTCTATTGTTCCATCCTGTGGAATCCCAGAAGTTCAAAAGCCTTCCTTCCTTCCTTTTGTCCATTATCTGTTTCCTTTAGCCCAAGCTGGCAGTGTGTCTCCTGGTATGATCCCATCTCTATTCCTGGCTTCTTCTGAGCTGGCTGCCGGACAATCTCTTTATGGAGTGATTGTCCAGCCACACCTGTGGTGATCTCTTCCGAGCATGCTTTCTCATTTTTGGCAATATGAATAGACGGAGGATTTTCCACATCTGTAGTTTCTGGTTCTGTTTTGCCTGACAATTCCTTTAATTTATCTCTCTTCTCTCACATTTCACTATAAGCAGTAAGGAGAAACCAGGTCATGTATTTTTTCCCTAACATGGATATCCAGTGGCCCAGGACTGTTTATTGAAAAGATAAATCTTTTTGTACTGAATTGCCTCTTTGCTATTGTTATTAATCAGGGGACCATGTATGTGTGGGTCTGTTTCTGACATCTCTATTATGTTCCATAGGTCAGTCTGTCTATTCCTGCATCATTACCACCCTGACTCTATAATAGGTGTTGATATATAGTAGAATAAGATCCCAGCTTTGTTCTTCTAGATTACTTCATTTATTTTTAACTCTTTTCATTTCCATGAGAAGAACCAGTGAATTATGTAAAAGCAGTGGCTTGAAGTTTAATTTTGATTGTACTGAATCTGTAAGTCTTTAAAAAATATCTCTTATTCAGTGCTAAAGTCTTGCACATAGTTTAGATTTAATTCTAGGAATTTGATGTCCTTTGATGCTATTGTAAATTGTATCTTTTTACTTTTTTCATTTTTGTAGCTTATTTCTGTTAGATATATAATTCCAAGTTGGTAGTTATTTTCTTTCAGCAAGTAACTGGATTTAAATTTAAAATGTTGGGACTTCCCTGGTGGTCCAGTTGTAAAGAGTCTGTCTTCCAATGCAGGGGACTAAGATCCCACATGCCGTGGGGCAACTAAGCCCACATGCCACAACTATTGAGCTCACGCGCCTCAACCAGAGAGCCTGCGTGCCACAAACTACAGAGCCACACACTCTGGACCCAAGCGCCACAACTAGAAAGAAAAAACACACGTGCCACAACTAGAGAGAAGCCTGAGCACCACAATGAAGAGACCGCGCGCCCCCGTAATGAAAGACCCCACATGCCACAACGAAGATCCCATCTGCCACAACTAAGATCTGACACAGCCAAAGAAAAAAAGGAAAATAAATAAAAAAAATTAAAAATGTTATTCCATTATCTTCTGGATGCTATCATTTTATTTTTGAAAAGCCAGCATTAGTCCTTTTATTGGTCCTTTGAAGGTAATATGTCATAGTTTATTTGACTGTTTTGTAGAGTTTTCTCTTTGTTTTTCAGTGGTTTTACCATATTAGTCCCCAAAGGTGTGCCTTTAATGAATCGTGCCCCCCTAGTATTTTTGTCCTGCCCCTTTGAAAAAAAAAGTGAGCCCTGTGACTCACTTTTGACCAATAGGGCACATCTGCTTTGACACTGTGTGATTTCTGAGGCTCAGGCGCAAGTCTTGCTGCTTACCTGCCCTCTTGGAACACTCACTCTTGGGATGTGCCCTTTGAGAACCTCACTGTTAAGATGTGAAATTACTCTGAGACCACCATGCTATAAGAGAATCATGCCACGTGGAGAGGCATTGGAGGATATATTCTAGGAGAGAGAGAAGGGGTGGGGGAGATAGAGAGGGAGAGAGAGAGAAAGAAAGAGAATCTGAGATGCCTGATGTAAGAGTGAATGGGTCATTAGGAGATCTTGCCCAGCCAAGCTTTCAAATGGCTTCAGCCCTGCCACTGTTTAACTGCTACTGTGCAAGAGACCCCAAGCAAAGACTGTGTAGCTGAAGTTGGTCAATCTGCAGAGCTGTGAGATCCAAGAATAAATTACTTTAATACATTAAGTTATGGGGTGGTCAGTTATACAATAATAGACAAATGGAACAAAATAATACCTAGAAGTAGGATATGATTGAAACAAAACCTTAAAATACGTGGCATCAGCTTTGGGACTCAGAGGTAGGAGGAGCCTGGAAGATCCTCAAAGGAATTGTTGATGCAACTGGAAGGACAGGGAAGGGGCTATTACTAGAGGCTGGAGGAAAGGCAACCTGTGTTACATAGTGGCAGAAAACGTAGGGTAACTGTTGCCTGGCGTAACATGGACAATAGGAAATGTACCTAATTAAATAGCAAACCTGCATAAGGAGATTTTCAGAAAGAATGTCAAAAGTGCTAATTGGTTATTTTTAACCGTGTATGATAAAATATTATATAAGAGTGAGAAAGAGAAAGATACTAAGAAGGAACTTTTTCAGTTTCAAGCAGAAATTAGAGAAAATATAAAGGATCCAGAGCTTACTAAGTGTAAAAATAAAGGTGTATCTTATTTTCAGCCTCTCCATAATGCAAAGGCTCTCAATATCTATCAGACCTGATCTCAGGATAAAGATTATCTTAAGGGCACAGCTATAGGGCACATTTTTAAGATTTCAGAAAGATTTAAGGGTGCACTTTATAGACCATTAGAATTAGACAAAAATTTTCTTAGAATCTTAAGGGTGTTATTTCTCAGCTCCCTGACTTTCAGCACAAGACAGACTGGGGCCTACATCAAAAACATTTCTGAGTGGAGTTTTGTCTAGTGGAGTGTGTCCCACTACTGTTCATAGGAAGCCCAAAGATCTTTAAGAGAATTGTATTGACAGAAGCATCATAAGCTTGGAGTATAATGGATGGATGTAGTTCAAATGAAGAAAGGCTCTGGGTCCCTAATCTTTTGTAGGCAGGAAGCAGGCTGAGACTGCTGCTTACTTGCAAACATGGACCATTTCTTGTGGAAAAGAAAGCTTGCAATAATAACCAAGAGAGAGGAGACAAAATTCCAGAGGGTAAAACCAAGAGCCTTAGAAAACCACTCCCAGAACTGAGCCCTAATCAAGGAACTGGCAATATATGTCCAAATGAATTTCAGAATTGCTTTGGACCAGTGACTGCTATGTGACTCTTTTTCCCTTATGTCCCCCACCCTGACCCTCTGACCCCCACTTTTGATTGACAGTGTCTATCACAGTTATAATACTCTGGTATTATTATTGTATGTTGAGCGTGTGGGGCAGATCATTTGTGTCTTTAGTTCACAGGTCTTCAGATTGAGAAGAGCTGTACTCAGGGGTTGCCCTGAGCATTTGCTCTTGCTAAGCCTTATTGACCCTGATTTAATACTGCTTTATGCTTGGCTTCTCATCATGGAAAGTTTAGTTCTGTTGCAAAAACTGCCATAAGTGAAAGGATTTCTTAGTACAATTTATTTCCTTTCAAGTTACAAAGGAGTTTAGAAAGAAAAACAGTTCATCTTATCACACTCCTTCTTTCTTGAAGCAAGTCTCCAGGGTAATGAAGTAATTGGTGACTTTGGAGGAAGAGGAATGTGAGCAGGGAGATAATTTGGTGATTCCCTTTATCATTGAAACTGACACGAAGTATGTGGTTGTATTAATGAAAAGGATGCATCTTAGGCCAAAAAATAAAAAGCCCCCCCAAACCATACTTCTCATGATGTAGAAAAATATTTTCCATTTAATGAGACAATTTGCCTGAGGAAAATTTGAAGTATTGGAAGGAAGAAAGATAAGTTTAAATTATATTTTGTGTGGTGGTGGGGCTGGTTTGGCGGCGGGAGGGGAGTAGAAACAGGGTAATTTGTCATAGAATCAGGATTTTATGGCTGGGAGGAAAATTAAATGCCACCGTGTCCCCTTCTCTCCCATTTTACATAAAGAAATGGAGATCCAGAGAGGTTAAGTGGCTTGCTCAGAGTCACACATCTAGTTATTTACTGAGAAACAGAGAAAAGTAGAAAGAAAACTTAGTTCCTGAACCAACTACCTTTTTTAAAAATATTGCAGGTACCTCAGTAACTGATTAATTCTAAAAAAAAAACACAAAAAAAACCCCCCGAAAAAACATAAAAAACCAAACCTGGGGAAATCCCTCCTCCCTGAGGCCTTCCTGCTGCTCCTGCATCTGCCCAGATTCCTTCTGTGAGGATCTATCCCCTGTCTAACCCCCCCTGCCCCTCATCCAAGCTCTCACAGCTCTGTCAAGTGATAGCTGTTTCCTGCTAAATAGAGGATGATCATAGGAATTTTGGAGATGGCTTTTATCGCCCCCTGTTTTGAGTTAATTGGTATACTTGTTTGTTTTTCTTTTAATGTTTTTAAACATTAAATGTGGTAAAATACACATTTACTATCTTAACCATTTTTAAGTGTATACTGCAGTAGTGTTAAGTACATTCACATTATTGTGCAGGCATCACCACCATCCATCTTCAGAACACTTTGCATCTTGCAAATCTGAAACCCAGTCCCCATTAAACGACTCTCCATTCCCCTTTCCTCCAGCCCCTGGCAACCACCATTCCACTTTCTGTCTCGATGGGTTTGACTATTCAAGCTCCCTCATACAAGTGGAATCGTACAGTCTGTCTTTTTTGTGACTGGCTTATTTCACTTAGCATCATGTCCTCAAGGTTCATCCACATTGTAGCATGTGCGAGAATGTCCTTCCTTGTTAGCGTTGAGTAATATTCCATCGTGTGTATACACCACATTTTATTTATCCATTTATCTATTCGATGAACACACAGGTTTTTTTCCACCTGTTCCCTCTTTAATGACCCATTTTGGATGTGCACAGGCAGTTCCAAAGTGCATGTTCAAGGAAGGATTGAAACATTAGTGTTCCATATGTGACCCTCGTGTGACAAAGGAGGAAACCGCATATTAATTTACAAACATCATGCAATAGGATACGTTTTCTTCACAAACGTATTTAGTTGTAGGAGGAGGAAAGGGGCTCACAACTGGTCTGGCACATGATGTTCGAGGCCATAGATGTTTCTTAACATGACAGAATTTATGACAGTTAGAGACGGAAGGCATCTTAAAGGAGACAGGGTAATTTGAGCATTTGGGCATCTGCATCAGGAATACCTAGGCTCGGGTTTCTAGGGCTTTATTAGCTGTGTGACCTTGAGCAGATTATTTAAACTCTTGAATGGAATTAAACTCTTCATGGAATTACTGAGGATTAAATGAGACAATGCAATTAAAGTGGTTAACACAATTCCTTGTACAGAGGGAATGCTCAATAAATTCTAGCCAAGGGAAGAGTCTCCTCTTTACAGATAAGTGAAGGGAAAGTGACTGGCCTGAGGTCACACAGACAAAACCACAAAGCTGGCATTTGAATTGCTTTTAAAAAAGCATGAGAGGGATTCATTTCTAACAAATACATTTTTTTCTCATTGAAACTTTATTAGTTATTTGTGAATGTTCACAGAAACTCATGCCAAGAAGAAACATGGCACGTATTCTTTTTTCCAATTCTTATTTGTTCTGTCATTTAGTCATTCAAGGAATTCCTTCATTTAATAAATGGTTACTGAGTGCCTGTCATGTACAACCACTGGATGGGCACTGGGGACATCACAGTTTCATGGAGGAGGTGGGTGACTGTGCTAAGAGTCCCAGTGGGGATTAACCTAAGAGAATGTGGGAACCAACAGGACAGAGAGGTGCAGAACCCTGGCCTTTGGGGCAGGAAGTAGGGGAAACTGGATATGTATAGGGCCAGACCTCAGGTTGCCCTTTGATTGCATAAAACATTGAAATAAATCTGGCCTCCGCCTTTGAACCTAGTGGGAGAGTAGCCATAAAAACAGTGACTAAGAATATAATTAAAAAGTGCAATGTATGTACCAAGTGGTAGGGGGCGCAGTGGAGAGAGTGAGTGATTCTGCCTAGAGGTTTTGGGGGCGGAGTGATGATATAGGGTGGAGGGAGGACTTCATGGAGGAGCTGGCAAATGAGGTACCTTGTAGGCTGAGTGGGATGTCACCAGCCACAGAGGAAGGGAAAGGTGCTCTAGGAAGAAGACCCAGAAGCATGTGAGCACAGTGGTCCAGGTCCCTGGGACACAGGTTATCCACGAGATGCTGGGGGTGCCGTGTGGAGGAAGATGATCCTCCCACGGGGATGTCCCAGACCTTACCTGCTGGTGAGTATAATGGGGTCGTGTTAGCACTTACTATCTTGATTCTGGGGGCTTTTCACTGCTATCTTATCCTTTAGGATATGCCCAAAGTCTTCCCCAGGTATTTCTGAGCACCCCCCACCCCCAGCAAGGCATCTATCTCATCTGGACTCAGGATCGGCTGCTTCCATTTTATGCTCTGGTGTTCTCATCAAGGTTTCTTGAGCTTTCCACCGCTGACCGTGCCTGCATCAGAACACTCTGCCTGAGCTGGGGCGCCTCGGCGGGCAGCCGCCCTCAACTCTCAGGGACACAAACCTGCCTCATGATCTGTGACTGGGAAGGGGGAGTGCGGATAGAGCAGGGTCTTTTCTACTCCATTTCATGGGAGTGTGTGTGTGTGTGTGTGTGTGTGTGTGTGAGAGAGAGAGAGAGAGAGAGAGAGAGAGAGAGAGAGATAGCTATGGGGCTATGTTTCTCAGGACCAGAATCTTATAGACTCCCCTGAACACACTTCAGCTTATATCCTAAACTCTTCCCTCATTAGGGCTCATAAAGGGAAGAGATTTGCCATCTCATTCCCTCCTCTGACTTTATCTCTTCCACTATCGCACAGGCACCATTATTTTTTATTTTTTTTGCGGTACGCGGACCTCTCACTGCTGTGGCCTCTCCCGTTGCGGAGCACAGGCTCCAGACGCGCAGGCACAGAGGCCGTGGCTCACAGGCCCAGACGCTCCGCGGCATGTGGGATCTTCCCGGACCAGGGCACGAACCCGTGTCCCCTGCATCGGCAGGTGGACTCTCAACCACTGTGCCACCAGGGAAGCCCCAGTCACCATTATTAATGCACTGTTTTCTTCCCCTTTCTTTTGTCAATTAAAAAATAATCTTTGAATACATATAAATTAATGAAAACACATACTTGGTGAGCGGGTGTCTGCCTTGTGCCTGTGCATCTGGTTCTCAACTTTGATCCAGCAAGCAGCTTTTGAAGGTCTTTCATGGTGTAGCTGAGAAGTTCCTGGCATTTGGGAGATATTCAAGAAACTACTGTTGAATTGAACTGACTCTCCTGTAGGGAAGGAAGCCACTAAGGGTGGGTTTGTTTGTTGGCAGGTGAATGGTCTGAAGGAACCTGATGGTTTTAGGAGAAGAGAGTTGTGGCAGAAAGACCAAGTAGGAAGCTGAGGCAGCCATCAGGGTGATACAAGCTTGAGCCAGGAAAGGGACCATAAGGGTGAAGTAATGTGGGTAGAGCTGAAAAATAGTGGGAACAGGAGAACTGGTAGAGAACTTAAAGGCTGTATTTACTGTGACTCAAAGAGTAGTTCTTGGAAACATACCCCTCCTCTTGGGCAGAAGTTATAGGATGCTAATAATCCTTGTGTCCCATCCTCAACGTCCCCCGCCCCTGCCCCAGATCCCCCAGCATCGTTCTCCCTTGGCTCCATTGATCCACGTGGGAGAGGACTGAAGAGATGATGACTCTGAAGTTTGTCTTGGGAGAGTTGGGTGGGTGGTGATGAGATGAGCATCATTCGATCCATTTTACATAGAAGTTAAGTGATTTGCCCAAGATCAGTGAACATACTGATAGCAGCATTATGTGTCCTTATTGTGCTAAAAACTCCAAGCCAGAATAGTTTCTACTTCATTACCCCCATGGCCTTTTCCCATTTCATAAAAACTTCTACACACAGAACAGACTCAAATAATTTTCTAAAATGTCATTAAAATTAAGAAGATACTTAAAAGGACATATGAGAAGCCACATTCAACAAGTACAGAAATAAATTAGAGATGAGAAAATATTAAAATACCTGACCTGCGTGGGTATTTGCATAATATTTAAAATTATCTCATCCATTTAGTTCTAGTGTTTGGTGTCAATCTGAAATATGAAAAATGTTCTCACGGAGATGCAGGCAAACTGAAGGAGGATATCTTAATATACAGTGAAATATAAATTAAAAAGCTCTCTAAAGCTATTAGTAAAAGTACCGAAATACATTAGCAGGTGCATGGGTTCAACTTTGGATGTATGTTCTTTGAAATCGGATTCATCACCAAAATTAATCTGAGAGACGTCAAATCTGTGCTGGGTTAAAGAGGTGACAAATGGGAAGATTTCATTGAAGTTCCAAATTGTAAAAGGATCAGAATTAATAATCCTCTGTCATGAGGAACTTGATCACTTAGGAGTTTAAGGAGCTTACATTCTTGAAAGAGAGTAGAAATCTGAAATATTTCTGGTGAAAGAAGTAGTCTGGTTATCAGTTGGATTGATTTGGTTTGATAAATAACTTCAAATCAACCACAGATAACCATGAAGATACATGTCTGCAACTTTCACATGAACGGGATTTATGTCTTTCAACAGGCTGGTCAATTTATTCTCTTAGAATGGAGTAAGTACAGTAATTTCCTCCCTTGTTATTTTTTTTAAATTGAAGTATAGTTGCTTTACAATGTTGTGTTAGTTTTAGGTGTACAGCACAATGATTCAATAATATATATTTACGTATATATATAAATTCTTTTTCAGATATTTTCCCTTATAGCTTTATTACAAAATATTGAATATAGCTCCCTGTGCTATATAGTAGGTTCTTGTTGGTTATCTATTTTATATATAGTAGTGTGTATATGTTAATCCCAAACTCCTAATTTATCCCTCCCCTCCCTTTCCCCTTTGGTAACCATACATTTGTATTTTATGTTTTGTAAATAAGTTCATTTGTATCTTTTTTTCTTTCTTTAGATTCCACATATAAGCAATACCATATGATATTTGCCTTTCTCTGTCTGCCTTACTTCACTTAGTATGATAATCTCTAAGTCCATCCATGTTGCTGCAAATGGCATTATTTCCATTGTATATAAGTACCATATCTTCCTTATCCGCTCATCTGTTGAGCACTTAGGTTGTTTCTATGTCTTGGCTATTGTGAATAGTGCTGCTATGAACATAGGGGTGCATGTATCTTTTTGAATTACAGTTTTCTCCGGATTCTTAGAGCCACTATGGAGAACAGTATGGAGATTCCTTTAAAAAACTAAAAAGTAGAGTTACCATGTGATCCTGCAATTCCACCCTTGGGCAATATGTCCAGAGAAAAGTATAATTCAAAAAGATACACGCACCCCAATGTTCATTCCCTCCCTTGTATTTAATTCAGAGCTTCTTGGGGGTGATGCCCTTTAGAAGCACCAATCTTCCTTCATCAGTGACTTCTATTATGGCTCTTCATTCATATGGACTCACATCCTGAAAATGAGCATAAAAACACAGGGGTCGGGGGCAGTGCTGGGAATATTGCAACACTCCACACATATACCTTGCTCCAAATACCTCAAATAACATTTTTTCTTAGTCAGAAAGATGTATTCCTCGACCCTTTCGCAGGCAGTTTTCCATGTTCCAAGTGACGAGTTTGGGTTTATGTATTAATGGGGTGTGTTTGCATGTCTGCATCATAATCTCAAGGTTAGGCAGACGGTCCCCGGCACCCTGCTCAATTACGCATGAATAGCAATGGGAGAGGATCTGGCTGATGAGTCTTATGAGCTGAGCTTATGATGCTTTTCTGTAAGAACAAAGCCGCGGCTGCTTTTGAGCATGCGACCAACTTTGCCTCACGGCTGCAGGAGGGGGCTGCCTGATGTTTAGCAGCCCTGGGATTGGCATGATCCCCCTGAAACTGAACCTCTGATGAATCGCACAGCTGTAAGAGGACTCAGCAACCTCAAGTCCTCAACTAAGCCTCCAGTCCATCCCCTGTTAGTACCTGTGTCTATAGGAAGAGCTTGGCTACGGGGCCAGAGTATATTTCAGAGTCACTTTACATGTGGATCCTTAGTTTTATCCCGCATCCAAAAATGAAGACTCTTGGAGGCCATCCTATGGAAGATGGCCTCTAAGTAGGTTGAAAGAGAAAGAAAGAATCTTATATCATTTATACTTTTGAGTACCTAATAGATATCTGATCTATCATATTTCCAAAATAGAATTCTTCATCTTATATTTCTAGTTTTAACAATCTAAATAAAACACTTCAGTGTCAAAAGAAAAGAATAGAATTCTTAACGCCCCCTCCACTGATACTGTTAGTTGTTTCCATGTCAATAATGTAACCACCAACTCCTTAGTTACTGAAGCCAAAAATCTAGATGTTATCCTTAGTTTTAATGAGTTCAATCTCCCTACCCACTTGGATCCTTGAATCTTTGGAGCCTCTGTCTGTGCTTATTATTTTAAATTATTTTTTGGCTGCGTTGGGTCTTCACTGCTGCACGCAGGCTTTCCCTAGTTGCGGTGAGCGGGGGCTACTCTTCGTTGCTGTGCACAGGCTTCTCATTGTAGTGGCTTCTCTTGTTGTGGAGCATGGGCCCTAGAGCACGCGGGCTTCAGTAGTTGTGGCATGTGGGCTCAGTAGTTGTGGCTCTCGGGCTCTAGAGCGCAGGATCAGTAGTTGTGGCGCATGGGCTTAGTTGCTCTGCAGCATGTGGGATCTTCCCAGACCAGGGATCGAACCCGTGTTCCCTGCACTGGCAGGCGGATTCTTAACCACTGTGCCACCAGGGAAGCCCCGTCTATGCTTTTTCTCACCTTAGGGCTTTGCACCTTCCACGCTTGTCTGGTAGTGCCCAGGGCCTGGAACATTCGCCTATATGGAAGCTGAGTGCCAAGCTGTCACTTGGCTCCAGATTCTTCTTTCTTTTTAGGAGACTACTTCCCCCTGTTTTGGGTTTGCAATGAAAACACACCGCACCCCTCCCCACCCCACAAGATATCCCTCTGCTTACAAATTAATCACGTCACACTCACCTTACTTGGGCTATCAAATGTATACTCCCATAAAGCACAATGTGTATTAGTCTGAACTTCACCTGTAACATACTCTTGAAAGATAACCTGCGTGCACAGGAAGACTTTGTAAACTGCAAGATATTGTGCAAATGCTGGCTTTTCTTATTGGCTTAATTCCTGAGTCCTAAGACTTCACAGGGACTCCTCGGCACCTTCATGGAGGGATCAGAGCTTCCCCTCTCTCTTCACCCCAAGCAGCTCGACTTTAATCTCTTTTATGTTCTGCTGCTAAAAAGTTTGAAAATCACTGACTTCATAAAACACTTGGCTTATGCATTAATCTCCTTTACAACATCTCTTACAGTTGGTTGCCCAGCCTCTGCTTGAATATGTCCAGTGACAGGGAGCTCATTACTTTAGGAAGTAGCTGTTTTAAGACCGTTCTATTCTATTTTAGTTCTGTTCTATTTTTGGAAAGTTTGTTTTGTTGTTCTTGGTTCATGATTCTTTAGGCCAAGAGAGAAGAAATACTAGCTAACCGATTCCACAGTTGGGTCCTGGTTAATTAAGGCTTTCCCCTGTAAATATTTTTTATGCACGGATAATCATTCTAGGCATTTTGTTGATTCATGCCCTTATTTTACGCCCTTTCTTTCTGAGTAGAGATGAGTGTAGGCATTTTGCCCATACCCCACCCTGCCCCACTTTCACTTTTACATCTTAATAATGATATATAACCATAAAGTGACTCTGGGTTACCACAAGCAATACAGTAGCTTCTTCTTACCCAGGGTATCACCTTCTGTGGCTTCACTTACAGGCAACGGCAGACTGAAAACATTAAGTGGAAAATTCCAGAAATAAACAATTTATAAGTTTTAAGTTGCTGTTCTGAGTATCATGATGAAATCTCCAGCCATCCCACTTCATCCCACCTGGGACGTGAACCATCGCTTTGTCCTGCCTGTTAGTCACTTAGTAGCCATCTGGGTTATCAGACTGATGGTCTCTGTTATCCCGGGGCTTGTGTTCAAGTTACCCTTATTCTATTTAATAATGGCCCCAAAGCACAAGAGTACTGATGCTGGCAATTCAGATATTCTTTTACTGTGTCTAATTTATAAATTAAATTTTAGCATAGGTATGTATGTATAGGAAAAAACATTATATATGTAGAGTTCAGTGCTACCGGTGGTTTCAGACATCCACTGGGGGTCTTGGAACGTATGCCTGGTAGAGGTGGGGTGGACTGTGGCTCATGAGATGTGGGACTGAGATAGGGACAGAGAAAGGGACAGGTGTGTATTTTTGAGGTCCTACTCTGTGCTAAGCCATCATATACTTTTTTATTTGCAATGCTTACAAAAATCAATCATAGATGTAATTATTTTGAAGCCCAGATACATTAGAAAATGGTATAAAATTCACAGGTCGTAAGTAGTGGAGTTGGGATTTCCAGGACTATCTGATTCTGCAATCTGAGTTCTTTCCTCGGCTCCAGAAGATAATTTCCTTTAATAACTCTGGCCACTCCCACCATTGTCATTGTATCGTTATAAAAACACACAGTTTTGCAGTCATTAATGTCTACTTAATAATTTCTCCTGACTTCAGTTTGCTTATCTGCAAAATGGGGATAATAATCATAGCTTCATCACAGGGTAGTTATGAGTAAAAAGGCAATTACAAATTATGCACTTGGTGTCTGCCTGGCACATAGTTAGTAAGCATGGGCTATATGGTCACTTTTGATTGTTATTTTTATTCCATGCCAGTCCCTTCCCTGAGTCAATTAGGGAGCACAAGGGCATTCACACATGCATAGCCGAATGAAGAACTAAAGGAAAAAACTTGTTTGTGTTGCAATGTTAAATCCCTTTTATGCCTAGGAGCCTGGCTGATATGTCGGATCGTCAAGCCAAGGGGCAGGGTGCAGGCATGGGGGTAGGGGCCGTGAAGGTGGTTGAGGGGAAACACTCTAACTGCTTCCAGACTAAGAAGGACCCTGGAGGGTGCACATACCCTGCCTTCAACTCTCCAGACACGTGGATGTCCGCGGGGGTCAGCCCACTTGATAGGCATGTCAGGCTGGTTCAAAGGCATCACCGTAGCACGGGTTCCATCCGCTCTCTATTCGTGACCCCCTGATGGGGGAAACAAATCCACTGAACCAAGTAAGATTAAGCTGCAAACCCTGGCTTGGGATGCTCGTAAGGCAGCCGTCTCCCTGCTGGTTTCACAGATTGTGGTGCCGAATCCCAAGCCCAGGCTGTCCCACCGCCCCGGCCGCCGAGCACCACACACTCCTCTAATGTATCACAATTACCGAGACAGCTGTGCTAAGTACCTTTCCACGGATCTGCTCTGAAAACATTCAGCGTGTTCAATAGCCCTCAAAATTTGTCATTTGGAACCTGCGGTGAGGTGGTATGGTGGTGCTCATACTGAGCTGTGGCAGAATAAATACAGTCACCTCACGAGATTGTATGTTTCCTTTGAAGTGGAGCGCATGTAAGAGTTGGGTTCTTTCAGCTTCGATTATATCTCAGTTTAGCACATCGAAAGGGAAGGAAGGGAAGTTGCAAAGACAGCACAGGTGCGAGAGGCTGTAGAGCTGGATCATGTACATCGCCCAGAAGCAGGCGTGTGCTTTGCTGGGAACATTAATTTGCGTTTGCAAAGCAAGGACCTGCCCAGGCATCCTGAGAGGACCCCTTACGTGAATTGCCCATTAGCACTGCCGGGGGTGCTGGGCGAGGTGCCGAGTGTCAAACACGGCTGTTGACAGAGTGGGGAATGTCGCTAATCTCTGGGGACATCCTTAGTAGGACTCAAACACCCCTCACTTGTCTCTCGTGAGTGGAGCTTTGGAGCCCAGGCTGCTGGAAAGAAGCACTAATTATTTACCCAGAATGCAATCCAGAAGCTAACCCAGATCTGCAAAATGCCTTCTGTTATTATCAAGAGCAGCGCTTCTCAAATCCCAGCTTTTGCACCTCAGAAAGAGGTGAAAATGAGATGGGAGGGAGGTGGCAGCTCTGGGGGCTCCGGGCACTGCTTCCTTGGAAGCCATTCATCCCTCCTCTGGGGAAGGCATATCAACGCTTCTCTTTCAGGTGATAGATGAGGGCGGGGTACTAATGACAGCCCCGTTCTCTCTGAAAGGCCCACACTCCGGTTAAAGAGAAGGCTGTGAATGAAGGTGAACGAAGCATTAATGGGCAGGTGAGGAATTGTTGAACAGAGCCCAGGAAGAGGCTGAGTGTCTGTAGGTTCCTCTAAGGAAAGCAGAGTTCTCTCCTGTTTACTCAGGTGCCAGAAGTGGGTTCCTTAGTCTCAGTGGCTGTTTTGCCCTTTGAAGGCACCCTGGTTGGTTTATCACACAGGATAGTAGCAACTTCACCCCATGGGTTGGGTTGTCCTTTCTTGGGGCAGGGGAGAAGGGTTGCTGACATACAAGAACTTATTGCAGCCTCCTTTGGGGCAGGCGTTAGATCAGCAGTAACTAGAAAACCACTAAAGTCATCCATCTTCTGATCACCATCCTCCTTTCCAGCTGAGCTCCCGGATATTCCCTCCATTCAGGGGCCTGGACTCTTTCCTCCCTAAAGATGCCCTACTTTTGTTTTTTTTAACATCTTTATTGGAGTATAATTGCTTTACAATGGTGTGTTAGTTTCTGCTTTATAACAAAGTGAATCAGCTGTACATATTCATATATCCCCATATCTCCTCCCTCTTGCGTCTCCCTCCCACCCTCCTTGTCCCACCCCTCTAGGTGGTCACAGAGCACTGAGCTGATCTCCCTGTGCCATGCGGCTGCTTCCCACTAGCTATCTATTTTACATTTGGTAGTGTATGTATGTCCATGCCACTCTCTCACTTCGTCCCAGCTTACCCTTCCCCCTCCCCGTGCCCTCAAATCCATTCTCTACGTCTGCGTCTTTATTCCTTTGATGCCCTGCTTTTGAAACACTCCACACTATTTCATGTCTCCTGCTTTAGCTTGTGTGGTTCTATCTGTCAGCAGGCAGAAGCCTTCCTCCCCTGCCTACCTGAGCATCCTGCAGGGCGCGGCTCAGCTGTCGTCTCCGTGAGTCTGCACCCAACCCCACAGGCACACTAAGTCGTGGAAGCGTTTCCATGGTGCTTTGAGCTTACCTGGATTGTGTTGCCTTTCACATGTGCTCACGTTATCTATTCACCTGTCTGTCTGTTCTTTTACCTTGTTAACTCCTCTAGAGAAGGACCTGTGTCTTATTTATTTTTGCATCCTCAGGGCCTCCAGACGGTAGACACCCACTGAAAGTTTTGGGAAAGAAGAAATGCACAGTCGCTTCTGCACTGGGTATGAGTCCTGGCTGTTCTCCTATCATGCTGTGTATCTTTAATTAAGATATAATGTGTCACCCTTCCTGCTTCTCATCTGTTAGGAAGAAACGGGTGTGAGAACGGAACAGACCTACCTTAGGGGACCTTGTAAGAATTAGCAAATCCGAGACTTATGCAAATGTCCCTTTCAATGGCTGCCAGACCTTGAGACGAAGCTGAGCTTGTGATTGGGAGGCGTCCGGCTGCTTCAGTCCACTTAGGAGCAGATGATCAAGTGCACAGTCTCTCTGAGAGCTGCAGATCACAGACAACATTAAACAAGAAATGGTCATAGTAGCAGGTGACAAAGAGAGAGGCAAGCCTTCTGAGTGGCAAGTTAGTACCGTGAGGAACACTACAAAGCCACGGAGGCCTTGCCCGGAAGGCATGGCCAACTGCTACCCTTGGCTGTGGGCGGGAGCGGCTGGGAAAGAGAGGGCTTGTGCAGACAACCATTTACATTTTATTAAAAATAATTGGAGAAGTTTACAGACATTTCTTGCCAATATGCAACTGTCAGGCATGGGTGGAAAAGAAGCCTTCTCCCAAATTGTAAGAGATTCTAATGTCGTGGCAGAAAAATCTGGAGTCTGATGATTAAATGTGGAGAGCTGTCATCTCGGCATTATATTAAAATAACTCGCCTCCAGCAAGTGCGCGGTATTTCTTCCTTTAAATCTGTCATTTTCCGGGAGGCCACTGCTCCGGTTGGCTGCACCGGTGGCTTTGTAGCCATGGCGGTTTAACAGCAACTGGGACATTCAGAGGCTTTCTGGGGGCAGAGAGGGGGCTGATGCTTGGGGCGGGGGCTCATTCACTGCTGCTTGGCTGCAGCAAGCCATCTGCAGACCTCTCTCCCCGTGACTTAGTGGGGCTCTCCGGCATCTGAAAGCTGAAGCAGAACACACAGGCAGACACATTATTTTCAGCAGAGGTTCTCAGACAGCAATGTCAGGCTGCAGGCAGAATGAATTGCATTTGTTTATGAAATCTGTTGCTTAATTGGACAATCAGTGTCTCATTTCAGCCTCCAGTCATGACACTTTTAATGATGTCCACACTGTGCTGCTTTTCCACGCAAACCGCGCAGGGGGCAGAACAACGGAAAAAGGTTCCATTGGCGGAAGGGAAGGGCGATGCTGTCTCTGCTCCGTCTGTTAAATGCAGGAGATGGATCTCTGCGTGTGTCTCTTCCCTCTTGCTTTTGCTTATGAGGCCGTTTAGCCTCCTTACCTAGTCAAATGTTTTCTGGGGATCCCAGGGTAGGCCCTCCTGCTTCTCTGCTTCCCTGACTTCTGCATATCATAGAGCGGACAAGCTCCCCAACTCTTGAAATGTTCATGATATTAACACTTCAGTTGGTAACACCTTTTGGCTTTTGGAAGCACATTTGCATCTAAATCCTACATGTCCCTAACAGAAGAGAGCCGAGTGGACTCAAGGGCAGTGGTGGTGTATATTTGCCAGTCTTCATGGTTGGCAAAGCCTGTCGACACACATTGTGGCTGAGTTTGGGTTTTTTTTTTTTTTTTCTGAGTTTGGTTTTGATCCTTATCATGGTTAGCCCCATAACACAGGTGAGAAGAGTAAGGTGAAGGAGACAGCATCACGGTCAGTTACTAAGAGCGTAGGGTTTGGGCTCACGTTCATTCTGTGTGACCTTGGACCAGCTACTTAACCTGTCAGAGCTTCGATTTCTTCCATAAAGTAGAAGCCATCATTGCTTCCTCAGAGGTTCTTGCGAGGATCAAATGCGATTGGGCATAAGTAAAGCATTTAGCACAGAGGCTGTTTAACAGCTATTATTATTAGTGATGGTATTACAGAAATCAAGATTATGAGGATTGGCTGAAGGCCTGCTTCCTGGAGAGCCTCGTTCTCACACCTTTCTTCCCTGCCCTGGCTGTCTTTCCAAATGCCTAAGAAATGTGCAGATTTTCCACCTTTCAGCAATTCCAGAGACAGCCGGCAAGGATATTAAAAGCAAGTGAAGAGCCTGCAGAAACGCAGGTGCGGTTTGGGGTCCCTCTGCTAAAAGTGCAGCTTTTCTTCAAAGCCCTTAAATGTCACCTCGCCTCGCTCGGCCCGGCTGGAAACGCCCGCGCCATTGCCTCTTCTGCCCAGGGGTGACGTCGCCGGAGTCATCTGAGTCTGAAAGAGGGATTCACCTTGACCTTCCTCTTTCCCAGAAGAAGACACGACACGAGTGAGGCCATCAAAAGCAGCACGGTTCCTCCCCCTCGGCATGTCTCAAAGCCCTCACTCTGACCCCCATCGATCAGCCATAAAACACAAAATCAACAGAGTTCTGCTTTTCTATTTCATGCAGAAAAAAATCAGCATTGACCAGCACGGTCAGCCAAGCTCACGGAAACAGCCAGTAAAAATGGGAACGTCTACAGACTCCTCTCTCAGATCCTCTTAAGCTTCGTCTTTGTCCTGGTCCCGGATGACAGCTGTGGGGCAGGGCAAATCCTGCTGCTAAGGACTGAGTAGGAGAAGTGTTCACTGTCGTTCCCACACAGAGGGTGCTTTGAGTGACTCAGTGACTGACAGCCTGAATAAGCGGTTATTTCTCCCGGCTCAGGCGCGGGGACACAAGCAACCCTCTGCCTGACCTTACGCAGGTGAGCTTGGCACTCTGGGGCCAGCTCGCTGCCACCATTACCTGTTAAGGTGAAAATATGGTCTAGTTGATGGGGGTTGAAGCTCTGATCATGTTACTCTCTCGCTGAAATAATTTTTGACTATGCTCCACGTTCTCCAGGGTCGGGTCAAATGCCTTCCCCTGGCATTCGTGGCTTATCACAATCTGACCCCAATCTACCTTCCCAGTTGCTTCTTTGATTACCAGGCTTCACGAGTCCTGTGATGCAGACAAGCTGAACCGCTCTCTGAATCTGCCCCATACTTTCCCATTTCTGGGTTGTTGCTTCCGTTGGTCCTTCTCCTGGGATGCTCATTTTCCTGACTGTCCACGTCTGTCTTAGTCTGCTAGGGCTGCTGGAACAAAATACCATCGACTGGGTGCCTTAAACAATAGATATTTACCTCTTGCGATTCTGGAGACTGAGAAATCCAAGATCAAGGTCTGGCAGATTTGGTTCCTGACTTGCAGACAGCTGCCTTCTTGCTGTGTACTCATAAGGTGGAGAGAGAGAGAGCTCTGGGTTCTTCCTGTTCTAAGGACCCTAAGCCCCACGCTCATGGCCTCATCAACGTCTAATTACCCACCAAAGGCCCCACCTGCAAATACTCTCATGGGGGGTTCGGGTTAAGGCTTCAACGTATGAATTTGCGGGGGACACAGACATTCAGTCCATAACAATGTCTAAATCCCATCTAGTCTTCAAGCCTCATTTAAAATACAACCTCTTCCATGAAGAGTTCTCTGTTTCCTCCAGCTATAAATAATTCTCCATCTTCTCAACTGCTGTAACTCTTTGTGCATAAGCCTATTAGGGCAGTTATGTTTTCTATTGTGTATTATGGTCTTGCATGTGTTTTGTTTCCTCTACTACATTCTGAGCTCCTTGAGGGCAGGGACCATACCTTTTTTCTTCTAGGAATCACTAACACTTAGCCCAGGGTCCCTGAAGTGCAATTAGTAGTGAGAGCTTGTCATTAAGTAAATAGATGCTCCCATCTGCAGGACAGCCTCGAATGAGCAAATGCAGGTCTTGTGTTCATGACAAATGTATTGGTAAGGCCAGGGTCCTTTCTGAAGGCCACATGCCTGGGTGGCTGTTAAATATATAACACCGGTTTGAGGGATTGACTCAGTATGTTTTTCTTTACGGGGATGAGTTGTATCCTCCCATACCAGTGAGGAATCTTGTGGTTGAACGCACACACACACACACACCCACACTTATATGGAGATGATTTGGCCAAACTCTCTTGAGAATAATCTGCTTTTATCTCCTTGGTGCAACTTTTGTTCTTAGTATAAAAAGAATACATAAACAATATTTAGAAGATATTAATGATTCTAACTCTTTATATTGACTCCTGAACATACACTGAGACCTGACATTGGACCACAGGCCCAAAACATCCTAAAAAAGGCATCATCCTTCCAGGAGAACCTGACTGTTACATACCATCTTCCCAGGGGTTGGCCTTTCAGAACACATGAAGGCTGGCCAGTGATCGTCGCCTCTACCACCACCACCAACAAGTCTATCCATCTTATATTCAGAGGGACTTCAATTATTAATTTTATTTACAGCATCCATTCTGTATTCTCCTGGGCACGCACTGAGACCCAGAAGGCTCAGTGCCTTGGATGTGTTCTAATTTGTACTGCCAAGAAAGGGTGACCTGAGTATTGTTATTCTCTGGAGTGAAATAATTAATCAAAATACACATTCCTGTGGCAGCTCACAAGTGGAACTTCATTTAAGGACTGTGAATGCAATATTCTCTGGGAAGCTGTTACTCGGGCCATGCTGGGGCTGCTCCCATTTGCATAATTGCAGATAAAGCCTGCGTATTTAAATTATATATATTTCCATTTCATTAATGAAACACCCCCGAAGTTCAGGAGGGAACCTGTAGGTTATCCCGGCTACTGATTCCCTTGCACCAAAAAGCAACCCGGGCATAAAAGCAACAGAGATGACCTTTAGCTACAAGGGTTGCAAGTTATGTTACTAGTCATCAGGGCTCGAAACCAAGCACCAGGCACCAGGCCGAATACAGAAAAGGATCCTCGCCATCCGGCCTCCACCACCCGAAGCATGAAGGCGAGAACGAGGAGAGATGGTCCTCAGTGTTGGTGTTAGGACACCTGCCTCCCCCTCTTTGCCCCAGAGCAGCTCTTTTTATTTTCATTTCCATGCTAACAAGGTACACTGTCCTAGCATGTGTTCTGAGGATGTTCTTTCATGTTCAGGGCCCGGGGAGCTTTAACATAGTTAGATGTACTCTAACAGCAGGTTGCTATCAAAACTTCTATAATAGGATTAAAATAAAAGAGAAATGTGCTCGCAGTGGAATGGCAGTGATGATTTAACACGTTTCAAGGGCTTGGTGGGGAGGTGCAGCGCAAACACAGCAGACGGGCCTGCTGTGTGGGTGTGTTGCCTTCTTAACAATCAGGGTTCTGTGTTGTGATCATGAATATTTGGAGTTCGGCGTCGGAGTGTGTCCAAGGGCTCCGGCAAGGCTCTGGGAAAAGAGCCTGATCACTATCGGAGAAGCTCACATTGATTTATGCTTGCTTTTGTGCTTGCAGTCTGTCCGCCCCACCTAGACTGTGAACTCTGGGAAGGAGGGGAATCTGTCTGCCTTGTTCGTTTTTCATTTCCCAGTGTCCACAGCTGTACCTGGCACATTCTAGGTGCTCAGTGAATATGAGTTACATGAAAGAAAGGACTCCAAGCAAGGGCTCTGCAGCCAGATTGTTCAAGGGTGACCTTGGACAACTTTCTTAATAATATTCGGCTTCAGTTCCTGCATCCCTAAATGAGGAATGGTGATACAGTGATTTTCTAGCCTTCTTGTCAGGACATCTAAAGCAACTGAAGCAGGGCGCCTGTTTCCACATCTGGCATTCTGGGCTTCAGACAGATGTTTGCTGTGGATCGACTAGCTTAAAGCTAGTAGAACCTCAGCTTTAAGATCTGCAGTGGCAGAAGTGCTTTTGGAGGTTTCTGCTTCTTCCTCGTCTCACTCTGAAGATACAGCATGTGTGGGCTCTAGAGAGATAGCAAGCAGTAGTGGTATCAGAGGAAAGGAGAGCCTTTTAAGAATACACCCAGAGGGGAGCCTGGAATGAGCCAGTTGAACCAAATGCCTTTAACTCACAGTATCAGTGTCATCTGAGACACCAGGAGGGAGATCTCAGTGCAGCAGTTACTTCTGGAGTCTGGAGAAGAGCACTTAGGAGGGTCATGTGCTTGGTGTCATCAAAATCTCCCTTATATTGACCACCTGCCCTCCTTATTCTGCCACCTCATAGGAAGGTCCCCGAACTCCAGCAAGTATCTCCACGCATTCCCGTACCTACAAGCTCTCCATCTTTCCGGGCTATTTTTCTTCAGTATCTGTGCTGGTAACTCTCCATCATGCCTGGCATGCCCCCCTCTCCTGCCAGGTCCCGTTTCTTCCTTTCCCAGTACTGCTCTACCCCCAAGGAGGCTAACCCCACCTTTGCTCTTTGGTTACCAGTTGGGTTCTGCCAATGGGACGTGTTGGCAAGAGATTAGAGGGTGGGAGAAAAGGTAGATGAGGATTTTTCTCCCCCACTGAGTGTCCGCTTTGGCACCATGATCTGGTGATGGCTCTATTCTTCCACCACTACAGCTCCAGCCTGATGGTTCCTGCATCAGGGCTCCATTTCTGGCGATGCTATTTCTTCCTGTTGCCCCTTCAGATCCGGAGATGTCAGTGGCTTCTGGCTGCTTCAGCTCTTGGTGCCATGCCACTCCTCATGGTCCCATTGTGCCTGGACCTCTACAAACAGCCTTATCCTTAAGTCTCTTATTTGAACTATCTGATGGAATTCTGTGGTTGCTAGGTCACTGATGAATGAACCCTACATGGTGCCTATCTCACAGAAACCTCAAGGGACAGCCCTTTTCTCTCTCCTTCTCTTCACAGCAAGCTTCCTGAAACTATCCTATATGTACTTACTATGCCCTTCTTGATTACACTGTATCCTTGCTCTCCACCCTGTCAGAAATCTCACCCACTTCCAGTGCACTCAGCTACCCCCACAGATTGATGATCATCAAGTTCATTCATTTGTTCAACAAATATTTACCGAGCACCTACTACGTGTCAAGCACTGCTCTAGACGTGGAATGTACCGGTGAACAAAACACTCAAAGATTCATGCCCTTATTAGATGATGTTTTTCTAGGATCAAATCTGTACTATCAGCCCTTCGCCTGACCTCCAGAATTCTAATTCTAGTTTCCCAACGAATGTCCCACACGCCCTACAAGCTCATCACATCTGAACCCAATTTCATTATGACTCTTAAGGTATGACATCACCGCCCCTGCTGCCCGTTCTACCCAAGTTAGTCACCTTGCCCTTTTCCCTCATTTCCAATAGATTCTTTAAATTCGGCTTCAGATTTCTCTCCCAAATCTCTGTCTTGCTTTTCATTTCTAATTCTTTGTCCACAGTTAAGGATCTTACCATCTCTCACTTGGACCACTGCAATAACCTCTTACCTGGTCTGTCTCTTTTTTCGTCTTTCATCTTTCTTATCACCACTGCCAAAGTTCATCTCTACAGTGCTTCCTTGCTTAAAGAGTTCTGCCAGCTTCCCATTGCCTATCTCTTGGCAAGACAGTTTCCAACCAATACGGACCACCCCGCTGCTGCAGGCCTAACACCCATAACACGGACTCCGCTCAGTTCCCTGGACCTGCATGGTCGCCCGGGACTCCCCACCTTTGCTTGGAGGCTTTTCCTGCATTACCATCACCTCCCTTCCCATCTCTTCTTCCTCAAGCCCCTACAGATGTCACCTTTTCTGTAAGGTTTTCCCTGACCCTTCCCAGAACAATGAATTCCTTTGTCCTTTTTCCTCCCATAGACTTGGCTTTTTCTATTTACCCTGTTACTCCACAGCTAGTTATATAAGTGCTGTGTCTCCTTCTAGCCTGAGAGCCCTTTGAATCTTCCTGGCTCTTTTGAATCTTTGGTGTTTAGCACAGAGTTGGGCATAGAAGGATGATCAGGGTGTATTTATGTTATACATTAGCCATGTATTTTTCTATAGCTTCCTGGTGTCTCCAGCAAAAGCACTTTCTAAGGCCCTAAATCCTCTTCTTGTCATGAGCTCAGCCCACTGTGGGCAGCTGCTCTTGTGGTTTCTTGTCCACAGAACACATTCTTGCCTCCAGCTTGTGTCTCTAATGTCTATTGTAACAGCTGATTGATCTGATAGCTGAGAGCTGGAGTAGCATCTAAGATTTAGCGAACTGAAATCATGTTCGGACCTCTGTTTTATTTTTCTATCTGGAGCGGTTGATAAGCTAAGCAGCTTTGTGAAGACATGGGCCCCAGAGATCAGAAAGCTCAAGCCATCTCAGGGAAGATGCTAACAGGCAGAAGCTAAAACTCAAAACCTCATTTATGTGCAGTCAGAATGTCACCCAAACCCTGGGGCCCCCTTGCTCATCCCCTACCCCAGTCTGCTGGCATTTTTATCCCCCTTCAGATCTGATCTGGTGATGGCCATGGGGAGAGAGGAAGGAGAGAGAGGAATGAATATCCTCTGTGATTAATATCAGCCTGGAGATGGTCTTGCTAATAATATCCTAGCCAGAATCATTACTGAAATCCTTTGCTCTGGTTCCCAAACATCTTGGGAGTTGGGTCAGACCAGGCCTCTGCTGCTTGGGGTGCCAAATTTTAAAGTGCTGTGAGCTTGGAGGCTGGCTTCAGATGTGGTATTTCTTTCTCTGGGGTGATCAGATCAACTTATTTTTCATGTTCAACCTCAATCCTTTTCCACCTCCCCTCATCCCCCCCCAATAAACAACAAACAAAATAAATAAGGATTAATGAGACCCTTGGCACCAAGGGGAAAGCCTTCTCTGGGGCCACCTTTATGGGCTTGACCGATGACCTGAGGTTATCTGTACATCTGTAAAGGGCAAACCCATCAGTGCTCACCTCCAGCATCAAATGGTCACAGTGAAGAGCAGAGATTCGGAGTCCTTGTTTAGGACTGGAGCCCATGGGAAGAGGAGGTGAAGTAGATGCCTTGAAGGGAGGAAAAGAAGGAATGAAGAAGGATGGGGATAGTGAGATTCCCATTCCCTCCTTCAGTAAAAAAACTTGAAACCGGTTTTGATTTTCTGAAACTAAATTTGGTACCACGTGGCGAACCTACAGTCGGCACCTCACTGCATTTCAGCACAAAGTAGATTTACAGCCACAGAGAGAGTTTGTCAAATTCCTGACAACCCCCCAAATGGAGCTCACAGCTGCAGCTGCAGAGGTGGTTTCTGACACTGGGGGGAAAATCCCCCCAAACCTTCTCATCTCACCAAAGGAGGACTCTGGGGAGATTTCAAAACATGTGAGAGGAGAGAGCAATGAAATTACATCCTTGAAACATCACAAGCAGGGACCCATCTGATCCTACGTTCTACTCTCACTGCGGCCGGATTCCCGGGGATGAGGCGGGGTAATGAACACGCTGTCAGTCATGGTCTCCAGCGCTCTGCAAAATGGATTCTCCTCCAGCATGGAGGAAATTCCAGGAAGAGGTCAAGTGCATAGCCTAGAAATTGTTAAATATGCAGAAGTATCTGCATATTTAACAATCTTAGGGCTATTAGACAACCAGTATGTTTTAATCTATTCCTCACACAAAGGAGATAAAAGACTGAGAAATAGCTCAATTTCTCCATCTTCTTTCAGGTTACTGTGGAGGATGAATGAAGTTACTATGGTTCTAATATGTGTATTGTTCAATTTGAAGTAAAATTGCATTTTTCATATAAGGCTGCATTAATTTGAGCATACACATCCTCCTTTTATCTTCCTTTTGCAAATTTATTTAATAAATGCTGACTTTTAGTTTCAAATATCAATATGCTGTATAAGGTTCATTTTCTTTTAGTAATTGTAATTTGAGTAAATTGCACTAAATGAATATTTGCTTCCCTCTAAAAAACCCATGTTCTTTTATGTTTCTGCTGAATGAGTAGTCTGGGAAATGCCCACTAGATGGCAGTGTCACTACATAGCTGAAGAATATCTAAGCAGGGGATCCAGAAAATAAGGCTAGTTTACGTTTTAGCCGTCCTGGAAATCCAGAAGGTGGCAGATTTTAGCTATTTATGAAAAGACAAGCACAGAGAACAATGTTGCCTTTTAGAAAAATTATTTTTGTTTATTGTTCCAGGAGGAGATTATGAGCTGAATAAAATTATCTGTGATATTTAAAACATTTGAAAATGTTTCACATTTTTAGAGTATGTAATACAAGCTGAAGGGCTAGCAAAGCAAACAGTGACACAAAATCAAGGTGAAATTGACCAGTAAATTGAGAACTCCATTACAGGAACAATTTCCCGGAGTGTGAGTTGCAGTGTTTGAGTGATAACCTAAACCTGTCTAAACTTTGTGAAGCATTCAAGGCGAAGATGGAAGGAGATAGCGAGGGAGCTGGCAGAGGAGTGCCAGTGTGGGCACTGGTGTTTGTATTTTTCACCAACTTTTCCTGGCTCCCGGAGGACATGCGGCAGACCTGTGCTTTAGAGTTCCGTTCTTTTCAAGGTTACTGATTACCTGAAGGGATCCTGGTTTTAAAAATGAAAAATGACAGCTTGAATACAATCGTCCAATTTAGAAGGAGCGTGTACCCGAGGCAGCTTTGCTGGTTACTGCGGGCATTCGCGGTGAATACAGAGCCACATCCATTTTGGGGAAGACAACACTGCCACAGTTTTGATGCCTCACCTGAAACCTCGGGTTAGAGTGTGCTAGCTCATTTGAAGGGAACACCTGTGTCTTAGTCGATTTTGGCCCCAAGCAGTATGGATGGGCTTGTCTTTTCACCTCCTGCAGCAAATACACATTCATGAGACGGTACTGGGGGGTGGCAGGACAGCAGGACAGCGGGATGGCGGCCGAGAAGTCATCCTTCTGAGTGACAGCTCTGCGTGGCTCTTGGCACTCCAACATGTCAGGGAACTGCTGTTCCAACCGGCGTCATTTATCTCATTTAAATATTCCAGAGAGATTAGCCTCCGTACTCAAGTTAGATTCATTTCTGTCTTTGTGCTCTAAAAGGGCCTGGCAGCCTCTCTCAGATGAAGGAGAAAAAAAAAAAGGGAGGGAGAGAGAAAGAAAAAAAATGGTGAGGAAATGAAGCAAGTGAGTGATACATAAGGTGAACACAGAATTCAATATCTAGAATGAGGACACACACGTCTTGGACCCCAGATATATAGCTCCGAACTGATGGAGAAATGGGCAAGAAGAGAGATAATCTTTATCTCTGTTTCCAAACCTTTAGAAATACCAAAGGCTAAACCACCCTGGCAAGAAAGCAGGAAATGAAGACTGCTCCAAGCCACCCATGAGGTTTCAGAGGGCAGGCCACTGGCTGAGCGCACTTTTTCTTCTTTTTTTCTTTTTTTTTTCTGACTCACAGCTTGAGATCAGGGCCAGTTGGTAAATGGAAACCTCAGTGAAGTGTTTGGGTCTAGGCTAAGATTCTGGATTCCAGTTTTATTCAGGAAGAATTGCTGGACTTGAACTTGGATTTACCGTCTGAAATCTTGGCAAGAGGGAAAGCAGGGGGAGGTTTTGGTGTTTGTCACAGCCTAATTTCTTCCTGGGAAAATCATGTTAGAGCGCTCATTTCTTTTTCTAACATTTCAGGTGCCCAGTCATGTATGCATGAGTTTATGTACCTACCACACACAATCTTTTGGGTTACTTATTTCTTTTGTGAAGTTAGTCATCACTACAGCAGGTTTTTTAATAGTTTGGAGTTATAATAATAGAGTGATGAGAATGAACTTTGGTGCTCACGAGAAAGTGGGCCATTCTACAATACATGGTATTCTGGGTTGAGTTATGCATATTCTTCCTTTATGGTGTTTGGAACTGCTTCTCCACAAAGAGGCGCTGTGATCGAAGAAGAGAGCAAGGACTCAGAAAGTGCTTTGGTGGCCTCTGACTTGTGAAGTGTGAAGTCCATTATCTGTATTGGTCCATCATAGCCAAACCGATCCATTGGAACTGATGTTCTGTGAGTTTCCTTGAATTGTTTGGAAACTATTTCTGTCCTCCAGGCAGCTGGCTTAGTTAGCCTATGGCAATCACTATTGGTATGGTTCAAGGAGTTTTATGAGAGCATTTTGGCAAGAACGATTTACTCTACCCAGTGTAAGGAAGTATTAGTTTATAATTACCCATGAGGAAGGATCAAGGGGGCATAGATGTCATTCGTGCAGTTCGCCATACATATCCGGTCCTTTTCCCTTTCAGCCTATGGTAGGGTGCCCTCTTCAAGTTGGATGTGGCCATACGATTTCTGTTGGCCAGAGAAACACGAATGTCACTTTTAGGCTGCAGCTTTAAGAACTGATCTGAAGGGCTATGTTCTGTTCCCCTTACCTGAGTCACTCTGAAGAATTTTTGGAGGTGGAACTTTCATCAGCTTGAGTCCCTAAAGCGGTCACGATGAGAAAGCCCCCCTCCCCAATCATGTGTCTGTTAATTCCAAGGCGGGCATGCAGTAGAAGTAAGAAGTAAATGTTTGCGTAGCAAGCTACTGAGCTTTGGAGATTATTTGTTACCACTGCAAAACCTGGACTCTTCTGACTAATGCCTGGGAATTGCATTCTGATTTGTTTTCCATAGGCTGAGAAAGCAATGATAGACTTCCACTTTACAAGGTTCTACATCATGTGGCCTTTATTATTTTTGTAGAGTTTTTTTTCTCTGCCTTTGAATAGTGAAATTCTTTTGGTGCTTCTGACAGTGAGCACTTTATTGGTCCTTCAAATACATGTTCTCTCTCCCTGGCGCCCTCTGATCCTCCAGCTTCTCCTGCTATCTCCTACCATCATTTAGGTGCTGGCTGAGACGTTGCTTTTACAGGAAAATCTTTCTTGATTTTTTTGTCTGTACCTTCTTTATGCTCCCAAGCACCTTGTGTTATCTTATCAGTATTTAAACACTATATTGTAATTGCCTTTTCTGGTACGTCTCTCTATGTGACAATTTCTTGTATCTTTACCATTTGGTTCCAGTGTACAACTAATCATAAATGCCATATTTTAAAAATAACATAAGTGATAGAACCGAGTACTTAATGAATCTGGAATCTGGATTCCTTTCACTTCTGTTCTGCCTTTTCCCCCACTTTGTGCTTCTGTTCTCTAAGTTGGCCAAAATGAGAGAGCACTGATGGGTGAAGTTCAGCGACCGAGATACGCATCAATGATCCACAGCCTGATGGGGTCATACCTTTGACTTTTCACCTGCAGCTCTGCAGTGGGGCCACTGCAAGCTCCTCAGAAGCTGTGCAAGGCCCACCATCCCTCTGGATTACTGCTCCCCCACTGCCCCCAGAACTCTGATCCTCTATCCACCAGAGCCTCCCCTCCATTGTGTTGTTTTTACTGTTGCTGCCTTGGAGTAGGCCACAGGAAGATGGGAGTGGTTAGTACAAGTGACCTGGGGTAGAAATAGTTCAACTCTGTCCCTGAAACGGTACTGAGAGCTCAGACCTCAGGCAAAACCTTAGGGATGGGAGATATTTGGAGATAGTACTCTTCATCCTGTGGACCAGACCCGCCTGCCACCAAGGCAGCTGTCCAGGGTACTAGGCTTATAAAATCTCATTGGTCTAGTTCCTTATTGCTAATCTCCTCACCTATGAGTTGGCAGTCAAGATTAACTGCTTACCCTGCCTTGACTAATTTGTAATAACAGTATCGATGCCATTGTCATCAAAAACAAGAGAGTTAACATTTCTGAGTTGCTTCTGCTGTTCCATGAATATAAGGGCAATTGCATTTAATGCTTGCAACAGGGTCAACATGGAGTTGGTACTATTGCTATTGACATATAAGGAATCAAGGCTCAGCTTGGTGAAGCAACTTGCCAATGTCACACAGCTAGTAAGTGACAGAGATGGGACTTCAGTCAAGGGTTCTTGATTCCTCACCCCAGGTTTTCCCCCTTGTGTTCTTTGTCCTGGAGACTAAAACAACTTCAAGTTAATTCTATAATTTCAGCATCAAATTAAATTAAGGGAAGTGATATTTTGGTTGGGGTTTCTCATCTGGCCTCCTTCACATCATTTGGCTTATCCTGAAATCCAGTGCCAGGCGTTGCCTAAATCTGGAAGACCATCCCTGGCTTCAGATGGTTCCTTTTGGCACCCCTTTGGGAGAAGAAGTTTTCCTGGAGATTTGATTTTGGCTGGCACAGAGGCAGCAAAAGGACTTTTAGAAAGAAGCATATGGTCCGCTGGCATTATTATTCTGAGGTGTTGAGATCTCATGAAACAAGGAAAGCACTGAGAGCCAAGGTCATTATGAATATAATTCAGATTTTAAATTACTATTTGTGGAAAATGTTCCTTCAGCCAGTTGAACCAGGTTAAATCGCTATAGCAATTATATTTACAGGCAATTGCTTGGCCCTGTACTTCCCTCTGCCTGTGTGGACACGGTAAGCTTTTGAGTTAGTAGGCGGTAGGGCAGTACATAAAAACGAAATACGTTATGACCTCATTAAGAGAGACCCTGATTCTTTTACGTCTGCTGTAGCAAGAGCCTTTGGAAAAACAAGAGGAATTTCCAAACATATGATTAATTTAGACTGAGCAATTAACAAAGTGATATAGTTAACAGTACACTTAGTATCACTCATTAGGAGGCAGCCTGTGACTTGGGAAGGAGGCTGTTAGGAACAAGTGCCACCACGCATCTGCAAGTCAGCCCCAGCGAGTCGTGGAAGCGATCAGGTTCCTGTCTTTGAGGCTTACAGAGGCTGAAAAATCTACCTTTTGGTGGTGCTGGTTTTTATCCTAGCAGAGGATGAAATTGCTAGAGAAATAATGTCATTTCTACAGTTCATGTTTTCTTTAGCTTCAAAAGCTGAGCTGCTGATGGAGCAGCTCCTCTCTGTGCATATCAGTGGGGGCTGGGCGGATGCCCTCGAGTACCTGAGGTACAGGGTCCTGTGGCTTGAGGAGACCATGGCTGGACCTCCACACCTGAGTTGTCTTGGCCGGGCCTCTTGCTGGGTTTCTGTGGAGGCAATCACTGAAATTAAACCATGAAGAAATTGGTCGTTCCTTAGATATTTCCAAATACACCTCCGAATACCTGAACTAGAGCCCCATCCAATGTTTAATCAGAGTGACCAGGTGAAACTGACCTGGTTACTATAGGGTCACTGTGAATGGCTCTAGTTAATAATGGACTAGTTGACTGATGGCAGGCTGCCCGAAGAGAGGGCACACAATCATTTCCCTTCACTCTTGTAGTGGCACTGAGAGTAAGGGCAACTCAAGTGGTGGTAGGGACATCGACGCCTGTTCAGGTGGGAACAGTTGAAAATAGGGTAAGTCCTGAAGCCGAGTGTTTGGGGCAGCTTGGGCAGCAACTGAAGCCATGAGGGGTGGGAGTGAGTCGGCCCTGGGAGAGGACCTTTCATTAGATCTGGGAATGAGGGATGAGCCAGGAGCCGTCTAATGAGAGCGGCTGGATTATCCAAGATCAGCGTCTGATGCCTACAACAATCAGTGGGTCTGAGTTAGTCCATTCATAGAGGCGGGGTCCCGAGATGTGCTGGTTGGAATTGTGAGAGCCAAGTGGGAGGCAGCAGGAGCCAGGAGGCCTTAACACATGTGGCCAGGCTCCACCCCCGCTTCTCCCGAGTACAAGGAAGCAACACCGGCTTCTGGGGAAGAGGGCTTGTGGAGCATGGGGGCCCCTGGGGCCCCAATCATGCCAGGGCTCAGAGCAGGTCTGCACACCTAGGCTCAGAAGTTGATGTGAACTATCTCTGACACAGGGAATGAATGCTGAAGGTCTGTCTTATGGACGGGACCAGAATGGGAGGGGCCGAGAGGACTGTGGAATGGAGTGGCCTGGACACCCAGGGCTCCCTGTGGGTCCTCCGCATCCCGCGCCTGCTGGATTTGAAACAAATTTGTTGGGAGGGCAACGTAGGAACCCAGCAATTGTACAGATGCCTCACATTTGAGATCTGGAACCCATGCTTTGATTTGAAGCCGCGGAGAGCAGACAGAACGGAGGCTGCTATTCTGCAGAGGGGTTTGGAGCAGAAGGTGGGCCTTTTCAGAAACGCAAGCTGCGTTGAATTGGGGAAGACAAAGATGTGCAGAGAGAGGACTGATGCCCAGTTACTAAGAATAGTTCCTCCATGTCCCGTAAAGCCCACCCTTTCCACTGGCCAGGGCCTTGACCTCCATCGAGGTACCCAGCAAACAGCTGCTGAATGAAGATGCTGAAAGCAACATCTGAATCCCTTATATGGCCAGCGTCTTTAGATAACCACAACCTAGATGTTTAAAATACAGTTGACACTTGAACGACATGGGGGTTAGGGGTGCCAACTCTCCAGGTAGTCAAAAATCCACATATAACTTCACAGTCGGCCTTCCATATCCATGGTTCTGCATCCGGGGATTCAACCAATTGCTGATTATGTAGTGCTGTACGTACGCATTTAGTGAAAAAATCCTGCGTGTAACTGGACCACGCAGTTCAAACCCATGTTGTTCAAGGGTCAACTGTGTAAAGAATCCATACAGAGGTTACTGGCCATATGTTCCAAATCCTGGTGTCAACTGTAACTCTGAATAAATCCTATTTTTCAGGTTTCTCTAGAGTATAGTGTCCTGAGCTTGACAGAAATGGTTTGAATTTTAGCTTTGCCACTCACGAGCCAAGTAACGCTGGGCAAATGATTTCTTTGAGGAACCTCAGATTCCTCATGAATAAAATGGGAATCAGAACATTGCCTTTGGGGATTTGTGGAGATAAAGTATGCGGAATGCCTGTCCCAGAGCCGCTGCTTAGTAGCTGGAAGTGGCCTGTACATGCATCCATGTGTACTTAGGAAGCCAGGTCAGGGAGCACAGGACCACACTTGCCATGAATTGAGGATGTCAGAAACAATGATAAAATGATTTTATTCTTTTTGGCCTTTTGCTGTTGATCGAAAACCACATGGAAACTCTCCACTGTAGATCTGTCATTTCGTTCTGAACATATTACAGACCGTATGCACTAGTGATTCCTGCCCTTCATCCTGCCCCCTTACTCCAGTTGGGATTGCGGGTATAAGGAGACCTGTAAGCGACAGCTGAGTGTTTATATCTGAACGGTACGGTGTTAGAATGAAATGATACACATTGCACATGCCGGAAACTCCCAGAGGTACTATATCCCCATTTAGATTCTTTTTAAGGGAAAAATTCAGTAAACTGCATTTTGCTCAAGTTTATGACAACACAAAAGCCAGGAAGAGTCAGTTCAAAAGAGAAGGTGGAACATCTCCTTGGTCCAGTAGTAAAAAGACTGCCCAATATCCTCCTTTATCTAGCTCAGAAAACCTTGCAGAGGTTCATTTTCTAACAATGGTGGTTCTGCTAACAACGGAGCGATTATCGCAAGCTAGACCACTGCTCCGTGGATAGCAGCTGCTTCTGGCCCCCACACCCTCCTGCTCCAAAGAGGGGTTCTTGTTTTGGGGGGTGACAGAGGGAAATGGAGAATGAGATGGTGAGTTCACACTGGGGAGATGACTATGTGTATGAGGGCTCAGGAAACGCAGGAGGGGAGAAAGGAGACGGGAGGGAGGAAATTCAGCTGACAAGAGATGCGAGTGGCTCTGCCTGAATCATTGTCCTGGTCCCGAAGCAGCAGAACAGTGTGTGTCTGAGAAGCACTCAGCTGGAACAGGGAGGAATGGAACTTGACGGTAACCGTTAGTCAAATGCTCTCTTCTGAGTAACAACACACGTACGTACGAAGGGTGACGGAGACAAAGTTAACAGAAATGGGAATAGCTCTGATGTCAGTTTACCTGGAGAAAGGCACCATGTGAACTTTGTTTGGCAGAGCACCAAGGAAGCGCCTCTTAAATGATGATCAATTCTTTCCAATCTTAAAAAGGGCTTGAAGTTCAATGTAATTCTGCAAGAAACTGAGGATTTCTTCACTGAATTGGCATTAATTACTTTTTAAATGTAAATTTTCAGCTGCAAGCCTTTTTTAATATTAAAAAACACCTCCACACACACCAAGTACATCAGGGTAAATCAAAGACTAATTGGTGACCAAATTATAGGGTTTAAAGCACTTTTTTTTTTTGCCATAAGTGAGTGAAAAATAATTAGCAAATGTGAATACACGCTTTTTCTTTCATTAATAATGAATTGTATGGTGAGAACCCATTTTTAGCAAAATTAAAATTTCAATTTCGGACTGAGAGCTGCAATTCCATTAGGTGACACTTTAGATTTAGTCAGTGCTTGTTCATCTGCTGGTGTCTCCTCGTGCCCAGACCAGGGCTGGTCTGACTCTTAGGATGGCTGTGATCATAGGACAGGATGGAAATGGACAATCTTAGTGGGTCTTGGAGATGGGATTAAATAAGACCGTCTACAAATGTGTTACTGGGGCTTCCATTTAAGATGTAAGCACGGAGGGTTGCAGAGAGCTTGGGGCTTTGGTCAGAGACCCTTACAAGACCCGAGGCAGAGCCTGGTCAGAGAATCCATCCACTTGGGTGCTGTTTGTTCGCCTTGATGACAGTTTCAGCCTACTTCTTATCAACCATAGCTATTTATATTTAGAGGCACAGATTCCACAGCTGTACAGAGTGCCTCCCAGTGACTCTGAAATCAGTTTCTTCTCCCTTTCTCTCAGGGAAGATATACAAAGTTGTTGTTGAAGATAATCACAGAGAACAAAAAGCAGACTTGGCAGGGGGTGGAGGAGGGTTCTTTTGTTCCCTCCATAGCTTCCTCTTCTCTCTGAGATACTGTTATTTTCTCACCTCTTATTCCCAGATACCCACATCCCTTTTATAACCAAACAAAGAATTGGTCCTTATCTTGACCTTGCAGAAAAGGTGTTTTGCTCTCGGCCATCTCTACAAAGACCCTACAAGTCTCCAGGTGAGGGTCATTCCATAAGTCAAGCTACTAACTCTGGCTGGAAAAGGGGAAGAGACCTGAGGGGCAAAACCAGAAAGTACTGGTGGTTCTGGGGAAGGCAATGTCAGGAAGGGCATTGCGACGTGTTGCCAAATCACTCATCAGGCGTGGAGAGAATTGGAATCCAGGCCAGGCTCGGCCACAAACAGGCTGGGGCAACACAGGCAAATCTGTTCACCTTTCTGGCCTCAGCTTTCTCATCTGTGAAGAGAGGGCGCTGCTCAAGATGACCTCTCAGGTCGCCTTCAGCTATGAAATTCTGTGATTGCTGCAAGGATCATTTTCCCTATTTCTGTGAAACAATAACAGCTCTGGGGTTGGGAAATGATCTAACAGCTTTGCTCCCTGAATGAAAATGTGTCTAAGCGTTTTGCTGAGAACAGCCCAGTTTGCCGCCTAGAAAAACAACGGCCCCCCAAATGCAAATGGGGTGGCGGTGGTAGAAATGAAGAATAATACCACCACTTTGTATTTTTACCTTTCATGATAAAACAGTAGTTTTAAAAATCGTAAAAGTGTACCAGTTTGACAAATGGCACATTTAAAACCCGACTTAACAAAGGGTTTTTACCTTTGTAATTTTAAAGCTGTCACTTGAACTAAAAATATAGGTGAGTGAGTTGGCCTTTCATATTTAATGTTTTCTTTTTTCCCTTTTTACACGCAATTCATTCTGTTCAGCTTTGATTAAGGAAGTAGAAGAAATGGAACAAAGAATGGCCAGTCCTTGGCTAATTCATTATTGAGAAGATGGTAGATGTGACTCTTCCCACCAGTTCAGAATCGAACCTTTTCAACACCACTCTCGGTTGGCTTTGGGGCATTAGCCATATCTCTTACCCTTAAACATTAACAGAGAGAGAATCATCTAAGAATATTTGACTTAAAGAGGACAAAGATAACTGGAGGATTGCTCTCTCCTCTGATGGAAATCTCAAGATTTTATATGTTTGTTAGAATAAGTACGTGATGGCCCCAGATTAATTGATAATTATAGCAGGTCAGAAAGAATCTGGAATAAAAAACGAGAACCCGGGGTTTCCTGGAGTGTTGAATATTGAAGGCAGCTATGCAGGATTAATGGAATGTTTACAGATGTGCTTTCCATTTTCAGGGGAGAACTTAGGCAAGTTGCTGCATTTCTTTGAACTTTAGTGACCTGATCTATGAAAGGGAGGGAGTTGGAGTAGCTGCAAGCAAATGCTTCTGAATGTTCTAGTCTTTAATGGTGCCTTGTTTTTTTCCTTGTGCAGGACTTTGCTCACGAAGGGTACTTACCTATTGTTGGAATCCGCAGAGTTACCGATTTGTTTAAAGGGGACCCCCAGGTTCTGGGGTTGGTCCTGGGCCTCGTGGGTGGGGGCATCTCAGCTTTCCTGTTTATAAAATGGGGGTGATTAGCCTCACTCCTAGGGTTCTTTTAAGTCTCAAATGTGATAACAGAACTGCAAGCTCTCAAAAGGCAGTGCAAGTGGAAGGTATTTGTATAAAAGGTTCTTTCTAAACAGTATTGATGGAAACATCTTTATGCAGCCGTGCATGTCAGTATTGAACTGTTTATTCACTTATTAGCTGTCATTAGCTTCTGATTCCAGACTGTTGATCTATCCTATGAGCATAGCAGATGTGTTCACGACAATGGCAGGCCTCAATAATACCAATGCATCCGGGTCTCACCTCCCAGAAATCACTGCCCTCCAGTTCCATGGGTCAGTGCCAGGCATTGTAGAGTCTCAGGGTCATCAACATCCTCACCCTGAAGTGAGCATGCTCGTTGTAACTTCCTTCAAGGGTGTCGATTGAAACTCGGCTTGAACATCTCAAGTGATGAAGGGGGTAATTGAGGTGAAGGGAAGGAGATCTACCCTCTTGAACAATCTGTTTTGTGCAGAGGCTGTGATAGGTTCTTTATACCCCTCAACTCATTTAATTCTTATCACCATCCCTACAAGTTGATTTTCATTATCCCCATTCCTTCAGACGAGTGAATTGAGTCTGAAGAGGTTAATTAAATGAAGAAATGGAGTCCCTAAATGGTAGAGTTGGGTTAAAACCAAAGGTCTTACTTTGTCCACATGCCATATAGAACATTTCCTGAGAAACTTATTGTTGCCATTGACAGATTCCCCTGCCCCCGCCCCAGCCCCCAAATCTTTTGACAGCTCTGTTAAAACAAAACAAAACTATTGATATTTCTTAGCGCTCAGAGATGACTCCTTAAAGCGTGGTCCATGGACCAGCATTATGGGCCTCACCAGTAGCTTGTTTGAAGTGTGGGAACTTGGCACCACCTCAGGTCTACTGATTCAGAATCTGCATTTCAGTAAGACCTTCAGTGGTTCATAGGCACACTAAAGCTTCAAGATTACTAGCTAGAGCACACAGAGTTGGTCAACTTCCTCCTTTTTAAGATGGCTCTCTAAATATCTCTCCTGACCACATCAGAACTTTTGTCCCAAACAGAAACATGTGCCAGGGACACCTGTAGCTCTCATCTTTCGAACACATTTCAGAATCCTGGAAGTTTCTATGAAGTTGCCTCATCTAACTTGAGAGAGATAATCCTTTCTCTAACCCCCCAGATGTAAGTTTCATAACATTTCCTGCCCTCTGCCCTGTGAAAATGCCTGGATATTTGTGATTCTCTGGATTGTGGTTCTTACCCTGCATAATTACTTATCAATTAGTCAATCAGAAGTCAGGTAGAGGAATTTAGGCTTTACGGGCTAAGTTTTTAAGCAGGAGAATGAAGTAGAAAATGGTGAAATAAACCAAAACAGGGAGATTTATCTTGTGTTTTGCAGAGTGGTTAAAGAGGGAAGAGAATGATGGCTCTGAACGTAATTACAAATTATAGAAAAGAGAGCCCTTTGAAAGCTTTTATTGGCTGTCATCTGATGCATTGACTCATGGGTTTCATGTGATGTAAATTTATTCCCTTGATAAATGAACCAAATTTTGTCAAGATCAGTCAACTGATTTGAGATTTATTATGAAATAACCACACAGACATATGCAATTTATAGAACAATTAATTTGAAACTTAATCCAGACCACTGTTATGGTCCCTGCCATATATTTATAACTGCGCATTTGTGCCATTATTGATATGCTGATCATCAACGCCAATCTTTTCTAATAAGGGCAGAGTCTATGTCTGTTAATTTACTTCTATAGATGCAGCTGTAATTGATAAAGTGAAGCCCTTTCCCCTGTTCTGAATGTTTACCATGGGATACAAAACACTCTTTCTCCCAGGAAGATACCAAGGCCCTTTAACCAGAGAATTCTATCCAGTCACCAACACCAAAGACAGAAGCGAATAGGCTCTTCCAGGTGAGAAGGGGATTGGCCCTCTGCTCTCTAACCTGTAATCTTGCTTCCTGCTGCTTTCTCCATCTTTTGTCCACCTGTCTCAGCCAAAAGGGGGTTGTCCTATAACTCTACTTCATTCCTCTAATGTATTTCTTTTCCACTGTTGATGGTGTCAACACTTCAAAAATACTTCAAATTTTGAAGTATTTTGAAAAAAATACTTCAAAATCTCATACCTCCCAGAATAATAAAAAGAGAATCGTGGAAAAAAATTTCAGAACCATCAGATTTAGGTTATTGGTTTAAATACCTCCAAATTGATACAGACCCAACACCTTCTACTGGCCATATTTCGGAGACAGAAATACTGAAGCCTGGGGGTCAAACAATATTTTCAACCAAAATAGCATCTGAAGAGAACCAGCCATGTGACAATCCACATTCAGGACTCCTGCTGTAATCTCTCACGTGTGTATTTCATCATGAATAACTCTACTGAATTTTTTAAAATCACAATTTTTCTCTCTGAAAAGTGGGTTGAAATTGTCAGTCTCATCTTTTGGCCACCACAAGGGAGCTGTCTCATGTAATGCTGGAGGGGAATCTAAATAAACACCAGTACCTGGGATAGGATGAGAGAATCTCTCCTTTAGTTGCTTGTCCTCAAGAGAGAGACCCCTTGGCTTCTCACCCAGTAAGGGAGTAGCTTCCATGGTTAGTAGGGAAGAGACTTCAGGAATAATACTTGAGAATATTATCAATATAGATAATATTCAGTACAGAATTCAGGCAATAGAGGGCCTGAATCCAAAAGAGATAAGGAATTTTATTAATGTCTCTGGTCTTTGAAATAAAAACTCCAAATTACCTTCCCATCAACTAAATGACTTAGTGGCTTTGGAGAAGAGTCCAGCCAAAAGAGGGCTTGCTCCTGCCTCTTTGGTATTTCTTTTTTTTTTTCTTTTTGCCTGTGTTGGGTCTTCGTTGCTGTGCGCGGGCTTTCTCTAGTTGCAGCGAGCCAGGGCTACTCTTCGTTGTGGTGCACAGGCTTCACATTGTGGTGGCTTCTCTTGTTGTGGAGCACGGGCTCTAGGTGTGAGGGCTTCAGTAGTTGCAGAGTGTGGGCTCAGTAGTTGTGGCTTGCAGGCTCTAGAGCACAGGCTCAGTAGTTGTGGCGCATGGACTTAGTTGCTCCGCGGCATGTGGGATCTTCCCAGACCAGGGATCAAACCCATGTACCCTGCATTGGCAGGCGGATTCTTAACCACTGTGCCACCAGGGAAGTCCCTCTTTGGTATTCCTTATGCCATTTCTTATATGCTTCTTGTAGACAAGGCAAATGGCAAAAATCACTTGTGTTTTATGCATTTTACTGTGGCTTGCAGTCCATCCATCAACTCCTCATGTGCTAGATGGTCGGAGAAGAGTGAGAGAGGCATTTTAGTTGACATTCACTAGTCTGAGGGGGATGGAAAGCTTTGCTGGAGCAGAGGCTGTCTTCAGAGTTGCCAGCTGAGAGTGAAGCTCCTCGTCAGTAGAACCATGGCCTCTGATTCACACCTTTGGCTGGACTTTGGAGGCCTGAGGTGCAGCAGGAGTGGGAGAAGGTGTGTTTGGGAGGTTCATTCATATTCATGGCTGGGCAGGATGTATGTCATTCCTGCTGTAAGAACATCCATTATTTTACACATAGTTAGTTCCCTAATGTTTATCCTGAGATTGTGATTTTTGCTTCGGAAACTCTAAAAATAGGGAAAAGATCAATCTGTGTGATCTACGAGTGGGGGAAATTGGTCTGATACTTTACATCAGGATCAACCATGTTGATCCTGTAAGGAGGCAGTGAAGAGAGGAAGGTGATGTTGTTTAGAGATCCTTCAAATGACTGTGGATGGAGATAGGATTCTATCAAAGCCTTAAGAGCCATGGGGGGCGGGCAGGGAGCCTACAAGGAGTGACCCTCAAGCCCCATAAATGGCTGGTGGACTTGGTCATCAGCACAGAAATCAGTACAGGAAGGTAGTAGATTCAGAAAGATATTCCATAAAAGCTCATCAACAACCTTGAGTGCCCATGGTAGTCAGGCCCTGGCTAAGGTTAGTGAAGTGACGTTGGACCATGAAATGAGCCATGGGATCCACCAGTCCTGGAAACCCAGCCTTGCTCTAGCACCTACCAACACTTCCACCTTAGTATGATAAGCCATCTTGTTTAACATCCTTTTTTTTTTTTTTTTTTCACCTGTAAAATTAAGATCAATTGTTTGGAGGATTAGTGAGTATTTAGGAGTAATTCAGGTGACTGGTACCTGAAAAGCTTTAATAAACATTAGCTTTTTCCCCCTTCTCCTACTTAGGGGCTGTGTAGGTGGTTGAGAGAAATCAGATGATGTGTTTGTGATCTTAAAGGGTTTATGTTTCAATGGGGAGGAAAGCCACACAATTGACAATCACATGGGGCTGAATGAAGTAAGTGTGTTAATAGGAGAGAGAGAAGGATATAGGAGAAAAAGCTAAGATTGATTCTGCTGGAAAGGGGGCTGGGAAGGCTTTTTGGGACAGGTGACATTAACACAGGTCCCGAAGGATTTGAAACAGTTGCTTCTGATCTTGCTGATGAGAAATACCCAGGAAAATGCTGTCAGAGCCATCTACTTGGAAAAGACTAGTAGACTGTGGAGGAACCAAGCTTATTAACAAAACAGATGTGTAGAGACTCAGGAAGCAAAGGAAGGAAACTATGTCAGAGGAACTCTCAAGGGTAGGGTGAAGTCTAATTACCCAAATTGAAACCTGGCCTTTGTAACAGACCTAAGACTTCTCTTGAACCCATAAAGACCTGCTGGAATAGCAGAGGCATGCCCGAAATAATTAGCTTTGTATTTCAGCTCTTGTTTGGGAATTCTTGGTTTGTATCAGCCTTTTCCCGGGAAGCATGAGAGGTATTTGAGAGCAGCTAGAAAATTGCCTGGACAGGAACAGGGCAGGAAAATGTAAAATCCATAAATAATCAGGCTGAATTTTAATTGAATATATTACTAAGGCCCTGCTGACATGTAAATTTAAAAACTACTCGCTAGAGGAAATCAGTGCTTTCCCTCTTGTAGATATTTGGGTTTCAGGAGATACGTTAAAGGCTGGCTTCTGAAACTCTTCCTTGGCAGGTCCCACGTTCTGTGTTTCCTTGTGTGCGCAGGAGGCCTGCGTCAAACCACTTTCCTGCCTTTCTTTTTTCTGCATAAGGGCATAGGTATTTACTTTGGAAAAAGACTAGTTAACCTAAAATTCATGTACAAACAAAGATCTGAGAGAGGAAGAAGGGCTCCTTTGATGTGGTACTTGTCCCTTGGGGCAGAAATGTCGTTCCTTTTCAGAAGGGCATTTGGGCTCCAAAAGCTGTCACTGTCATTCTGCTTTGTGAAATATCAAGGCCAAAGAGGTCATCACATCTGCTTCCGAGATACGAGTCTGTTTTCGTTTTACTTGTATTTTCTGTAAATATTTTCTTTGTACTCCTGTGTAGCATTTGGCCAAGTTATTTCTTGAATTTTGAATGAGATTCAGGAGTGCAGAGGCGCGAAGGAGAGCAGCTTTGACTCAAACTGGGGCTCAGGAAGCCACCCCCCTTTCTGCTCCCCTCTCCCCAGGGACCAGCATGGGAGCAGTGGAAGGAATCAAAGTGAGACAAGCCCCGGAATTTTCCTTGACTATTTTTCTCCCAGGCAACTCATTTTGTATTTGGTTTTGTAGCCCTGTGTTTGTGTAAGGAAGGCTCTTGTCACCTTAGCCTCTGCACAGACACTGTTGCTCAGTTGAAAAAAAAAAGGGCTGCATCTGAACAAATTTGTTTCTACATGGATTTAATTAGTTACCTACCAGGTGCTCAATTCTGTGCTTGATGCTGCCAGGATATGGAAGATTTATGAGACACAGCCTTTGACTTTAGAGGGTGCCAGCATGCTATAGATGCTGGTAAATAAACTTTAGCGGATCTGAGTCTCCTGCAGAGATTGTCAAACCATGCCTGGAGATTCTGATTCTATAGATCCAGGAAGAGGCCCTTGAATCTACATTTTAAGAGGTAAACCAGGTACTTCTGATTCAGGAAGTCCACGGCTTGGGCTTTGAAAAACACTAATAGGATGGACTTAACATCTTCATTAGTCAGAAAGACCTGCTGTTTATAGACCCACCCTGCTACATATTAGTCTAGTGACTTAGAACAAGATATTTACATTTGCCAACCTTTATTTCTTCATCTATAAAATTACAACAGTGATGTGTAGCTCACAGTAATACTGTAAGAATTAAATGAGACAAATATTAGAACAGTTCCTGGAACATTCTAGAAAGACAATAAACACATTTTCTAATCATCCTCCTCAACGATCTGGTTGGGAAGATAACACAGGCTACTTTAGCTTTCAGGTTATTTCTTATCTGCAAAAATGATAATGATATTTATAATCTATGCCACACATTGGCTCTTTGTATCACCTAAATTGCATTGTTAGTCATCTGTCTGTCTATTTGTGTTTCTAACTGAAGGCTCTAGTGAGGCGTCATTGGCTCACCAAGCCCAGGAACTCTGATGTGACACTTCAGGCCACCAGAAATTCTAATTGCATGAGATTGAAGGACAGGATCTGGATTTGGGGTTGAAGAGTTTTATACCAAGGATGGAAGAGAAAAGCTGCCCTAAAATCTCGGAGAAGGTTCTCTGGAATGGGCAAGAATGAACCTTGGGTGAAAGAGAATATAGGGGAGAACTAAGGACAGAAACTCTGCTTCAAGGCAGAGTTCAAGGGCTTCAAGGGCCTTGGGCATTTTGAAGAGAGACAGTAACACAGCTTAGAGGACTATTTCCTTGACTTCAGGCCAGATCTTGAAAGATGGCTCTAGATCTAGATCTAGTCCATAACCTTGTTGGTACTAGAGAGAATTCTTTGCTGGTTGCCAGAAAGAACCATTGAACAGTGGTCTTTGGGACCTTCAAGGAAACTGTCATAATCCAGGGGAGAGTTTACGACTTGGGGTCAAAAGAGCTCAAACCAGGAGGAGGTGCAAGTTGAAATGGCTGTGTGACAAGGCCGTGGTAGAGGGAAGTTGGAGCTTGCAAAACTGTTGAGGATCATGCTAATGACTCTAGATCATCTTGGGACCATGCTTAGGTGATGCACTGGTAATGCCATTGACCCAGAGATGTAGGATGGGGGATCCTGAGCCTGAGAAGGGTTGAGAGGACTGTGGGTAATTCTTTTAGATCAAGAGTAATGCCTGAAGCCAAGAGACCCAGCCAAGCCACATGACTTTTGGGTTATCACACTAGCCTGTGATTCTAACTCTGTACTCCCTCCAAACCTCAACCTTCACAGGCTGTGGAGGGTGAGGACTTTATCTGCGTGTGCTCACTCCATCAGGATGGGGCTCTCAATTAATCCAGAGTGGTAGCCATTTGAATGCTTCTCCATACAGCCTGACACAATAAGTATTTCACGGAGAATCACAGAATGTTAGAAAGGGAAGGGACCTTAGGAATGATCTAGTCCAGTCTCGCTTTTTTTCCTGATAAGATTTAGAGAAATCACATGACCTTCTCAAGGTCACAGCTGCCCAGTAAAAGCTACATCTGGAACCAGGCTTCCCATGCCACTCACGTTACCAGGTCGTGCTTTCTCGTGATGATTTACTCTTGCCTGAATTTCCCTTGATCTTCCTGGGAGCCTGGACTGACATGCCTGCTCAGGCTGGGTGAACCATTGCTCAGCACTTAAAATACAACAGGCTCCCTTTGCTCTCACTCTTCACATGCTAACCACGAAGCGCAAGATGGAGCTGCCACTCACCGCTCACGCCGATGACAATTTCATTAACTGCGTTCTTGGGCTCTGGCAAGCCACTCATCTCATAACAGTGCTCAGCTCATTCTGGGGAAAAGTGCGTGAAGATTTCTGAGTAGTTCGTAATGAGGAAATCATGGTTAAAGTTTCAACAAAATTAGTGTTAGGTATTCATGAATACTTGAAAACACCAGGATCCGAGATGTCAGTGCGGAAATAAATGTGGTAGCCCTGGCCAGTGGCCTCCTGCATTTACCCACTCACCTTTTGGGAGGATGTCTTTGGCAGCAAGCAGTCTGGTGAGTACAGCCTTTGAAGTTGCTGGCTCTAAACGATAAGCATCCCTTCAGTCAGCAAACTGCTATGGTGAAATGTCAGATGGAGCTGATATTTTTGACCACACAACTGTGGGGAATGTGGCACCTGAAACATACAAGGGTTGGAGAGATTTCTCTTTGGTCTTCTTTGCCCTCTCCTGCCCCACAATTACTGTCTCTGGTCTACCTTGAGCTTGGAGTACAAAGGCACCTGAAATTCCACGAAAACGTTTTCATGCTGCAGTCAAGTTAGGAGGATATGTTTTGGCACCAAGGCCAATAGATAAGGGTATAAATTCAGGATTTTTCTGTTTAGATGGAAATTGAGGGCAATGCACATCTCTGTGCCAGCAGTTCTGTGTTGTATGCCACTCCAGCCTTAGCCACTGGAGCAAATAAAGCTCTTTTTCTGATTTAGTTTTCTTAGACTCACTGAAAGTGGAAGCTCCAGATAACATCTCACTTTGAATAGATCAAACAGCTCTGATATGGATGATGTAAATGTGTCCTGTCCCTCTACAGTGTGCGCCCCTGTTGTAGTGTTAATTGGTCTGCCAATAGTCAGTCAGATCTCCTACTTGGGGAAATATGTGAAATAAAGTCCCTGACTTCAGAGGAACTCTTTACTTCCTTCTAATTTTCTTTTGGGTCTATTTCCTAGCCTTCAATTTCAAAGAAAATAATAATAATACCTTGCATTGATATGCTTTTCCTAACACATTCAAAGTGCATTTGTACTTGTCAGGATCTAAGTAGCATAAAGCAAATAGGTTTATTTCTTGCTGACACTGCATAGATCGGCTGAGATGCTTGATATCTGTCATCCTCACTCTGGGCTACCCTCTAGAATACGGCCAGTCTCTGTGGAAAAAAGAAAGAGGAAGTGGTAAAATTACACCTAGCTCTGAGAACTTCCACTCAGAAGTGATATGCATTCCCTTCCACTAACATGTTATTAGCCATAGAAAACCACATGGGCCAGTATAATTTTAAAAGGTAAGAAGATGCAATCCTACTACATGCCCAGGAGGAGAATAGGCAACATTTGTTGAGCAGCAGTGACTACCAAGGCTTCTTTAAATTATCTGATTTTATTTCTGAATATTTACAATAACTCTGTTCTGGTCACAGCCAAGAGAGAATTATAGATTTATTCTACATTTTCCAACATAATATTCCCAAACTTTTAGACTTCACAGACAGTCAGTTCTCTTAATTGAGGAGGGGTTTCTTGACATAAGGTTGCTGTCTTTTATTTTATGAACTATCTGCTATCACCATCATTTTATAAAAGAAAATTCTGGAGTTGTAAAATTGAGAGAATTCATAAAATGTAGGAAGCATATACTCTCAGCCCAAAGGTTAGTTCTTCAGATATATCTAACTATATGAAAAACTCTCAATACTGCCCTTATTTTTTTATCCCTTCCTGGTAACTTTTGTGATCTAGTCATTGAGAACTTCTTCTCTGAGAGGTTATAATGCCAAATTATAACATGAACCACATAGATAGGACTTGCACTCAAGGAGATGAAGTATTAAATGGACCAGTGAAGTATAAGAATGGAAGCAAGGTTTTACTAGTTAGGCATGTGGAAAATAGATTGTCAGGTTGAGGGGTAAAAATGAACTACTGTCTCACACACTGGTTTGGAGAAGGCTTGACTGAACGGGCCAAGGTAGAAGGAAAGGAGGGGTGAGTAGTACCATGGGCAAAAGGTTTGAAGCCTAAGTTAAAAGCCTTGGCCTTGGGACTTTTCAAAGCCATGTTCAGAGAAGACAACCGAAGTTAGAGGGATGCATGGCACAGGCCTTGAATTGGAAGTCCTGTGATAGCAAAATGTTTGGACAAGTCACTTACCTTTAGAGGCTGTTGGTCCCTTGGAGCGTCTGTATCTATGTGGGTTGACTTTAGACTGTGGTGTCTGCATGGGGGAGCAGAGGAGTAGAGACGTTTGGGATCAGAGTGGCCTTCCTGGATTCTAAATATTCCACCTAGAAGACTGTCTATTCTGTTGACCAGTGAAGGAGGCTATAGAAGGAGCTACATGAGAAGGATGCTTTACTGTGAGATAAAGCGGAATTCGGCTACTAATTCATTGTAAAAGTGAAGGAAAGACAGGAGCTGAAGATTAATCTGTGGTTTCTGTCTTCAGGTCAGAGTTGCTGACACTTGCACACATCAGGAGCATAATGATAAGGATGCCAAGAGATTCATCTGGATAGAGGAAAAAGGAATCTATCAGAATATGGAGTACTATCCAATTTTGTAGTCCTACCCCCTTTCCTCAGAAAAACATTAATAATTAAGGAACTACCACGAATGCTTCCCCTTTGCACTTGAAGACCTCCGTATTTTGCAGAGCATGCCGCTATAATCATTGGAAGCGATGCCTTGGACGTTAGAATATGCTCAGCAAAGTCCAGCTCAATAGTGAAGCAGTCATTCTGGGAAATGTGGGTTGAGTTAGACAAACTATTTTTTTGAGAAAATAATCCAAATCACTCCCAGACATGTTCAGGTTTTATGTGAATGCTATCATACAGAAATGTAAATTTATAACTACCAAGATGTATTATAGAATATGCAGAGAACACCTGTATGAAAACATCTTTACCTTAAAAAAATACAGCAGCAAGAATCTGTCTTTTTTTAGTGTGGATTTTATTAGCTCTTCTGTGAAGCTACCAAGCTGGTCCAGAATCTCTGATACAAAGGGCTTCTGAATTGCTGCTCAAGGCACTTGCACATCTAGGTGAAGTGGAAGGTTGCAAATGCTCCTGGAATGGGTGAGTGGGAGCCCTGGGCTTTGGTCTGGCTCTGTTCACCATGAGCCTTTGGGGCAGTCACTTCTATAGGTCTCCACTTCCTTGTGCATATGATCAGAGGGTTAGATTGGACGACTGCTAGTGTCTGTTCTGGTTCTATGATTTCAGTAGTTTGTAATTCTATTTTTTTTTTTTTCGGTCTGCAGGCCTCTCACTGCTGTGGCCTCTCCCGTTGCGGAGCACAGCCTCCGGACGCGCAGGCTCAGCGGCCATGGCTCACGGGCCCAGCCGCTCCGCGGCGTGTGGGATCCTCCCGGACCCGGGCGTGAACCCGTGTCCCCTGCATCGGCAGGCGGACTCTCAACTACTGCGCCACCAGGGAAGCCCCAGTAGTTTGTAATTCTTGAAATAGAAATATAAGATGGCTCCTGGAAAAACTGTATGAATTTCTGTAAAGTCAACAGCAATGGTTGGACTTTGCGCCCATCCAAAATCCTTTCAGAACAGCTTGTGTCTCTTCTTTTCCATTTGATTACACAGGATTTTTCAGTGTAAATAAAAATTCCTTTTTAAAATTAAGCTTTCCCTGCTGTCTGATTCATTCACTGATGTTACAACCCACAGCTTGAGATATGACATTTCCTTTCATTCTGGTAAAATTGTGATGTCACAAAATTTGAATTGATGCATCCAACTGAATTAAGCAGTTAAGAATTAATTACAAATGAAAATGCTCCTACCTATACACATATGTGTCTAGGTAATCAGCAGTGATGGGAAAGGAAATATAGGCAAGGCACTTGGCAAAATTTGCCAGGCTGTGGCTGCAGGCAAATGCATTTTTAGATAGAGCACCTTGTTTTAGAGATTATAGTGAATGCTTGAATATAGCCCCAGTAAGAAGCAATTCAGCATCACCTGTGCAACATGGACCACCACCAACTAAATCATATCACTTGGCCTTTGGCCTTTGATTCCCAAGTTTATTAACCTCAGAGGTGCTAATGTTTATTAGATTTGGAATTTTCTTCTTGTGTATACAAAAGCAGTTATCTTTACTTTGAAAATCATGATAATGACAGATAGCTTATCTGTAGGAACTTTGCGACTCTGACTAGAGAAGTATATTCTCATTCATGGATGGTGGGTCTATGACTCCTAAAGATTTTTTTTCTAATTTAATTTTTATTTTATATTGGAGTATAGCTGATTTACAATGTCATGTTAGTTTCAGGTGTACAGTTAAGTGATTCAGTTATACATATATCCATCCTTTTTCAGATTCCTTTCCCATATAGGTTATTATGTAGATCATTGAAGATTGACACTGAGAAATGCATACTATTTTAGCACCAACCCAGAAAATATTAACAGTGTTTCAGCTTCATGTGAAAGAGCCAAATGTGACATAGGTGTTCTATGTCTTTTGTTTTTGATATGAACTCTTGGTGACAGTGTTGAAAATCCAAGGCCATTTAAACAGGAGCAAGCTGAAGTGTTGGTGCAGGTTTGTTCAATTTCACCATAACAAAGAGGGTTACCCTTTCAGCTGATTGTTTGATGTGGCAATTTTTAGAGAGTTTTAGAGGAGGACAACCAAGCCAAAGTTAGGATGGAAGAGTTAAATTATATAGAATTTTGACACTTAAAGGATGCATTTGTAGCTCTGCCACTGGGGGGGGGGAGAGAGATGCTTTTATTATTAACATGCCAAGTTAGTCTTACCCACAACTCAATCTTAAGAGTTCTAAATATGCAGCTCCTATGATTCGCAGAATTCAATTATTCCTCTTGATTTCACTATTTCTGAAGCTAGGGCAACATTTCTCCATATTTTTGAGGCATGAAACATTGAGTTGATTTTCAATATTTTATCTTTCTCTTTTCTTCTTTACTCTTTACCTCTAATCACTGGGCAGCTTCTAGCAATTTTTCCTTTCAAAATTATATTTGTATCTGTTCTTTCTATCCCTTTGGCCAGCAACCAAGATTAGGCCATAATGACTTTACACATAGATTATGACCCTGGCTCACCCAGTCATCTTCCTGCTTCCAGAATTTTCCTCATTCTCAATCCATTTTGCACCTTATGGACCGATTAATTTTATTACAGAGTTCCTTCATGTCCTTCTTCTGCTTGAAAATCTTCAATGGCTTCCAGTTTTTGTTTTGTTTTGTTTTGTTTTCTGTTTCTGTTTTTGGCCATGCCATGAGGCAGGCAGGATCTCAGTTCTCCGACCAGGGATTGAACCCATGCCCCCTGCAGTGGAAGTTCAGAGTCTTAACCACAGGACCACCAGGGAAGTCCAACTTCCAGTTTTTTATAGAATGAAATTTCCAACTGTGGATCCGGGTATTAGGAGAGCTCTAAAGTTTTCATTTCCAGCCTCAATCTCTCACTATTCACCATATCAACCCTAGGCTCCAGTCAGTCCGGTTACTAGAAAGTAGAACAAGTAGAAGTTTCCCAAACATATATTTGTTTGTTTTTCATCCCATGGGCTTTACAAAAAATTATTTTAAAAATTCCTTAGATCTGCAAAACCATAAGGAAAAGAAAAGGAGAAATGTTGAAAAAAGGTAGTGTCTTGGATGGGATCCTAAAACAGGAAAGGACTTTAGATAAAACTTAAGGAAATCTGAAATAACAATAATGTATCAATATTGGTTCATCAATTAGGCAAATGTATCACACTAATGTGTGATAACAATGGGGAAAACTGTATGTGGGGAGGGGGCTTTATATGGGAACTCTCTGTACTATCCTTACAACTTTCTGTAAATTGAAAACTATTCTAAAACTAAAAATTTATTAAAAAAAATATGAATAGGGTAAATAGAGGAACCAGAGTATGAAAGACAGAGATAGATAGTCAGGTTCAATTAGAAGTGAAATGGTACCGACAGGGATAGAGGGAGGTGAAATACATGGTCTGGCTCTTGCATGTTGGAGAAATAAATACAAGAGTTTCTTTCTCGTTATTTTAGCCCACTTATTGATTTGCAACGTGATTATGGACTCCCTTAGATGGAGGAAAAGATTCTGAGTTCAGCTCTCTCTCTGAAAGAGTTGAAGGTAGTCCTGAGGGTGCTGCCTAGGGCCCTTGGTGACCTGGCCCCTCAGTGAGTCTCTGGCTGGATCTTTGGGCAGCCATCTGAGGGGATGCTCAGGCCTTAAGGAAAGGACTCCTGAGTGTGTGTGTTTTGGGGGTAGGAAGGTTCTGAGGCTTCCCTGTGAGTTCTTAGGTGTCCAGTGACGAGTAAATGTTCCCCTCAGTTTGACTAGGCAGGTTTATTCCTGACTCTAGGCCCAGACCTCCCTTTTCTGAAGAAGAGCATTTATTTTATAGAAAACTTGCAATTGTAAATTATTTCTTTGTTGCCCTTTGAGATGTAAATCTACTATGGTGCAGGAATGTTTTTCTTGAGGACCTGCAAGGCATCCCTTTGGAATGTCATCATCAAGAAAGAGAGGGCCGCTGCCTCCCAATCTCTAACGGAGGGCAGGGAATCTAACTGCAGTAAGTGACGGTTAGCAACACCCACCCCCTTCCTGCAATGTCCTCCAGTACTTTTCTACTAGCTCACCCCAGTGCTTAAAAATCCTCCCACCTTTTGTTTCAGTGGAGTTGAGTCCAGTTTCTCTCTCTTATTTCAGTAGGTTTGACCCCAATTGTAATAATCTCAAGTAAAACTTCTTGCTGTTTTTAACACATGTCCAGTGAGATGGTTCTTTTATGCCAGGAGAAGATCCTGAGTGAGGCTAAGAGAATGTGGCACAACCAGGCCGGGAGTGGGGTGGGAAGCAGGATTGAGATGATAGTTTTAGAGATTCAGATTACTTTCAGAGGACTATATGTAGATTGCAGAAAACTTATTTAAGATACTGAGAGACTATAGAATTTTGCTATCTTGTTGAGGAATACATAATGTTTAATTTAAAAATGTATCTTTTTCTCTAATGTGTTTGTGATCACCATGCTTATGTTCTCCTATTGAGCTATCGGCTGAGATTTCTCTAGGACTCTGAGTGGAAGTTCAAATGAGAAGACACAGGGCAGTCAGGTGTAATCTGGAACTTTCAATTCACAGATATTTCTGATACTTCATTTCTGAACTTTCTGATTTAGGGACAACACACCCATAGCTGTAATATACTTGGGAGATGTGTATCTTCTTTTGAATCTGTTTATGTCAAGGGGTGGGAAAACTAAGACATGTGGGCCAAATCAGTGCCTGCCTGTTTTGTAAATAAAATCGTAATGGCTCTCAGCCATGCTTACACATTTTTGTATTGTCTATGGCTATTTTCACACTTCTGTGGCAGAGTTGAGGACTTACGGCAGGAGTGGTATGGCCCTCAGAGCTTAAAATATTTAATATGTGACCCTTTATAGAAAAACGCTGCACTTGGTTTGTATCACCAGTTAGTCAAACTGCATTAATACAATGTCCTCTTTCCAAGGGAAAAAACCTTATTTACTTACTTGTCAATCTATACAATTCAATAAATATACAAAAGCAGCATAGCATGATTGTTAATAGTATGGGTTATGGAACTAGATACTCAGCCTGGCTTTGAAATGTGACTTTGCCATTTACTAGCTGGATGACAACTCAACTTTTAGTAGCCTCTCTTGTGCCTCAGTTTCCTCATCTGTAAAACAGAGATAAGTCATTGGGTCCTTAAAGGGATTAAATGAGTTAATGAATGTAAACACTCACAACATTATAGCTGGTGTCATATATGTATTAGCCATTATTATTATTAATAGCAGTTTATCATTACTATGGTTAGAATCTCTCTTTTATGAAGAGAGATAAGAACCAACTTGGTAATTATTGCCTAAGCCACCCTGTGACCTACAAGAGTGAATGCTCAGAATATTCTGTAAGGAGATATTTCCTTCTTGTCCATTTTATTTTCAGCACTGTCCTACCCCTTCCTGACATTTTACCGTTTTGTGTCTCATTTTAGCAGGGACTTTCTCAGTTTGTTAATAACCAATATCACATACTGTGTTTATGTAAAAACTTGTAACAGTCAAAGGAATGAATGAATTACTAATGGTGGAATTTTGTGCATAATAGTGGCAGTGGAGAAGATAGAAATAATTCCATTTTTCCCTCCCAAATTATAGTAAATTCCTAAAGTTTACATTTCCTTTCAAGTTCATTTGGTAGCGTTCCTAACCACCACCTCTTCTTTCTGTCCTACCTCCTAACTCTCCAGATTTGTGGTAAAGGAGCCCTGAATTCAAGTTGTACCTCTGCTTCCTCAGCTGTAAAATGGGGTAAAGCTTCTCTCTCTGCTTATTTCATTGGTGCATTTGCAACATCAACTATAACTGAAATCCGAAGTCCTTCCTATACATAACAGGTCCTATGTGACATGCTTCTGGCCACCTCTGATCCTGTCTACCCCTCTCCCCCCTGCTTGATTCTTATCACAATGCCTCTGGGGTGCATTTGAGTTTGAAACTCCACCAGCAATTGAGTTTCAGCCTCAGGGCTTTTGCATTTGCTGTTCCTTTTGCCTGGAGGACTCGTCCCCGAAATGTTTCATTCTTTTGAGTCTCTTAGTTGCCACTTAGTTGTCAACTCCCCCCAAAGACTTCCTTGACCATCCTATTTAAATTGTCACCATTTATCACTTAGTAACCTCTTACCTTGCTTTCTTTTCCATCACAGTGCTTGTCATTACCGATCTTTCATGTTTATTTACTGTTGTCTGCCTCCCGTCCAGAATTTAAGCACCATGAGGATAAGATTTTGTCTGTTTTATTCACTGCTGTGTTCCCAGAGCTGAGAACTGTGACTGGCACGCGGCAGGTATTCAATATAAATTTGTTGAATAAATGAAAAGACAGGAGGGTTTGCATATTAACTTGCTTTGAAAATCATAAGGTTGGAAGGCAATTTAAAAAATGAGGCTGAATAAGTTTTGCTTTTTCTATTCCTTGCCCTTACTGCTGCTACGACATCCCTTTTTTCTTTTCCCATCAGCCTGCATCTTTTTTTTTTTTTTTAACATCTTTATTGGAGTATAATTGCTTTACAATGGTATGTTAGTTTCAGCTTCACAACAAAATGAATCAGTTACATATATACATATATTCCCATATCTCTTCCCGCTTACGTCTCCCTCCCTCCCACCCTCCCTATCCCACCCCTCCAGGCGGTCACAAAGCACCGAGCTGATCTCCCTGTGCTATGCGGCTGCTTCCCACTAGCTATCTACCTTACGTTTGGTAGTGTATATATGTCCATGCCTCTTTATCGCTTTGTCACCGTTTACCCTTCCCCCTCCCCATAGCCTCAAGTCCATTCTCTAGTAAGTCTGTGTCTTTATTCCTGTTTCACCCCTAGGTTTTTCATGACATTTTTTTTTTTAAATTCCATATATATGTGTTAGCATACGGTATTTGTCTCTCTCTTTCTGACTTACTTCACTCTGTATGACAGACTCTAGGTCTATCCACCTCATTACAAATAGCTCAATTTCGTCTCTTTTTATGGCTGAGTAATATTCCATTGTATATATGTGCCACATCTTCTTTATCCATTCATCCGATGATGGACACTTAGGTTGTTTCCATCTCTGGGCTATTGTAAATAGAGCTGCAATGAACATTTTGGTACATGACTCTTTTTGAATTATGGTTTTCTCAGGGTATATGCCCAGTAGTGGGATTGCTGGGTCATATGGTAGTTCTATTTGTAGCTTTTTAAGGAACCTCCATACTGTTCTCCACAGTGGCTGTATCAATTTACATTCCCACCAACAGTGTAAGAGGGTTCCCTTTTCTCCACACCCTCTCCAGCATTTATTGTTTCTAGATTTTATGATGATGGCCATTCTGACTGGTGTGAGATGATATCTCATTGTAGTTTTGATTTGCATTTCTCTCATGATTAGTGATGTTGAGCATTCTTTCATGTGTTTGTTGGCACTCTGTATATCTTCTTTGGAGAAATGTCTATTTAGGTCTTCTGCCCATTTTTGGATTGGGTTGTTTGTTTTTTTGTTATTAAGCTGCATGAGCTGCTTATAAATTTTGGAGATCAATCCTTTGTCAGTTGCTTCATTTGCAAATATTTTCTCCCATTCTGAGGGTTGTCTTTTGGTCTTCTTTATGGTTTCCTTTGCTGCGCAAAAGCTTTTAAGTTTCATTAGGTCCCATTTGTTTACTCTTCTTTTTATTTCCATTTCTCTAGGAGGTGGGTCAAAAAGGACCTTGCTGTGATTTATGTCATAGAGTGTTCTGCCTATGTTTTCCTCTAAGAGTTTGATAGTTTCTGGTCTTACATTTAGGTCTTTAATCCATTTTGAGCTTATTTTTGTGTACGGTGTTAGGGAGTGATCTAATTTCATACTTTTACATGTAGCTGTCCAGTTTTCCCAGCACCACTTATTGAATAGGCTGTCCTTTCTCCACTGTACATTTCTGCCTCCTTTGTCAAAGATAAGGTGACCATATGTGCGTGGGTTTATCTCTGGGCTTTCTATCCTGTTCCATTGATCTATCTTTCTGTTTTTGTGCCAGTACCATACCGTCTTGATAACTGTAGCTTTGTAGTATAGTCTGAAGTCTGGGAGCCTGATTCCTCCAGTTCCTTCTTTCGTTCTCAAGATTGCTTTGGCTATTCGGGGTCTTTTGTGTTTCCATACAAATTGCAAAATTTTTTGTTCTAGTTCTGTGAAAAATGCCAGTGGTAGTTTGATAGGGATTGCATTGAATCTATAGATTGCTTTCGGTAGTAGAGTCATTTTCACAATGTTGATTCTTCCAATCCAAGAACATGGTATATCTCTCCATCTATTTGTATCATCTTTAATTTCTTTCATCAGTGTCTTATAATTTTCTGCATACAGATCTTTTGTCTCCTTAGGTAGGTTTATTCCTAGATATTTTATTCTTTTTGTTGCAATGGTAAATGGGAGTGTTTTCTTGATTTCACTTTCAGATTTTTCATCATTAGTATATAGGAATGCCAGAGATTTCTGTGCATTAATTTTGTATCCTGCCACTTTACCAAATTCATTGATTAGCTCTAGTAGTTTTCTGGTAGCATCTTTAGGGTTCTCTATGTATAGGATCATGTCATCTGCAAACAGTGACAGCTTTACTTCTTCTTTTCCGATTTGGATTCCTTTTATTTCCTTTTCTTCTCTGATTGCTGTGGCTAAAACTTCCAAAACTATGTTGAATAAGAGTGGTGAGAGTGGGCAACCTTGTCTTGTTCCTGATCTTAGTGGAAATGCTTTCAGTTTTTCACCATTGAGGATGATGTTTGCTGTGGGCTTGTCATATATGGCCTTTATTATGTTGAGGAAAGTTCCCTCTATGCCTACTTTCTGCAGGGTTTTTATCATAAATGGGTGTTGAATTTTGTCAAAAGCTTTCTCTGCATCTATTGAGATGATCATATGCTTTTTCTCCTTCAGTTTATCACATTGATAGATTTGCGTATATTGAAGAATCCTTGCATTCCTGGAATAAACCCCACTTGATCATGGTGTATGATCTTTTTAATGTGCTGTTGGATTCTGTTTGCTAGTATTTTGTTGAGGATTTTTGCATCTATGTTCATCAGTGATATTGGCCTGTAGTTTCCTTTCTTTGTGACATCCTTGTCTGGTTTTGGTATCAAGGTGATGGTGGCCTCGTAGAAGGAGTTTGGGAGTGTTCCTCCCTCTGCTATATTTTGGAAGAGTTTGAGAAGGATAGGTGTTAGCTCTTCTCTAAATGTTTGATAGAATTCGCCTGTGAAGCCATCTGGTCCTGGGCTTTTTTTTGTTGGAAGATTTTTAATCACAGTTTCAATTTCAGTGCTTGTGATTGGTCTGTTCATATTTTCTATTTCTTCCTGATTCAGTCTTGGCAGGTTGTGCCTCTCTAAGAATTTGTCCATTTCTTCCAGATTGTCCATTTTATTGGCATAGAGTTGCTTGTAGTAATCTCTCATGATCTCTTTTATTTCTGCAGTGTCAGTTGTTACCTCTCCTTTTTCATTTCTAATTCTATTGATTTGGGTCTTCTCCCTTTTTTTCTTGATGAGTCTGGCTAGTGGTTTATCTATTTTGTTTATCTTCTCAAAGAACCAGCTTTTAGTTTTATTGATCTTTGCTATTGTTTCCTTCATTTCTTTTTCATTTATTTCTGATCTGATTTTTATGATTTCTTTCCTTCTGCTAGCTTTGGGGTTTTTTTGTTCTTCTTTCTCTAATTGCTTGAGGTGCAAGGTTAGGTTGTTTATTCGAGATGCTTCCTGCTTCTTCAGGTGGGCTTGTATTGCTATAAACTTCCCCCTTAGAACTGCTTTTGCTGCATCCCACAGGTTTTGGGTCGTTGTGTCTCCATTGTCATTTGTTTCTAGGTATTTTTTGATTTCCTCTTTGATTTCTTCAGTGATATCTTCATTATTAAGTAGTGTATTGTTTAGCCTCCATGTGTTTGTATTTTTTACAGATCTTTTCCTGTAATTGATATCTAGTCTCATGGCGTTGTGGTCAGAAAAGATACTTGATACAATTTCAATTTTCTTAAATTTACCAAGGCTTGATTTGTGACCCAAGATATGATCTATCCTGGAGAATGTTCCATGAGCACTTGAGAAAAATGTGTATTCTGTTGTTTTTGGATGGAATGTCCTATAAATATCAATTAACTCCATCTCGTTTAATGTATCATTTAAAGCTTGTGTTTCCTTATTTATTTTCATTTTGGATGATCTGTCCATTGGTGAAAGTGGGGTGTTAAAGTCCCCTACTATGAATGTGTTACTGTCGATTTCCCCTTTTATGGTTGTCAGTATTTGCCTTATGTATTGAGGTGCACCTATGTTGGGTGCATAAATATTTACAATTGTTATATCTTCCTCTTGGATTGATCCCTTGATCATTATGTAGTGTCCTTCTTTGTCTCTTCTAATAGTCTTTGTTTTAAAGTCTATTTTGTCTGATATGAGAATTGCTACTCCAGCTTTCTTTTGGTTTCCACTTGCATGAAATACCTTTTTCCATCCCCTTACTTTCAGTCTGTATGTGTCTCTAGGTCTGAAGTGGGTCTCTTGTAGACAGCAAATATATGGGTCTTGTTTTTGTATCCATTCAGCCAATCTGTGTCTTTTGGTGGGAGCATTTAGTCCATTTACATTTAAGGTAATTATCGATATGTGTGTTCCTATTCCCATTTTCTTCATTGTTTTGGGTTTGTTATTGTAGGTCCTTTCCTTCTTTTGTGTTTCTTGCCTAGAGAAGTTCCTTTAGCAGTTGTTGTAGAGCTGGTTTGGTGGTGCTGAACTCTCTCAGCTTTTGCTTGTCTGTAAAGGTTTTAATTTCTCCATCAAATCTGAATGAGATCCTTGCTGGGTAGAGTAATCTTGGTTGCAGGTTTTTCTCCTTCAACACTTTCAATATGTCCTGCCACTCCCTTCTGGCTTGCAGAGTTTCTGCTGAAAGATCAGCTGTTAACCTTATGGGGATTCCCTTGTGTGTTATTTGTTGTTTTTCCCTTGCTGCTTTTAATATGTTTTCTTTGTATTTAATTTTTGACAGTTTGATTAATATGTGTCTTGGCATATTTCTCCTTGGATTTATCCTGTATGGGACTCTCTGTGCTTCCTGGACTTGATTAACTATTTCCTTTCCCATATTAGGGAAGTTTTCAACTATAATCTCTTCAAATATTTTCTCAGTCCCTTTCTTTTTCTCTTCTTCTTCTGGAACCCCTATAATTCGAATGTTGGTGCGTTTAATGTTGTCCCAGAGGTCTCTGAGACTGTCCTCAGTTCTTTTCATTCTTTTTTCTTTATTCTGCTCTGCAGTAGTTATTTCCACTATTTTATCTTCCAGGTCACTTATCCGTTCTTCTGCCTCAGTTATTCTGCTATTGATCCCATCTAGAGTACTTTTAATTTCATTTATTGTGTTGTTCATCGTTGCTTGTTTCATCTTTAGTTCTTCTAGGTCCTTGTTAACTGATTCTTGCAATTTGTCCATTCTATTGTCCATTCTATCTCCAAGATTTTGGATCAACCTTACTATCATTATTCTGAATTCTTTTTCAGGTAGACTGCCTATTTCCTCTTCATTTGTTAGGTCTGGTGGGTTTTTATCTTGCTCCTTCATCTGCTGTGTGTTTTTCTGTCTTCTCATTTTGCTTATCGTACTGTGTTTGGGGTCTCCTTTTTTTTTTTTTTGCAGGCTGAAGGTTCGTAGTTCCTGTTGTTTTTTGAGTCTGTCCCCAGTGGCTAAGGTTGGTTCAGTGGGTTGTGTAGGCTTCCTGGTGGAGGGTACTAGTGCCTGTGTTCTGGTGTATGAGGCTGGATCTTGTCTTTCTGGTGGGCAGGTCCACGTCTGGTGGTGTGTTTTGGGGTGTCTGTAGACTTATTATGATTTTGGGCAGCCTCTCTGCTAATGGGTGGGGTTGTGTTCCTGTCTTGCTAGTTGTTTGGCATAGGATGTCCAGCACTGTAGCTTGCTGGTCGTTGAGTGAAGCTGGGTGCTGGCGTTGAGATGGAGATCTCTCGGAGATTTTTGCTGTTTGATATTATGTGCAGCTGGGAGGCCTCTTGTGGACCAGTGTCCTGAAGTTGGCTCTCCCACCTCAGAGGCACAGCACTGAGTCCTGGCTGCAGCACCAAGAGCCTTTCATCCACAGGGCTCCTTAATTTGGGATGATTCGTTGTCTATTCAGGTATTCCACAGATGCAGGGTATATCAAGTTGATTGTGGAGCTTTAATCCGCTGCTTCTGAGGCTGCTGGAAGAGATTTCCCTTTCTCTTCTTTGTTCTCACAGCTCCCAGGGGCTCAGCCAGGATCAGCCTATGCTGTGGTGTGACTTTTCTCCAGAGCTTTGTAGAATCTCTTTTTGTGATGGAAATCAGAGCCACTTTCTCTGTACTCACATTTTCCCTTTTCCGTTCTCCTTCTTTCTTTTTTTCTTTGTCCTTGGTCGTTTCACTTGCTCATAGGCGGCTGTGTGCAGAGGCCTTGCGCCCGGCGCTTCAGACCAGAGTTCCCAGAGCAAAACGGCCGCACTGGACGCCTCAGCTCAGGATTGTGTCAGCCTGCATCTTGATGGACCTCCTTCACTGGCCCCTGGTTTCCTTTCACCAACTTTCTCTCACCAGCTTTCCATCTAATTTCCAATCTCCTCTGAAATCTCATTGTTTCTCTCTTGCTTCTTAATCTCTGATCCCAGTTGGTACACTGTAACTCTATCACTGAGAGTACATTGACACTGTGGACCGCAGAGCCATTCTGGGAGGTACAATTAAGTAATGGATAAAATATTTAAAAAGTCATAGCATCTTGTGAACTATTATCAATTTATAAACTATCAAAGCAGCCCCAAATTCATGAATTCCGTAATGGCTTTGGAGAGCCATTCTACAATGGCTAGAAAATACTGTACATGATTTGAAATGGGATACTCCCTTTGGATAATTCATTTCTGACACATGTATCAGGACAAAGTTGAGAGAGAAACCCTGGCAGGACAAGATTCACAGCCTCTATTGTTTCCATGTTCCTTGATTCCTGCTTCTCTTCCCCATCTCTCCCTATCTCTCCAAATTTGGAGCCGGGGTAGATTTACCACCCAGAACCTGGCTTCAGGGACCACATTGATCCACTAACTTGAATTCTTTGGACTTTAAATTAAGACATCCAAAAGAATCCCTTAATGGAAACTCAGGAAAACAAAGACTCTTGACAACGACAACAATAAAACAACAAAAAGAAAAAGACAAATTAAGACAGGTCTAGAGAGAGGGTTGCTAGAACAGTTTGAGGTCTTTTTTTGGGATCTGGTAGGTTTTTAATTAAGGGTGATATCTTGCTTCTCAGGACTATGATTTCTAAGCATTTGGAAAATAAGTGTCACTATCCCAAGTAGAGCATCTGAGGAAGATGGAATTTACATTAGGTAAAGAGAGATTGGTCTGTGGGCTACGAGCAGTTGATTTTGAGTATAACAAGGATCATTCCTTAAATTGTCTCCAATCCTGGCTCCTCAGAAACGTATGCCAGGCTCATAAGGAGAGAGGTAGTAATCAGAAGTGAGTCAGTTTAGAGCAGCTGGAAGAACCAAGGATAGAATTTCCCTCTGCCCTAAGGCTTTGTAGCAGATGATAATGTAGTTCTAGGGCATGGGACGATGGGATGGGCATGGAGGTAACTGGGTGTTTCACTTCAATGCAGCATGTTGGGAGAGTAATTAGGATAAGGTCAATGCTGAAGTTATCAGGAAATGTCAGTGCTGTAACCTGGGAGTCCTGTGGTCATGCCAAGAGGAACAGAAATCTTCAGAAACTGGCTAGGAAAGATTTACAGGAGCTGGATACTCTCCCACCCCTTACCAGTGACCCAGTCATAGGAGAAGATTTATTGCTTCAGCTTTCTTTCTGGGGCTTATTTACATTTCCATGTTTGTGTTGGGGAAACAAGGGCTGGACCGTGAAGTGGGCTTATAGACAAGCTCAGCTTTCTGGGCACTCAGGTCCCATTTCTGTACCTTCCGTCTGTCCTGTACTTTGTCCACTTACCCTTTGGCTTCTGACAAAGAGGCTACCCCAAGTATCATTTAAAGACTTGCTACGATGTGTCAAGCACTGCGCTATCTGCTTTCCTAATTTACTCAATCCTTCCCACATTCCAGGAACTAGAAATCATATGATCCTAATTCTACCTGCTCAGGTTCACATAAATAGTAAGATGCAGATCTGAGATGTGAGGTTGGCCTTTTCTGATTACAAAATCCAAGCACTTAACCTCTATCTTATATAGATTTTGAGGGGGGGCAGGGGCTATATAAAAAAGCAGGTTGTACAGGGTTTGGACCATTGCATGTACTCAAAAATATTAGGAGGGATATTTTTATTATGCAGATAAGACTGGCCCACACACCTAGAGCTTTACAAATAGAGTTTTTACCAGCCTTCTAGAGAACAACCACAGATACAGAAGCTGGGGAAATGTTTCAAATAAAACAGACATTGATAAGAGTCAAAAGCAGTCTAGAAACCAGAGTTCTTGGCAAAGTTATCCATGTGGGAAATAAATTTGAATTCAGTCACATTAAAAAAAAAATCTCTATGCAAGCAAGCTTTGAGCCACCTGGGAGTTCTCAAGGCATTGACCATCACATTGCTTCCATGCCTACCTCTCTGCTCTCCCATTAGTCCTTCAGTATCCCTGGTTTCTCTCTCCTCCCGGACTTCCTTCCTGCCAGCCATCTCTTATGCTCTTTGACCGTAAGTCCAAGGCCAGATGTGGAAGGCAATAGTAATCTCTCCCACTCAAGTCCTTTGGGAAGAAGAGGTTTTGCTATCAGCCATCTCTCCTTCAATTAAGAAGGTCAGCATTTTTATAGGACTTGTTTGGTTTCCAGGATCTGAATCCACTTAGCCCTTCTTCCAGAGTAAGATAAATTGTGAAGGTTGCAAGTTACCTCATTTTACCTCAACCTCAGAGGGATGCCCCAAAGTCAATTAGAACCACCGAAGTCAATTACCTCTTAAACAGCACAGCTTCCTTGAGTTCCCTGCATCCATCTGGGTGGGGCAGGGGGGAGAGGGGGTGGACAGGCAGGTAGGACTCTAACAGCTCCTGTTCTTCTTTAGTCGCCTGTTCTACCTAGAGGATTGGTGTGAATAAGCAAGAAGGGATTATTACGTTCTCTTCTTTCAGGAAGGGTTAGTAATTCCCCAGCCCCTCCAATTTTAGATTCCCTGAGTGTGCTCAGAGCAATTAGAAGTAAAGAAAACACCCAGCGCTCCTGCACTAATAAATTACAGAGTGCTCACCTAATTAATAAGGTAACAGTGCCCTGCCGAATTATAATCACAAGGCATGAACCACTTAAACAATTCATTCTTAAAGAACAGCAAGTGATCTCAGTGAGTGCAATGGGAAGGCATATCTCAGGATTGAAGGCCAGTACGCTGGGTCCTGACAGGGGTGATGGAGTACATGGGCCAATATTTCCAGCAGTGGCCCGGGAATTAATGACTCCGAGCCTTTTCGAGGACCACAGCATTTTGGACGATCTCAGGTAAATCATTTAGGAATGTTAAGTCAGAAAAAATCTATCTCACCATTTCTGAAATATTCCTATTAAATGCTGATCATTTTCCTTTTGGTGGTGTTTAGGAAAGACTCATGACATGCCATATACATTGAGTAGAACAGTGACCAATAATTATAGGGAAATGAAGCTATCTCCTTAAGATATTTTCCTTAATGTGTCTTGACCATTTCTTGGTGATTTTCCTTACCAAGTCTTGGAGATTTAACAATATTTTCCTTAACAACCCTGTACAAATATTGTTTTGTTGTGAAGCCCTCCCACTGGTTCACTGTAGGTAATAGCAAGGCTAGAACTTTCTGTTTCCTTAAAACATCCAGGAACTGTCCTTCAGTCCAGGAAAAAAAAAAGCTGTGAAGATTGTTGTTTGATTCTAACCTTTCTCTGTTGAGACTCAGTAATAATGTTAATAAACTGCAAAATGTACTCCGTGGGCTGCTTGCCTTGGAAGACATCTGTCCAAACATGCATGCATTCAGAAGGCTGATTCTATTTCAGATCTCTGCAAATGAAGGAAAAGTGAGGTGTCACTGTAAGGACAATGCAGTTGTTAAATGATTACCTTAAGGGGGAGAGGCAGTAAATACATTGCGTTTCTCATTCTTTGTAGGTTCCATTTCTTGTCTTTCTAATGTCCCCTGCTGCCTTACATTTGCTTTCTAATCCTCAATCTTGTCTCTGTGGTTCCTCTTGTGTGTTATACTTTGTAGTTTATGTTGGATCTTAAGGAACTCTCAGGACATGCTCTCATCAAAAGGAACCCTCTAGGATATACTCTATTCATAGCTATACCTCCCATGATGGTCTAGAAGGCTGGATCATACCACATGCTGAGGGTAATGCATGAGAAAGTTGATATCTGCTACAACGGAGCTGGGACTCCCAGAATCTCTGACCAGCTACATACTTCTACCAGTTTCAAGGGAACAGACACCTTGTGACTACTCCATGAAAATCAGAGTCTCCTGGTGAATTAGGCTGGATCACTCAGAGCTACAAGGACTTCCTTCATTTGGCATTGGTGGGTCTAAAATACAAGTGGGAAACAGTGTACTCCTAGAGTAAACCTCAAAATATAAGCAAGGGCAAGCCTATCATTATATCTGTTTGAAGATCCTGCCTATTCCCTCTTCTGATTCTCAACACAGACTATTAAGTTCTGATGTTGGTTGAAAACTAACTCCCTCAACTGTGCAGAATGATTCATTGGCTCATATGGATTATAAATCCAAGTTTTATTTTCAGAGCTGAGTGAAGGAGATCCGAGCCTGCCATTGTGCCGGTGTAGAATGGCAGGGATGTAATACAATGTAATACACATCCACTGGGAGATGGCATGAGAGTCGCCTCCCATAACTTAATCTTTAAAGCTACTTATGGAAGGCTTTTGTTGAAGCAGACAGGGTTTCTGCAATTAAATTACCATACATTAAAAAGGTTTCATTATGGCATGATTCTATTATTAAAATAGGCAGCAAATAAGCAGTGTGGGCTAACTGGCTGTAAGCCTACATTACTGAGACTAGCATTCTGTTTTTTTTTTTTTTACATCTTTATGGAGTATAATTGCTTTACAATGGTGTGTTAATTTCTGCTTTATAACAAAGTGAATCAGTTATACATATGTTCCCATATCTCTTCCCTCTTACATCTCCCTCCCTCCCACCCTCCCTATCCCACCCCTCTAGGTGGTCACAGAGCACCGAGCTGATCTCCCTGTGCTATGCGCCTGCTTCCCACTAGCTATCTATTTTACATTTGGTAGTGTATATAAGTCCATGCCACTCGCTCACTTTGTCACAGCTTACTCTTCCCCCTCCCCATATTCTCAAGTCCATTCTCTAGTAGGTCTGTGTCTTTATTCCCATCTTACCCCTAGGTTCTTCATGACCTTTTTTTTTTTTTTCTTAGATTCCATATATATGTGTTAGCATATCGTATTTGTTTTTCTCCTTCTGACTTACTTCACTCTGTATGACAAACTCTAGGTCCATCCACCTCACTACAAATAACTCAATTTCATTTCTTTTATGGCTGAGTAATATTCCATTGTATATATGTGCCACATCTTCTTTATCCATTCATCCGACGATGGACACTTATGTTGTTTCCATCTCCTGGCTATTGTAAATAGAGCTGCAACGAACATTTTGCTACATGACTCTTTTTGAATTATGGTTTTCTCAGGGTATAGGCCCAGTAGTGGGATTGCTGGGTCATATGGTAGTTCTATCTGTAGATTTTTAAGGAACCTCCATACTCTTCTCCATAGTGGCTGAACCAATTCACATTCCCACCAGCAGTGCAAGAGTGTTCCCTTTTCTCCACAGCCTCTCCAGCATTTATTGTTTCTAGATTTTTTGATGATGGCTATTCTGACTGGTGTGAGATGATATCTCATTGTAGTTTTGATTTGATTTCACTAATGATTAATGATGTTGAGCATTCCTTCATGTGTTTGTTGGCAGTTTGTATATCTTCTTTGAAGAAATGTCTATTTAGGTGTTCTGCCAATTTTTGGATTGGGTTGTTTGTTTTTTTGTTATTGAGCTGCATGTAAATTATGGAGATTAATCCTTTGTCAGTTGCTTCATTTGCAAATATTTTTTCCCATTCTGAGGGTTGTCTTTTGGTCTTGTTTATGGGTTCCTTTGCGTGCAAAAGCTTTGAAGTTTCATTAGGTCCCATTTGTTTATTTTTGTTTTTATTTCCATTTTTCTAGGAAGTGGGTTAAAAAGGATCTTGCTGTGATTTATGATTTATGTTCTGCCTATGTTTTCCTCTAAGAGTTTGATAGTTTCTGGCCTTACATTTAGGTCTTTAATCCATTTTGAGTTTATTTTTATGTATGGTGTTAGAAAGTGTTCTAATCTCATACTTTAACATGTACCTGTCCAGTTTTCCCAGCACCACTTATTGAAGAGGCTGTCCTTTCTCCACTGTACATTCCTGCCTCCTTTATCAAAGATAAGGTGACCATATGTGCGTGGGTTTCTCTCTGGGCTTTCTATCCTGTTCCATTGATCTATATTACTGATTTTGTGCCACTACCATACTGTCTTGATTACTGTAGATTTGTAGTATAGTCTGAAGTCAGGGAGCCTGATTCCTCCAGCTCCGTTTTTTGTTCTCAAGATTGCTTTGGCTATTCAGGGTCTTTTGTGTTTCCATACAAATTGTGAAATTTTTTGTTCTAGGTCTGTGAAAAATGCCAGTGGTAGTTTAATAGGGATTGCACTGAATCTGTAGATAGCTTTGGGTGTAGAGTCATTATCACAATGTTGATTCTTCCAATCCAAAAACATGGCTTATCTCTCCATCTATTTGTATCATTTGTTTAATTTCTTTCATCAGTGTGTTATAATTTTCTGCATACAGGTCTTTTGTCTCCTTAGGTAGGTTTATTCCTAGATATTTTATTCTTTTTGTTGCAGTGGTAAATGGGAGTGTTTTCTTGATTTCACTTTCACATTTTTCATCATTAGTGTATAGGAATGCCAGAGATTTTTGTGCATTAATATTGTATCCTGCTACTTTACCAAATTCATTGATTAGCTCTAGTAGTTTTCTGGTAGCATCTTTAGGATTCTCTATGTATAGTGTCATGTCACCTGCAAACAGTGACAGCTTTACTTCTTCTTTTCCGATTTGGATTCCTTTTATTTCCTTTTCTTCTCTGATTGCTGTGGCTAAAACTTCCAAAACTATGTTGAATAGGAGTGGTGAGAGTGGGTAACCTTGTCTTGTTCCTGATCTTAGTGGAAATGTTTTCATTTTTTCACCATTGAGGACGATGTTGGCTGTGGGTTTGTCATATATGGTTTTATTATGTTGAGGAAAGTTCCCTCTATGCCTACTTTCTGCAGGGTTTTTATCATAAATGGGTGTTGAATTTTGTTGAAAGCTTTCTCTTCATCTATTGAGATGACCATATGGTTTTTCTCCTTCAATTTGTTGATATGGTGTATCACATTGATTGATTTGCATATATTGAAGAATCCTTGCATTCCTGGAATAAACCCCACTTGAGCATGGTGTATGATCCTTTTAATGTGCTGTTGGATTCTGTTTGCTAGTATTTTGTTGAGGATTTTTGAATCTATGTTCATCAGTGATGTTGGCCTGTAGTTTTCTTTCCTTGTGACATCCTTGTCTGGTTTTGGTATCAAGGTCATGGTGGCCTCGTAGAATGAGTTTGGAAGTGTTCCTCCCTCTGCTATATTTTGGAAGAGTTTGCGAAGGATAGGTGTTAGCTCTTCTCTAAATGTTTGATAGAATTCACCTGTGAAGCCATCTGGTCCTGGGATTTTATTTGTTGGAAGATTTTTAATCACAGTTTTAATTTCAGTGCTTGTAATTGGTCTGTTCATATTTTCTATTTCTTCCTAATTCAGTCTTGGCAGGTTGTGCATTTCTAAGAATTTGTCCATTTCTTCCAGATTGTCCATTTTATTGGCATAGAGTTGCTTGTAGTACTCTCTCATGATCTTTTGTATTTCTGCAGTGTCAGTTGTTTCTTCTCCTTTTTCATGTCTAATTCTATTGATTTGAGTCTTCTCCCTTTTTTTCTTGATGAGTCTGGCTAATGGTTTATCAATTTTGTTTATTTTCTCAAAGAATCAGCTTTTAATTTTATTGATATTTGCTATCATTTCCTTCTTTTCTTTTTCATTTATTTCTGATCTGATCTTTATGATTTCTTTCCTTCTGCTAACATTGGGGTTTTTTTGTTCTTCTTTCTCTAATTGCTTTAGGTGCAATGTTTGGTTTTTTATTCGAGATGCTTCCTGTTTCCTAAGGTAGGATTGTATTGCTATAAACTTCCCTCTTAGAACTACTTTTGCTGCATCCCATAGGTTTTGGGTCGTCGTGTCTCCATTGCCATTTGTTTCTAGGTATTTTTTGATTTCCTCTTTGATTTCTTCAGTGATCACTTCGTTATTAAGTAGTGTATTGTTTAGCCTCCATGTGTTTGTAATTTTTGCAAATCTTTTCCTGTAATTGATATCTAGTCTCATAGCATTGTGGTCAGAAAAGATATTTGATACAATTTCAATTTTCTTAAATGTACCAACACTTGATTTGTGACCCAAGATATGATCTATCCTGGAGAATGTTACATGAGCATGTGAGAAAAATGTGTATTCTGTTGTTTTTGGATGGAATGTCCTAGCAATACCAATTAAGTCCATCTTGTTTAATGTATCACTTAAAGCTTGTGTTTCTTTATTTATTTTCATTTTGGATGATCTGTCCATTGGTGAAAGTGGGGTGTTAAAGTCCTCTACTATGAATGTGTTACTGTCAGTTTCCCCTTTTATGGCTGTTAGTATTTGCCTTATGTATTGAGGTGCTCCTATGTTGGGTGCATAAATATTTACAATTGTTATATCTTTTTCTTGGATCGATCCCTTGATCATTATGTAGTGTCCTTCTTTGTCTCTTCTAATAGTCTTTATTTTAAAGTCTATTTTGTCTGATATGAGAATTACTACTCCAGCTTTCTTTTGGTTTCCATTTGCATGGAATATCTTTTTCTATCCCCTCACTTTCAGTCTGTATGTGTCTCTAGGTCTGAAGTGGGTCTCTTGTAGACAGCATATATGTGGGTCTTGTTTTGTATCCATTCAGCCAGTCTGTGTCTTTTGGTGGGAGCATTTAATCCATTTACATTAAAGGTAATTATCGATATGTATGTTCCTATTCCCATTTTCTTAATTGTTTTGGGTTTGTTATTGTACGTCTTTTCCTTCTCTGTGTTTCTTGCCTAAAGAAGTTCCTTTAGCATTTGTTGTAAAGCTGGTTTGGTGGTGCTGAACTCTCTCAGCTTTTGCTTCTTGGTAAATGTTTTAATTTCTCCAGCAAATCTGAATGAGATCCTTGCTGGGTTGAATAATCTTGGTGGCAGGTTTTTCTCCTTCATCACTTTCAGTATGTCCTGCCACTCCCTTCTGGCTTGTAGGGTTTCTGCTGAGAGATCAGCTGTTAACCTTATGAGGATTCCCCTGTGTGTTATTTGTTGTTTTTCCCTTGCTGCTTTTAATATGCTTTATTTGTATTTAAGTTTTGACAGTTTGATTAATGTGTGTCTTAGCATGTTTCTCCTTGGATTTATCTTGTATGGGACTCTCTGTGCTTCCTGGACTTGATTAACTATTTCCTTTACCATATTAGGGAAGTTTTCTAATCTCTTCAAATATGTTCTCAGTCCCTTCCTTTTTCTCTTCTTCTTCTGGACCCCTATAATTCGAATGTTGGTGCATTTAATGTTGTCCCAGAGGTCTCTGAGACTGTCCTCAGTTCTTTTCATTCTTTTTTCTTTATTCTGCTCTACAGTAGTTATTTCCACTATTTTATCTTCCAGGTCACTTTTCTGTTCTTCTGCCTCAGTTATTCTGCTATTGATCCCTTCTAGAGTATTTTCAATTTCATTTATTGTGTTGTTCATCATTGCTTGTTTCATCTTTAGTTCTTCTAGGTCCTTGTTAAATGTTTCTTGCATTTTCTCTATTCTATTTCCAAGATTTTGGATCATCTTTACTATCATTATTGTGAATTATTTTTCAGGTAGACTGCCTATTTCCTCTTCATTTGTTAGGTCTGGTGGGTTTTTATCTTGCTCCTTCATCTGCTGTGTGTTTTTCTGTCTTCTTCTTTTGCTTATCTTACTGTGTTTGGAGTCTCCTTTTTGCAGGCTGCAGGTTCGTAGTTCCCGTTGTTTTTGGTGTCTGTCCCCAGTGGCTAAAGTTGGTTCAGTGGGTTGTGTAGGCTTCCTGGTGGAGGGGACTAGTGCCTGTGTTCTGGTGGATGATGCTGGATCTTGTCTTTCTGGTGGGCAGGTTCATGTCTGGTGGTGTGTTTTGGGGTGTCTGTGGACTTATTATGATTTTAGGCAGCCTCTCTGCTAATGGGTGGGGCTGTGTTCCTGTCTTGCTAGTTGTTTGGCATAGGATGTCCAGCACTGTAGCTTGCTGGTCGTTGAGTGAAGCTGGGTGCTGGTGTTGAGATGGAGATCTCTGGGAGATTTTTGCCATTTGATATTATGTGGAGCTGGGAGGTCTCTTTTTGACCAGTGTCCTGAAGTTGGCTCTCCCACCTCAGAGGCACAGCACTGACTCCTGGCCGTAGCACCATCCACATGGCTCAGAATAAAAGGCAGAAAATGTAGAAAGAAAGAAAGAAAGAAAGAAAGAAAGAAAGAAAGAAAGAAAGAAAGAAAGAAAGAGGATAAAATAAAATAAAATAAAGTAAGAAAAAATACAATATAGTTATTAAAATAAAAACTAACTATTAAGAAAAAGTTTATTTAAAAAGTGAAAAAAACAAACAAAACGGACGGATAGAACCCTAGGATAAATGGTGAAAGGAAAGCTATACAGACAAAATCTCACACAGAAGCATACACATACACACTCACAAAAAGAGGAAAAGGGGAAAAAAACCATAAATCTTGCTCTCAAAGTCCACCTCCTCAATTTGGGATGATTCGTTGTCTATTCAGGTATTCCACAGATGCAGGGTACCTCAAGTTGATTGTGGAGCTTTAATCCGCTGCTCTGAGGCTGCTGGGAGAGATTTCCCTTTCCCTTGTTTGTTCACACAGCTCCTGGGGCTCAGCTTTGGGTTTGGCCCTGCCTCTGCGTGTAGGTCGCCGGAGGGCGTCTGTTCTTCGCTCAGACAGGACGGGGTTAAAGGAGCAGCTGATTCGGGGGCTCTGGCTCACTCTGGCCGGGGGGAGGGAGAGGTATGGATGCGCGGTGAGCCTGAGGCGGCAGAGGCCGGCGTGACGTTGCATCAGCCTGAGGCGCGCCGTGCGTTCTCCCGGGGAAGTTGTCCCTGGATCCCGGGACCCTGGCAGTGGCAGGCTGCACAAGCTCCCCGGAATGGGGGTGTGGATAGTGACCTGTGTTCACACACAGGCTTCTTGGTGGCGGCAGCAGCAGCCTTAGCGTCTCATGCCCGTCTCTGGGGTCCGCGCTGTTAGCCGAGGCTCGCGCCCGTCTCTGGAGCTCCTTTAAGCAGTGCTCTTAATCCCCTCTCCTCGCTCACCAGGAAACAAAGAGGGAAGAAAAAGTCTCTTGCCTCTTTGGCAGGTCCAGACTTTTCCCCGGACTCCCTCCCGGCTAGCCGTGGTGCACTAACCCCCTGCAGGCTGTGTTCACGCCGCCAACCCCAGTCCTCTCCCTGCACTCCGACAGAAGCCCAAGCCTCAGCTCCCAGCCCCGCCCGCGCCGGTGGGTGAGCAGACAAGGCTCTCGGGCTGGTGAGTGCCGGTCGGCACCGATCCTCTGTGCGGGAATCTCCCCGCTTTGCCCTCCGCACTCATGTTGCTGTGCTCTCCTCCGCGGCTCCGAAGCTTCCCCCCTCCGCCACCCGCAGTCTCCGCCCGCGAAGGGGCTTCCTAGTGTGTGGAAACATTTCCTTCTTCACAGCTCCCTCCCACTGGTGCAGGTCCTGTCCCTATTCTTTTGTCTCTGTTTATTCTTTTTTCTTTTCCCTACCCATGTATGTGGGGAGTTTCTTGCCTTTTGGGAGGTCTGAGGTCTTCTGCCAGCGTTCAGTAGGTGTTCTGTAGGAGTTGTCCCACGTGTAGATGTATTTCTGATGTATCTGAGGGAAGGAAGGTGATGTCCACATCTTACTCCTTTTTTTTTTTTTTTTTTTTTTTTAGTTTTATTTATTTTTGGCTGCATTGGGTCTTCGGTGCTGCGTGTGGGCTTTACCTAGCTGTGGTGAGCGGGGGCTACTCTTCGTTTTGGTGCACGGGCTTCTCATTGCGGTGGCTTCTTTTGTTGCAGAGCACGGATTCTAGGCGGGTGGGCTTCAATAGTTGCAGCATGGCATGTGGGCTCAGTAGTTGCGGTTTAAGGGTTTAGTTGCTCTGCGGCATGTGGGATCTTCCCAGTCCAGGGATTGAACCCGTGTCCCCTGCATTGGCAGGCGGATTGTTAACCACTGTGCCACCAGGGAAGTCCCAGACTAGCATTCCTTTTAATAGGTAAAAGAATATTAACCTTTAGATGGCTCTAAAATAACATGTTCTCAAGAATATGCAAATAGAAAGTTGCACACTACAACTCTCAAAATGTGAGAGAGAACCGCTGAGAATTTGATCTTGCAAATTATATGGCAGGCTGTTGGCTGCTAGAAGCTCCACTCTGTTGAGGGAGGGTGAGAGGCAGATACTGGGTAGCTCAAAGCTGTCGGGATTAGCGAGGCTTTGATGCTTTCCTAATGCTGGAATGATAGCTGGTCAAGATCTGTCATCTCTATCAGCCTCCATCAGCCAGTCTACCTATCTCACATAAGGCATTTATCTTTCAAAAGACTGCTGGACTCCAATGCAACTTAGTGGACCCAGACAAATGGAATGCCTTCTCAGGCACTTGTCATAATTCTCTGTGTCCATCCTTTTATGGTCAGCAGGAGCTGTTTTTGTGGACTTTGGGTTGCCAATTGAAGATGGACTCAGAGATGCTTAAATAAGTACTGACCCAAATTTAAAGTATGATTTTCTGAAATCAGCAGTCTTGCTTGACCAAATTGATCTTTCTTTATGTGTTTCTATTTAGAGGTTTTGTCTACTACAACCCACTGGGAAAAAACCTTCCAAACTTTTCAAATCTGGTTTTATTTTGCACTTGCTATTTGAAAAAGTAGCTGTTGGGAATAATAACTGAATAAAATTACATCAGGCATTGTTTCCAACCAATGTGCCTCAGGAAATAATCAATAGCTCCAGTGTTGGAAAATCAAATATGTCGACATTAATATTAGTATTGTTTTCCTCTTCCCACTAACATTTTAGATTGTTCCTCTACAGCTTTTATTGTTTAAGATTAGCAATCTTTTTTCAGATGTGTCTTAGTAATTCAGCATTCATATTTTATAAGCAGTTGATTGTTGTATCCTGGATATGTTATATAATTTCATTAGAGTCTGTGTTTGTTTGCATATGCATATATTATTTCTTCTCAGTAGTCAGTATATTTTAATGTATTAATTTGTCTGTGTTTGTATATGTATGTTGTTCTCTGCTCACTAATAGGTTGCCATTGTATTTTTATATATTTATATATTTTATGGTGATGCTTGCTATTAGTTAAAATGTACACAGTTTATTTTCAAAACATTATTTATTTTTATGCATTTGATGTATAAAAAAGTCTTCATGAAACAAACAACCAAAAAGCACTAGCAAATATCCAACTGAACCACTTTGCCCACAGCCATTGGCATCATCAGTCTCCATTGTGAGAATTCTCACCTGTAATGACTTCATTGTAGTCATTGCTGTCATGGGCTTAGCAGTTGCTTTAATCTTGGTGATATTCTGCCTATGCTTGGCACAGCCTATAACAGTGATACTTTCACCTATTTGAAAAAGGTTTATAAGCTCAGATTTTTAAAATTTTTTGATCCAGCGGTGAGAGCTTTTCAGTATAAATTAAACATATGTATTATATTTCAGGTACATAAAATCTGGTTATAAAATAAAATGTTCTTGTGCTCTCCCACCACTTCACAGGCTCCCCATCCCCCAGAGGTAACCACCTCCAATCACTTCCCCACAACTCTGGGCAGCTGTGGTGTTGGTCCCAGGCTAAAGAGGAGATCAGCTCTCTGAAGAAGCTGAACCAGCCATTGGGAGGCCCAAGCCTGACAGGCCCACTGTTTCTATTAGTAATCCTTCTGGCTATTTCTAGTTCTTCAGGTAGTTATCTGTATAACTTGGAATACTATTGATTCAATAGTATTGAATTGACTGACTGATTTCAGACAGTATCTACTGCCACCCTGTTGTGAAATGAGGAATGTAGCATATCTACATAAGCCCATGCCTTTCTCTCCTTTTACTCCCATCAGTTTCGAATGTAAGTGATGTCTCTTGACTCCTTATTACATAAGATGAGATTTATGTTTTTCTTTTCCCAACTTCTATCAGCTGGACCATTGTTTTTACATTATGCAGTTTTACCATTTCAACTTTGTGAGGTTCCATGTAGGTGTAGTTTTTTCTAAGGTCAGTGGGTTCTTTCAAACTAGCCTTTTTTTCAGCATTGGGAAATTTTATTTTTACTTTCTGGAAATTATTATCTATCTTTCGTTTTTTCTAGTTTCTTTTCCTGGAACTTTGATTAGATGAATACTAGATATCTCAAAGTGAAGTTTTCATTGTTTTGTAATTTTGCTCTGTGTTTTGGGAGACTGCCTCACCTTTATTTTCCATATCTTCCACTAAACTTTTCATTCTGATGATCAAAATTTTCATTTTGAGTTCTCTCAGATTTCTATTATTAATAGTGTCCTCTTCTAATTAATGGATGAATTATCTTTTCAGATCTCTCCAAATTTACAAGTTATATTTAAAAAGTTATCTTTTATTTCTAAATTATCTCTATTTCCTCTGAGATAATTTTTCCAGTGTGTTTATCTTTTTCTACAATGTCTGGAGTTCCTTGACTATTAGTTGACATTACTGTCTTCCGCACTAGGCCAGCCAGGGCTTTCTCTGGCATTGTGCGGGGTGTGCTTTCCCAGGAGGGCTCTTCTTACAAAGGGGTGGCTGCAGATTCAGCATCTGTGGACCAGGTATGTCTGCTTCAGTCATTCCCAAATGGCTTATTCAGGTTCTTCCGTGAGCCGATCTCCTGCTTCCCTCTGGGTGCCAACACCACTACTGTTAACATCTCTGCACAGAGTGATGGGGAGACAAGCGTACTGGGCAGACTTGTTATCCTGATGGATGTTCCACTCCTTCTCATGCTTTCAGGGTCCAGCCTTCTCGAAGTTTCTGGGATAAAGAGTGGCTTCGATTTCCCCTGCAGCTCTCTCCTAAGCCTTCCTCTGCTCAGGCTAAACTTCCATATAATTGTTTATTTCTGTCTTTCAGAAATTCAGCGGTGTCCCCCAACTAATGATGATCAACCTCTTATTCACAATGTGCTTTTGGATCAATATCCCTTTTGTGCAGTGTTCATGCTATCTCATTATGCTTCTTATTGAGTACGTGGGGGTAAAGTTGGCTCTCAGTCTACCCCCAAAGTCCCCTGTGAGGTGGACGCAATGTATGACCACATCAGGCTGCAGCTCTTGGGAACACTGGCTTTTTTTTTTTTTTACAGTTTCTTCTTGCTTCTTTCAGAGGGGAACAGCATCAAAGCCCAGATACTTCTAGGAATACATTTAAAGTGAGAAATGTACTCTTTTGCTATGGAAAATGTGAACGCATACAAAGGTAGAATAGCATGATGAACCCCCATTTGGTCATTACCCAGTTTCAACAAATATCTCATAAGCAGACTTGTTTCCTCTTCACCTTTATCCACTACAGTCCTTGAATGAAATTACTTTCAAGCAAATATAGACATTGTATTGGAATAAAAACTAGCAATATGGGAATAGATTTTCAAGCCAGACTTCAGAGGCTACTTTTGCCCTTCCTGAGTCCTGTCTGTTATTAGGTGAGCTACTTCATGTGGCCACTGATGTCTGGGCTCCTCCCCTTGACCTACATAGACACAAGCAACAGCATGGATAGCTGAGAATGGATTTTTTTTTCTCCATAAAGAAAAAATTTATTTTTTAATGAAAAGGTAAGTTACTCAATTAATATTTATAAATACCAAAAGCAGTTAAGTAAAATCTAATAGCTTTAAAAAAGTACGTAAAGCTGCTTCTCATACTCTGGCAGTAGAACTGTCTTTCTCCTCCGGGCTTCCAGTACTGAATGCAGGAGGGAATATGAAAGAGGCTTTAGGAGTATGCAGGCCAGTGCTCTATGAAGGCTCCTAAGGCAAGTGTATTAGAGATTCACATGAAAAGCCAAGCATGGCCCCGATACAAAATATTTCTGAAGGGAACTAGCATTATTCTTTGTCTTTGGCCTAGAAAAAATAATTCTACCTAAAAATAAAAAGAGATCCCAATGACATGTATGGTGTCAGGTGTGTCTCGGTATTACCATCTTTTCTTAAAGTTTCCACTATCATGTCTATATGGATAATTCCCATACAGCACTCTTTTCCGTTCAGATTTGCTACCCAAAATTGCAGGCTTTTAATCTACTTATTGGAAGCACCTTGACAGTACCTAGTGCAAAACAGGTACTCAGATATTGATCTTGATGGACTATTAGACATTTCCAAATGGCTATTATACCAGAATTTTACATTTGTTTTAACCTCAAGGCCATCTCCTTCTGGTTCCAAGGTCACTAGTAGCCCCATTGTTATCCTTGGTTGAGCAGGTGCTAACCGTGGCTCCTTCCTGTCCTTCATCTGCTACATCCAGGTGTCCACCAAAGCCTGTGTGTGCTTCCTGTGTATTTTCTCCACATACACTTTCCAGCTTCCACACCCACTACCTTAATTCAGCCCCCATCAACTCCTGCCTGTACTAAAGCAGTAGCCTCCTGACTAGTCTCCTTGCTCCCGTCTCTCCTGCTACATTCCATCCTAAAATCAAGGGTTTCAAAATCCACTTATTGAAATTCTCAGTGATGCCTCATTGCCTATAGGAGAAGTCCAAATGCATTTGGTTTCAAAACCAATGTATCTTTGCAGTCTTCAGGCTGCTTAACTCAATCACTTTGCTTATTGGTTTTTCTTCCTTACTGTCTGCCGATCCCACAGGAAATAATCTCCATAAGGCTTATTCTGTCCACTGAAGTATCCATCCGCAATGCCTAACACAATGTTTGAGACATAGGAGGCATCAGACTAAAATATATTGAATGAATGCATGAGTGAATGTTCTTCACTCCACTTTGTAATGCTACACTGACTCAATCTGAACTATTTGCTATTTTCTCAATTACAAAATGGTATTATTGGCTACCTCCTCATTTTCTTCTTTCTCTTTGGAATGTTCCCATCCTCCCCATCTCTGCCTTCAAGACCCACCTCTAAGCCTGTATTCTGCATACTGCCTTCTCGGATCCACCCTCTAAGGGTCCCCGATACTTCATTCAGACAGTCTCAGAGCATTTATTGCATCCTGTCTTATGTTGTAGTTGTTTATGCGTGTATCTTGGCTTTCTGTTACAGATGGTAAACTCCTGGGGATTGGGAAGCATGTCTCCCATTTTGGGGGAGCATGATTCCTACTTTTTCATATCTTCCATAGTTGTGGTACCCACTAAGGATGTTTGAATCACTCACAGTTGCGTTCACTGGTAAATAAGAAGTTGAGATCTATAAATATTTCACCCTTTTCATCTCTATTTACTCTCCAAATCCCAAATATGTTCTTTATAATGTCAATCATTGACTGGTCATTGAGTTATCTTCTATTTTCTGTACATTATATATCTATGATGTGGTGAAACTTATCGCTGGTGTTGGGATTTGCTGACGCAACACGTTGTGTTTTTAGACTCAAACTCCTGTAATTGACCCTTGGGTTTCTGTTCACTCGTTATTAATCTAGATAGATACACTCTTCTGAACCCCAACTCCAGCTCTGAGAAAAACACTGTGTAGAACAGCTTCTGAATTTTATGTCCTTAAATTGAAATTGCATCAGCCTCTCTAAATATAAAATGTAAGAATGCAGGAGCTAGCTCAGCCACCTGCTAACACTGTAACTTTGGCCAGATTACTTCACCTCTTTCTGACTTGGCTTTCTCACCTGTGAAGTGGGGATGATAATAGCACCTAATTCACAGGTTTGTTGTGAGGTCTGAATGACTTAATACAGATGCATTAATTATGGCTGACGTGCTGGAAGCAAGCAGACAATGTAATACATGTTCGAGGCTATTATTCAGGGAAAGCCATTGGACAGAAGCTCATTCAGGGAGCTCATCCACTCCTGGGCAGGGACCTCATGCCCTGAGTTAGATGAGAGGGGCTGTCATGATCTCTCTGATTGGAGCCTTTCTCCTTCAGTGGCTTTGGGAAGAGCTTCAACTCTTAACCTGATCTGGGAGAACCTATGTGATGTGGCCTCTGTTTATATTCCTGTCTAGCCATGTTGAGTTTCTTTTGCTTCCTATAAAATGCTATAATTTCTCTCATCTCTAGGTTGTCACATAGGCTATTTCCTCTCTGTGCAACACCTTTCCAACTTTAGTGTCAGTTCTTCAGGAATATCTTTCATGATAACCACTTCCCCCATCCCTAAAATTAGGTGTATTTCCTATGAATTGTGATAGCCAAAGATGACATTAAGAATATTTAATAATCGGTATAATGTGGGCGTGAAACTTAAAACAACCATGGCACTGGAGTGAGGTCTCAGGAGCCCCTGGCATCGTTCCTATAGTTGCTGGACCCTGAAGGACTCTTGGGCATCCGGGAGAGAGGTTGGGAGCCAGGCTGATGTGAGGAGGCCCTCTAGGGTCTCAGAGCAGCAGCTATCTTCCAGGTGGCAGAAGTAGTAAACTCTGTTAAAAGCTGGGCTCCGTGGCTGTTCTTAACAGCTGAATTTCAGTCTTGACTATGGCCCATCTCACTTCCTCTATCAAAACACTTCTAATGCTAATTCTAATTGTCTATTTCTTATACATATTGCCTGCCAAACTTTGAGTCCTAGTCAATACACCCTTTAAATGATTGTCTTAGGTTCGTTTCCCCTGAAAGTGGAGCCTGAGTCAAAGGCTTAACGCAGTCAGTTTCTTTGGAAATCGCTCCCAGGAATCAGGAATGAAGGAGTGGGGACAGTGAGAGGAGAAAGAAGAGATGCCCATGTTAGGAGTGTGTTTTCTAAGGCACTGCCATAGGTAATGGGGCTTAATTCTGCCTCGCATCCTTTGTAGCAAACAGAATTCCTCTTAAAACTGTCTCCTCATGGAGCAGAGGCTGGAACATTTATCCCCAGGCTCACATCCTCCTTGGGCTGAGGGTGTCTGCTGGAAGCATTAACTCCCTTGCACTTCCTAATTTCATGCATGTGTTCAGAGGAGGCTTGGCAGTATAGGGAAAGGTGCTGGGGCAGAAGCAGAAAGGTACAGCTGTGTTATCAGTGAGGTTTGAATTTGCATTTGCACAGAATGGTCTGCTGTAGTTGCAGCTGAAATCGAGATGGCAGGAAGAAATTTGATGTGGACGCCAGAGCTGCCTGTTACAATTTACCCTAGCTTTCTTTAAGGAAATTTAAAAAATAGCTTGTGAGGTTCCATGATTTTCATGTTCTTCCCCAACTCTTTTTCAGTAGCTTCTCTTCTACTTATGCAAAGATTTAACAAATCAATACGGAGCATCTACTACACGTGAGATTTTATTGATGGTCCCTGCGATAGAGCAGTGTTAAGACCCCGTTCTTGCCTTCCACTGAATTTTATCAGGTCCTGACCCAATGCTACTTAAATGGCTTCAGAGCACTGCTTAAGGCTTGAAATTTTTGTAGAACATTGGGTGAGATGATGGAGACCAGAGGTTCTTAATCTAACTCTGAACCCTGATCTTTCTTACCCATCCTATACCTGGGTTTCCCCCCATCTTCAATGGAGATTATGACACCTACCTTTTCCTACTTTAGCACTATGTTGAGAGGGCAGAGGGAGGCAATGCCCATGTAAGCAACACATTAAATATGAATTTAAAGTAGGATTGTTAATGCACTCTTTTTGAAAATGTGAATAAACAGAGGAAATTTAAAAAAAAAACGTAAAATCTATTATGGTCTCTAAAATCTTCACTCTCCGCATCCAATTTTAAGACTTACAGGATATGATTTATAAGGTGTTAATCTCAAACTACAAAACAGAAAAAGTCCAGCTCAGATTTATTGTGATGTAAACCAATCCCGTAGACCAGGCTCTTTCCTAGGAGAAGAAAAGAGAAAAGAAAGGCTGTTTATTGAGCAGCTGCCGTGTACCAGCATGTTCTAGGTACTTCACATGAGTGATCTCCAGGCTAAGCTAAACATGGGTGCATCTTGTCTTTGGTCCCTACCTTCCCCTTAAGATGCCCGTGGAGCATCTAGGTGGTTCTTTTGTTTTTGTCCTTTTGCACCACTCAGTGGTCAATGGATGCAAGACATCTCACATCCTTTGTTGCCATCCCCACCCTTCTGCATCACATGCCTTCATACCCTGCTATGAGTAAGGCTCATCTATTTAAAAATACCACCCCTATTAAGGTACTCATGAAGGATACTGATATTATGAGGACTGTCTATCTTAATTCAAAAAGGCTGAAAATTTCAGGTAATAGCATTCAAGGGGACAGAAATTTGGAGGACAAAATGGAGATGTCGCTATTTCTGAAGTGACAGCACTTATAATACCATTCTACAGGGTTTACCCTGCTTCCACCGGAATGTCAAGTAGCTTGTGGCATAGTTTGGCTCTATGGGGAAGGCAGAATTTCCATCATCATTATCAATTCTCTTGTGTCTGACTGCATAAGACAATGACCTTTTCAGGTGTTAGAATGGGGTATTAGCAAAAGTGAGAAGAGTACAGGAGAGAAAAGGTCACCTGAAACCAACAACATTTTGCTTATGAGTTCCCTAGGTTTCTAGGCAAGTGGAGATAGTCTCAATACCAGTATCTTTTTTTTTTTTCTCACTCTACTATTGGCTCTGGATTTCCAGCCTACCAAAGCAGTCTTCAGCAAAAGGGTAATGAATGATAATTCTGACCTCAAATATTGACAGTGCTATCCCTGTCTCAGGGTCGTTCATTTGGTTTTTGAGAACGTTTTCTTTTTTTAAAAGGATTCTGAAGCTGAATAATCCATTTCCTCTATTGTGGTTATTCACATTTCAATTATAATTATCATTACTCAAGCACCTTTTACATGTATGTATAGCCCAAGTTTCCACCTTTCTTGAAAACCATTGTGAAGACTGACAAGCAGAAACACCTTTCCTATATGTTTAAGTTCTGATGAAAACATTTTGCTGTAGGAAGTGTTCATTTTTATCACCTGAAACTACATTCAAGTAATGTGGTTTCGATTTCCACAACAGTGTCAAAGTACAACATCAACAGAATGTATTTGCTTTTGCTTTTTTTAGAATGCTTCCACTGCCTCAAACTTTGAGTTGAATTTTCCAATTAATCTTTTTTCCTAGACAAGGGCACATTTCTTAAAACTGCGTTTTATGATTTTATAATTTAACATTTCTGACGAGGAACAAAACCTTTGGCGAAACAACAACAGCTCTTAAGAAACCTTTTATTTGACTTTTATATTACAAAACAGGCTCAGAACCTGAAAAGATATAGAATCTGACACATCGTTAGGTACAAAGAAGTCAGCTCAAAATGTGACTGATTGATCCAATATGATTAGAGGAGAGAGTAGGGTCAGCTTAGTTGAAATTCACATGACCACGTGGGTTTGTACAGAATGCTGCTACCTCTAGGATGGGAGAATTTGTCTCCTTACCATGGACATTTATTTAAATAAACTCTAATGCAAGCAGGTGCTGCACATTTTTTCTCCTCTTCTTCTACTAGGTTTTGCTTTGGTTGGACTTGGCAGGTATCAGTAGTGATCATTGATCAGGCAGCTCTTTTTTCATTCCTTCCCAACCTGCCCATCTTCCACGCCTTCACGTGCCAAACCCAAGCATCACTTTGATGATGCTTACCACTTAGTCTTCAAAGAACAGAATTCAAACTTACTCTATGACAATGAATACAGCTGATTTCTCTCTTAGGGCAATTAAACTGGGATAAGCAATAAAACGCTTTGAAAACAAAGCAGCATTTTTCAACACATATTTCCTTGAACACTAGACTCATTGTATTATCTGCATCAAAGATGGGTGATCAAGTATGTGTGGTGAATGCTGTATCTGCTGCTGCTCAAACTGTGATCCATCAATTGATGCTGGTTCACAACTTGTTTCCTGTCCGTTATGTGATATATACAAAAACTGAGACTAAACATTTAGAAACTTGAGTAGAAATTTTACCTCACGATTTTACATCTGTTAAATCTAATAATAAAAAATTGATTGTATTTTTTATTTATTGTTTTTATTTCTGTTTTCTAGTAAATCACTTTTATTATATTTTAGTAAAGTAATGCTCCTCTGTGAATTGGAAAAAAAAATAAAAACCCAAACCGATCCTTCACCACAGATAGGAAAACACTGATTTATACTGTTGCCCTTCCTTAGAGAGTCACAATATATAATATATAATAAATTAAAAGCTCTGAGAAGCCATGCAGGAAAGAGACCCATTGGACTCATTATTTCTTTTTTTTTTTTAACATCTTTATTGGGGTATAATTGCTTTACAATGGTGTGTTAGTTTCTGCTTTATAACAAAGTGAATCAGTCATAAATAAACATATGTTCCCATATGTCTTCCCTGTTGCATCTCCCTCCCTCCCACCCTCCCTATCCCACCCCTCCAGGCTGTCACAAAGCACCGAGCCAATATCCCTGTGCCATGTGGCTGCTTCCCACTAGCTATCTACCTTACTACGTTTGTTAGTGTGTATATGCCCATGACTCTCTCTCGCCCTGTCACAGCTCACCCTTCCCCCTCCCCATAACCTCAAGTCCGTTCTCTAGGAGGTCTGCATCTTTATTCCTGCTTTACCCCTAGGTTCTTCATGACATTTTTTTTTCTTAAATTCCATATATATGTGTTAGCATACGGTATTTGTCTTTTTCTTTCTGACTTACTTCACTCTGTATGACAGACTCTAGGTCTATCCACCTCATTATAAATAGCTCAATTTCGTTTCTTTTTATGGCTGAGTAATATTCCATTGTATATATGTGCCACATCTTCTTTATCCATTCATCCAATGACGGGCACTTAGGTTGTTTCCATCTCCGGGCTATTGTAAATAGAGCTGCAATGAACATTTTGGTACATGACTCTTTTTGAATTTTGGTTTTCTCAGGGTATATGCCCAGTAGTGGGATTGCTGGGTCATATGGTAGTTCTATTTGTAGTTTTTTAAGGGACCTCCATACTGTTCTCCATAGTGGCTGTACCAATTCACATTCCCACCAGCAGTGCAAGAGTGTTCCCTTTTCTCCACACCCTCTCCAGCATTTATTGTTTCTAGATTTTTTGATGATGGCCATTCTGACTGGTGTGAGATGATATCTCATTGTAGTTTTGATTTGCATTTCTCTAATGATTAATGATGTTGAGCATTCTTTCATGTGTTTGTTGGCAGTCTGTATATCTTCTTTGGAGAAATGTCTATTTAGGTCTTCTGCCCATTTTTGGATTGGGTTGTTTGTTTTCTTGTTATTGAGCTGCATGAGCTGCTTGTAAATTTTGGAGATTAATCCTTTGTCGGCTGCTTCATTTGCAAATATTTTCTCCCATTCTGAGGGTTGTCTTTTGGTCCTGTTTATGGTTTCCTTTGCTGTGCAAAAGCTTTGAAGTTTCATTAGGTCCCATTTGTTTATTTTTGTTTTTATTTCCATTACTCTAGGAGGTGGGTCAGAAAGGATCTTGCTGTGATTTATGTCATAGAGTGTTCTGCCTATGTTTTCCTCTAAGAGTTTGATAGTTTCTGGCCTTACATTTAGGTCTTTAATCCATTTTGAGCTTATTTTTGTGTATGGTGTTAGGGAGTGATCTAATCTCATACTTTTACATGTACCTGTCTAGTTTTCCCAGCACCACTTATTGAAGAGGCTGTCCTTTCTCCATTGTACATTACTGCCACCTTTATCAAAGATAAGGTGTCCATATGTGCATGGGTTTATCTCTGGGCTTTCTATCCTGTTCCATTGATCTATCTTTCTGTTTTTGTGCCAGTACCATACCGTCTTGATAACTGTAGCTTTGTAGTATAGTCTGAAGTCAGGGAGCCTGATTCCTCCAGTTCCTTCTTTCGTTCTCAAGATTGCTTTGGCTATTCGGGGTCTTTTGTGTTTCCATACAAATTGTGAAATTTTTTGTTCTAGTTCTGTGAAAAATGCCAGTGGTAGTTTGATAGGGATTGCATTGAATCTATAGATTGCTTTGGGTAGTAGAGTCATTTTCACAATGTTGATTCTTCCAATCCAAGAACATGGTATATCTCTCCATCTATTTGTATCATCTTTAATTTCTTTCATCAGTGTGTTATAATTTTCTGCATACAGGTCTTTTGTCTCCTTAGGTAGGTTTATTCCTAGATATTTTATTCTTTTTGTTGCAGTGGTAAATGGGAGTGTTTTCTTGATTTCACTTTCAGATTTTTCATCATTAGTATATAGGAATGCCAGAGATTTCTGTGCATTAATTTTGTATCCTGCCACTTTACCAAATTCATTGATTAGCTCTAGTAGTTTTCTGGTAGCATCTTTAGGGTTCTCTATGTATAGGATCATGTCATCTGCAAACAGTGACAGCTTTACTTCTTCTTTTCCGATTTGGATTCCTTTTATTTCCTTTTCTTCTCTGATTGCTGTGGCTAAAACTTCCAAAACTATGTTGAATAAGAGTGGTGAGAGTGGGCAACCTTGTCTTGTTCCTGATCTTAGTGGAAATGCTTTCAGTTTTTCACCATTGAGGATGATGTTTGCTGTGGGCTTGTCATATATGGCCTTTATTATGTTGAGGAAAGTTCCCTCTATGCCTACTTTCTGCAGGGTTTTTATCATAAATCGGTGTTGAATTTTGTCAAAAGCTTTCTCTGCATCTATTGAGATGATCATATGGTTTTTCTCCTTCAATTTGTTAATATGATTTATCACATTGATAGATTTGCGTATATTGAAGAATCCTTGCATTCCTGGAATAAACCCCACTTGATCATGGTGTATGATCCTTTTAATGTGCTGTTGGATTCTGTTTGCTAGTATTTTGGTGAGGATTTTTGCATCTATGTTCATCAGTGATATTGGCCTGTAGTTTTCTTTCTTTGTGACATCCTTGTCTGGTTTTGGTATCAAGGTGATGGTGGCCTCGTAGAAGGAGTTTGGGAGTGGTCCTCCCTCTGCTATATTTTGGAAGAGTTTGAGAAGGATAGGTGTTAGCTCTTCTCTAAATGTTTGATAGAATTCGCCTGTGAAGCCATCTGGTCCTGGGCTTTTCTTTGTTGGAAGGTTTTTAATCACAGTTTCAATTTCAGTGCTTGTGATTGGTCTGTTCATATTTTCTATTTCTTCCTGATTCAGTCTTGGCAGGTTGTGCATTTCTAAGAATTTGTCCATTTCTTCCAGATTGTCCATTTTATTGGCATAGAGTTGCTTGTAGTAATCTCTCATGATCTCTTTTATCTCTGCAGTGTCAGTTGTTACCTCTCCTTTTTCATTTCTAATTCTACTGATTTGAGTCTTCTCCCTTTTTTTCTTGATGAGTCTGGCTAGTGGTTTATCTATTTTGTTTATCTTCTCAAAGAACCAGCTTTTAGTTTTATTGATCTTTGCTATTGTTTCCTTCATTTCTTTTTCATTTATTTCTGATCTGATTTTTATGATTTCTTTCCTTCTGCTAGCTTTGGGGTTTTTTTGTTCTTCTTTCTCTAATTGCTTGAGGTGCAAGGTTAGGTTGTTTATTCGAGATGTTTCCTGCTTCTTCAGGTGGGCTTGTATTGCTATAAACTTCCCCCTTAGAACTGCTTTTGCTGCATCCCACAGGTTTTGTGTCGTTGTGTCTCCATTGTCATTTGTTTCTAGGTATTTTTTGATTTCCTTTTTGATTTCTTCAGTGATATCTTCATTATTAAGTAGTGTATTGTTTAGCCTCCATGTGTTTGTATTTTTTACAGATCTTTTCCTGTAATTGATATCTAGTCTCATGGCGTTGTGGTCAGAAAAGATACTTGATACAATTTCAATTTTCTTAAATTTACCAAGGCTTGATTTGTGACCTAAGATATGATCTATCCTGGAGAATGTTCCATGAGCACTTGAGAAAAATGTGTATTCTGTTGTTTTTGGATGGAGTGTCCTATAAATATCAATTAAGTCCATCTTGTTTAATGTATCATTTAAAGCTTGTGTTTCCTTATTTATTTTCATTTTGGATGATCTGTCCATGGGTGAAAGTGGGGTGTTTAAGTCCCCTACTATGAATGTGTTACTGTCGATTTCCCCTTTTATGGCTGTTAGTATTTGCCTTATGTATTGAGGTGCTCCTATGTTGTGTGCATAAATATTTACAATTGTTATATCTTCTTCTTGGATCGATCCCTTGATCATTATGTAGTGTCCTTCTTTGTCTCTTTTAATAGTCCTTATTTTAAAGTCTATTTTGTCTGATATGAGAATTGCTAGTCCAGCTTTCTTTTGGCTTCCATTTGCATGGAATATCTTTTTCTATCCCCTTACTTTCAGTCTGTATGTGTCTCTAGGTCTGAAGTGGGTCTCTTGTAGACAGCATAATAAGGGTCTTGTTTTTGTATCCATTCAGCTAATCTGTGTCTTTTGGTGGGAGCATTTAGTCCATTTACATTTAAGGTAATTATCGATATGTATGTTCCTATTCCCATTTTCTAAATTGTTTTGGGTTCGTTATTATAGGTCTTTTCCTTCTCTTGTGTTTCTTGCCTAGAAAAGATCCTTTAGCATTTGTTGTAAAGCTGGTTTGGTGGTGCTGAACTCTCTCAGCTTTTGCTTGTCTGTAAAGGTTTTAATTTCTCCATCAAATCTGAATGAGATCCTTGCTGGGTAGAGTAGTCTTGGCTGCATGTTTTTCTCCTTCATCACTTTCAGTATGTCCTGCCACTCCCTTCTGGCTTGTAGGGTTTCTGCTGAGAGATCAGCTGTTAACCTTATGGGGATTCCCTTATGTGTTATTTGTTGTTTTTCCCTTGCTGCTTTTAATATGCTTTCTTTGTATTTAATTTTTGACAGTTTGATTAATATGTGTCTTGGCATATTTCTCCTTGTATTTATCTTGTATGGGACTCTCTGTGCTTCCTGGACTTGATTAACTATTTCCTTTCCCATGTTAGGGAAGTTTTCAACTATAATCTCTTCAAATATTTTCTCAGTCCCTTTCTTTTTCTCTTCTTCTTCTGGAACCCCTATAATTCGAATGTTGGTGCGTTTAATGTTGTCCCAGAGGTCTCTGAGACTGTCCTCAGTTCTTTTCATTCTTTTTTCTTTATTCTGCTCTGCAGTAGTTATTTCCACTATTTTATCTTCCAGGTCACTTATCCGTTCTTCTGCCTCAGTTATTCTGCTATTGATCCCATCTAGAGTACTTTTAATTTCATTTATTGTGTTGTTCATCGTTGCTTGTTTCATCTTTAGTTCTTCTAGGTCCTTGTTAACTGATTCTTGCATTTTGTCCAATCTATTGTCCATTCTATCTCCAAGATTTCGGATCAACCTTACTATCATTATTCTGAATTCTCTTTCAGGTAGACTGCCTATTTCCTCTTCATTTGTTAGGTCTGGTGCATTTTTATCTTGCTCCTTTATCTGCTGTGTGTTTTTCTGTCTTCTCATTTTGCTTATCTTACTGTGTTTGGAGTCTCCTTTTTGCAGGCTGCAGGTTCGTAGTTCCTCCTGTTTTTGATGTCTGTCTCCAGTGGCTAAGGTTGGTTCAGTGGGTTGTGTAGACTTCCTGGTGGAGGGGACTAGTGCCTGTGTTGTGGTGGATGAGGCTGGATCTTGTCTCTAGTGGGCAGGTTCACGTCTGGTGGTGTGTTTGGGGGTGTCTGTGGCCTTATTATGATTTTAGGCAGCCTCTCTGCTAATGGGTGAGGTTGTGTTCCTGTTTTGCTAGTTGTTTGGCATAGGTTTTCCAGCACTGTGGCTTGCTGGTCGTTGAGTGAAGCTGGGTGCTGGTGTTAAGATGGAGGTCTCTGGGAGATTTTCGCCGTTTGATATTATGTGGAGCTGGGAGGTCTCTTGTTGATCAGTGTCCTGAAGTTGGCTCTCCTACCTCAGAGGCAGAGCCCTGCCTCCTGGCTGGAGCACCAAAAGTTTTTCATCCACACGGCTCAGGATAAAAGGGAGAAAAAGTAGAGGGAATTAGTAGAAGTATGAGGAAAGAAAGAAGGAAAGGAGGGTAGGAAGGAAGGAAGAAAGAAAGAAAGAAGCAAAGAAGGAAAGAAGGCAAGAAGGAAAGAAAGGAGGGAGGGAGGGAGGGAGGAAGGAAGGAAGGAGGGAAAGAAGGAAAAAAGACAGAAAGAAAGAAGATACAGTAAAAATAAAATAAAGTATAATAAAGTTATTGAATTAAAAAATTCTTATTTAGAAAAAAAAAAAAGGGACGGAAAGAACCTTAGGACAAGTGTTGGAAGCAAAGCTATACAGACAAAATCTTACACAGAAGCGTACACATACACCCTCACTAAAAGAGGTAAATGGGGAAAAATCCTAAATCTTGCTGTCAGAGACCACCTCCTCAATTTGGGATGATTCGTTGTCTAAAGGAGGGAAGGAAGGACGGAAAGAAAGAAAGAAAGAACGAAGGTAAAGTATAATATTGTTATTAAAATTAATTATTAAGAAAAAAAATTAAAAAAAAAAACATGGACGGATAGAACCCTAGGACAAATGGTGGAAGCAAGACTATACAGACAAGATCTCACACAGAAGCATACACATACACATTCACAAAAAGAGGAAAGGGGAAAAAATCATAGATCTTGCTCCTAAAGTCCACTTCCTTAATTTGGGATGATCGGTTGTCTATTCAGGTATTCCACAGATGCAGGGTATATCAAGTTGATTGTGGAGCTTTAATCCGCTGCTCCTGAGGCTGCTGGGAGAGATTTCCCTTTCTCTTCTTTGTTCTCACAGCTCCCAGGGCTAAACTTTGGATTTGGCCCCGCCTCTGCGTGTAGGTCGCTGGAGGGCGTCTGTTTTTTGCTCAGACAGGATGGGGTTAAAAGAGCCGCTGATTGGGGGCTCTGGCGCACTCAGGCCGGCGGGAACGGAGGGGCACAGAGTGCGGGGCGGGCCTGCGGTGGCAAAGGCCGGCGTGACTTTGCACCAGCCTGAGGCGTGCTGTCCGCTGTCCCGGGGAAGTTGTCCCTGGATCCCGGGAACCTGGCAGTGGCGGGCTGCACAGGCTCCGCAGAAGAGGGGTGTGGAGAGTGACCTGTGCTCGCACACAGGCCCCTCGGTGGCGGCAGCAGCAGCCTTAACGTCTCCCGCCCGCCTCTGGGGTCCGCGCTTTTAGCCGCGGCTTGCGCCCGTCTCTGGATTCCGCGCTTTCAGCCGCGGCTCGCGCCCGTCTCTGGATTCCGCGCTTTCAGCTGCGGCTCGCGCCCGTCTCTGGAGTTCCTTTAAGCAGCGTTCTTAAACCCCTCTCCTCACGCCCCAGGAAACAAAGAGGGAAGGAAAAGTCTCCTGCCTCTTCGGCAGGTGCAGGCTTTTCCCCGGACTCCCTCCCGGCTAGCTGTGGTGCACTAACCCCTTCAGGCTATGTTCAAGCCGCCAACCCCAGTCCTCTCCCTGCGCTCCGGCCTCAGCTCGCAGCCCCGCCCGCCCCGGCGGGTGAGCAGACAAGCCTCTCGGGCTGGTGAGTGCCGGTCGGCACCGATCCTCTGTGCGGGAATCTCCCCGCTTTGCCCTCCGCACCCGTTGCTGTGCAGTCCTCCGCAGCTTCGAAGCTCCCCCCTCCGCCTCCCGCAGTCTCCGCCCGCGAAGGGTGTGGTAACTTTTCCTCCTTCACAGCTCCCTCCCACTGGTGCAGGTGCCGTCCCTATTCTTTTGTCTCTGTTTTTTCTTTTGCCCTACCCATGTACGTGGGGAGTTTCTTGCCTTTTGGGAGGTCTGAGGTCTTCTGCCAGCCTTCAGTAGGTGTTCTGTAGGAGTTGTTCCACGTGTATATGTATTTCTGGTGTATCTGTGGGGAGGAAGGTGATCTCCGCATCTTACTCTTCCGCCATCTTCCGCCTTCTGGACTCATTATTTCTAATGCTTACTAGGCCTTAGAACTTTTGTTTTTTTTCCTTCTGGTGTCACCTGTATTAATATTCTATGTAATTAATGTTCTACAGAACACATTGTGGGAAACGTTGAATTATGATGAGCAGTGTTTTTAAAGCACTTTATATTTTTTAAAGCACAATAATATGTTATCTTATCAAAAACATATTAAAAATGGAGTCAGTAGGCAAATACCACACTCTAACATGACGCCATATTCCTTATTCAGAAATGTATGTTTTAGCAACTTAACTAGGACATGAAAATTAGTAGTATCTACTCACATCCCTTCAAGATATTTGAGAGAGTTAATCCATGTAAGGATAAACAAATTTTATTTCAGTTAAGGAATAAGAAATGAAAACAATGAGGGAGGAAGATTTTGACTGTTTACTCATATCAAAAACAGAGGGACACCGAACCCAGTCTCCATGCCTGGTATGTTGGAGCCAGTGATCATGCTGTGAATTCCCATGATATTCCTGCCCGTGTATTTAACTCTCTACAATTTGAGTGATATTTGGAAAACCTCAAAGCAGAGTCTGGAGATGTGGTTTACACAGCCAGGAGGCTAAGTTACTGACTTTCTGAAATAATCCACACAAGAAATCCAACTTCTTGGATTCCCAATGATAACAGGGGATTAAACTATTTTACCAAAGCAACAAATAATCTGAACACAGTCAAATCAAAACTGCAACAAAGAAAACACGAACATAGTTTCTCCAAGTGAGGAATTAAAAAAAAAAAAAGTCAAGGTGCACTGGGATGGCAGTGTATGGAGACGTTTTCTGGGAACCATGGGTTGGCGCTCACCCAATAGGGTGTTGTGTTCTCTATGGTCCTGGGTTAACTGTAGTCCTTTAGCATTGGAAATACGATCTTCTTATTAGTGCTTCACAAATGACATGTGTTAAGATGCTAATTAGTGATATCAAAGCTCACGACAACCCTGTTGATTAAAATCAGATTTTTGGTAGCACCAGGGTGAAGAGTACACATTCCAGATGCAAGTTTCCTAGGTTCAGATCCTAGCTTCTCTACTAACTAGCTGTATGACCTTGGCGAAGTGACTTAGCTCGTAGTCCTGTTGAGAGGAATGAATGACATAATACATGTAAAGTGCTTAGTGTGGCATACAGTAAACAACGGCTAATGGTTAGCTACCATGATTTATGTGGATAAATGCAACGTCAAGTGGACTATGTATTCAGATTGGCTTGATCAGCTTATCTCACCCCGTAGGCAAGCTACATAGGAAGCCAAACTATCAGCAGCTGCTTAGTAATCATGGTACTGGAAGGAGTTACTTCTGTCTGCGTGCTTTATATCGCACTATATAGCACTATATAGCACTATATAGCACTATATAGCACTATATATATATAGTATATATACTATATATATATACTATATATATATACTATATATATACTATATATACTATATATAGTATATTTATATATATTTATATATATTTATATTTATATATAGTATATTTATATATATTTATATTTAGTATATTTATATATATATTTAGTATATATAAATTTAGTATATATATATAAATTTAGTATATACAAATTTAGTATATATAAATAAATATATATATATTTAGTATATATATATATTTAGTATATATATTTAGTATATATAAATAATATATTTATTATATTATATATATTATATTATATATATAATATATATTATATATATAATATATTATATATATAATATATATTATATATATTATATATATTATATATATAATATATATATTATATTATATATATATAGTATATATATATATTTAGTATATATATTTAGTATATATAAATAAATATATATATATTATATATATATTTAGTATATTTATATATAGTATATATACTATATATATACTATATATATATACAGTATATATATACATATATATATACTATATATATATATAGTATATATAGCACTATATAGCACTATATAGCACTATATAGCACTATATATATATCGCACTATATAGCACTATGTAGCCTTTGACCAAATGATGCATCCATTTCAGTGTCCTTAGAATCAGGAAGGAGAGACAGTCCCTATCAAGTTCGTGGATGCTACTGTCTAACAGCTCCCAGTAGGCTATGGGCAAGAGTTGCTGTCCTGAGAGGTAGTCTGCCTCTTTATGGTGATTGCATATGCTTATGTTCTGACCCCCTATTTGCTAATTCTAGAGTGCATAGCTCAGAGGACAACCTTATTTTCATGCTCACACAGATCATCTTATGGCTGCCCCACCATACACACACCTATGAGATATGTGTGTATCCAGACTCAAAGTGTATCTGTGAATTGAACAGCGAAGACTAAGAATTCTTCAAGCAAAACAACCCATGCTTAAAAGAATCACTCAATTTGCAGATTTGCAGAAACAAAGTCACAATTTCAGAAATGATTTATGGACTTTATTGAGTGCAATTAAATTTCTGCAGTTGCCTATTGAATTGAAACCTTAGGATTTATCCAAACAATCAAGTGTCCGCTTTTTCAATTTGGTCAAATTTCTAAAGAAATGGATTGTGCTTAAAGAAAATCATGCCCACCAAACAAGGGCTCTCAGAATAATCCTGAAAAGTTTGGGCCTTTTATCGTACTCCAGCCAATGTTTGGGCCTTTCTGGAATAGTGGTCATTGATCATCTTGTGTGCAGATGCCGGAATTAGATGCTGGGAGCCCTCATCAGTGATGTGAACCTGTGTGGGATTAGAATTGTGCATGACAATTTTCACCCATGGTTCAGCCTGTTAAATATTGATATTTTTATGATCTTGTTAAATAATGTTGAATGGCTACAACTAAGCTTGCTCTTTTTATGAATAAAGTGAATCGAGCTGCTCTGGGACTGCTTTTTTTACTATTAAAAGTCAATGTTGGGAATTCCCTGGCAGTCCAGTGGTTAGGACTCCACGCTTCCACTGCCGGGGCCCAGGTTTCATCTCTGGTCAGGGAACTAAGATCATGCAAGCCTCACGGTGCGGCCTAAATCAATCAATCAATCAATCAATCAATAAAAGTCAGTGTCCATGACTGGTTGCCATGTGGCAGTGAAAAATCAGGAGATTCATTTGTGTCTGGATCGTTGTAGAGCCAAATATTAAAGGGTGAATATTTTTATTCTTAATTATCCCTATTTAACATGGCAGATAGGTTTTGTGATCATTCATTTCCCCTGAATTCTAACATTATACTACATGAAAATAAACTTTTAGTGAGCAATCTAGTGAAGAAAATAGACTTTTATTCAGATATTGCATTATGTCTTTATCCCTCCCCCCACTTCTATCGCCTTTTAAAAATAATCATTTACTTGGCAATGAACCTACAGCATCACACTCAAAATTAACTCATGGTTTTCAATAAGTGCAGTCTAGATTGTCTGTGTCTTTACTCCAATCCAAAGCACAGACAACTTGGTTTGCCACTTATTCAAAACTTCTTCCTAAAGAGAAAAAGCGAAAGTGTGTATGACTGCTTTTAAAACTTAGATGAGGTAAGCACAGTGTTCAATAACTTCATCAAATCAGGTCTAAATTTTATGGTGCAAATGCCAGTCTTCACAGGTCAGTGAACTTTTTCAAATGGTACACAGGCTGCCTATATCAAATTTGTACAAAAGAATTGATTTTGGTTGTTGGAATAAGGCCATTTTAGTCTTGCTGCAAGCTTTCCAGAAATAATAGTTCTATATTAGAAGATAAATTATAAATAGATGACGGCTTTAAAATATTATTTGGAATGTTAACAGCTACTATGATGGACTTTCTACTGCGATGCTAAATAGCAAGTGTCAGCTTGATTTTTTTTTTTTTTTACATCTTCGTTGGAGTATAATTGCTTTACAATGGTGTGTTAGTTTCTGCTTTACAACAAAGTGAATCAGTTATACATATACATATGTTCCCATAACTCCTCCCTCTTGCGTCTCCCTCCTTCCCACCCTCCCTATCCCACCCACATCTTCGTTGGAGCATAATTGCTTTACACTGGTGTGTTAGTTTCTGCTGTATAACAAAGTGAATCAGCTATACATATACATATATGTTCCCATAACTCCTCCCTCTTGCGTCTCCCTCCCTCCCACCCTCCATATCCCACCCATCCAGGTGGTCACAAAGCACCGAGCTGATCTCCCCGTGCTATGCGGCTGTTTCCCACTAGCTATCTATTTTACATTTGATAGTATATATATGTCCATGCATTCTCTCACTTTGTCACAGCTTACTCTTCCCCCTCCCCATATCCTCGAGTCCATTCTCTAGTAGGTCTGTGTCTTTATTCCCGTCTTACCCCTAGGTTCTTCATGACATTTTGTTTTTTCTTAGATTCCATATATATGTGTTAGCATACGGCATTTGTTTTTCTCTTTCTGACTTACTTCACTGTGTATGACAGACTCTAGGTCCATCCATCTCACTACAAATAACTCAATTTTGTTTCTTTTTATGGCTGAATAATGTTCCATTGTATATATGTGCCATATCTTCTTTATCCATTCATCCGATGATGGACATTTAGGTTGTTTCCATCTCCTGGCTATTGTAAATAGAGCTGCAATGAACATTTTGGTACATGACTCTTTTTGAATTAAGGTTTTCTCCGAACATGCAGTCTGCAAAAAGGAGACCCCAAACACAGTAAGGTAAGCAAAATGAGAAGACAGAAAAACACACAGCAGATGAAGGAGCAAGATAAAAACCCACCAGACCTAATAAGTGAAGAGGTAATAGGCAGTCTACCTGAAAAAGAATTCACAATAATGATAGTAAAGATGATCCAAAATCTTGGAAATAGAATAGAGAAAATGCAAGAAACATTTAACAAGGACCTAGAAGAACTAAAGATGAAACAAGAAATGATGAACAACACAATAAATGAAATTAAAAATTTTCTAGAAGGGATCAATAGCAGAATAACTGAGGCAAAAGAATGGATAAGTGACCTGGATGATAAAATAGTGGAAATAACTACAGTAGAGCAGAATAAACAAAAAACAATGAAAAGAACTGAGGACAGTCTCAGAGACCTCTGGGACAATATTAAATGCACCAACATTTGGATTATAGGGGTCCCAGAAGAAGAAAAGAAAAAGAAAGGGACTGAGAAAATATTTGAAGAGATTATAGTTGAAAACTTCCCTAATATGGGAAAGGAAATAGTTAATCAAGTCCAGGAAGCACAGAGAGTCCCATACAAGATAAATCCAAGGAGAAACATGCCAAGACACATATTAATCAAATTGTCAGCTTGATTTTTAAAGTTCTCCGTTACCTCTCGGTGATTGTGTGGGTTCCAGGGAAAGCTGTGCTATCCAGCTGACAGAGACATCATGTTTTATGTATAGCCTTTGTTTTCTTCCTTTTGGTTCTGCTGTGCTGATATTAATGGCAGGACAGACAGAGGAGCAGGCAGGGACTTTGGTGTCTGGCAGGTAGCACCCCTGGGAGGTGGGGAGAAATGTCTTTCCAAAATGGAGGTTCTTGATGTGTTCTGCTTTTGTGTGAAAATTGATTGGCAGAAAGATTGGTGGAGGATGATAAATGGTAATGCATCATCCTCACCGGCTCTAATGGGTCATCCTCACTGGCTCTAATGCCCTGTGCCCTTCTACGTGTGGATCACCTCTCAGAGTGGGAGTTTTTCCTGATTTTTCGGCTTGCCTGCTCCAAGAAGTCACGAGGGCTTTTTGCCGCATGTAGGGGCACCACATCTTCTAAGAGGGCTTTCCACGCTCTGCAGGGCTTAGAAACTGAGTGCACAGACTGTTCTGTGAAAATAGAGCTCTGTAGAAAAGGCTTCTCCAGGTCCTTTAAGCAGACTTAAGTCATTTCTGTCTCTGTCCCCCTTTTGTCCTTTTAACATTGCTCTGCTATTTGTTTGCATGTTTGTTGCCTTGACTAGGGCAGGAATCTCTGCCATCTTTGTTTCCCACCCCGTTTCTAGCATAGAGTTTGGCACATAGTAGGTGGTTTTGTTTGTTAAATACCCTCAACACACGCACCTCAGGGGGTCGGAGGATTAAAATCTGGCAAAATCTGACAAAATTTCAAATATGTAATGTCTGCTAATGTGAACCAGGGCTTAGATGAGTCCATCTAAGCTCAGGTGGAAAGGAATTCAGAAATAGTGTTTATTTTCAAGGAAAAGTAAAGCAAACTTTACTTCCATCCCTAATAAGAAAGAGAACGCATGCTTCTGTTCCCACAGTATAAACACCTGTGTGCTGCTGGTTTTCGGTCTAGCAGTGAGAAATTTATGTGGTTCTCAACGATCCTTTCGAATTTAAAACTTTTCAGCATCTTTGGCCTAAAGTATTTATTTATTTTGCTTTATTCTTTATATTTCGAGGAGCTGATGTGTTCATCGCTCTGCTGATACTCAACAATACAGATTCAAACTAGAGGAGGTTTAGCAGCTATGAAACTTACAACAGACCTTAACTGCAACCAGGACGCTACAGAGAAAACTTCCAAACATCGCCTTGAGTTTCTCTGTGTCTGAGTGATAAAACATGTGCAACTGGGACATCAAATTACCTATTTCATGAAATATTAATATCAGATGACTGCACTTAAAATGTAAATAAGGATATTTAAGAGAATCATCTCCAATTACCCTCCCTCCCGCTGTTAAAATAATCTCTGTAGGTTCATGGTAGTTTATTTCATTGTTAAGCAGACATCAAGCCTTCTTTCTCAGGGCCCCTTGTGCCTTCTCAGGACATTGTCTGGCAGTCTGCTCTTAAGGATGGCATAACCATCAAGCTGGCTTCAATTGAACCTCCATTGCCATCTTGGGACTCCCTGTCATCACTTAGAATAATAGCAGTTCTCAGATATTTAATATATTCCTCAGAGCCGAAGAGTTCAGTGTCACTCCAGGCAAGGCAGTACCTTATTAAAAACGGGGGGCTCCGACTCTTCCTCACGCCAGCCATGGACAAAGGGATTCTTTTCTCTTGATCATCCTGTCATCTCCCACTTCTGGTCCTGCGGGGAGCACGTGTTCCTCTGCCTGCTCTTTATCATAAAAGTGTGGAGCTGAAAGGGAACTCAAAGATCATCGGTAAAGTTGATAGATGATGAAGCTGAGGCCTAGAGAGGTCACGTGACCTGCTGGAGGTCACGCAGCTGGTTGGGGGTGGGGCTGGACCTGAACTGGACCAGGTCTTTCTGACTTTTACACCAGAGACTCTTCTCTTCCATCAAGCTTGGAAAGGGGCAGGGGCAGTAGAAACGTTGGAGAGTCCATATTGTATTTTACAGTAGCAAGACTTGCCTTAAGTTCTTTTCTCTCTTGTTTTACAAAGGTGTTCGTTTGTTTAAATTTTCCCAGTTCTCCCACCTTTTTACATGGAAGCCTAACCTGATACCTTGTGCGGAAAACTGACAAACTATTTCCTACAAAATACACAGTGAAAAGCAAGTAGCACAAGTATTTAGGGACATTCAAGGGTCCTTAGCGTTCCAAGCATCCAACAGCTCAGTAGACATGCTTGTCTGATTGTCGAGGGAGAGGAAGATATGGGAGGAAGCTGTGTTCAGAGAGCTGGACACCATAGGAGGAGCAGCGTGGCAGTGAGTGGGTAACACTCTTAGTGTCGTGATAGGTCTATTTTTCCCAGAAGTATAAAAATGCAGAATCACCATCCCTGAAGCTCAGAGAGCCAGGCAGCCAACAAGACTCATTTCTAAGCCTCCAAGTAAAATGTCAGCAAGACACTGCACGTCTCAGCAGAAATCCCAGAAGACAAGCCATGTATCTCTTTCTGTTCCATGCAGATCCCTGGGGACTGGGGCTCCAGTCTCATGGTGGAAGGTCTAACCTGGACAGTAATGCTGATCCCTATATGCCTGCTTGGAGGAGGCAGGCATTGTGAAGTTTACTGAGGGGAGTGACCTCATCTCTAAATGTCCAGATGTTGGGGGTCTATGAGTAGGGAGTTTGAGACTAAACCAGACCCTATAGAAGCGTTGCTGTTTCTCTTACCTTTGACCCTTGTCTCCTTTCCTTTTCTCTCTCTTTTCACCTTTTTGCTACCTTTCCTACCTCCAAACCCTAACTGATCTACAAACTGCAAGGCTGGCAAAAACACCTCTATGAGCTCTGTTCGCACTGTTGTTGGGATGGAATTGTGCCAGTGATCCTGAGCAACATTCCGATTGTGAGTTTCAGAGCAGTTAAAGGTGAAAACAGCTACCTGAGTGAGACCACAAAGACACTCACTCTTCCCTTCTCCTTACCTTATAAAACTCCAATCCTGCTTTTCTTCCACTCAGAGAATCCCTGGTCTTTGGACGTCTCCTGATGTGCATGGAATGAATAAAGCCCTTAATCTCTATTTGATTCATTGAAACAATTTTCTTTTGATAAAGGGAGTAGTGATCATAAATTAAAGGTTTTTATCTTTGACCTTTAGGGTGAGCCTGGGAAAGACACATCTCAGGACACTATATGAAATATTATGATGAGGCTGGGTTAGAAAGTGAGAAAGATATGAGGCATGATTCAGAGCCAGTAGAAGAAGCAAGGGGAACTTGATTTAACCAACTACTTTCAGAAAGTGAGTTTGTATCCACAATCAGACAAACTCAAAGTTAAGGGCACAGTTCTCTGTACTGCCGGGTATGCCCAAGACTTCTGACACCAGCTGCAAGTTTGGGAATCCCCTGGGCTACTCTCACTTCAGACCAGCTTGCTACAAGTTTGGGGGTCCTGACAGTATAACTGAGGTTTGATCATTCATTCACTACGACAACTCACAGAACTCAGGAAAGTGCTAGACTGTTGATTCTTGAACTGCGCAGGTCTGCTTATACGCAGATTCTTTTCAATAAATGTACGGTTGGCCCTCTGTGTCTGTGGTTGTGCATCAATCAGCGAACCACAGGTCTTATACTATGTTTATGATCTGTGGTTGGTTGACTCCATGGATGCAGAATCCAAGGATATGGAGGGTCAACTGTGGGACTTGAGCATCCACAGATTTTGGTATCTGTGGCAGGTCCTGGACTTAATCCCCCATGGATACCAAGGGCCAACTGTACTTACAATTGCAGTTTTATTATAGCAAGAGGATACAAATCAGAACCAGCCAAAGGAATAGATGCCTAGGGTAAAAGCTGGGACTGGAAATGTTCCAAATATGAAGCGCCTGGGTCCTCAGGGACACAGTACCTTCCTGGCATCAATGTGTGGCGATATGCAGAGAATTGTCAACACAGCAAACCCACTGTAGCTCTGGTGTCTAGAGTTCTTACAGAAGTTCATTACAGAGGCATGATTGGTTGAGCAGTTGTCCACATGGTTGAGCTTGGTCCCTCCCCAGGGGTCAGCTGATCACATGCCCAAAACTCCAACTCTCTGATCACATGGTTGATCTTTCCGGTGTAGGCAGCCTCCACCCTAGGCCTATCCCCCATTGGCGGCCTCACCCAACACCACCTCTAGCATAACCTACCAGGTGCCCACCATGAATCACCTCGTTAGCATACACTATCATATGTGTCTGAGGGACCCACCACCAATACCAAAGACACCCCTGTCACTCAGGAAGTTCCAAGGGTTTAGAGATTAACTCCCCACAGCTGGGACAGAGGCCAGACCCCCCTCCTTGGGTAAAGTTAATTCTTCACCACGCAGCTTGGCAATGTGGGTTGACCCAAAGCTCATACGTGTGTAAACTTACTGGGTTGTGAATGAGTGGGGCACAGAGGGAGGGGATGGGTGGTAGGGCCACATCGCTGACCCTTATTCACCTGCCATGGCCCAGATCTCCACGTGCTGAGCTGTGCTCACTGTGAACCCAGGTGGAGATGCCATTTGAGTGGAAGTAAAAGTATTGAGCATATTTGGTCAAAAGAGTCCATTCTGTGGGCTAGTCCTAATTTTTACGTTCAAGTAGGTCACCAGTGGCTGCAAATCCATAGTCTAACTTTCCATCCTTATGCAGATGAAAATAGCAATACTTAATGATATCAGAATAAGAAACTGTTAAAACCAGCTCTCAAAAGTCTCAGTACTTTATCGTAAGGTTGAGAGAGGATGGGTTTGGAAAACTTGTTGGGTTATCTCCAAATAATTAACATTTGTGTTTTGATGTGCTCTGAGGTTTGCATTTGCTCGCTAAGACACTCTGATCTAGGGAACAGTCAGCAATCTTGTTCTGCTCTTCCTTAAAAGCTGAAATAGGCAGTTTGTCTTTGAGACTAATGCAAAGCAAGAGGCTAAGTGGATTCATGCTTTTGCAAACTCTCCAGGTGATGGGGACCAGGGGACTTAGTGGACTTCAAAGAGCTTTTCTTCCTGAGAAGTAAGTGAAGGGAGTTAAGAGTTGCCCAGAGTAGGAAAAGACCTAGGCGATGCTTCTCTCAGGTCACCTGGAGGCAAGGTGGGAAGTAGATTCATAGTGCTGAGGATGGTAGGGTAAGGACAGTAAACTCTGGGCATTTTGTGTTCCTCTGTTCCTTCTTAGGACTTTTAGTCAGTGAGACTGTAATATTAGATTATTAGTCTTCTGTTACAAGGAACTGCTTTCAAACCGTCTCCAGAATGGTTTAATGCAAAAAATGTTGTGTATGGAATCAAAAGAGCTAGGTTTGAACAAGATTGCCTCACTTCCCAGCTGTGTATCTTTGGTCAATCCACTAACTTTTCTAACTCTGTTTTCTCATCTGTAAAATGGGAATAAACCTAACTACCTTAAAAGGTTGTTATCAAAATGAATGAACCCATGCATATAAAATGTCTAGCATGCTGTTTTTGAACAGTGGGTGTTCAGTAAGCATTTTCCCTTGTCTCTCCTGCTTCCTTTGACCCCAGAACATCATGTTCTGAGACCTCTTGCTACTCAAAGGTTTTTTTTTTTTTTTTTTTTTTGCGGTACAGGGGCCTCTCACCGTTGCGGCCTCTCCCGTTGCGGAGCACAGGCTCCGGACGCGCAGGCCCAGCGGCCACGGCTCACGGGCCCAGCCACTCCGCGGCATGTGGGATCTTCCCGGATCGGGGCACGAACCCACTCCCCTGCATCGGCAGGCGGACTCCCAACCACTGCGCCACCAGGGAAGCCCTACTCAAAGGTTTTTGAGAGGCCTCTTTGACACCAAATTCTGCATTGTCTCTAAAAGTCTCATGCAGTCTTGCAAACCCAACTTCTGCTTAATTGCTTCCTCCTACCATTGCTTTTGGTAAGTTCTATATAACTCAGTTTGAAGTTTCATCCTGTTTGCCCCTTTTCAAGGGAACTGTGCTTGGGGGGTAAGCTGTTCCTGAGAATTGTGCAATTTAGGACAATTAAGTTTCAGGGCAGCCATGTGGCTCTAACAGCTTCTATTGCTCAGTACTTAGCAATAATGGAGAAAATGCCAGTAAAAATGACAAAACGGCAGAGCCCTGACCCACCAGGTAATAGTATATTGACTATGTCTTGGCTCAAACCAGGGATGATTTTGCTTAAATGAACTAAGGGCAAAACTGCGTGTTGTAAGTCATATAAAACAAGACCGGTGCCCTGGGTAACTAAAGATGCAAATGAGCAGCACAAGATGTTTGAAAACGAAAAGTGAATATCACTGGCTTTAAAGGGGCAAGGTGACAGGGGATGGGGAGGGCAGACCGTTTCTGTTTAATGAATAGGTTTCAGGCATGTATATGGGTACGAAAAAAGACAGGCAGTCATTCAAACCTAGCGCTTTCTTTTTTTTTTTTTATATTAGAAGAAAAAAGGTGAGAGATTTTGGTTGTCCAGAGCCCACAATGGCCTTTATCATCCTACAGATAGATGCACAGAGAGGGGCAAAGAAGGTAAAGAGTTTGAAGGAGATAAGCACAAAACCACAGGATGAATTTGTGCCGGGATGGGGATTAGAGCCATTAAGTAAGTGCTTTAGCCACTTGATCCTGCTAATCTTTGTTCTCTAATGTGAAAAATTCATGGGCTTTAGGAAGAAACTACTGTAAGTTCTCATATGAAACCAGGACCGACTGTCATTGTGTAATCCCCACATATTTGCACCCTGTCTCTTCTGTAATCAGAAGGAGGCAGCTGGAGAAGGCAGGCAGAGAGATTAGCTCTCCATTTCCCAGCACGCTGTGTTTTTGTGTTGCAGCATATTTGATTACTGAGAAGTAATTCACTGAATAGTACCCTAGTGGCTTGAAAGAGTTAATGCAGTTTCCAGAAGTGTCTAACCTTCTGGGAAGTAGCTTAAGTACAGAGCGAAACTTGCTCAATAAATACTAAACAACAAGAATCAACTGATAAGGGTCAAACTCCACACAAAAAAATTGAACCAGTGGCACATTTCAGTCAGTACCTTCTCAATAAATCCCATTTCAACATAAAGCGCTATCTGCTGGTAATTTCCATGAATTGATGGCCATTCTTCCTCAGTCCTTTGAGGTCAGGTCATTATTCATTTATTCCCTTCACTCATTTCACCCACCATCCATCCATCCATCCATCCATCCATCCATCTTATTGAGCATTTACTGTGCAAAGTTCTGTGATAAATAAGACACAGTCTTTCTCTATCTCCCTCATCAGAAGAGGGAGATGGGGTGAACTGGAAATCTGTAACATACTCTAAGAGAGGTCTGTAGAGGGTCAGTGGGCATCATCTCTTCCAGAGGCCCTCATGGACGAACATTCTTCCACAGGCTTCATGTGCTCCCACAAAAACGGCCAGTTCAGTTCCAATTTTTGCCCAAACTGGGTTTTTCATAATTGGGCTTCATTTCATGTGAATTCTTGATACGTTTTTACTGATGGGCAAATTTGGAAATAAAGGGCAGAACATTCCAAACATCTTTGGTGAGTTAAATCCTTGTTTCTGACACTTCATTAAAATTTTGCAAACTGGGATGACCAACTGCCTTGGTATGCCTGGGACTGTCCTGGTTTTTATACTTAAAGACCTACTTCCCTGGAAAGCCCTCATTCCTGGCTTCAGACCTGAAAGTCCCACGTGCTGGGGAACCCCCCACAGTCCCCGGTGCTAACCAGGCACACTGTGACAGTTGGTTTACCTTAGAAGTCTTATGCCTTGGAGGTTGTCTTTCTAGGACTCCTGCCCTACTTAGTTACAGAACCTTTAGTACCTCCAGAGGATGCAGCTATATGGGAAGATTACAAAAGTTTAAGTGTGAAGTGATGGTCTCTGAGATCATACCAACTTTCTGTAAGATGAGGGGATAGAGCACTTAGAAATATCCTCACAGGAGCCCGAGAGGTAACGGGTGGAACAGAAATTCAAACGCATGACTGAGCATCTGCAGAGCTCCCTCTTTTGGCAGCTGTGAGGGGTGCAGTCCTGAAGTGGAGGCAGCGGGAGTGGGGTTGGGAGACCTACAGTCTCTTAAGGATTCTCTTAGAGATTCCCTGAAGCTAGCTGACCTTGGGTTAGCTGTTTAACCTCTCCACGCTTCAGTGTTTTCATCTGTAAAACGAGCCAGTGCCTTTCCTATCTCAGGGTTGTTGGAGATTCAAAAGGCTAGTGTGTGAGAATCATTTGAAAGCCATGAGTGGTCTGCAAATGTGACTGACTACCATTATCCAGCAGCAATGTTATGTGAAAGTAGGTGGAGTTTTTTCACTAACAGTTACAGTTGGTATAGTTCTAGAAGTGTCTGCTTTCAAGCATATCAAAAAGACCTGTGCAGAAACACGACACAAATCTGCAAGTGCATGGGGCATGGCCGCAAATCTTGGATGCTTTTGGCTGTGGTGCAGGCTGACTGGGCACAACAAGCAACGTCTTCCTGTGATGCAGCCTGGAATCATCTCTTTTACAGAATTGAATTGTACACCTTACACAACAGTAATCTGACTACTTGATCATATTTTTAGCGACATTTGCCCAAGTTGGCCTCAGACCATGTACAGGATGAGTTGAATTTTGAAAACTGTACTGACATTTGACATCCATCTTTTTACTACTTTAATGCTTTAATTTTTTGATGTTTTTTGAGAAGCATGATGTTGCATTGCTCTTTTGTTCGCTTTCTGCAAAATCACAGGGCAACTCTCAATTCTGATACCTTTCTCCTCCTATAGTGCTTTTTAAATATAAGAATATAAAATAATACTTTTTAGATAGAACACGATATACTACCTTTTGCAGAAAATCTATGTCATGCCTTCCCATCACTTTCTCCCCGAGAGCACACTCAGTTACACTGTAATGTGTTTGCACCAATGAAAATTACTGACCCCATGATCTGAACCACAAAATGTTCTCAAAATACATTGCCTCATCTGTTAGGTTTGATTAAAACATTTAACAGCAAAAAATAAAAATTGCTTTTCTTTGCTTAGCATGTCTGGAGATTCAGGAGTACTTTATGGCGTTATTGTTATCTCAGCATTTTTAGGTGAACTGCATACTATTACTAGTTTATGATAATATGGAGGAGATCTTAAATTAGGAGGAAGATTGTCTTATTTCTCCTATTTGCACTGCTTGTCATATCTGGGTGTGTTTCTGACTGTATTGTTGGCTAGATTAGATCACTTCTGAACATTTAGTTGTATTGTTTATTTATGTTTTTTCTTCCGTTAGCAAAACCATATCATCCCTCCTCCATCCCTAACATATATGCATTGAATTCTTTTTCTGACCATGGAGATGGATGTATGGTATGTGCTTTCTCACCTTAGTGAAATACTTGGTTAAAATTAGGTATGTGGCCAGACATTAAACAGCAGAGTTTTTCCCTGTCTAAAGCTCATTAATTCCGAAGGCCTCTGAATTGCTATCTTCATCTTTTTACCTCTATTCCCTACCATCGAGTGAGTTACTCCAGTGAATTAGACGGCTGCACGGTTTGATCCTCTACAACTCTGTCAAGGTTACATAGACCTCACATACATGGTCAGTTTTGATAAGTTTCTAGATGAAGTTGCATTGGCGTAGGATGATTTGAGCAAATTGTTATTCAGCCCTCATCACAGGCATAGTGCCTGAAGCGTGTATGAGACCAATGCCATATTTTTTATTTGGATTAGAGTTGATTTATAATGTCCTGTTAGTTTCAGGTATACAGCAAAGTGATTCAGTTATATATATATATGAATATTCTTTTTCAGATTCTTTTCCCTTATAGGTTATTACAAAATATTGAGGATAGTTCCCTCTGCTATGTGAGACCAATGCCATATTGATAGAGCCACGATACTGAACAAAAGTTGCTTCTGTTTGAAGTTTTTGGAGAGAGTCTGTAGAAGAGATTGGTAACATTCATTTATTCTTCTAACATTTACTGAGTATCTACAGTGTGCCGGGTACTATGTACATCCTGGAGATGAGATCAAGAGACACAGTTCCCGAAGGAGTTTAATATCTAAGGGGCTGACAGACTTGTGAATAAACAACGACAACTGCTGCAACTGAGTGTCTAAACTGTGGAGCCACCATGCGTGCAGGAGAGCCACAGTCTGCCTGGGGGTGTCAAGGAAGTTTTCTTGATGGGGATAGAATTTGAATTGAGAGTTGAAGGATGACGAAAACTTTAAACAGACAACAAAATAAAAGCACTGCAAGGGTGCGTGTGTGGGAAATGTACCAAAGTCTGCAGGCAGAAGAGAGCTTGGTTGTTCCCTATTGCTGAGGATTAAAGTGTGTTTGTGTGTGTGTGTGTGTGTGTGTGTTTGTGTGTGTGTGTGTGTGTGTGTATGGGGTGAGGGTTGTGTTTGGGGGAGGCTGTGGGCTGGGTGGGACACAGGGAGTCAGGGTCAGACTGGTCACAAAGGGCCTTGGGTACCAAGCAAACGGACTTAGCTTATATACTGTACAAGAGCCTTTTTCTAAATCAAGGCAGAGGTTGTGCAAATGTCAGTGGGGAGGGTAGCAATTGTACATCTCCAACAGTCCAGCTGCCACCTCCCCAGAGCAACTATAAAAGCATGGTGTTGAGAATACCATGCTTGAGAATATATCAGATGTGAGTGGAAGAGAGCTGAGATGAGCGAGACAGCAGCCGAGAACTGCTGAGCATATTTGAGCAGGGATCTGGATCAGATTTCCATGCTCATTTTAGTAACGAGGCTCAGAGAGGTTGAGTGACTTCCTCCCAGGGTAGAGATCTAGTGATGCTGGAGGCAAGATTCCATTCAGGTTGACTAAATGCCTGGTGCTGCTTTCAGCATCACTAAAAGAAAAAACAGAGAAGAGGGAGAGGGTGGAGAAGGATTGGAGCACAGACCCAGGAGTGAAAAGCTGAGTGCTGGGTAGTTGGAAAGAGAGCAGCTGGCATATTTGAAAGGGGGACAAAGAGCCCTCAGAAGGCTAGAGAAAATAAGAGACGGTAGAAGTCCTTATATACCTGGTTAAAGAACCCAGGGAAGTTTCTGGAGAGTTATAGTGAAGTTCGGAAGGGAGTGGTGGTAGGGCAGTAACACAACACATCAATGATTCTGACAACTAACATAGCCTATGGATTTTAAACTGAGTGATCTAGTCGGGGGATTGGGAACCCAGACCCATTTTAGCAGAATTCAGTGTAACGCAGTTCTGGCTTGTCCTCCAAATAGTGGCATCAGTTATTAGAAGCATGAGAAGTCCCAAGGGCACAGACTCTGAGAATGATGCTGCTGTGTAGATGTGCCACAACTCAGTTATCTCACTCACTTTGAAGCACAGTCCTTCGTAATTCATAAATGATGCTGCTGTAAACTACACAGAGGAAGATACACACTACTATATATAAAATAGGTCAACAACAAAGACCTACTGTATTGTACAGGGAACTATATTCAATGTCTTGTAATAACCTATAATGGAAAAGAATCTGAAAAGTGTATATATAACTGAATCACTTTGCTGTACACCTGAAGCTAACACAACATGGTAAATCAACTCTACTTCAATTAAATAAATAAATTAAATAAAATACACAGAGGATGTGGCCACAAAAGAGGAAGTATTTCACAGTTAAAAAAACCTGGCTGGGGACTGCAACTCATCGTCTCCTGGGCTTTATCTTAGCCCTTTCTCTCATGGGCTCCTTAATTCAGAACTTGTTCCGACCCAGGAGGTCTGTGATTTGATTGCCTATGAACCTATTCTTCATTGCTCTAATATTTTGGCAAAGCTCAGCTCGCCCTGTGGTCTTCAGTTTTTAATCCTCGCCCAACATGTCAGCTTGACACAGTCTAGAAACTTCTTTCTGCTCCTTGATACCTTGGAAGCCTCCAGTGAGCAAGAACCGGTGCTTGGAAATACTCCATTAACACATGCCAAAAAGAGGAAAACATTTCCTCTCAAAGTTTACTGAGAATTTTTTTTTAGTGTTTGGCATATCAAGAATATGGGCCCTAAGGTGTACTGGAGGTTAAACCATGTGCTTCTTGTTTTGGTATTTTCATTAGTATTTTCCTTGGACATGTTCCCTGTCTTAGACAGCATCTGTTAAGGACCAACAACTTTTTTTCTGATCTGTGAGATCATGAAGACATGGCCTAATACTTGGCTAAACTGCTTTGAGTTCTTTGAATCTTTGCCTAAAGATAAATGTGACAACCTAAGTAGAAGAGCCTAGTCTTTCACCCGCTGTGTCATAGGAGCTTCTGGGCGAGTTTCTTCATCATAACCAAAACCAAACCAAAACAAAACGGAACACCATTAATGCTGATATAACATGTTAGAAGAATGGAATAATTGGAATTACCAATATTTTAATTATGTTTTACCATTTACATTTTGAAAGTAGGCAAGTAATACTCCTTTTTTTATATTTTTTAAAGAATCTCTCTCTCTCTCTCTGACTCTCTCTCTCTTATTTCTTATATTTAAACAGAAATATAGATCAATGGAACAGGATAGAAAGCTCAGAGATAAACCCACAAACCTATGGTCAACTAATCTATGACAAAGGAAGCAAAGATATACAATGGAAAAAAGATAGTCTCTTCAATAAGGGGTGCTGGGAAAACTGGACAGCTACATATAAAAGAATGAAATTAGAACACTCCCTAATACCACACACAAAAATAAACTCAAAAAGGATTAAAGACCTAAATGTAAGACAGGACACTATAAAACTCTTAGAGGAAAACATAGGAAGAATACTCTTTGACATAAATCACAGCAAGATCTGTTTTGATCCACCTCCTAGAGTCATGGAAGTAAAAACAAAAATAAACAAATGGGACCTAATGAAACTTAAAAGCTTTTGCACAGCAAAGGAAACTACAAACAAGACGAAAAGACAACCCTCAGAATGGGAGAAAATATTTGCCAATGAATCAACGGACAAAAGATTAAATCTCCAAAATATATAAACAGCTCATGCAGCTCAATATTAAAAAAAACAAACAACCCAAAGAAAAAGTGGGCAGAAGACCTAAATAGACATTTTTCCAAAGAAGACATACAGATGGCCAAGAAGCACATGAAAAGCTGCTCAACATCATTAATTATTAGAGAAATGCAAATCAAAACTACAATGAGGTATCACCTCACACCAGTTAGAATGGACATCATCAGAAAATCTACAAACAACAAATGCTGGAGAGAGTGTGGAGAAAAGGGAACCCTCTTGCACTGTTGGTGGTAATGTCAATTGATACAGCCACTATGGAGAATAGTATGGAGGTTCCTTAAAAAGCTAAAAAGAGAATTACCATATGACCCAGCAATCCCACTACTGGGCATATACCCAGAGAAAACCATAATTCAAAAAGACACATGCACCCCAATGTTCATGGCAGCACTGTTTACAATAGCCAGGTCATGGTAGCAACCTAAATGCCCATCAACAGATGAATGGATAAAGAAGATGTGGCACATATATACAATGGAATATTACTCAGCCATAATAAAGAACGAAATTGGGTCATTTGCAGAGATGTGGATGAATCTAGAGACTCATACAGAGTGAAGTAGGTCAGAAAGAGAAAAACAAATGTAGTATATTAATGCATATATGTGGAACCTAGAAAAATGGTACAGATGAACCTGTTTGCAGGGCAGAAATTGAGACACAGATGTAGAAAACAAACGTATGGACACCAAGGGGGGAAAGGGGCGATGGGTGGGGGGGGTGGTGTGAGGAAATTGGGAGATTGGGATTGACATGTATACACTGATGTGTATAAAATGGATGACTAATAAGAACCTGCTGTATAAAAAAAAATAATAAAATAAAATTCAAAAAAAAAAAGAATCTCTCTCTCTCTCTCTCTCTGACTCTCTCTTATTCTGGTTTACTTTCTGAAAAACAATCTGGCTGTAGAGCTCTAGTTAGAGGTGAGGCATGCTTCAATATGCAGGGGTGAGATATTAGAGCAAAAGATAATGCCTGAAACCACACTTTTAACATTTAATTTCAGCACTGTCCAGAACACCTATAAAACTGGGGAAAGGTGAGTAATAGATTTGACAGCCATACTCTAAGATGGACCTTATTAGTGAAACATAAATTATAACCAGGCTCTTCCTATCAGCACCCTGCACAGTTAATGATAAGCAGTCAATGACTTTTATATACCCTTAGCATTTTTTTTAACATCTTTATTGGGGTATAATTGCTTTACAATGGTGTGTTAGTTTCTGCTTTATAACAAAGTGAATCAGTCATACATAAACATATGTTCCCATATGTCTTCCCTGTTGCGTCTCCCTCCCTCCCACCCTCCCTATCCCACCCCTCCAGGCTGTCACAAAGCACCGAGCCAATATCTCTGTGCCATGTGGCTGCTTCCCACTAGCTATCTACCTTACTACGTTTGTTAGTGTGTATATGCCCATGACTCTCTCTCGCCCTGTCACAGCTCACCCTTCCCCCTCCCCATAACCTCAAGTCCGTTCTCTAGGAGGTCTGCATCTTTATTCCTGCTTTACCCTTAGGTTCTTCATGACATTTTTTTTCTTAAATTCCATATATATGTGTTAGCATACGGTATTTGTCTTTTTCTTTCTGACTTACTTCACTCTGTATGACAGACTCTAGGTCTATCCACCTCATTACAAATAGCTCAATTTCGTTTCTTTTTATGGCTGAGTAATATTCCATTGTATATATGTGCCACATCTTCTTTATCCATTCATCCGATGACGGGCACTTAGGTTGTTTCCATCTCCGGGCTATTGTAAATAGAGCTGCAGTGAACATTTTGGTACATGACTCTTTTTGAATTTTGGTTTTCTCAGGGTATATGCCCAGTAGTGGGATTGCTGGGTCATACGGTAGTTCTATTTGTAGTTTTTTAAGGAACCTCCATACTGTTCTCCATAGTGGCTGTACCAATTCACATTCCCACCAGCAGTGCAAGAGTGTTCCCTTTTCTCCACACCCTCTCCAGCATTTATTGTTTCTAGATTTTTTGATGATGGCCATTCTGACTGGTGTGAGATGATATCTCATTGTAGTTTTGATTTGCATTTCTCTAATGATTAATGATGTTGAGCATTCTTTCATGTGTTTGTTGGCAGTCTGTATATCTTCTTTGGAGAAATGTCTATTTAGGTCTTCTGCCCATTTTTGGATTGGGTTGTTTGTTTTCTTGTTATTGAGCTGCATGAGCTGCTTGTAAATTTTGGAGATTAATCCTTTGTCGGTTGCTTCATTAGCAAATATTTTCTCCCATTCTGAGGGTTGTCTTTTGGTCCTGTTTATGGTTTCCTTTGCTGTGCAAAAGCTTTGAAGTTTCATTAGGTCCCATTTGTTTATTTTTGTTTTTATTTCCATTACTCTAGGAGGTGGGTCAGAAAGGATCTTGCTGTGATTTATGTCATAGAGTGTTCTGCCTATGTTTTCCTCTAAGAGTTTGATAGTTTCTGGCCTTACATTTAGGTCTTTAATCCATTTTGAGCTTATTTTTGTGTATGGTGTTAGGGAGTGATCTAATCTCATACTTTTACATGTACCTGTCCAGTTTTCCCAGCACCACTTATTGAAGAGGCTGTCCTTTCTCCATTGTACATTACTGCCACCTTTATCAAAGATAAGGTGTCCATATGTGCATGGGTTTATCTCTGGGCTTTCTATCCTGTTCCATTGATCTATCTTTCTGTTTTTGTGCCAGTACCATACCGTCTTGATAACTGTAGCTTTGTAGTATAGTCTGAAGTCAGGGAGCCTGATTCCTCCAGTTCCTTCTTTCGTTCTCAAGATTGCTTTGGCTATTCGGGGTCTTTTGTGTTTCCATACAAATTGTGAAATTTTTTGTTCTAGTTCTGTGAAAAATGCCAGTGGTAGTTTGATAGGGATTGCATTGAATCTATAGATTGCTTTGGGTAGTAGAGTCATTTTCACAATGTTGATTCTTCCAATCCAAGAACATGGTATATCTCTCCATCTATTTGTATCATCTTTAATTTCTTTCATCAGTGTGTTATAATTTTCTGCATACAGGTCTTTTGTCTCCTTAGGTAGGTTTATTCCTAGATATTTTATTCTTTTTGTTGCCCTTAGCATTTTTATAACGAGTCTGTTGCTTTGATGACAGTTTACTGTCAAACATTATGCTTAGAAATTTATAGCATTTGATTCAAATGAATAGACAGTTTAGCTTCATTGCAGTCTGTTCTGATTTTCCCTTTTCATGAGGTTCCCACTTTCACTGCTCTCTTTTGTTTTCTTTTTCTTCCTTAGACTAATCTCTCAAACACTCCACTGGAAATGAAGTTTTGGAGTGGGTGCACATTGACCAGCAGAAAGCATGTGCTAACTTTAGGAGAAAGGGTTCAATGAATTCCAAGAACAGTCACGAGGAGTCTAAAGAGAAGGCGTGCTATGCTAAAGTATTAAAAATTTACAGATGCACCAGGATGGTGGCAGTAGGGAAGTTGTGAAGTGGGATAGAAAGAGATTGGGCAGAGGGAAGGACTTTTTTTTGGACTCTCCAGTTGCGGAGCACAGGCTCTGGACGCGCAGGCTCAGCGACCACGGCTCACGGGCCCAGCCACTCCGCGGCATGTGGGATCTTCCCGGACCAGGGCACGAACCCGTGTCCCCTGCATCGGCAGGCGGACTCTCAACCACTGAGCCACTAGGGAAGCCCTGGATGGAGGGAAGGACTCTTAAGTCTGAGAGGGATTGGCCCATCCACATTCCTGGAGAGGAGATAACATCTCATACCTTCCTGGAAATAGCCGAGCATCCGAGCATCTGTTCCCGGCACTGCCCACAGCCCTGAGGACAAGTACCCAATAAAAGCTGCTGACAGATTGACTGAAGCTGGAGAGGGCCACCAAAGCCACTCAGAGGGATGCTTTACAGAGCCCCACTGCCCCTAAAGGGTCATTTCACCACGCAGTTCAAGTGGACACAGCTGTCACATCTGCTGGCTGTCTCTGCACAGCAGGGAGTGTGACTTCAGGTAGCAGCTGCCTGATTTTCAGGAAATATAACTGCTGCTCAGAAAATGTGGTCTTTCAGATAGACAGGCTTTGAGCACAGGTGTCTTCCAAAGGTGGTGTGACTTGAATAATATTTATGCAGCATTTTAAAAACAACTCAAATGGGCCCAAAGCATTCTTCTCTCTTACATCCTAGGCTCTACGTCCTGGTTCAGACCCTTTCCACCTACTTCACCTTCCCAAGCCCCATGTGTCCTCTGGCTTGGAGGGGTCAGCTGGAAGTACACACCTGTGTTTAAGGTCCAGGATGGTTGCCACCTGCTCCCCACCTGTTCTTGTTCTGATCAACTCTCCATCTCAGCTTTGACATCTTGGCCCTAGAATTTCCTGAGCCTGGACTTTGGGATTCAGTATTGGTTGATTATCTTGGTTTTTTTTTTTTGAGTCTTGCTTTTTCTTAAAGAACCCAGAGTTGTCTTATATCTTTGGTTCTTCCTAGGTCATGCTGCTTCTGGTCAGAATCTTTCTTGAATTTCAGTCCCAAACTGTGCCAATGATTACTTCACTGGTGATTAACCTCAGCAAGGACCCGGGCGGTTGTTCAGACACATGCCATTTTTTTTTTCACATAATAAAACATTTTGTTTTTATTTTTTATAAATGAAACTTTAAAATTTATTTTTTATATGACAACAAAATCTTTTCCTTTATGGTTAATATTTTTGGGTCTTATTTTAAAATTCCTTCCTGACATAAGTCATAAAGATATTATATTTTCTTTTAAAATGTGAAAATTTTGGTTTTTCAATTTTAAGTGTTTAATGAATTCAATTTTTGTGTATGTATGAATTAGGAACCCAACTTCTTTTTTTTCCCCAATATGGCTAACCCAGTGCTAATAGACATATGCTGTTTTAATAATGATTTTAATTATAATAACATCACTATCTATTTAGGCCAGGCTCTGTGCTAGGTATTTTACATAGGTTATTCTTTAGTGCATACAATGTTTGTGATGTAGTATTATTATCCACATTTTATAAATAAGGGAACTGAGTCTCAGATGTTGCAGAGCACAGATTCAAATGCAAAGCTCAAGATTCTTTCAAGCATATTAGAACTATAAGTGGGAGGTAATACAATTCAGAAAAACAAGGAACTCTGATTTCTCATCCCCCTATCCATCTTACTGTCTTGTTTGGAGGTCTCAGCTGGTCAATTTATCTTTCTTTTTCATGAGGATATTGGTTCATGCACTCATTCTTGCCTCCAAGCTGATTGATGACAAGTGTTAAATTTAAATCATGCCATGTTTAGGAGAGAAAGCTTTGGAATTATCTGAGGCCTGAGTCGGGTGAAGCAGCAGACTAGGTACCCGGCTTAGAGGGTTACCCTTATGGAGATAATTAGTCGGTAGTTTCGATGTATTTATAGGAAAAGCTCCAATCTTGCTTCTATTAGGAAAAAGGACACTGAGAGTGGCAGTCTCCAGCAGGCACTTAAATTAGAGAACCATGGTGAAGGCAGGCGTTGAAGAGGAGTGGTTGTCAAGGAGAATTATGAAAGCAAGTGAGTGCCATGGCGATAACTTTGGAAAACAATAAAGGGTCTTAAATGGGTCATGGGCAGAAGGCACCATTTCTCGAGTGTGCCCCAGAGGTTGTGTAGCTGAAGGCACACAGCCCCGGTGACTGTGTGGGATGCTGAGCAGAGGGCTTGGACCCAGCAAATGAGAAGCACATGTTCTGTCATCAAGGAGCTTAGATGCAGGCGAGATGTGTGATCAAGTGGTTATTGCTCAGACTGGGCTAGAAAATCCTTTCTAGCCAAAGACCAATATTCCTTTAATATAGCACAGTATGTGCATGGGGCTGTCTGCCAGTGTTATGGGCCTTTGAAATACAATATTACCAAAGTTGCTGACATTTTATTTATAGGAGATAAAAAATAATGCATTGGTTATCAAATACCTTGTCATAAGCATATTCATGCATTTCATATAGCCTTTCTCCAAGGTTTAAAAAAAACAGCTTGTCCTTAGAAACTAGGAGAGGGCACGTGGAATGGTTCCCAATGAAGATATTAATATTCACATTAGAGCTAAAGCTCACTAATTTGCACTAATGACTGGGAAACCTATTGCAAATTACCAAATTAGTGAGTAAGCCAGCACTCAGGATTTCAAAAAACCCAAAGACAGCACCAGAAAATTAATCTTTTCCCATAATTTCATCAGAGCAATCAAATTTAAACTACTGAGGGTAATTTCTAGTCCATATTTTGTCTATCCTGCAAATCTATGTGCATTTAAAATAGCACTGTTGGGGCTATTAAAATAGAATTTGTTTTTTACATATGTTTTTGGTTAAGAAATGTATGTGAAACAAACAAGACAAAGCCCTTGGAAAAAAAGAAACAAGATTTTTCTAAAGGATTTTTATTTTTTAATAACTTTTTTCAATTGTAATACCAGACATAACTGGGTTCATTTCCCCTTTTAGTTATCAACCAGAATACGCAAAAGCTTAAAAAAATATTGCACAAAGACATATAAGCATCAGTGAAATCTCTCAACTAACCAGGTGCCTTATTTGTGAAACAGGTAATTTTCCAAACACTATTATGTGAAAATGGAAATTGACAGAAATGGAAGTAAGGATAGGAGTGGCAGTTTCTTCGAGGTGACAGCAGCAGAAGGGACATCAGGGGTAGCACCTAAGACCAGCTGTGACCTATCCATTGATATGCTGGGTATTTTCTTTATTCTTACTCAACCTTCACTTTCATACCTAACTTTGTATCTGAGGTTTTGTATTCTTTTTCTTAACTGTGTAAATTTCTGCCCTCATGATACCTGAATCCTCCCTGGTAGTTGGGACCAAGAGTCTGGACTTGTACTGAGGAGAGTTAGTGGAGCGAGGAGAGAATGAGCTGAGGTAGCATCTGAGAACATGGATATTTAAAGAGGAAGAATGCTCTGTAAAACATAGAAGGAATGAGCTCTGCTTTCAGGGAGTTCCAAGGATGCAAGATCTGTCCTCAACCTCCCGTTCTCTTCCCTAGGCAGAATTCTCCTCTACCTTCTGAGAGGCAAGAGTGTCTCTGCCTTCCCTGCCCCTCACAGAAGATCAGAACTCACACTGCCTGGATCAGATGGGAGCGGAGCAGAAAGTGGGAGTCTACTGTATGGTATCTCAGTTTGTAGCGGTTTTGTAATAAATACTCAGAACCACATGTGACTTGAAGTTTTGAGAACAGACCCCACCTTGTTTCACTCCATAGTCTTGTGGCTCTTACTGGGTTTGCTATGCTTGGTTTTCTTACCTCAGAAAGTCAAGTTAGGATGTATAAACCAGGGGCAATTGGTCAACTGTGACTAGATCTGGAATTGCTTAGGCTTGGCCAACTCCATGTAGCCCGGAGGGCAACACAGAAGATGTTGGGAAATGCTGGATCTGGAGAATGTCAGCTTGAGTCTGCTCTTTCCCATGCAAACTCTAGACTTCAGTAGTAGATTTAGAGAGTGCTTTCTTTCCTCGCTAAACAGGGATTATAAGGCAGGAGACTGACTCTCTCACATGAAGTTAGACCGAGGACTAAGAAGTCTAGAGAAAAATCGTACCAGCTGTAACTACTCATCACAATGCAATGAGAGCCCATGAGTTTCCAAGACAGCTCTGGACAAGAAGGAAAATGTACATTCCAGGTGTAGAGATTGGGGATGGGGCTTTTGCCATCACATATAAGGGTTTTCTATAAAAGATCATGCCTATGTATGATTTAACCACATACTTTTGAAAGCTAAAATAGAACCATGAAAGAGGCATAAATAATTATTGTATTTAAAGAACTTCTGATAGATGAATTATTTGTGTTCATGGCTAATTTTAACTTTACCTACACCTTCAAATGCACCGTTCTTGACAATATTATTGAGACTCTGTATTCTCTGAAGAAATAAGGAATAGGAATAATACTTTTCAACAGAAATGGGCTGTTTTTTAGTGTTAAAAATCTTTGAAATAAAAAAGGATATGAAGATTTTTTTCTTGCTCACGATTATTTAAGGCGAATTGTATGAGTTTGTTATTTATTTATTTTAAGGTTTCAAGTATTTGAAGTGTTCAGCTTGTTGGCAGTGTCTCAGGCTTTCCTCCCCTACTTTTACAGCTTTGATAACTTCCTTGGGCTGTTTCCCTGGAGACTGTGATGCTAATGGTCAGAACAGGTACACTTAGTCTCCATCACTCTTGTAAGGACGCAGCTGGTGTGAGTGGGTAAAAACTTCTTATAATGAAATCCCATTCCAGTTACTACCATGTAGAACTTAAAGCATCAGCAGAATACACTAGGAACACTTCAGCATCTTTTTTCACCCAGCTCAGATATTATTACTTCTTAAACTTTCGTCTGCAGGAATCCATCAATGTCCTTTTTCAAACTCTCTAAAACTCTCTCCAAAGAGGATTCAGAGATAGGTAATTTTCTCTTATCTGAGTTTTCATGGAATTTTAGTTCAAGTTTTATTGTATTTTTAAGAGCCCTCTAGATGCCCATAGAGAGAGTCGAGTTAAGATACACATGCTACAATGCATTCATGACCTTAAAAAATTCTTTAAGAAGAATAATCAGAGTAATCATTCCTTTGTTCAGAAGAGAGGCTACCTGGGCTCTTCTCAACACCTCCAAAGGTTTGAAAAAACAATGCCCTTAGCAGGTTGGTTACATGACATTTCCACAAAAGTTGCTGAAAGTATTTATAATATGCATTAACAAATAGACATGATGTATTCTTCTATGGTGTTGAGAGCAGAACATCAGGTTTTGAAATCTATCTGGACAGTTTAATCCCAATAATGCATTGATTCTATTAGGATGGTAAAAGGAGGGCTTTCTTTGTCTTTGCTGACTTGAAACGTCCTTCCATAAAGCAACACTCTGACAGCCCATGCACATATTCGAGGAGAGAGGAGACTAACAGGTGTTTCCAGAAATGTTTGCTGAGACTTAGCAATTGAAGTTAGTTGTTTCATTATACTCTGGACTCATGTTTGGGAATCTTAAAGTCTGATGCATCTTCCTCCTGTTTCCTCATTTTTTTTTCCATTTCCAGATGTGTTTTTAAAATAAAGGCAAGAGTGGTTTCACTGCAGTTATCTTTCATTGAAAGACTTTGTTCAGCTTCTGTCTTCAATGTCTTTTCTTTCTCAACAGCTTTTCTAGAAAGCAATGCCTGAAAAAATTTTAGCTACAAACAACGAAATGAAAATTCACATGCACTTACCATTTTCTTGATCATGAAACTTCCAAACTGAAAATAATTACCCTAAGAAGGAAAATTTTAATGAAGATATTGAAACTTGCCTTCTACATTTTGTTTTTTACATTGTTCACTCAATTAAGATGAATTCTTTTACCTAGTGACACCATGATATAGAATTTTGGCATATATGTTACAGTCAACAGAAATTCATCTAGTTTGCTTACATGAATGCTATCCGCTTATAGGCAAATTTGCCTGCATAAAATCTGGAAAAACATTTAGGGTCATTTAAACTCAATCCATGAATCAAAACACTGTTTAAGCACCTACTATAAAGAAGATATGATGCTATCATTTTTAAGGGCACAAAGATGTGTTCTGCACTGGTCTGATTTTAAGCCGATTATAACTAACAGTTATTAAAGACAAATAATCACAAGAGGCAGTAAGAGGATGTGAAGTCTGACAGTATGAACTGCCAGAGGCCAGAGAGCTCATGGTGGGCTGCTGGGTTCAGAGAAGGCTTCCTGAGTTATGCTTGATAAATGAGGTATAAATAAGCTATGGTACCTATGAGGTGGAGGTATGTATAGGTCTGTAAGAGATACATATAGCATAGAAGGGAAGGTTTGTGCTGCAGGTAAAGAGCTGGGCACAACTAAAAATGCATCAGCAGAATGTTGCAAAGAGTGTCGGTGTTGAGTGGGAAGGGCAGTGAACAGGTCAGTCCACCTGGAGGAGAGACAGCCCAGACAGGAGACTGTGCAAAAATGCCTGATGAACTCATTTAAATGTTATTCAAATGAGGATTTTCAGCTGTGACTTCAGCAAGTCAAGATAAGTAAATTCCTGTCCAAGTGGGAATTAACCCTGTTGTCTCAGTAATTGCTTCAAGTTTCTGTATCATGACTGGATGTCTAAACAATCCTAGCTAATGGGCTTTATTTTGTTCACCATGCTTTTGACAAGAGCAGATAAACGCATATTTTCTGTTCAAAGTGTGTCTACCTATCAGCCAATGTCAACATTCTCAGAGGGATCCCTCTGTGCAGGGGAAGCACATGGCCTTATGTATGTATGAGCCCCTAGATATACACCCACACATACGTAGATCCATTTATATGCATTTATGTGTATTTTGGACAGAGTATACATAGGGATTGCTGAACATCCAGAATATGGTAAATAGTCCTGGCTTCACCATACCCAGGGGAAGGGTTTTCTTTGATCTGCATCTCCTCCTGTTATTTACAGGCATCTTTGACGATGAAAATAAATGGACCAATCATGCCACAGTCTGTTCATCTCTTACAAACGTGCATGGTCTTTGATCACAGCTCTAGGCTATAATCTATAATTAACCTACATTCAAAGACTATGAAAACCACCCAGGTTTTTTGTTTTTTTTCAGGTAAACTCTGCGAGCAGGTGTCACTACACATCACCAACTTTTCAAGACCAAAGCCAAGATCACACATTAAAATAGTACTCCAGTAACTGTTCTGAAAGTATTCTTAACTTATAGGTAGAACGACTACATCTAATCTTGCCTTTCACAATGTACTCCTGAATGAAATTATTTAAAGTCATTTGTCTGGTGAGTTACTGAACATTTCATAACAAACCATCTTTTCGAGGAAATAATTCATTGGGATACCTATTGATGACAGGTTTGGATTTTAGAAAACGGTAATTTATAGTATCAGTTCCGTTGTTCTGATGACCTTCTCTAGACTGTACTAGTATTTTACTTATTCTTCCCTCTTCTTTGCCTTCCAACATATCAGAGAATAATTTGTACCCTTGCTAACCTTTGCAAATGATTTCCCCAAAGGTTTTCCTTCATCAACATCAGGGAAAACTAACCCATCGTCACTATCTTTTAAAAAGTAATTAGCCATGAATAATTGTTCCATCTTGACATCTTTAACTGAATTGATTTTCTTTTTCTTTTATTTGAAGTTAGATCTGTGTATTGTGGCTGTGCTAGAATGCTGTCACCCTTTTATTTTCCCATTTCTTACTCTGCTTTTCTGCGAATACTCTGGATTACACTAGGCTTGTAGATTTTAATGCCATGCTAAACATTTTCCTAGTTTTATTATATATTCTATTCCAAAGTAGAAGGATGGATTTTCCTAACCAGCTTTATTAGATTCAATTTTGGAATATTTTACTTAATGTGTTATTTTCCTGGCAATCCCAATGCAACATTTATATGGGAAATGTTGTGCTACTTGATTAAAACTATCCCCATGGGATATTTTTTCCCCAGAATTTTTCTTTCTTTTTTTTTTTAACATCTTTATTGGAGTATAATTGCTTTACAATGGTGTGTTAGTTTATGCTTTATAACAAAGTGGATCAGTTATACATATACATATACATATGTTCCCATATCTCTTCCCTCTTGCATCTCCCTCCCTCCCACCCTCCCTATCCCACCCCTCTAGGTGGTCAAAAAGCACTGAGCTGATCTCCCTGTACCAGGTGGCTGCTTCCCACTAGCTATCTATTTTACATTTGGTAGTGTATATATGTCCATGCCTCTCTCTCACTTTGTCACAGCTTACCCTTCCCCCTCCCCATATCCTCGAGTCCATTCTCTAGTAGGTCTGTGTCTTTATTCCCATCTTACCCCTAGGTTCTTCATGACATTTTGTTTTTTCTTAGATTCCATATATATGTGTTAGCATACGGTATTTGTTTTTCTCTTTCTGACTTCACTCTGTATGACAGACTCTAGGTCCATCCACCTCACTACAAATAACTCAATTTCGTTTCTTTTATGGCTGAGTAATATTCCATTGTATATATGTGCCACATCTCCTTTATCCATTCATCTGTTGATGGACACTTAGGTTGCTTCCATGTCCTGGCTATTGTAAATAGAGCTGCAATGAACATTTTGGTACATGGCTCTTTTTGAATTATGGTTTTCTCAGGATATATGCCCAGTAGTGGGATTGCTGGGTCGTATGGTAGTTCTATTTGTAGTTTTTTAAGGAACTTCCATACTGTTCTCCATAGTGGCTGTATCAATTTACATTCCCACCAGCAGTGCAAGAGTGTTCCCTTTTCTCCACACCCTCTCCAGCATTTATTGTTTCTAGATTTTTGATGATGGCCATTCTGACCGGTGTGAGATGATATCTCATTGTAGTTTTGATTTGCATTTCTCTAATGATTAATGATGTTGAGCATTCTTTCATGTGTTTGTTGGCAATCTGTATATCTTCTTTGGAGAAATGTCTATTTAGGTCTTCTGCCCATTTTTGGATTGGGTTGTTTTTTTTTTTAGTTGTTGAGCTTCATGAACTGCTTGTAAATTTTGGAGATTAATCCTTTGTCAGTTGCTTCATTTGCAAATATTTTCTCCTATTCTGAAGGTTGTCTTTTGGTCTTCTTTATGGTTTCCTTTGCTGTGCAAAAGTTTTTAAGTTTAATTAGGTCCCATTTGTTTATTTTTGTTTTTATTGCCATTTCTCTAGGAGGTGGGTCAGAAAGGATCTTGCTATGATTTATGTCATAGAGTGTTCTGCCTATGTTTTCCTCTAAGAGTTTGATAGTGTCTGGCCTTACATTTAGGTCTTTAATCCATTTTGAGTTTATTTTTGTGTATGATGTTAGGGAATGTTCTAATCTCATACTTTTACATGTACCTGTCCAGTTTTCCCAGCACCACTTACAAAGAAATATAGATCAATGGAACAGGATAGAAAGCCCAGAGATAAACCCAGATTTTTTCTTAAAATTACCTTTCGGCTGCATAAAACTCAAAAAATTACCTTTTTCACGGGGCATGAGTTGGTCACCCTCTAACAAACTCAAGACCCTCAAACACAATCATGGAAGAAGGCCAGGACAGAGGATAAAGGAAAATTAAACAGACCACGCCTGCCTAGCTCCCGTTTCTAAAGCTCAGCTGGGATTTTGTCTATGTGCTCCACTAAGGAGCTACCCTGGAAAATTATTCAAGAGCTTTGGCTGATACAAGCGCCAAGAGTTTAGTTATGCCTTTGCTTGCTGGTCTCCATTAGTCACTGATTTGCTTCCGGGCACAATTCGAGGGATTAATTTTTATCTAGAAATCCCTGTAAGTTTGGGCCCTGGTTATCTTGGCAATAGTGTTTCTACTCACTCTAAAGGCAAGTGAGATTCACAGGGGAGATTCCTTGATAGAATTATATATGATGAGCAGCCAGGGCTATGTGCTTAAATAGGTAATCTTAATGTTGTGTGACTAGAATTTGGCAGTAAACAAGTATTTTATGTTCTGCCAAGATTTTACTGTCAGATACACTCTCCTGTTAGCTGTTTAATGAGACAAGGTCTTTTCCCTCCGTTTGCTATATTGCAGCATTGCTTAGATTTATGTCTAATTCAAAAGCACCTGTTCCCAGTTGCTTCCTGGTACTTAGAGACTGAACCATGTCTGGTGTTAGCAATTTGAAAAGCCTTTGTAGCTTGGTCTTATATGATGCTGGTGGCTTGGTAGATACTCATGGAAGCAAACAGAAAGGAAAATAGTGCACAATTCATTAGCAAAGTGTTCAAAGCCTGGGACACGCCATGAATTTGAAGCCGACTCAGCCGTCAGACCCCTCTTTTTCTTGGCTAAGGTAATCTCTCCTTGCTTCAATTTCCTGAGTTAGAATATAGGGATTATACAATTTTCTAAACCTTGGCTTCTATGGAGAATGGTAAAGATGACTCATTGGAAGTGAGGCTGCAAATAGAAAGTTTGCAATCCGAACAGGAAAGGAAATAATACTAATTAAAACCATATGTATAGCAGAGGGTCTTTTCCTTAGCTATCTGAAAATCTCCTCAATACTAAAAATGCAGCTGAATTTGACCTTTTGCTGTTTTGGTCATCTGGTTAAATGAGGTAGGCTTTTCACTGTCCTTGCAACTTTTTTTTTTGCGGTACACGGGCCTCTCACTGCTGTGGCCTCTCCCGCCGCGGAGCACAGGCTCCGGACGCGCAGGCTCAGCGGCCATGGCTCACGGGCCCAGCCACTCCGCGGCATGCGGGATCCTCCCGGACCGGGGCACGAACCCGTGTCCCCTGCATTGGAAGGCAGATTCTCAACCACTGCTCCACCAGGGAAGCCCCTGTCCTTGCAACTTTTAAGAAAATGAAACAAAACATGGATATAACAAGCAACAGCGAGAGAAGACAATTGGCAAACTCCACACCTTGTCTGGGAGTTTCTAGGCCAATGGCTCCGAACTTGCTACCTTCTGAAAAAACATCTCAGGGAAGTAATAAGGAAGAAAGGAGAAATAAAGAGAAGGTGACATGTAGCTTCTTGATCTAAAATATGATTATTTTCTACCAAATCTGGTCCTTGGAGAAGGTCACCTCAGCCTCTGTGCCTGCCTGAACCTTAGCACTTCCTGAGCTGTCCGCGTGAATTGATTTGCTAATGTAGTGAGGACTTGTTGAGGGGTGACCATGTACCAGGGCAGCTGCTGGGCTGGAGAAACAAGACAGACAGGGTCCCCACTCTCATGGATCTCACATTCCTCATGAAGAGACAAACAAAAGGCAGTAAAATGCAAAACAGGCAAAGAAAATGACAGACTGCTCTAAGGCCTGGAAAGGGGGTCCATGAGGTGCTGAGGGAGATAATATTGTGGATCCCTGCTTCCACTCGGTGGTCTGGTCTGAGGAGGGGACGTTTAAGCTGAGGTTTAAAAACCAAGGAGGAGCCCTCCCTGTCGAAGTTGCCGGAAGAGTGATTCAGTCAGAAGAAACAGCCTGTGAAAAACCCTGAAGCCAGAACAAAGAGAGCCTGGGGCTGGAGGGTAGAGCATCAGGAGAGGCCGCAGGAGCCTGGCTTGCTGGAAGGGATTCTGGAATCATCCCAAGGGCATGGGAAGCCTTTCAAGGGTTTTAAGTGGAAGACTAACATGTGGTGATTCACTTTTCAAATCTTGCTGCTGCGTGGAGGACAGACTGAGGCTTCCACCTCCTGATGAGCTCTTGAACGTGCTCTCTCCCTCCTCTCCACGGCCAAGGTCACCTCTCATCTTGCTAACCCAACAGCCTCTCAACTGGTCTTTTCAATCCACCCTTCCTCCATTTAATCCATTCTCTGCACTGCCGTTGGAGTGATCCTTGCCCAGTGCAAACTTGGTTTTGTTCCACTCCAGCTTAGAAACCTGTAAGCCCATTGCTTACAGAAAAACGTCCACATCCTTCCCTGACTGAGCCTGCACTGGCTTGGCCCCTGCTGCCTCCCCGGGGAGGAGAGCTGAGCTGGCTCTCCTGCTTTTCTGGACTCCAGCCACACAAGGGCTTCTGCCCATTTCCTGAATGTGTGATCATGTTTCTCCCTGCCTCTGTGCCTTTGCACATTCTCTCACCCTAAAAATCTATCCCCTCACCTTCACAATTCTCAGTTCCCCTAGCTCAGGGGTTCTTCAATGTGCATCAGAATCAGTCGTTCCATTTCTAAAATAGGAAAATAGTACATCTCTCTCTCTCTCTCTCTCTCTCTTTTTTTTTTTTTTGGCCTCACCATGTGGCATGCAGGATCTTCCACTACCAGGGATTGAACTCGTGCCCCCTGCGTCGGGAGCGAGAAGTCTTAACCACTGGACTGCCAGGGACATCGTGAGAACTATATAGTCAATTCCTGAAAAGTAGGAATAAAGAAATAAATGTTCCTTAAAGTCCATACCTCCTCCCTCTGTTGCCACCCAGAAGTCTGGAGCTGGCAGTGAACAGCATGCAAGCATAGGATCCTGGGAATCTCAACTCAAAGCAGAGAAAAGCCTGCGAGCTTTGGAGAGGGGAGGGCAGGGTGGAAGGCTGGCCCAGGACCCAATGCTAATTACTCCTCTCACTACACCATCTCTCTGTGAGTCACGGAACGGGCATAATCAGCACACCTACCTCACGACTGTGAAGATTCAGAGATAAAATGTGTAAGTTCTACGAACAGTGACTGACACGGTGCACAGGAATGTTTATCATTATTTTATCATTATTACATTTTCTATTTCTGGTATGCTGTTCATTCAAAGAACTCAAATGACTGTAAATAGTGGGCTCAACTTTCACTTAATCAGTGGGGTAGAGCATGGAGTGATTGGGGCTTCTCCAGATGGGCTAATAGCCCACAGGCATGTCAGGGTGACTGAGGTCAGGCCCAGGCATCTGGTCTGTCTGTAGTGTGTGGACCATAGACTCCCAGGCTAGAACCCAGGGCCTGGGTTCCAGCTGTCCCTGCCTGGCTTTGGGTGAAGTCACTTATCTTTGGAGGGGTAATACACTCGACGGCCATCGCCTTTCTCACCTCTGTGACTGTGCACATGCATAGGTGCCATTTTTGTTTTGAGATCACCTATTTTTCCTTCAAGACTAAGCCCAGTTGTCACCAGTTGCAGGAGGCTTTCCTCACACTGAAACCCGGGCTTCCTTCTACTGGAAGACTGGTTGTTATGGGTTGTAACTGTAGAGTGTACATTTCCATCACCCTAACTGGACGACAGCCAACTTGAGAGCAGCAATCCTTCGTGTTCCCACTGCTTAGGAGAGACTAGACATTCAAAATAAGCTCCGTGGAATGTTTGAATATATCAGAGCGACTTTCTTCTGTGACCAAAGGAGTGGAGCCTCAGGAAGCATTAGTTATCTCTCTGGAGCAGGAACCCGGAAAATCAGAAACTAATAGAGAAAGAGGATTTAGGGAAGGAAGATGTCACTGAAGGTAAAACATGAACATACTTTACAATTTTGCTTAGAGTCAGGATGTTTTGAACAAATTTATTTACACACATTTTCAAGGAGGTACTCCCAGGATTTAGTTGGTGGGCTTCAACACACCTAAATATTATATTGAGTTCTTTTTTTTTTTTTTTTTTTTTGCGGTACGCGGGCCTCTCACTGTTGTGGCCTCTCCCATCGCGGAGCACAGGCTCCGGACACGCAGGCTCAGGGGCCATGGCTCACGGGCCTAGCCGCTCTGTGGCATGTGGGATCTTCCCGGACCGGGGCACGAACCCGTGTCCCCTGCATCGGCAGGCGGACTCTCAACCACTGTGCCATAAGAACTATACTGAGTTCTTAACAGGTGATGACCACACACTCTTAATTGTGCAGTGCGTTTTTGTAGGTGTACACAGAAAACTGCTTCTAGGACCTTCTTGACACTCCCTCTTCCCATAACTCACCCTTTACTTATGCAGCATACACTGATTAAGTATATATTTCAGACTATAACAAACAAGGGAACACTAGCAAAAAGGAACACACCTGGCAATGCAAGTGAAGCACTAACTCCCAGGTGTCCACCTAGCTGAGGAGGGCACTCCGTCCAGGCCCATGAACTGAGAAGGAAGTTTGTCCTACAACATATGCAACCTGCCCTCTGATCGGCAGTTTTTCTCTGTATTGAATACTGAACATTTTATAAAACTATCTCCACAGTAGCAGAAATAGGTAACCTCTGTGGAGATGATCCCATCAACTTCATGTTTCCTCCTGGGATTGTCAAGGCACCTGCCCTTCAATGACCACTGAGCTATCTTTCTGCCTCCTTGGATGGAGTGGTCACCAGCACTGCTCACAAATATTCTGATTCTCCTACCTTTTAGGCACGTGTTAGGATTGCACTTCCTCTCTCTCCTTTCGAAAGCTGTGACGTGCTTTTGCCAATGGAATGTGAACAGAAGCAATCTGTGTGGCTTCCTTTTTTCTGCTTTGGAAGCACATGTTGAGGTGGGGACTCTGCTCCCTTGGGTCCCTGACTGAATATATTGGCCAGAGCCCTCACTGTTACCTTAGATCAGTCACTAGCATGAGTGAGGAATAAACTTTGCTGTGTTAAGCCACTGAGTTTTGTGAGTCTAGCCTATCCTGACTGGTATATTGGAAAAGAGCAAAGTCATTCAGTCTGCGGACGTATATGTAAATCTATATTCTTTCCCCAAACACTGCAAATTCTAAATTATTATATTGGTTTTATTTTATTATCACCAAGATTCCCCCAAACAGAAAGACAAAAAAAAAAATTAAGATTTTCCAAATTTTTATTTCTGGTACATTATTACTGCTTCACTAAACATCACCATATAAAGCTGTTAAGTACTAATTATTTTTTAAAGTTTTAAAGTTATAATTATGGCAATAACCATAACAAAGTCACTAATAAGGAGTGGGGTCGCATCACAAATGGTTCAATTGCTAAATTTTGTGAGCAGGTGACAGAGAATGATTACAAAGAAATCCAGGGCTCCTGTACCAGAAAGAGCGATTTGTTATCTTGTTTTGGCAAATACAGTTTAGCTTTAATTGTATGTGATAACAATCTGTAAGGGGAGTGGAAATGTACTGGGATTCATTTGGGAAAGGTGATCTAAAACACCTCAAGACTGCACAATGTTCTTAAGTCTGCTGAGAAATGAGGTGTGACATTGCCAGGTTTCCATAGGAAAATGATTATGTTTGTAGATTGAGAGAGTGTGAACCTAAATTACTCTGTTGTATATTCTGCTTGACTGACACACAGATTTGCCTAATCGAGGATGTGGACTGCCAATAATTGAATGTCTTCTATTTTTCAATTTTCAGAAAACTACTTGATTCAAGTTTTTTATTTTTTTTTCCGCCAGCAAGAATCACTCACATGCTCTGTGTTCATTTATATTCTTCTGTTATGCTTTGGTTGTAATCCAAGGTTTTCTAACTGATTAGCTGTGCATGGTATGTTTCAAACCAGTGCAAACTCCCACTTTCTCCCGGTCTTCTTGTTTCTTTTTCATGTGCAATATTAGGAGGTTTCCTAACTTCTCCTGGAAATGTGGTGGTTATTGCGTGAAAAACTCTAGTTGAGCTGTTACGGAACCAAACTTGAGTCCACTTGCCTGTGCACAGTAAAGCCGATCTACGGACATGGGGTTGTGGTGAAGGAAACTGCAGCGTTTATAGCAGGGCACCAAGCAAGCAGTCCAGGGCAGCTAGTGCTCAAAACACCCGAACTCGCTGATGGGTTTCAGGAAAGCAGTTTTAAAGGCCAAGTGAGGGAGGGGCGTCCCAGGGTATGTGATCAGCTGTGCACAATTCTCTGATTGGTTGATGGTGAGATAACAGGGTGGTATCATCAGGGTTAACATTATCAATCCTTAGCCTCCAGTAAATCTGGGGGCTACATGCTGTGGTCATCAAGTTGTTAATTTCTTCTCTTTGGCATTGGTTTTAGCATCTGTAAAACAACTCGGCAAATATGCATCAGATACTGTTATCTAGGTACTTCAGAGAGGAGCTACAGCAGAGGATATGGGGGAGGGCTGTGTCCCCAGCAGGCCCTGTGGAGTCCTGCCTGGCTACAGAGCCTTTAAAAAAATGTAAGTACCACCTCACAGCAAGCCCACTGTCATATACCAGAGAAATTATCTATGTCTCTTATCTAGCCCAGGAGAAAAAGAAAATATGCAAAATTAGAAACTGAAAACTGAATTATCCATTAACTATTTGTTACCAAAACCTTCCTAAATGTGTCGAGGTACTTTTGCCTAATCTTAGACTTTTTTTTTTTTTGCTGCCTTAAATGTAATGTCATATATATATATTTTCCAACACAAGTAGGCTTAATTATTATTACAATAACATAAACACTTGCATATAAATTATATATTAGAAAGAAGGATACCAGAGAAAGCAATTGGATATAGTTTCCTACCTTTCCTTCTATTCTATTACTTTAAATTCAGGTGATACAATCTCTCTTTAAACTTCTCCCAGGATTACTTTGCATTACTCCTTATTTGTTCCTTGAAAAACTTCTGTAGATGAAAGGTTATTTACTATAGCCCTTGCACTTGCTAAAACTTAATAGGAAAAATACTTGTAAGCAGCGCAATGGTATCTGTCAGAAAAGCAATAATTTGGTTTCAGAAACCTGTCTGATCCTTTTTCTTTTCCTTAGATTCTGCTAACTGATATAAAATTGCATATCAGTGACTGAAATGGACAAAAAGCAAATGCCTGTAGGAACCCTGGGCTCAGAGGTTCTCAACCTTCTCTCTTTCTTTATGGATGCTTCTCGGGCTGGAGAGTCCCACCCCATAAGTGGGAGCTGGGGCAGGCCAGCATTTCAGCAATTCTGGGAGGGAGACATGTGGTTTGAATGGCTCCTCGTGTCATTCTGACACAGCCTTGTGATGCAGAGAAGGTGTGGGACCCCTTCTCCCCCTGAAAATCATTGTCCTGGTTTTGATGGAGAAAATAGCATGTGTTGGGGAGGGAATTAGCTAACCCCTAAGTTATCTCTTTTTTTTTTTTAAAATAAATTTATTTATTTATTTTTGGCTGCGTTGGGTCTTCGTTGCTTCACGTGGGCTTTCTTTAGTTGCGGCGAGCGGGTCAACTCTTCATTGCGGTGCACGGGCTTCTCGTCGCGGTGGCTTCTCTTGTTGTGGAGCGCGGGCTCTAGGCACGCGGGCTTCAGTAGTTGTGACTCACGGGCTCTAGAGCGCAGGCTCAGTAGTTGTGGTGCACGGGCTTAGTTGCTCCGCGGCATGTGGGATCTTCCCGGACCAGGGCTCAAACCCGTGTCCCCTACATTGGCAGGCGGATTCTTAACCACTGCACCACCAGGGAAGCCCCCTAAGTTCTCTTTAAACAAATATTTTAGGTGCATTTTGTCAAGCTATTGAAAATTTCAAATAGCTTATTTTTTTATATCCATCTAAACTTCTGGATCACAAATACTCTGTCAACCTTAAATAAGTGGGCCCCCATCCTCCTGCTGTGCAGAGCAACATTCTGAGGAAATGGCGACATAAAAGGCACCTCCAAGAGCCTTGATAAGGTAGTCCTTGGTGGTTTCTAGGCACTCTCTGTGCTCGGCCTGTGTGGCTTATGAGTTGCTCACTTGGGTCTCTTTGGGTTTTGGATTTACTTAGTTGTTACTAAGTCCGTGCATGAGACCTTTCCAGTTTTTCTTTTTTCTTAATTTTTGAATTATTTGTGGCTCCCTCATCTAGTACATTTTCTTCCTCCCTCCCCCACAGCATTCATGGCTCTTACTATTTTAGGACCTCAGTATAGGACTTTGACCTTTACAGCCTCAGGGCCTCCCAGCTTTCTGACAGGTACATTGTCTTCCAGCCAAATGTTTCCTAGGAGTGTTGCTCTCAACCTTGACTCAGGCCCTGTCCATGCTCCTCCCCTTGTCTGGAATGTGCTTCTAGCTCCCTCTGAACCTGTGATAATGACTACATTCTGAGAGGCTTCCCAATTCAGTGAATGGCATCACTGTCTACCACGTTGCCTGGGACAAAAACATAGTGGCGGGTGGCCTTGATGCTTTCTTGCCCCGTCGTCCATCATCTCTCCATCAGCAACATCTGTCAATTCTATTACCAAATATATTCCCCACGTTCTCACCATCTCCCCAATGATAGCTCTTTCCAAGCTACCACCCGCCCTGGATGACCACAGCAGTCCCCTAACTGGTCTCCCTATTTCTATGAGTGACCCACAGGAAACATTCTTCAGTTAGCAGCCAAGGTGATCTTTGCAAAGTATCAGTCAGATCATGCCATCATCCCCTTCTTTTTTTTTTTTTTTTTTTTTTGCGGTACGCGGGCCTCTCACTGTTGTGGCCTCTCCCATTGCGGAGCACAGGCTCCGGACGCGCAGGCGTAGCGGCCATGTCTCATGGACCCAGCCGCTCCGTGGCATGTCGGATCCTCCCGGACCGGGGCACAAACCCGTGTCCCCTGCATTGGCAGGCGGACTCTCAACCACTGCGCCACCAGGGAAGCCCCATCATCCCCTTCTTAAATCCCCATGGTGGCTTCCAATGGCTCTGCGTAGCTAGGCTCAGGTACCTCCTCAACCATCCCACCTACTTCTCTTGTTCCCTGCGTTCCTGCTCCGCAGGCCTTCCTTCCATTCCTGAACAACAGAAGCATCTTCTCCTCTGGAACTTGGCATTCGTGGTTCCATCTGTGTGCAATCCACTTAGCCCCATATCTCAGCTTCTTAAAATTCAAACCTAAGCTCAAACGTCACCTCCTCAGAGAGGGTGTCCTCAGTCACCCTGCAGAAAATAATCCCTTCTACCTAGTCACTATATATCCTATGAGTCTGTTTTCTTTTCACTGACGTTCTTATTTATAATCATTTGTTTATTGTCAAACTGCCCCCGACACAAGGAAGGATATTACTCCTGTTAACCACTCAGTGGATCCCCCATGCCCAGGTCAAGGCCAGCCTATAAGTATTGGCCATCTGAGAGAAGATGTTTGAAATGCTGCTTCCTTCGTGAATGCCCATGGTCTTTGCTCCTCTGATGGCACCTAACCTGCATTTATATACTTGTTTCTCCTGTTAGAGTTGAAGCTTTTCAAGGCCCTGTGCTCTATTCAACTTTCTATCCTCCAAAGTGCTTTTTGTGGGGTAGAGCCTTAGTAAATATTTACTGAATCCAGTTATACTCTTTTTGTTGTTAAAGGAAATTGAGTAACAAATTTAAGTAGCACTCTGTAGTATCTAAGAGAAATAGGAAACAATTAGCAACAGCCTCAAACAGTTACTACACAGTGTGTTCATTTTCAGGTGTTAATTCTCCAGTGTGCCTTATTTCCAGATTTTCCTATTCAAGAGCTCACGCTACAGAACCTGTTAACAGTTGATTGGTTCAAAAGAGAGGAAGCAGAACTGGCAAAGAGATGAGCAAAGGCAAAAGCTCGTGTCTTCAAAGGTTTCACCAGTACGCACTGTGTGTCATGAATTCGTGACCATATGTAGACAAGGGCATGGTTTGGAGGTGTTAGGAAGAAAGATAGCTGTCTTTAAGCAGAGGCAAAAGGAACAAGCAGAAAAAAGAAATGATAAAAAGAAGATTGATGTTCAAAATTCAACTTTTGGGTCAGACTAGGGAGGATATAGAAAAAACTTTCTAAATCTCTACATTGGTATTGGTTACTGTGCTCTCCATTGCAGGTAAAGAAAAGGCACTCTCAACCCTTTGTAATGTGTAAATTGCTTTTAGTCACTCTCCCCAGGAAAGCAAGACATGTCAGCCTGCAAATTGTTAGGCTGCCAATCCTATTGTCAGGCAACCAGGACATTTGAATTCAGATGTGCTGAAATTCCATTTGGGGCTTTTCTGCCACAAATCTCTAACATCTAAAGAGACCTCTGGCTAGAAAAGGAGTAAGTTTCACACATCAAATCTCTTCAGATATATTTTAAACATCTCCACTCAAAAGATCCTGGAAACAAGTTACAAATTGAGGCATTCAACAAGCCTGGGGACAGGTGGGAGGAAAGGTAGGCGGTGATTTCAGGAAGAATCACACATCCGTTTTCAGAGCAGAGTCATTCTTCCATTTTTATTCATTCAACAAATATTGGTGGAGAGGCAGTGGATCGCAATGCTTTAGAATTTAGGCTTGGAGTCAGAAGGCTTGGCTTAAATCCTGGTTGGGTTACCTGTTGGGATGGTTCATTCTTTGTGTCCACTGGGCTAGGTGAGGTTATTCAATCACACACGAATCTAGGTGTTTCTGTGAAGGTATTTCATAGATGTGGTTGACATTTACAGTCAGTTGACATTTACATAAAGGAGATTATCCTTGATAATCTGGGTGGGCCTCATCTTATCAGTGGAAGGCTTTAACCGCAAAACTGCAGTTTCCCTGAGGAAAAAGGAACTCCACCTGTGGACTACAGCGTCACCCCCTGCCTAAGAGTTACCAACCTGGGGGTGCCATGCCTCACAGATTTCAGACTGCTCAGCCAGACTCCATAATTGCATAAACTAATTCCTAGAAATCTGCCGTGTGTATATATATATGTACATGTATTTATATATACACACGCACACCGGTAGTTTTCTATATAAGCTAGTAGGTTTATACATAAACTAGTATGTATGTGTGTATATATACACACACATATACATACATATCTATCTATCTATCTATCTATTTATACATACATATATAGATAAAGTTTATTAGTTTCGATTCTCTGGTAGAGCCCTGACTGATCCACCTAGTAACTGTGCTGACCTTGGGAAAGTACCTTACCCTCTCTGTGCCTCAGTTTCTTCATCTATAAAATAAGGATACAGTAGTCCCCATCTCACAAGCCTGTGGAAAGGATTAGGTGAGTTAACAAATGGAAGGTTCATAGACTGGGGACTGACACATACTAAATGCTCTTCTTGATTATTAAGCACCTGCTGTTTGCTTATGGCAGCTACTGGGGAGAAATAAGAATAAGGAAGATGAGATGCCTGACATTAGGAAGCATGCAATTCCTCAGAGGGTGATAAGGCATAATCATAAGTACACATAGTCAGAATGTAACCCTAGTGCACACTCCTAATTAGGGAAAGGTTGGCTTATAATGCTAATAATACTACCGATGAGGGTACATAGTGGTTATCTACTGTGCGCTAAGTATAGTACAGGCAATTTCATTTGTTTGCTTTTTTCATTCTTCCTTTATTCATTTGTTGTTCCATTTATCAAACATTCATTGGTCTCCTATTATACATTAGACATGATACTAGATGCTAAAGATATAGTGGAAAATTAGATAGAAGGGGTCCCTGCCTCCTTGTAATATATATTCTAGTAAAGACTACAAATAATACATAAGTAAAATAAATTATGTAATGTAATTAAGTATGGATAAGTTCTATGAAGAAAGATAAAGCATGGTAAACATGGTTAGGGTGGGTCTGGTGACATTTAACATGAGACCCAAATCATGAGAAGCAGCAGTTTTGCAAATATCTTGGGGAAGTTGATTTCAAGACAGCAAGTGGAAAGGGCCTTAGATTAGAATAATCTTGACACATTGGAGGGAAACAAAAAAGACCATTGCGGCTGTAGCAAAGCAAACAGTGGGAAGAGAAGGAAGGGAATGAAGTTGGAAACGGAAATAGAGCCCAGATCTTATAGGGACTGTAGGCCATGACGAGTCATGTTACTTTATTTTAAGTGGGATGGGAATATTTTGATGTGTTTGGAGTAGGGAACGTAGACATTTATTGTAGATGCTGGGTAACATGGGGTGGGGAGTGGAGATGAGTGAGGTAGGGAGACTGCATATGTGACTAGTGGAGTAGAACAGGTGAGAGTGATGCTGGCTGTCACTCAGGCGGTAGAGATGGAGGAGATCAGAAGAGTATGATATTCAGGATGTGTTTTGGGGGCAGAGATGTAGGAGAAGGACTGAAATTAAGGCACAATTGCTGTATTGTCATCTCTAAGCTTCACAGGGCCCCAAAGGCTTATGTCTGAGTTTCCTCACTGTTGCCAGATACGCTCCCCACCCAGCAGCAAAATTTCCCCACCTGGCCAGTTCCTGCAGCAGTTGGACCAGGTACACTTCATCCAGTCCTCGACCCAACAGGTTTCACTTCCCTGCCAGCCTGTGAAATTATTCAAACAGCCAGTCACTTCCTCCCACTGGAACCAGGGGCCACTGCACCGTCTTGGTACTACAAGCCTGTCCCCTACAAGCCCTTCTTGTTCATTCCGTCTCTGAGCGTAACCGCCTTGTGGCCCTGCATGGCAGACGTTGTCCTGCCCTGGGCTGGTGGGTATCTATGACTGAGGAACTGCTGCCCATTTCATCTGTCTGGTCAGGTGTGTGTTTGGTCTTCTCTTACTATTTAAGGCAAGGGATCCATCCTCTCCAATGGAGTGAATGGGAGATGATCAGAACAATTAAGGTCAAAAACAGAACGGCCCAGCCACAGCCGAGGGCCTCCATCAGCTTTCATAAACTGCTCTTAGCTAAATAAATGGCTGCTGATGTGGCCAGAAGGTCTGTGCTGTGCGTGACTGGAAGGAGACCGAACCTGAAAGCTGCGACTCTATGCAGCTAGCGGTCTCGAGTGCCCTGAGGGTATTTGTACAGAGAGAAAAAACAGAGGGAGGGAAGCACTGCAGGAAAATGGAGGGCTTTGACAGGATGGTTTCTATCCACCAGCTTCTTGGTCGTGGGCCCGGGTATCTTCTGCTGCACCACTCTTCTGCCTCTGTCACAGCAGAGAGCCTAATTCTCAGAGTTATACAACAAAAACAGAAACAGAAAGACACCCATGGCACCCCTGTGGCATGGCAAAAGAGTTAGTTCAAACCTGACTCAAGCCCAGGGTTGTATAGTTAAGGAAAACATTGCCACTGGGGAGGGCCCTCGCCCTGGCAGAGAAAGAGGCCGAGAGGATCCCATCTGCTGTCCCCAGTGCTGCCAGCTCCTTTAAGCAGGCTGACCTGGGCTGTCAGGCCTGGGTCTTCTCAGGCTGAGATGGCAACAGGAGCCACTTCTGCAAGGTGGGAAGTTGGGACTTTTTTTTTTAAAGTTTTTAAATTTTTTTCCACTTTTTCAATAAACATGATGTATGTATAACTGGAATTATATATAGATGTCTAAATGAGTATATATTTCTTTACAAATCACTGTAACCTTAATGCTGTGGTCCCATGCACTTAGGTTTCCATACCCAACACTCAATATCTCATTCAAATTACTGACTTCACCCCATCAGCCACCAGTAAATATTTGCTATTATAGATTTGGTTAACATGTTCTGTTCAGTGCCTTTTTCAACAGTCTCTGAGCTGTTGTTTGCCTTCCCCTCTAAAGGAATGTGTTCACCTTTACCAGGCTGCCCACGAAGCCCTTCAGCTGCCTTCACTGTGAACTGTCTTTGCAGGGAAGCTCTTGGCTGTATCTGCCTTTCTTGGGAGCACAGGTGTGACACTGTGTTGATGACATTCTCCAGTAAACACATTCATTTGACACACTCATTAAGGACATACAAACACAAAATAACTTACAAAAAAGGGATTGGAGATTGCCTTACACATAGTGTAAGGTCCTGTCACCTTGGTTAAATTTTTGAAAAGTATTTAGTAAATCGAGAGATGTTCTATTCCTGAGACTATCAAGAAACAGCCTCTGATCTTTTTAGCACCCAAATGTTAATAGAAGCCCAACATCTTTTTTTTGGCCGCACCGTGTGGCATGTGGGATCTTAGTTCCCTGACCAGGGATTGAACCCTCACCCTTGGCAGGGAAAGTACAGAGTCTTAACCACTGGACTGCCAGGGAATTCCCGAAGCCCAACATCTTTTAGCCATTTGGGGTCTCTGAAGGCAACATAGTCCACATTTAAAGTTTTTACTTAATCCATTTGTGCTGTTACTCACAAATCTGGCCACCTTGAGTGCAGCCCCCTCCAACCAAAGACTCGAGAATCTGTCCAAATTGAAATCATCAGGAATTCCCGTTAGTGCTCTTGGAAGGCCCTTCACTGCAGAGGCTTTAGCACCCTCCTCTCAGGGAGTCTCTGGATTACCTGCAATCATAGGCCATAAGTTGCCCATGGGCTTCTGATACAAGAAACTGCCTTTCCTCAGGGCACTGTGCTATACACCATCAGGGTGGAGATTGCTGGCCACTCACTGGGCTCTCTAGGAAGCAGAAGCTCTAACAGACCCTGAGCCTATGACCCTCTCTATCAGCTGCCCATTATGCCTTGAGTCATGGAAACAGCACCCCACAAGCTTGGCACAGCTACTGAGGCTGCCTTCCTGCAGAATGGAGCCAAACGTGGACCCTCTGGCACCTTCCACTCTACAAGTGTGGATGGCACAGTGGCTAAGAATCCGCCTGCCAGTGCAGGGGACGTGGATTCGAGCCCTGGTCCAGGAAGATCCCACATACCATGGAGCAACTAAGCCTGTGTGCCACAAGTATTGAGCCTGCACTCTAGAGCCCACGAGCCACAACTACCGAGCCTGTGAGCCACAACTACTGAGCCCGCGTGCCACAAGTACTGAAACCCACGAGCCTAGAGCCTGTGCTCCACAACTAGAGAAGCCACTGCAATGAGAAGTCCGTACACCACAATGAAGAGGGTTTTTTAAAAATTTTTAATTAATTAATTAATTTTTGGCTGTATTGGGTCTTCATTGCTGCAGGTGGGCTTTCTCTAGTTGCAGCAAGTGGGGGCTACTCTTCGTGGACCCTGTGGCACCTTCCACTCTACAAGGATGGCCTCCCCCATCCTCAATTCCTTGCCCTATACCATGGTGCTGGAAGAAGACAACAGTCTCCAAGATTCTTCGCCTACCTGAGGGCCCCATGGGATTAACAGAGTTAATAGCAATGAGATTTTATGGACTTTACAGATGAAATCACACCGTCCATGTGATGGAGTTCAGTGGAATATTGTTGTTTTCTGTCTCACAACTAAGATGTCCCCAGTAAATGCTGGGATCCAAGGCTCAGCACAACTGGTCAAATTTCAGGCAGTCATCTTAGCACTGGATGCCCTGGCCCAAAAATTGACCACATCTGCATCTTTTACAAACTCTTGGCCTAAGTGTTGCCCCATTCTGAGAATCGCTTGCCTCAGAGACACTCAAAATATAAATCAAGGTAACAGATGTCCCTACATATACTAAAGCCACAACACAAGCCTTCACCAGGACACTCCTTACCCTCTTGGGAATAGTTCCAGACATTATTAATAGTGACGAGGGCATTCATTTCACTTCAGAATACACAGTGCTTGTCTTTGGAGAAAGCGTTCAATGGAACGTCCACCTCCCCATAGACTCAGAAAGCTGGTATAATTGAAAGACCTAATGGGCATCTCGAAAAACTCCTATTTAAGTTAAAAAGTGACAAGTGACTTGACCCTGGGTAACCACCCTATCCACTATCAGCTCACGGTTCAGGTGGCCTTGAGTCTGCTCCCAGCTCTGTGTGGGACGTGACTTAGGTCTGGCTAGTCACAGCATCAAGTTCAAGGTTGGTGCAGGAATACAACACCTGATCCACTCCCATCCACAGACGTCAGGCTGAAGGCAGCCCAGCATAGTGATTAGGGGTCCAGACTCTGGGTCCTGACTCCTGGGTCCAAATGCTCCCTCTGTCACTAACTAGGTAAATGGCTTATGCAAGTTACCTCACTCCTATGTGTCTCGAATAATGCAGGATTGTGGTGCAATCAATGAATAACATAAGGAAAGCCCTTAGATCAGTGTCTGGCATGGAGTAAGAGCTCTGTCCGTTATTATCATCTGGTGAGGAAAGAGCAGTACTCTTTCCTGTTGAATTTGAAGTCAAGATGCTATCGTCTTGGACCTGCCAAAGGCCATCTTGCTGCCATGTGGAGCTTGAACATAAAACCACCTGGAAGAGAGGTGGAGATGGAGAGATACTGACTCTTGGTGATACTTCTGGTTGGTTTGAGTACATATGAGTTAGTGACTCAGTCAGTTGTAATGAAAGATTCACAATCAGTGCACCTTCTAGTAATGTTTCCCTTCAGTCTGATGTGTATCTCTTCCTTGCTTCAGGTGTCTATGACTTGTCTGAGTCATTTCCCTTAACATGTCACAATTCCTGAAAGCACCAACCAAGCAACCTGGCTTGTTTTTCCGTCATTGTCTTTGTTCCCTCAACTCCCCGACTTTGGTGCGTTGGGCAGGAGAGTCTCAGAGCCCTCTTCTCTACTCGTCCTCAGAGTCGAGAGCAAGGTCAGCCTTTCAGTGATTTGTCCCAGGCCTCACTGTCATTCTTTCCTGTTTTGTTGCTTTGACAGAAAACACACGCCTCTTCACACATTATTATTCCGTCTCCTCACTGCATTGTCAAGCACTGCTTCAGAACAGGAAAGAAGAGGAGATGGGAAAGGACGAAGCAGATGTGTGTGCCAAGCAAATCGCGGCAGATCCTTGCCCTCCCCGGATCCAGGATGGTGATCCTTCCACTCACTCATTCCTCCCAACACTCTCCTCTCTGTGCTCCCGTCTCTGTCCTCTGATACCCCAGGGGACAGAGAGCTGTCGTTAATGGTTGGCATTTTCTCCCATGATTGTACCCACTCAGTTCCTAGCACAAGGTTTGACTCCTGCAGATGCTCAGTCAGTGCCTGCTTCTCATACTGACCAGCTCTTCCTCCTCCAAGGAGACAAGGAAGCCAGGCTGAATGAATACAGGGAACGGTTTCGAGCTGCACCCAAGGGAAACACCTCAGTAAAGGAGGAGGAGACAGAGGCTGGGATGTGGGGAAGTGATGTGGAACAGCGGGGATGGGAAACAAATGGGGAAGGATTTCAATCGGTGGTGATGTCACCCTCACCAGACAGCCCCGCTGGCCTTGCCAGCTTCTTGGCCATCCACCCTTCCCTCACGCTTCTTGCCCAGCCACGCTGGGTTTCTCTGGGTCCTCGGATACAGCCAGCTCTCTGACCTCTGGGCCTTCACAGCTATTTCCTTTGCACCAAGCAAACTCTTATGTCAGGTCCCAGCGTGGGTGTCATTTCTGCTGGGAGATTCTGCTCACCTCAGGCTGTGGTTAGCTCCTCGCCATTTGTACCTGGAACTCCTTCAACTTGCCATCACAACACACATCACACTTGACCTTTGTTATTTACGAGATTGTCTTTCTCCAGTGTTAGACTGTGCACCCCAGGAGGACAAGGATGCTGTTTATTCTACATTAATGACTGCTGTAGCCCAGCAGCACATTTCCTAGCCATCTTAGGCTCTCAATAGATGTTTGTTGAGTGATAAACTCTGGCGTGAACCTTAAAATATTCTTAGGGCCAGAGATGATAGTTGTAGATCTTTCCTTTTGCAATGAATTATACCTGTTGAATCGGGTGCCTTCTTTCCACCCTGCCACACAATGCTAGGTGAGGGCATCAGTCCGTTTATATGTGGATGCACAGCATATCCAAACAAGAGCAATCGGCATAGAGTCACCCAGAGGTAATGCTGTCAATACAGATTCTTGCCTTGTGAAACAGAAAATTGGGATAGTAATCCACTTAACTCAAATGTGATATTATTCTCTAATATAAAATGATTTATTTTTTTCCTCCAAAGGGCAACTATGTTATCCAGAAAATTACTTCAGCCCATGGCTTCACATTGGGTGATGTTGCCAGACACCCTTGAAAGGATCTGGTGACTGACCTATGGCGCAGCTGATTCTACAACCCATTACCTGTCTTCCAAGCTATCTAGTCTCAGAAATTCACTTTCTGTTACAGTAGAGTCACTGTGTTCTGTCTCCCTGACCTCTGCAGTCTTACTGGGAAAACTGGGCAGCACTGAAAGTCAAGTAAGTGGAGAGAAGAGAGGGACAGAGGCATCCTATAAATGGAAGAGAGGTCCTTTACTGTGGCAAGTGACACTGCACAAAAATGATGTGTGTGTGCACGATAGCTTTCTTTCTCATCTCCTTCTGACACTTGGGAGTGTACTTCCTCATAGCCAATCATCTCCCTTAGCCAAGAAATTACAAATGACACAGAGAGAAAATAACAAGTCAGTAAGTGAGAGAGTTTCTGAGTTTGGCAAGCCTAGGCAAAGTTAAAACAATGATGTCTGGTGCTTGTATAACAGTTGTCAAAGTTGACATTTGAGGTTTACAGTGCTTTTGTTAATGACATGTTTGAGTGGAGAAACAATAGCATTCAAGTTAAGTTCAACTAAAGACTCAAAATACCTTTACACTTTTTTGCTTTTCTCTTGTCTTCCTGAGACAGGCGGAGAGAAATCTGTTCCTCATGGCAGTGTCTATGACAACAAACTCATTTCATTTTCTTACTTTTAGGTACATGATAGACAACACTGAGGGACTTTTGATACCTTTTCTACCTACATAATTAAGCTACTGGAGTCTGCCTCCCACTCCTGAAATGATTTGAACACATGCCAAGTTATCCTGGGATGTAAGGGCAAGACTGTGGGTAGGGACTGGACATAGTTAATAAACCAGAGACTAAGAAAGAATCATGTTGTCTTAATCTTGGGTAATCAATCATTCATCTTCATAGACTGTAACTCTAATCTTTGATGGGAGAAGTTGTGGATTCAGGAGGATGAATTTCAAGGGAAGCAAGAGAAGGTGAAGCTCTAAATGCACAGGTATTTTTTAGTGCTCATCATAGGCAGGGCATGACTGGAGACACTTGAAGGGAGGTAAAAGGATATAAAAGGCAATCCTTGCTCTCCTTGTAGGCTGACACAGTAGCACAAGCACTTGTGTGATTATAACTCAAGGCAGAGTCTTGTCCTTATTGACTGTCTTAAAGTTAATTTCAGTCTTGGACACCTGAACTCAGCAGGATAATCACAGGGAAAACCCATTTAGGAAAAAACCCATGTGACAAGCCTATACCTTTTAATTTTTAATGCAAAAAGAGGTCAGCTATTTTCATAACTCAAGAGCCAAAGTGTTTTCAGTAATTCTCTGGTTAATACAACATATTGTCTAGGGGACTTTTTTTTTCCCTAAAAAATTTGATTAATCAAGGTATTTGAGGATTCTAGACTTTTGTGTGTGTGTTTTTGTTCTGAATTATTTGTTTAAAGATCCTAAATAATGTAGATATTTTCTAGCACTTCCACTCATTGGTCTGTGTAGATCCTGTCTCTATAGCTTTTAAAGCAATGACTTCTGAACTTGAATGGTCAGTAGAATTGGGTGGATGACTTTATAAAAATACTAATTTGCAAGCCTAGTCCAGGTCTATCAAGTAAGGATCTCTAGGAGTTAAGCCCAGGTATGTGTGTTTTTACAAAGCTTCTCAGATAATTCTCATAATTAGCTGGCTTCAAGTCTAGGTTATACTCTATGACAGAGTCTCTTGTGCAGTATTTTCAAAACCAGAAGTGTACGAGGGGTAAGAGTGTTTCTTTTGATGTTGGTTAGATAGTCCTGCGTTTGAATAGTAGTTTCACCACATTTTCAACTGCAGCATGACTTTAGGCACCTTTCTTATAACCTCATCTGTAAGATGGAGTTCATACTGCTACATAATGAATAGGATGGCTGAGCAGATCGGTTGTTAAAAAAACGAATTCAGCCCAATCACATCAAGGAATAGGGCACTTAATAAAAGTTAGCTGTTATTATTAATAGTGTTTGAATGTTTATGTTATATATTTGCATTGCATAGTCTATTTTTATTAAATGTCAATCTCTTATAAACATAGCATATTCAGAATTTTCTGTAAATAACTTTTAAGGACAAGCGCTACATAGTTCTCCATCATTTTCCATTGTGTTGGCCTTTAGGACAGTGCATGGAACATATTAACTGCTCAACAAAGCAATCAGATTCATCTACTGAACATCTCCACACCTACACAAATATTCCTGACTCTGTGAGTACGTATTGGGCAGTGATGAAAGTTAAAGAGAACATCTCAGAGGTCTGTTCCCATCCTTTAGGGTTGGCCTCTGAAGGACATGTGGGTACACATCTGGTATACCCACTTAGCCTGCCTGAGTTTGTAAGGTAGAAACATTGGCTAAAATAATCAGCTAGGGAACTAAGGAGGCAAAACGCTCTGATATTAGAGGAGTAATGAAGAGACAAACACTTAGGGAGCATTTGTTTCAGTGTAAGGTCACTGTTCATTAATACTCGTACAGATAGCTTATTAACCACCCAGAAAATTCACTTCAAGTTTTCAAGCTACATAATACTCAAAATCACTGCCTGAATATAGATTAGGAGATGGGGGCTTGCTGCACAGAGAGCTCAGACAGGGTTGTAAACCATAAGCTTCATTGATTCTGAAAGTGGAGATTATCCCATGGAAGATTTATCCCACCCTCCCGCCCCCTGCTCCCTCTCGCTGCAACCCCAGGACAGGAGACTTCTCTTTCCAGCCTGTTGTTGAAAGCCTGAAAGAGGGATTCCGGATTCTAAAAAACAGTGCTCTACAAAAGAGGTGTCAGTTGGAGGATGATGAAGAGTGTCACCTTCTGCGGTGGGAAACTTCGCTCTGGAAACCCACTGAAAAACGATGACCTTGGGGCTTGGCCAGCCTTCCAGGTCTGCTCCTTTAGGCATCTTTTCATCCCCTATAGAGCCTAGTGTAGCATCTCCGTGCCACATTGTAGCAGTACATTGAATAAATGAATGGAGTCACTCATTCTAGTGTGAATTTTTTTTTTTAATTTTAGCTACCTGATTCTCACGCCCAACTCATTATCTAATGGGGTGTCGGGGGTGGGGTAGAAATTGACTCACCACAATTCAGATGTGCAAGATAAAAATAGTGACTATCTTCTAACCAAACTTGCCTTACCTGGAAGCCCCCATCCTAATGGTGGCTGCAAAACCTTCAGTTTGCCAGTTACATACAGCTCAGTATCTTCTGTAGCAAATGAATCTGGATTACTGTACTAGTTTGCTAGGATTTATGTTGTAAACACTTAGTCCAAAGTTCAAACTTCCTGTCTGTTCCTCTCCACACAGAGGGCTTCTTCTGTTCTTTGCAAATCCCATACAGGTGCCACCTGATACTTGTGTCCATGTGGGAGCAGGGGAAGGACCTTTGTTTTTTACCTATTGTCTTCTGGGATTTTGTCTGCATTCCCTGCGATGTCTCATTCCATCTGATCTCTGAGCAAGAATGTGGGTGCCCTGAAGCAGGTGGGGGTCCTGTCTTGTGCTGTGGATTTTTTACCAGAAACTGCTGCTCGAGTTGGGGGTGATCGCCTCTGGTCATGAGCTTCCCCACCCTGTGTGCTCTGTCCTGACCCAGGCCTCTTCTGCTCCACAACTTTGCACAGCACTCGCATATCACCCACGGGAGCATATGAGGGGTTCCGGATGTTGGACTGTGCAGAATCAGGAGTGCTAGCTCCTTCCATCCACCTAGACAGCTACCCTAGTCAATTCCACTTTTACTCCAGTCCCATTTGGGACCATAGTGCACTGGCATCATGAGCAACTCAGGACTTGTCTAAGGGGCTTGCAAATTTCCAGAGACGTAAGGAGCGACACTTGTAAAGGGGGGTTCTCTACTGCATTCCTTCCACGGAAGTTCAACTCTGAGGTTAGGGATGGTAGAAATGTAAGATGGTCCTGATTCTTCTTTCCTTTCTTGTTTTCTCTTCTCTCTTTTCTTTCTTCCTCTTCCTCCCTGTCTCTGTATACTAACTCAGCTCTCTCTCATGACTCTTGAAGGGTCCTCCACCCCCTTTCAACCTGACAAGAGGCACCCTCAATCCCATCCTTCTCCTTCCCTAGGAAGTCCTCATCTATCCCTTCCCTGGCTGCAAGGAATGGTGAAAGGAGTGTCAGGAAAGAATCTGGATTACTGTGTAGTTTCTTAGGGCTGCCATAGCAAAGTACCACAAACTAAGGGGCTTAAACAACAGAAATGTGTTGTCACACAATTCTAGAGCCAGAAGTCTGAAATCAAGGTGTTGGCAGGGTTGGTTCCTTTTGAAGGCTGTGAGGGAGAACCTGTTCCAGGCTTATAGATAGCCATCTTCTCCCTGTAGCTTCACATCATCTTCCCTCTGTGTGTGTCTGTGTCCAAATTTCCTCTTCTTATTAGGACACAAATTGTATTGGATTAGGACCCACCCTAAAGACCTCGTTCTAACTTGATTACTTCTGTAATGGCCCAGTCTCCAAATAAGTTCACATTCTGAGGTTCTAGGGATTAGGATGTAAACAAATGAATGGGGAAGGACACAATTCAACCCAAAATGATTACCAAGGAGGGAAAATACATTGGTAAGCATTTCAAAATATTCCTGTTATCCCACGACTTTATATCTGTGTGCTAGAATGAAGTGAGGAAGCTGTCTGTGCTTCTGTGCTCTGTGGATGACTATTTTTTGATGGCTTTAAATGAACTTGAAAGTTGCCTTATCATTTTCTTGCACTGTCACTAGGGGGCATTTTAAAGTAATAATTCAATCAGTGAAATTTTGTACTGGGGTATCAATGGAAGTGGCAGACCTTGGGCTACAGAGATTCCTGAGCTTTTAGAGGATGAGAAAAAGGGACCAAGAGATGGAGCTGATGTTACATTTTTTCTAGGAAGCCCTTAGCATCATATGAAAATCTGTCCCATCTTTGTATGAGGCTGGATATGTCAAGGAGACAGTTTTGACGCATTTGTAGGTCCACTTAAATATGGAAACTGAGGGAGAAAGGGGAGTCAGGGATGATCCCTATGATTTCCATTTGAATAACTGGATTGTGGCAGAAATGGTGGTGGAAGATGAAAAATTGATGGGCTTACTTTCGGGATGCGTTTGGTCGTAAGTGCCTGAGGAACGTTCAAGAAGAGGTGCCCCATAGGATAATCCATGGCTCTGTGCTTTAAACATAGCAAGTTTAGTGCTCAACTGACAGTGCAAGTGGACATTATGATCTCCATTTTACAGATGAGGAACTGAAATTCCCAGAGGTGAAGTAGCCTACTCAAGGTCAATGTGAGAACTCTCTGATTCCAAGCAGAAGGACCTAAAACGGTTCCATTCACTTTCTCACAGATCCAAGACCAAAGCAGCCCAGGGACCACTGCTCTGTGCTCAGGACACACATTCTCTGCCTTGGCTTGCTTCATCCCAGATCTGGAACCTCTACACATTACCCGCTTCACATGAGTTCTGACTGTGTTAATGTCTGAAATAACAGGGAAGCCTAGAATCACTACCTGTTAGTCATATGTTAGGAAATACACTCACCATTTAGTACAATCTTAAATGTATTCTAAAAGGTCATAATAATTAGGTCAGAATTCACCAGAATCTTGGAGAAGAACTCTCTACTTCAAGAGTTTATAATTTGTCCAGGTTTGTTAAATTTCTTTTAAAGTTAAAATTTGTAAATAGTTTCTGCTTGGAAGATAATCCACATATTATATGGTAAAAATGATATAATGTCAATTTTGTATAATTTAAGTTATAGAAAAGAGAAATCTAGTGGCTTCTAACTCAAGCACAGTTTCAAGCCAAGATAAGAAACTCTGTGCGCCATTAGTTCCTAATGGACATTAGGGACTTAGCTCTTTTTTTAATGTGTGTAAACTGCTAAGATACTGAGATTTAAACAACGACACAGTTATCTCCAATCTGCATCCCGAGGCATTGTCTACAATAAATGACTTGATACATGAATTTTAGGGAATGCTGAAAGTCACTGGATGTTTGTTGATAGAACCCAAGCTCATTACCTTCTGAGAATGGGATACAAAATACAGTCAAGAGCTGATTCTAGATTTTGGCTGGAGCATTAATTTAGGAGACTGGTACCATGACCTGGATGTTCTTTTCTAACAATAAACCTGAAAGAAAGAAAGGAGTCAGAATAGACTATTATAATGTTTTCTACTTGAGGAAGTAAGACAGTGAAATGCCTTCCCTGCAGACACAGATGTACGTGGGTGAATGCAAAAGGCAGAAAAATGAAAAGAGGTGGAACGACATCCTATCTGCAGCTGAAAGTGAGCAAAACTCCAAAAGCAAGTTATTTGCTTCTAATTTGAGTTAGAGTTGAATATTTATTTTTTTAATAGTAGGTACTATGATGTAGTTTTAAAGAACCTGAACTCTGTGTTCAGAAAGACCACCCTAAGAATTCCACGAAGTACCATCTCCATGACCTTGGGCATATTTCCTAACTTTTCTAGGCCTGAATTTTCTCAACTTGTAAGATGGAAATAATGTTTACACTTCAAAGTGTTGTGAGCATTAAATGCAATTATGTTGGTAAGGTGCTTAGCCTAACATCTGGTCCATGACACACATTCAATTAACATAAGCAATTAAAATTCTTTTCATTTGGACAAATCTACTAAAATTCAGCTGACATCTCATTCCTAGGTCTCTTGGTTCTCTCTGCTCTGCCTTCTACTGGAAAACCACTAGTTGCTCCTGGGGTCTGGCCCATCCAGGGGTCCTACTTCATGAATTCTCTTCTCCACCCAGCCATTGTATAGTATATTCTTGAAAGTTGTTAAGAAAGTAGATCTTAAATGTTATCACCACACACCACACACACACACACACACACACACACACACACACGCAGTAATTATGAAAGGGGATTGAAGTGTTAACTAACCTTATTGTGGTAATCATTTTGCAAATTAAACGTGTATCCAATCATCACATTGTACACCTTAAACATACATCTTATATGTCAATCGAATGATGAAGGGTGATTGCCTGGATTTGCATCTCAGCTGCATCACTTACTACCTGTGTGTCTTTGAGTGAGTTGCTTAACCTCTCTAAACTCAATGATCTCATCTGTGAAATGGGGATAATGATTGTATTGGTCCTGCAGGATTCTTGTAAGAGTTAAGTAAGACCATATATGTAAATTATTTAACTGACACAGACTAAGTGATTGATAATATTGGCTGTTGTTCTATATATTTCACTGTTTAGATACAAAGCAGAAGAGAGGCCACAATCCTTGGGCATGTGAGACAAACATAAGAGAAAAATTACATCATGACTCTTCATAGACAGTAAATACTCCCATAGCAAGTGGTGAATGTCCCAGCAAGGCCAACTTGCAAAGTATGCCAAATAAATGATTGAGCCATGCGTCGTGATAAGATTTAGATAAACAGGAGAATGAAGGAGACACATCCGTTGGGGATTGACACAAACAAAGGAGAGGCATGATTCTGGAAAATGTGTGCCCATCTGTACTAAAATAGCAATTTTCAAACCATTTCCTTAGAATACAGTACACTAGACCATAGATTTAAGCCCCTAAATCAATTTTGCCTATTTTTATAAAATCCCCCCCTCCCCTTACACCAAATTAAGTCCATGGATAAAATTTTCTAAACTTACAAGTTTTTATCCCAGTTTTTTTTTTTTTTAAACAGAGGCTGGCTCCCAGTGCTCTGTTAACAAATGCTAGCATGTAATGGAACCAAACGATGCTTAGCAAATGAATTTTCAACAGAAAATTATGCAAACTGTGGTAGATCCTGTTGGTTGGCTGGCACAATTGCCCTTCGTTTTTATTGTCTTTCATGAAAGACAGTAGAACGCTAAATGTTCATATCAGCTTCCCTTGACAAAGTCCTGTAAGTGAAACTGTACTGGGGATTTTCTGAGAAAACTTTTGCTTTCCTGCTGGGGATAGACAGAGCTGGTGAAATACTTTCTCCTGTTCCTACTGCCTTGAATGCAGACATACTCCTGGAGCTGGAGCTGTAATCTTGGGACCAAGAAGGAGATACCAAGAGAACTACAGAGATATTGGCCCTGGCATCAGGGATCCACCAAAATAATGCCATCAACCAACAGGTTAGAGCAAAAAACAATCTTTCTTGTTATTTATGTTAGTAACAGTTGAGGTATAAAGTTTTGAAACATAACTTTTTATACCACTTAAGAGTTCCCTTATGTACTAAACAGTAAGTCAGGGACTTTGAGTCTTTTATCTAAATTATCTGTGTGACCTTGGCTAAGTTACTAAACCACTGTTTTCTCATTTATAACAAGACCATTATACCAACCTATCTTATAGGTATATTATGAGCTCTAGTAAATAAGTCTAAAGTGCTTCATAAATGCTTAATGATGCTAGTGATCAGCAAGCGGAACCACTTTTGTAGGACAGAGAAATGAGCTCCCCTGAAGAAGGTAACAGCAAAACACAGATAGGAAATTGTATTTCTTACAGGGAGAGAGTATGCATCTAATTGAAGACTAAATGGAGAAGATGATGGTGTCGTGATTGGGTTTATTCGGAGTGCAACTGAAGACTCATCTGTAGAAGATGAGACATTTTATTCTCTCTTCAAATTGTACAGCACAGGAAGTCGTGGCCAGGGGAATGTTAGCTTATTTATCTCTGCAACACAGCTCACCTCTTAACCTCCTTCTTCGAATTTTGCTTACATTATTTTCCCTACAATAAAGAAAAAGAATTGAGATGTAAGGAGTTAGAGATAGAACGAATGCATTAAAAAAACCGTATAATTTCAGAAAGTATTCAAATTACATCTTAAATCAGCTTCAAATGCAGTTATACCTGCAGAGAGCCTGTTTTGTTTTTGATGTGAATTCTTAGGCGTGGGACGGTGGATTATCCAGCAGGGGTTGCCGTGTAAATTCTCCAGAAAGCTGCCCGCACCCTGTTCTTCTTCAATGGTGAGACTTGGATGAATTCAGGTAAATTTTTCAAATTCTCTAATTTCCTTTTGCCATTTTTCCTTTTTCTTATTGTTAGCAGTAATCTTGTTCCCTTTGATATCCTCTTTACTATTTTAAAATCTATACCTGAACAGAGAAGCCAAAGTATATGTTTCTGTGAATCCTCAGAATTGCTCTGTACATATTACATGCATTTCAGTGTCTTGGGGGCTGGATATTTCAGTTGAATAGACATGTGCCTAATGAAGCTGAGTGTATGGTTCGATCCTAGTTAATGACGTAGCAGGATTTTCACAGAGAAGAATTCCATTTATTAGGTGAAAGCTACGGTTTCAATTTGCTAGTATGTTCTGTTGATTCCCAAGTGTGAGCGAGTGTGCTTCCATTGCTGAGAAGATAGCTCAAGGCAATAACTTCTGATGGAGGAAGGAAAGGATTAGCACATACAACCTCACAGTTAATTCAAGAAGAGTGAGCATGAAAAGTGAAGAAAACTGTAGTCTGGGCTGTAGTCCGTCTTACCAAGCTTCCATTTGGACCTCTTTAATTCTGACTTGTGAGGCAGCCTGAATTGACCTGGACTAATCATTTCTCTGAGGCCCAGTGAATCCATACCTGGAAGAGGAAAGTCACCATGATGAGTTCATGTTCGAAAAGCAGTTGCCTCCTCTGGTACGTGCCCATCCCTCCCTGCCAGTCCCCCCTTTTCTTTAGCCCAGGCATTGTTTAAGGGACCTGCTGGCCCACTAGTTGGGATTCCCTTAACTTTTGCTGACTTATACGTTACTCCTTTCTCTCTGGGTATAGAAAAGTCTCGTTCCTTTTCATTGAAAACATATGAGTGCCCTCTCCCTATTAGTGACCTGTATCTTTCTGGCCCATCAGGGTAGGTCAGCTGAGGATGGATGCTAGGACTCTCTAACAGTCTCAGATATAACTTTAGCAGACATACTTAGTAGGTATGTGTATTACAAAGAATTATTTTCCAATGGCAAACTTTCCCTCACGTCTACATTTTTTATGCCAACATTAAAAAATCGTAAAAGTTTTTATAAAATACAGACAGGGTCCGACTTATAATTTTTCGACTTTATGGCAGTGTGAAAGTGATGTGCATTTAGTAGAAACCATACTTTGAATTGTGATCTTTTGCCAGCCAAGTGATATGTGGTCTGATATTTATTCATCGTGCTGGGCAGTGGCAGCCCTTCCTGGTCAGCCACGTGATCATGAGGGTAAAAAACTGACACACTTACAACCATTCTGCATCCACACGACCAATTCTGCTTTTCACTTTTAGTATAATATTCAATAACGTATGTGAGATATTCACCTCTTTATTATAAAATAGGCTTTGCATTAGATGATTTTGCCATCTGTGGGCCAATGTAAGTGTTCTGAGAATGTTTAGATAGGCTAGGCTATGATGTTTGGTATATTTAGGTGTATTCAACCCATTTTCGAGGTATGATACTTTCAATGTATAACGGTTTATTGGGATGTAACCTCATGGTAGGTCAAGGAAGACTTGTATTTGTTTACTATTTATTTCTTTTCAATGTACATCTAGTTCTTTAGGTACATGAAGTAGCTTTGATTGTTCAGAATATTTCCCCTTTCTTTGCTAAAACACAGGCAAACACACTCACCTTTCTTCTCCTAACATTCATTTTTCCTTTAAATTAGCTTATTATATCTAAGTGGGAGCCAGGGTTTAAAATTACTCAGTGTATTGTTTGTTATAGTTTCACTAAAATAATTTTCTTGTTTATATGAGTTCTTAAAAATGTGAGGGTAATGGATGTCACCATGTTTCATATTAGTAATTCAGTGCTTCATAAAGGAATGGTGTACTTCTGTAAACTCTTTAAACTTACCCTTTAATGAGTTTCTTATTCAAATGGATCTGATTTTTGTAACACATTATGCATCTTGAATGACATATTTAGTACTTATCCTTTAAAAATTTACTGGCAAGATTGTAAGTATAAGTATTAAAGGTCTTTCCTCACCTATTAGAAAAAATAAAAAGGTGGGGAAAGAACTGCATCAATTATCATGAAAAGAGGAGCAGATAATGTCCTTTTGCAAGAAACACTCAAAAGATAATGAACGTGAAAAATTAATTAGATTTCAAGTTGGAAGTATCTTTCTCTGCTTGATGAATTTGATCATGCTGCTATTGCCACCTTAATGTATAAAAGGAAAAATGTCAAAATTAATAAGATAGGAATAAAGGGAATAGAATGGTTACCTTTGAGGGGGCTGAGTACTCGCTAGAAATAATAGCTAATTGGTAGAAAGCTAACTTCGGAAAAGAATCAGGCGACATTGTTTCAGACATCTTAGACTGGCATGGTTTCTAAAAACACTCCAGTTTGCAGAGATTTAAGTGCATTATAATGGAAATTGGATATCTCTGGACTGAGAAATTAGTGTTTGTGTCTGGCTTGTAACTTATAAACACGTTGTTGAAAGATTTCTATTTCTTGAGAGGAAATGAGCCAGACATTTAGGATTCTCATGCCTTTCATATTCCAATTTGTTCTTTCATAAAATTAAAAAAAATTTTTCTTGGACTTCAAAAAAGACTTTTCAGGGGTAGATGTATGAAGAGAACTAAATGAGAGTTTTTATTTGAACCTCCCACGTTCCTCTCCTCAGTGATTCTTTGAAACCCATTTCTCTGGTGATAAATAAAAGCTGGAAAACTGTCATCTTGCAGCTTAATTAAAAAGTTTACAAAAGATATTTGATACTTTACTTGGAAGAACCTGGATGAAATGGCCTCTTGAGGCCCCTTCCAGTTTTCAGATTTTTTTTCTATAAATATCTTGATTCCAGGATTAATATCCAAATGATCTAAATAATTTCACTGGCCTTCAATAGCCCTATACACTGACATGGAACTGTAGTTTCTTATTGCATGTCAAAACACAATGAATGGTGTATTGGTAATGTTTCCCAAACTATGTTCTGGACATGAATTTAATTAATCCATGGATCTACATCAAAATTAATTTTCAAAATATGGTGAAATAGTATTTAGAGAACACAGGTTTGTCTGGATCCAACTGCTTACATAGAACCAAGTGAAATATCTAACTGAGTAGCAAGCATAATATTCGAGTTTATTAAAATCCTTCTGAATTTAGAGGAAACATATTCTCAAAGAATCTGAAACATCATAAAGCAGGCTATCTCCAAAAAACAAACAAAAAAAAACAAGTCTCAGAGATGAATTCAATTCAGAAGATCCATGAGAGCACGAAGTTCCATGAACACTAGGTCTCCCAGCTGTCAAAATGTCCATCCTCAGTTGTCCTCAGTCATGATGGCGGTAGCCACATTTGTTCTCACACAATTGCCAGACTAATTGGAATCTGTGACTCTGTGTTAGGAGTTTCACCTGGATTTTATTTATTATTAGATTAGTTTGATTGTATTTTTAGATTGGGGGCCTCTTATTTATTTTCTGATTAAAATAATGCATGCTTACATTAATTATACCAAAAAAAATACATAGGATGTTCTGAAATGGGATGCATAAAAACGTGGCCCAAAGAACACAACATTTTTACTTCTCTCATGTAACACAACTGCGGTGAACGCTCCTGGCTGTTCAGTGCCTCTGTTCCATACACTTTTTCAGACATATGTCCTGACACATCTGCCATCTACAATACATGCTTTCTAAATTGGATCTGATTACCAGGCAGGAAGGAGAAGAAAGAAGTCAATGGTCATGCCAGGTGGAAGTTGAACATTACTTCTGCTCACATTCTATCCAAGAAAACTTAGGCACATGGTTACAGGTAGCTGTAAGAGAGTTTGGCAAATGTGGCTTAGCCGTGGGTGCAGACAGGAAGTATGAAAACATTTTGGTGGGCACCTAGGAGTTCCACGTATTGCTTGTCAAAAAACATAATTGAATAAAGTGCAAAGAAGAAATCAAGAATCGCCCTAAGTTGAACCACCTGAAAATAATTTGGTGAATATCATTGTACACATATTTTTCTGGACGTATACAGTGTGGATAGACAAATGGTCAAATGGATAAACAAAAAATAATTTTGAAATAATGCAATCATCCTCTGTTTAAATACCACATTTAATTTTATTTAAATTTATTTACATTTTAGAAGAAAAAGAAGCTAAAGTGAAACTTAAGGAATTGCCAGTGTTTCTAATCAATAAGAATAATAAGTCTGATGTCATCCCACTAATGGTAGAAAAGCTTTTACAAGATTGTAATCATAACCTTTTTAAATTATATATTTCAACTTTAAATAGTATTTGATAGGCAAACTGATGGGAAAGGTGAAGTGATAAGGACTCTTTTTCTTTTCACTTTTCCTTCCCTCACTCTACCTCCTGATTTTTGTTTCAGATTATTTTTCTTTGTCAGCATTGTAGCATTACATTTTGTTCTGCAAACATGAGTCCCTCTGTTAACCATTCTGTGTTCTCTATTTAGATGGAAGCAATGCTCAGCACTAGTTCTTTTGCCATGACTTTGCCATTACTGTTTGCTTTTTAATTTATCACTTGGTTGGTTGGATTTTATTGTCATTTAGTTTTAAAATTTTTATTTACTTTATTTTTTAGCAAAGGGGTTATAAATTCCTACTTCTCAGAGTTCTTTCATATTTGAGAATACTGCCTATTGCCTTCACGCATGAACAGCTTGGCTGGGTGTACTACTCTTGGTTATACATGTTGCTTCTTCATTGTTATAGACACTGTTCTGTCAATTTCTGGAATTGAATATTACAGTGAAAAAACATGAGGCCAGCCTGATTTCCCCCACTCTGAGTAACTTTTTCTGCTTCAATATGGGAATGCTTTGTTTCTCTTTATCTTTGAAGTTCCATACCTTGATTTGGATGTGTCTTGTTACTACTGATAATAACAGCCAATGACTGTGCCTAGGCCCTATTCTAAACACTCTGTGACTGTTAATATATTACATATATAATCTATTACAGCAGAGATGAAGAGCTGTGACAGAAACTGTGTGGCTTGCAAAGCTTAACATATTTACTGTCGAACCCTTTACAGGAAAGTTTGAAGACCCCTGCTCTGAGTGATTAATTTGATTTTTAATTATGTCCACTTTCTTTTTCTAATTTTTAATTTATCTATTATGGTCCTTTTAATTTCATTTTGTGGTTGGTGTTTATCATTTTAGTTTGGACTTTTGTTTTACAGATGTTGTGTTCTTATTACTTTTTTAATAATGCATTTTCCAATAGCTCCTGATTTTAGTGCTATTTTTTTTTCTTCTAAACTGCCAGTCTCGGTTCTGATTTTGCCTTTGCATCTTATGATCTCTTCTCTTTCTTTCTTTCCTTTTGACTGCTGCATGTTTGCATTGTTACCAGCTGTTCCTTTCCACTCTCCCTGTGTTTAACCTGATGGGCTCCACCCAGATCTTTTATTTATCCATCCTCTCCTTCCCAGAACCAGTTAGCCTTCCTTCTATCAGCTACAGTTTGCTGCCTGAGTGTTGCTTTCTACACATTCCTTGTAGTCTGAGGCCAAGGAGGTGGGACAGGTGGAAAGTTCTTGTAGGACTAAATGAAGCCCTGAATGGGTTTTGCAATTTCTTCCTTTCTCTTTTTTTTTAAAGATTTCTTTATATTTTCTGTACAAAAGGTCCTCTCTCTCTGGAGCAGGATGCTTGCCATCACGTGGGCTTTAATGTGCTTCTTGGGAATAATGCTGTTCTGAAACAATGTTCTCCCTAACATAGCTGAGTCCCATGGTGGGGTGTAACAGCTTCTGCTGTTGCCCGTTTTCTATCCAGAAGCTTCTCTGCACCCCAGAGGACTTTAGCAGGCCTCCTCTGAATGTTGCCAAATCACCTTTGTTCAAAACTACTCGGAGGTATGAATGAGACGAAGAATCCATTCTCTAATTTCTCAGCTAACACACCACAAACAATGCTGTAATGATCAAGCAGTGTTCTGAAATCTAACCATGAACTTTCATTATAACTGCAAGCAAATGTCTCTGACCTGTAATTCTTAATTCTCTCTTTGGTTTGCAAACAATTTCCTCTAGAGTGCATTGCTTTCTACTTCACAGAGATCTTGGATATAAACATGGATCTAAGAAAAATGAAGCGAAACAAAAGACCCTCTTTGAAATGTATATCTCGTGGAGCATTTAAGATGGCCAGTTACCCTGTTTCAACCCCGAAGATCCTGGAGGAGGTAGAGGGTGGCTGCCTATCAAGAAATAACAAACACTGAAAAGTTTTGACAAGTCTCTTGTAATTCCCACAGCTGCTCATTTCATTTTTAAAAATTGCTAGTAAGTAGCAATTATGAAGTACTTGTTTTAGAAGTCACAGCCTTTAGGTGCCTTCTCTTTCTCTTCCTCTATCCCATTCCAGGCAGAAGAGATTGTGATATAATAAATTCCATGGTCATCTCTCCCGCTTTGGAACTAATGATTTGTACCATCTAGTAGTGTCAATACTGAAACTGGAGTGAAGTAATCATGACGTTACCTTGCTTTTTCCCAAACTTCTTATAGTCAGCTGTTTCCTGGGAGGAGCTGGGAAGATTGGGAGTGCTACTTTAAACAAAACCAGTTTTCAGTACCTGTTACAGATGAATATTTGGGTCTTCTGATTAGATATTTGGAGATGGCAGATATGACATGTGGGCGGTTGTCATCTCTTCACGGGCTCCACAGTTCTGATGTTCACTTCGGCCAGCTTGGCCCCGAGCCAGCCTGGGAATCCTTTCTCACATAGCACTCCAGGAGCTGCCGCCAGTCTGCAAGGGTCAGCATGTGACTTGAAACTCATCTGCCATCCTTGATTAGTGTAAATGACAAATTTTAAAAATTAGAATAGATGAAATTAACATGAAAGCCCCCTTTCTCTCTCAATTCTGCAAACATTGTAGAATCTTGGAATATCAGGGATTCCTCATTATGAAAACAAATTTTGATTGCATCAGAGAAATACAGGAGTGACAGCAACTATCCAGTGACTCATCCATGCCTTCAACCCCTCCACAAATACTCTTTGAGTGTTTACAAAGTGCCAGGCAGTGTGATCGCTGGTGGAAAGACACAGTCTCTGCCTCTGAAGGTTCTCAGTCTAGCGAGGGAGATGGATGTGCATAAGAGGATGTTGTCCGGACCACAAAGGAGGCACGGAGGATGGGCTGAGGGAGTTGATTGTGCTTGGGAGGGTTGCGGGTGAGCAGTTACCCAGTTCCAGATTCTCCTGAGCTGGGCTCTGAAGCAGGTGTCAGTATTATCACTGACTTGTGATTTAAAAGTAACTTTAATATCTATTACCTTCTTAATACTACTAATTAAAATTCATCAAAAGTAATAGGAAGAGAGCAGTTGAAGATAATTGTCTTTTGGGACTTGCTGCGGCTATAAAGCCTCACTCAGAACTCTCCAGATAACTTGCCTCAAACGTACAGCTGCTTTCCTCACTGATCAGGGCACAGAAGCACAGACCTCTCTCCCTCATCTCAGTTCTGTGCATTTTTCATGTCTGCTTTCCTGTTGTTGCCCAGTGAAAGGAAGAAGAGACTTCATCAGACTAGCTCAGGGGCTTTCAACATTTTTTTGACCATAACCCATAATAAGAAAGAAATTAAAAAATTTCACAACCCTGTATATATATATATATATATATATATATATATATATACACACATCCATATACATATACATATATACTATATATAGTGTATAATTAAAATAAAAATTTCATGAAGCCATAATTATCTAATGTGCAATGCATTTTAATAATTTCTATTCTAAAACCAGTTGTTGGTCATGACCAAAAATGTGATTTTATAACATACTATTGGGTAATTCAAAATCTGAATAACGCTAGTCTACTTTTACTAGGAAAGTAAATCCAGTGGAGAATATAAATCACAAGGTACCTTTCTAATCCAGATTGAATTAATTTGGTAGCCATCCATCTGCTTACCAGGAATTGTTGTGCTTCTCCTGAACAAGGGCATCATGCATAGTCTTTGTGTTACTGCCAAGCTCAGTGCCACATTTAGACTTCGTGGTATGCATTTTGTGTGTTAATTTCACCTCTGACCCCATTTTATTCTTCTTCTTTGTTCCTTGGAGTCCTGAAGCTGCTTTTTAGAAACCCTATTGTATTATTGTGTTTTGGGAGGTGCATTTATAATGTTTGGATCAAGATGCAAATAAATAAATAAAATCGATATTGCTTTTGCTGCTTTCAGTGCAGACAAGTGAGCGCTGCAAGTCTCTGAATTCTGTATTGTGCTTTGAATTGCTTTGTCTGAATTATGTGGAACACGCCTTGCTTTTAATGTGTTTGTGTCATCATTCCATTGTGACTAGTTCAGGCTCCTGCACTTGAACTTCTTTAGTTACAGTGTGAACAGAAACTCAGGAAATGGCAGAGAGAGCTTGGAAATCTGCACCTGTCTCCCTAGTTAATGCTGTAGAGTGATAGCTCTGTATTTCAACATGTTCCTATTGAACACTGTGTTCCAATTACCTTCTATTGTAATTCACAGGTTGTTATCGTAGAGACTTTGATAAGAACAAAAGTCTCTAGTGAAAATTTGATGCATTTATACATGTTTTAAAAGCCCTAAGCATGCTAATTACATCAATGATGACATGTCAAGTGTATTCCTGCAAAGAGAATTTGGTGCTTTGGAACATGGGTGATACTGTGACTACCCAATAGAAAGGTAGATATTTGCTTACACGCAATTACTTATGGTAATTGTGTTCCTGTGTGAAAACAGGCTTTACGCAGCCTAGTGGAATAATTACCAAAGCTGGAGAAAGCATGTTAACATCAAGATACTAGCTCGGAATCAATCATTCACAGGCAGGAACAGGCACCAGTCTGTCTGGGAGGCTCTGGGGCTTCTGTTTTTCACCCATGTTGGTTGCCACAGATGTTTTCCAAATGAACAGGTGTCTAAAATCGAAACATCGGTTCTGTTGGCTCTTACATTGCACCCTTCTCATCCTGTGTGTGGACATCTGTACAGGTTTCAAATTTTTAAGCAGACTTTATAGGTTTTAAAGCATGAGTACTGACAAACAACTGAGCAAGAAGCACTGCATTCTGATGCCCATCATTGTGTTGATTGATTGCTTATGAATTTTTCCAAAATCCACAGATAAGTGATTCAGAGATTCTCCAGCAGATTATTGACACCTAAATCAAATCACACAAATGTGATGCTTTATTAAAGATCAAAAGAAACCTGGGAAATGGATCTGTGTGTTATCTCATTTTATGCCAGTCTTACTACCATTATCATGAGGGTTTTTTGTTTTGTTTTGTGTGTGTGTGTGTGTGTGTGTGTGTGTGTGTGTGTGTGTTTTCAGAGAAGGGAGAAAACTCTAGGCAGCAGTAACAGAGGGATGATGATTTACTTCTCTTCTTTCTCTTTCTGCTCCTCTGTCAAAAGCCTCTTAATCCTCCGTTGGGGTTTGCCGATCTTGTTCATTTCTCCGTTTCTTGCTATGTCTAGGAAGAAGTTACTAGGAGAAACTTAACATATTTACTGGCTTCCTCCTGAGTACTAGCCACCCCACTAACTCTTGGGAAAGAGCAGTGACCAAGCCAACACTAACAGGTCCTTCCTGGAGCTTACAGTTCACGAGGGGATGGCCATGAAATAGGGACTTACAAAGGGGATTTGTGCTTCAAAAATTTATCATCCAGACTTTATTCTGATCCACCCCAAGACACCGAAATGCTACAGTTTTCTGTTTTGTAAGTCGATATTTTCCAGGGGGTTTGATTTCTGATGAGTGGCATTTCAATTTCAAGACTTAAAGAAAAATGTTTTAAACAGATGTTCGAATCGTCTCCCGAAGACTCTGCAGGGAGGCGCCTTTAATGTATGCCAAATATAAATTCATATTTTCCCTCCAAATTCCTTAGGAACCTTAGTCAGATTGTTTTTTTCGATATCTGAAAAGAAAATGAAGGTTGGTTAATTAGAATTCCACATAAAACTCCCACAGAGACCATGATGACAGTTTTGCCTGCTTTTTTCTTCAGCCTAGTGGCTGATGGTCAAAATCTCAAAGTTTTTCATATGTCCTGGATGGCTGGATGCCTTGGCATTTTTTTTTTTTCTGTAGACTACAACAGTGTAGAAATAGGAACAGACACTAATATATCTGAGAAGTGTCTTGCTGGACTACTGCATATAAAGGGGGAAAAAAAGGAGCCTGCATGTGTTTTTTTTCCCATCATTCATTAATTTATTCAGTATATATTTTTTGTATGCCGGACTTTGTATTCTGGGCTGAAGATATGGCAGTGACCACAGCAGATCACAGGACTGAAATTTTGGATTGAGTCTGAAATTTACTCAAAGTCTAGAAGGGCATTGATCTAGTTAAGAATTTGCACTTATGCTCTTAGTTTAAAACAAATGAAGATTAGTAAGGAAGAAGATTAGTAAGGAACATTATCTTCCTCACAACTTAAGTAAGGAAGATTCTGAAGAGAGTACTTTAAATACATATAGTAGTAAGTTGGAGACTACATGTTTTTATAAAAGAATAATTTTCCTTTTAGCTAAGGATATACAATGAGCTGATTTAATTTTAATGAACTTTAATCTGTCATTGTCCTTTCTTACACTTATATTTTCCAAATCAGCATTCCATTGTCTGCATAAGCCTGGAATGCTTTTCATATATTTTTAGAGAGCTATTTTCAGAGGGGTTCTTTTGTGTTGGAAACAGTCCTTTGCCCTCTTTTCGCCTATGTAGTTACTTTGCAGGAGGTCTCAAAGCAGCTATGGCTTCAACTACCTACAGTTTTTAATCAGAAACCTCAGGGTCTCAGAATAATATTTCTTAGGTAGGCTGAGTTTATGCTGCAGTTTTATGAATTAAAGTATATTTGATATATTAAAAACAGTTTCTTATATACACAGATACCTTACAAATATGTGGTACTAAATAGTAACTAGTAGAATTTAAAACTCAATATTTTAATCAAGTGTTCATTTCTTTATTTTTGGTGTTCTGAGTGGTAAAAATTGTAAGAAAGTAGTGATGCCATGATATCCTTTTTGCTTTTTATTGTTGCTTATTTTTATCCACAAATCTTATAAAGTATGGTTTTTCATATAGCATGTGTATGTATGTGCCTATAACATCTACATACACCTCTCACATATACACAGACATTTATATAAAGTTCCCTCTCTTTTATTACATTTATTAAGAAGAATTCTTAATAATATTATAGCAACAAGGCAGTTTGATCATGTGAAATCCCAGATATTCCTAAAATTGAAGACCTAAGGAAAATACTTTTTTGCCTGTGTCCTTTGTTTATTGAAAAAATGATTAACGGTGTGGATGGTTTAAATAAGGGAAAAACTATCAATATTTGGTCTGAAGAACATTTGATTTAGAGGGAGATGACAGTAGAGGTTTATTATAGAAATCAGAACGATTCAAATCAAGCCATTTTTTATAGATGTTGAAAAGTGTTCAAGATTTGAAGAAACAATTGTAAAAGAATGAAAAGGAATGAATGGGGGCAGAAGGTCAAACTCTTACATATTGATTGACACTAGGTTTCTTTTTGGTTTTGCCATAGATATACCTAAAATGGAGGGTAAAGCATAAAAATGTAGAAAAAGTAGGGAATATAAAACTATGGAGTAAGAACATGAGCTCTCAATTGTAATCTTAACTTTGCTGTCCAGTAATTTTATGAACCCAAGCCCTTTGCCCTTTCTCCCCTATAACTTAAGAATGATTGAGCACAAGACAGTTTTCTTCCAGTTGCTTTATACACAATTCCTTTACCCAGGGTCTGTCTGACTACAGTTTCCTTCCTGGTGGATCATGGGAGGGCCTTTGCTTTCAGGCTTGGTGGGGGCAAGTTCATTTTGATTTCCATGCCCCTTCTGGATCCACCAAGCTTTTATATGTCTGCTCCTGGTCTTGAGAAGTAAGACTTATTTTGTCCATAAAACAGACACAATACACTTCTCTAAGATGTTGAGTGACACTGGGTCTTCCACAGGGGACTTTAGATCTCTCCACTGAAGTTAAATATTGCCAGGTTAAGTGTCTCTTATACCAAGTAAGATTTCCTAGTCCTATTTCTTAGGGCCAGAAAGTAGTGGTGAAGACTCAAACCTTGCAGTTTGGGATAAGTGTTGGCACTGATCTGGAAGAACATGGTGCATGTCCCAGGAGGAGTTGTGTAGAGAGACTTGGCTGGCTTGTCAATCAAGGAAACCCTTAGAAGGTGTGTGTGTGTGTGTGTGTGTGTGTGTGTGTGTGTGTGTGTGTGTGAGAGAGAGACAGAGACAGAGACAGAGACAGAGAGAGGCACAGACAGAGACAGAGAGAGACAGAGACAGAGAGAGGAGGGAGGATTTTGTTGCTTCTAGTCCCATTTGAGAGAGAAACTTGATTCTTTTTTTGAAAACTATGGTTTATAGAATCACCATCAGAGACTACCTGAAACTAATAAAAATGTTTTGGATAGAAGGGTGTGCAATAAACGAATGGATGAATAAGGAATGAAAAGAATCAAGAAATGAAAAAGGCAGAAGTGGTCCAAATTCACTTTATAGATAAACCCAGATTTCTGACCACGTGGGTGTGTCTCATAAGTTGGTTGTATAGTTCAAGTGCCTTTGAAACCAAAGGTTATGTTAAATAAGTGCTTTAAAGTGATTTCACTACCAGAGCATAAACAAACCACAATGTGGTGACTGCTGGGGGAAGTCACTGATGGCTGAGAGGACCAGAAACCTCTGAGGGTCCTCATGTGCTAGGGTACGTTTGGCTCCACTGTCGATCAGAACCATCACATCATCTTTTGTTTATTTCTGGGGGACCAGTAGATAGTGAACTCTAGGTGAGGCCTCCCATTCCCTCCAACGGCCCTCGCCTGGAGGCAATCTTGGCCTGAATTCTATTCCTGGAGCATGGGAGGCACCCATCCCAAATAGAACTGTTTCCCTGTAGGCCTCTGCTGGAGCAGACAGGGCATCTGTGATGGGAGGGGCAGGTGGAAGCCCTGGGAAAGGGAGGAGAGGGAAGGGGAGAATGTGGCGATTGACAGTAAAACAGACAAAATGCTTTGTGCAGTCTTGGCCCTGTAACATAAAGGAAAGCGCAGCAGCAATAACCCCATCTAGCAGGCAGCCCCCAGTTCAGAAAACGTTCACGAGGAGAGAATGTAGTCTTGCTGAGCTGATTGAGAGAGCTGCCAAGTTCCAGCAGAAGTCCAGGGAAAGTATCCAGGCATGGTTAGTGTGGCTATGGGATTTGGGGGTGATGGCATTTCTCTGACCAGGCAGGAGGCAGAGAAAAAGGAAACATCACCACACAGCCTGCCCTCCGGCAGCATGACGTGGGCTTGGGGGTTACAAGGGACCTTGGAAATCTATAGAAGAGACTGCAGCAACTTCTTAGGGAATTGGTAATGAGACAGGCCATCTACGACCCCATCGTTGAAGCCATGATTGGGCCACATTCACTGCAGGAATGAAAACCAAGGCACTCCAGTCTGCCCCAGCCCTGGTGTGCAATGCTGATACCCATGCTGAGCCCAGTGGTAGGCAAGACATGTATGATGCTGGGCAATCCACTGCTGCTCTGGGGGAAACTGACAAATCCTGGGAATGGATATGGGTGGTAGGGAAATACCCAAGACAGAGAGGGAGCTTGGGGAGCCAAAAGGTTATTCCAATCTGCTGTAAATGGTCTGGTAGATGTGACCTGGAAGCAAATGTGGTTTGACCTCGTTGTTGTGGGACCTCACCTGAAAAGATAGACCCACAACCTAACTATTGGCGGGTCCGTGGAGAGCCTTAAAACCTGAACAGAAGTTCAGACCTGCCCCACCAGCTCCTACCATCCCTGCTGCCCCCCTGCTTCAGCAGAGGCCTCAGGGAAACAGTCTTATTAGGGGTGGATGCCTCCCAGGCTCTGGATATAAGATGTAGGCCCAGATTCATCCAGGTGAGGACCTTGGAGGTGATGGGAGGCCTCATGTTGAGCCCACTATTCACTGATTCCTCCATGAATAAACAACAGGTGATGCCTCTGGTTGACACCGGAGCTTTAATACATGGTGACCCTCAGAGGTTTTCTGGCCCCTTCGCATTATTGATGGTTACAGAGGGAAAATGGTTGTGGTCACGAAGGTCTCTTTGACACTGCAGATTGGGCGTTCTCCCCCACGAGAATACGAGGTTTTTATCTCTCCAATACCAGAGAACATATTGGGCCTTGCTATCTTACAAAGTCAAACTCTGCATGCCTGTGTTGGTGAATTCCACGTCGGAGTTAGGGTAATCGAACCAGTGCTGAGGGGAAATGCAAATCGGGAACTATTAAATTGGCAGCCTCCACAAAGAGTGGTAACTGTCAAATAATATTGCCTGGCGGGGGGCATGAATAAATAGGAGAAACTATCCAAGTACTGCACCAGGCGGGTATTGTACACTCTTCCCACAGCACTTTCAACAGCCTGGTATGGCTGGAAAAAAAGCCAGATGGCTCATGGCAGGTGACCATGGACTATGGAGAATTGAACAAGGTGGTGTCCTCCATCTATGCGCTCTGCCCAACATGACACCTTGGTATATGCCATGCCGTACTGGACTTAGCAAATACATTTATTTTAGTATACCATCTCACAAGATCAATTTGCCTTCACCTGGTAGGGGCAACAATGGACCTTTCAAGTGAATCCCCAAGGTTACCTGCACAGCCCCACAGTATGTCGTGGGATGGGAGCGTGAGATGTATTCCTTCCCCACATGAATGAAATGGACCTATTACATTGATGATCTAACGTGAACACATGAGGACTGGGCATCAGAGCAGCCTTTGAGAAGCAAAAATGCTCATGAAGATTAAAGCTCTGGGCATCTCCAAAGCAGGGTTATCATTTGACTTAGATGCTCCTGTGACTCTGGAAGGTTTGGGTTAGTCACTGTGGCAGAGACAACAGAAGGAGATAGTACCCCTAAGATTTTGGTCCCACTCTGGAATGGAGTAGAAACTTGATACACCCCTGTAGAGCAACAGTTCCTAACAATGCACATGGCACTGCTCCTCCAAACAGGACCTCTCACAAAGGACGAGCATGTCATAATAAGAACTTGCCTTCCCATCAAGGGGTAGGTTGAGAATATGTTTTGTCGATCCATCTCTGTTATGGTTCAAACCCACTTTGACTAAGTGACGTGCCTGCTTGTAGCAGAGGAGCATCCCATCCACTAGCCTCTAGAAATGCAGGTGCAGATCCTCCAAATGCCCCCACCCCTATTGTTGTGGCAGCCCACTGATGCCTGGTGTACAGATGGGTCTGGTCCACATGAACTTTGTCACTATTCAGCCCAACACTGGCACCATCTGGATGGAAACAGGAATGAACCACAGCAGCCAGTGTGCTGAACTCAGAGAGGTTTGGCTGGTGATAAGGGATTAACCCTGAGGCTAGGGCAATGGGAAGCCAAGGATGAATGATCATGAATAAGTCCTTGTGGGTTCAGGATATGTGGACAGACATTTGGGGTGGCCTGCAAGAGCCTGAGGCATATTCTTCCACGTCCCAGCTCATAATGCACTGACACTCTTCAGCAAGCAGGAAGCTGATGTCCTAGCTCAGGTACCAACCCTAGCAATTTACCCATCAGTAGATACAGCAGATTGAGTGCATAGAAAGAGCATCCATATATTCCCTGGGTGGGATGGCATATTGCCAAGGATTCTGGATTGCCCTTGAAATACAGTGTCTTGGTTGATGTAGTAACAGCATGCCCTTCATGTTCTAAACAACATCCAAGGATACTGCCAAAGGATCTGGCGCCATGCACTAGAGTTACCAACAGGTGGATGATTGACAACTTGATTATACTGGCCCCCTCTTTGCATGTGAGGGTGCTAAATAGACCTTAGTTTGTGTGGACACTGCATCTGGCCTATCTCAAGCTTTGCCCTGTTGCCACACAAACCAGGCTGCCACCATTCAGTAATTAGAGAGGCTAAGTACCATGTATGGATACCCTCATCAAATAGACAAAGATGGGGTCACATTTCAAAGGTCATGACTTGCAAGACTGGGCAAAATAACATGACATTGAATGGAGGTTCCATCTCTCTATAACCCACAACAGCAGAGTTGGTAGAAAGGAAAAATGTAATATTAAAGCAGCAGATTAAATTATCAACAGGCAAAACCATCTTGGCTGGGAAGTCCTATCCCAGGTTTTAATATATTTGAATGATCAACTAGTAGGGTCTGTTGCCCCATATGCCAGAGTGGTGACTCCACTGAGATACCCAGTACTGTTAAGACAGCCATTGCCCTGACTCTCATCATGGATCAGTGCACTAGGCTGCTGAGAACATCCATCATGCCTGGAAGAGGCATTATCTACTGGTATTTGCAATGGGATGTCCCACTGGGATGGGTGAGTTATTTGTACCCCTGGGTGAGGGGAATTGCTCAGTCTCCATTGGGATCCTGTTGTCCAGCTGTTGAAACACACTATACCTGGAACTGAAGAGGCACCATTGAAAGAGGGAAGAAGGTGGGGATCCTGGTCTGGCATTTCCCACTCCCAGAGCATCTCCTCATGTCTGAGAGTGCTGCCACCTCCAGCCAACATGTAATGATATGCACAATGTCCTAAAGCTGCGGCCACATTAACATCTAAGGATCAGGCCACAAGTGTAATTCTTATAAAATGGGGAGACCTTCCCATACAAGTTCCTATTAAGTATCTGTCTTTTCAACCTTACACTTCTGTTGCTTCTGTGGTATCCAGTCATGAGATTGGCACCTGACTTAGATGTCCAGCAAAGAAATCAATCCAGCTGTTGGGTAGGTGGGCAACTGCCCCACTCTAGCTCATCAGGACTGCCATGCTGGGTATCCCTACTCCAGCGGGTGGGATTGGAAAGCCCTGAAGTAGTACCTTAAGGAAGAGCAGACTAGGACTAGTAGTCTGAATTCATCTGACATTACCAACACTGATCCAGAAGCCTGGCCCGTGACACACACTATCAACCACACTGGGCATGAGTATTCTTTTTCTGTCAATCAAACTACACAGGCAGCCAACAAACTGATGAGCAGGAAAGTCCTAAAAATACCATCAGAGCCATGGGTGGTTATGCTCAAATGTGGGATGTGTTCACGTGGCTCACCCTGGTTTATGAATATTTGAGCACCTGGGCACCCCTACGCTGGGAACAGAAAAATGACTCTAAACAGAATGAAGCCAATTGCACTAGGGAGGTGGGATGAATATCACCAGATCTATGGAGTCATTCTGTCACATTCAAGGATAGCGACTGGCGTGACACTGACTGTTCACCCCACCCGGGTATTTACTGGGTGGCCCTGAGTGGAACTCAGTGGTTGTATGGCACCAATCTTTGGCCATGGCTTCCACCTGGGGAGTTGGGCCACTGCACCCTGAGTTTTCCCTGGGCATAGGGAAAAATCCACCACACAGTAAAAAAAAGTTGCCAACCCCCCTTTCTTCATGATGGTCACGTTCAATTTTCCACGGGTAGGATCATTTGGCTGCTGCCTTTGCCCCCTCTATTGGCCTGGAGGACGTTATAGCACACATATCAGCCCTCACCATGTTCCCCCAGCAAGCCTTAAATAGTAGCCACCAAAGCCTGTCTTTACTGAACACAGAAACCCCTGATGAAAAAAGCTGTCCTCCAAAACAGGATGGCCTTGGATGCTATTACCGCCTCACAAGGAGGCACCTGTGCCAGTATCCACACAGAATGTTGTGTGTTCATACACGATGTGAATTCTCAGGTACGAATAGGACACAAGGGAACACACTGAGTGATCTCACCCCCAGCCTAGGGGACTTGATAAATCAGGGGTTTGGATCACAGGGATCTTGTCATTTATTTTGGGAATCATTATCTTAATCTGTGTTTTCTTTTGCACGTGCCTATATAGTTGCTGTGACGTCTACCCTCTGGTGGAGCCAAAGAGCCACCAAACCAGCCGCTTCCACACTAATGAAACGCCTAGCTGAGCACTCAGGGCCCATTTCAGAAGAAAGATTGTCAGAGCCGGTCACAGGGAGGGAGGGTGTTGGAGGAGGTCATCAAGAGGACATGACCTGTAGATCTGAGAGCTAGACCAGGCAACTGGAGGCCCCCCACCCCCTCCCCTTTCCTTGGAATGTATGTCCTGCTCATCATTCACACAGGAGGAGTCGTTTCAAGGACACACCTTGAGATAGTCATGTGCTGTTGAGACTAACTGGACAAGGCTGAGCCCAGGACCCTGTATAAACTTTGAAGAGTCTGGAGGGCAGTTGCAGAGATCTACTCATCTTGCGGCCCCCAAAGCAAGCCTGGTATGTAAGTTCCCTTGCTTGTGCAAACTGCCACCTACCAATCTGGTGTGATCTGCCTCTGTCTCTCCTTGCCCTCTGTGTATGGGGACCAGTTTCAGATTTCATCTGGGAAGCTCCTGAGTTTTCTAACCAGCAGACTTGAGGTAAAGCGTATTCTCTGCTTGTCCTTCTTTAGAATCCTGGTGTTCTCCATTTGCAGAAAAATGGGAATGAAACAATACAATATCTTTAAACTCTCCTTCCTTACTAATGAGCAGACGTCGCATCAGGACAGACGGCAGTTCGAACCCCGAAGAGCATGCAGGACAGAAAACACTTGCCGAATTTCTTGGATGTAGATGAGAAAATAGTCACCCAAGGGATGCACTTGCTAACAGCCAAGGTTGCATTTGCTCCGCTTCTCTCTTGTTTTGCACCTGCTCCTCCCTGAGCAGGGACCCAGGGCCACGAGATAAACTCTTCTGGGATCAGAAGCAAAGTGAGAATTTAATACTTAAAAAGGATCAAATTCTTAATGAGCCTTATCAAACTTATTTACAAGAAACATGAGCTGTGGTTTCTTGGGGACTTGGTGACAAACTCGAGTTGACTCAAGGGTGCCTTTGCTAAGAGAAGTAATTCATAGAAACCAGGAGTCTTTATTTCCAGACAGTGTAACATGGGGTGGAGGTATGACCATAGGAAAGCACTCCTCAGGAGTTTCCAGGGGTCAGAATTACCAGGAGGTGTGGGATAGCTGTGGTCCCCAAAGCTCTGCCTTCTATGGCCTAGAAGTTATTTTTCTCCCTCGTTGGGATTCTTAGACAAATATTTCTAACTACAATTCTTTCTCTAATATTTAGTTATCTCTATCATTAGTAATTATTCCTCCAAATCAAATTAATCCCATCACTAAATAATTGTTCCAATTGGCCATGTTCTGGTCAAGCCTCACTGCTTTCAGGTTTATTGAGTACCTCACAACCAGCGTGGGATAAACTAAATGGTCCACTAAGCAGTCCTCTGGTGAACATAATCCTTATCGCCCCCAATCTTCTGTTTAATCTTTTTTTTTTTTTCTTCTGTGCTTTGAGGCTTGTAGCATCTAAGTTCCCTGAGCAGGGATCAAACCGGGGCCCCTGGCAGTGGAGGCACTGAGTCCTAACCACTGGATCACCAGGGTATTCCACCCCCTATCTGTTCAATTCAGTGTAATGGCCCTGGTTTTTTCTCAACATGACTTAAATTTTCCATGAATTCTCAAAGTAATGAATTCAACCCTTTCTTTGTTTTTCTTTTAACATTAAAAAAATATATTCTAAATATATATATTTATAAATTTTATAAATATAGATAGTAGTAAACTACAACAAAGGAGAAAAAAATAGTACAATGATTATGTGCATATTTTACTTGGATTAATCAGTTGCTAATATTAATCAATTGTCAATATTAATCAGTTGCTAATATTAATCAATTGTCAATATACCTTTGTTTACCTTTCTCTATCCATAAATACATATATTTTTGATGAGCCCTTTAAAATAAATTGCAGACATTGATACTACGACATTTCACTCGTAAAATATTTAGCATTGATTTCCTAAGGACAAAGATATTTTGCCATTAACCACCATATCATTATCACACTCAAAGAATTTAATAAGAATCACATGCTATTATTTAATGTCTAGTCCATTTTCAAATTTCCTGAGTTGTCCTAAAAATGCCATTCATAGTGTTTTAAAGAATTAATTCCAGGATCCAAACTAGTTTCAGGTTTTGCATTTTGTCTTTATTCATTTAGAAAAAATTCCCTCATCTTTTTATTTTGTTCGTTTGTTTTCTGTGTCGAAGATTTTTTTGAGAATCTAAGCTAGATGTCTTGTAGAATGTTGTTTATTATGGATTTGTCTGATTGTTTACTTATGGTTAGAATCAAATTAGACCTTTGTTTGGAAGAAATATTACAAAAGATGAGTGTGGTAAATTAATTTATTATCCAGAAAAATTTCACTACTCTTCTCTTCCCCCTTACCAACATTTCTTAGCTTAGAGTGTATTTCCTACCCAAGTCCTAGAGTTTGGCCATGTAATTTGTTGAGGAAATGGGGTGTTAGCAGATACTTCACGAACAGTTGGGCTTGTCCTCTGGTGCTTCTGACATTAACATGAGAAGAATATTTCCTGGGTCTCAGAAAACTGAGGGATGTATAGCTCTAACTGATTTGAAACCACCGCCTGACCAAGCGTTGCCTAGATCAGCAGAATCCAGCCAATATGCAGACGTGTAAGCAGCATGTATATTTTTGTTGCCTGTCACTGAGATTTTATGGTTAAATATTACACAAAAGAGCTAAATGAGACAGCAACTGTGCCTACCTTTTTAAATTTATTGTTGTAAAAGACACATGACATGAAATCTACTCCTTTAAATTAAGTGTACAGTATAGTATTTTAATTATTCAGATTTTTGTATAGATCTCTAGAACTTTTTCATCTTGCATAACTGAAACTCTATACGCATTGAACAGCAACTCCTCTTTCTCCTTTCCCCTAGCTCCCAGCAGCCACCATTCTCTTTTCTGCTTCTATGAGTCTGACTACTTTAGATACCTCATATAAGTGGAATCATGCAGTATCTGTCCTTTGATGACTGACCTACTTCACTTAGAATGATTTCCTCAAAGTTTATCCATGTTGTAGCATATGAAAGGATATCCTTTTTTAAGGCTGAATAATATTCCATTGTAAATACATGCCACATTATCTTTATCCATCCATCTCTTGATAGACATTTGTTTGTTTCTACATCTTGGTTATTTGGAATAATGCTGCAATAAACATGGGAGTGCAAATATCTCTTCAAGATCTTGTTTTCAATTCTTTTAGATAAATAGACATAAGTGGGATTCCTGGATCATAGAGTAGTTGTTTTTTTTTTTAATTTTTTGAAGAACCTCTGTACTGCTGTTCATAACAGCTGCATCACTTTATTTTTATTTATTTATTTTTAAAAATATTTATTTATTTATTTGTTGCACCAGGTCTTAGCTGCGGCATGTGGGATCTAGTTCCCTGACCAGGGATCAAACCCAGGCCCCTTGCATTGGGAGCATGGAGTCTTAACCACTGGACTGCCAGGGAAATCCCTGCACCACTTTAAATTCCTGCCAAAAGTGCACAAAGTTTCCAATTTCTTCACATTCTCACAAACACTTATTTTCTGTTTTTTGTTTGTTTGTTTGTTTGTTTTGTTTTGATAATGGCTATCCTAACAGGTATGAGATGGTATCTCACTACTGTGATTTTTGATCTGCATTTCTCTGGTGATTAAAATTGTTGAGTGTCTTTTCATATATCTATTGGCCATTTTTATGTCTTCTTTGGAGAAAAATCTATTCAAGTCCTTTGCCCATTTTTTATACATGTTATTTGCTTTTTCACTGTTGAGTTGTGGGAGTTCTTTATGAATTTTGGATACAAATATTCAATTTCACCAGTTGCCTTCATTCTATTGATTGTGTCCTTTTCTGTTTTTCAGTTTCATGTATCACTTGTCTATTTTTGCTTTTGTTGCCTGTGTTTTTGGTGTCATAGCCAAGAAATCATTGCCAAGACCAATGTTATGAAGCATTTCACCTATGCTTTCTTCTAGGAGTTTTATAGTTTCAGGTCTTATGCTTAAGTCTTTAATTCATTTTAAGTTGATTTTTGTGTATAGTGTAAGATAGGATGCAATTTAATTCTTTTGCATGTGAATGTCCAGTTTTTTAAAGAGATTTTCCTGTCTCCATTGTGTAGTCCTGACACTTATCAAAGATCATTTGACTGTTTATGCTTAAGTTTATTTCTGGCTCTCTATTCTATTCCTCTGGCTATGTATGTCTACTTTTATGTCAGTACCGTACTCTTTTTATTAATGTAGCTTTGTGATATGTTTTGAAGTCAGGAAGTATGAGGCCTCCAGTTTTGTTCTTTCTCAAAATTGTTTTGGCTATTAGAAGTCCCTTGTGGTCTCATATGAATTTATATGAATTTGGGGATTGTTTTTTCTATTTCTGCAAAAAATGCCATTGTGAGTTTGACAGGGATTGCATTGAATCTGTAGATTGCCTCGGGTATTATGGACATTTTAACAATATTGAATCTTCTAATTCATGAATATGGGATATCTTTCTATTTATGTGTGTCTTCTTTAATTTCTTTCAGCAATGTTTTATCATTTTCAGTGTATAAGTCTTTCACCTTGGTTAAGTTTATTCCAAGTATTTTATTCGTTTTGATGCTATTATAATGGGATTTCTTTTCTTAATTTCCTTTTTTGGATTGTTCGTTGTTGATGGTCCTTGCCTGAATCAATTATTATATTAGGGCTCTGCTATGGACTGATATGTTTTTATATGTATTTTCATATATATATATATATAGACTTGATTTTTTAGAGCAGTTTTAGGTTTGTAGGAAAACTGAGTGGAAGGTACAGAGATTTCCTATATACCCCTGAGCCCACTCATACATAGTCTTCTTCCTTATCAATATCTCCCACTAGAGTGGTACATTTGTTAAAAATGATAAACTTTGCTGGCACATAATTATCCCTCAAAGTCCATAATTTACATTGGGGTTTAGGGTTAAATCTTAGAGTTGTAAGAGATGGATTTTTTAACAAAAGACAAATGACTGTGATGTTTTAAAATCAAAGCTTCAGTCCTGAGTGAATCTAGGCAGTCAATAGGCCTTGGGAAAGGTAGAAATAAATTTTCTCCTGTTGAGCCCCAGGAAGAGGGCTTTTGGATCATATGTTCACAGGCTGTGAGCAGGCTGTCTTGAGTGAAGGGCAGCACAATCTTGGCTGCAGCCACCTGTGGGTCCTCAGTGGTGGCTCACCTGGGGAAATAAACTATTCTAGATTAAATACTATTGATCCCACATTGCTTCATACAACACAAATAATCTCAAGGATGTTTTCTACTCTCCAAACTAAGTGTAAATTCACACCTTCACTGTAGCTGAATCAGCAGCTTCTGAACTCAGGCTGAAGTTCCCCAAGAAGAGTCAAAATGCAGTATAATTTATCAGGATTTCCAAATTACCTTTCAACTGGTGGTTACTAAAAGATCCCAGTTTGTGGTCCAGCTTGTGTGTTGTCTCTTCACATTAAAGAGCTTTCTTCTTTTTCTACCCCTGGCCTTATAATTACTATGATTTTCAACATATATTCAAAACACACATGTGGATATAAAATAATATGATGGAGTAATAAAATAATTCTTTGGGAAAAATAACAGTTTTGAGAATCCTTTCTGTAAATGGTAAATAAGCCATAATTTAAACTAAATTAGAACATAGATTAGTTTATAAATAACTATTTACAATAAATAACATTGATTGGGTACCAATTACACACGTGACATTATGTTAGTTGCTTTACGTCTCAATTAATCCTTTAATTAATTCTACACAGTAGGTAACTTTTCTTATTCCCATTTTATAGATGAGGAAACTGAGACTTAGAGAGTTAGAGTGACTTGGCCAAGGCTATTAAGCTGATAAATAATAGGGCCAGGATTCTAATGTTCATCTTCTTTCTGTTAGTTCTTAAGATAAAATCTTTCATTTCTAGGATGTGAGGGGGGGCCCAGGTATCACCATTTGGGGAGTTATTTTAGTGAAGAGGTCAAACAATGAGACGTGTGTTTGAATACCCTAAATATGGAAGGAAGAAAACACCAAGATGGCATCAGTAAAGGAAAAGGTCAGAAAATGAACCAGAAGTAAAAGCTGGTAAACAGAGGACAGCATCATGTTCACAGGGACAGGATAGGACAGAATATGAAGGAGATTTCAATCATTGCTTAGGAAACAGAAGTGAGGGGCAGCCAGAGTATTATTAAAGGAAGCAGGTGACGGACGGCAGGCAGAAGCTACATAATGTCTAGATTGGTGGTTACGAGGGAATTTATTGATGGAAGTAAAATCTTAACTTGCATGCTTAATGTCAATCTAATTTACAGTTTTAGGCAATGTAAACTAAGGGTGACAAATATGGAACAGGTGGCAAGAAGCAAGTTTTACAGAGAGCAAATCACAAATGCCTGGGGAACAGTTATCCTGCAGGGACAGCACTCAAATTTACTTGCAGGGGACTTCACAGCCCTCATCAGTGATTTACGTGTGACAGTCATGGGCAGAAAGTACCCACTAACAAAGTTCCCTCCAGTTTCCAGCAAGGAGAGTCTGTTAACTCTTTTGGCATGATTTGCTGATTGCATTTTAGGTGAAGCACACCAGCCTCCTGATAGGAACATTGTGGCAATGATTTTAAAAAAACAGATGTACTGTGATAATCTAATGGCAAATTCCGTTTCTCAGTTTTCTCTCCAAATGTTTGTGTCTGCTTTGGAGAGCCGTTGGAAAGGTTTGGGCAAGTGCTGTGTCATGCATGCAGGGTTGGGTACCCACTGTTTGACTGAAATAGACATTGGAGGGAAATCAGATTTGGAGTTTTCTGCTCTTACCACCCTTCACATCAACATTTTAAGGTAACTGTCTGCTTTATAAGATTTACAGATTCTTTTGATGGTGGGACACAGCGCAGTGACAGATCAATGAAAGCCAGGACTCTGTTATTTACAGCTCTAGAGGCAAGAAGTCTAACACGCGAGGGGTTGCGCCTGGGGACAAGGTCACCACAGGTTGAAAATGTAGAAGGTGGCTTATGTATAGCAAGTGGGGGTGGGGTGGGTAGTTGGGTTTCCTGGGATCCCTGGGGATTGGTTAATTTGAATATTCTGCTGAGTCTGGAGCACAGATGCTGCCCCTAGTTGTTTGGTACCCTTAGCCCTGGGGGAATTGGGGTGTTTGCCTAGTGGTCCTGGAGAGTATGAGTTCAATAAGGCAATTGGTTGGGGTGGAACTTAGCAAATTGTTCAAAAAAGGAAATCAAGACTTTTTAGCCACGACTTTAAAATAGAGTCAAGACAGAACTTGTGGAATATTATATTCCACCTTTCTGACTGTTGGAATGTTGGAGCTTGAATCTGCAGAAACTGTCATTTTTCTAGGCTCTTTCTGCCTCTGAATTTTATACATACGTTGGGGCATCAAGACCCTTTGTGATAAGGGAGGGATTTATAGTATCCTCTCTCTTTGTTTTGTTTTTTTTTTGTAATTAAAATAAATTATTATTTATTTAATTTATTTTTGGCTGCGTTGGCTCTTAGTTGAGGCACGCGGGCTTCCCTCTAGTTGTGTCATGCGAGTTCTTCTCTCTCTAGTTGTGGCACACAGGCTCCAGATTGCGTGGGCTCTGTAGTTTGTGGCACGTGGTCTCTCTCACTGAGGCACACGAGCTCAAGAGTTGTGGTGTGTGGGCTTAGTTGCCCCACAGAATGTGGGATCTTAGTTCCCTGACCAGGGATAGAAGCTGCGTTCCCTGCATTGGAAGGCGGATTCTTTAACACTGGACCACGAGGGAAGTCCCTCCTCTCTCTCTGGATTCCAAACTTTTTCCAAGTACTCCATTTTCATCAGTAACACCCCATTCTTTCAGTCTACTAGGGGAGAAACCATTTTGAATTGTTCCCCTATCCCTCTTTCTTAGCTGTTTTCCTCCTCTTCCCTCCAGTACTTACACCTTTCCATTCTTATGCTTCCTTCTTAGCTCAGGCCTATATTCTCTCATCATTATTTTAACAGTGCTTTAAGTCACTTTCACTTCTTCTAGTCCCAGGGTCAGCAAATATGGCCTGCTGACCAAATCCAGGCCATTGTTTGTTTTTGTAAATAAAGTTTTATTGAAACATGGCCATACTCATCTATTTACATATTGTCTGTGGCTGATTTTATGCTACAAGGGCAAAGGAGAGTGGTTGCAACAGACAGGGTGGCCTGCAGAACCTAAAATATTTACTATTTGCCCTTACAGAAAATGTTTGCCAGCTTCTGTATCTAGTAGGTGATATTAAATATCCATTCAAAATTCTGATTGTGTTGATCTAGGAGGTGAGAGGAGGAGAGGAAGGGACTGACATTCATTGAGCACCTTATGCAAACTCTGGGCTGGGCACTTTGTATGAGTAAAACCCAGGTCTATAAACTCAGGGGAGTAAGAAATGTAACTTCCCTCATTTTTTTCCCTAAAGCTTAATGTAATTTCTAGTATAAAATCCCACCTTTTGGATGTCAGAAACTTAATCTTAGTCAGTTTGCTGTTCTCTCATCTCCCTCCCCTGGGATTTTATCTGAGCTCTGGGTGAGGGGAAGTGAGCAGTGCCAAGGTGTTGGCTGGGCTGAACTGCACCTGGTCACTGTCATCAACCTCACTCCTGTCAGGTAATCGGCACTCAGTCATGAAAGCCTTGCTGCAATTGCTGCTTCTTCCCATTCTGAAGGCCCCTTTGGATATGCCTCTCTTTGCATCTTCTCTGACGCTGTGGGGCTTACAGAAAATGTGATAAATCTCTTATCTGTTGCTGGGGTTATAGGACCTCTGAGAGGTGGCAGGAGCCTCATCAGCCTCCACATTCCTGTAGGTATATGCAATGCTTCTACTGCTTCTTGGCCAGTGGGGTCACAGGAAGTGAGTGAAGCTGTGTAAGGCCCTTTCTGCTCACTTCTCAACCATTTCTCCACAGGGGTCTTGTTGCTTCCTGAGAAATGAGGCACAGGCCTCCTTTGGTCTCAAATCCCAGAAACCTCTCCATTGACTCACTCCATTCTTCCCAGAGTTCAGCCTGGGGTAGGTCCCCATAGCTGGTTCTCCTTTCCCAGAGCTGCATCATCCAGTCAATTTGTATTCTGCTCTACCTGTCCTCCATCGTCCAACCTGGAGAATTCTGTCCAATCAGGAGTTGGGGTCTCAGGAGTGGGAAAAAGGAAAGTTTGTTTGTATTTATCACATATTTTTCAAAGTTGGTGATAGATACACATGCCTTCTTTCCTTGCTGAACTTTAGACTCTTAAAACTCTAAACCCAAGAGCTGATACCTGTTTACTCTTGCTTTTCTCTCTCATGCCTTCCTTGAGGCGACAAACACCTAGCAGACAAGAGTTTACATTAATACAGGCAAAGGCCTTGGGTTAACATCTCATAATAGTCTTCACCACCTCTCTCCCCCTGCCCCTCAATGCACACGTGTTTTCTCGTTTGACCCTTGCAATCGCACTGACTGGTAGAGATTTCTGCTTCCATTAGATAAACGAAAAAACAGACTCAGATGAGCTAAGTGGTGGAGTAAGAGTATGAATTCAGATCTCCTGGCCTCCAAATGAGTCTTCTTCCCCTTAGATGTCACTGCCACATGAATTTTACACTAAAGAGGCCCTAACCTCTTTATGCTACTCTTCTGCCCTGTTTAAAGTCTACTCTGTAGATTCCTCCTCTTACTACTCCCTTTGGTTGTTATGATTTTATAGTTTATCGGACTCTATGTATTAGGACATTGCAAGTTATAAATGTAAGCTAAACCACTGTATATTTTCATTTGTTCATTTACTCATGAAACCAATATGCGTCGGCACATCAAGTGCAAAGCAGTGTGCTAAGCACTATGACTCATGACATGGATCCAGACCATAGGGGATGTATAATATAGGAAGTGATAAAGACATTCAAATAGCCTTTACTTACACAAGATACACTGTTAATAGAGTTAAATCAATGTGCAAGAAATTTACTGTGATTCCACTGTAAAACACTTAATCTGCCTGGGAGGATCAGGGAAGGCTTCACAGAAGAGGCACCATCTGAGTGGGGTCTTAGAAGATGTGTAGAACTTTGAATGTGTGACTAAGGAATGGAAGAAACCTTTCAAACTCAAGGTACCGCTTAAGTAGAGACACCAAGTAGAAGAATGTGGTATTTGGGTTATCAAATTGATTGGCGTGTCAATTTACAGAGTAAATGGAGGGATATAGTAGGATATAGGCCTCTAAGTATAAATTGGGATCTGAACATGAAGAACTTTTTAAATGTTTTGCTAGGAAGTATGAACCTTATTCCTAGGAATTAGGAAATTTTGATGACTTCTAAAGAAGGGGAGCGCCATTTTCCAAGCTGAAATCAACATATTTGGTAATTTGGGCACATAATTTGTAGAGGGAGAGAAGGAAGTGCAAATCTTTGGTTAAAATTCACCATTATAATTATTTGTATATTAGAGTCCATTGTCCACATTATTCATGTTCACAATTACCACAGGCAAAAGAAAAATGTTGACTTGTGGGTGTGAGACTGTGATGAAGTACAGATCCTGACTTATGCCTGGTTAGATGTCCTCTGGAGATGCTGTGCTCATTAGTCTAGAGGTGTTAGTTCTTCAGTTTCTTTTATAAGTGTTTTGTTATTTTGTCATTGGATAATAATGGATGTGTCAGAGTAAATATGTCTCAACTGCCTAAGAAATTCTTACCTGCCGTAGAATATAGTGACATAATTCTTGAGATGATATACACCTTTCTTGTGAAGCCTAAGCTTGTTATAAAGCTATGGCCTTTGACTACATTTCTTTTCTTCCCTCGGGTAAAGAATGGAACACATCCTGTAAACTCTTAATTTGCTCTCCAGGCAAGACTTTTCAAAATCTTCTGTCATTTTAAGTATATAGGTAAGGAGCAATCAGTTTGTTCTGGAACATAGCTACAAATGGTCAATCTGATTTCATTGTAGAAGTGACAGAGGGAAAAGATAAAGGAGGTTAAATGTAAAAATAATCAATTTCCACCCCTAACCTCAACATTTGAAATTACAAGGAATATGTTTCCTTACACTGTACTGTGTAAAACATTTGGATTTATTTACTGATTCATTTGATTGACTGATTTATGTAAAAACACTTGCCATGTACCAGAGGCTAGATGTTGGGATGGAAGATAAGGTGAGGAAGGATTAGAAGGCTCAATCCAAGGGACATCTAATTGAATCTTAAAATCAAACTTGGGTTGCATAGTGCAGTTATCAGCTAATCAACAAGCATTTTTCCCCCCACATCTAATTTTTGTAATGTTCAGCGCTAGATGCTATGGAGGATACAAAAATACATCAAACAAGGCATATACAATTGATTGAAACAAATGTGCAGTAAATGTTCATTAATCACATAAGCAGAAACTGAGAGTAGACATAATATGGCATTTAAGAGGTCAGAAGAGGGGAGCTTTCTATGAACTTGGCTAATCAGGGAATGCCTTTGAAGGAGGTGGTAGAACTTGGCCAGTGTTGACAGGCACGTGCCTCTTCACTCCTATGTCTTAGTCATAAACTGTTACAATCCACTTAACCTATTGTTTGAACAGTGATATGAGACTGTTAAAAATATAAGAATTTTTTTTTTTTTTTTTTTTGCGGTACGCGGGCCTCTCACTGTTGTGCCCTCTCCCGCTGCAGAGCACAGGCTCCTGACGCGCAAGCCCAGCGGCCATGGCTCACGGGCCCAGCCGCTCCACGGCATGTGGGATCTTCCCAGACCGGGGGACGAACCCGTGTCCCCTGCATCGGCAGGCTGACTCTCAACCACTGCGCCACCGGGGAAACCCCAAGAAATATTTTGATTTGTACTGGTATACTCTGATTATTACATGAATTACATGAATTTCCCATACATTCTTTTAAAGATAAGAAAATTAGTTATGGGTGAGCATAGTCCATTAATTATTTCATGTACCTGAAGGCCTCCAGGGAATGCTATGGCTTCACAACATAGCCCCAGAGTGTTAAATTTTGCATTTGATTCCTTGCATTTGCCGAAGATGAGAAAAATTGGATGACTCCCTGTTGACTATGCATCTAAAGCAGCTTACTGTGAGTTGTTTATTTCCCTAGAGAGCAAGAATTCTGTAACATCCTGCTTTTAGTCAAATTATGCCTCTTTCCCAAAGATTTTCACATGCAAATAGATTAGATAAACTGTAGGAGTTCATAGTGACAGACCTCTGGGGATAGAGAAATATTCCTATATTGCTTTAAAAATTATTTTTTATTATGGGATATTTCAAACATGCAGAAAAGCATAGAAAATAATCTAATAAAGGCCATTCACCCTTCACCTAGATTTAATAGATGTTAACATTTTGCCATAATTTTTTCTTCAGATATCTCTCTCCTTAAAAAAAATTAATTATCAGTACAACTGAAGCTTCCCTGTTGCATCACTTCCTCCTTGTCTCCAGAAGTAGTTGTTATTCTGAAGTTGAACTGTATTATCTCCATGAATACTTATATGTTTAACATCTATGTATATATGAAGGAACAAAATATGCTGTTATTTTTGTGGTATATGATTTTACGTAAAGGACATCAGAGTGTATGTCACCTTGCTTTTGTAGTCAGCAATTATGTTTTTGAGAATACCATGATGCATGTAAATTGAGTATCTTCACTTTAATTGTATAATATACTCACTTAATTGTTGTTCAGCATTTCATTGTCTGAGTCAATCATGGTTTATTTTGGCTCATTTGTTTTCTATCAGTAAAGCTACTTTGGCACATGTGCACGCTTCTTTGGGGAGAATGTTGGAAAGTGGAATTGTTGAGTCATGATTTCATGTAGGCTCTGCTGCTGAAAGTCAGCAAACGTGATGGCTCCAAGGCAGAAGTTCACTTCTTGCTCACATAACAGCCCAGAGCAGGTGCTATGTCAGTGGATGGGCCTCCTCAGTGAGGGAACTTAGGGACTCAGCCTCCTTCCAACAGCGTCTCCAGCTCTTCATGGACTGTATGCAGCTGGCAGAAGTAGAAAGAACATGGAAGAGGCACATTCACCCTCCTGAAGGCTCCAGGTTGAAATTGGCACAAACCACTTCTACTCTTCCCAGGGGGATAACTGATTTGTTATTTAAATACACTCTGTGGGCAGTTATCCTTACAATGGAAGTCATTCATAGTAGGAGTTGGTCTTTAGCCCCTTACCCTGGTAAACTTTCAGATCAGCTTCCACACGCTGGCCTGGATTATTATGCATTATAAAATTGCCCTAGATTTCTTCCTTGTGGACCAAAGTGGAGTCAGCACAATCACAAATACATTGTGCTGTACCTGAACTAATACCTTGGACCTAATGGGGGCGGGGGAGGGTCATATCAAAACAGAAGGAGAAATCAACTTGCTTCCTAAGGTAGATCCTGATGGCTTATGGGATTTGTTCCATTGGTTGGTCTGGGACCTGGAGTTGGGGAGGCATGACTGAGGTCAACACTGCAGGTTGGCCTCATCCCACTGCTTAGAGTCCTATTGATAGTAGCCTTACTATGATGCCATATGAGGCAAACTGACAGGTTTGGTCACAGCCTCAGTTGGTAAGATGTATCAGAGTGACTGAGTGGTGTAGTCAGAAAAATCTGCTGAAAGCCCAGATGATGTAGAAAGGATGATGTTGGAAGTGAATCCCATGGGTTTCTGATATTTCTGTACAACCTGCAAGCAGAGGCACTGACTGTCTTTTTTCTGGACTATCTTGACTATAGTTTCCTGAAAATAATGACTATTTCCCTAGAGCAAAGGGCAGTTGTGCTTCTGGTCCATTATAAAAAAATTAGATTCCCTAAACTTGGGGCTTCTCTCCTGCACATGAGGCTGTCATCTTGTTCTCTTCAAATCTCCTCATGGAAACTGGGGATCAGGGAACTGGCACAAGAAAATATTGATTCTCTGGCTACTGTTACTGCTGTGAGCAATAAAGACCTTTGTCTCTGAACCGGGAGTCTCATGTCTTCTGCCAGTATCTGTGATACTGGGATACACTAACTTGTTAGCTTGCAAGTAGGATAAAAAAATCTCAGCTTCTTCAAAGTTCTTGCTAATGAGAAGATAAATATAATATAACTTGGTTGATTTTGACCAGTGCACCCATCCACTGTGGGTCTGTTGTTTCATACTTTTTCTAAGAAATAGGATGTGAGTTAGACCAGACTACCCTTAAGGCTCTTGAGAGTTTGAAGAGCTATGATTCTATGGGGCAACATCTTAGTGCCTTCCTCAGCATAAGCCACTGGAATTTGGATGCAAGAGACACTTGTTTATGCTAGTTAACACCTTTGGCTACTTCTTGGCACTTCACTTTTTACCCTCCTCTGTCTTGACACCCTATGCCTTCATTTCTGAGATAGTAAGTCAATGGTAGATTCCTCATAGTTGGGAAAATGGTTGAGGAACCAGCATTTTGAAAAGGACAGTTCCATAGTGTAATCCATAGAGGGTGTTTTAAACCTCTAATTTAGTTCGTGGTTTAAGGAAAATCCATCTTTCCTGCGGCCTCTATTTCAGCAAACAGCAAAGCAAGACAGTTCTGCCCATGCTGGCTTGTCTGAGGAGCATCAAGGCAGCAGGAATCTGCATTTGTTGGTTCACCAAAGAAATAGAGAGATCAGGGAGCTAAGCAAAGGGCACTGACTCAAGAGACTTGACTCCAGGTGCCCTAATGTGTTTTGAATATCAAATCAGTTGTCTTTTGTTGTCATGAAGGTTTTGCGCTGGCGAGCTCAGTTGCTGATGGTATTTTGCCATGTGAGACTCTGTAAGGCTTGACTGGAGGGTAGAGGGCAGTGAGAATCCAAAGAAGAAAAATGATCAGGAGCCATCTAGGTGCTGCAGCATCTTGAGGCACGGCTGTGACTGAGACATGGACTCTTTGCACCACAAATTATTCTTTAACTCAGATGTTATCACTCATATACATGACAGGAGGTGAGATGTCAAATGTTGGTGAGGGCTTGATTGACAGGGCCCAGGCAGGGGCAGCCCCAGTGCCCCTGAGCTGGCTGTTCTATCTCACTTCCCTAATCTATACTCAAATCCTAGACCTCAGGGCCTGGGGATCTACACACTGGCTCCTTTACTGTTCCTTTTCTTGAACACAAAGAGCGCTGGGTGCAAGAGACCTTTCCTATCTCTAAGGCCAGTGCTAGGAAGAGACTTCTTCCCTCTCTTGTTCTCCAGTCTTCCACGCCAGAGCTCTGCGTACATGTTTTCTAATGTAAGATGCTACACAAGCGTCAAAAACTCTATAGTGCTCTTAAATAATCTCCAAGTGCTACCGCTACCTTGTCATATAGCATCCTTTCCTCATGTAAGGTGCATTTTCTTCTGCATCTTTCCAGCCCTCAATTCTTTAACTTTACAAAAAAAAAGGAAGATCCATTATCAAGGGAAATTGTTTTTTTGTTATTAAGACCCTGAACCACCAGGGTATCTGATTAAATTAACCACAAGTTTCAGAGCACAAGCAGTACCCTGTTTAATCTTCAATTTCCTTATTCATACAGGAGTGATAGAAACAATTTTCTCCCTTCCTATTACATCGGGTTCCCCTGATACAAGAGACACTTCCTGATGCTGGCTCTGAAAAGGCATGTGTCTCATAAACAGTAGTCAGGAGAGATCAGTGTTGTATATCTTTGAGGACATTTGTTGCCTATAAAACAAGATATGAGAGCGAGGAGGAATACATTCTGAGGAGAAGCAAATATTTTATATTTTCACAATCACATTTTCTCAGAAATATAGTGTATCCAAATATTCGGTACATGAAAATGGAACATTATGTCTGCTTTTTTCCCCTTGCTTCCTAACTTGACTATGTTTCACTTTACCTATTTTATCTTTTAATTTTAGTTTTGAACTTCACCTTGTCCTTCCCTCGATCCCCTTCTCTCTGAATTTATTCATCAGATAATCCATCTTGACCATGTAGGCAGTGCTGTCACCACAAATCCTGCTGCTTCTCCGACTGACTGTGAAGTAAACCTCTTTGAGAAACCTCAGACTAGTGACTGGTTGCATAAAGTAGATTATGTGTGTCTGGAAGACTCTGGAAATTGTTGTGTTCCACTTATTACCTGTTTCTGAAATGAAAATATCAAGATAATTTATCTTTGAAATCCTCCTCTCCAGACTACGAGGTTGAAAACTTAATAGTATCATGAATTCAGTTTAAAACAACAATCTATTTATTCAAGATTCTCTCTCTCTAATACTGTACTTTGGAAAAATCCTCAAGAACACTATATATTTTAGTATTGTTTTTATTACACTAATTTATTGAGGCCAAAACGTACTTGAGGCTGGGAGGGGCAGGAAGGCAAGGAGGGAGAGGGGGAGAGGGAGACAGAGAGAGAAATTACTTTTCCCTGGGATTATAATCTAAAAATCTGCCTGAATATGGAAGGCTTTCAGAGATGCGATTTGCTCTTTCTTTTTTGTCTTTGTGTTTCTCACATAAACAATACCTTAGTGAAGGAGTCATTCATTACTTTGATGATTCCGCTTCCTATCCTCTCACACTAAGGCTTAAAGATAGAGAGATTTAAGACTGTTCACAGGCTTAATTTCTTCCCTCTCAGCGGAGTGGTCAGAAGCACAAGCAAATCTGGGTCTATTTCTTACAGCTGTCCCTGTATTTACACAGTGGTTCTCACCTAAGTATGATTCCCTCCTACTCTCAAGAGGTAATTGGCGATATCTGCTGACTTTCTTGGTGTCACCGTGTGTGTGTGTGTGTGTGTGTGTGTGTGTGTGTGTGGGCTGTTACTGACACCTAGTTGGTAGTGAATGGGGACGTTACTAAACAGCTTGCAATGTACATTATAGTTCCCATGACAAAGAATGACCTGGTCTTAAGGTCACGAGTGCAGAGGTTGAGAGAGCCTGATTTACACTAACCATACTCAGAAGTAAATGCTGAAGGTGGAAGACAAAAAAGAAGACAGAAAAGAAATAAAAATAAATTGGGAAATTACTACAGGCTCCATATCCCTAGTCACGTATGTCATTTCTTTCACTTAACCCCTCATAAAACTATCAATAAATAAGTATAATTGTTCTTGCTTTTATTTTTTTTCTTCAGTCAAAGGAGGAATCTAAGATGCAGAAAAGTTAAGTGATGTACTAAAAAGTCACTTGACTCACCAAGTACAATTCTAAAGCCCATGATTTTCCTCTTTCCCCCTCATTGGGAGCAGGGAGGTAATTATAGTAGTTGCCCCCTTATCCACCAGGGGACATGCTCCAAGACTCCCAGTGAATGCCTGAAACCATGAGTAGTACCAAATCCTATATATACTGTTTTTTCCTATACTAGCAGGAGGGTAGCATGTACAGCCTGGATATGATGGACAAAGGGATGATTCACATTCCTGGTAGGATGGGGCAGGATGGCACGAGATTTCATCACACTACTCAAAACCACATGAAACTTAAAACTTATGAATTGTATATTTCTGGAATTTTTTCATTTAATATTTTCAGACTGTGGTTGACCTTGGGCAACTGAAACTGTTGGAAAGCAAAACCACAGGTATAAGATGACTACTCTATTCCATTGAAGTCTCAGACTGAAAGAATGGAGGTTGAGCTGGTATGTGTTATCAATAGATTTATACATATGGGCGCTCATATTTATATCAAATGACCAGACAACTATGCATTTCTAGGGTGGTTTTAACTTTAAGTAGTTGGAAAACTTTTATTTCTATCCTTTTGCTTTGTTTGGAAAAACATGGCTATTCCTCCTTTTCTATGTTTTTTGTTTTATTTTGCTTTTTCTCTTAGATCATACTTAAGAAACTTTACTAATCACATAGACCTTGGGCTGTGGTATGTAATATATTACATAAAGGGTCTAGACAAAAGACAAAGTGCCATTGGTCATGAATTAAGAACACATAGATGACAGAGGCTCCAGACTGAAGGCTTTAGCCAGGAAGAAAATAAGTTCCTGAACTGAAAATTATTGAATATAAAATATCTTATCAAAAGAACGGAATCATCTCTTTTCTCTGGTTATCTGGAAGAAGAAAATGGATTTTTATTCATTGGAAAAATTTAGTACTTTCTTCCTTGAATATCTTTATAACGAATTAGCTTTTCTGTTTATGGTCACAATTTTTATCAAAAGAAAAGAGCTGGGTAAAAACATTTCAATTAAAATCCAGCCTCTTGGGGAACAATTAAGCATTAAATGGAAAGTGATAGTGGAAAGTCATTCCTTCCCATTGACCTCTGACATTCTAGAATAGAATACTCAGGACTAGGGCCTGGGCATTTATATTTTTTATAGGTTCCACAGATGTTATTTTAGTAAGCACAGTACTTTGAATTTAGTACTGTTCATAATTACTTCTTGTTGATAATGGTTATCTTGGTGGTTGCCCAGCCTACCTGCTCTTGAGCCAACATGGATCCCATCCCAATCTACACTTAAACTTTTAAAAGAGGTGTTTCCTCAAGTGTTATAAGTAGGCATGGCTGTGAATAACCTTTAAAAGCATCAGCTATTGCTGTAGGAAAATAGTACAAATGTTTCACAATAGGGTTTTAAAATTCTGGATATTCTACTTCTCTGAGTCTCAGGTTCTTAACCTGGAAAATGGAGATGACAACAAATTCCTCACTTCATTTATAAGTTTAAAGATAAAATGAGGTAATACATAAAAGTACTTAGGACACTGGAAAAAATAAGATATTGTTGGTGTATTTTTTACTATTTGACACTTTGTTGTATTTCTTATTTTTGACAACTTGGGTCTTTGAACTTCACCTTTAGTTTTGAAGAGTCATTCTAAATCTATACATTTTTAAAACAAAATCTCTTACTTGCTGCAGGAATTCCTCTGCAAAAGACTTCAAACTCTGAGTACACAGGCTTCATTGGGACTATGGATACATGTTTTTTAGCTCACTTAGTTTTCAAAATTAAAAAAAAAAAATCAGTTGCTAATATTTAAAAATCAAGAGGTTTGTTATAGAAATTTAACATTCTGGTTGAGGTTGAGAAACAAGAACACTTAACCTGTGTAGCCCCAGGGCAGCAATCAGTCCCAACAGAGTCACCTTATCTGGATACTCTAGGCATGGGAATTTGTTGCCCATACTCTACAAGGGAAGATTCTCAAAGTGTGGCCCTGGACCAACAGAGTTTGCTTCACCTGGGGATTTTAGAAATGTAAATTCTTGGGCCTCATTCTAGATCTACTGAATTGGAAACTCTGAAACTATGGCCCAGCAGATTGTTTTATCAAGGTTTCTCAGTGATTCAGATACACTCTGGAGTTTGAAATCTACTGCTCCACAACATGCCAGTCATGGACAAAGAATGTCACCTGCCATTTCAGTAAACAAAAGATGCTGGGGCCACCAAGCTATCAGCCACCGCAGCCACACTCAGTGGTGCACCCTGAGGATGGAGAAAACCAGAATACTGGCCCTAGATAGTTAAGGTGCATATCAAAGGAATAATTTCAATACGCCCAGACTCTTGCATCTTCCCAATTACAGAAGAGTACAAAATTCATTAATTTGCCATGTCTTGTTTTCTTTAATTAGCAGTAACCTTTTGATGTTTGACTGTTTTTTGTTTGTTTTACAAAAATTCCTATATATCTTGGGCCGTCCCTTACCTCTTCAGAATAGTCCCTCAGAGCTATTTGGAAGACTGTATTCTGGGTTTAAGTCCCTCAGTAAGTCCACCGAATAAATCATAATCCTCAGCTTTTAGTCTGTGCTTTCTTTTTTTTCAGCTGACACAGTCAAATGGTCCAATACCTTCTTACTGTACTTGTCTACTGTCAGGTAACTCACTTTAGCTTCTAATTGTCATAGAGTTCTTCCTTTTACTGAGCCACATTTTATTTTCCCGTCCCTTTCACCATTGTTGGCTTTTCCTTTCCCTGCTCTTCTTGGACCTGAGATAACAAAGAAAAACCATGTCCTTGTGGTCCTTAACATTTCCAATAAGCAGCAGCCACTTGCGGTGACAAGCCCTCCCGACCCCAAGCTGATAGAGCTCTCGTCACTCTTTGAAGCCATTCTTTTCTTATTCCTGTCTGTTGAGCACATCCTTAAAAAACCTCAACTCCTCCTCTTTCAAAACTAAGCAATTGTAAGCAGCCCCATAAGGAATGCAAATCTGTGCTTTTATTTTGACATTTCTTCCAACGTTGATTAGATAATTTCTGATCTGTTTTATTGTTTTGTACTAGAATGTGAACATTTCTAGAGATTAATCTTCATTGGTGTTCCCTCCTTGAGGGAAAATTCATAGTATAAGAACTAACTGTTACTGTATGAAGCCAATATTCCCGTGAGATTTGTAAATTAAATTTTCTTTCCAACTCTTGTTTAATATATTCAGTGTCTCCTTGTAAGACAACTGAGATAATTTTGTGTATCCTATCAATCTGTTTCTTGTTTGACATCTGTGTTTGTTTATATAGCTTTCAGAAGTGGAGAATTCTGTCACAAATTAATGCTGATGGTTTTGAGTTAGAGAGAAGGGGGTATGCTTATAAATGAAAGTTTTTGTTTTTAAGTTGTGTTTTATTGTAGTTCAGTGTTTTCCAAATAAATATTCACTGACTGTATTGAATATGTCAATTGGGTAATAGAATCACAGGCTTTCAGAGACGTAGAGCTCAAATATAATATTTATTTATAGGAAATTCCTGTAATTGAATAGGGAGACAATTGAAAATACATTAAAGAAATATCTTCAAGTAATTGACCGAGTATATATTTCCTTGTGGAGGTGGAATCTTGGGCTAAAGCAGCTGCTCAAATAACTTTAACAAGAACATTGTTAAGGATGCTGTCTATCAAAACAGGAATTTCTGATTTCTGATCTCCCAGATTGGTTGAAAAATCACCTAGGGACCTTATTAAAAATATTAATTCAGTAGCTCTGTGGTGGGGGCTGGGAAGATGTATTTTACAAACCTTTCCAATTGACTATTAATGTGTAGCTGGGTTTGGACCCACTATGCTTTTTTTTAAACTCTGGTTTTATTTTAACATTCTTTCCATTGTTTTTTTTTTTTTCCACTCTGATTTCTCCTTTCATTTAATTTATATTTTTTGGTATTTTAAAGTACTTTTGAAGTCATAATAAATTCTTTTGGTATAAGGAAGGCATAGTATAAATAAATATAATAACCACAGCAAAAAATGCTGTCATACAGGTCATTAATGAAACTAATTTAAGGAGTGTTACTTAGTAATCCTGAATTAACTGTTGCTGAACTTAGTACTCTATTTTCTATATGCAATGCTTCTCTGATAGTAAATGAAGTTAAGAACTAGGTCATATAGTACATGGAGTTATAGATTTTCTATTCCACTTTTTAGGGGTTTTACTGTACACATTACAGCTTAAAAACTCTGAAAAGACCTGCAGTGAAGACATTTAAAAATCTTTAACCCAGCACTTTGCAAAGTTTTAAAAAAAACAAACACTTCTTCCTTCCCCCAGAACACATGTTAACATTTCCAGTATTTTATTTGGGAAATAGTGTATTAATTGCTATGTCTCCAAGCAGTGAATGTCAATATGGCTGAAACGAGGAAAGCTGCTGTGCTGGGTGAGCAGAAATGATCAAGCATAGCTGGTGGAAATAAACTGAGCTAAGTGGATCAATTTTAGGAAAAGTGCTGGTCCATTGGTACTTGGGAAGAAATAGATTTAATAAGGAGAAGAAAAAGCATAAAGGATATTTGTATTTTTGCAATTGCAGGAGGAAATGCACTAGAAGCACACATTTGGAGTACATCCAGGCAAAGCTGAGATCTTAGCTGATCTGAACTATGGTTCCATCTTCTGGGTGCTCATGGCACTAAGATGTTGTGCATCTGATGTTCATTGCAGTGCTATTTGCAGTAGCCAGGACAAGGAGGCAGCCTAAATGTCCATTGACAGAAGAATGGATGGGGAAGATGTGGTACATGTGTGTGGTGGAATACTACTCAGCCATGAAAAAGGACGATATGATGCCATTTGCAGCAGTGTGGTTGGACCTAGAGATTGTCATGCTGTGTGGAGTGGGTCAGGCAGAGAGGGACACATATCCTATGATGTCGCTTATATGTGGAATCTAAAAACAGGCTACAAATGAACTTATCTGCAAAACAGAAATAGAGTTACAGATGTAGAGAATAAACCTAGGTACTGGGGGGTGAGGGAAGAGACATAAATTGGAAGATTGTGATTGACACATACACACTACTATATATAAAATAGATGACTAATAAACACCTACTGTATAGCACAGGGAACTCTGCTCAATACTCTGTAATGACCTATATGGGAAAACAATCTAAAAAAGAGTGGATATATGTATATGGATAACAGATTCGCATTGCTGTACACCTGAAACTAACACAACATTGTAAATCAACTCTACCCCAATAAAAATGTTTTTAAAATGTGCAAATAAAGTAAGTAGTTGTTTGAAGTGGAGCAACCTCCAATGATGGGGAAGAATGGGGGTGAGGTCTGGGGAGAAATTTGGATGAGTTTATGTGTCAGACACATAAAATCATGAAGAGAAGAATCTGTGTTTGTATGAAAGAATAAACTTGCTTTGATGGCATGGAATCTCCCCAGGTTTTGCAGACAAGTTTTACCTACCTCCTGACAACCTTCAACAGAGCAGAAATAAATTAAATGTTTCGTGTGTCCACTACCTCAGTTTTCCTATCTGTATTGCCAAGGGCAACAGGGAGAAATAGTTTTATTCTAGGGAAATTTTGTTCTGTTGAAGGAAAAGTTTTATGTGACATTCTATTAATTGGTTACTTAGTCACTGCAACTCACAGTCTACTTTAAATCCTGTTAAACATTAGCCTTTCCTTTGAATGAATAAAAATTAATGAGAAGTGGTGAGAAATCAATTTAATACAATTCAGTTTGGAAACACCTAATGTGTGAAGGTATAATCTAAGTTACCCATGGAAGTAAACCTTGAGTCCAGCACCTAAATTATTCAAAGTGAACATAATGACAGATAGGCATGAGCTTAGAAAGCCCAACACCGTCTGTCCACCAGGAAACTGTTCATGGGGAGGACTCAGTAGTTATTGTAGAAGATGCTATATTCTTGTCATGTCAATAAGAGTAAGACCAATCAATGAAAATACTGTGGCCCAGAAAAGTGACTGGGCTGAAATAGTATTAGTAATCATTTGCAAGGCAAGTTACACTAGTAACAGCTCAAGAAGGTCAATTCCATGATTTCTGTTTCATCATTAAATTGATCACCTGTATGTGTTCTCTTTTCTGGGTGGCCATGTTTATTAACTGGGAATCTTCTCTGTCAATCTTTCATTTCTAGTTGAGAAAATCTGCCTCCTTTGATCTCTCTTCATCAACTTACCTCTTTAAGTTAAATTAACTCAAATTTCTAGAAAATCATCCAAATTGTAAGACAGGTAAGAAATAGTGAGGAAATGATCAAATCTAGGAGCTTCTGACTTTATTTTCTTAATTTATTGGTTATTTAGTAAGTAAGGGAATCAACTATATATAATATATATGTATATATATATATAATATGTATATATATGTGCATATATATATATATATATTTTAAAGGGAAGGCATTGAATGATTAACTTCAAAGTTTGATCACAGGATCCATTTTGAGATATCAGCAAAATTCACGAGGGCTTATGTTTTATGGTTTGCACAGTATGATCATTATTGTTAAAAATGTCTTTCACCTAGTGCCAAGGTTACCAAACTACAGCATGAGACTTTTTTTTTTTTTTTACAGCATGAGACTTTTGAAAGCTGAATAACCTCCCATCTGTTGGATTAGAAAAACTAGAGATAAGTGACAGCAATTGTCTTAGTAAGACAAGTTTCTAAGAATTCAGACCATTCTCATTGTTCTAAACTGCATTTTTAAACTATGTACATCATTCTCAAATGACAGCTTCCTGAAATAAATACATTGGTTCATATGCCCATGTATATGGATTTAGCAAAGCCAGGGAAAACCAGAGCAAATGCCTGGTCTTAATGTGCCACAACCAGGGTGGTACTCTTTAGACAAAGTCCCATTTTTGGTAATAGAAACAAAGTGGGAAATAGCTCTAGACCCTGCAATGGCTACAGACACAAGGTAAGAAAGTGTTCCGCTTATGCATGTTTATCTGTGTAGATCTCCACACTGGCCTCCTTTGTCTGCCTCCCTACATAGTAATTTTACTATCAGTCACCACTTACAAGGAACTGTCTGAAAGTAAATCTTAGGTAAAGACATCAGAGGTGAGAAATGGAGAGAGATTTCTGATGAGATAGATAGCTTGAGAGTCTTGGTCCAGATATGTGCTAAGGCCTCTACTTCTCTCCAATCTTTGCTTACTTGCAAGTCCAAGCAATATTTTTATTTGTTTTTTTAGAGAGATTGATTGTAGCCTGATGTTAGAAGGGAAACACTCATATAAGCTCTTTGATGGTTAGTTTTCTATGTTAGCTGAGCTAGGCTATATAGCTCCAAATTATTTAATCAAATCCTAATCTAGGTGTCACTGTGAGAGTATTTTGTAGATGTGGTTAGCATCTACAATCAGTGACTTATAAAGGAGATTACTGTAGATAATGTGGGTGTGTCTCTTAGAATCAGTTGAAAGTCCTTAAAAGCAAAAATAGGTTTACTGGAAGAGGAAGAAATTCTGTCCCCAGACTACAACATCATTTCCTGATGAGTTTCTAGCCTGCTAGTCTACCCCAGAGAGTTTGGACTTGCTTGCTCCCCCCAAAACACATAAATCATTTTCTCTTTCTCTTTCTCTCTCACCAGTTCAGTGTTTCTAGGGAACCCTACCGATCCAAGCTCTTACAAGTTATTTGCATGGTGATATGATTGACCCATAGCTAAATGGGGGTCTCAACACCATTTGTGAAATGGTACCAACTTTTTTGAAGAGAAACTTAAATTTGCCTTCACGGTGAATGGATGGTGCTGCTTAGTACCACCTGTTCAAACCGGCTCTCACCTGGAGTGAAATTTGCACAACAGCATATATTGATGGAGTAATTGGAGTAATCATCGATCTGATTTAGAGCTAAAAGTGCCAGAAACTATTGGCTATCTCTTAAATGTAGGGGAAAACTTTCCAGGTCAAAACCAAAACATTTTGAATCTTACAACTGTAAATCCAGTTATAGTATTAGAAAAGAGATCCAGTTATTATTCAGTTCAACTTTCTCATTTCAAAGGTAATGAAATAGGGGCCCAGGGAAAGTTAAGTGTGGTGTGCAAAGCCATACTCACTGTAACAACATATCTTTTAAAATTTTATTTTTAAAATTGTTTTATTGTTTTATTGCTTGAAAATGTTTTAATATTTTTCTGTTTTGCTAAATATTTTGCTGAAGCACATTGTTTTAGTCTGTAGGGTATTCTATCATATGGATGTGGCCTAATTAAACTGAATCCCTTTTGGGCACATTAATTTATATTCATATTTTCACTTCTATAAATACTGTGATAAATATTCTTATACATAAACCTTTGTATACATATTTATCATTACTGAGGATCAGTTTCAAGAAAAAGGATTTCTGCAACAAAGGGTATACACATTATCTAAGGGTTTAATCTCAGTTGCCAAGTGGTCCACTAGAAAGGTCTTAGCAGTTTCCAACACTCAGTGATGGATGAAATCACCTGTTTCCCTGCATCCTCACCCACACTGTATATTTTCATTAATTAACAAATACAATGAAAATGGAGTCTTGCCTTAATTCACATTCCTGTATTTATTAGCAATGTTGAACACTCTTTTTCTAATTTTATAGGCAATTGTATTTTCTTTCTGCATTTTTAATGTCCTTTCCCCACTTTTTATTGGAGTTTATACTTTATTGCTTTGTAGAAATTTTAAGACAATGAAATTGAGTCCACAAAACAATCCCTCAATAAATAGTAGAAGTTATTATTCTTACTGATATTGTCATTGTTTTGTTGTGGTCGTTGGTATTATTGTGTCTGTTACTAGTTACTGTCTTGTACTTAAGAAAAAATTATAAAGGGTGCACTGCCTGCGGTCAAACAGCCTGTATTAGGAAAAATGTATCTCTATTTCACTGGAAAAAATTCACCAAGATACATCCCAATTACGCTGTTGATTTTACAATCTTTCATCTGTATCCTTTCTCCAGGCTTTATTCTCCCTGGAATAAAGTCAAATGTAGTTTATGCTTCAGGCACATATATAACAGCATGCAAACCACTCCACATCTTTAGTTTCTTTTCTAACTAGGCACTGAGACTGTTTCTTTTCTTGGAAGTAATAGGAATTGACCTCAGAGAATACATAAATTGCAAAATGCCTCCTTTTTTAATCTAGCATTTTACATTATTCCTATTTTTCCCTCTAAAAAGTATAAAATTGCACTTCCTAAAATGGAATCTGTGTAGCCATTTTTTATATTTTAAAATATTTAGCAGTACACAGTGTTTACTTTTTATGTTTCACTCCGGAATATTGTGTTTTATCAGAGACTATCAGGGAGTTGCCTTTTTTATTTTTATAGTGGTCTCAAATGTTTATAGGCTTGTGTTATTCATCTGCCCACTGCTGTGTTTGAACTCTTCCCCTAGGGCAGCAGCAGCATTTATGATTGGCCACCACATCACGCAGTGTTAGTGAGGAGGGATGGGAGATGAATGAGGGATGTTTGCAATAATCCGTTGTGAATGGCAACTGAAAAATATATATCAGGCTCTTTTGCATGGTTGTTATGGAACGTTTTGCCTCCACAAATGAGTTGATATATATAACTTGATGAACGTGCCTCCTGACACATGGTAGATGTTCCAACCATGTTAGTTGTCTGTCAGTCAGAGACATAGAACCAATAGGACACCATACACACACACACACACACACACACACACACACACACACACAAATGTAAAGAGACATTTAAAAACACTGAGAATTGGATTACAGGATTGCTGGGGCTGGCAAGTTTGGGACAGAGCAGCAGGCTAGATGAGGCTAATTCAACTAATTAGATAAGGCTCGTCCACATTCTTAAAGGTAATCTCTTTTACTGAACATCAACTGATTATGGATGTTAATGACGACTACAAAATACCTTAAAGTAACATCTATACTAAAAATATTGGAAACAAGATAGAGTGCATTTTTGAGTAAGGGAAAGAAAAGGAAGTTTTGTTGGGAAAGTACAGGCAGCAGAAGAAGAGTTAAGAGCATCCCCAGAATGATGCCATCACCTTCCTGGTTTGGCCTCGTTCTGGGCATTTCTGTGAGTTTACAGTAATAATGGAAATGGTGGGCTAGAGGAAGAGCAGAAAAAGGATGGACTCTCTCAAGGCTCAGTGTTAGAGGACTTTCCTGCTACAAAATGGGGGTGTCATGGGCAGAGTGACATAAAGCCTCCTGGATTCTCTGGCAGCATCCACTCTGAGTTTCTAAGAAGTGCCCAGATTCTCCTTCTATTGGCAATACAGACATGGACCAGGGTGCTCTTTGAGTCCAGATTGAGGGTGGGCATTGAGACACAGTTGCTACATAGAAGAGAGTGAAATTCACTCTAGGTGCAGAAGGAGAATGAGCTTGAATGAAACTAAAGAGTTGGTGATGAAGTTACTTAACCTTTCGGCAGCACCAAGTATTTAGACATGTAGGAGTATAATAATATCAACCCCCAACCTATCTGATAGGGCAAACGAGTTAAAACTGTTATATGAGTTTAAATTTATGTCAATCAGCAAATTCAAAGCATGGCACTATAATTAGAGACTCACAATTACCCATAGAATATCCTTGTGGGCAAAATTAATTCATATTGAACATTTTTAGCAGTTATTTTAAGCCCAGATATAGCCTGGTTCAAATGAGTTGATTTCTCTGTTCTGAGTAAGATGGGCTACTTACATATAAGGTAAACTTCCTTTACTGATGGAATTTTCTGCTACTTTAGAAATTTGGTGATGATCTTTCTAAGGTTAGAGTCAACAAATCAAATCAGAAACCTTGAGAGTGACTAGGGGAAGTCTCCTAGGAACAAGTTGTTAAGGGAGAACACAAAATCCCTCTCTAGGGGACAGACTTGGCCACTGGCTTTATTAGATCATGCCACTTTATTGTATACTTTTTAAGGCCTGTTTCTTTATCATCAATTCTTTTTTTTTTTTTAATGTGGGCAGGTTAGTGGTTTAAAGTCAGATAAGCAGAAACAAATCCAATAGCTGATTTCTAAGAAGGATTCTCTTAGGATTTGTATTTGGGTGAGAAATGTATTTGTTAATACACTTGATTCATTGACTTTTGAAATACTTCCTTTTAATGCTTATTCATTTGGAGTAACACAGAACAAATGCATGGTAATCCCTTCTTTTCAATAGAAGCTATTCTCTTTTCAGGTCAGGAATCCCAAACCTCCTCTATGATTTCCTGTATTGCTGTTTACAAACAATGGTATAAATGACTTGGATGTTTCCTGGATTATTTACATAGGAGGCAATGATACAGTATGGCAATAAAGAGGGCAATGAATTTTGGAAGCTGGGAAGTCAGCTACATAAGTCTTCTATGGAAGACTGAGAATGACATCTTTGCATTGTTAGGCTGGTATTTGTTTAATGTGATTTTGCAGGAAAAGTTATCAGAAAAGCCTCCCCTGTAAGCAGCCATATGACCTCCAAGAGGCAGTTAAGAGAAATGTAATGGCACTCTGATACAGTGTAGGTTATATTTTTGGCAGTGATCCAATTTTTTCCAGTCTTTATTCACTAGGGAGTAAAATTATTGCCTCATAAAACAAGAGAGCTGTCCAGTTATTTCTTAAGTAGGACCCTATTAACTTTACCACTGTCACCAGTTCCTTTCACAACATTAAAATCTCTCAGCCTTGTGGCAGGGAGGATGTTACATACCCAGATTTAGTGATCCAAGAACAATTATTTTGAAAACATACATTTCCTTGAAAAACACAATTTTGAAAGAACTAATTCTTAGAATGATGTTCCAATGAATCACTGGATTCATAACAGCATTTTTCTCTGAAAACATTTTGCCTACGTCAAAACTATCAGCCAGCATACGAAAAAGTGAGTCTTAATGTTATGGAAAATTTATTATGGAGAAAGAGAGTTTGATTATTGAAATGCATTACAATAAAGTTGTGAATCATTGAATTAAAGTTTCATTTATTTGGAAAATCTGATAATTATCCTGAGTTTCTATCTGAATATTGCCATTGTGTAGAATTTCCTTTTAGGCCATACTGAGAATCATAGTCCCATTTCTGCTTGGTATGCAAATAAAAATGCTGTTCTTGCCCATGTTGTCTGAGTGAGAATGAATTGAACCCATTTGAGGAGATGTGATGGTTCCTGCAGAAGAAGAACCATCTCCCTTGTTTATATATTGTCAAGAACTGGCCAGTGAACAAGATCAAACTCAGTCAAAGATGATGTTAGTCTCCCATATACACATCATTTATTCCCTTTGGCTCTCAGATTGAGCTTCTAATACCCAAACATTTGCATCAATTTCTAATTGTTTTTAACTGAAATTCTTGCATTCTGCCAAGTTGGGTCTGGTATTTGTACAGCCATATCTGAGTTATTCTTAGCCAAGGTGTAGCAATTAGAATTTGGTTAGACTACAAGCCATAGTATGTTAGCTAATTTCCTCCAAAGGTAGATCCCAGGATCAGGACTCTAGTGATTCTAGGAAGCATAAGTGAGGTGGGAAAGAGAGTAAGACAGGGAAGAGAGAAAAACCAGTAAAGTGTATGTTAAAGAGTGGATTACTTCTTTGGGTACCTGGAACCAAGTCCACTAGAAACCTCTAAGAAATGAAGAGGAACAGCCTTGAAATTGTCTCCTGGAAAGACATGGACTGTTCCTCATTAGTGGACATTTGCCCCCAAGGTTGCTAATGCCTCACAGGTACCGAACTGTACCCATGAAGGAGTTTCCATGGGGCCAGAGAAAGGCCTTAGATAGGTAGAAACACAGGCTGCTGGGTGGGAAACTATCTACCAAGGCTGTTATTATAAAGAGTAAGCTAGAAAATAACATTGCTTTGGAAGGGCAGAGGGCTACTTTCACATAAATCCAGAAGTCCAGAAGTAGACAGTCCAGGACTTATTTTGGAATCTTCACAATCCCCAGATGCCCAAGTTCTTCCCAGTCCACTGTTTTGCCATCTCTAGGGTGGGATCATTTTCAAAATCCAAAATGACTGCTAAAGCTTTAGTAATCATCTCTGTATCCCAAGGGGTAGAATTTAGGAAGGGACAAAGACCTGTCTTTCTCTTTTAAGGAGATATTCTGGAACAACAAAATATTTCCATCTATATCTAATCGGCCAGAACTCAGTTACATGGCTACATCCTGATATAAAACATTCTGAGGAATACAACCTTGATTGCAGGTGGACGTATGTCTAAAAAAATAGTGGTTCTATCCCTATGAATGGAAGGGATAATTGAGATATTGGCAACAAATCACCTCTGCATTGGAAAAGTTTCACCCATCAGGATCTATAAGTGGGAGAAAATGTAGAAAGGGTAGAAGTAAGTAGAATAGAATTATGTTAACTGTGTAAGGACCCTGAAATTATTGCATCATGTTGCTTTAGTAAGGCTGATCATCTTCACAACATTTTAGATATTGACCTTATTCACAAAGTAATTATGGATGATCTGAATGAAAGAATCAGTTGAACTGTGTTTTGCCTAGTTGTTTTGAAAGTGAATGAAGAGTAATAATAACATCAATGGCAACAGTGACTGTATTATTCTGCTAGGGCTGCCATAACAAAATATCATAGATGGGGTGGCTTAAACAACAATCATTTATTTCTCACAGTTCTGGAGGCTGGAAGCCCAGGATCAAAGAATTGGCAAGTTTGGTTTTCCTGAGGCCTCTCTTCTTGGCTTGCAATTGGCCCTTTTCTTGCTATGTGCTCAAGTGACCTTTTCTTTCTGTCTACATTGTCCTGGTGTCTCCTATTCTTCTTATAAGGATCCAAGTTCTATTGTATTTAGGGCCCCATCCTTGCAATCTCATTTAGCATTCATTACCTCTTTAAAGGCCCTATCTCCAAATACAGTCACATTGGGGGTTAAGGCTTCAACATATGAATTAGGGGGGCACAGTTCAGACCATAACAATGATAATAATAAATATTTATTTAATGCTTCCTAAGTATTGGGCCTGAAACTTAGTGTTTTATACAGATTAATTTATTTAACCTACATAATAACAGTAGGTAAGAGATTATATTCCTCATTTGATATAGAAGGAAACAGATTTAGGGAGAGTGAAACATGCCCAAATTTGCATGGGAAGAAGGGAGGGCAGCAGGCTGGCCCCAGAGCTTAGGTTCATAAACCACTGTGAGATGGTGCTTGTGATTTGATGCAGAAGACAGGCAGTACCATGTGTGAGAGATGGACAAGTGCTGTGGGCAGTCCCAGTAGGAGATGCAATTACCAGCTGCAGGTTGTGTTGGGGGAATTCTTTGAAGGGGCCTTTACAAAACAGAATTTTCATCTCCTCCTGAACAAATGGAGCTGTAAATCTAAGACTGGCAAGTAGGGGCTAAAATATCCCTTTATTATTGGTAGAGGCTGGGGGATGTGACTTTAGGTTTATTTGCCAAACAAATTAGCTAATGGAATTAGGCAGACTCAGCCATCCATCACAGCACACTGGTCCAGGGCAGGCCTCCCCACTCCAATAGGATGGAACCTCTGGAGGGACTGTGGAAAGTCTGCTCGCTCTAAGTTGAAGCTTCCTCCAATGAGGAAGAATGTTGGCGGAAGCAAGCTAAACAAGCCTGTTATTTCTCCCAGATTTAACAATCAGGTCCCTTTATTTCCTCTGTTGGTGGAGGGAATAAAAAGGGCAGTTATTATCGTAGGAAAAATCCCTCTCCCTGGAAACCAGTGATGAGAACAAGGTGTTCCCAGGTAACAGGATGTAAGGAAGTTGTCTTGAGCTTACCTGGGCAGCTGGGGCATCTTTACACAGGTATCAACTTTGAGGCTGAGGCAATGGGGAAGAAGACGTTTTTTCATTACTTGTGAAAACATTTTTTATGGGATTAATTTTGTACTGTTGAGAGCAATACAAATCATTCAAACAATGTTGGGAGGCAACCAGGCTTGGGATTGTGTCAATGAATGGGTGCAGTTTGGAAATAAATGGATGCTTTGGTGATGCATTTAAGATGTTACATTGTGAATAACAGAAGAGACCAATATGTAAATAAGTAAAACTTCCCCAGAGGAGTTCAGTGCATTTCTACAAAAAAATGAGTCTACTTTCAGTATGAAAATCAGTAAACCTAATCAAAGGAGTAGGTCTAAGCAAAGGAATCAGAGCCAAATAGAGGAGAGCAGGATTTTTAGTCATTCTGCTGATATGTTCAGCCTATGATGAATGTCATTAACAATTGATCAATAAGCTATTTTTCCTATTTCTTCAACTAGAGTTGAAACATAAAATGAAGAAAAGTAGACATTTTCTAACTCTCCAGAAGACTAAAGCCCACTGCCTACAAGTTCAGCCACCTTCAAAAGTAATACATTTCAGCAGAATAGTTTCATGTGCCTTCATGTGCTGTTTTCCCCCCCGCCACACACCTAAATTAGGGGTCTACAACGGCAAACCAGAATGGAGACTTGAGACACTGATCCATAAAAATGAGGCCAAAAATCTTGGTTCTCCCCAAAATTGGTTATGTAAAGCAAAATTATATTTTTGGCACTGCCCTATAGAGTGGCCTGAATGAGGATTCAGTTCATAGCTACAAAGTTGGCTGTGGTTTTCCCTGAAGAATATAATGCTTATATCTCCCTGCTTTTGCATGTGTAAAAGTAGAATTTTACATTTGCTGTGTGTCAAATTGAGCTTCTCAGATTTTTTTTTTCAATTAATTCCTCTCCTCTGGCATATTTTGCAAATAGAATGTGATGATGAGGTTTAGTCATTTTGTTATTTCATAGTTCTAAATAACTAATCTAAACAATTCTGCTGCAAATAAATTTTGAGGGATTTTCAATTTTGCAATTGAAATATTTGTTTGAGCTGTTAACAGAGCTTAAATAAATTAGGTGGCTAACAAACTTCTCCTTTGCTCTGTATGACATAGATGCAATGTTAGAGATATAGGATGATTTAGGCCTCCAAACAGATTTTTTTGGTTTGTTTTGCTTTTATTTCCCTTAAATTACCATTTATCCAGTAATTTAAGGGAAATATACCTTTTCTTTTTTTTACAAAAAGGCCCATCTGAATTACCCTGATGAGTTGAAAATAGGAATAGGTATTGAACTCTTAAAGTATTACCAGAAAATCATTCAAAATCAAGATACTAGGAAACTCTGATTTTTAAAAACGTTTATTCTTTGTTTGATAGTCTTTAATAAATGTTTATTAATTTTTTCTTTAAAATATGTTTCCCTTAGAGCTACATCATTAGAAAAACTCTCATTTTTTGAAATCATGATTTTACGGTTATTTACCTATTCATTTATATAAGTTGGAGGTGTTCTATACATGTTTTTTTGCTAAATAAAAATAATCTTTTACCTCAACTTGTGAAAATAAAAATAGTGAATTCTTTGGCAGCAATATGACCAAAATAGACTTTATATAACTGTTTTTCTGCTTGCTTTCAGTATTATTAGGACTGGTATCCACAGGGTTTGGTAAATTTTGAACTTTATAATTTAAATCTAATCTTTTTTTACTCTGAATCAATTTCTCTGTTCTTTGGATTACTGATTTTGGAAACTGGAAGCAAAAAATGTTCCTTAGAGTAAGGCTCTTTCAACTGGAAATGCTGGTTTTGTGTATGTTATCTCTTAGCCTTCCCTAATGATTTTTAGCTGAAGGATTTGAAAGCAGGTGAAAAGACTGAAGTGGCTTTTACTTGTGTGATTTGGGGTGAAGCATCTTCTAAACACAATTCTCTTTTTTCCTCTGAACGTGAATTCTGTTCTGATCAAAGGGGTCAGGCAGATAACAGTTGACCCTGTAAATTCTGGAACATAGATGGCATATGGGTACAAATTCCACCTCTGATTTGTGATTTATCCCTGATTTAAAATATTCCCACTTTATAGACCAAAGGAATGGTTTTCTGAGAGTACCAGAGATTCTTGAAAACCTCAGCTAGAGCTTTTACAAACATGTGCTGTGCCTGGAAGTAATGGCTGAAAGCAGTAGCCTTCTGAAATTCAGAAGGCTGAATTTTTTTATATAGGTGAATAAATGCATTTCCTTTAAAATACATTCTCAATATCTTCAAAATATACTCTTAACATATATATGTATATACATATATATTATTCTAAAAAATAATTTTGTGTGAGAGAGTAATCAAATATCCCTGATAAACCTTGATTTAAGCATTTTCATGTTAGTAACGCAGTCTGCAAATCAGGATCACTTCAGCTTAGAAAGAGATTAAAAAATAGTCAAGAGTCCTTATCTTCCCACCTTGAAAATGTTTGTGGTTAAGTTGATCTGGGTACCTAGAAGTGATGCTCTTAGTGTTTCCAATGGTATTTCCAATCACATGCATGTTTTCATTTTTTCTGTGTATTCTTTTGTCTTCTGTACTGACAAGGGAACTTATGCTCCCAAATTGTTCATTATGTTCTTCTGCCAGGATTTGCAGGACAACTATTTGTTTCTGAAAACAAAGGGTCATTTGCATCTGCAGAGTGGGGACCTACTAAAATCCCTAGGACATATCTTTTAGATATTTCATTTCGTGTCTGATTGAGTTGATAGCTGTTATTCTTTGTAGGATATCCATGGCTATAAGGGTGGGTCAGAATCTTTGAATGGAAGTAGGGGATGCTAGAGGTTTGGCCTGTAGTAAAAGGCATGATGTTTAAATGTTGGGTTTTTGTTTAAAATGATTTCTGGCTAGTAATTTCTTCAAAATTTCTGTTAAAATAGCTATACACACTATTAGAAAAGGTGAAATCCACAGTAAAATTAGGAACTAAGATTCACAATTGCCAAAACCTTGGGGAAAATTCCACTAATGGTTAAACTGGTACAACTCCACTGAAACATGGTCAGTGACAGAATGGCTAAGTGGTTAAGAACATAGACTTTGTTCCAAATCTGACTCTGTCACTCTCTCGCTATGTGACTTGGGAAGTTTACTTGGTCTCTTTATGCCTTGGTTATTTCACGTATAAAATGGAGGTCATAATAGACTCTCCTAATTACGACTTTGGGTTTAACATATACACACTACTATATATAAAATAGATAAAACCAACAAGGACCTACTATATAGCACAGGGAACTATACTCAATATCTTGTAATAACCTGTAAGGGAAAAGAGTCTGAAAAAGAATATATCTATACCTAGAACTAGATATCTACCTGAATATATATATATATATATGAATCACTTTGCTCTACACCCAAAACTAAAACAACATTGTAAATCAACTATACTTCAATTAAAAAAAAATAGACTCTCCTTCAGGAGGTTGCTGTGAGGTTTAAATGAATTAATACTTGAGTGGACAATGCCTGGAACTTGGTAAGCAGCAGAAAATGTTAGTTATTATTGTTCAATCGCCCAAATATCCTGTGTCTGCTTGACATTAGGTCAGATACCCTTTATCACTCTGTCTCCTTATTCAGTAGAAAAGGGCTGAATCTACCAGAAAACTGAGAAGTCGTTTACGTATCACACTGCCTTTCTGAAGCAGTCTCTGGGTTGCTTTTTCCCAAATGTGTACAGCTCAGCAAAGCTCTTATTTGGCATAAGACAAAATGCACTTCTCCTGACAGCACTGATTTCAGTTGTTTTACTACTGGCTTATGTCCATTGAGACTCTTATGAATGTCTCTATTCCTGTTATCTCTTCATTATACAGACAGTTTTTACAATAATTCCATAACCAATCTGTGGTTAGTGCCCATTTTACCTGAGGGGAACTTGCAGGTCAATACACAAAGTGAATTTGTGCCAGAATTGGAAAAAGAACTTTGACTCAGGGTTCAGACATCTTTTCAGTATGGTGACCTTAAAGGAATGTCAATCTTCACCCCTCTGCTCTTCCTATTATTTTTGGTGCCTTTTAATACAATCAGGTTGAGCACCTTTTTGGTGAGTTAGTAATATATCCATTTAAAGAAATCAATCAATCTATGAAACTATTTTTTCACTTTCGTTTAGGAATGCAATAAAAAGGGTGTTCTACTTATGTAAGTGATATAAAGAAAAAACTCATTAAGAACTACAAATTCTGCTTCTGTGTTTTGACTATCTTGAGCTTGATTTGTATCTATTAACCCTGTGCTCTAACTTCTTAACAGTCATATGCATCTATGTTTTTATTTATTCCCTTGACACAAAATACAGACTGTCCATAAGGTGCAGCTTAGTAACGAGGTTAAAATTAAGATGGAAATAGTTATGCATCCTAAGATTTTTCCTATTGATAAATTTATTTTTACCATCTATTTCTTTCTTTTCTTTTTTTTTTTTTTTTTGTAGTACGTGGGCCTCTCAGTGTTGTGGACTCTCCCGTTGCGGAGCACAGGCTGCGGACGCGCAGGCTCAGTGGCCATGGCTCACGGGCCCAGCTGCTCCACGGCATGTGGGATCTTCCCGGACCGGAGCACGAACCCGTGTCCCCTGCATCAGCAGGCGGACTCTCAACCACTGCGCCACTAGGGAAGCCCGCCACCTGTTTCTTAATTGACCCATCATATTTTCTTTATTCTGCAGCTACAAAGAGAATAGAATAAAGATTTTCCTTTGCTTCCTGAACTATCCATCCAGTAAAGTTTGTTCTTGACAATAGATTTATTAAGCCTCCCATGAACAGACAGCTAGGGTTTTATCTCTGGACGACCTATGTTACAATGAATTTGTAGCAAGTTAGACATCAGTACGGATTAAATATCTGGTTAGTTAGCTGTGCCCGGTTGTTAGTTGTCAACTCAGCACTATCTCGGTTGCTCATCTGTGCTCTGTTCTGCATGGCAGGTTTTGAAAGCCTGTGAACTACATTTCTTCAGAACCCATTACCTAGGTTAGATTTTGCAAATGAGGCACTAGCCAGAGATTTATAGAAGTGGGAGAGAGGCAGAAAATATCCTATTGCTCCTCAGGTAGCAGAGAACTGGCAGGTAGGATTCAGAAAATGCCTCTGGACATTTCCCTATGAATCACGTACCTTATTGCTGCAGGCAGAGATCTCTTGCTAGGGTAATTGGCCCACAACATCCGCGGGTCCTGCATCTGCGGGTTCCGCATTTGCAGATAGGGAAGGCCTGCTGGAAGACATTTTACACAAGGAGCTTGAGCATCTGTGGATTTGGGTATCCTCAGGTGTCCTGGAATATATGCACCCACCCCCGCCCCCGATACCTGGTAGGACTACAGTTTCTTGCAGTTTCCTGGTTCTGAAAGCTAGCAACAACCTGAGAACTAGAAGCAGTTTCCCCAGATATTCACTGTTTCGCTCTTTTCATCACTCATTTAAATCTTTTTAATCTTTTAAATCTTTTTAATTTAATCTGTATTAAATCTTTTCTGTCTTGAAAAGCTTAAATTGTCTTAGTCTTCCCTGAACAAATTCTCACTGCTACCCAGAAGCTAACCAAGTGAACTAACCAAGATTAATTCACTGTGACCTTTGTCAAGACATCTCAGCTGTCTGGCTTCTCATTCTGAAAATGAGAAGATGGGGTGGCAGCATCTCACTTATAACATTTGATTCTGGTTGGAATGAGCTCTAGAAAGGTGTTGCCTTGGAAGTAAGAGATGAGAGATGGGTCTGTACCAGTGGATGTATCCATAATTATAAATGAGTTTTATTTAGCCTACTGAGTCTCAAAAAATATTGATGCAACATTTAAAGATTTTGTTTTCCATAAAAATCTGGAGTTCTGGACCGTCTTTAAAAGGCAGAAGATCCAACAATATCAGGCCTTTCTCCATGCCAGCGGTTGGCGGGAACAGTTATACAGCCTCCTGGTTCATGCCAGACACGTGCTTTCCCAGGTTCCACAACCTCATCTTGTCCTGTTGCCTTCCAAGGTGGTGTCAATTGCCATGTACCACCATACAGGTGCGTCTTTCCCCTTAGAGAGTTATTGTTTTGAACTCATGTTTCTTCCCAAAGTGGTAAAACTAAAGATGGAGAGAAAGGGCAGTGTGTTTTAAAAAATTAGAAAGAGTATGGCATTTTTGTGCCAAATATTTCTACATATTTATTTGACAATTCCCCATCCACTTCACTCTTACTTCTTTTGGCTATCTCCTGTCAGTATTTAAGTTTATGAGTCCTGGTTTAGGCTCTAGCATTTTTTTCCCACTTTATTTGAGTCACAAAGTCTTTGAAGAATATCATGAGAACCACCGGACATTTCCCCAGGAAAAAAAATGTAAGAATGCAAACATAATATTCTGATCACAGGTTTCTTTGAAGTCTTACATGTAACTAACTTAATAAGCCCCTTTGCTCTAGAGCAGTACTTCTTGTGAAAATGAAGATTCAGATTCAGTAGGTCTGCGAGGCGTCAGCTACTCTGCATTTCTAACAAGATCTCATGTTAGTGTTTGGGTCTGGGGACTATACTTTCAGCAGCAAGTTTCCAGTGGTTCTTAAATTTTATTTGGACATTGAAATCCCCTGGAGAAATCTTTAAAAAAGATTGATGCCCAGGCAATGGTATTTCTTAGAAGCTCCCATCTGTGGGGTTTGGGACTGTCTGTTCTACATCAAAAGTCATTTACTGAAATAAGTAGAGAGGCAAAGCAGGCTGTAAGAGGGGTCTAGGGATCAGGTGGATGTTGAAATGGAAATGGTGCCAACCAAGAAGACAGGGCATTGCCAGCGACTAACACTTTGGTTTTTCAAAAGATGACCAATTCCTTTTTTTCTGTAGTGAAAGCAACAGCAATAACTTAATGCCCCCAGTAAATTTTCTAATGACCTGTTGTATTAGAATCATACATATTGCTTAGCAGAGTCTACCAATCTTGGGCGCATCTGCCGGTCTATTTCAAAGGAGACCATGAGTTGGGGAAAGAAAGGAGAGTTGGGTAAAAATGAATATTCTAGTCATTGTTTATCATTTCCAAGGCAATATTTTCCCCTTATGATGTGACCTTGTCCAAGGCTACTAAAAAGCCACACAAGTTGCCACAGTAGACTTTATGTCAAATGGAAAACTAATCTGAAACGGTGTCCACCGTTAGCATGCGGGTGGTTGCCTTCTCTCACAGGTAGTCCATAGCAATTTAGGAAAAAAAACACATGAGTGTGTAACACAAAAGACGTGTCCATGGTACCACTTGATCTGGGCTTCAAAGACAGAATTGAAAGCTGAACTTCAATGGGTGTCAGATCACTGCAAAGAAGTTCTCACAAATGATATCACAGCCTGGGTCATTAATGTTTCTATCCTTTCACCTTACATCCCAACCTCCATGTGTGCAGGCCTCTAATTAGTGCAGCTCGCACACAAGAAACTTCTGATGCCAAGTATGTGGAACATTTCCAAAGAAGCATTTCCATTTTAAAGAGATCTTAAAACATTATCTGAATCAGCTCTCCCTTTAAATTCTATTCCTGCAGGGAAAAAAGTAATTATATACATTTAGTTATGGATGGCTTCTGCAAAAAAAAAAAATCCTTAGTTGACCTTACCTAATCACAAGGAATTATTTCATAGTCATGAAATAATAATAGCCCTAAAACTCTTAGATTCAAAGAAATCCTTCAGTCAAATTTAGCTCCTGATGCTGATATGTACTTACTAAAATGATGTTTTAAAATATCTTTCGCGATAATCTTTTTTGTTAATTTCCCAATTAAACTTCTCTCTCAGGCTCTGTTAAGTCATTAGTTGGCAATCGTCTTTTGTTCTCTGGTTTTGGAACATCTGGTAGAGTGACATAAAAATGGACACGACATTTAAAACACATCTCAAAAAACTTTCGTAATATTGTTCTCCTCCATCTGATTCACATTTTAGAAAGGAGGAAGCAGGAGATGGCATCCCTCTGAGCAATAACAAATCGGGCTAGTAGGTGACAAGTGAAGCCTTGAGGAGCTAGCAGCTGCCGCTGATCCTCTTTACCTGTGAGGTCATCGTCTCTAATACACACCCTTTTCTTCACATAATAGACTTGCACCTGTCATTCAGTTGGAGATGACAAAGAAAATATTTTTCCTCTCTCATCTTTTTTGTTTTCTTGTGATTTTCTCTTTTATTCTGCCCTAGAGAACAGATGTTCGGTATCCACTGAGGTCAGTTTTACATTGTTTTGGTTTTCAAGGAGTGTTTTTAACATTCCTGCTGATGATTTAGCATAAATTGTTCTTGTAATTAGTGTGGTTAATGAACTCCCCACCTATCTTTTAGTAGGTAATTACAAAGCTGGCATATGTTAGCAGGTACTGTGTAAGGAGAAGAGGAGGGCTGGTGATTATGGATTCCATCCTCGTGTCTCTAAGACCAATTCCCAAACGGTTTAATCATCATCAATGTCAACCCTTTCCATATCTTCATTCTTCATGCCATATATTATAATGCTGCATTTATATTCCATCTTGACTTTGATATTTGCTCCTTCAGAATAGAGGTGCCCTGATTAGACAAGGCGACTGGCAGTTGAAAGAAATGTTTTAAAAATATGCATGTACCATCACCAATTTCCCACTAACCTTTCTCCCTATCTTCTACTGTCTGCATTTTCAAGAGGCTTGTTTTGTTAGATATAATTATGAGTAGAAAAGCTGGATCTATGGCAAAAATGACAATCCCTCACAGCTTTCTGTACTAGGTCCCTTCTTATAGGCAGGGGCAGGGGCAGGGAGACGAGGAGGAAGGGGATCTCTTCATACAAAATGTGAAGACATTGAGTATTTCAAATGTAGAAATATACTATATATGTACATCTGTGTTCATATTTAACAAAATCCTATTATAAGAATTACTATCTAGCCTATAATTATTGCTATCCTTTTTCTCTACTCTTTGGTCATTTCATTCTTTGGTCATTACCACCTCAATAATATTGGGAAGTCATTGATATCAGAGATCTATTCTAAACCAATCAATCATTGACTTTCATTTATTACTCATTTACTATATATGTCACTATACTAGTAGATAGGAAAATATAAAAGCAGAGTATATAAATAAACAAAATAATTGGTTAGTGTCAAAGTAAAGGAAACATTTTTGGATTCAGTTTGCAAAAGATTAGGTACCTTTTATGGGCATAAGCTCTTGATTTTTATAATGTAGTTGGTAGGAAATACAAAGAAATTTAGTATCCAGTCACTGCCTTCTTCCAGTTTCCATAATTCTAATTAGAAAAACTGGGCAACGTATATGAAAAATTTAAGAGCCAAATTTAAGGATATATTTAAGGTACAACAACTAATGCAAGAATTGTTATAAGACAATAGGTGGTTGCTTGCCAAATGGTGCTATATAAGCTAAGTATTTTGAGTTCCAGGGGGGAAGTACTTACTGTATGCTGGAGTGGTCTTGGACAATTTTAGTGAAAAAATAGTAATAACTGTTCCTTATAGCCTATTATTGGATTAACTCCATATTATGTAATGGTAGAGAACAAAAAATTACTGTATACACACTTCAGGTTACATTAATGACACTGTAGTTTTTTCTGATATTCAGGAAAGGGTGTATTAGGTAATTGGAACCTATCAGACATCAAATTTAATCACTATAAAAGTCTGAGGGTGTTGGAAATGTCACTGATATTAAAATTAGATAATAGGGTGTCATGCAGCCTTCTTAACAGCAAGCAGTAGAAAGTGACCCTGTAACTTAGCAGAGAAGAAACTATAGAAGGGCTATTGGGTAGCTTCCACAATGGATGTAGCCAAGGGAACCTCCACCAAGGATCTGGGTGGATGCATCTCTGTTATTGGAGATATCCCCACCTAACACTCACCACTACTGTGCTGGGTGCTGAGCTCTCCATCATCTCTGAGTACTTGGTGATGTTCCCTTTGCCTTTCATTCCTTCTTCAAGTTTTAGGGGCCATAGGAGGAGCTTACGATTCCTAAGTCTTTGTCAAGGACCTGCACCCTAATCCCAGAGAACTGGGAGATGGAGATCAACCCCCTTCTGCTTCCTCGGTGTCCATGACTATAGACATTTACTTAAACAATGTGAGAGATAGGGCTTTGACCAGAGGGTGATAGTGCAGGAGGAAGATGGCAGTAATCAGATATGATGGCCAACCAGGCAAGGAGTTCTTGTAAGCTTTGCAAAGGGCATTGCCATTTATGGCACGCTGATACATATAAAATTCTCTAGTGACTTCACTATGCTGCACAAATTTGGGGAATTGGGGCCACACCTTCTATCGAGACTCACAATAGTGCATTTCTCCTCATTTAGGGATGGTGAATGCTGTAAGCAAAACATGACAGAAGTCTACTACACGTGGTTCAACTGTGTCTCTTGTTTCCCAGCTCTGTGACCAGTGGAAAGCCACTTAAATTTTCTGACCCTCAGTTTCTTCTTTAAAATTGATAGTTCATGATGTTGTGAAGATTAAATAAGGGGATAAGTATGCAAACTCTTTGCAAACTGGAAAAGTTCTATAAAAATGTAGGAATAATGATTACCCCAAAGAAATATTTCTGTGATCTCTTAGGATACCATAAACTGAGAAATTCACAAGGTCTGAAAATGGTAGCTCCAACTGACCGTTTCAGAATTTTCTTGCATGCTCTCAGATGTCTCCAAATATGAGATGTTAGGGCAAATCTCACTAGTTGATGGGTTCTGACTGACTTTTTATATTGACTGAAGAAGGAATTTTTTTCTACCTTTACCAGTTATTTAGCAGAAGGCAGCTGGAATTCTTTGCCACGATTTTACTGCAAGTTTTACGCAAGTTCCTGTGCCCGATGCACAGTGAGGCCAAAAATACCAAAATGTCAGAGGTTAGGGAAGAGAAACGTTCATTTCAGAGCCATGCAAGGAGATGGATGGCTCATGCCCCACATGAAGGGTCTCAGCAAAGCACCTTTAAAGGCAAGGTAACGAAGGGGCATGGTTAGTTGTTGCAAACGTCTTGTTGTCGGAATCCTTTGTTCTTGCATCTGTCCACATAAGTCAGGTCACGATTTCCTGTAAACCTCCAACAAGACAAATGTTAAGGTAAAAAAATAAATTAAAAAAATGTTATTTTCTGTTTTGCAACTTTTTATCTCTATATGAATAGAAAAGTGTTATACCCTTAAAGGTCAGAGCCTTGGGAATGGTCTATCCTGTATATTTTAGGCTGTAGGCAACATTCTATTTTTTTTTTATTGGAATAAAATTACATTACAATGTTGTGTTAGTTTCTGCTGTACAATGAAGTGAATCAGTTATATGTATACCTATATCCCCTCCCTCTTGGACCTCCCTCCCACCCACCCCCACCCTATCCCACCCATCTAGGTCGTCACAGAGCACCAAGCTGATCTCCCTGTGCTATACAGCAGGCTCCCACTAGCTATCTATTTTACACATGGTAGTGTATTTATGTCAAACCTAATCTCCTAATTCGTCCCATCCTCCCCTTCCCCCACTGTGCCCACATGTCCATTCTCTACATCTACCTCTCTATTCCTGTCCTACAAATAGGTTCATCTACATTCCTAAAGCAATAGAATACAAAGGCTAAAGTAAAAGAAACAGATCTAATATGGAGTCAGATTTGTTCTACCCTATTACAACCGGACTATTCATTAAAACCACAAGAATATACATTTGGAATGGGTTACACCATAGAGATCAAATGAAATATTTGGGCTATGCTGATCCGCTTTAAACACTGCTCCTGGGAAATGGGCGTCTCCCCAGGAGCTTCCTAAGGATGCTGCTGTCAGTGTGATTCTCACGGAACTATACCAAAATCAGGTCCTTGGAAATCTTTCATTCTGCATTTTGCCCCCAACTTCATACTTTTTGCTGAGCGTGGGTTATGGGAAGTAAACAAGAATGTGGTATATCATCACTTGTGTTTATTCTTTGGATTGTCATAGTTATTTTCATTTGCAGCAGGTTTATATTATCCAGTAGACGGGATTTTATGAAGGGTATGTCGCCTATGAGGTTCTGCCAGACCAGATGCACCTTAAATGACAGCTTTGGAGCATGGGCTTTCCTGTGTTAAGCAACTCGGTATGAAGCTGGCTGTCAAGTGACACAGTTCCATCCGTCAGCTTACTGAGGATGGCACGAGTGCCTTTCAGTCCACTAATACCTGCTCATTTTATTTAGTTATGTTTTTTGTGGTGTCCCCTTAGAATGGTGAGATGATTGGATTCTTTGTAGGGGCCCTGCACGTGATAAAATGCAGTCTATTACGGTCTGTCCAAGGCTGGCAGTGTTTCTCCAGTGTGTTTTGTCCCTAGTAAAAAGATGAGGAGACAGTGTTCCCCTTTTGTTCAGACCTGAAAAGCTCTGGAAACTGGCGAGTTCCCAATTTTGATTTTTATTATAATTATATAGTGAAAATAATTCACAGAATTTAGTGTCTAATTTGACATATTTTAATCTTAGTCTCATCCATTAATTTGTCAAGACCATGTTGAGAGAGAAACTTGAAAGCAAGTTCTCTCTGTCAGGAAAATACTTTCAGGGCCTAGATGAAAAATCTGTCTTAATCACAGATCCACTTTCCCTCCAGCATCTGAACAAAGAGGCCCATAGCACAGGTATGAGTTTGAGTGCAATTCTTATTTCAGATGGTGACTCATCATGGTGGATACAATCTCAACCACTTTATAGGATTAGTCATTGCTGCATCCCACAGCAAACGTCTGTGCAAAATTAGGAAACTCAACCCCTGTGGGTCTCAGTTTGCCCATCAATAAAATGACAGTGCTGGACTATTCGATCTTTGAAATTTGTCAGGTTTTAAAATACCTACTTTTAAAAATGTATTTATTTATTTATTTATGGCTGCGTTGGGTCTTTGTTGCTATGTGCGGGCTTTTCTCTAGTTGCTGCGAGTGGGGGCTACTCTTCGTTGCAGTGTGTGGGCTTCTTATTATGGTGGCTTCTCTTTTTGTGGAGCACGGCCTCTAGGTGCTTGGGCTGCGGTAGTTGCAGCATGTGGGCTCAGTTGTTGCGGCATGCGGGCTCTAGAGTGCAGGCTCAGTGGTTGTGGCACATGGGCTTAGTTCTTTCATGGCATGTGGGATCTTCCTGAACCAGGGATCGAATCCATGTCCCCTGCATTGGCAGGACGACCCTTAACCACTGCACCACCAGGGAATTCCCTAAAAATGTATTTTATTAAAGACAAGAACAATGTTATCATTATCATTTCTTCAAGTTTGTTTGTCTAACATTAATGTTTTAATACTTAAAACTCAGAGTCTTTATTCTCAGACTTTACTGTAGAAGATGTACAGACACTAACTCATGTTTATAGTGAAATATGAACCCACTTATTTGGGGATAAACTAGAGTTATGTACATCTAGTTTAGGGGAAAAAAGCCCAAACTTTATTTTTGGTTCTTTCAATTTTAAATGATTGCCTACATTCTCTCTATCCTCCCCCCAACCCCGCAGGCACATTTTTTTGTGTCAGTAATATCAGAAACAAATGTGTATAATGTGTGCCTAGTAGATGATCAGTCTATGCTGAGAGAATTAAATAACGAGTGAATATTCCCACAACATATTTCCATGTTAGCAGATGGTCTCTGATAGACTCAAATAAGAGCCAACTGAGCATGGCGATTCTTGTGATAATAAACCATTATCAATTCTATTATATGCACCCTTTTCATTCAAGGGTAAACTCTGTGTCAATGTGACAGCATAATTCTTCTCTGCAGTCACCATTGATCCTCACCAGTTCCATCAAAGGCCACCGAGTGTAGTTTGAAGTTGGGAAGACATGAAATGATATCCTAATTTTTATAACTTTCTGCTTCTCTCACCATCACTGCCAAAACCTGTACAAGTCTCTGCGCTTTCACTTTTCAGAACAGCAGCTCGCAATGTGATCTGGGATCTGAGGTGTGAGAGATTGTCTGTATTAGCAGATAAGCTCAAGTTTTTATATAGAAACAGGTCACGTATTGGTTGGAAATCCTTCTTGCTGAGGAATCCAAGCAGAGTTGAAGGGCAGATGACAAAAATCAACACAGAACCCTCTGTTGTTTTTTCTTTCTCCTGTCATTTTAGGAAATTTCTTTTATCACTTTGATCATGTTACTTGTGGAGTTGTCTCGGCAAATCCCCACAGTTAGACAGGCCCACTGACTTCTGCCTAATAGGGTCATATTTACGTGGCTAGAAGGGCTGTGCACTGGCTTCATTCCCCAGGAAGTAACTCTTGGCTAGTCTGGCAGGGACGTTATAAGCTCGCAGGCTTTATCAAGTCTGTGAAACCAAGTGTTATTTACAGCTAGAGTTGGGGAAAGAAACATACCGCTGTTGGATTCTAAAATCAGTAGCTTCCTTCCTGAAGCAGGAGAGGGAATTTGAATCAGAAGTCAACAAATGAGACCAATTTCAGCTTACCTTGAAAACTTCCAGACTTCTTCATAAATTTGACAGGAAAGAAACACTTGGAAATGATAAAGAGTAAACACTCCATGTGAGACCCAGAGATGGGATCGCATTCAGAGGGCTGGGTTTGGTGCAGAGGACCACAATGACAATAGAATATGATGCTACAATCTCTCTCTTTTACGTTTCTTTAAACTCCTGTGGAAATGTGGATAGGGTGGGAACTAGTCAGTCAAAAATATACTTCAGATTTTAAAAAATTAAGTCAGGAGTAAGGGAGTGTCAAATCAAAAGTAATGAGGATATGTATACATATATTTTGGACATAGAAAAATGTTCAGGAGAACAAAATAGACATAGGTTCTATTTTTATTATTTTTCTGCATAACAAATGACTGGGAAAGAGGAGGGATTTCTTTTCCCTCAACAGCTGATGATAAGATGGTATCACTTATTCTACTGGCAAAAGTAGAGATTAAAAACAAGCAGAATTTTCCATGATTATCCCATTTGGTAGTTTGACAGTATTATCAAGAAATTGTTTACATTATCTAGGGATAACTTAGGATCTTAAAATCTCCAGGGAAAATGGGAAAATGATAGATGTACCCTAATTTTTAAGCAACAAGGAAATTAATTTTCTACCACCTAGTAGGTCCATTATTTTGTATATATATATATATATATATATATATATATAAATATATATATATATATGTCAGAAGTAAACTTCAGACAGTAATAAATTACTGTTTCATATTTTCATCAATATAAACTTTGTCAGAACCAAGTTTCTGGTTGGTAAACTTCTAGCCAGCTTGTACAAGGTAATCAGTTTTGCCATGCTGAGTTAAAATAATTCCAGCCTAAAGCAAAGAAAGTTTTTATGTCTGCTCACCTGTGGAGTCTAACCAAGAGTAAGTGTGTGTGTGTGTGTGTGTGTGTGTGTGTGTGTGTGTGTATGTGTGTGTGTGCGTGCACTCAAGTACAAATTTGTGTCATTTTGAGATGCCAAATGTCAGAGGGGCCCTTTCATCACCTTCAAGGATATCTAAGTCACTTAAAACCCATGTTGGAAATCATTAACTCAATCTCAACTAACTTAATCTCAACTAATATAGGAATAAATAATCTTGTTCAAAGTAGTCCCACTCAAAGCATTTAAAAATATTTAATGGATAATTATGGTAGAAAGCAATTTCACAGAGTACTTTGGGGGTAATCGTCATCTTTTTAAATACATGTAGGAGATAGTTTCTGTCATAAAGGAGGCAGAACAAAGGAACACTTAGCCTTCCACCAGGAATGTGCAGACAATTGAGACAAAAATAATGAAGAGGACTGCTTTCTGCAGAACAACAAAAATAATCTTGACCTAAGAATGTTGGATCAGTTCTTGGTTCTGTATTGTTAAATGAAACACTTGGAAAAGGAGAGGTGAACGTCTTTCTTGATTGTTTGCCTGAAGCTCATGTGTTCTGCATGCCCAGCATACACAGCCTAGACTTTCTGTGCTGAGAGTGGGTATGTGCGTGTCCAGTGGGGTGGGCTGGGCTGGGCTGGACTAGAAGAGGCACTAGACTTTGCTGCCACATTTGGTCTGGCGGCCAACACATCTCCAAAACAAACTTTCATCCCATGGCACACCTTTGAGGATGAGACAGCAAAGCTTTTTTCTTTCTGACATTTTAATGTTCACTTCTCCCAAGTAATCCTGCCATATTTTTAAGTGAGTACAATGCATAGTACTTAATTTATGCATTTAAGTAAGCAGAGCTGACAAAACAATAAAACCTGCATAAGGTTTATGTAGGCAACTTGCCACTTCTTGAACTTTGAAATTTGCATGCATAGTAAGTTAGGAGGTTGCTAATTAACTCTGTGAACATGCCCAGAAATGGACTCACAGCTATTGATTCTTGTCACTGAGAATGTGTTTAACATACATCAACCAAAGTGCACCTTCAAATAATATGTCCAGGTCAAAAAATACTGCAAAAAATACTGTGTATCATAATATTTTTAGCTTTGTGGTTTCACTTTTTTTTTTTTTTACTATTTGGTACAGTTGTCCTGAGAACATTTTCTATTGGTAGTTGTGATTTGTGTAGGATAACAAAGTGAAATACTTGCTTTAACTCATACAATCCCCTTGGGAGAAAACTTGCAACTAGTATAATCCTTGCAGATGAAATATTAGCTGTTTTGCCTATTGGAAAAATATGAAATTACAGAACCTTAGAGTAAGAAGTGCAATATTTAGGCATGAGCTCAACTACTGAAACAAAGAAACCACAAACACAGGGAGTCAAACAAGGCAGAAGTTTATTTCTTTTCACACAACAGTCCAAAGGTGATCAGTTCAGGCTTATGGGGAAGGCTCTGCTGACGGCAGTCGTTCAAGGACCCAGGTGCTTTCCATGTGTGGCTCCGTCATCCTTCAGGGTGATGGTTGTCCATGTCTGGGTCACTGCCAAGTCCACATGCTAGCCTGGTGGAAAGGGAAAATAGAGGGGGGCAAAGACAGTCAGCTTCATTTTTAAGATGATCGTGCACATGTTGGTCACAACACTTCTCACATCCCATTATTCAGAACTCTGCCACATGGCTAGGGAGGTACCATAGGTCATGAAGGCCGCCAGAAGTCCTGACATATGACTGCACATGTCACTCTGACTGGTTGGCAAATCAACAAAAATAGATGAATTGTGCTGTATATGATGGGGAAACTCCTTGAGCTTTTCTACACTTTCATTTCTATTGATTTAATAAAGAATTGATATATAGAAATTAGCACAACACTATAAATCAACTATACTTGAAGAAAATAAATTAAAAAAAAATTGATAAAAAGTTTAAGCCTTTTAAGGAACTTAAAATAGCTTTCTCTTTATCTATGAATCATGTGAATTAATGTGACATTCAGATAGCTTATAACTATAGGCTCCTCTTAGTATTTATTTTGAAAAAAAAATGAGAAAAATCCCACTAAATTTTTTTCCTCATAACTGATGAATTTGAATTCTTCTTAATGACCTAAAAAAGGATGCATTGAGTAAAATAGATAGCTAGTGGGAAGCAGCTGCATAGCACAGGGAGATTAGCTCAGTGCTTTGTTACCACCTAGAAGGGTGGGGTAGGGAGGGTGGGAGAGAGGGAGACGCAAGAGGGAAGAGATATGGGGATATATCTATATGTATAGCTAATTCACTTTTTTATAAAGCAGAAATTAACACACCACTGTAAAGCAATTATACTCCAATAAAGATGTTAAAAAAAAGGATGCATTGATTTGTTAAAAGAATATATTTATTGTACACCTCCTGTAAGCCTGTGATTGTAATAAGCACAAGGACAAATACAAAAGAGTAATCCCAAAGGTCTCAGAGGTCAAGGTGGGCAAGATTCCCAGGTCCAGTTGTTCTCAGACATTATAAAACTTGGGTATGAAGTGTTCTCCACTCTGTTCTCCTTTGCAATACGACTAGATGTAGTCTTCCTAAATCTTCAGTTTTACCTGGAAGAAAGACAGTAATTTGGAGGTCTTCTTAATTTCCTAATTAGCGCAATGAATGTTTTGTGATCACCCATTATGTATCAGGCACCGTATTAGGGTTAATGATTTCTGCATTTGAGCCGCAGAGCCACCATGCAATATGCCTGCTAAGTTTCGTATCCAGCAGTGGAAGCAGACATTACAGTTATGAACATTGTACTCTCCCTAATATTTTGGCATTAACATGGGAGCCTCATCCTCAACCACTGGTCTAAAGCATGTTGATTCAGCCTGAAAAGGAAGCAGTGGCTCTGAACTTTAAGAAATACCCTGGGGTTCACTCTATGATACTGATTCAGTGTGTGTGAAGGGAATCTTAGGGTCTCTTTTCTCAGAAGTTCCCACGTGATTTTCATGAAGCAGTAAGCTTGGAGAATTCCATGTAAGTATGTAAACTGATTCTGTTTTAACATTTTTTCAGCCACTATCTTGCTGGTGCAGGACAGGTGGTGAGTCTACTGGGTTTTATTGATGAAAACTTGAGAACTAGCCTGGTGATTTGTGGCTGTGATGACCCCTTCCTGGTTCCTCCCACAGTGTTCCTCTGTCTGACACCATCTTTATGTTTAGCTTCCAAATGGATTCCAATATTTAGAGCATACTAAATATGTAGAATCTCTCATTCTCTGCCATCAATCCCTTGGTTTTGAATTAATCTTGAAAGCACTTTTAACTTCCTACTGTATGCAAAGTACAGTATATTACAAATGCATTTATACTTTTAAAAAATGACTCCAATTAATCTCCTCATTATGGCTCAACATATATCCAAAAGAAAAACCATCACACATCCATCAATCATTTGAAGCCCTTCTCCCAGCTGGAGAGCTGATCGATTTAAGGACATTCACTTATTTTTCTGTGCATGGAGAGTATGAACTTTTCATTGCATTTTAATTCATGTTTCTCCCCTCTTTTATTGTCACATTACCTGTCAGATATGAACTTTGTATCCAAAGGTTCTTTTTCCTTATATAGCAATGTGAAGATTTTGTTAGCTATTTTTCTTTCTTTTCACCTTATCCACCCCCCAAATCCTGTGTAAGATGGCATTTCGACTTCCTTTATTTGTTTTATAACAGATATAGCGTTAAATTGAGAGAAAATTAGAGTCTTCTTCCTGAAGCTTCTTTTAGAGGCCATCAAAAATATATAGGATCTATTTGCTTGGCTTTGAAGCCCCCAAATTTGAACATAATGCTGAAGTTAAAGCTGTCCCCAAGGACGGTGACATTTGATCTGGGTAACAGCTATGGTACTTAGGTGAGGCTGTTCTTTCTATATGGCTTCAAAGCTAGAAGCTCAGAAAATCCGTTAAAGCTAGAGTTAGAGCAGAAATAAAGGTGATGACATAGCATTTTGAGGTGAGAAATGTGAGCATCTTCAGAGGGTTTCAAGAAAGTGCATAATGAAAACAATTTTGGAGCCCTGCCTCTGTGGTACTCCCAGCTGCCTAACCCAGATCTCCCAGGGATGAAAGGCAGAGTGACCTGATTAAATCCTTACGATGTTCTCACCGTCCCTCCTCTGCTTTCCGTAGACACACCCCTCTTTGAATGCTGCCCTCATTTCATGGGTCTGATGGAACTCTGCTAATAGAAGGGCTGCTTGACAACATCATTTAGAGAGAAGGATGCTGAGCCACAACGCAAACTGCTCCTTCTCTTCAGAGCACAGCTCAGAAGGAGACAAAAAGATTCTTCACCATTGCCACATGATGGGGAGGGGCTATGTAGCTCCTTGTAGCATCTCTGCAAAACTTCCGTTAGATCTCATCAGGTCGTGCCTTTTTCACCCTTATCTCCCAGCCTCCTTGACAGTTTTAGTTGAGTGAGATCACCAACCATCCTCAACAACCTACGTGCTCAACCAGCCCTGGTGTTTAGGCTCTTCTGTGCTAAGCAGAGAGATATCGTGTTAGTATCTCTTATTCCAGACAAGTATCTGTCTTTGGGGGTTCCTGTTGGTAGTCTTGTCACTCAGACACAGCAACAGTCATGAAGGCTCCTTTGATTTTATTTCAGTTCCTTAACAGGAACTGTTCTGTTACCTCATTTGACTGCTAAAAACCCATAGAAGTTCTTGTCTTGTTAAATGTAATTCTGTTGCAATTACTGTCAAATATTGAATTAAAAGTGATTAGCTCATTAGCAGCTCCCCCCAACAGTCGATTAAAAAGTTTTATTTTTTAATGAGAAAATGGTTGGCATTTGCTGATGAACTCCTTTCTCATCTTTGGAATCTAATATAGTCACCAGGAATGCTCATTTTTCACTTGGTCTCCAAGTTCCCACGGCATGGGAGGGGCATGCAGTGGGAACAGAGGATATGTGGTATGAAATCACCTCTGTGGCAGAAGTCAGGTCTGGAAGAAAGACAGCTGAATGTGTGGGGTGCGATACCCAAGCAGGGGCTGGCTCCAGCCTCAGAGGGTTTCATCTGGACGTAAGGAAGTAGGCTTCCTGATGTGGTGGGCAGAGCTGGGATCTGGGAAATACAGGAACAGGTGACATTGGAAAATACAAGGCAGGCGGCACTGGCACTGAACGATGAATAAGCAGATAGCAGGGCAGTAGCCACTGGGCTGGACTGCAGGTGGCCAGATTACAGCCAGACCCAATCTGGGAAGGAGAAGGAACAGTAAACTAGGCAGACGACTTCAAAAGTAGTAATAGTGGGAGGGAGGGAGATGCAAGCGGGAAGAGATAAGGGAACATATGTATATAAACAACTGATTCATTTTGTTGTGAAGCTGAAACTAACATACCATTGTAAAGCAATTATACTCCAATAAAGATGTTAAAAAAAAAAGTAGTAATAAAAAAGCAGTAAAAACTCTCCCCTCTAAGCCATTTTCACCATAGCATCTGGAGTGTTCCTTTTAAAAATAGAAAGCAGGTCACACCATTGTGCTGCCTAAACTTTCCAGTGGTTTCCTAAACCAGTGCTTCTTAACCTCAGAAGTGCACAGGGATCACCCAGGGATCTTGTTAAAATGCAGAGTTCTGATTTAGGGGTCTGGGGTGGTACCTGTGTTGCTGAATTTCCAACAAGCTCCTAGGTGATATCCAAATCCCACTTTGAGTTACCAGAACTTGGAGTACAATCAAAATTGTCTACCTGCCTTCGCCCTGTTCTCTCCCTTGTATGTCCACGTTTCAACCATTCTCCTTTGCAATTTCTGTTTCTTGTGCTTGGAGTGCCACTCACTCAGCTCTTCTGGCTCCTCTTCTGGTCTCGGCTTAAATGTTACCTCCTCAGAGTGGCTTCCTCTTGTTACCAAGTCTGAGCTCGTGCTGCTTGCTACATGACAGGCCAATCAATCCAGAGATGAGGTGTTGGGGCAAGGGATAGTGACTTTGTTTGGAAAGCCAGCAGGCCGAGAAACTGGTGGACTAGTGTCCCGAAGAACCATCTTGCTTGGGGTTGGCTGCTAGTTTCTTGTATAGAACAAAGAATGGGAGATGATAAAGTTTTGCATATATTTCCTGGTTCCGGCCAGACTCTGGAGGGAATGTGTTAAATTCTTCTTTCCTGCAGCCACTCACAGGTGGGCCTGGTCAGGATGTTTCCTGTGAGCTAAACAAAAGTATTTTAGCTTAAGCTCAGGCATGGGAGCAGGGCTTCTGGAGATGGGCCATTACGTCCACTTTAAGCTACAGGTAACATCCCTTTAGTGATTAACTTGTAGCAAAAGCAATAGAATACAAAGGTTAAAGTAAAAGAAACAGATCCAATATGGAGTCAGATTTGTTCTTCCCTGTTACACCCTGACCACCCTATCCAATGAAGCCCCTCATTCCAGATTATTCTCTATTAGAGTATTTCTTCTATCATAGCTAGCTCTGACTCAGTCTATAACCATTTATTTATTTGTTCTATTGTTTATTATATGTGTCCCTAATTAGCTATAAACTTCCAGGAAGACAGGAACCATTATTGATATGTTTGCCATATCTGGATCATTTCTTAAGTTCTGCCTATGTGCTAGACACTACTAAATGCTTTCATTTATCTCGCCCATTCCTCACATCAGTTCTGTAAGTTAGACCTTTTCCATCACTGGTTTATAGACAAGATAATAGATGTCCTTTAAAAACAGCACACAGAGATTTCAAACATTTGAACAGAAAGAATAGAAATCCAGAAAAATGGTTATTGCATGTTCTGCCCCTGACCCTCTGCCTGTGTTCCACCTGTGGGTGGAAATATTCACAGTGGATGACCTCTACCATCTCCACATGGTCCCCATGGTGCACTGCTCAAAAGGGAATAGCGATTTCATTCCTCCATCCTTCCTTGCACAGCTGAGCTAGTCTGATGCCAAAGACAACTGCTAAATAGGAAGGCAGAATTAAAAGAAATTCAATAAGGGAAGTAACAAGACTTTATCAACATTACCAAACCATCACCAGCCGCTTTGTATTGTGCTCCAACCCCAGGCCACATGCTTTAAAAATAAGATCAGACAAAATAACTAGGGAGAGACTTCTATTCCCAGGGCAAAGGTGTAGCATAGCTTGGATGAATATGTGTTCCTCTGAACCACCTCTACCATCAGTAACCAGGGGCAGGGATGCTCTGGCTGATCCTGTTTTCACTTTTCTGTAAATACAAATTCTGGTAAGAGTGCATGTTGACAGTATTTGGAACCTGGGGTCCTTATATAGCTTTTCCATGCTGGACGGGGCACTTGTAGCCCTCACTTTATCAGAGAGGATATTTCAGGGTTGGGAATTAAGTATTAGGTTTCCATTGCCCCGGATGTTTCTGAAAGGGGGTGGAGAAGGTCACATATAATTCTATGTACAAGTAAATATTTCATTTCTTATTGTGGAGGGAAGACAAAAGAAGTGGGAGATTTGGGGCTCTGATTCTAAAGCCCCTTCAAATACTGGCTCAGCCACTGACTCTCCTGGAAGGCAGAGCTGCACAGGGGGCTGCCATGTGCTTGTTATTTTTGATGGATTGCGGTCTAGCTGCAGGGCAGGAAGCTCAAAACCCCAGGGTCACATGGTTGGAGCTTGCAAAGATGTTAAGGCTTGAAACATTTTATTGTAGCCAGACCCAAGGAGAGCTTCCAGTGCTGTCTTCAGGGTCCCTTCCTCTTCCTTCTTCTTCAAGCTCAGCCCCAGATATAAAGAATCACACCAAATGGCACTCCTCCCCCACACCCTTCCACCTATACACTCGAGCTGAATATGAAAATTGGTCTCTAATTGTTGGATACAAGCTTGACTAGCTTTGAATTAACAGCTAAAGCTGTATTCATTAATCGGAACAGGGACGAGCAGGCAGGCTGTCACAACACGGCTCAGTTCAGTAGTCATGCAGAGCAGGTGAGGGAACTTGAGGCACTTTGAAAGTGCATCAGCCATCTCCATGAACCCCATCCACTAGTGATGAAGGGGGGAAGGCAGCCAGCCACAATATCGCTGGGAGACGGATGGCGGACCTCAAAGTCCACTGTCCCACAGGCATCCCAGCAATGATCGATGGTTATCCACAGCAATTAAACTTCAGAGCTTTTAAATGTCATTCTAGAATAGAATGCTGTCTCATAAAGGTGTTGATTAACATTTATCAAACATGTGCTGGGGTGTGCTTGGGGGCCCCTGGAGTCATTCTTTGGGGAAATAGGAACAAATGTTATAGCTTTTGAAGTGAGACATACTTGTGAATGAAATTGGAGGCTCTTCTAATGTGTTCTCTTCCACACTGAAATAAACTGGAGCAGAATTCTTTTTGGACATTCTAAGATATTTTTTTAATGTTTATTTATTTATTTTTTTGGCCACAGTGTGTGGCATGCAGGATCTTAGTTCCGGGATCAGGGACTGAAGCCATGCCCCCTGAAGTGGAAGCATGGAGCCCTAACCACTGGGCTGCCACGGAATTCCCGAAGTTGTTTTTTAAGTGTTGAGAATTAGTGAGGGTGTAGTGGAAGGAATATATAAAAAAGGGGCCAGAGAAGTAGTTTTAAACAGTTGCTTTTTTTTTTTTGGAGGTTATCACCATTATTTTTATTTATTTTTGTTAAATTTAAATTTTATATTGGAGTATAGTTGAACAATGTTGTGTTAGTTTCAAGTGTACAGCAAAGTAATTTAGTTATACATATGCATATATCTACTCTTTTTCAGATTCTTTTCCCACATAGGTTATTATAGAGTGTTGAGTAGAGTTCCTGGTGCTATACAGTAGGTCCTTGTTGATTATCTATTTTCTATATAGTAGTGTGTGTATGTTAATCCCAACCTCCTAATTTATCCCTCCCCTACCTTTCCCAGTTGGTAATCATAAGTTTGTTTTCTAAGGCTGTGAATCTATTTCTGTTTTGTAAATATGTTAATTTGTATCATTTTTTAAGATTCCACATATAAGTGATATCATATGATATTTGTCTTTCTCTTTCTGACTTGCTTAGTATGATAATCTCTAGATCCTAAGATCCACTGACAGATGAATGGATAAAGAAGATGTGGTATATATATATAATGAAATATTACTCAGCCATAAAAAAAGAATTAAATAATGACATTTGCAGCAACAAGGATGGATCTACAGATAAACGGTTGCTTTTTAACTTATGATGATGCACCTTGGTTAGATGACAACCTACCTGTGTAAACGGGAGTAGTAGGCAGGAATGGTGGTTCTCGACCTCCAGGGTTAGTATCACTCAGGGAGCTTTGAAAACACCTATGATTGGGACCCATCTGATCCAGTTAGTCTGGGGTGGGGCAGAGCATATATTTTCATGATTTGTTTTTCTTATAGGGATATTCCCAAAGTAGAAGACTCTTGTTAATAACAACAAAAACAACAGCAAAAAACGACTTTCCATCAGAACCACATATGGTGTTGAAGGACAATACAGTGGTCAATATTTTTTTCTGCTAACAATTTGTATTTATTCATTCATTTAATCAGAGATTGAATAACTCTTGCAATTCTTATCAAATTCAAACTTGGAAATATGAGGCCTAGATTGACCTGCACATTGGGCAGTGGGGACTGTGAATGCGGAGGTGTGCTGTGTGGATACCAGCCTCTAAACAAGACAGTGGAAGCCAAGTTCTTTGACTATCAGAAAATTGCTGATAAAGTTGTCAGATCCTCCATCCTACATTCTGGCCTTCTCTTCCATTTATTCCTCTTTTCAGTTTCTAGTTAGGTCGTGGCATGATTGTTTTGCGAGATTAGCAGATGTTTTTAAATGTCTCCTCCTCATGTTCCCTTTTCCTCTCCTTCATTACCCTATTGCCTCAGGGGAAAAGCGGAACAGGGACAGGACGACAGCAAAAAGCCACACCCAGGTTTAGGTTTCTCAAAACCAGTCCCTTCAAGGAGATTGTTCTTGTTAACCAAGAATTCCAAGAAAGGAGACCTGGTTGAAATAAAAATGCATTTATCTGGGGTTCTTAGGACTGCAGCCTGGGAGACACAGATTAAAGAAGCACTTGAATTGTGTTCTGCCAGACGACAAAATGGGAGAGGCTTATAAAGGCAAAAAACTGCAGGGTTACATAAATTGTCAAGAATTAGGATTGCAGCCCATAAGGGGTAAAGGCACTTGTAAGGCAAAGGTTGGTTGAGGTTCAAAATGATTACGTAGTTGCAAAGGGAGAGAACTCTGAAAGTACAGGGGTGCAGCTAGCAGCTGCTAGCAGATTTTGTTTTGAAAACAGGTGGTGGTGTCCTTGAGTTTGATACAGTTCAGAGAAAATTCAAGTGCTCAGTGGGGCAGGGATGTGTCTGAGACCAGATGCTCAATGGTTGCCCAGCTTTGTATATCTGGACTATGATTACTCCATTATAATCTCTATCTGCTATCATTCTGATAGAGACAATACCTTCCAGTTTATGGAATTCCTCCAGGTGGAATGAAGGGGAATGAAGAGGAAAGAGGGGCAGTGAGAACAGAGACCTCAGTGTGCCCAGGAGACAGGGACCTGGGTTTTGCTTGCAAGAAGAGTTGTGGGAAGGCAGGACAACACAAGAAGGGTGCATGAGACCTAGGGGCAAAGATGATTAAGCCCACTTTCTCCATGGTGACACCCAAAATGGAAAAGCCCAGTGAAGGGATGGCTGTGGGGCCCATCTAAGAGGAATGCGATAGACAGCTCATCAGATATTCCCATGTCTCTAGGCAACAGAATTGCTTAGAGCTGAAAGGACCACTGGGACATGGTCAACTCTGCAGGGATTGTGTAGGCTGAAGGCAGAGCCCCAGGATGGAGGATGGGCAGTTGGTGGATACTCGTAAAGACAAGTGGCATAAGATCAGATAGAATAGGATACTCAAATATAAGTTAAGTTGCACTCTAAGATCTTTGGAGACAAACACTCTCATGGGATCTCCTTTTGATAGAAGTAAAAGATAAAAAGGAATCATGTCGTATAGTTTGATAAGAAAACATTGCCATATACAGTGAGTATGGCAGTCAGAATTCTATGGAGTATTAAATGGACTCCCATTTAGAACAAGTCTTCCCTCTGCTCAGAGAATTCTGTTGCTTTGAAATGAAAGGCAAGCAGGTAGAGAAGCAGACCTGTAAGAGATAATTCCATTTGCAAGAGAAGGCATCTAAGCTATTTTCATGCCAAAGTGTAAAGGACTTTTCACTTTATTCATCATTTCATTAATCTAATTTCAAAAGGGAAAGCCTGCACTGAAAACAGGTTATTCACATTTCAAGCAAATTCCTTAGACATAATGAGTGGGCAAAGCACTCAACTGTTAGACTTGGTTGCTTTTCTACCAGCTGGAGATGAGTACAATAAAGGTCATGCTATTTAATCTTACATGAGGAGAGATGTATATAGTTGGGGTTGGAGAAGGAATTATTTTGCAGAATGGCAAATGATAGATCTGTTATGCACTGTGTATCAGGGTAGAGTTTAGAAGAACATGAGCAGTTCAATGATATCTATTTCCATCTTGTTTTACTCCACAGAATGACTGTCTGAATGAAAAATTCCACAGTAACCATGAGAAAGAGGTAGAGTCATATATACCAAACACCATTTTGCCACATAACCAATGGGTTTGGAAAGATTGGAAATACTCCCACCCCAAGAATTTCCAGGACATCTGGTAAGTCAACAACATTATCACAAACATTATGGCCAACCATGTAAGTTCTTGCAACAATGTATTCATTTTCCAAATGTTCCAGCTGAGAAAGCCACACTGAACATTCCCACCATCTAGCAGATGGCTAATGCGGAAGCCAATATTTTCTGTGGAAACCAAAGTTTCTTCTTCTAACATTAGACATTTTCATCAGAGAGAACAAATAAGCATTTTTTTTCTATTCTATTCTCTCACATCCATAAAGAGAATGTATTTCAGACTATTACTTTAAAAAGTGCTTAAGAAAATGAGTTTTACCGGTTTGCAAGGCAGAAACAGAGACACAGATGTAGAGAACAAATGTATGGACACCAAGGGGGGAAAGCGGGTGGTGGTGGTGGTGGGATGAATTGGGAGATTGGGATTCACATGTATACACTGTTGTGTATAAAATAGATAACTAATAAGAACCTGTGGTATAAATAAAACAATAAAATTCAAAAAAGAAAAAGAGAATACAGAACTAAGAGGTTTTTAGATCCAGAAATGGTGGTGGTGGGGACGAGGGCTACTGCTTTCTTATCTAGCCGGAGATGGAGGGGTTAGGAAAAACTTGAACTTTTGTGTATTATTATTATGGTTAATTTGTGGGGGAAAAAAAAACCAACTTTAAATTGTGTGGGTGGAAATGAGTTTTCTCCTGGCTACCTCAGATTTACAACTGATTTGTAGGACGCAGAGATTATGAATAGGATTTTATTTTTATAAGAAGATGAAGCAAAATGAACAAGTCACAATTGCCAAGTTTATTTTTAGGAAGAACTGGAAGAAGTGGCAAACAAAAGATAAAACATGTTTGAATAACATTGAGTTAATACATCCACTTTCACACAGACTACATTTACTGTTCCAGGAAAGTGGGTCGATGTTCCTTAAAATATTTTGCCTTCACTTGTTATTATCAATCATTCAAGTAAATATATAACATGTTATCATTTGTCACCCATATGTTAAAAGGTGGGAACTTATAAATGGATGGTTTCATCTGCTTGTTTTTGTTTTGTTTTCTAAGCCCTTTGGTGGACTAAGTTGAAATTTCCATTTTTCCAGTAATGACTGTGTTTATGTCCCTTCTGTCTGACTAAAGCCCTTTCATTTTGTAATTCATTTCATGCTGCCATGCAAAAATACTGGCATGTGAAATTACACCTGTTTTTATAACAGGCTCCTTCACTCTTTTGATAAATATTAAAATGACTATATACCTACTATGTATGAGAATATATGCTAGGCTCTGCTGGAGACACAAGAAACTTACAAGGAAGTTAGTGGTGAAAAGACATGCTTAATCTCAGTAATTATCAAAAACATTTGCCTCCCTCCTTTAAAGGCGTGGGTATCCTAGCTGAAACACCCATTTGGTGGTTGTTAGGGGTCTGGTTTTCTCAAGCCCATACAACTTGGAGCCTAAGATATTGTTCAGGGGGGACTAACAGATAAAGATGTGCTCTTCCTGTACAGTTTGGTTCAAGGATCAAGAGAACCCCAAACTTGTAAACAGCTCCTTAATCAGTGTGGTGGGTGAACAACGCCCACTCTCCTTCCTCAAAGATTCCATGTCCCAATCCCTGTAACCCATGAATATGGCTTGGCAAAAGGACTTACACTTGACCAAGTTAAGGATCTTGAGATAGAAAGATGACCTGGATTATCTTGGGTCACTCCAATGTAATCACAAAGATCCTTTAAAAGGAAAACGTGAGGATCAGAATCTGTAAAGATGTGACACCAGAAGCAGAGATGTACTTTGAAAATGAAGGGTGCTATCAACCAAGGAAGGCAGGCAGTATCTAGAAGTTGAAAAATGCAAGGAAAGGGCGTCTTCACTGCAGTCTCCAGAAAGGAACACAGCAGCCCAGCTGCCACCTTGATTTTAGCCCAGTGTGACTTGTATCATATTTCTAACCTACAGAACTATAAGATAATAATTTGTGTTGTTATAAACAGCTAAGTTTATGGTAATTTATTAGAGCTACAACAGGAAACTAATACAATCAGAAGTTCATAAATAGGGCTTCCCTGGTGGCACAGTGGTTAAGAATCTGCCTGCCAATGCAGGGGACACAGGTTCGAGCTCTGGTCCAGGAAGATCCCACATGCCATGGAGCAACTAAGTCCGTGTGCTACAACTACTAAGCCTGCGCTCTAGGGCCCATGAGCCACAACTACTGAGCCCGCCCGCCTAGAGCCCGAACTCTGCAACAAGAGAAGCCACCGCAATGAGAAACCTGTGCACCTCAATGAAGAGTACCCCTGCTCGCCGCAACTAGAGAAAGCCACACCCAGCAACAAAGACTCAATGCAGCCAAAAATAAATAATAGATAAATTAATTAAAAAAAAAGAAATTCATAAATAATTATTGTAAGTTCTTCTGGAAGGGAGATGTAAGCCCAAGTGTAAAAGAGCTGTGGCATAGCAAGAATTCCTCATCTTTCTCAACTCTGGCAGGGTCATACCCACACAGACCAGCAGCAGCTTTACTCAAGAGGAACCCAGGGGTAGCAGGAAACCTGGGTAAAATGTTCTCCTGCTCTTTACTGCCACCCTGTTTTGATGACACATTTAAGATCATTTAAGTGAGAGAGTAGCATTGACATATATACACTACCAAACGTAAGGTAGATAGCTAGTGGGAAGCAGCCGCATAGCACAGGGTGATCAGCTCCGTGCTTTGTGATCACCTAGAGGGATGGGATAGGGAGGGTGGGAGGGAGGCACAAGAGGGAAGGGATATGGGGATATATGTATACGTATAGCTGATTCACTTTGTTATACAGCAGAAACTAGCACAACATTGTAAAGCAATTATAGTCCAATAAAGATGTTAAAAAAAATCAAAATGGAGAACTATGATTCATGTATCCAAAAGAGATAGCCATTGTGGATGTGGTTTCAGATACTTCCTGTATCACTGAAAACTTGAATTTCCTGAACTCTATCAAACCCAAGGACACCACCTGGCTGTTTTCAAAATGATATCTGCTAGCGGCTTCTGGCTGCAACCTTGTAGCCTCAAAGTTCCCTCCCTTCCCAGCTATGTAATCTTTTTGAATCCCAACTAATACTTGCTTAACAGCATCCTTACTTCTTGGCAGCTCCAGTCCTAATTCTCAACTGCTATGTAGCCTTGCAGTTTTTTGCCTTTATAAACCCTGCCCCCCCAACCCACCCACCATTTTGTCATCCAGTGGAACAATTCAAGTGCTTCTTGAATCTGTGTCTCTGCACTACAGTCCTAACAAACCCTAAACACTTTTTTTTTTGGTCCCCATCCAGGTCTCCATTCTTGGAATTCTTGGTTAACACTTTGCTCAGATCAATATCCTTTCTAAATAGGTTGTGAACCTACAGGAGATAAGCATGTACGGTCTCCTCTTGTCCACTTGTAGACACACATAAAATGATGCAAAAATAATTGTTGAAAAGGCTCAGTTGAGCATGAGTAGGGAGCTCACTTCTGATTATAACAGGACTTATTTCCATGTCAAGTATGCCATCTTGGATGGGTGGAGTTTCCATGTTATTGCTGAAAATGTACTGATACCTCCGTCTGGAATAATTCAACTTTTTCATCAACCTTGCAGCCACTAAAGTTTGAATCCTAAAGCCATTTATGACTCCTCTCTTTACTTTTCCATTCACTCAAATATTCATTGTCTGGTTCATGCATTCCTAAGAGAAATACCTCCCTTTGCATTGCTAAGATTTTCAGTGAGGTCTGATTCTCAGCTTCTTATGCTTGGCTGATTGCAGTCAGAGTATTTCAACCACTCCTTAACCCTGTGACTGAAGAAATTTTCATATCACCTCCTTGGCTATATTGATTATTTTCAATACAAGTCCATGGACCAGTCACTGGATTGCTGGGCTGTAATTACCCAGGAAATTTATTACAAAGCAGACATCATGCCTGGAGGTTCTTTAGGTATTGGTGCATTTCTAGCAATAACATTGTACCTCCTTTTAAAGACAGGCAATTCAGGGCTTCCCTGGTGGCGCAGTGGTTGAGAGTCCGCCTGGTGATGCAGGGGACACGTGTTCGTGCCCCGGTCCGGGAAGATCCCACATGCCGCGGAGGGGCTGGGCCCGTGAGCCATGGCCGCTGAGTCTGCACGTCCGGAGCCTGTGCTCCGCAACGGGAGAGGCCACAACAGTGAGAGTCCTGTGTACTGCAAAAAATAAATAAAATAAAGACAAGCAACTCAAATCAATGCAATTTGGGATACAAAAGCCCTCAGAATTAATATAAACAGTTACCAATGGTGAGTGGTTGCTATCTGCCAGGCAATCTCTTAAATGATTTACCTGTATTCTTTCATTTAGTTTTCATGACAACCCATGAAGTTGAGAGTAAATTTCCCCATTTTTACCAAGGAGAGAACTCAGCCTCAGAGGAATGAAGTAACACACGGCAGAACACAGGACTCATAAAAAGCAAGGTTGAGATTTAAGCCCAGATAGTCTAACACCAGTGCCTACCTCCTGACCTCCATGTTTTACTGCCCTTAACAATTTTTTTTTTACTTATGAAATATAGCATATATACAGAAAAATATTTAAAAATATATAGCTCCAGAAACTCTAGAAGCTTCGTGAGCAGACTCCTATGATCCTCTTCCCACCTCATTGCCTAGAAGTAACACTTTCTGATAATTGTGATGACCATTTTCTGGCTCTTTTGCAATGTTATCATCAATGATTATAACCCTCAGTGACACTGTCCTTTTTTTTTACCCTGCATTCAAGGCCTTCCAAGGTAGAGGCTTTGCCCTCATTTCCTCTTTTTTCCTACTTGAAGCCTCTCCTATAACTTCCAGTCGATTTATATGACTCCCAACATGTTATATACATCACTTCTCCCTTTATATTTGTTCCAGCAAATCCCTTCCTCCAAGCCTCCTGTCCCCAAATTCACCGTTTTCCTATGGTCCGCCTGCCTAGGTGGGGGGCTTTCTGATATGTTTGTCCCTTAGGGATTCCCCATCTCCCCTGAACTGTGCTAGTCCTTGTATCTATTCCACCCAATTTATACTTTCCTCAAAGTGCTGTGTAATGCTGTTCCTTAATAAAATAAAGCCTTAATGTGTTTGTTACTATTAGTGATCTTTATTCATTATTAATTTATTCACTCAACACATTGCTATTAAACACATTGTGTAACAGATGTAGGTTCTGTATATATGGCAGAAAATAAGATGTACAAAGTCCCTGACCTCATGGAGTTTACATTCTGGAGTGGGAAGACAAATAATAAGTAAGTAAATAAGATAATTTTAGGAAATAAGTAGATAAAATATCAAAGTGATAAATACTATTCTGGAAACAGGACTGAGAGTGGTAGGGAGAGTGGGGTACCATTTGAGTTGAGATTTTTTTTATCATATGGGGTAATAAACTTCACATCAGAGAGCATAGCCAGTGCAAAGACCCTGAGGCAGAAACAAATTGGAGTGGAGGGGTTGGGGAAAGAAAGCAGGAGGACAAGAGGTGTAGAAGTGGTTATGGGTAAATCATGTAGAGTCATTTACTTTTGAATGGTAACTAGTAATGGTAACTGGTAACTGGAACTTCTCTAGGTGGGAAACACAAGAGAAGACAAAGACCGACAAAAACAAACCCAAAACAATTAAGAAACTGGTAATTCAAACATACATATCAGTAATAACCTTGAACGTAAATGGATTAAATGCTCCAACCAAAAGACACAGAGTGGCTGAATGGATACAAAAACAAGACCCACATATATGCTGTCTATAAGAGACCCACTTCAGAGCTAGGGACACATACAAACAGAAAGGGAAGGGACAGAAAAAGATATTCCATGCAAATGGAAATCAAAAGAAAGCGGGAGTAGCAATACTTGGACCAGATAAAATAGACTTTAAAATAAACACTGTTACAAGAGACAAGGAGAGACACTACATAATGATGAAGGGATCAGTCCAAGAAGAAGATATAACAATTATAAACATTTACGTACCCAACAAAGGAGCACCTCAATATGTAGGCAAATGCTAACAACCATAAAAGGGAAAATTGACAGTAACACAATAATAGTGGGGGACTTTAACACCCCACTTACACCAATGGACAGATCATCCAAACGGAAAATAAATAAGGAAACACAAGCTTTAAATGACACAATAGACCAGATAGATTTAATTGATATTTATAGGACATTTCACCCGAAAGTGGCAGAATACACTTTCTTCTCAAGTGCACATGGAATATTCTTCAGGATAGATCACATCTTGGGCCACAAATCAAGGCTCAGAAAATTTAAGTAAACTGAAATCATATCAAGCATCTTTTCTGACCACAATGCTATGAGATTAGAAATCAATTACAGGAAAAAGAAGTATAAAAAACACAAATACGTGGAAGTTAAACAGTGCACTCCTAAATAACCAAGAGATCACCAAAGAAATCTAAGAAGAAATTAAAAAATACCTAGAAAAAAATGACAACAAAAACATGATGACCCAAAACCTATGGGATGCAACAAAAGCAGTTCTAAAAGGGAAGTTTATAGCAATTTAACCTCACCTCAAGAAACAAGAAAAATCTCAAATAAACAATCTAACCTTCACTTAAAGTAACTAGAGAAAGAACAAAGAAAACACAAAGTCAGTAGAAGGGAAGAAATCATAAAGATTAGAGCAGAAATAAATGAAATAGAAATGAAGAAAACAATAGCAAAGATCAATAAAACTAAAAGCTGGTTCTTTGAGAAGATAAATAAAATTGATAAACCTTTAGCAAGACGCATCAAGAAAAAAAGAGAGAGGACACAAATCAGTAAAATTAGAAATGAAAGAGAAGAAATTACAACTGACACCACAGAAATACAAAGGATTATAAGAGACTATTACACACAACTATATGGCATAAAATGGACAACCAGGAAGAAATGGACAAATTCTTGGGAAGGTACGATTTACCAAGACTGAACCAGGAAGAATTAGAAAATATAAACAGAACTATCACAAGTAAAGAAATTGAAACTGTAATTAAAAATTTTCCAACATACAAAAGTCCAGGACCAGATGACTTCAGAGGGGAATTCTACCAAACATTTAGAGAAGAGCTAACACCTATCCTTCTCAAACTCTTCTGAAAAATTGCAGAGGGAGGAACTCTCCCAAATTCATTCTATGAGGCCACCATCACCCTGATACCAAAACAAGGCAAAGATATCACAAAAAAGGAAAATTACAGGCCAATATCACTGATGAACATAAATGCAAAAATCCTCAACAAAATACTAGCAAACAGAATCCAACAGTATATTAAAAGGATCATACACCATGATCAAGTGAGATTTATCCCAGGAATGCAAGGATTCTTCAATATATGCAAATCAATCAATGTGATACACCATATTAACAAATTAAAGAATAAAAACCATATGACGATCTCCATAGATGCAGAAAAAGCTTTTGACAAAATTCAACACCCATTTATGATAAAAATTCTCCAGAAAGTGGGCATAGAGGGAACCTACCTTCCCATAATAAAGGCCATATATGACAAACCCACAGCAAACATCATTCTCAATGGTGAAAATCTGAAAGCATTTCCTCTAAGATCAGGAACAAGACAAGATTGTCCACTCTCACCACTATTATTCAATATAGTTTTGGAAATCCTAGCCAAGGCGCTCAGAGAAGAAAACGAAACAAAAGGAATACAAATTGGAAAAGAAGAAGTAAAACTGTCACTGTTTGCAGATGGCATGATACTATACATAGAGAATCATAAAGATGCCACTAGAAAGCTACTAGAGCTAATCAATGAATTTGGTAAAGTTGCCAGATAAAAAATTAATGCACAGAAATCTCTTGCATTCCTATACACTAGCAACAAAAGATCAGAAAGAGAAATTAAGGAAACAATCCCATTCACCACTGCAACAAAAGGAATAAAATACCTAGGAATAGACCTACCAAAGGAGGTAAAAGAGCTGTACTCAGAAAACTATAAGACATTGATGAAAGAAATCAAAGATGATACAAACAGATGGAGAGATGTACCATGTTCCTGGATTGGAAGAATCAACACTGTGAAAATGATTATACTACAAAAGCAATCTACAGATTCAACGCAATACTTATCAAATTACCAATGGCATTTTTTACAGAACTAGAACAAAAAAATCTTAAAATTTATATGGAGACACAAAAGATCCCGAATAGCCAAAGCAATCTTGAGGGCAAAAAACAGAGCTGGAGGAATCAGGCTCCCTGACTTCAGACTATACTACAAAGCTACAGTAATCAAGACAATATGGTACTGGCACAAAAACGAGAATATAGATCAATGGAACAGGATAGAAAGCCCAGAGAGAAACCCATGCACATATGGTCACCTTATTTTTGATAAAGGAGCCAATATATACAATGGAGAAAAGACAGCATCTTCAATAAGTGGTACTGGAAAAACTGGACAGGTACATGTAAAAGAATGAAATTAGAACACTCCCTTATACCATACACAAAAATAAACTCAAAATGGATTAAAGACCTAAATGTAAGGCCACACACTTTAAAACTCTTAGAGAAAAACATAGGAAGAATACTCTTTTACATAAATCACAGCAAGATCCTTTTTGACCTACCACCTAGAGAAATGGAAATAAAAACAAAAATAAACAAATGGGGCCTAATGAAACTTAAAAGCTTTTGCACAGCGAAGGAAACCATAAACAAGATGAAAAGACAACCCTCAGAATGGGAGAAAATATTTGCAAATGAAGCAATGGACAAAGGATTAATTCCAAAATATACAAACAGCTCATGGAGCTCAATATCAAAAAAACAAACAACACAACTAAAAAATGTGAGGAAGACCTAAATAGACATTTCTACAAAGAAGACATACAGATGCCCAAGAGGCACATGAAAAGATGCTCAACATCACTAATTATTAGAGAAATGCAAATCAAAACTACAATGAGGTATCACCTCACACTGGTCAGAATGGCCATCATCAAAAAATCTACAAACAACAAATGCTGGAGAGGGTGTGGAGAAAAGCGAACCTTCTTGCACTGTTGGTAGGAATGTAAATTGATACAGCCACTGTGGAGAACAGTATGGAGGTTCCTTAAAAACTAAAAATAGAACTACCGTATGACCCAGCAATCCCACTACTGGGTATATACCCTGAGAAAACCATAATTCAAAAAGACACATGTACTCTAATGTTCATTGCAGCACTATTTACAATAGCCAAGACATGGAAACAACTTAAATGTCCAATGATAGGTGAATGGATAAAGAAGATGTGGTACATATATACAATGGAATATTATTCAGCCATAAAAAGGAACGAAACTGGGTCATTTGTAGAGATGTGGACAGACCTAGAGTCTGTCATACAGAGTGAAGTAAGCCAGAAAGAGAAAAGAAATATTGTATATTATCACATATATGTGTAATCTAGAAAAATTGTACAGTTGAACCTATTTGTAGGACAGGAATAGAGATGCAGATGTAGAGAACGGAACTGTGGACATGGGGGGAAAGGAGAGGGTGGGATGAATCGGGAGATTAGGTTTGACATAAGTACACTACCATGTGTAAAATAGATAGCTAGTGGGAACCTGCTGTATAGCACAGGGAGCTCAGCTCGGTGCTCTGTGATGACCTAGATGGGGGCCGGGTGGGGGAGCAGGAGGGGATGGAGTTCCAAGAGGAAGGGGATATAGGTATACATATAGCTGGTTCACTTCATTGTACAGCAGAAACTAACACAACATTGTAAAGCAATGTTACTCCAATAAAAAATAAAATTAAAAAAATTTAAAGAATGGAAGGGATGTGCTTTCATTTACTTATGAGCTCTTACCTCATCTTGTCTTTTTGCTTTTTATAAACATGTTTTTCCCCCTAACTAGAGTGTTCAGTCTTTGTAGTTTGAAATGTTTACTCTTGATACTGTAAATATTGTTGCAAACCGGTGTGAAGGTCCTTTCAGGGCTGTAATTATACCAACACTTTATTTCAGCTTTTAGCCATGTCCAAAACTTTTCTGAAAGTACTGAGGATACTCAAAAAACCCATTCACTTGGTAAAGTTTCAATTGCACAGCTAAAGTAGCTTTGTGTGGTTATTATATTGTCAACAAACATGACCCACCTTGCAGGCAACCTGAGGAGTGCCAAACTCCTTGTGAGTTGTTCCAGACCTAAAGTGTGCCTTTGTTCCGATTCGGGGTAACTTGATGAGACTTGAACTTCAGCTGACCTTCCGGGAACTTCTTAAAGCAAGATGTGCAGAGCTAGGAAGAGGAACTGAAGTTTGTAATAAGCCCGGCAGACACAGCCATTGCTTTTCCACTTACATTTCCCAGGGACTTTGTGCAGTTCATCTCGGTACAGTGTGTACTTCTGAGAATTTGAAACAAGCAAAGCAACTGTCAAGAAGTGAAAATGAGCCCTAACCAAATTTATCAACTTATAAAAACCTGAGACAGGAACGTATAAGGTCCGGGGAGATCTGTTAATAATAAAGAGATTTTTTTTTTTTTGAAAACTGAGAGCATGCACCTAGCACTGAATGTTCCATGTGATTGATACTCAGCTTGCTCTTTATTATCTAAGTAAGCAACAATACGCGTCAGAATCGGAAAGAAAGGTCTGTAATTCTGTGAAACAAGGCAAGCCAGAAGCAAGGCATCTGGCTGTTGGCCTCAGGCAGGGTTTCTCAGGGCCTGAGAGAAGGGGCTCTGGTGCTAGCAAGTTGAGATTGGTTATTAGACAGCGGCCCCAAGGCACCATTGCCTCGGAGGGAAGAAATATTGCTCTGATCACACTCCATTACTCCTCAGTGTTGCTAATGAACCAGATTTCCAAAAAGGAGCGCTCCCTTTCAGTATATGCCATTTTATACTCACCGAAACGACCTGAAATTGTACTTAGAGATGGATTGTAGTTAAATGGCTCAACTGTCCGAGTAGCCAGTCACGTGATCTTCATGCTGGAGAGGTTAATGCCTGACTGCTCCCGGAAGAGTCCGAAAAACAGGGGTCAGAGATGCTTGAAAACAATTTTACTTAAACGTGTCCCCCAGAGGTGGAGTTTTAGGAGGAAACAGTATAGTTTCAGTCACCTGGCAACTACCCTTCAATTTTAAAATCAACATATATATATTGGACTGCTACCATTTTCCGGCACCGTACCAGGCTCTAGGGATACGTGGTGAACAGTATAGATAAGACCCTGAACACGTGGTGATAAGACCCTGATATGTGGTGAACAGTATAGAAAAGGACCCTGCCTTCATGGGGTAAACATTCTAATGCAGGAGACAGAAAGCACACACAAGACACACATTCAGTAAGGACATACACACACACACACACACACACACACACACACAAAATGGATTGTAAAGTTGTCTTGAAGGTCCATGGAGGAAACAAAAAAGAGGCTGAGATTATACAATAGGCAAATGCTCAAAAAAAATAATGTTTAGGTAATGCGAAAAGGTCTCAATGAAGAAGTGACTTCTGTCTTGAGATCTAAAAGAAAAGAAGAATTTAGTCTTGAAAATAGTGGAAGAGGGAAGGTGAAAGTCTCCTAAGCAAAGACACAGCTAGATGTGTTCCAAGAATGGAAATACACCAGAAAATTCAGAGCGTGCAGGATGAAGAGGAAAGAGAGATAATCACGCACCTAGGGTCTGATCAGGCAGGGACTTCTTAGCCACAGGAAGATGTTTGGATTTATTCTAAATGCAATGTGAAGGCACTGAAAGCCTTTAAGTAGGGGGAGATAGACTCAGACTTGTGTTTTGCAAAGCATGAGTACTTTCTCTGCATTTTGAAATATACCAGGCATGTTGAAACAGCTTGGAGTCTTGACAAAACCAATACAAATTTAAGTTCACACATTTCAAATTTTTCTTCCTCTCATACCATTCATTCTTATGTATTTATAGAGTGTCTATTTAGTATAGGCTACATAATAACTATGGAAACAGGAAGAAGATAGAAGTTTACTGTTTAGGGTGGAAGATCACACAACAAATGTAAAATCTTCACACTTGTGATGCATGCTCCCCCAGCGTGAAGTTCAGAGGTTCTAGGAGTTCAAAGAGAAGCAGGCCCTTGAACCTGGCATCACAAGACCTGTCCTTGGGGACGTTGCTATACCTTTCCCCCACTCCCTTCACAGGATTCTAGGTGTTTCTGCATATTTTAATACTTAAGTGCATGGCTACAAAAACTCCATATAAGTAATGCAGAAGTTTGTATTTTACGTGTGTGTGTGGTTAAAGGCAGGTAGGTTCAGGGTAACAAAATTCAGAAAATTGCATTAAGGGCCAGCCCTTATACTGCAGCTTGATCAAGTTAAAAGAGTGTAACAAACTCATGTTTAACTTCACCAATGACATTTAGAAATATTTTCACAGAAATGATCTCATCATGGGTCATAGAGAGATATAGGGAAATCAAAACTATCCACATTAAAAATGTTGAATTATGTAACATTAAAGAGTGAAACTACTAGCAGATTTTAAAAGAAAATCTAGGAGAAACTGGGTCTTACTTAAGGGGAGTTTAGGTGTTAATTTTGATGACTTAAAATCTCTTTCTGTTACGTCAACTAGAAAACAGCTTTTTAAAAAGCTAATAGATGGGCTTCCTGCTACCATTGGGTAAAACATATGTGCCAAGAGGATAAAGACTTATTTTCACCTTCATTCTTATCTTGGCAAAACAGTCCACTGACTGTATCAGTCTTTATCTGGCCAAGGTTTAGTGCTGCTGTAGTTGGCATTAAAGCCAGAAAAAGAGAGAGGGGCATGGGAGATACTTTAACTGCCAGAGGCATAAGCCATTATCTTCACCCTGAGAAAAATTGCCCGACTTTCTCTCTTGATAAAACTAGACATGAGTTTAAAAACATTACTTAGAAACATAAACCTCAAATACCTAAGTCCTTACTTCTCTTCCTTTATCTCTCACCAGAGCCTTTGAGAATTGAAAGAAAAAATAAAAGGTAACTACTTGTAATGAAATGCACTTAAAGAGGGAAAAATGTAAGATTTCATTTTTGATGCACCATTGATAGAAGCATTATCTCTGGAGGGTTTATTCAATCAAGAGCCCGAGGTGCTGAAACAAGCAGTGGTTAAGAGTTGGGAAAAGGGTTTCGCCAAGGCGTCGGAGCAAACCCTGCCGGCCAGGTCCTCTGTTGGCTGCCTTTGCTCTGGTCCTTTTAGGGCAGGCACTTCTGGGTGGGCCACATGTCATTCTATCCGCCGAGGTGACCATTCCTTGAGTGCCCTCTAAGCTTGGTCTGAATACCCTGGAAGAGCATCAGTGCTCCCAGATCCCACCCCACGTTCCCAGCGTCATTCCCACCTCAAATCCATGACACACACCAACACTGTGTCCATCCCAAACTCTCCATCACCTTGTAGACCTTCTTGTACATACCTCACTCTACACCTTTGTTCCCGATATTCTTATCACATTCAATGACCACTTTTGAATTTCACCTTTTTTTCGTTAAACCTTCTCCATAACCCTAATCAAATCATTACAACCCATTTTCTGTTTCTATCCCCAGTTTTTGCACTTTCTCATTCCTCTCTTATTCTAGTTGTGTTTCTATCCTCCCTTCCTTTCAGACTCTAAGTTGAGAACAATGAATTATTTCACCACTATGTCCTTTCAGAAACTATCACATCTAAAGGATATTTATTTATTGAGCATATTCTAATTGAATTGTTCTGGATGCCAGGGAAACAAATAGAACAAAACACATATAGACAGGGTCTATATATTTATAGAATTTATATTTATATAAATTTATATAAATATATACTTATATATATTTATATTCTGGAAGTAAGAGAATAACAGTAAACAGGAAACATAGACAAACAAAATAATTACAAATTGTGGTACATGTCATAAAGCAAACGAACTGGATGATGGGATAAGAGAGCAGGCCTCTCTGTATTGGTGACCTGGGGGATGTAAACTAACACCCTGGCCCGAGTGGCAGTGAGGCAAGCCTAACAGAGTGTTCTGAAGAGTAAGGTCAAAAAAATCTTGAGGCAGGCAAAAGCTTGACATATTCTAGGAATGGTTTGAAGTACTTTTGTGGTAAGGGGAAAAGAGGTAGGAGGAAGAACTGGACAGGTAGGCAGGTGCCAGATCACTCAGGACCAGGAGTTGGGACTCTCTTTTAAATGTATTGGGAAACCATTGGAGGGTTTTAAGTTAAGAATATGATATTGTATGATTAATATTTTTCAAAGATTATATATAATGTTTGTTGAATTAAACTATCTCTTGTAAGACCAGGGTTTATTTACTCTAACTGAATATTAATGGTCTTGGTTTTCTCACTTGAAGCATTTGCCGAGCCTTCACCAACTCAATGAGTAAGACTAGAAAACCATTTAAAATAAAAGAATACTTAATTCAAAATTTTCATGTTCATTGCCTTGGCCAGTTAGTCTTAATGGTCTCATTTCTGTTAGTGTATGAAAAAGGTTTTGCTAAACAAACTTCTAGTATAAATAGAATATTGTGGGGTGGGGTGGTATGTGTTTGTGTGAGTATGGTACCCCGTTAGTTGAATTCAGAACAACTATTGAAAAATTAGCAAAAAACTTGTCCTTGTAATTAAAATCACCTTTCACTTTATTTATCTCTGCATCTAGGATCACTGCTCAGAGATGCAAGAAATCCTTTTATTTTTCTAAGCAGGAACCTGCACATGCCTGGGGGTGATTAATTCAACATTTTATTGACTACTTTGTGGTGTGAGGGATCTTTGCTGGCCTTTCTTCCAGTTAGAATGAATAAGTGAAGTGGTCCTGGGTTTCCACAGAGCAGTTAAAAAGAGGGGACAAGAAATGTGATGAGAATAACAACGTTTCTACTCAAGTGGTGGAGAGGCTGAAGAGTAGGATTTGTGTTTGAAGAGATTCAACTCTATTGCTCTTAGAAAACTTTTCTGGTAATAATTCAACTTGGAATAAAGCAGCAAGTTTATATTGGTAGCCACCTATTTGTAGCTGAAAGACTAGAAATAATTCACGCAATGCAATCCTGCTATAAGGCAAACTGACATCAACCAAATGTTCGTGATAGATCCACCTACTCTTCAGAAAGAGAATGGGGTCTGTGGTGGTGAGAGTCTGGCCTGTTTCTAATTTTATTCTCTTATTGGCACTCATCCTTATTAGATTGGAGATAGAGTAAATGTTTCAATTAACTTAAACATATAACCACTTCAGGGTGGATTTCTAGGTTCCAGGTCCTCTGGGAGAAATTGAACTGCTTAATTTAACAACTGTGATTGATAGGAAATTTATCCTGCAGTGGGTAGTGGGAATTTCTAAAATTTTTGAAAATAATTTTTGGAATGATAATGACTGTAAGAGGTGAAATGATTATCTTTCTATTAATAGCCTTTAAGTATTTTATGAAGTAATCCAGTACAATTGACTTCTACCCAATCCCTGCTAGCCTCACTTTATTGGCTACGTTTCATCTGTGGGTTGTTGTTGAGACATTTTTACTGTTTAACCAGATGGGGTAAGATTTTACATAACTTAAAACATCTGCTCTCATTGCAGTCCAATATGATCATCTATTTATATAGTTGAATTATATTATCCATCTCCTTTTAAGTGATCGTGAAAATGTTTTCAGAAGGAAAGTTTACATGATATTTGCCAAAGACATTTTTAAGTGAATGAATGAATGAATGAATGAATTGACATCTTTCGTGGAGTATAGTTGCTTTACAAAGATGCGTTAGTTTCTGCTTTATAACAAAGTGAATCACTTATACATATACATATATCACCATATCTCCTCCCTCTTGCGTTTCCCTCCCACCCTCCCTATCCCACCCCTCTAGGTGGTCACAAATCACCGAGTTGATCTCCCTGTGCCATGTGCCTGCTTCCCACTAGCTATCTATTTTACATTTGGTAGTGTATATATATATCAATGCTACTCTCTCACTTCGTCCCAGCTTACCCTTCCCCCTCCCCGTGTCCTAAAGTCCATTCTTTACATCTGCATCTTTATTCCTATCCTGCCCCTAGGTTCTTCATAACCATTTGTTTTAGATTCCATATATATGTATTAGCATATGGCATTTGTTTTTCTCTTTCTGACTTACTTCACTCTGTATGACAGACTCTAGGTCCATCCACCTCAATACAAATAACTCAATTTCATTTATTTTTACGGCTGAGTAATATTCCATTGTATATATGTGCCACATCTTCTTTATCCATTCATCTGTTGATGGACACTTAGCTTGCTTCCATGTCCTGGTTATTGTAAATAGAGCTGCAATGAACATTGTGGTACATGACTCTTTTTGAATTATGGTTTTCTCAGTGTATATGCCGGGTAGTGGAATTGTTAGGTCATATGGTAGTTCTATTTTTAGGTTCTTAAGGAACCTCCATACTGTTCTCCATAGTGGCTGTATCAATTTACATTCCTACCAACAGTGCAAGAGGGTTCCCTTTTCTCCACACCCTCTCCAGAATTTATTGTCTGTAGATATTTTGATGGTCATTCTGACTGGTGTGTGGTGATACCTCACTGTAATTTTGATTTTCATTTCTCTAATGATTAGTGATGTTGAGCATCCTTTCATGTGTTTGCTGGCAATCTGTATATCTTCTTTGGAGAAATGTCTATTTAGGTCTTCTGCCTATTTTTTAGTTGGGTCGTTTGTTTTTTTGATATTGAGCTGCATGAGCTGCTTGTAAGTTTTGCAGATTAATCTTTTGTCTGTTGCTTCATTTGCAAATATTTTCTCCCATTCTGAAGGTTGTCTTTTCATCTTGTTTAAGTTTTCTGTTGCTGTGGAAAAGCTTTTAAGTTTCATTAGGTCCCATTTGTTTATTTTTGTTTTTATTTCCATTTCTCTAGTAGGTGGGTCAAAGAGGATCTTGCTGTGATTTATGTCATAGAGTGTTCTGCTTATGTTTTCCTCTAAGAGTTTTATAGTGTCTGGCCTTACATTTAGGTCTTTAATCCATTTAGAGTTTATTTTTTGTGTATGGTGCTAGGGAGTGTTCTAATTTCATTCTTTTACATGTAGCTGTCCAGTTTTCCCAGCACCACTTATTGAAGAGGCTGTCTTTTCTCCATTGTATATTCTTGCTTCCTTTATCAAAAATAAGCTCACCATATATGTGTGGGTTTATTTATTTTGTATCCCCTTCCACTGATCTATATTTCTGTTTTTGTGCTAGTACCATACTGTCTTATTACTGTAGCTTTGTAGAATAGTCTGAAGTCCAGGAGCCTGATTCCTCCAGCTCTGTTTTTCTTTCTCAAGATTGCTTTGGCTATTCAGGGTCTTTTGTATTTCCATACAAATTGTGAAATTTTTTGTTCCAGTTCTGTGAAAAATGTCATTGGTAGTTTGATAGGGATTGCACTGAATCTGTAGATTGCTTTGGGTAGTATAGTCATTTTCACAATGTTGATTCTTCCAACCGAAGAACATGGTATCGCTCTCCATCTGTTTGTATCATCTTTAATTTCTTTCATGCAGTGTCTTCTGCATATGGGTCTTTTGTCTCCTTAGGTAGGCTTATTCCTAGGTATTTTATTCTTTTTGTTGCAGTGGTACATGGGAGGGTTTCCTTAATTTCTCTTTCAGATTTTTTATCATTAGCATATAGGAATGCAACAGATTTCTGTGCATTTATTTTGTATCCTGCAACTTTACCAAATTCATTGATTAGCTCTAGTAGTTTTCTGGTAGCATATTTAGGATTCTCTATGTTGTATCGTGTCATCTGCAAACAGGGACAGCTTTATTTCTTCTTTTCCAGTTTGGATTCTTTTATTTCTTTCTCTTCTCTGACTGCTATGGCTAACACTTCCAAAACTATGTTGACTAATAGTGGTGAGGGTGGACAACCTTCCTGATCTTAGAGGAAATAGTGTCAGTTTTTCACCATTGAGAATGATGTTGGCTGTGGGTTTGTCATATATGACCTTTATTATGTTGAGGTAAGTTCCCTCTATGCCTACTTTCTGGAGGGTTTTTATCATAAAAGGGTGTTGAATTTTGTCAAAAGCTTTCTCTGCATCTATTGAGATGATCATATGGTTTTTCTCCTTCAGTTTGTTAATATGGTGTATCAGATTGATTGATTTGTGTATATTGAAGAATCCTTGCATTCCTGGGATAAACCCGACTGAATCATGATGTATGATCCTTTTAACATGCTGTTGGATTCTGTTTGCTACTATTTTCTTGAGGATTTTTGCATCTATGTTCATCAGTGATATTGGCCTGTAGTTTTCTTTCTTTGTGACATCCTTGTCTGGTTTTGGTATCAAGGTGATGGTGGCCTCGTAGAAGGAGTTTGGGAGTGGTCCTCCCTCTGCTATATTTTGGAAGAGTTTGAGAAGGATAGGTGTTAGCTCTTCTCTAAATGTTTGATAGAATTTGCCTGTGAAGCCATCTGGTCCTGGGCTTTTGTTTGTTGGAAGATTTTTAATCACAGTTTCAATTTCAGTGCTTGTGATTGGTCTGTTCATATTTTCTATTTCTTCCTGATTCAGTCTTGGCAGGTTGTGGATTTCTAAGAATTTGTCCATTTCTTCCAGATAGTCCATTTTATTGGCATAAAGTGGCTGCTGGTAATCTCTCATGATCCTTTGTATTTCTGCAGCATCAGTTTTTACTTCTCCTTTTTCATTTCTAATTCTATTGCTCTGAATCTTCTCCCTTTTTGTCTTGATGAGTCTGAATAATGGTTTACCAGTTTTGTTTATCTTCTTAAGGAGCCAGCTTTTAGTTTTACTCATCTTGCTATTGTTTCCTTCATTTCTTTTTCATTTATTTCTGATCTGATCTTTATGACTTCTTTCCTTGTGCTAACTTTGGGGTTTTTGTTCTTCTTTCTCTAATTGCTTTAAGTGTAAGGTTAGGTTGTTTAGTTGAGATTTTTTTTGTTTCTTGAGGTAGGATTGTATTGCTATAAACTTCCCTCTTAGAACTGCTTTTGGTGCATCCCATATGTTTTGGGTCATTGTGTTTTCGTTGTCATTTTTTTCTAGGTATTTTTTTGATTTCCTTTTTGATTTCTTCAGTGATCTCTTGGTCATTTAGTAGTGTATTGTTTTTCCTCCACGTGTTTGTATTTTTTATGGTTTTTTTCCTTTAATTGATATCTAGTCTCACAGCATTGTTGTCAGAAAACATACTTGATACAATTTCAATTTTCTTAAATTTACCAAGGCTTTGTGACCCAAGATATGATCTATCCTGGAGAATGTTCCTTGAACACTTGAGAAGAAAGTATATTCTGTTGTTTTTGGGTAAAATGTCCTGTAAATATCAATTAAGTCCATCTTGTTTAATGTACCATTTAAAGCTTGTGTTTCCTTATTTATTTTCATTTTGGATGATCTGTCCATTGGTGAAAGTGGGTTGTTAAAGTCCCCTACTATGACCGTGTTACTGTCGAATTTCCCTTTCTATGGCGGTTAGCATTTGCCTTAGGTATTGAGGTGCTCCTATGTTGGGTGCATAAATATTTATAATTGTTGTATCTTCTTCTTGGATTGATCACTTGATCATTATGTAGTGTCCTTCTTTGTCTCTTCTAATAGTCCTTATTTTAAAGTCTATTTTGTCTGATATGAGAATTGCTACTCCACCTGTTTTTGATTTCCATTTGCATGGAATATCTTTTTCCATCCCCTCAGTTTCAGCCTTTATGTGTCCCTAGGTCTGAAGTGGGTCTCTTGTAGACAGCATATATACAGGTCTTGTTTTTGTATCCATTCAGCCAGTCTATGTCTTTTGGTTGGAGCATTTAATCCATTTACATTTAAGGTAGTTATTGATATGTATGTTCCTATTACCATTTTCTTAATTTTTTTGGGTTTGTTGTCCCACGTCTTTTCCTTCTCTTGTGTATCCTGCTTAGAGAAGTTCCTTTAGCATTTGTTGTAAAGCTGGTTTGGTGGTGCTGAACTCTCTTAGCTTTTGCTTGTCTGTAAAGGTTTTAATTTTTCCGTCAAATCTGAATGAGATGTTTGCTGAATAGAGTAATCTTGGTTGTTGGTTTTGCCCTTTCATCACTTTAAATATGTCCTGCCACTCCCCTCTGGCTTGCAGTGTTTCTGCTTAAAGATCAGCTGTTAACCTTATGGGGCTTCCCTTTTATGTTTTTTGTGTTTTTCCCTTGCTGCTTTTAATATTTTTTCTTTGTATTGAATTTTTGACAGTTTGGTTAGTATGTGTCTTGCTGTGTTTCTCCTTGGATTTATCCTGTTTGGGACTCTGTGCTTCCTGGATTTGATTGACTATTTCCTTTCCCATATTAGCGAAGTTTTTTTTTTTTTTTTCTTTTTGCGGTACGTGGGCCTCTCACTTTTGTGGCCTCTCCCATTGCAGAGCATGGGCTCCGGATGCACAGGCTCAGCAGCCATGGCCCATGGGCCCAGCTGCTCTGCGGCATGTGGGATCCTCCCGGACTGGGGCATGAGCCCGCGTCCCCTGCATCGGCAGGCGGTCTCTCAACCACTGCGCCACCAGGGAAGCCCCCGAAGTTTTTAACTATAATCTCTTTAAACATTTTCTCTGTCCTTTTCTTTTTCTCTTCTTCTTCTGGGATCCCTATAATTTGAATGTTGATGCGTTTAACGTTGTCCCAGATTTCTCTGGGACTGTCCTCAATTCTTTTGTTTCTTTTTTCTTTATTCTGCTTTACGGTACTTATTTCCACTATTTTATCTTCCAGGTTACTTATCCATTCTTCTGCCTCAGTTATTCTGTTATTGATTCCTTCTGGAGAATTTTTAATTTCATTTATTGTGTTGTCCATCATTGTTTGTTTGCTCTTTAGTTCTTCTGGGTCCCTGTTAAATGGTTCTTGTATTTTCTCCAGTCTACCTCCAAGTTTTTGGATCATCTTTACTATCATTATTCTGAATTCTTTTTCAGGTAGACTGCCTATTTCCTCTTCATTTGTTTGATCTGGTGGGTTTTTGCCTTGCTTCTTCATCTGCTGTGTGTTTCTCTGCCTTCTCATGTTGCTTCCCTTACTGTGTTTGGGGTCTCCATTTCACAGGCTGCAGGTTTGTAGTTCCTGTTGTTTTTGTTGTCTGCCCCTAGTGGGGAAGTTTGGCTTCAAGTGGGTTGTGTTGGCTTCCTGGTGGATGGGACTGGTGCCTGTGTTCTGGTGGATGAAGCTGGATCTTGTCTTTCTGGTGGGTAGGACTGCATCCAGTGGTGTGTTTCAGGGAATCTGTGACCTTATGATTTTAGGCAGCCTCTCTGCTAATGGGTGGAATTGTGTTCCTTTCTTGCTAGTTGTTTGGCATAGGGTGTCCAGCACTGTAGCTTGCTGGTCATTGACTGTAGCTGGGTCTTAGCACTGAGATGGAGATCTCTAGGAGAACTTTCACTATTTGATACTGCATGGAGCTGGGAGGTTTCTTGTGGACCAATGTCCTGAACTTGGCTCTCCTACCTCAGAGGCTCAGGCCTGACACCCGGCCAGAGCATCAAGACCCTGTCAGCCACACTTTTGGGAAGTTTGAGGTCTTCTACCAGAGTTCAGTAGGTGTTCTGTCGGAGTTGTTCCACATGTAGTTGTGTTTCTGATGTATTTGTGGGGAGGAAGTTGATCTCCACATCTTACTTCTCCACCATCTTGAAGGTCTCTCCTGACAAAGACAATTAACTTTTTCTTGTTTTTCTGCTATTAGGATAAGCCATATTGTGAGTCATGAATGTAGTGAAATATTTAGCTCTCTCTCTTACTTTTGAAATATTTGATTTCATAAGTTAACTGTTGTTAACTTTGCTTTCCTATACACACTTGCATATAATAATTTCAATATGAATATAAAATACAGGAAGCCATTTTTGATTGGGTCAATGGTCTGACACAAATTAAAGGCTTCAAAAGTTATTGTGTGAATAATACTCATCCAGAAAGAATGGAAGAAGGGAAAGCTACGCAAAATAAGAAATGGAAATAGGATTATTTACTTAACCTTTGCACTGGCTAATAATAAGAATTACTATTGTATAATTTACAAAACACTTTTATATATAATAATTAAAATCAGATGTAGATGTTACTATTGTTGTCCCATTTTATGGAAAAGGAAACTAAAGCTTAAGGACATTTGGCAACTTACCCAGGGTCACTGTGGTGAAGCCACTGGGGCTTAGACTACAGTCTCTATTATGAAATCCTTGGAAGATGCATCTGACAGCACACATAGCCATGATTCTAAGAGAAGAGGAAGACAACTTCCCTTTGTTTATGGTTGGAATACTGTTTATGGGACCTGTTGCTCCTGTGGGCTTAGTTAGTCACCTCAGGTGTCATGATGCCTTTGCTGGTATAGTGAGTTGAATTATGTTCCCCCAAAAGATGTGGCCAGTCCTAACCCCCAGTACTTACAAATGTGATCTTATTTGGAAATAGTGTGTTTGCAGATATATTTCAGTTATGGATCTCAAGATGAGCTCATCCTGGACTTAAGTTGGGTCCTAAGTCCAATGACAACTTTCCTAATAAGACATAAAAAAAGAGAAGACACAGAATCCGGGTAAAGATGAAGACAAATATTGAAGTTATGCAGCTACAAGCTAAGGAATACCAAGAATTGCCAATAGCAACTACAAACTAAGAGAGAAACATGGAATGGATGCTGTCTCAGAGTTTCCAGAATGTACCAACCATGCCAACACCTTGATTTTCTACTTCTGTGCTCCAGAACTGTGAAAGAATAAATTTCTGTTGTTTAAAGCCACTAAGTTTGTGTGATTTTTTCATGGCAGCCCTAGGACACAAAAGCAGTTGGGTTTTCTTTTACAAATTGTAGAAAGAATAATATGCAAAAGTCATAATTTTAGCTACATTTGTTGGATATAGAAAGCAGGAAAAAATGGCAAGGTGACTGGAAGATACCAACAGATAAAAATTAAGAAGGAAAGCCATTAGTGAAGCCAATGTGTCTTCTCTGAGGGATCAGGTTTCTAGATGCTATTTGCCTGTCTTCCCTGACCTACAGGTTTAGAAATTGGCATGAATGTGATGAAGGAGATGATGATTCCAGGAAATCAACCAGTTAATTATGTGAGTCTGGAAAAGTCACTTAACCTCTCTGATCTTCATATTTAAAACCAGTGCAGCAGAGTCTCCAGCCAGCTTTAAGTTCAGATGATTCACTTTCACACCTTGAAGCCTGCTACTTGGCACTGCCATTCATCTGGGAGTGGAGGAACCTAGGCTTTGGAACAAGGTACCTGGGTGCAAATCTTACCCTTATCACCTGGTTGATAATTCTCAAAATTTTTTCTATGTGATAGTGATCATTATGCTTACTTTAGAGGGCTATTGGGTGGTTTAAATGGGAAAATACATGTAAAATATATTTTTTGCACATAGTAGGTGCTCAACAGTGATTTTTATTCCTGCATTAAACTTTAACTTTTGTTTCAGATACTTCAGGGCCAGTTTATCGTCATGTTAACTCAATCCTGGTGTCCTGTCTAGTGACTGACAAACAGGTTTCTCAAGCTCTTTTTAAAAAATTTCTATTAAAAAAATTTTTTTTCATCCTTTAATGATTTTTCTGGCTCTGTCTTCTCTACTTTCTTCCTTGTCAACTACAGACAAGGAGATGTGTGTTGAAGTCTCTTTAGTTTATTTTAAGAGAATAGGCTGAATATAAGTTTTTTGTTTCAAATTATACTCTCACCATAACCCACAAACCTACCCACCCCCTATTTGAAAATTTCTAAACTAGTATTCTAACTGTAACTCACTGGAAACAGTGCCCTACTATTGTCTGACAAATATATACGATTGGCATTTCTAGCTGATTTTGGAGGAGAGTTCTTAAATGAGATAATCTTCAGTATATACCTTAAAAGCACCTGGAATCACCCACTTGCATAAATTCAGGCCTGCCTAAGAGCAATACTATATGAATAAACCAGGAACTCATGATGACAATGCATAATACACCCTTACGAGCTTGGATGAACTATGAAATTCAGTCCCCATTGGTATTTCCCAGTTAAAAGAAAACTTTTCCAGTAACCAGTGAATTTTGAAATGACAAATCTTTTAAGTTGCATTTCTTAGACTGGGAAGGCTGGTCAAATACATTGTCCTGAGCAGCACTTATTTCCCTCCTCTCTGTTTCTGTCACACAATAGAAGCTTCCCTACAAGTCCCAGCGCCCTTCCTCATCTTCCTCTATCTCCCTCACTCCGTTCCTTTATGATGCCCATTGACCTGTCCCAACTCCAGCTACACACACTCCCTTCTGGAAAAGGTTGGCTTTGTCAGTGTCAGGATCTTCTTTCTTGGGCTAGGAGAAATGTTGTGAACTTTCACTTAAAAAGTAATTTTTAGACCTGTCACGATAATAACTTTATAAACTTCTAACTTTACCGTACTTTGAGATCTATTATCACATTTCCTCTTAAATTTTTAAATAAGATTCTCATAATACATTATTACTTTTAGGAGGCTGAGACTTCAGAGCGGTACTTGGCTTGCTTGAGGGAAGTACAGAAGGGAAGCTTGAATGTGATGTTTTAATTCTTAGTTCTATGCTCCTCTCTCTCTTTCATTCATTTACATCCATCTATCTGTCTGTCTATCTATCTATCTATCTTATCTACCAACTTATAGATATCTATCAACTATATATATCTATCAACTTATCTATCTCCTTATCTCCATCCATCCATCCATCCGTCCAATCTCATTGTTTTACTGTAACCATACTCCAATGGATGGATATAACTCATGTTCTGAGAGTAGAATGCAGGAGGGAATAATCTTAGATGGCTGGCATCCTCTCAACTATTGGGTTGGCCAAAAGGTTCGTTTGTTTCTGTAACAACTTATGGAAAACCCCGAATGAACTTTTTGGCCAACCCAATACATAGTGCTATGTGATGTGTGGCAATCCTCTTATGCTCTGCCACCACTGAAGGTGCCAATATCTCCTAAAGGGTCATTATAACCAAAGGGAAACTATCAGAAGCGGGGACCAAACTGGGGCTGCTACGGGTAATGAGACAATTTTATGAGGTGGATATGTTATAAAATGTTACTACTCTCATTTATTTCTGACTCCACCTTTCTTGAATAATGTGTCTGACCAAAATGTAATGTAATAAAAATAAAACAAAATAATTAATTTCACAGTCCACAGGTGGAAATCAAAAGCACTTGGAAAAGGAGCTTTTCTATGTCAAAAGCCATTCAGCCATAAAAAGAGACGAAATTGAGCTATTTGTAATGAGGTGGATAGACCTAGAGTCTGTCATACAGAGTGAAGTAAGTCAGAAAGAGAGAGACAAATACCGTATGCTAACACATATATATGGAATTAAAAAAAAAAAATGTCATGAAAAACCTAGGGGTGAAACAGGAATAAAGACACAGACTTACTAGAGAATGGACTTGAGGCTATGGGGAGGGGGAAGGGTAAACGGTGACAAAGCGATAAAGAGGCATGGACATATATACACTACCAAACGTAAGGTAGATAGCTAGTGGGAAGCAGCCGCATAGCACAGGGAGATCAGCTCGGTGCTTTGTGACCGCCTGGAGGGGTGGGATAGGGAGGGTGGGAGGGAGGGAGACGCAAGCGGGAAGAGATATGGGAATATATGTATATATATAACTGATTCATTTTGTTGTGAAGCTGAAACTAACATACCATTGTAAAGCAATTATACTCCAATAAAGATGTTAAAAAAAAAAAAAGCCATTCAAAGTAAGAATAAATTATGGCAGATTTTTGCTATTAATTAATAGTTCGATTCAAAGACTTCTCTTAGGTAGAAATAGCAGAGGTTTAGGACTCATTAAGCATTCTTGAAAGGCAACAAGGGTCAGATTCTTATTCAATTCTCTTTGTAATCCTCATCCCAGTTATCATACTGAAAATTATTTTCAAAACACATGCTTTGGGCTTCCCTGGTGGCGCAGTGGTTGAGAGTCTGCCTGCCGATGCAGGGGACACGAGTTCATGCCCTGGTCTGGGAAGATCCCACATGCTGTGGAGCGGCTGGGCCGTGAGCCATGGCCGCTGAGCCTGCGCGTCCAGAGCCTGTGCTCTGCAACGGGAGAGGCCACAACAGTGAGAAGCCTGCGTACCGCAAAAAAGCAACAAAACAAAACAAAACAAAACAACCCAAAAAACACATGCTTTGTTAAACTTGAATTACATAGACCCAGTAAGATGCTTTTCCTATATTAGAGACCATAGAACCTTTCCTGTAAGAAGCCAGAGAGTAAATATTTTAAGCTTTAGGGGTTATTTGGTCTCTGTCACAACTATTTAACTCTGCCTTGGTAGCTCAAAAACAGCAATGGACGCAAATGAATAGGTGTGGCTGCGATCCAAACAACTATTCTCAAAGACAGGAAGTGGGATGGATTTGGCCCACAGGCTGTGGTTTGATGACCCATTTCCTGGATCAAACTGAGAAGGTAGGAGGTGGGATGTGATACTGAGAAAATCTGTGTTTTAACTGAACATAAAATGCAAGACAAATATCTGTACGTGTTGCTGGATACAGCTACATGAACCTACCCTATTCATTAATATACATAAACTCCACTAGCTCACTTTCCCATCTATGTGATTTTAGAAATCTATTTACTCTTCTCTAGAAAGAAATAAAGTTCCAGTTCTTTGCAAGGCTTGGCCTGCTCTATAGGGGAATGGAAACAATCACAATTGGAAAAGCAAATATTCTGCCTTACCAAAGTTTTAAAATAGAAAGTAGAGAAATAAAAACTTCATTAGTAGCCAGAACTGAGCCTTGGAGGCTCATTGGTTTTGAAAGCACCAAATAAGTGAAAAAAAATGAATGCATCAATCTTTCAGAATCAATGCATCACTCTGCAGAAAGAGCTAACTTTCTATTTCAACCCCATTCTCCCTTCATTCACCAAAGAGACACCAGAAATCAGATCCTCCCTGAGTTAAACTACATTCCGGTGCCAAGCAAAGATTCTTGGTATATAGATTCTTAGCAAAATGACAACCATGCTGTGAACTTCAGAAAATGTAACATGCAATCCATAGAGAAACCTACTAAATAGATGCAAAGTAAGCAGCTGCGAGCTGTCTCTTTCAGCACCTGTCCGGAGATGCTTAATAAAATAGCCTACAAAGTATTACTCTCTCATCAGTGCCAAGAGGCATGTGTGGAGGGATAACTAAAGCTATTTTCCAAAATGGGGAATTTTCTGGTGTGCCTGTATTGAAATGACAGTTTCTTTATGGGATAAGAGATGGACAGGAAAACACCAGCCAGGTAGTTGCCCTGGTGCCCACCACCAGTAAAAGGTCTATAATGAGATTCCAAATTAGATTGCTGAACCTCGAAGACAAGGTGCTTCACATCTGTGAGATGTTCAGCTTGACTTTATAATGAGTTCACCAAGCAGAATGAACCACACTTGAAATCAAACACTTTGCATTCAGGATGAAATAAGTGGGGATCAATCATAGTCAGAGAAGTAACATTTGCTCAGAATGTAATGATATACTGAGCTTAAAAAAAAAATAAAAAAGGAGAGTGGAAAATGAAAGAGCATGAAAGAGCCAGTTCATGGGTGACATGGGTGATGCCAAAGGGAAATATTTGTGCCTGAGAAGATCTGCATGTATTAGCTTCTGAAGATGGTAACTGAAGAGTGGAGTGGTGAGAAGAATAGGTACCAAAACAAATCAACATGTTACCGAATGCAAGTTTATGTACTTGATGCAGAGTGAAGTCAAACAAACGGAAACAGGAAACATCGGACTTTGGAACAGAGAAAGGTTTATTGTGGGGCCATGCAAGGAGATGGATGGCTTGTGCTCCCCAAACCCCGACCTCTCCAAAGGATTTCAGCAAAGCACTTTTAAAGGCAAGGTGAGGGAGGGGTGCGGTTAGTGGTTGCAAACTTCTTGGTGTCAGAATCCTTTGTTCTTGCAGCTGTCTACTTAGGTCAGGTCACAATGTTCTTGTAAACCTCCAACAAGACAAATGCTAGTCTGTTTTGCAACTTTTTATCTCTATATGAATGGACTCTTAAAGGTCAGAGCCCTGAGAATAGTCTATCCTATATATTTCAGGAGATAGGCAACATTCTTCTACAAAATGTGCAGAGCCAGCATGACTGAGCACAGGCAACAGAGCACAAAGCTTAGAGCAAAAAGAACAGATCTAAAATGGAGTCAGATTTGTTCTTCCCTGTTACAAACATGCCCAGGAAGCAGCCCCAAACACTACCATCTTATGAAGCATTTTCTGAGTGTTCTCAGAGGCTTTTGTTCTGGTGATAGTCTTGGGTTACCAAACAAATAAGTCTTGCTAACAAGTTGTTTTGTTTTCATGCTGGTTAGATTCTAGATGAAGCCAGGCATAGCCCACCTGTGGGTGGCATGACAGGGTCAAGAAATTCCTGGGACTAACCTTAGAAGCACCCTGCCAGTGGCTGAAGAGCTGCAAAGAAATGCAGAGGCTCCCAGGGAGCCCACATCCTTCGCTGCACAGGCAGCTCACCCCCCACATCCCTAAAATATGAGTATCTGCAAAAACTCTGCAGGATGGCATGGCAACCCACAATAATCCAGGGCCTTTGGTCCCAGCCACTCTGCCATGATTAGTATACCTGCCAGGGCTAGAGTTCCCTCAAGGTAGAGGTCAGCTCCTGGAAATCCTTAGGGGTGCCCCAGGTGCGATACACCCTTCCTTTCACAGAACCAATATCGTCCCCTGTGCTGCTGCCTGGTGGGGAAATGTCACTGGAGGCCTCATTAACAGCAGACAGTACAGAGAGTCATAGTATGACTTCTGGCCTTTCTGCAGGATTTGAAGCGTATATTACAGAAGGAAGGAAAAGAACAGGTGTCATGACTTGTCTTTTTCTTTTCCATCCTATAACTGTCACTCACAGGGTTCCAAACAGAATGAAAAGAGCAAAAAGGAAGCCCAGTGAGTTGCCTGGCCTGGGAGGGCGTGGGGAGGTGTTGCAGTCATTGTTTTAACCAGAGATGACAGTGACCCAGTGTACCTCCCTCCTACACTCTCTTTCAAGATTCTCTTTTGACTTGACACAGCCTTTTGGCTGCCAAGGTCCATCCAGATTCCAGCAGGCCCCTGCCTGAGCCAGTACTGGATGTAGCCCTGCTGCTGGCCTTTGGCTGTCTTCAGGAATCCTTACAAAATTACAGGGGAGCAAGTGAATGCATTGCATCCTCTCCATGCCTGCTAATGAAAGCTTTCTGCTACGTGGGGAGAGAGAGGCTGGCCCATCTGGTGTTCTCTTGCTCCCAAGTTAAGATTATAAAAATGGAGGAAAAGGGACTTCCTTGGTGGTCCAGTGGTTAAGACTCTGTGCTCCAATGAAGGGGGCCCATGTTCAATCCCTGGTCAGTGAACTAGATCCCACATGCTGTGCATGCTGCAACTAAGAGCCCACACGCCGCAAGTAAAAGATCCCATGTGCCACAACTAAAGATCCCACATGCCGCAACTAAGACCAGGCACAGCCAAATAAATTAAAAACAAACAAACAAACAAAAATGGAGGGAGATAACATTTTGGACAGCAGTCTCTGGCTGCTGCTACAGTTGCTTCTCTAGCCTCACCCTGCAATGCCAAGCAGAGTTTCTCAGCAGGCAAAGGACTAGTAATGAGTGATGGGATGGAAGAGTTTCAGGGTCAGACAAGATGGGGGTAGGCAACATACAAAAAAGTGAAACAAGGTCCATGTGTGGGATGTGTCTACAGGAAAAGGTGTCTCCCAAACTGCCTGACCAATGAACTTATTCCAAGGCATAGCCTGAGACTGTTATTCTGCAGGGAACATGAAGGGTTAAATAGTGAACATGATCATTGCTGTCTCCTATATGTACACACGGAGGTCTTGTACTTACAACACACACCAATAGCCATCACTGTCAAGCAGACCAGGAGACTGTGGTCTCTCACTAAGACAAGTACAGATTGATCCAGGGGTTCAAGGGCAAACCATCAAAAGAAGTGCTATTGTTTTGCTGTTTGTCTCCCTCTCTTTCTTTTAAATGTACTCCTCTCCAATTCATTGAATTTTTTTCGCCCTTATTCTTAGACTGTCTTAGGGAAAATCCTGTGCAATTTTCTAAGTCGAATCTCGTTTTGCTATTCTTGCCCATATTTTTGTTCCCAGGGGAAAAGACACAGCTAGAATTCTGTGTGTGTGACTGATAAAGCCTTTAGAAAAAGAGATAATGAGGCAGAGACCAACAGAGACTCAAAGACTCTCCAGCATAGATGTAACAGCTCTGTCATCTCCAAAGAAATCCTGTCATTAATATGCTGGGGATGGGAGTCCTTGTTGGAGTGGTCAGGCAGGCAGGCAGTGTTTACCAAGTACTTGCAGTGCTGCAAACAACTGTCCCTGTCACAGGAGGGAATTATGTGGGAGCAAGGCACTCTAATAAAAATAAGAGGGACAGAACAAAAAAAAGTACCGAAAAAACTTACACTCAAGCACACATGTAATCTGGTACATTGCTGCCTGACGATGTGACTATAGTGACAGAAGAAACTAGAGGTCTGGGAGGGGGGGTGTCTGGAGAGGTCTCAGGGTAGGGGAGAGGTGGTCCTTGAATACCAAGACAAATTTGCTTTGAGTAGAAAAGAAACTAAACAAAGATGCTCAGGAGCTTGAACCATGAGGGAACCAAGCTCCAGGAAGGCCTTACCAGCCTTAGCTGTTCTTGTCTCCATCCCTCTGTGGACAGAGCCCTTCCCACATAAGATGTATTGTAGCTTGGAATGGGCTTTCTGGCCAGTGAGCACCAAAGAACTTGAAGCTTTAGGAACCAAAGGTGGCCTTCGTTTAACACAGGCACATCACCATATCCTGCATCTTATGAACTGATATTGGAATGAAGAATTTGACTTCCCTTTGCCAACATAAGCGCCAATCAGATCAGACCAGTATGTTAATATCCTCTCTGGCCCTTTCAACGTGGCCAAGCAGTTGGGATACCGCATGACAACTGACAAATAAAAGCTATCGGCAATGAAGTCTTTCAAGGCAACTGTCTCTGGATGTCTCCCGGTTTATGTGATGTGCTTGCCATCATCTTCCCAGCTCTGCTCTCCTGGTTTAATCCGTGCCCGTGGCCTTTTTGTCTTTGGAAAATTGTTAGACTCCTTTAGGGTGTTGGATCACAGCTCCTTGGTTCCTAGCTCTGTTCTATTTCCTGGTTTCCCTGTTTCCAGCATATTCGGGGGGTGAGGAAACACCTTTATTGGCTGGAGCGATCTTCCTCTCTGCTTTCACATTCTACCACCCATGCCCCACCAGCCCACCCCCCTCCCCCTCCCCAAGCACTTCACTGGGGGAGGAATCTGATACTGACATCCCAGCCAGTAAAATTCCCATACTGATTGAGGAAAATTGAATACTGTGAAAATAAGCTTCCAGGAATGATGAAGTAGTTTTTTACAAGGTTAAAATACTGATAGAATAGGAAAGGGCTAGGGGATTTCATTATCTTTTAATTACCCCAGTAGTCCTCAACCTGTGGGGTAATCCTGTGGGGTAATTCCCACCCACCCACCCCGCCCCATCAGGGGAGATTTGGCAAAGTCTGGAGACATTTTTGAGGGTCACAACTGCATTGGGGGGAAGCAGGCAGGTGGTTTCTACCTGAACTAAAGGTAGAGGCCAGGGAAGCCCTCAATGTCCTTCAACACACAAGACTCATCAGGCCTAAAACGCTAGTTGTGTCCGGATGAGAAACCCTGACTTACCCTAAGCGTGATATCGTCATATTGTTTACATTTGGTAATTGTTTACCTAGAAAGAAAAAGATACATTTTCCTTAGCTATGTCTAGCTAATGGATGCTATGAATGCAATAATCTTTGGAACACATTTTTATTCTTGGCTTCTCCCCTTACTCAATTTCCAAGAAATGATGTCTACTAGGGGTCAGCAAATGTTTTCTGTGCCCGATAGTGAATGACTTGGTGGGACTAAGAGACAAAATTGAAGATACTTAACACAGCAAGGGAGAAAATCCCTGCTGCTTCCCGCTAGGTGGGCTTGAAATGGGCGGTCCTGGGCGGAGGGCAATTCACTAGTGGGAGAACCCCAGTCCGGAGGGGTGGGGCCTGGAGTAGGTGACTCCTGGACCCAGATGCCAACGCTGAATGCTAACAGCCAAGCCCACAGCATGCAGGTGGCAATGTAGCCCACATTGGGCGGTGCCGAGGCTCAGCTGCTGCTGGGGAGGTAGGTGCTGCAGCTGAAACCTGGGACACGGGGTGGATGCCCACGGCTTAGTGTCGGCGTATGTCTAGTGCTGGTCAGCTCAAGGGGTGGCCATGGGGGTAGAGAAACTGGAGAATTCAGCGTGTGGGCTGTAGTTTGTGAACGCTTTCCCTATATCATTCTGGATCTTCTATTTCACCCTCTTCATTTTTCTCTGAAAGGATTATTTAATCTCCATTTGAAGGGAATTTCTAAATTTTTTGGAAGTTTTTAGCAACAGCGGAATTCAGTTCATTGGATTTCACTTAATTGGATAAATTCCTTAAAGGAAAACTCCAATAAACCATGTTTGGAATTGGAACCCAGATGACGTGATTCCAGAGCACAGAACATCCCCTGTGCCCTTCTTCCACTTCCAGGGGAGAGGTGGTGCTCAAGAACACAATTTTTTCCTCCTTTTCTTCTTTGGGCTTCAGTTGCACAAAATCAGTTCAGTGTTTGTTTTATGACACATTCTCAACATTATCGTGCATGGATAATTTGTTACTTTTAATAATGTTATAACACCTCCAAATGCCACTCAAAACATGAATTAAGATCTTGGCAATAATCTAAATCTAAAAATATGATCCATCTATTTATTTCTTTTCTCTTGTTTCCCTGAAGTTACCAGCATTTTGAATCTACTTTTCTTTTTATATACACTTATCGCTATCATATTTATTCCTAAAAAGTATATATTTTTATTTCAGATAATTCTTACTTCAAAAATGCTGTCATGATATATATAAACTTTTGGGATACATTATTGCTAAAGTTGATCTATATTATTGTACTCTGACCACTGTGTAATAAACCATTTTGTGAATATACTATGTTTTATTGACCTACTCTTTAGTTGATGGGCGTTGGGTTGTATCCAGTACTTTGTTGTTGTGAACAGGGCTGCCGTGTACGTTCTAATGCATGTTTCCTAGTGTATGTGCCCGTGAAGTTCCTTTGGCCAGGTGTCATATTCTTCATCCCTACGCTATACAACCTTTTCCCTAGCCACACTTAAAGTCATCCAAAGTTTAATTAAACTTTGAGTCAACAACTGTTTATGAGGCACCAACTAGGTGTCCAACATGGTTCCAGGTGTTGAGGAATAAAACATACAAAAATTCCACTCTTATAGAGGTCATAGGGAAGACAGACAAAACACAAAAAAGTAAATACATACATGAACAAGATATACCTTATCTTTTTCCATTTCTCACTTTGCAGTTAATGGTACATCAATTCTAAACTACTTGCATGTAAGGCTTGATGCCTCCAAATCTTTGCTCATACTGTTTGTTTAGCATGGAGTATCCTTTGAGCCCTCATTTTTCTAGCTAACTTTTATTTCTTTTTGTCTTTTAACATTCAGCTCAGATAACACTGAGCTAAGCTTCCATTAGGAAGCTTTCAGTGATCCTTCTCTGGGATAAGGACCTCTCCTTTGTACACATATAGTTCCTTATCATACTTTTATCAAGACTTTCTCCCTCTTCCAGAGTATAAAATCAAATATTCTTATCTTTAAATAGCTCTAGTGACCAGTGTGATGGTAGCAGATAAAGGGTGTTCAATAGATGATTATTGAAAAAAAAAACTAAAATACTTCTCAAAATTCTAGGACTGTATCTTCTGCAGAATTCATGCTTGGAATTTTGTTTCAGAAAGAGCTTTAGTTCTGTAAATGAGGATGGAGGGCAGTATTTATGATTAGAGATTCTCTTCACTCATGAAAAGCAAATGCAGGCTGGTCGTGCATTCATTCAAAAGAATGAGCCTTACCATTAATTAATTCAAGAGATATAGTGTTCAAAAGTGGTCCTGTACTTTTTATGAAGGAGATCAAAATGAATATAGAAAAGAAACTCCAATAAAGTGGTTTGGAAAGCAGTGTAATTGAGCAGAAAGAACAATGTCCTAGAAGTCAGAAGACCTTGGGAGTGTTATAGGTAGAGGATATTGGGCTTATGTAACAAGGAAAGAAAACGAAAGTCAAGATCCTAAGAATGTGATCTGAAGGTCTGGATTATAGATGTTCTATAGCCACCCTTTTTGTTTACATAGATTTTTCTTCTTCAGGAGAAAGTCCTCCTTAAATTTTTTTTTTTTTTTTTGCGGTACGCAGGCCTCTCACTGTTGTGGCCTCTCCCGTTGCGGAGCACAGGCTCTGGACGCGCAGGCTCAGCGGCCATGGCTTACGGGCCCAGCGGCGTGTGGAATCTTCCTGGACCGGGGCAAGAACCCACGTCCCCTGCATCGGCAGATGGACTCTCAACCACTGTGCCACTAGGGAAGCCCCCTCCCTAAATATTTAAACTTTAACCTGGCCTAAAGTTAAGAAAAATAGATACTTAAATTTTTAAATTCCTAATAATAAATAAAGATATATCTTTGTATCTATTTGTAAATAAAGGTTATATCTCTCATGTCTGTATTTGTTCTTCTTTATGTTAATGAAACTTTTGATTGTGAAAAAGTCTACAGACCCTCTCTCCTTCCCTCCTGACTTGCACTGTGGTCAAGGATTACAGCAAAGAAGGCTACAATTGATTTTGCAAACAAACTAGTAGGAATTAGAGGACAGTCTCTCTTTTTCTTTAATTGAAGTATAGTTGATTTACAATGTTGTGCTAGTTTCAGGTGTTCAGCAAAGTGATTCAGTTATGTATATATTCTTTTTCAGTTTCTTTTCCATTATAGGTTATAACAAGAAATTGAATATAGTTCCCTGTGAGCTACAGCAGGTCCTTGTTGTTTATCTATTATATATATAGTAGTTTATTTATTATATACATAGTAGTTCCTGTTAATCCCAAACTCCTAATTTATCCCTCCCCGCAAGAGGACAGTCTCTTGAGAACTCTAAAAGAAGGTGGTATCCCAGGACCCAGAAAATGAGGAACAAAGAAGGAAGATGAGGGAGAAACCTGCAGGAAGAGGGACCAAAATGAAAAAGATGGGCATTGAGAAATTTCTACGGTGTTTATGCCTGGGAATTGGACATGAAACACACATCACAGCCTCGTGAAGCAAGAAACTGGAGAGAGTTAGATGAAGCAGAATGTAAGGGCTCCAAGGATTGCTTGGACTCTGCTGTGGCTGGGCTGCCTAAGGCTGGAGCTCTTTTGTTTACTCATGAAAGGTAAAGGTTATTGAGGATGACTTGAGTTCTTGAAGATATTCGAGTGAGAGATATTTGGATTACATTTAGAATTGTAATAGGTATTTGTGACTGCATATACTTAATGAATTGAGTGTTGTTCAGAATACTGAATAAATCTAAGGTAGCCTTGAGCCTATAGGTTTAGTGATATCAGCATCACACAGATTTCCTTCCCTTTTAAAAAAAAATATATTTTTTCTTTCAACTATTTTGGAAATATATTCTGAAGCATTAAATAGAATTGAGAGGAGGTGGCCAAAGAGGACTAATTTAATTAAATCACAAGTGCAATGGAATATGTATTCTTTTCTTAAGAGTACTCATCATTTGGATACTGGAAATTCCATAACCTGACAAAAGAAAGACATCCATCGAACTTTTATATTTGTATCCATTAGAATGTTTGCCTGAATGTGTATAAAATCCTCAAATAACAATGACTGAATTAACACAGAGATTGATTTTTCTCTCACAGAAATGAAGGCAGGAATTAGCAGCCACAGGCTGATATGGTACCCTGATTGGTTTACCAGAGACCCAGTTTCTTTCTATCCACTTGCTTCATTATTCCCAACATATGTCTTCTACTTTACGATCCAAGGTGACTCTTAAGATCCAGCCGCTATGTTCTCATTTCAGAGTATATGAAGAAGAAATGGGAAAGGTGACCTTCCCCTTTAAGAACATTCCTGGAATTTTTACTTTTCAATTCTGCTGATATTCCACTTAATAGAATGTAGGCTGGGGAAATATTGCTTTATTCAGGAGAGCCATGTGCCCACCTTAAAATCAGAGATTAGGTGAAACTTTATAGTCTCTGCCCCCATGTTTCATATAGCCTTAACTCTGAGGCTATATAACCTAGTGGAGATAACAATGACAAGGAACCACCAAGTGGTGGGTGAGCAAAATTGACAGGTCTTTAGGACCCGGACAGCATCCAGTGAACGATTTTAAAATAGTAACCAAGCAGATGCTAGTTGTGGCTATGTTTTGGACAGGACTTTACCAGTCCTTGGCACTTAAAGCTGTATCACCCTCAGGACAAAGTGTTGGTCATTGAAAGGAGAGAGAGAGAGAAAGATGGGGAAAGAGGGAGGGAAAGGGAGAGAGAAAGAGAGAGAGAGGAGAAATATTTAAAGAGCAAGAAACATTACTTTCTCTAAAATATTGATTTTTCATTTTAAGTTGGGGCCAAATAGCAATATAGGTAAAATTGGTAGTTCCCAGAACTGATGAGAATTCACTGAGCTTAACAAAATGAATGCATGTCTTGATCTTACTGCAGCATATTTAGAGAGAAAATAGAGTATTGATCAACTCACTTTAGGATGCCATTTATAAATAATTATTGATTGAAATAAACTTATTGCCAAAAGTTTATGTACACTATATTTTGTTCATTGTAAGGGAATTCACACTTTTCTGGTTTTGAGAAATGGTCTAATATTAGGGATGTCAAGAGGATGTGTTTTAATATGTAATATATGAATTCTGGGTTCTTGTCTTGCCTAGTTGCTGAATCATAGTTTAATCTTGTATAAGAAAAGTACAGTATCCCCGTCTCAGTTATACTCTTAGGAACATTAGAGTTCTATGCATTGTTCATTTTTAAGCACAGTGGAAGAGAATGTTGTTATAAAAAGTCATCTTATTGTTATACCCTTGGTACCAAAGTGTAAAACCCAACCTTCCTAAAGTAAAGTGATTCCTAGGATGTCTTCACCTTTTTTCCTCCTTTAACTTACTTTTAAGGTAGCTTTTATTATTTTGAAGCACAATTCATGAAAAAACAGCCTATAGCTACAACAGTGTCTAAAAGCATTCATGCTTTAATTGCTTCACATATAACATTTAGTAATTACTGAGTTGACACACTTCATTTATCTAAATTTATCCAGCTATAATAAAAGCTGCCCATGTAATTTTCTATTATGAATGACAAACACAGTTATATCATAACTGTACTTATTTTGGAGTGGCCCTCAAAGAAATCTACATCTAGGCTGTATATACCTTGAAACTTTAGGCCATAAAGAGGTTCTTATATCTATTTGGAGGTTTGAAGATTAGAAAAATATAGTTTGCCTTATTAAGTTAAATTCTGCAGGAAAGAATTAGCAGAAAATCTATAATAATGGTTATAAGTGGATCTTATCTCAGGTTATTTTGGTTTCTGTTTAGTTGGTTTTGCAGAACTGTAAAATGTTAGACTCAGACAGTAAATTCCAGGTTTCTAAATGCTTAAAAAGAGGAGTTCAATAAAACACAAAACAGGAATCCAACATTCTAGAGCTCTTTTCCAGATATGGAGAACAGCATTTAAAAGAATCAGCTAACATTTGACTCAGATTTGAAAGACACTAGTAATGATCTTTTCTAATACATTCACAGAATTATCAATAATAATTGATAACATTAGTAGGATAAGTGCCAAATGAGTGCTGAAGACACAAGTACTTCAGGAATTGAGAGTTTTTGTGGATAGAAAGATTGGGTATCAAGGGACCTTCTGCAGGATCACACTGGTAGATGAATCAGATATAGATGAATGCAGAAGGTGGAGAACAGCATTCCTAGAGGATGCAGTGAAGGAGCAAGAGTTTGAAGGTGGAAATGAGTAAAATGTGTTCTGATGTCTGAGAAAAATAGAGCATTCATCCTAAGGGACAGTAAAAATGGGAGTGATTAATCTGGTCAGAATGTGATAGACCTTGAATATGATCCATTTAGCTATGGATAAAATTCCAAGTATTTGATCCGGAAAAGACAAAATAAACATGGTGTTTGGGATGATTAAGCTGCAAATGTTGCAGGAGATGGTGATAGGCGATACCAGCAAACTGTAAGGTCATGGTGGTTTCCAAACTTGCCGAAGTTAAAATCACCTGGACCTATTGTTAAATTTGTAGGACGTATTGTTCAGTATCTGGTACATAGTAGATACTCAACAAATGTTCACTGAATTCAATTTAATTTTAACCAGTCTTGAGTTTGTCATAATATGAGTGTTATTTGTTCATGGTTTATCAGTGATCATCATCACAGATATTGTGTTTTGATAGGAGAGTCTAGAGAACTACTAAATCTTTCAAGATTCGAATGAAGTAAGCCAGATAGAGAAAGGCAAATATCATATGATATCAAATATCATATGTGGAATATAAAAAAGTGATATAAATAAACTTATATACAAAACAGAAATAGACCCACAGACACAGAAAACAAACCTATGGTCACCAAAAGGGAAGGGTGGGGAGGGATATATTAAGAGTTTTGGATTAACATAAGCACACTACTATATATAAAATAGATAACCAATGAGGACCTATATACAAGAACTCTATAGCACAGGGAACTCTACTCAGTCTTTTTAAATAACCTATAAGGGAAAAGAATCTGAAAAAGAATATATATATATATATATATATATATATATATATATATATATATACACACACACATAATATATACATACATATATGTATATATACATATAAATACTTTGCTGTATACCTGAAACTAATACTATGTTGTAAATCAACTATACTTCAATAAAAAATAAAGTCAAGCATAAAAAAAGATTCAGATGAAAATAGTTGTAATGGTAGAATTGATTCATCCATACATTTATTCATTTATTCAATTAATAAATATTGAACATCTACCATGTGATTAGAACTCTTTGGGTTGCCACGAGTATAGAGGTGAATGAGACAGACAAGGTCTCTGGACTCATGGTATAACACTTTGCAGCATTCTACATGTTGTTCTCATGAATTGTTGAACCTGAGGGGGTTGTGGGAACCTCTGAATTTATAGTCAGTCAACCAGAAATATGGGTGATCTGGAGATTCCCCAACTGTGGCTGTTGTCTGAAGAAGGGTAGTCTTGTGGAGGACGGAGCCCTTAATATATGGTGTCTGCACCATCTCCAGGTAGTTAGTGTTAGAAAAGAATTGAATTGAGGTACACCCAGTTGGGGTGGAACCAGTATACATATAATGTTAGATGCTCATAAGTGTTGGGTGGGTTCGGTTTTAAGATAGCTTTCAAAAGGTGAGGATAGTGTTGAATTATTTGGGTCTCTCTCAAATTATGTCATGAAAAGGGTCACCTACTTTTATCACTGCCCCTTTGGGGGTTGCTTTAAGGAGATGATGGAGCATGAGTTAGATTGGTGATATGCAGACAGGCAAAGAAGGAAGGGTAAGGAGGGATCAAAGTGCTGCTAGGGCTGGAGCAGGCCTTCTGGATGTCCACTACGTATCGTCTTTAGCTATTTTCTCCAATGGGCTGCTCAATAGGGGTTGGCATCCCGTTGACTTGAAGCGGTAAGTAGGGTATCATTTTTGCTGACATTATTATTACTAATGACAGTAACTCTCACGTTCCTCACTTATTAGTTTCCCAATGTCTTGTATTTATTTATTTTTGTATTTTTTTATTGAAGTACAGTTGATTTACAGTGTTGTGTTAATTACTGCTGTGCAGCAAAGTGATTCAGTTGTACATATATAAGTTCTTTTTTTAATATTATTTTCCATTATGGTTTATCATAGGATATTGAATATAGTTCCCTGTGTTATTCAGTAGGAGCTTGTTGTTTATCCATCCGATATATAATAGTTTGCATCTGCTGATCCCAAACTCCCAATCCATCCCTCTCCCAGCTTCTCCCCCTTGGCAACCACCAGTCTGTTCTGTATGTCTGTGAATCTCTTTCTGTTTCATAGATAGGTTTGTTTGTGTCATATTTTAGATTCCACATATAAGTAATATCATATGGTATTTGACTTTCTCTTTCTGACTTACTTCATTTAGTATGATAATCTCTAGTTACATTCCCAAAATCTTTTATATATTACATCATGATTCTTCCAATAACATTCCAAAGGTAGATTACTATTTTATGCATTTTTACAAATGCAAATGACATCTGGAGAGATTAAGAGATTCGGCCATGATTTTAAAGGCTAGAAAGACACAGACTGAAATAAAACTTTTGCCCTTTAACAAGACATCCAGGTTTTCTCTGCTAGACCAAAACTCCCCTTTAAAATTCATGGCCATCATTTTCTTGTTTTGTTTTGTTTCTCACACCCTGATTTACTTGAATTATAACAAAATTCCAAGCCATTATTGAATGGAATAATTAATGGGTCCTGAAGGAGGATGGAGATAGAATCTGTAATTCCACCTCGGGAGCAGTGTCCTGTTTCTCATTGTCCATTCAAGTCCATTCCAGAAGGGTCTGAAAAAAGAGGAAGGCTGTGACCTGAACACCCAGGGAATAAGGAATAAACAGGATTTTTTCAACCACGGAAGGCATTTTATCAGATATGTATACCAAAAAACAACGTCTCTAAACTGTAAATAGGGATTCCTTGAGAACTGGCATAATTAGGGTCCTTTTAAAAGAATGATTCCTCTAGAAAGTAATTTTTTTTTCTACCTTGTGAAATGTCCTTCAGTGAACATCTAAGGGAATATCAGTGCACTGAACCTATGAATTTGTATGAGGTATTTTGAAACCAGGTGGCATTCTGCTGAATGTTGGGGCCTCCATAGAGTCATGTTGGCCATGATCATGAAGGACTCCTCTTTGTAACAAGATGGAAGACACCTGTAATATACTCAGCTATTTCGATTAAAAGTTACAACAATTTCCCTTTGAATAATATCTCTTAAAAAATATCTTGATGGTGAATTTTTCTTATCTGTCGAGCTTTTTGCTGCTGAGGTGGGAGACTTAGAAATGGTTTCCTTACAGCAGAAATTTACTTAATATTAAACATACCCAGTAAAGCAAATTTACTACTTTTCTTTAGAAATAAACACAGAGGCAAATGAAATGTGCTAATATGCTCCCAATTAGCACATTCATTAAGGATTATTTTGAACGCAGTAATGAACTTTTGCTTCTGATTGAAGACAGGATTCACAATGATAAATTAGTGAGTGTATCTGCTACAAGTTGCCAAATTACAGGGCTGAGTGAATACTACTAATAAAATCATTCACCACCCACATGAAAGTGATAAATATGAATATAAAAAACCTGAAAAAAATCCTTCGCATGATTGTAGATTTTTCTTTAAGGAAACAGCAGGTAAAATTTTGTCTTGAACGCTAATGGGTCTTTCTCTGGTTGATTTGTCTGCCCAGCAGTTTGGGTGTGAGGTGTTAGCTTGCCTGTGTTCGGACAAGGATGACTCCTATTAAACCTAATGTAAAATGAGAGAATCTCTTCTTTCTGGTTTACCAGGTGCTATTTGATACCTTAAGAATGTCTAAGCTTTAGGCATGTTGACCAGTATGAATTGGAAGCTGATTGGAAGAAACAACTTCAACACAGATCACAGTAGGAGTGGAACACTAGAAACTGCTATACGTTATATTCAACTCTGTTATTGGTGGAAGGGACGGAGGTAATAGAAGTAGGTGATGAAGATGTTGATGGTGGTGGTGATGATGATAGTTATTTGCAATTCTTTCTACTTGTTGAGTTCTTGCTCAACCTGACAATATGTTATATATATATATTACCTTATGTGCCTTTACAAGCAGTGTGAAAAAATTAATACTCTTGTTTTCTACAGAAGAGGGAACAGAATACATCAGATGATAGCATTTGGTACTCTCATGGTATTTAGATCCTCTCTATACCTCCCACAACATTGAAAGCCCTCTCTTTTCCATCATTCCGTGTGTCTTTTTGTAGTGTCTACTCAAGAACTCCTCACTGCCATGACCGTCTGCTCTCCAACTTAGTTTGCCAGCTTTACTTTGGTTCAGTATTTTTTTGGTAATATTATAGTTGCATATTCCCTCCTCTCACTCAAAGTTCTTCAGAGTTAGAGAATGCCTTCTACTGCTTTTGAATACTCCCAAGACTCTCTGGAACAGTGCTCACCTTAACATAGACATCCAATAAATGCTGTTCGTTGTGAGGTAAGACTCTATTATGTTTTTAAATACTTCTGAAAAATGAGATTCCTCTGCGTCCCTTGGTAACACACCCCAAGGTGTATTAGCATCAGGAAGTTTGCCCTTGGTTCTTATCTGAATACCTCCTACCATTTCCACCCTTCACGGAATCTTTCAAACATTCTCTGTGTGATGGCCCTTCATACACTCGAAAGTTGGTTTCATGTCTTCCTTCAGCTGCTCCTCAAGACAAAATGATGGGCCTTCAAATGATCATTATAGATTTTTTTTAATGGATGTTTTTCCCTTTAATTATGTTCAAAAGAATTCACATAAGAGAAGAAATAAGAAACTAAACCAGATCAAAACTTAGTTATTTTTCTAGTTCTTTTATATTTTGCATTCATAGAAAAGTCATGACAACTTATGTCCTCCAAAATGGTTGTAATGATTACTTTTGACAGTAGTGACTTCATTGCAGGGTTTCGTGAGCTTGGGTTTTCTAAAAGTTACATTTATGGTTCTTTCTTCTTTTCTGTAGAAATTTAGGTGTTAGTTTTTTTCTAGCAAATTTTTTATTAAAACAGTTACAATTTTTCTCGTTTTGATTAAACAGGGAGAGGGTGGATAAATCAGAAAGGTGCCAAACCATTTCTAGCCAGAAATGTTTAACTTTTTAGTCCCTTTTTAGGTGAGTTTTTCCCTAAAAATGTAAATTTATGCTTATAAAGCTGGGTTTTCTCATGGCAGTAGATTGAGGTATTGGTGCTTATAATAGATATGTTTCAGTATTTTCCCTGAGCAGACCCGGCCCCTAATCCCTGTTTTAAGTGTTCCCTTTAGTGTCACATTGCAAAATTAATCTTTCCACTTGCTTCACTCCACACCGTTTAATATTGCTTGACTCCGCATAAAGCAGCATGACATGGGCTTTAAATAAAAGCTGGCTAGGGCTAAGTTGTGTGCATATTGTGTTTGGGATTAAGAAACTAAATTTGACAGGTAATGTAGTCGAATTTAGCTGCTCCATGATGCTAAACTGTGAGGTGTCATGTCAATCATCTGTCCAGGAAATATAAGCTATAAAAGGAAAGTGAGATATATTTCAGATGTCTAATCACACAAGCAAAAGGCTAGCTACTAAAGGATGGGTAGTTTGCAGACTGCTACTTTCATCTCTCACAGGGACTCTGGGAGTTAAGGCCATCATAAAAATAGGTGTATTTGCTTCAGGATTAGATAGGTTTCCTAGGAGACATGATAAAGGAAACTCTGCCATAAATGGCCAGTTCCTTATATTAAATAAAGGGGAAACAAAACTTTAAAGCAGTGAGGTAATGGATGTGGGGTGTTTAGAGAATTTCCTACATATTGAACAGAAAAAAAAGCATGTCAGAGATACAAAAGAAATAGATTTTGAACTATTTCTTGTTAAGGTAGTTACCCATAATGTTAAGCACTTGCTCTTATTCCTGATGACCAGGAAGTTTTGAACTCAATTTTATAGGCAATTAAAATAACTCTATCAATCTACTTTTTGGACAAATTTTATTCTGCCTCCGTGCCATCACATATTTTTTCAGCTATTCTAACTATTCTATTATTTTTTTGTAATTCTTTCTTTGAAGGAGGTAAGATGTAATTAATAAAGAAAAAAATAAAATATCCTCTACAAATAAAGATTATCTACCCATCTATCTAGTCTGAAGGATGACACAAAGAACGCTTGGAAGTGAATTGCTGAAGTGTATGATTACACATTTAGTCCACAGTCTCAGCTTGACATGCAGCACTTTTACGGTGCAATTCCCATTAATGCTGATCGTTCAATTTAGTGCTTCATTAATGAGCCATAGACCACTTGTAAATTTCTGACTTACAGAATCAACCCCATTTAAAGTTTTATTCCCCTGAAACTGTCTTCGTCTGACAAGCTGATAATAAATACGTTGCATTCTTCCATCCACGTAACCCTCTGCCGTGTCAGTTTTGGCTCTTGTCATTTGGCTTTCTCTTTTCTTCAATGTATATAACATTTATAGCAATCACAATTATAAGAGAAAACATTTTATGGTGCTTATTCTGTGTTAAATTTAGGTTTTAGCATCAATTATTGATAACTTATGGTGTGCCAGGTGCCGTTTTGAGAAATCTACATGTATTAACTCATTTAATCCACGTAGCACTGTGATGTTGCTACTCTTACTATCCTCATTTTATTGATAGAGTAACTAAGGAATGTTAAGTAACTTGCCTCAGGTTATAGATCTGAAGTATGGGAACTGGAATTTAAACAGCGGAGGTCTAGATTTAGAGTTCAATGTCCAAAGCTCGATCTTACAGACTAAGTATATATTCATCCTCAGGAAGTAGAAAGAGCTTTACAAAGGAACTGATGGATTAGCCTACAATATCCAAAGCAATTGCACAACAATCAGCCTTTACATATAAAGTTTTCCTTTTTTTTCTTGGTAGAACCTTGAGCAGCTCTACTCAAAATTATTCCATTAATTCTAAGGCAGTATTCTTTGTGCTATGCCTTATATTCAGAAAACTGACAATTTGCAGAGAAACACTGACCAAACTTAGAATAAAATAATTGAAAAATTTTCCATGGAAAATCATAATATTGTCATTTGGGTCAATACACATTGAGAGTAATTAATAAGTGATGGATATGCAAATATCACTAGAATTTGGCATCAATCAAGTAAATAGAATGAATAAAAACATAAAAATCGGTAAGACATTTGAGAACTTGACTTTGATAAGAGAAAAAGACATGGAACTGCCTGAAGCCAGAAGAAAAAGTAATTGTATCTGGAATGTGTTTTTGCCCAACTCTACCCATCAAAATCATACTCATTCTTCAAAGACAACATCTTCAGAGAAGCTTTTCTGATTCCTCTAGTCCTCTACGGAATGTTGGATTTATTTGACATTTCCTCTAAAACAGTGTCTTGTATGTTAGCTTTTTATGTATTTCTTTCACATACTCTTTTGTAAATTCTCTGAGGGCAGGGACTATATCTTCCTTACTTTTGTGCATGTTTATAGGCAATCAAATATATCCTGATTGATTGACAGGCAGATTCAGGTGGTCCCAGTGATTTTCTACCTTTGAACTGAGTAATCAGTACTTTGTGGAACCAATCTGTAAATCAAATGCATTCCATGAGTTGTAATTAAGTGGATGAATCTTAAAATTATCAGAGAAAATTAAAATGAAACAGGAATCACATATGGACAGTCTAATAAGGAGAGTTGCTTCATCTTTCAAGGCAAGTTGAACAGTCTCAGTAAATCATCAGAAATCATCCACTGCAAAATGTAGAATAAGAATATTTTCCTGATGAGTTAAGGATCCTCTTATCTCTGTTACCAGGAAGCAACTCACCTAAAATATAATCAGTTTCACATCATCTACAAACTTGGAATTATAATATAGTATGAGAAATGAAGGGAAGTGACTTAATTACAAATGCAAAAAAATCATCTATCTTAATGGTATTTACTATAATGAAAAGTGGAGGGTGAAGCCATGTCAGAAATAACTCTTGAATTATTCAGAAGTGAGGTAGGCATTATTTAATAGAAATAACTAGAAAGGCAAACCCTGAAATCTCAAATATAATAAAAATTATACATCCTGTTTTACTAGTCAATTCCTTCTGTTTTGATTCTTGCTTTAACAAAACACCTTCAGATCACCAGTTTGGTTTTCCACAGCCTTTGATACTGCTTGTGGGTGTCTAGATTTAAGGCTTAATTGTTTCACTTCCACTTTATATTTATATCCTATTGATCAATACTCTTTAGGATAATACCTTGAATTATCAACAATTCTCTTGTAGGAATGGATAACGTGGGTCAATGAACAAAACCTGTTCATTCTCAAGTGAACAGATAAGTGTTGAATTTTGAGAATTTGCAAAGCTGAGAATTAATTGGAGTCCTACTAGAAAGTTTTCCACTAACCCATAAGTGATGCTTGGGACCTGGAATGAAATAATCTGCCAGGCAGATAGATCCCATTTCCTTACACCTCATTCTCTTAACTCACTTATGTTGCTTATTAGGTCATGTGGACACGTGAGATTGTGTACTGTATACTAAATGGATAAAGTCACGTAGGGCACTTCACACTATATAGCACTGTGGTAGATTGCGTCACTGTTCCCAATTATTTCCTCATCACTTCTTTAAGAAGATTATACCTCTCCACTCTGCTGACATCAGTCTTGGCCATGTGAACTGGTTTGATCAATGAAAGCTTTAACAGCCATTGCTTAGTTCTGCTGTTGTTCTTTTCCTTCTGGCACAGGATAGCATGAGTTAAATGGTTGTTGCTTTTTTGTCCTGGATCCCAGAACAGAGCCACAGTGAACCTGTTGCAATAATCTGAGTGATTTTGTAAAACACTGAAATTTGGGAAGCTGTTTGTTCTTGCATCTTAAAGTAATGAAAGCTAATACTAGCACTCTTCCCATAAAGCTCATTTGGCATTTATCATAATCTCTTGCAATTTTCAAAAATTATTTACATCTTCAGTAGTTGCTCTTAATTTTCAAAACGTGTCACCTGTAAGAAATAGTTCATAGAGAAGGAAAGAAGTCTTCAGGGCATTTATTCTTCGATTTTATGTAGCACAATAGCTTTTCTTGAATTGAGATCTTGATAAATTGGAAATTACAACCTTACCAGCTCCCAAATCAGTAGGGAGAAAAGACACAGGATGTGCTATCTCCTTTGGTGGACAGATAGGAATGCCTGGTGACCAGGGTGACTAACAATCTTATTTGAGAAGAATTAGTGCTTTGCTAAAGCTGAGAGGAGAGGTGAAACACTGAAGCAAGGATGGCACAACTTTATGAGCAGCCATAATGAAAGCCCTCCCTCCAGGAGAAGCTCTGTGTACTGCACTAAATTAGGTAGAAACTTGAGGACATGCATTTCAGGAAGAGTGAATGCGCCCCTGACCTGGCACCTTTGTTGCAAGAGCTGTGAGCACTGCTTAGAGGAGAAGTAAGCTCTGACATGTTGAGGTGGAAACATTTAGAGTTCTTTTACTGCTATTCAATGTGTGCAGGGAGAGATGGCAGTCATTGAATGGCCAGGAAAAGACACATGCCTGAACACAGTGGACCACATGGGCAGATCATGAGGGGAGTCCTCCTCCGCGCTAGTGAGGAATGATGAGATGAGACATAACTTTCAGATGATGCAAAAACAGCAGGATGTGTTGCAAAATATCCTAGGAGACTTTCACAGACTGGTCTCCGTGTCCAGAAGCATTCCTGATCCAGGCACTCTGACTCTTCAAGAATCTTTAGGATCCTATATTTTATCTGTAACAGAGCAATGATTACTAAATGATCTTGAGTTTTAATGCCTTTTGTTTTTGCTACATTAAGCAAATATAGATTCAAATTTGAGAGTAGATTCCAAATTAAGAGATTTGTTAATGGAGAGGTGATTCCAGAATTTCTTCTCAGGATTATGGCTAAAGGAAACATGCTCCCTTCTCACACACTCTATACACAAACCAACCTTTAATCTTTTTGTCAAGAATATCTCTTACTGTATGTATAATGAAATGCACTTTTGCTCAGAAATGAAAAGAGTCCTCTCTGCTATTGTCAAACTTGTTTTATAAACTCCTATTTTATATTTTATTTTGGTATATCAATCTTGAGTACTATTATTGTGAGGTCTTCATTGGTAAACCCCTTCCCTATGACAGTACAGTGTGTACTCAGTTTTGGAGCATGGAAAATACATGAACTTGTTTTGTACCTGTAGTTCGGATATATAATTGACATCTTTGTGCCTTGGTGTTTCAAAAATTTTAAGGCTGTAATGAGGAGTCACATTTAGAGTCATCAATATATTCTCTACAATGAATATGCTCCTTTAATTAAATCATGATGCTGGAAACACACACACACACACACACACACACACATACACACACACACACCAAAGAATATCTCTAACTGAAGGATTACACTTAATTTCTAGAATTCTTCAATGAGACAGATGATATTACTGAGACACTACAGAGAAATAAGCCAGTGTCTCCGGGAATCAGAAAGAATTAATGAAATTTAGGTCATATTGATAAGTTTACTCAAACATCTTATGTTTCCAAAATTAATACCTGAATCTTGATCTTGGATATGATAATAGATGTTTTCTTTCATCTTCAACCAGGAGATGGACAAAAAGTCGGTTCTAGTGTTTGTGCCTGTGTGTGTATTTAACGCTGTTTTCCTAAGCACAAATAATCCCATCCTAGGCCAAACTTCTTGTCAGAATCCTTTTACAAAGTACCATTTTGGGGGGATATAGCTTAGGAAACAAAACATATGCACAAATACTCTCATGAGTTTCTTTTGTGCTTTTATGTATATACAGCCAGACCATAATAATCACTCTCCCTTGGGCAGGTAGTTGCCAGATACCACCACTAAGTCTGGGTAGATTGTCTGGGTCCTCTGAAGATACTCTCTGAATATCATTTGGCTTTTACTCAAATACAGCTAATTTTCCACACTCTTCATTTCTGCCCTTCCAAAAATCTCTCTCATCAGAAGGAGATGTGTGTTTCTCTCATTGCAAGAAAACAGAACTCTCTTTAAAGGACAGAATGCATGTTCAATTCAAAATTATGTATCTCCACCAAAGTCTATCTCTTAAATATAACATAGAACATGTGTGCTCTATGAGCTCATGTTTGTGCCGTTATTTCTGATCCCTTTTAATTACACCACTAAAAATATTTCTTGATTTTAATATTAAAAGAGCATCCCATTAAAATGGGTTTCAGTGGTTAACAGCTGGATAGCCAGTGCTTGATAAATGACTTTTGAAAAGATAGAACCAATGTAAACAATCCCTGAATCTATAACGAAAGATAATGGAAGTCATGCAGAATCATTTGAAAATACCTGACAAAGGGGCACAGTTTTTCTCAATGAATGAGAGATGAGTTCCAGAAGAAGTAGGAATCTCTAAAGGTCATCCTTGTATTCGTATACTGCAGTAGACATGGGAAAGTCACAATATAGGTGCTATTAAAATTTAGATTGGTTATGTGATTTGCACAGAAACACATTGTTTTTTGAATTGAAAATTTTCAGGGAATAAATCTGATGCCAGGAAGGATGTGTAACTTAGAAAGAGAAATGTACATTTCTTCCCTAGGGTGGAAGGAGGGGAATAAAGGAATGTTTTTGTAAAGTACCTTTTGCATTCACATCCTTAGGAGGTAGGAAAAAAAAGCCCACCACTCTGATTTTTTTTTATCTGGTTCATTAATCATATTAACAATGTTTAAGAGAAATAAAAAACAGAAATGAAACACAGTTCCAACTGGCACAGTGCAGCATTTAGAGTTTTTAGAATATAACATAAGACTCAAAAAACTACATTATAAATAATTTCTAAGAAAGAAGAAACCTTAAAAGTTCTACAAAATTCAGTGTTTTAAAGTTCTGAGTTCATTTTAAAGAACATTAACTTGCACAAACATGGGGGTACAACAAGATCTGACAATTTTATAAGTACATTAGGTAGATAACAGAATATTATCAAATTATTCAGAAATTAGTAGTTATTTAAAAGAAAATATGTATTGCATTTATGCAGAGTATAATAATCTAATCTCCTGATTCATGGCTTTGGTTATCAGCTTTATGTGGCTCACTACTAAATCTATATCTCTAATTTGGTTTTTCTTTCAAGATCAGGTTCATGACCCAACTATTACTACATAGTGTCATGACTATTTCTCTCATCTTAAAGCACAGCTTTTTATCTTTTTCACATTCCAACTTGACAGACTTCCCTAATTTCTTATTCTTGGAAATGACCAAGCATTCCCCTAGTTTGGAACCTTGAAGATATCTTTGACTAATGACTTGTCTTAGCTTGATCTCACAACTCAGTCACTGAGTCCTTTCAGTTCTACCTGCAAATATTTTTTCCCTCTCTTTCTCTTTCTGCTCCCACTTCTACCCTCTTTTGAGTTATTACTGAAGCTTCCATACTAATTTTTCTGGATCTAGTCTTTCTTGCCCTTGTCCACTTTCCCACTGCCCTCTATTAAATCTTAATAAAACACTAGTGTCATGAAAAATTCCCTCTGGATAGATTGGGAGTTTAGGATTGACATGTACACACTGCCATATTTAAAACAGATAACCAACAATGACCTATAGTAAAAAAATAAAAACAAACAAACAAAACTTCCCTCTGCTCAAAAGTGTTCAGAGATTTTTCCTTGTGATTGGGATTAGGCTGAATTTCTTCATTATGATCTTTTAATAACATGGCCCCATTGTTTCTACCCAGAGAGTAAATACATATTAATTGAACATTATGTTTTACCAAAACTTCTCAATACACTGTGTAGGATACAAAAGCACTATAAATGTGAGCCCTGTCTTCAAGGAAGTAAAGTCTAGTTCAGGAAATATAGAAAACAGATATAAAAGTTAATTATACAAAGAGATATAAAAGCCAAATGAATGACTCATATCCATACATTATGACCTGAGGGAAAATTAGAATGGAGATATCTTGCCCTGTTAATATTTTTCTTATCCAAAGTAGATCCTCTATTTATTACTTATTTATATGTTTAATAATTAATTTTAACTTTGTTATGTTTCATATATGTGTGATTTGAATTCCAATGGTATGTAAGGTTTTGACATGATGGATATATACTAAATTCTCAATAAAAGTTAAAGAGCAAAATCAAGAGGGAGTGGCCAAGATGGCAGAGCAGAAAGACCCTGAACTCACCTCTTCTCATGAGCACACCAAAATTACAACTGTTAACAGAGCAACTATTGATGAGAAAGACTGGAAAATGAGTAGAGAAGGTCTTCTACAACTAAAGATACAAAGAAGGAACCACAAAAAGATGTATAAGAGGATGGAGATGCGATTTAGTCAAGACCTATACCCCCAGGTAGGTAGCCCATAAACAGGAGGATAATTACAATTGCAGAGATTGTCCTCAAGGAACAAGTGGTCTGAGCCCCACATTGGGCTACCCAGCCCAGAAATTCTGCACAGGGAAGATGAACTCCCAGAATGGTTGGCAAGCAGGGCTTACTTTTGGAAAAGCCAGAGGGCTGTGGGAAACAGAGGTCACTCCTAAGAGTGCACACAGAATTTCACACACTCCTGGGCAGAAGCAGCAATTTGAAAGGAGCCTGGGTCAGATCAGCCTGGAGGACATAGACACTGACAGCAGTCATTTTGGGGAGCTCATTCTACCACATGGACACTGGTGATGGCAAGCACTATTTTTGAATATTCTTTCTAGCTTATTAGTGTATGACCTGGGCCCACCCACCAGCCTGTAAACACCAGTACTGGGATGCCTCAGGCCAAGCAACTAGCCAGGTGGAGACACAGCCCCACTTGCCAGAGACTTCTGTCTTAAGATGCCCTGAGCCTACAGCCACCCCAGGACATGACCTTGTTCACCAGAAGGCCTAGGACATGGACCTGTATACCAGTGGGGCAGCACTAACCCTAGGACCCCCAGGAGCTCTGCAGCCAGCTACCTCATGACCCAGTCCCACCAACCAGCATCTGGCAGCCTCAGCACAGGAAGGACCTGGGGACCAACTGGAATGGAGCCATCAATGAGAGACTGCCCACAATAATCAGTCTACCACAACAGAAGTATACATGCAACCCACATAGGGAATATCCTAAAGCATACAGCTCTGATAACCAGAGAGGAATGTGCTGCTGGGACACATAGGGCATCTCTACATAAAGACATTTATTTAAAGTTGGAAAATGTAACCATTTTACCAAATACATAGAAGTAAAAACAAATTCAGATAAAATGAGATGACAGAAGAATATGTTCCCAATGAGGGAACAAGATAAAACCCCAGAAGAACTAAATGAAGTGGAGATAGGCAACCTACCTGATAATGATCATAAAGATGTTCAAAGAACTTGGTGGAAGATTAAACTAAGAGTGAGAAATTAGAAGTTTTTAACAAAGAGTTATAAAATATAAAGAAGAATCGAATAGAGATGAAGAATATAATCACTGAAATGTAAAATACATTAGAAGGAATTAACAGTAGATTAGATGATACAGAGAAGCAGATCAGTGAGCTGGAAGACAGAGTAGTGAAAATTACTAAAGTTGAACAGAAAAATAGTAAAAAGAAACAAGGATAGTTTAAGAGTCTTTGGGACAACATCAGGCATACTAACATTCACATTATAGGGATCTCAGAAGGAGAAGAGAGAGAGAAAGGGGCAGAGAACATATCTGAAGAATAATAACTGATCTTCCCTAACCTGGGAAAGGAAACAGACATCCTGGTATAGGAAGCACAGAGAGTTCCAAACAGGATCAACCCAAAGAGGATCACATCAAGACACATTATAATTAAAATGGCAGAAGTTAAAGATAGAGAATATTAAAAGCAGAAAGGAAAAAGCAAAAAGTTACATACAAGGGGATTCATATAAGATTATGGTCTGACTTTTCAGCAGAAACTCTGAAGAGCAGAAAGGAGCGGCATGGTAAATTTAAAGTGATGAATGGGAAAAACCTACAACCAAGAATTCTCTAAGCAGCAAAGCTGTCATTAAGATTTGATGGAGAGAGCAAAAGTTTTATAGACAAGCAAAAGCCAAAAGAGTTAAGCAACACCAGCTTTACAAGAAATGTTAAAGGGAATTCTCTAAGTGAAAAAGAAAAAGCCACAACTAGAAACATAAAAATTATGAAAGGAAAAGAAAATCTCATTGGCAAAGACAAATATATAGTAAAGTTAGTAAATCAACCATGTGTAAAGATACTAGGAAGGTTAAAAGACAAAAGCAGTAAAATCATCTATATATGCAATAAGTAGTTAAGGATACACAAACAAAAAGATGTAAAATATGATGTCAAAACAGTAAGCATGTAGGAAGAGGAATAAAAATACAGATTTGTTAAAATGCATTTGAACTTAAGAAATCAACAACTTAAAATAATGATATATATTGCTACATATAAATGAAAAGTTTTTTAATAGATATACACACAAAAAAGAGAAAGGAATCCAAACTTAACACTAAAGATTCTTAGTCCTCAAATCACAAGTGAAGAGAACAAGAAAAGAAGAAAGGAACAGCAACTACAAAAACAACTACAGAAACAACCACAAAACAATTAACAAAATGGCAATAAGTACATACATATCAATAATTACTTTAAATGTAAATGAAATAAATGCTCAAATCGAACAACATAGAGTGGCTGAATGGATACAAAAATGAGACTGATATACGCTGCCTACATGAGACTCACTTCAGATCTAAAGACACACACAGACTGAAAGTGAGGGGATGGAAAAAAGTATTCCATATAAATGGAAATTTTAAAAAAAGAGCTTTTTTAAAAAAAGAGCTTACATCAGATTAAATAGACTTTAAAACAAAGACTGTAACAAGTGACAAAGAAGGACTTTATGCAATAATCAAGGGATCATTCCAAGAAGATATAACAATTATAAATATATGTGCAAACAACATAGGAGCATCTAAATACATAATGCAAATTTCAAAAAATCATTTATTTATTTATTTAGGCTGCTTTGGGTCTTCATTGCTGTGCACAGGCTTTCTCTAGTTGCAGTGGCAGGGGGACTACTCTTCATTGTGGTATGTGGCCTTCTAATTGCAGTAGATTTTCTTGTTGCAGAGCATGGGCTCTAAGAACATGGGCTACAGTAGTTGCAGTGTGTGGGTTTAGTAGTTGCAGCATGTGGGCTCTAGGGCACTTGGACTTCAGTAGGTGTGGCTCATGGGCTGTAGAGCGCAGGCTCAGTAGTTGTGCCACATGGTCTTAGTTGCTCTGTGGCATGTGGGATCTTCCCGGACCAGGGATTGAACCCATATCCCCTGCATTGGCAGGTGGATTCTTAACCACTGCACCACAAGGGAAACCCCTAAAGCAAACATTAACAATGTAGAAGGAGAGGGAGATTGGTTCAAGATGGCGGAATAAAAGGACATGCTCTCACTCCCTCTTTCGAGAACACCGAAATCACAAATAACTGCTGAACAATCATTGACAGGAAGACACTGGAACTCACCAAAAAAGATACCCCACATGCGAAGACAAAGGAGAAGCCAAAATGAGACTGTAGGAGAGGTGCAACCACAATAAAATCAAACCCATAACTGCTGGGTGGGTGATTCACAAACTGGAGAACACTTATACCACAGAAGTCCACCCACTGGAGTGAAGGTTTTGAGCCACATGTCAGGCTTCCTAACCTGGGGGTCTGGCAATGGGAGGAGGAATTCTTAGAGAATCAGACTTTGAAGACTAGTGGGATTTGACTGCAGGACTTTGGCAGGACTGGGGAAAACAGAGACTCCACTCTTGGAGGGAACACACAAAGTAGTGTGTGCATCAGGACCCAGAGGAAGGAGCAGTGAACCCATAGGAGACTGAACCAGACCTACCTGCAAGTGTTGGGGGGTCTCCTGCAGAGGTGGGGAGCAGCTGTGGCTCACCAAGGGACAAGGACACTGGCAGCAGAAGTTCTGGAAAGTACTCCTTGATGTGAGCCTTCCCAGAGTCCAACATTAGCCCCACCAAAGAGACCGGGTAGGCTCCAGTGTTGGGTCGCCTCATGTCAAACAACCAACAGGGAGGAAACCGAACCCCAACCATCAGCAGACAAGTGGATTAAAGTTTTACTGAGCTCTTCCCACCAGAGCAACAGCCAGCTATACCCACCACCAGTCCCTTCCAACAGGAAACTTCCACAAGCCCCTTAGATAGCCTGATCCACCAGAGGGAAGACAGCAGAAGCAAGAACTAGAACCCTGCAGCCTGTGGAACAAAAACCACAGTCACAGAAAGATAAACAAGATGAAATTGCAGAGGGCTATGTACCAGATGACAGAACAAGATAAAACCCCAGAAAAACAATTAAATGAACTGGAGACAGGCAATCTTCCAGAAAAAGAATTCAGAATAATGATAGTGAAGATGATACAGGACCTTGGAAAAAGAATGGAGGCAAAGATGGAAAAGATGCAGGAAATGTTTACCAAAGCTCTAGAAGAATTAAAGAACAAACAGAGATGAACAGTACAATAACTGAAATGAAAAATACACTAGAAGGAATCAATAGCAGAATAACTGAAGCAGAAGAATGCATAAGTGACCTCGGAGACAGAATGGTGAAATTCACTACCATGGAACAGAATAAAGAAAAGGAATGAAGAGAAATGAAGACAGCCTAAGAGATCTCTGGGACAACATTAAGGGCAACAACATTCACATTATAGGGGTCCCAGAAGGAGAAGAGAGAGAGAAAGGACCGGAAATAATATTTGAAGAGATTATAGTTGAAAACTTCCCTAACATGGGAAAGGAAATAGCCACCCAAGTCCAGGAAGTGCAGAGAGTCTCATACAGGATAAACCCAAGGGGAAACATGCCAAGACACATAGTAATGAAACTGGCAAAAATTAAAGACAAAGAAAAATTATTGAAGGCAGTGAGGGAAAAAAGACAAATAACATACAAGGGAACTCCCATAATGTTAACAGCTGATTTCTCAGCAGAAACTGTACAAGCCAGAAGGGAGTAGCATGATATACTTAAAGCGATGAAAGGGAAAAACATACAACCAAGATTACACTACCCATCAAGGATCTCATTCAGATTCGACGGAGAAATCAAAAGCTTTACAGACACGCAAAAGCTAAAATAATTCAGCACCACCAAACCAGCTCTACAACAAATGCTAAAGGAACTTCTCTAAGTGGGAAACACAAGAGAAGAAAAGAACCTACAAAAACAAACCCAAAACAATTAAGAAAATGGTAATAGGAACATACATATCGATAATTATCTTAAACGTGAGTAGATTAAATGCTCCAACCAAAAGATACGGGTTTGCTGAATGGATACAAAAACAAGATGCATATTTATGCTGTCTACAAGAGACCCACTTCAGACACAGGGACACATACAGGCTGAAAGTGAGGGGATGGAAAAAGATATTCCATGCAAATGGAAATCAAAACAAAGCAGGAGTAGCAATACTCATATCAGATAAAATAGTCTTTAAAATAAAGAATGTTACATGAGACCAGGAAGGACACTATATAATGATCAAGGGATCAATCCAAGAAGCAGATATAACAATTATAAATATATACGCACCCAACATAGGAGCACCTCAATATATAAGGCAACTGCTAACAGCTCTAAAAGAGGAAATCGACAGTAACATAATAATAGTGGGGGACGTTAACACCTCACTTACAACAATGGACAGATCATCCAAACAGAAAATTAAGAAGGAAACACAAGCCTTAAATGACACAATAGACCAGATAGATTTAATTGTTATATATAGGACATTCCTTCCAAAAACAGCAGATTAACTTTTTTCTCAACTGCACACGGAACATTCTCCAGGATAGATCACATCTTGGGTCACAAATCAAGCCTCAGTAAATTTCAAAAATTGAAATCATTTCAAGCATCTTTTCTGACCACAAAGCTATGAGATTAGAAATGAATTACAGGGAAAAAACCGAAAAAAACACAAACACATGGAGGCTAAATAATACGTTACTAAATAACTAAGAGATTACTGAAGAAATCAGAGAGGAAATCAAAAAATACCTAGAGACAAATGACAATGAAAACATGATGATCCCAAACCTATAAGATGCAGCAAAAGCAGTTCTAAGAGGGAAGTTTATAGCAATACAATCCTACCTCAAGAAACAAGAAAAATCTCAAATAAACAATCTAAATTTACACCTGAAGGAACTAGAGAAGAAGAATGAACAAAACCCCAAGATAATAATGGAAAGAAATCATAAAGATCAGAGCAAAAATAAATGAAATAGAAACAAAGAAAACAATTGCAAAGATCAATAAAACAACATGCTGTTTCCTTGAGAAGACCAACAAAATTGATAAACCATTATGCAGACTCATCAAGAAAAAGACACAGAGAACTCAAATCAATAAAATTAGAAATGAAAAAGGAGAAGTTACAAAGGACATGGCATGAACACAAAGCATCCTAAGAGACTACTACAAGCAACTCTATGCCAATAAAATGGACAACCTGGAAGAAATGGACAAATTCTTAGAAAGGTATAACCTTCTAAGACTGAACCAGGAAGAAATAGAAAATATGAACAGACCAATCACAAGTAAAGAAATTGAAATTGTGACTAAAAATATTCCAACAAACAAAAGTCCAGGACCATATGTCTTCACAGAGTAATTCTGTCAAACATTTAGAGAAGAGCTAACACCCATCCTTCTCAAACTCTTCCAAAAAATTGCTGAGGAAGGAAATCTCCCAAACTCATTCTATGAGTCCACAATCACCCTGATACCTAAACCAGAAAAAGATACTACAAAAAAAGAAAATTACAGACCAATATCAATGATAAATATAGATGCAAAAATCCTCAAAAAATACTAGCAAACAGAATCCAACAACACATTAATAGGATCATACACCATCATCAAGGGGGATTTATCCCAGACATGCAAGGATTCTTCAATATATGCAAATCAAACAGTGTGATACATCATATTAACAAATTGAAGAATAAAAACCATATGATCACCTCAATAGATGTACAAAAATCTTTTGACAAAATTCAACACTGATTTATAAAAACTCTCCAGGAAGTGGGCATAGAGGGAACGTACTTCAATATAATAAAGGTCATATATGACAAACCGACAGCAAACATCATCCTCAATGGTGAAAAACTGAAAGCATTTCCTTTAAGGTCAGGAACAAGACAAGGATTTCAACTCTCACCACTATAATACAACATAGTTTTGGAAGTCCTAGCCACGACCATCAGAGAAGAAAAAGAAATAAAAGGAATAATAATTGGGAAAGAAGAAGTAAAACTGTCACTGTTTGCAGATGACATGATACTATACATAGAGAATCCTAAAGATGCCACCAGAAAACTACTAGAAGTAATTAATGAATTTGGTAATGTTGCAGGAATCAAAATTAATGCACAGAAATCTCTTGCATTCCTATACACTAATGATGAAAAATCTGAAAGAGAAATTAAGGAAACACTCCCATTTACAATTGCAAAAAAAGGAATAAAATACCTAGGAATAAACTTACCTAGGGAGACAAAAGACCTCTATGCAGAAAAGTATAAGACACTGTTGAAAGAAATTAAAGATGATACCAACAGATGGAGAGATATGCCATGTTATTGGATTGGAAGAATCAATATTGTGAAAATGACTATACTATCCAAAGCAATCTATAGATTCAATGCAATCCCTATCAAATTATCAATGGCATATTTTACAGAACTAGAACAAAAAATCTTAAAATTTGTATGGAGACACAAAAGACCCTGAATAGCCAAAGCAGACTTGAGGGAAAAAAACAGAGCTGGAGGAATCAGACTCCTTGACTTCAGACTATACTACAAAGCTACAGTCATCAAGACAATATGGTACTGGCTCCAAAACAGAAATATTGATCAATGGAACAGGATAGAAAGCCCAGAGATAAACCCATGCATCTATGGTCAATTAATCTATGACAAAGGAGGCAAGGATATACAATGGAGAAAAGACAGTCTCTTGAATAAGTGGTGCTGGGAACATTGGACAGCTCCACGTAAAAGAATGAAATTAGAACACTCCCTAACACCATACACAAAAATAAACTTAAAATGGATTAGAGACTTAAATGTAAGACCAGGCACTATGAAACTCTTAGAGGAAAATATAGGAAGAACACTCTTAGACCTAAATCACAGCAAGATCTTTTTTGATCAACCTCTTAGAGTAATGGAAATAAAAACAAAAATAAAAAAATGGGACCTAATGAAACCTAAAAGCTTTTGCACAGCAAAGGAAACCATAAACAAGATGAAAAGACAACCCTCAGAATGGGAGAAAATATTTGCAAATGAATCATCAGACAAATGATTAATCTCCAAAATATATAAACAGCTCATGCAGCTCAATATTAAAAAAAAAACAAGCAACCTGATCCAAAAATGTGCAGAAGACCTAAATAGACATTTCTCCAAAGAAGACATACAGATGGCCAAGATGCACATGAAAAACTGCTCAACATCACTTATTATTAGAGAAATGCAATCAGAAGTACAATGAGGTATCACTTCACACCAGTTAGAATGGGCATCATCAGAAAATCTACAAACAACAAATTCTGGAGAGGGTGTGGAGAAAAGGGAACCCTCTTGTACTGTTGGTGGGAAGGTAAATGGATACAGCCACCATGGAGGACAGTATGGAGGTTCCTTAAAGAACTAAAAATAGAATTACCATATGACTTAGCAATCAGACTACTGGGCATATACCCAGAGAAAACCATAATTCAAAAAGACACATGCACCCCAATATTCACTGCAGCACTATTTACAATAGCCAGGTCATGAAGCAACCTAAATGCCCATCGACAGATGAATGGATAAAGATAATGTGGTCAATGGAATATTACTCAGCCATAAAAAGGAAAGAAATTGGGTCATTATTAAAGACGTGGATGCATCTAGAGACTGTCATACAGAGCAAGGTAAGTCAGAAAGAGAAAAACAAATATTGTATATTAAAGCATATAAGTGGAAGCTAGAAAATGGTACAGATGAACCGGTTTGCAGAGCAGAAATTGAGACACAGAAGTAGAGAAAAAAACGTATAGACACCAAGGGGGGAAAGCAGCGGGGGGTGGGGGTTGTGGTGTGATGAATTGGGAGATTGGGATTGACATGTATACACTGATGTGTATAAAATGGATGACTAATAAGAAAAAAATAAATAAATAAAAAATAAACATTAAAAAAAAATAAAGGAGGGGCTTCCCTGGTGGTGCAGTGGTTGAGAGTCTGCCTGCTGATGCAGGGGACATGAGTTCATGCCCCGGTCTGGGAAGATCCCACATGCCGCAGAGTGGCTGGGCCCGTGAGCCATGGCCACTGAGCCTGCGTGTCCAGAGCCTGTGCTCCGCAATGGGAGAGGCCACAACAGTGAGAGGCCCGCGTAGCACCAAAAAAAAAGAATATTGCCTATAGCCTGAAATATACAGGATAGCCCATTCTCAAGGCTCTGCCCTTTAAAGATATAATACTTTTCCATTCATATAGAGATAAAAAGTTGCAGAATAGAGAATAACATTTGTCTTGTTGGAGGCTTACAGGAACCTCATGACTTGACCTATGTGGACAGCTACAAGGACAAAGGATTCAGACACCAAGAAGTTTGCAACAACCAACCACATCCCCTCTCCCCATTGTTAAAAAAATTATTTAATTTATTTTTTTCTGTGTTGGGTCTTCATTGCTGTGTGTGGGCTGTCTGTAGTTGCGGTGAGCTGGGGCTACTTTTTGTTGCACAGCACTGGCTCTTGGCACATGGGTTTCAGTAGTTGTGGCTCATGGGCTCTAGAGCGCAGGCTCAGTACTTGTGGCACATGGGCTTAGTTGATCTATGGCATGTGGGATCTTCCTGGACCAGGGCTCAAATCTACGTCCTCTGCATTGACAGGCGGATTCTTAACCACTACGCCACCAAGGAAGCTCCCCTCCCCTTTTAATATAAAAGAAGGCTGAATTCTAACTCAGATTAAATTGTTCTTTGGGATGCTAGTCCACCATCTTCTTGGTCTGCTGGTTTTCTGAATAAAGTCACCATTCCTTGCCCCAACAACTTGTCTCTTGATTTATTGGCCAGTCTTGTGTGGTGAGTAGTATGAGTCTGGACTCAGTAACAACACGATGCTGCTGGACTCTTGAGGTCAGGTGTGAGAAAAGGAATATAAAAATTGTGAACAATGGATAAGAAGACAGGGATTAAACTTTGCTAGTTATAGAAATTAAAAATGGGAAAATTTTTGTATTACTGCTTCCACAGATTTTAGATTTCTGAGTTAGGTAAATTCAGTTAAAAAGAGAGAACAAAATATAATGTTAAAAGGAGAAATTATTTCCTTATTTGTCTTTTTTTTTCTTTTTTGGAAGGGATACCTCTTAAAACACACAACCAGAACCTCTGTACAGAGTGATTATTACTGGACTGCTGAAGGGCCCATTCAGAAAAAGTTTTTTGTAGAACATTAACTTTATGTCTAGATTTTAAATCAGAAACTCACAGGACTATAAGGAAGGACAATAAAAATATATTTACTTTGGGTCTCTGACCTTCTGTAAAGACAGCGCATAATTCTTTTCGTCAGATGTGTCTCCCTGTCCAGTTATAAAAGATCTGCTAAGCAAGACCTGTTTTATTGAAAGAATTTTTGAGATGAACTGCCAAGTCAGAAGAAAGCACTAAAGCCAAAGTTTAGAATAATTAAAGGTACAATCTTTGCTCTATAGAAGCAGGAAAGACCCCAAGAGAACAACGTCAAATGTCATGATGATACACTGACTTCTCCTGAAAAGACTGTAATGGATTTGACTGGCTAATCCAAGATGTATTTATCGAGCACCCATTAGGTGACTGGCATTGTTCCAAACAAACCTTCCAGGTGGTGGAAGACTGGTAGTTTTCTGCAGAGAGAGAAATTGATTTCCTACCTAAGATCAACTTTATGAGGAGCAAGCTATTTATTTTATTTATGGCTTGAACTCAGTTCCCTGCTGTAATAATTCAAATCCTGTAGGTACAGACCTCCTTCCTATTTAGATATTGACTAGAAAGGGAGCCAGCTTAGAGTTGGCCCCCTTCCTATTTAGATATTGACTAGAAAGGGAGCCAGCTTAGAGTTGGCCCTGCAGCTACTTGCAGGGGGTTTGGATTTATGCTAATGAATGTGGCTGAAGCTTTCAAGGATTTGCTTTCATTACTAAATTCTCAGGGTAGTACTTTCCAACACTCTTGGTTGGGCTTTGAAATAAGAGTGGAAGTCTATATACTCCATGCTGAAGGCTACTTAGGCTCAAAACAAAACTAACTCAAGAAATGCTTAATGGAAAAGTTTGGTTTTAAAATAAAATTCTGTATCCAAGTAAACAGAAAGTAAAGTAAAAATGTCCAAGAAATACAGGAAGCGTAGTCATGGAAAGGTGAGCCGGTATTCTTATCTTGGGAGTCAGATGTTTCAATGTAACCTCAACTTACTTGGAAACTTTGCAAATGTTCTAATTATTAGCCATTGAGTTAGATAGTCCAAGTTGCCAGATTTCAGGAAGCACAATCTCAGAAGAGTTTTGATATTTTTCTAAAGTAAGAAACTTACCTAAGCCTTTACCTTAATCATTCTTGGAGCTTGTATGTTCTCTTTACTGACAGCAGGAAGCCAAAGACCTTTCTACAAATCAGTTCTCAATGGGGACAGACACATTTCCTGAACTACAGTAAGGTTATGGACAAATCCACTTGGAAACAAATCATAGCAGAATTTGAGAGAAACTACAGAACCAGATATATGATTGGCATGCCACCTGAACCATGAAGTTCTTCAGAAATGTAAATATAAGTATCACTGTGGTAAAAAACAGGTACTCCTTTTTTTAAGACATAAAGTTGATTCTGGAATTTTAAAAATAAGTTTAGAATTATATAAACCAGGCCAAAACTTTATCAGTCTAGTCATTGAATTGCTTTTTTCCTGCTTATAAAACCTCATTTACCTTTATGTTTGAATCCCTTCTTTATGAGCTTTATGTAACAGTAACCTATAGATTTAAATTTGTGTGCATGTTTGTGAAATATATGAGGATTTTACAACCTCTTAAAGTTTGGATCATCTATTAATACATTTAACTTACTCTTATTTTTCTCATGGATTCTTTTAAAGAAGGTGGTTGTATAATGTTTTCCTCTAACTCCATCCTTTATAAATTTACACTCAATTAGAACATGGGCAACATCAAAACTATCTCATTCTTTTTTTGTACTCTATATATCATTCTTGAATATTAATAACTATCTTAGCCATTTTATGGGCTGGTAGGTTATTTAATTTTATTACTGCCTTTGGATTGACCAACAAACCTCAACAATCTGGGGAAGGCAATGGAAATTCTTTCCATTTGAATGGAGAACTACATATTTGTCTAAAAATTTCTTTAAAAACTTTTTTAAAAGCTAGAAAGTCCACAGAAAACCATGGTGACAATTTACCTAATAAGCGATTATGGACTGCCTATTGCATTTACTGCTAACAGAAAGGCTGAAGCAGCATCATCTCAAAGTTTTATTTTTAAGTACTTGATTTTGAATTTCTTCATTAAAAGTGGTAAGTGAATGCAAATAGTCATCACCTCTGCCTCTGGGATTTTACCACATCAGATAGGAAAGGACACAAATATACAGCTCTTAAGAGGGTAGAGACATAATAGCATTCTTTTAAAGCTACAAGTACGTTATGAGCAGATATGCTCAATTTTCATAATTTATGACTAATGTGATGTAACAGTGGTCAGCAAACTTTTTCTTAAAAGGGCTAGGCAATAAATATTTTAGGCTTTGTAAACCATGTGATCTCTGTCACATTTCCTCTCTGCCCTGGAGCAGGAAAGCAGCCACAGACTATATGCAAATGATGAGCTTAGATGTGTTCCAATAAAACTTTACTGACAGAAACAAACATTGGGCTGGATGTGGCTCGTGGGTACTAGTTTGCTGATCCCTGTGGTATAATATCACACATCCTACTTAGAACTGAGAAAAATGAAACATTGCTCTTGAATAGTTTCTGCTGGATGAGGTTTAGGAAACATCCAAATTAACCATTAATAAGTGGTTTGAGCCTTGTTTTTGCCACAACTTCAGTTTCTTCATTTGAAAATATCTCTCTTCCTCACCTATTTGAAATGTGATAATATGTTCACAGGACACAGAACAATATGGTGACAAAAAAGTGTGTCGAAGGATGAAAATGCTTAAGTTGCTTTGCCAAGTTTTGCTCAAATGTGTTACTTTTCTGCAACTGCTCAAATGTGTTACTTCTCTGCAACATTTGGTTTTCATATTTTCATGGTAGCATTTACCATAATGTCTTATAAGTTGTAATTTGACTGTCTTCTTCTTTAGAATATGGGTTCTTCAAGGGCAAGGTCTACATATGTCTATCTCTGTATCACTAGAACTTTGCACAATGTCTTCCTCACTCACTATTCTTTAAATGAATGATCACATAATTCACAGACTACCCTGACAGGCCTATGATTTTTTTCTAAGTGCTTTCTAGGTATTTTCCAGACAGTTTCTACCCCTGTCTTCCTTTCCTGAGCTATAAAATAGTGCCTGAAATTATTAGCTGGAATTCATCCCATTTGAGTAAATGTCTTAAACAGTAATTGAAAAGATGATTTAACTTGGGACATTATAAAAGGTTGACTGAGAATAACTCTTCTCATGCCAGGGCAACCGAATACAATATTCTAAATGTTTAACTTAAACAAGGATGTATATAACAAAGTGCAAAAAATATATAGCATATTTTTATATCAATTTCACCAGGTATAGTAAATATGGTTACTGCTCCATATTAAACCCCTTGGATACTTTCTATCATTCAAGGTGTTTCTCTTGACTTCTATATACTTTAACTTCCTATAACTCATGCCTGTAGGCAACTCTCTTTGGAGGACTGTCCTCAGAATCCTAGAGCAGCTTTGTCTACACTTGCCAAGAGCTGGAGATGCCTGGGAGCTTACACCCCTCTTGATATGGCCCCAAGCAAATAATTAACTGTCACAGAAGCACGGAAACCCAGCTGGCTTGCCCCAAGAGGAGACAGGCTTTAAGGCATAATTTATACTCCAGAGCTTCCCTTGGGATCAGGTTGAGGCTGGGACTTCACCTAAAATTATAACCTTGCTTGGCTGGTTGACTTCCCTGACCTACTTCCTTTACTCCCTTGCTGTTTCACCAAGGAGCCTTTTCTTAATGACACACATGCATGCAAACCTTCACCTCAGAGACTATTCTGGGAAACCCTAAGATATTCAGCTAAAGAAATATTTCTATTTGGTCTTTTTTCTATTTGTTTCCTTCTTCCCCTCCTCCTTTTCTTTCTCCCTCCACTTCTCTTCCTCAAGCTGACTCGACATCCCTCATTGATATATTCTGGGCCACACATCATTCATGACCTCTGCCATCTGGGGTTGGAATGGTCTTTCAGCACCTTAGCAGCAGGAAGGGTTTTACTGCAGCTGCTTCTTTGGCAGGAAGAGTGTACCTTCTGTGTTGAGTTCAACATGAAAAGTGCTTCCCTACTGGGTAGAAGCCATGGATTGTATAACACTCCCTGTTTCACACTATTAAATATCAGCTCTGGCTGGGCAGCAGCTCTGGTTTTCAATGTTTTTCCCCTAAGTATATATTTTTATTTAAGTGTAACACACATAACGAAAAACACACGAATCATAAAAAAACAGAGCTGAAAAATGAATGTTACAAAGTAAACAGAACTGTGTAACTACCACCAGGTCAAGAAACAGAACATTACTTGCACCCTAGAAGTCATCACTCTACTCTCCTTGGCTGTTACAGGATCTTAAATGTAACTGCTATTCTGGTGCCATCAATAATTGTATAGTAAGGAATACATCTTACCCAAAGAGAGATCTGAAGTTTGTTCTTGGGTACTGAGAGGTGATCTCTAGGCCCCTGAATGTCCAGCCTGAGAGCAATGTCTTTATTTGCCTGTTGGCTGTTACAGGATCTTAAATGTAACTGCTATTCTGGCTACTCTCCTTGGCTGTTACAGGATCTTAAATGTAACTGCTATTCTGGTGCCATCAATAATTGTATAGTAAGGAATACATCTTACCCAAAGAGAGATCTGAAGTTTGTTCTTGGGTACTGAGAGGTGATCTCTAGGCCCCTGAATGTCCAGCCTGAGAGCAATGTCTTTATTTGCCTGGGTGCTTTGTTCACTGGAAAGTCTAACCATGTGACTTATGATGAGGGCTTTGAGGTTTGTCCTGTCATATCTGATCTCTGGAGAATCTGGAGACTAAATATATCAGCCCAGACCTACAGGAGGGGCTGAGACTAAAGGTCAACCATGCAGGCAATATGCTATCAAGTCCCAATATAAACTCTAAACACCAGTGTCTCCAGTGAACTTCCCTAGTTGGCAGTTACTCCATGTGTATTGTGACACACCTACTCCAGGAGAAGCAAATCCTGTGGACAAGGAAGCATCACATTGGGAACCCTTCCAGATTCTTCCCTATGCTTCTCCCTTTGCTGATTCTAACTTGTATCCTTTTACTATAATAAAACTGTAATCATAAGTTGAGTGCTTTCTGAGTTCCATGAGTCTTTCTAGAAAATTATAGAACTTGACAGTAATTGGTAGAGACTGGAATTAGCAGCCAGCTGGTCTGAAGTGAAGGTGGCCCTGGAGACCCTGAGCTTGTGGCTGACCCTTGACTGAGGGCAGTCTTGCGGGGACTGTACCTGTTACCTGTGCCCTTTGCTAGCTTATTACAACCATAGATATGTTTGGATTGATTTTTGAACTTCACATAAGTGGAATCATTCAACACATACACTCATATTTTCTGGCTTTTTAAAAAGAACATTCTTAATCTATGTTATATGTAGCTGTAATTTGTTCTGTATTCTATATAGAAATTTCATGATAGGAATGAACTTTAAAATTTGTATTTATTTATTTATTTTATTGTTGATAGATATTTGGGTTGTTTCCAGTTTGAGGTTTTGGAAAAAATAATTCTGCTGTGAACATTCTTGCACGTGTCTTCCGGTGGATGTAAACACTCATTTATCTTGGGTATATACGAAGGAGTGCAAATGCAGGGTCAGAGCAGATTCGTAATTTCAACTTTAGGCAGTCCCGCCCAGCATTTTTAAAATAATTTGTATCAGTTTCCATTCCTGCCAGCAGATCATGAGAGTTCTGGTGGTTCCACATTTTTGTCAACACTTGGTATTATCTGTCTCTTAACTTTTAGGTCATTTTAGGGAATGGGAATACACTCAACTTAAAACTACATGAAAGAAATAAGAACACTATATATATGGAATCTAAAAAAAAAAAATTGTCATGAAGCACCTAGGGGCAGGACGGGAATAAAGACTCAGACCTACTAGAGAATGGACTTGAGGACATGGGGAGGGTGAAGGGTAAGCTAGGACAAAGTGAGAGAGTGGCATGGACATATATACACTACCAAATGTAAAACCTATAGCTAGTGGGAAGCAGCCGTATAGCACAGGGAGATCATCTCGGTGCTTTGTGACCACCTAGAGGGGTGGGATAGGGAGGGTGGGAGGGAGGGAGAAAAAGAGGGAAGAGATATGGAGATATCTGTATATGTATAGCTGATTCACTTTGTTATGAAACAGAAACTAACACACCATTCTAAAGCAATTATACTCCAAAAAAGATGGTAAAAAAAAAAAAAGAAAGAAAGAAGAACACTGTCATTTGTCCAAGTGTAACAATTCAAACTATGTGTGCACAGGGGTGACAGTGAAATGATTTGTCATCTGGGAAAGATAGCCTGACAAAGAGAGGACATTTCCCTGGAAACTCTCCATGGAGAATTGAATGGTTTGCAAACACAGTCTCCTTGGTGGTCTATAACTGACCAAATGTGAAGATGCTACTTAAAGGTATTAAAGCTCACAAGAAGTTGACAGTGAAGCTATCTGGTACTGATTTGTTTTGGTAAGAATATATAATATTGTACATTGTACATTCAAGTTCTTTAGTAGCTATAGAATCATATATGTAATATAATTATATACATTCATAGTAATAAAATATAAATATATAATATATATATAATTTTCTCTTTTCTTTTGTCTGCATTTAAAAATTTTTAGCCCTTTAGCCTGGTTTCTTGGCATTTCTGGTACTTTTTAAAATCAAATATTGGACCTAGTGAATGAACATTTCAGAAACTCTAGTTGCTATTTTTCTCCAGAGGGTATTTAATTTCTGTTAAAATTAAATGACTATTAGAGTAGGGGCAGGTCACCTTGCTGTAATCAGGAATTGCAGTAATTTGAGGTAGGTTTAGCCTTTGTGAGCGCCTGTCTATTTCCTGTTTACCCTTTTTCCTGGGCTTAGCCTTCACTGCTTTTAATTGAAAACCTGGGTGGTTACCAGGGTCCCCTATTAATGGTGGATTCTGACCTCCAGTTTCCATCTCCCACCACTATGAGTCTTCTGAAAAAGCTCTAGGTTAGCTTTTTTTTTTTTAATCTTTATTGGAGTATAATTGCTTTACAATGGTGTGTTAGCTTCTGCTTTATAACAAAGTGAATCAGTTATACATATACATATGTTCCCATATCTCTTCCCTCTTGCGTCTCCCTCCCTCCCACCCTAGCTTTTTAGCCTACTAGCTGATCATACTGAACTGCTTGGTTCAGTGGTCCATCACTATCACAAATTAAGGATTGCAAATGGCTTGCGGGGGGGAAAAGAATGATGTTCTCACTTCCCTGAGGTTATCTTTTCTCTCTTGTCTTGGCTCCTCCATTCCTGGTTGTTTTAGGAACAATGAAATTCAATTATTTTGCCCAAGCACAAAAGAAAGACTGAAACTCTGAGCCACTGCCTTCTGCTTAGAAACCTTGTCTCTGCTACTAAGAAAACAGCCTAAAGGAGAAAAAGTGGCTGAGAATTTGGGTTCAGCTCAATGCAGTATCCTTTATGGGATCTCAGCGAATTTGGCCTTGCCTGCCTATCGGCTCACTGATTCCCTCACAGAGCTGTTTAGGTTTGTTTTATATTTTATTCAGCTTTTATAGTGCTTCCCAGCAGAAGAATTAATTGGATACAATCTACTCTGTCAGAATTAGAAGTGGAAGTCCTATTCTGAAGTGCAAACTACTATTTCTATTTCAAAAGTAAGTTACTCTACGCAGTGTTTATGTTTTTGGTCTCTCTTCTTCAAACTACACCATCCCCATTTGAGAATCTCAGATATCTCACTTCTCCAAAATAGACCAGAAATAAATCCATTTTATTAAATATGTGACACTTTTCTGCTTTAGGGTGGCCCACTACTCTGTGTGTGTGTTGTGTGTGTGTGTGTGTGTGCACACATGTGTGCATGTGTCCTTTTATATGTTCTTGGTTAGGATGGAAGCTTTTTTTTAGGGTAAGCTTTAAACTATATAATTGACCTAGGAGCAAGTGTAATTTTTCACTGAAACTTATTCTTGAGTCTTAATCAGATACTTTAAGTACACTTATATTTGTCTTTGTAATTTGTATACATCAGTGTCAATTCTTTTCAACTCCTGGTTTACCTCTATTTGAAATAATGATTATAATTAAGAGTTACATTAATTTCTATCTATACACATAGATTTTCCTTTATTTGTTATTTTCAGCATTATTATTATGCTCTTGATTAGATAATGCAAGTATAATATAAAACATTTAAAAGATATAAAACAAATAAAGTGAAAGGTAACTTTCTCTCATTATTGTTCTACCAACAATATATATATTTTTTCTACCAACAGTTTCTCATCTAGGAGCCAATCATTCTTGTTTGTGTTTAATGTATGCTTCCAGAAAATACAACACTTGTACCACTTTTTAAATAGTAAATACAAATTTTAGTATGCATACACATCGTTCAGTACCTTGTTTTTCTTCTCTACTGAACAATATATCTTGGAGAAAGCTCCATGTTGGTACACAGATATGCCGTCTTGTCCATTTTAACTGCCACATAACATTCCGTTATTTATATCCATTTATTGGGTGTATTTAACTAGATTTCTACTGAGTTTTTAAATTGTTCCTAATGTGTTATTATAAAATACTACAATAAGTATTCTTGAATGTGTATTTTTTGTGAACATATTAAAGGATACCTGTAAAATTAATATCTATAGGTTTAACTGTTGGGTCAAATGTTATGCGTGTTTACTCATTTTATTTCTATGGCATCTTTAATTTCTCAGCATTGAATTGCTTGATAAATTTGCTTACTTTCTGAACATGATGAAGCTTATATCAAATTTGATTTCACAAAGCTTATAATCAAAAACTCTGTTTTACTGAGGCTTATTTAAAAATTTTAGCAAATCACATGTAACCTAGCTTTTCTTTTCAACTTTAAATTACTATTAGAAAAGTGGTTGCAGAAAAGAGTAGCTTTATTTATTTTGCTGTTCTTTTTTTAAAAAAAATACTTTAAATTTTGGTATATTTTTAGCTGCAACTAATTGTGTAGGCTAATCATGTCCAACAAGGCAACTCTGTTATCTTCTCATATTTTCTCAAACACCCAATATTTTCCAGATCTAGCTTCACATAACCACTATTTAATTTTGATCCAAATAAAATTTTATTAGGTACAAATTGGAAAAAATAATTAGTTAGTGGTTGGAAACATAGCTGAAAAGCAAAGGGCTCAGCAGATCTGTATATCTCACCAGAAACTGGGGACAATTTATTTCCAAGCTTTGTGGTAGACAGAAATCCAATCAAGAAATGCACCCTTGTTTAGAACCCTCTAATAGACTTTTAGCTTTCAGTTGCACAAGAGCCTGCAGACAAATGACTGACTGCTTTTTTTATGGTGTTAAAAAGGTATGGTCCTCTAATGAGTAGAGAGTTACCCAAGGGAAAAGAGCAAGAGGAAGCTTGCTGTGCGCTACCCAGCATTTAGTGCTGAGATTTCTCTGTCACAGGGAATTCCTATCTCTTCACTTGAATAATAATGAGAGTCATCATGTGTCTGTGTACTCTTAGTCACACAGTGGCTTTCCTTATTATTTTTATTCATAGTTTTCTGAATTTTCATTCATTTCTGAAACAATGTGATATTTATTGTGCGGCGATTCATTGCCCCATTCTCTGCCAGTTGATGTGCATAATGATGAAAAGACAATTCCTGCTCTCAGAAACCTGTCTTCTAAAGAAAGTCAGAATTGAACAAAGAAATACACTGCAATATGATAAGAGCTATGATAGAAGAACTCAAGTGTCCTATAGGAATGTATAAGGGCCTTCAGGGGTTAAGTGGAGGAGGATTCCCAGAGGAACAGTGGGGACACCTAATTAGTAAAATGAAGAGTTGGATGAAGAGTATTTTAAGGAATTCTAACCTTATCCTTCCCTTCCCTAATTACATGCAAACACTTGCAGACCTTAAGATTTCTGAAGATCTGCTATATTTTATTCTCTCCATGGTATCAGTGAACCTATCATACCAGTTACCAGATGTCCTGGACTGAATGAAAACAGGATCACAATTTTTCACCCTTCCCAGAAGTCATGCTCTTTGCAATGGGACTTTGAAGTTCTTCCCATCAAGAAATGGAATCTTTCCCCCAACCTCCTGAATCAGGGCTAACCCGCTTTGGCAACATATTGTAGCGGAAGAAAAGATGTGTTAGTTCCAAGCCCATGATTCCATTCTCTTGGAACCCTGCCTGCATCACATCAAGCCTGGACTAGCCTCCTAGAGAATGAGACACCATGTGGAACAGAGCCAGCTCAGCCCAGTTGTCCCAGCCAAGGCCCCATGCATGTGAGTGAGTCCAGCTGAGATCAGCTGGTCCAGAACAGCTTGGCCCTAGACTCATGGGAAATAATAAGTGGTTGTTGTGTTAAGACACTATGTTTTTAAATTTATGCATTCACAGCTAACACTGAAGGATGGTTATGAGGATGAATAAATAATGCATGCAAAACACTACACTCAGTGACTACCACATAGTAAACAATGAAAATTATTATTTTTGAAGATCAAGTTAAAATCTGAAAGTTAGTTTTCTTTTCTTGGCTTGAATGTGCACAAAAAATACTGGGAAACATGTTTGACTAGATAGCTCAGTGTTCTCAATCTGATCTGAAAGCCCTCTGACCACAGTTTTCCTAAAAGATTTTTATTATTAAAGTAGGACTAGTTTTTATTGAAAGTAGTATAATTGTGATCCTTAGCTTGAGTTCCATGACGAGGGTACTGGGATGAAATGAATTGTGTGGTTTATGGCTGGAATGGTCACCTCTTTTTTGCATTATATCCTTATTAGCTGGAGTCTGCTACCATCACCAACATTCAAGCCTATCCCCAAAAGGTAGGCTTGACGTTGCCAAGGGAGCTGGTTGTGAACATAGTTAAACCGACTTCTTATAATCTTGAAAAACCCTTATAATCCCATAGCCAAGCCATCCATAGGCCTACTCACTGCTATGAGTGCCCCAGAATTCTATACGTGAACCTACATAATATGTTGTATCTTTATATGGCTGACTATCCTGAAATATTGGAGGACAGAAGGAGAGGCCAATTTTTACTAGGTCTGGAGTACCAACAGGAGTCTGGGCTTTTGTCCTAGAGGAAGCATCAGCGTTTGGCTTTCTGCAGCTTCTTTAAGCTGCTTCAAATAACTTATAGATAACATCTGCTGCTATCTTCTAGTCTTTGCTTGGTTTTCTTAACAGTCCAGAAGACTTTTGCTTTAAATCCAATTACTTTTCACTTTACTCAGATAGCTACTTTCCTTTTATTTTTTTCTTTTTTATACCAGAAAAAAAATGATGAATCCTATCTCTTCCAAGTTTTATGCTGGAACAATCTTTAGACTTCCTCAGAAACTGGAGCAATCATTAGAGTTCTCCTGGACAACTTATTTTCTTTAATAGGTATAATAGTTTTCATTGTAAATTATTAATTCATGAAATATTTATTGAGTGCTTAGTATATGATAGATGTTGCACTGTGTCGTAGTTTGGGTTCTTCCAGAAGTGGACCCTGAGATAAAGATCTGAGTGCAAGTGGTTTATTCCAAGAAGCACAAGACGGGTGAAACTTAATTTCCCAGGAGAAGCTAGTCAAAGGAATAAAACCCAAATCTCAGAATTATTTTATTTAAAGGGTGAAGACGCTGACACATTTATGCTCAGCTCTGGAATTAAGGACTGCTGGAGAAGGCAGAGATGTATAAAATTTGCATAGGCAAAGTGACTTTCCAAGATGTTGGAAAGAAACTCTTCCGACATGAGATGAAGGCACTGTCAATTGGAAGTCTGTCAGGGCATACTGGCAGCGATGAGGGAAATGGGTGGAGTACCAACAACATCTGATACAACTAAGCCTTTTATATTTACTATCTCATTTGATCCCTACAGTTCTATGAGGAAGCCATTGCTATCTCTCTTTGTTCAAAGAGAAAAACTGAGGTTGAGATTAGTTGTTTAATTAGCCCAAGGTTATATGCTAATAAGAGGCAGAGTCAGGATTTAGACCCAAGACTGGGATTCCCAGTCTCTCGAGAAAATAATGACTTCCCAAACATCACACACCTGCTATTTAGCAGAGCTAGGGCTATGACCCAGGTCTCCTGACATGCAGACTAGTGGCCGTTCCATAGATGTATCTGGCCATTCTCATTCCCTGCACACCTGCCACTTCTAAATTCTATACCCTGGGAATTTGATTGCCTGAGTTAGTTCTTTTAATATCAGGGCATTTGATGCCACTGCTTTCTTTAGATGCTCTGGAATCACCAAGGGAAAATCTATAAGTTCCCCTTTCAACGCGTCAACTACCTGTTAGCAAGCCCACAATTTCTTCTGGGGATATTCCTCTGGCTGAAGATACTCTATTCTCTTTATTGATAATTTTATTCCCTTGAAATTGCTTTGTTTGCTCCCATAACAAAGTCCTTTTACATGTTGTTTCCTCTTCCTGAATGCTCTTCTTTCTCCTTGTCACCTAGCTGATTCCTATGGGTTCTTCTGATCTCATGTCATTTCCCAGAAATCCTCCTCTGACCTTCTTGATCACATTAAATGGAAGCACCAAGTAACTCTCCTTTACGTCACTCTTTGTGGTTCCAATTTAACTTTTGTTCCTGTGAGTGTTTCATCAAAGACTGAAAACACTACCAGAAGAGGGACTATGTCAATTTTTGTTTACTATCATATCTTCCTCACCTAAAACAGCAGGTGCTCAGTAAATATCGTCGAATAAATGGTTGGGTGATGGATGCATTTCTGTTGCAAAGCACCCAGGGTGCAATGTTTTGTATTTCATCTACTAGGAAAGAACTTTGGCTCCTGCTTTAGTAGACTTAACTCTTGGTCACAGCTTCTGTCTAACACTTGAACATACAGCCATTCCCAGGGATCATACCCTGTCCTTCCTGCCAGCATATCCCTGTCAAACCCCCGAACTACCCCAGGATGCATTAAGCTAAATATGCAACAAACCCAGGTGCACCTGCAAAAATTTAAAAGGATGGATACTCTGCCTATTTAAATTGTTCTGTTCAATTATGAGGAAAGAGTATTGTCATACAATACACATCAATTAGCATTAAAAGTGCTAACCTCCATTTTCTGAAATACTCATACTGAGGCTTGAGGCTAGCATTTATTCTCTAATACATCCCCACATTTCTGCCCCCACCAGTGGAAATTTTGTCTCCTGGAGTCAGTTGGGCTCTTCCCAAGCCTATTTATGCCACTCAAACTTACTACAGCACTTGCATATTTTAATTTATTGTAAACCATTGAAATATGAGCTCATCAGCAACAAAAAAAGTGTTGTTTCCTTAAACATTAAGTTGAATGCTTTGAAAAGTCTCAATCAAGTCCAAGTGGCTAAATTTATTTTTAAAATGTTGAATCAGTTATGAGCAAGATAATTGTATAAGATGGAGTTATAATCATAAATATCTAGATGGTTTTTGACATCACAAGTCTTCTCAAGAAACAGCAACTGGAATGATGGAATCATGCTTTATGGTGCAGAAAAATCATGAGGCAAACTTCCATTTAGGAGATGCATATCTCATTTCCTTCTTGTCTAAAATGAGAACAGTAAAACCCAACAGAGAGCTTTGAAGATTAGATATAGTAATGCTTGTTAAGCGTCTGGCCCAGTGCCTGGCTTGTAGCAAGTGGTTAGTTTATTTTGCCTCCTGCTGTGTGTGGAAGCACTTGGTAAATGCGGATGTAGGAATCTCAGTTATTGTTCCAAGGGCTCAGGGAGGAATCAGCCAGGAAGGGAGGCAGATCTGGAAAACCTGAGGATGAACCCAAAGAGAGAAATTGATCTGGGATCATTTGCAAATGTTCTTCAACATCTGGGCTGAATCTACACAAGGAAAGAAGCTTGCAAAAAGTTGCTTTTTTTCTTTAAGTGAGAAACCTGTGGAAGATGGGTTTGATGAGCTTCACCAGAGGAGCACATGGTTCCTGCCCCGCTGGGTGGGTACCCAGCCAAGACTGTAGCCATGACAGTCTCTATTTGAAAGATTAAGTACAACACACAACACTTGATAAAAAAGCAGGAGAGGAGGCTAGTGATGCATCAAATGAGACAACTCTCTACAAGTCCAGAGAAAATCTTTTAAAAGTGGAGAGTTTGAAAGTAAATTTAACAAATTCCTCTGAGTCAAGAGCTCAGCACAGATTGCCAACTGGAGAGGTTTCACGTTTTGCAAACCTGGTTATTTCCAGATTCTCTGTGGGGACCAGATCCTACCGGCTCTTCCTGCTAAGAGCATTTAAGCACTCAGTGGAAGCATGAGTTCCGGCATGAACTCCTCCAAGTGTAACCTCTGGAGGATGGCAGGTAGGCTGCATTGGGGACTGACGTTTTTGCATAGTTGTCAGTATGCAACATCAACCAACACTGCAAACAGTGTTGTCTCTGAGTAGAGTATGGATTGTGGGCAGAACGATGACACTTTGATGGTTGTGCCTGGCTTGTTGGCACAGTGAAGAGGGAAAACCCTGAAAATACATAAATATGGACAAGTCAGCTCATTCTGGTTGTCTGCTGTGCACTAAGAGAGGGGTATGGGGAGGGAGGCACACAGCATTCTTTGAAAAATTACTTTTGTATAAGGTTGAATTAAAACATTTTTGAGGACTTTCTTAATGAAATTAGTGTCTTAGTTTGGGCTGCTATAACAAATTAATTACCTTAGACTGGGTGGCTTATAAACAGTAGAATATATTTCTCCCAGTTCTGGAGGTTGATGTGTGAAATCAGTGGTACCCTTGTGGTCAGGTTCTGGTGAGAACCCTCTTCCAGGTTGCAGACTGCTGACTTCCTGTTGTGAGGACATGCTAGAAAAAGAAGAGAGATGGGGCAAGCTCTCATGTCTTACTTTCCTTGTAAGAGCACTAATCCCATTCATGAGGGCTCCACCCTCGGGACCTAATTACTTCCCAAAGGCCCCACGTCTTAACACCATCACATTGGGAGTTAAGATTTCAACATATGAATATGGGGGCGGGGAGCACAAAAATTCAGTCCTTAACAGTTAGAATTTTAGTAGAGAGTAATGAGAAAAACTGGATGAATGATTTGACAGAAAACACATCTAACTGAATTTTCATTCTTTAACATCTTTTACATCTTCCTCTTTCTTTCATCTTGTCGTTTTTGCCTCAGCAATGACTTCCTCTGCTACACTGTGATGGCTTCCTTGAGGACAGGAATGTGTTTTACTTGCCCATGTTTAAACTAGCACCCAACAAGGTAACCAGCATGCATTGCCACTTCAGAGAAAGAAAGAGGGCTTCCCTGGTGGCACAGTGGTTGAGAGTCCGCCTGCCGATGCAGGGGACGTGGGTTCGTGCCCCGGTCCGGGAATATCCCACATGCTGCCGAGCGGCTGGGCCCGTGAGCCATGGCCGCTGAGCCTGCGCGTCCGGAGCCTGTGCTCCGCAACGGGAGAGGCCACAGCAGTAAGAGGCCCGCGTACCGCAAGAAAAAAAAAAAAAGAAAGCAAGAAAAATAACAGGAAAGAACTCAACTTAATCCTAAGGAGGATAAGCTTAAGCAACAAAGGAGTTGTGTGCAAAATTTATGTTCGTAAACCAGTTGTTTAGAAATCACACCGTTCTGAACATTAATGTTTTGTCAGTTGTATGTATTGACAATATCTTCTCCCAGTCTATGGCATCTCCCTATAACACGACTGCTTGCAGAAACACTGGTATAAGTTAATTGGGTTCTACGTTGGCACATGCTGCATCTCTAACCCTCACATAACTGAAGAACTGAGGGCAGAGACCAAAGATCTGTTATCTGTTATCAAGAACCATGCAGTTCAGGAGTCAGGAGGAGAAAGAAAGAGAGAGATTATTTTTCCCTAACTTTTTAACATCAAGTCTGACCTTACGGCAAGATTTTTGAGTTGATGAAATATCTTTGGCACTTTCTCCTTTGCTTGTTGCATCTAGTTTGCCTAATTTCCCATTACATTCATTTCTCTGTATATTCACTTCCCTTTTTTTATATTTCAAAATTATTAATCCACAATCCTCCCCTTTCTGACCCCATTACCCACCATGAATAACAGAGACTGTGAATCAAACGAGACATGTTTGCACATTTAGATTCTTAATCCAGATGAGTCTCTGATTGGTAGAATTTTAAGCCATGAGATCAAGTAGGAATTGTGTGTGTGTGTGTGTGTGTGTGTGTGTGTGTGTGTGTGTGTGTTATTTTGGGCAGATGGATTCAGGACAGAGTCAAGTCACTCCTGCCTAGAATAATGTCCAAAATTCATTTTTCTTAAGGTGCTTTGATATTTTTTAATATTCCATTTTTCATTAATAATTCAATTTAACAACACTTAAGCGCTCAAATAATGTTTGTTCAAAATATATACCTTCCCTCTTTAAATTCTGAGATGACAGTTTCTCTGAATACCCCATGGTTTTTCCAAAGTGGTTTTTCCAAAAGCAAGGGAAGTGTCTGAGGTCTGAGAACGGGGGAGCTGGCATTGGCAGCTACTTTTATGCAAGTCTTTTCTATGTCCAACGTTTAGAAGTTGGGAACAACTTGTAAACATCATATTTGGAAACTTGGAAGAAAATTATCCACCTCTGAACCCATATCTAAAGTAACTAGATTTTTAAAATGCAGCAGCAGGATACAAGGGATGAAGCAGATGCAATTATTGGGAAATATGCAGGGGATTCATGATAGATTCCCATAAATTAGGAAATGGGTTTCATCCTAGAAAAGTAGGTGGTGCAGGAAAGAGGAACTCAATATGGACAAAGGGAAGAGAAAAGCTGTGATAGTTGATAGGCAAGGTTAAAAAACATCTAAAAGCTAAATCTGACTCATTTAACAGGAACAATAGTGTGTGTGTGTGTGTGTGAGAGAGAGAGAGAGAGAGAGAGAGACAGAGAGAGAGACAGAGAGACAGAGAGACAGAGAGACAGAGAGAGAGAGAGAGAGAGAGAGAGAGAGAGAAGGAGACAGAGATTGAGAGATGGCTCTTATTTTCTCTGGAACTTGGCTAAAACCCACCTATGAGAAGTGGAATGGCATCATGCAGCAGTCTTCACAGAAACATCCCTGAGATTGTTTTAGCTGGTCCATGGGGTCAAAACTATTTTCACAATAATACTTGCTTGTTATTTAGTATTATATGTACTAGTGTTTAGTATTATATGTGTTGATATTTGCACTGATGGTGCAAAAGCAAAGGTAGGTGAAATTGATGGTGCCTTAGCACAAAGCATGGCAGGGGGACTAAGCAGTACTAGGCATTATACTCTCCACAGGCACACACTTTCAGTTAAAAAAAGGTACCAGTTTTAGTTAAGAATTCCCTTGAAGAAGGAGTAAAAGGTTATTAAATTGATTAACTATTGACCCTTGAATATATGTCTTTTTAATATTCTGTGTGACAAAATGGCAGATTTGAATAAGGTACTTCTGCATACTGAAATACAGTGGCTGTCTTGAGAAAAAGTACTTGTGCCATTGTTTGAATTATAAAATGAACTAGTAGTTTTTTCATGGAATGCCATTTTTACTTGAAAGAACAATGAATTATGGTTATTCAGACATATTTGGCTAACATTCTCTCAAAAGTGGACAAATGAGTGTGTCTCTTCAGGAAAAAACAATTGACATTATTTATTGCCAATTATAAAAATAGAGATTTCCAGTGAAAACTAGAATTTTGGAAAACATGTATTCACCATGGTGAGATTTCACAGTAATTAAAAATTTCTGATGAGATGGTAGTTATATTAATTGATGTATTTTTTTGATATTATATAATGAATAATGTCAAGATTTTCCAGGTAACTAATACATGTTACAAAGTCATGTATTGGTAAAAGGTCTGTTCAAATTGCAAGACAGAACAATGGGTTTTAACATATCAGAGTATAAAATGTTCACTGTTACGGTTTCATATACTACATTGGAACTAAACTTTAAGAAACATCACTTGTTGAATTTTATTTCTGTTGAGGAAGCAAAGTGAATAGAGGATCAGGGAAGAGCAAAAGAGGGGTTTCAACTTTAAAGTATATGTATACTCTTCTTAAAGTCTATTTAATTGGATATTTATAATAATGAATAAATATTATTTTAGTTATTTTTTTGTTTTCCTTTACTCTTAACTTTTTAATTAATTAATTAGGTTAACTTGATTTTAATTCATTTACATTTTAAAATTTCTGATGTATTTTAATCATTTTACACTGGTTTCATTTCACTTAGCATTTTTTTCTTTTCCTTTCTTATCTTGGATTGACAAAAATTTTCTTGATGATTTCTTTGTTTCCTCTGTTCATTTGTAATATATAGATACTCTTAATTTTCTTAGTGATTACGGTTACATTTCTAACATGCATATTTGATCTTTTTCTCAATGGTTAAGGTACTCATCATCTCTTTCCTCCTGTAAAAATAAGACAAAAAACTTACCATTTCAAACTTTTGTCATCACAGGATTTTATTTCCAATATTTCAAGACCAACACAATATAATAATAATACCTTTTTAAAATAAAAGTTGTTAGTTAATAGATCTGCCAACATTTTCAAACTATTTACTCTTCATTGTTCCTTTCATCCAAGTCTTTCTTTCTATATTTATTATTTTTTCCTCACTGTATACTCTAAGAAGTCTTATTCTCTTCACCTTGTTCCTATCCACACATCTAGGTTATCTTTTGTTATGACTGTTTATTTCTATTTTAACTGGTCCTGTATTTCTTTTTGCAAAAGTAAACTTGTTTGTATGTATACATATTTTTCTGTCTTTCTAATACAAAACATTGTATATACTCTTTATATTCTTGTGTTCTTCACTACCTAACACATCCAGTAAATAACTCCATATAAGTTCATAGAGATTTATCAATCTTTTTTTAATAGCATTATAGTATTCTATTTTGTAGATGAACCTTAGTTTATTCAAATAGTCTCCAATGGGTGGGCCATGAGGTTGTTTCTAATATTTTGATAAGACAATTGTCCACCATGAATAAACTTGTGCATATACTGTTGGCTTTGACTGAGATATATCCTTAGGATAAATTCCTAGTAGTGGGATTGCTGGGTCAAATAATAAATACATACTTTATGGTTTGACTTATGTTTTAAATTACCCTGAGGTTGTATTCTGTTCCTTAAATCTGAAGATTTATGTTCTTAATTTTTTCTTAAAAAGTCTTAGCCATTATTTCTTCAAATACTGCTTCTGCTTATTCTTGGATCTATAGTTTGTTGGAATTTCCTAATACTGTAACAGTTTTTTTCATATGTTTTAGTTTATTATCATTATGCACTGCATTTTAGATGAATTCATTAGGCATATCTTCCAATTTAATAATTTTCTTTCAATTCCATCAATTCTATACTGTATATATATATATATATATATATATATATATATATATATATATATACAGTATAGAATATATATATATCACCTATATCATGTACTACATTTTTTTCCAGTGGCTACACTTTTCTTTTTCTGATTTTTGAATTGACATATTTTTCATATCTACTAATATTTGATTCATACCTGCCTCTTGCTTCATAACCTCTTGCTTTTGATCCTATGTTTTTCATCTCTTTCAGGTTCTTAAAATATGTATTTTAAAATTATTTACAAGTTTCTCTAATATTTTCATTTTTTGAGGCATAAATTCTTCCATTTGATGAGTATTCTGTCTGCCATAAAGTTAGTTTCTTCTCGTTCTTTGAAATATCTGTTTAGCTGCTCCTGAGTAGTAGTTTTATTGCTATTTGCTTTCTCTCCTTATTCTCACCCATCCTTGTCTGACAGTTCTGATATCATGTCACTCAAGTTTTCTGGGTTTCCAGTACCAAATTATGTCTTATGTTGCAAATTGAGAGCTTTTATCACATGAGGATATTGCTATAACCCATCCCTGAACCATCATGTAGCAAATTACTCACCTTCTCTAAGATTCTCTTTCTTATCTATAGAATGTGAGTATTAACAGTATACATCTCATAGGATTGTGGTGAAGATTTACTTTGTTAATATATATGGAGAACTTAGAGGAATCCCTGCACATAGGGACCACTATGTAAGCATTCATTATTATTATTATCATCATTATTACAATCCCTGGTATATGGCTGGCATGTAGCAGATATTTTACAAACGAGTGTTGTGTTTATTATTATGATTCATTGGATTTCTGTGTCTTCTAACTTTCAGGTCATATTACTGTGCCTTTAAAAATTCCTATTACCATATACCCTCTCTGTTCTTTCATGAATTATTCCTGATGAGACTGATTAGGTGGTTTCAGGGGACTCATACCAGGACATTATTCTCTTCCAAAAGTGAAGCTCTGCCTCCAGGAATGGGACAATACTCTTCATTCTACTGAATTCAAATCCCTTTTCCTTCTGAGCCAGGGTAAGTCAGGATCCAAGATCAGTGGAAGAAAGATGCAAATGAAGAGTGGGGGATGGTAGTTGGAGATGGATACTTTGTTGTCTTTATATATCTTGAAGTAATTACTTCAGTGCCTATTGTAATATAATTAGAGCTAAATATTAGTTTCTATCAAGGCAAATAGTAGGAATCAGAAGATTAAAAGCTCAGAACCAAATACCTGGCCTTACTAATAATGTTAGGCTGAGAAAATACTCTCAGACAACAATGTACACCAGACAACAGTGAGGATAATAGTTAAGATACTAAGCCTTGAAGTCAGTCTTCAGGGTTCATGCTGAACCCTTTTACCTCTTGAGATCTGTATTTTCTCATGAGTAAGTAGAAATGATAATAATACAGTTATTTTGAGTTAAAATATTCAAAGCACTTGAGAAACTAGCTAATATAAACTATAAATTCAATAGATATTGACCATTATCTTGCCATGGACTTTTGGCCAAAAGAGGACCTTGAGGAAAATATAGAGCTTGGAAGAGGAATTCTAAGGACGATGATTTCATTGATGAGAAACAAAACATGTCAGATTAGTTCAGTTGTGAATAAAGGCCATGAAGTCTCCAGATGGGTATTTAAGATGAAGAGTTGGCTGAGAACAGTATGGCATTTTGGGTAGATGAGACAGATCTCTCCTGGCCACAGGGAGGTTGACAGGAGCAGGGCATTAACTGGTGAGGCTCACATCTGGGGAGTCTCTGTAATTTTTGTTTTCATCCCCACTCTTGGTCCTTTCCTGGGGTTGTCTCTCAAGGTCTAAAGCTGGAAACCTCTTGTATGTTGAGGCAGTGTTTCTCCTTCCCAAGCCATAAAAGTGATCATGGTCTAGGAATACCAGTAGGTGTGGGTAAAAGAGGAACCACTGAAACCGGTGGCAAATGGTAAGATCATAAAAGATACAGCTGGAGAAGTCCCTGCCCAGATCTTTTGAGGACGAATCACACAATTCCTTCTCTTGGTTACATTGTCACTGGGGGCAAAACCATGTTTCTTCTAATCGTCTTTAAATTTATGGCATAGGGAGATTTGTCACCTATTTATAAATGCCTGTTTTCCATGCAAGTGAATGCCTTATATGGAGTATATCTGGTAGACTCTAAGTTTTAAAATATAGTTTGCATATCTCCAAGGGTAAGTGGAATTATCTTAGTGTTCGATATTTTTAGCACTTCTAACATCTTCAGCATCAGAATTTAGTTTGGCTTATTCAACGGTTAGTTTGCTTTCCAACTGGAAGGTATTAAGGGAAGAGAATATGTATTAATCAGTATGACGATATTGTATGCGAAGGAGTATCATGAAGAATGCTTGAAAGGAGTTAAGTTCAAATAATTCCCTAATTGGTAGGCTGATTTTAAGGTTTCCGATTCCAGGATACTAAAAGCATCAAGTACTTTACACGATACAGGTCCAACATCCTCATTCAAATGTAAGTACACAATTGCATTCTAGGGCCAAATGTAAATACTTTTGGATTGCCCACTCAAATGGGGTTGACCAAGTTTTTCAAACTTTAATGGGATTGATAATCCTATTAAAATTAAGTATCCCTCCTCTAAGTACCCTGAATCCTAGATTGCGTTTCTGGAATTAAATAACCAGAAAGACACCCAAATGAATTTGAAAATGCCACTAAGAGCCACCAAAAATTCACCTTGAAAAATTGGAGTTAAATATTTCTTATTCAAGGAGGGAGAACCGAAACAATTTCTTTTGACAGCTTTTGCTTTAGCTCGTCTACTGGAGAACCTGATGTCTTTGCCAAAGAAATATGCAAATATGTGTTTGATTAAATCGGATGAAAACTTTATTGCTGAGGTATGGATTTTCTTCCCGTTTCTAACTTCCTTCATTTCATGCCCACTGAACCAAGTCTAAGACCTCCGTGACTTTCCATAGGACAGTAACACTCTGCTTCTAAATGAACCCTCCTAGTGCCCTGAGTTCCCTGTGAGCCCAAGCTCAATGGGTGGATCATCTGTCATTCTCCAGCATGTGTATGGCGTAGGGGGTGTGGCGGAGGGGACACCAGTCTTCTGGCATGGATATGTGCAGAGTGAGACTCTTCATGACAAACAAGATAAATCCATCCTGTCAAAACTGCATATGCCACTGCTCTATCACCATGATTACACAGGTTTTGCTTTAGAGAACCCTGGATTTTAAATTGAAAGTCAAATATAATTTGCCAGGAGAAACATGAAGTGAGTGACTAGAAAGCTGCTAATGAGGCCCAGCAAGGGGAATCAGTGTCTGTGACAATGAGCCTCAGTGTGTGGTGGGTCACTGGGCCTCAGCTGGGTGGGAGAAGCAGACTGGAGGCCCAGTGTTGGTGCAAGGGCCACGTGCTCTGGGTTGGTTCTAATGGTGTGATGGCTAAAACCAGGCAGATGCCATTCACTTCTTTGGTTGTTGGGGAGCAGTGGCATTATTTTAACTTCTATGTAAAAACTAAATGATGCAGCCAAAGAGAAATAAAGTCTGTGTTTAGAAACAGCACTTTAGGAATGTGAACTCATATTTACTGAGTGCTTCACTGGTGCCTGGAGCTGTGATAGGTCCTTTCCATATAGTTTCTTAATTAATACTCACTATAGGTTTTATTGTCCACATTTTGGAAATAAGAAAACTGAAACTGTGAGAAATGAAGTGACTCACAGAAGGTCATACATTTAGAGCAAAGTGAGGGAAATTAACTTTTTCTGGGCCTCTATGGCATGGTTCCATGTTGTCTTCTGGGCATGGTAAGTGTATATATGATACCTGGAAGTTGGTATTAGGGCCATATTTTGCAGGAGAACCAACTGAATCTCAGAGAAGATAAACAGGTCCCAGGGTGAGCGAGGCTAGCCAATGGCAGAATGAGGCTTTGAACCTAACTTTGCTGATACGGAAGCCCATAGTCCTTTTACTCTTATTTCATGTTTAAGAAGGTGACGGGTAAGCTGAGGATGAATTGATTTTCAGAGAGAGCCCTTTACCTTCAAAGCTGTCCTGAGAATCTCTTTTTTCTCTCATAAGATGACTTGCTGCTAGATCATTTCTGGTCCTTCCTTCTTACCTGTTACATCAGGATTTTATAGCATGCTTGATTTGACCCTAATACGTATAGCAATGAGGTATATAGCAAACACTATTAAATTTTCCCTCAGGTTACCTCAGAAAGCAGGCTGACACACTCTTCTGCCACCTTTTGCTCACTCACTGACCACCTCCAATCCCTTCTGGAAATCCACAAATTTAGATGGCATGGATGCACACAGTTCACCTATTTGATGTTCAAAGAGGATTTGCAGTCACATGACCAATGTGGAAGAGATGAGGTGTGTAGTTACCCTGGTCCCATGTAAGTTGTTTGAAAGGCTTGGTTTCGCCTCAGTAAGGATGAGTGCATCTTGTTTGCTGTGTGCCTTGCAGAAGGTCATCTGGGAATATTGCACGTAAACACAAATCCTCTCTAATTTTGGTAGCATCTTAGTGGGATTTGCTCGAGTGCTGAGAGCTACAGGTTTATGCTTCACTGTGGTTGCTGATAATTCAGCAGGATTTTTTTCTCTAGGAGTCTTAAATATGGATCTAATGGCAGATGCAAAGCTCCAGTGATAAAAGTAATGAAACAGGTAAATGTCATAATTGGCTATCCCTTAATTCTGTTTTCACCAAACTGGGCTTCAGTTACTAAGGACTCAGAACTTCCCCTCTCGGGCCCTGGCAGGATGGCATGGGAAGCATGAAAACTCATACATTCGATTCACGGAGCCCTGAGCTTCACTTGGATTTAGGCACTCCTGAATTGGTTGAATATGAGTAACTTAAAAGCTCCTCTGAAATGCTATTTCTTCATCTGTAAAAAGTATCCTTATCCTCTTCTCAAAGGTTAAGAATTAACATGACACATCAAATGTGGAAACAGCTAGTAAAAGACAACACCTATTAAAGGCTGGAGCAAAGTTTCTCTTGTTTGATGAAAGCTTCCCTTGTTAAATGTGTGACCTTAGGTGAGTTACTTAACCTTTCTGAGTTTCAGATTCCTCTTCTGTAACGTTGTGAAAATAATCCCTATTTTAGAGTGTAGTTGTGAGGATTAAATGGACAGCCTAGGTAAAAGCATCTAGCATTGCAAACCCTCCTTCAAGACAGCTTTTATTGTTACAAAGCCTTCCAGGTTAAAGTAGAAAGGGCTCAGGTATTACTAGGGTAACCATGGCCTTCTGGTTGCCCCAGCCAGAACCTGTTCTGGCAAAATTATTCATGAAATATTCTTTACACTCAAAAAATTCCATATAAATTCTATAGTCATTTAAAGTATAACTTATATGTGGAAAAGAGGCTGGCCTAGGAGAAGGAGAGAGCATAACAGTAATTTCTTACCCATTAGTAATGTTTGTCTACTTCTTCCCATGGGGTAGTTTGTTATTAATAATTAGGTATTATGAGGTCACTGCTTGTTATTATTATGTAGATAACCATCTGTGAATCAGAAACTAAATACACAGAATATATACAGGCCGAGTGTCTGGTGTTTTTGCTCATTTCCCACCTATTAGCCTCCATTTTTTTCAAGAGCACAGGGCTTTCATGCTGCCCTCTGACTACTCCAGATCCCCTCCTACTGTTCTAAAGGGGGAAATGTAAGTACCCTGGCTGCCTGCGTGGCATCCTGCACTCGCTGGTGTTCCTAAGACGTCAGGACCTGTCCTCACCCACCTCCTCACTTCCAGCACGCATACTTTCTCTGATTTTTGCTTCTGGAATCTCCCTGTTCTGCCCTGACAACCTTCGAACACGGGCAGCGATGGTGGTTAATTTCTTCCTCAGGAATCTCAGCAAGTTCTGCTGCCTCACTCTGGGCCCGGAGGTACAGGAAGGCAAAGCATCTTTGCCTCGAGATGGGGGTGAGGGCAGGGAGGAATGTATCCCTGAGTCTTTCTTTGGCACTCTCCACTGTTTCCCACTCCACCACATCCTGTGTCTTCCTCATCCATGGAGGGGCAAATGAGAAGCAAGTGGGAAACAAAACGATGGTTTTCAGCCCTTGGGAACCACCAAAGTTTGATGAGGCGAATGCTAGGTGAGCTAGAAGCAGCAATAGGAGCAGATATTTGTTCTCATTCTCCACAAACCCTGAGCCTCTCTCCTTTTCAATCTCCTTTCAACTTCCCCCTCTGGAAAGGAAAGAGAAATCAATGATCATGGGGCCAGATTTTATTTCCAATGATTATCATCTCATACCTGGAATGTAGCCTTTGACCCAGTCCTTGGAATGTAGGTCATCTTTCTTAGCCGTCACTGTGTGGAGCTGGTAGGGGAAGGAAAAGATAACCCATTATTTCACATGACTGTGTTGAGTATTCAGATCCGTCTGTTACGCAGGTAATGGACCTTCCCTTTAATTTCCTTCATCAGAGTAAAGACTAGGCAGTAAGTTTAAAATATGTACTATGAAATATATTTTTAAAATATCAAACCGTATATAAAAGTAAGTAAATCAGGAGTTGGCAAACTTTTTTGGTAAGGGTCCGGATAATGGATATTTTAGACTTTGCAGGCCACAAACACCTCTGCTGAAGAGTTTACACCTCCTCCTCTCCCTCCTTCACCCAACTCCTTCTTAACAAAGCTTTAAAAATGTTAAAAAAAATAGGGCTTCCCTGGTGGCACAGTGGTTGAGAGTCCGCCTGCCGATGCAGGGGACACGGGTTCGTGTCCCGGTCCGCGAAGATCCCACATGCCGCGGAGCGGCTGGGCCCGTGAGCCATGGCTGCTGAGCCTGCGCGTCCGGAGCCTGTGCTCCGCAACGGGAGAGGCTACAACAGTGAGAGGCCTGCGTACCGCAAAAAAACAAACAAACAAAATGTAAAAAAATAATTTCTTAGTTCTTGGGCCACACATAAGCATCCTGCTGACTAGATTTGACACCTGGGATGTTGTTGGCTGATCCCAGTATAAAGGGTAGTAATAAAAAGACACCAGGAGTACCTCCTACCCAATTTAAGAAACAGAACAATGCCATTAATGTTGAAGTTCACCCTATGCTTATCTTTACTGTATCCCTTTTCTTTACTCTGGGAGTTAGTCACTAGTTTAAATTCTGAGTTTATCATTCCTTTGCTTTTCTTGACAGTTTCACCTCTTATACATGGATCTGTTAACAATATCGTTTTTTATGTATGGCACTCTATTGTATGAATATACCACAATTTATTCATCCATTTTCCTGTTGATGGACATTTGGGTCATTTCCAGCCTTACTGTTATAGAAAATATTCTTTTGTACATTCTTATAAATATGCTCAGCCTATAACTTTTATTAAGTCTTTAAAAAAAACTGTTTGAGGAACACAGAAAGGAGATGTGACATAGAGAGGACATAAAATTGACATTAGATGTGACCCTTCTCAGAGCTCTCAGGTTCAAGCCCCAATCAACATGTTTCTTTTATGGGGCAGCACTTACTCATAGAGTACAACTTCTGGACCTACCTTCTGGAATATTTCCATGTTTATCTTCATAATCCTGACTCCAGTAGAGATCCATGACTACCTGCTACAAGTCCCAAAAAGGTAATTTCCCCTGATCACTAGCTTTACCTGTGTCCCAGGATGTGGCCCTTCCTCAGGTGATGAAGAGGGGAGATATCCACTCCCTTCCAGGCACATCCTACCCTCTGACCATGAAGTGTGGATGAGGCCTTTGGCTCTAAAAATACATTTAAAGGAGCATCCAGAAAATAAATGTCCAATTTTAATGGGTTCTGATATATTTGGCCTTAAATAACATGAGAAATGCAGGCCATGTGGTACTTTAACTTGGTCTGGATTGAGCTGTAAACAAGCTCAGTCTAATATTTCTTTTACAGTTTCCCCTGGAACATGCAAAGAAGAATCATGTAGACATGACTATCCCTTTTTACTGAATATTCCCACTCCTTTTCTACATTGGTTTTAATTGTCAGTTATATAATATGTTTTAATATTAGGCAGGAAAAGTCCCTTCTTCTTCAATGTTTCTTTTAAACTGTGGTATCATATATGTTTTTGAGATCATATTTAGTATGCTGTTTTGTTTTTAAAATCCATTATTTGCTTTTCACTGAATTTATAAATTTATTATAATCCTATAATTTACTCTTTCTGTCCTTCCCATTTTTTTCCCACACAGTGAATTTGTCTTCTGTGTCATGACAACTGAATTATCTACCCTGACAGTTGTTTCCTATACCCCAAATTCTAGGTCGTCAGTCAGAGACTGAGGATTGCCCTGTTAAGAAGGTCTTATGGTAAATGATCAGGGTGGCTGCCCTCTGTTTTGCTGGACTCACAGGGTTAGACATGTGCAATCAATTTCTCTCCAGTGGCTATTTGTTTCTTTTCTTCTCAGATGACTGGATAGGGACTATTTTGGGCCTGGGTGACCTTAGAATCTAGATCTCAACATACACAGAGTAAAGGTGTATTGGGTTAACTTTATATTGTTGTAATTCCAGTATTAAACTCTGCCTAAGGTGGGTTTGATTCTTTCTCTAGAAGCCAAGATAAATGTCATGGGATTTCTGTTAGGTCCAAATTAATACCACTCTACCTGATCTCATGCTACTCCATTGCTGACACATTTGCTATTTAACAAGTTAAGGGAGGCATCATGAAGATTTGAGATCCAAATCCTGGAATGTCACAGTTACATCCTTAGGAAAGTCCATTTTTCTAAGCACTGGAACATAGAGTTGCTACTTACCTTAGTTCATGCTCATGCTTACTTTTCATGCATTTTCTATCACTAAGCTAAGTATTGCCATGATGGATTGAAATTCTCTTCTATATCAAAATAATACTAGTTAAGAAACACCTGTGAGTGAAATAAATACTCATATTTTTTGCTTACTTTCCAAATGTAAGATTTTTTCCTTTTGTATTAACATTGAAAACACCTCTTTTGGAATGGTTTTCACCTAATATTGATAGTAATTCAAACATCCAATCCATCTCGGCAACCACAGAATAGGCCAGTGTCAGATATTACAGCAACTACCTATGAAATCTCTTCCAGTGCAAAAGCTTATTAACATTTGAAAAGAACTCGATCCATTTATACTTTGACTACAGAGTCAATGCCTGCTGAGCGGAACTCACTGTCTGTCATTCCCAACCTTTTCCCCTCTTTTGCATTTACCAAAGCCCTTAAACATCAGCAGCACACTAAAAATTCTCACATAAGTGCACCAAATGAAATCCCATCTTCAGCTCTAACCCTCCCAATCCGTTTCCCTCATGTTCATATAACACTGAGGGGCTCATTTTCTGCAAATTGTCAAGAGGAAAGGTGACAGTCTATCTAGCAGTCAGCTAGTTGCTAAGTTGTATCCAACGAAAATGCATCAGAATTTGAGCACTCCCAATTGAACACTTACAAAAATAAGCATTCTACTAATGTAACTCTGCTGGAGGTTGAGCCCTGATTGAGTTCTTCCACAGAAAGATGAGCCACCTTCCAGGGCTTTCCAATGTTGATTCTTAGCCCGGAGCTGAAAAGTCTATCTAAGTATGTTGTTATTTTGTCTTTGATTTCTTCCTACAGGGCGTACAAACTTATGAGACTGTAGGTGGTGTGTCATCACATTCTGACCCAAGAATTAAAAAAGGACTCTCTTGTACCTTTTTGAGGCCTCTATATTTAAAAAAAAAATGTTGGGGAGGTAGAGGAAGGTATAAATTTCAGAGAGAGAGAATTGTTCTAAGAAGTGATGATTTGTCGTCAAGGGAAGCTGAGCTTGATGTGATCTTTCCAGAAATAGTTATGCTCGTTTTCATAATTGGTGCACTTAGCGCAGAGGCTATACCTGCCATTGGAAGTAGGCACAATACTATTTCCGCAGAATTATACAGAGCTTGACCAGACCTGGAAGTCATTTCATTCAAAAGACTTGAATGAAGACTTTTTCCAGAGCTCAATTCAAGAAAAAAATGAAAAAGAAAGGGGGTAATATTTTTTTTTTCTGAGCGTAACATTTTAAAGTATTTCTTACTAAACTCTTTTTCGAACGGGTTATAAATAGTAACAACCCTGAGACAGAGGTGGTGGTGTGTACCTAGGAGCCTGGAAATATGTCACTTATTTTACCTATGCCTCTGAATCCCATGCTCTTTTCACCATTGCACCCTGAACTCTCCAATTCTTAGTACGAAGAAACCCAAAAGTACTGATGGTGTCTTGGAAGAAAATAGTGTTGTCCTAATGTTTCAAAGAGGAAAAGGAAAATAGGTCAAAATGAATCTTCTAAAATCACTGAATTGTAACCATTCAAAGGTTGTTGAGAAAGGTATGGGAAAAGTACAGAATGAGCTAGATTTAATGAGGCTAAAGTGACTGTGTAAATCTCATTTGCCAGAAATATTGTATCTGATCTGAGAAAGGTGTGTTACTCTCTTGCAGCTATGGTTCTTTCATGCCAAGCTGCTGTGGCAACATGGTGAGTGAGGCAGAGAAGGCAACATGGTGAGTGAGGCAGAGAAGGCTGGACTGGGTTTGTTAGGCATCTCAGGGCTGCTAGAATAAGTACCCGGGGAAGGAAGATGTAGAAAATGTAAGAGGCAAAGTCTTTGGAGACTGAGAAAAGAAGCAAACTTTGTACCTCAGTCAGTTGCCTACTTCCTAATTTTACCTCTAGGTAGATTTGGAAAGGAAGAGAAAGAAAATGTAGGATCTCAGAAGCAGCTGGGTTTAAATATATATGAGCACACAACTTCCCCTTTCTTGACCCTACTCTTTACCCTTAGAAAAGATTTCTCTAGATCTGAGAATAAGGAGACCAGGCTTCTACAGCTCTCTGCCGACATTGAATCAATTCCTTTACTTCTCCGTGATTCTGCTTTTCATTTATTTAATAAATGACTTTAAATATTACCCCTATTCAGTTATAAACTGTGGTGATTCTGTGCTTCTCATGTTCTATTAGAATGATCTACTCTACAGAGGAAAAGGCAGGCTTCTAACACAGTGTATGGAACATAGTTGGTACTCACGGAAAAACAGTTGCATGAATGAGTGACGATTTTTTTGGGGGGGATTTAGTCATTTAGTCATTTTGTGGGTTTTCCCATTTGTAGGTCAAGCACAGTGCATTATATAAAATATATGTGGGATAATCTTTGATTGAACGATTCCTGATTCCAAACAACTTATGTGTAGTTTTCAACAATGTCTATAGGTAGCAATAACTACTGAATTTACTCTTGTAAATAACCTTGACCACGTACGCCCCTATTTGATCATGATATAAGTTCCCAGCAAGGTTTCCACGCAACCAACTCAAACTGAGAATCATGAAGGTGAAAGGGGCTGCCAAGAAAAGTGATGGAGACAGCATGGGAGAGTGAACAGAGCTCCAGCTCCATGCTACCAGCTAGATGGTGGACATGGTACAGATTACAGCATTTGTCTGTGTCCATATGACTATCCTAATGTTATATAGTTTCTGTTTACTCCAGGGTTTCGTATTGACTATGTTGAGAATCTTAATCCATTATACTGTCTCTCTTTCCCCATTGCTAAATTTGGACATTTAATACCCTGAAGCATCCTCTTCAATTATTTCTGTGGGTTTCAGGGGATGTCTACAGCGCTTTTGAACAATTCCATCATCTACCATGTGGCATGTGGCATGGACTGGCCTCTCTCTTGTCTACCACTCCTATTTTTATTGGGTATCCCTTCATCAGATGACAATACCTGCTACTTCTTGTATTAGTTTGCTTGAGTTGCTGTCATGAAGTATCACAATCTAAGTGACTTAAACCACAGAAATGTATTGTAGCACACTTCTGGTGGCTAGAAGTCTGATATCAAGGTCATGCTCTCTCCGAAGGCGCTAGAGAAGGATCTGTTCCAAGATTATTTCTTAGCTTCTGATAGTTCCTTTGCTGTGGCAGCAAAACTCCAATCTTCACATGGTATTCTCCCTATGCACATGTCATTCTCCTTTTTATAAGGACACAATCATAATGGACTTAGGGCCCACTCTAATGACCTCATATGACATTGAATACCAGCAAAGACTCTATTTCCAAATGAGGTCACATTTACAGGTACCTGGGGTTTGGACCTCAACATATTTGGGGGGATACAATTTGGCCATAACACTTCCTTTGATTGCTACTGGATGAAGAGGTACAGCTGTGTCCCCATCTCATTCCTGCCTCAGTCCCCAGGCATCCTTTTCTGAGCTCTGGCTGGACCCTTTCCCATCACTGTGTATTCTCTAGAGTTTTGAAGTACCAAAGCTGTACCATGTTCTCTGAAGCCCAAAACACGCTTTGAGGGGGAATGCTTTTCTCCTCTTTTGCACAACTCTTTGTTAGAGGCATATCCAAGGAGTGAAATTGTTTGGTTTTTATTCTCCTCCCTCTCTTTCCTTAGAACCCAGACATATGTCTATAGAATTCCTTGAAAGGCAAAATTTGAAACACAGACTCCTGTAGTCAGCAAAATTGCCCCTCATTTCTGACACTGAAGCTTTGTAACTGTCTAGTTTCTTTCCTTTCATGGATTCATTGCCAGGATATCTTCATGAAATAGACTCCTGAAAAGCTCACTTCACTAATCCATCAAGCACACTCAGCTGCCCTGAATCCCAGTCTTACTATTGTCCTTGCCCAAACTGAGATTCTTGCCACATGTAAAACTGAGATTAGTAACAATATGTAAAATATATTAAAACATTACATATTAAAATATTATAGAATCTAGAATATATAAATATATATTTCATTAAGAGAATACAAAATTCATTCATGATTATTCCAATAGATATAGGAAGCGTGTTTGATAAATCATCATACATTTTAAGAAAAAAAGTAACAAACTAAGAATAGCAGGGACTGTCTTTAGTCTAATAAAGTATATATAAAAAAAGAAACCCAACAGTAAGCATTATACTTAATGATGAAATGTTAAAAAACATTTCTTTGAAACTGGAAACAAGATAAGAATGGTACCCACCAGTTCTATTTGACAGGTACTGGGCTTCCTAGCCAATGCAGTAACACAGAAAAAAAAAGATAAATTATGAAGGGCTGCAAAGAAAAAAATAGTAACGTCATTATTCATAGATGATATGCTTGTGTTTTTAGAATATTCAAAAGAATCTTTTTTTTGTTTGTTTGTTTGTTTGCGGTACGCGGGCCTCTCACTGTTGTGGCCTCTCCCGTTGCGGAGCACAGCCTCCGGACGCTCAGGCTCAGTGGCCATGGCTCACAGGCCCAGCTGCTTTGCGGCATGTGGGAGCTTCCCGGACCGGGGCACGAACCCGTGTCCCCTGCATCGGCAGGCGGACGCTCAACCACTGCGCCACCAGGGAAGCCCGAAAAGAATCTTTTGAGAGTTTGCAAGTTTGCTGAATAGAAGCTGATATTAAAAAAATGTATTATA